>NC_071619.1:21489285-22739285 GCF_014839835.1 Dryobates pubescens
AGTACTAAACCAAGACATGTTAACCTCTGCACTTGGAAAATTAGTTCTCAAAAAAAAAATTTAAAGTACTAATAGAGATGGACTTATGGATAAAAATGCATAGAATATGGGATCTGGTTCATTTATTAAATATTCATAATAACAGTTTATATCTCTGCATCAACTTGCCAATATAGCTAGCAGCAAAAGACACCTGCAAATACAAAAGAAAATGGGCATTCTTATTTTAATTGTGTATTAGCATAGTAAGTGTATATAGAAGAGAATCTGGTCTCTTCTCCCAGGCAACCAGCACCAGAACAGTCTCAAGCTGCACCAGGGGAAGTTTAGGCTCGAGGTGAGGAGAAAGTTCTTCACTGAGAGAGTTGTTAGCCATTGGAATGGGCTGCCCAGGGATGTGGTGGAGTCGACGTCCCTGGAGGTATTCGAGAGGGGATTGGACATGGCACTTGGTGCCGTGGTCTAGTAGGCATGAGGTCTTGGGTGACAGGTTGGACTTGATGATCTTTGAGGTCTTTTCCAACCTTGTTGATTCTATGATTCTATACTTTAAAGGCTTCCCCAAGGAGAAAGCAATATAGAGCAAAGAAGTAGTAAACCCATCTTACACATTCATCTGAATATTGCTATGTTTGGAAAGTAGGTTAAAATTTTGTTCCCAGTTAGGATAGGAGATACTACAGATGTACCAGATAAAGCCTTGGTTTATATTCTTAAAAAAAGGGGTATGGGATTTTTTCACAACTGATGATATTGAGCCCAACTTATTAAAGGTGTTGCAGCTGGCTATGAATTGAGTAGGCCATGTTAGTCTGTTTCTTGGTGAACTGCCATTAAGACCTTTGGAGTTAATGCAGAATGAAACCAGAGAATAGATGCTTGGTTTAAGTGAGACCAATCTCTTTGAAGCTTGCATAAATTAGTCCTACATTTTTAGTATCTTGTCTGTGACAGTACCTTGAAGTAAACAGTGTGGTAGTTGTTTAGTTGTCCTTGAGAATGAAGATGTGAATAAACTCTTGACTACTTCTGACTGTAACACAGTAAAAAAATAGTAGTTATGTCTAATCTGTTATTTTGACCTGTATGACATCTACCTTAAAGCTGGGAATCGACTTGTCACCTATGGATTTGGTTTTTTTCCCATGTGTCTTTTTTTTGGGGGGTGGGGGGGTGGAGGGTGGGGGGAAGGGAGAGTGGGGGAAAAAGGGGCAATTTTTCTACCCAGTAAATCTCCCCTGCATAAGTTCAGATGATGATGGTTCCAATGGATAAATGACAATCAATGGATTTGACTATGTCCCAAAGCACCATAGAAAGGCTATCAGAATAGGATATTTTGGATCTATCTTAACAACTTAAGGACATACTCCAGAATCTCAGTATTGACTCCATAACAAATGTGTTTATTCCAAGATATTAAAGAGTGAATGAAAGAAACTGAGATTCAACCTTATTATGCATGCCAGCCAGAGGGCAAAGCTTTAACAAAAGGAAGCTGAACTACAAATGAGTTGGTTTTCAAAATCCCAAATGTAATTCCAAGTTTGCGTGCACTAGAATTACTACTTTAATTATTTTGTCCTGCACTTCTGTCAAGATACTTGTAGTTTCGCAGGTATCAGTTTTTTCCACGTCCAAAAGAAACTTTGTTCATCATGATCTAGGAACATCTTTTGCAGTGAAGACTGAAAATCGCTCATTTTTCAACAACAACAAAAAAAAAGATTCTATGAAAATGAAATGTGGTCCTCCATATCACTTCACCTGAAAACATTATTTGCCTCTTTCTTACAAAACTAACCAGCAAAAACTGGATTTGAAAATTATTTCTTCCTTTAGGAATAGTAGCATTCATTTTTATTCAAGTATGTTGTTTGTCCATGTTTCCATCATGCTACAAGGAGTTCTTAATTTTAACTGTACTTATGGTTTTCTACTGCAATGTCTCAGTAACTGTTAAGAATCTAGGAGGATGTCCTAGTTGTGAAAACCTGGCAGTGATGCAAGGATACTAGAAAAACTTCTTCTTAGTTGTTGAAACCCAGATAAAAATGGTTACTTCTCATCCCTCAATTTTTTGGTCTGTTTTCTCTTTGATGCATACAATTGGAAGCTATGCGCAAAGGTAAAGGTGGAAGTGGGGCAGGGTGCTGTTTCATTCTACAGCTACTTTGACTTGCTTGAGGGGAGATTTCTCCTGTCTACAGATTTCCTCTGTGATTCATCAGCATTTGTGTGGGGGTGATTCTGTCAGCATTGGCTAGATGATTACGTTGCAGTCCCTTTAGAGAGGTGTTAAGGGTTTATTTAGTGCTTGTAGACTGATGGCTAATGGATTTTGTTTGAATGTTTAAATGGAAGTTTCCCCCAACCTGATACTAAAACGTAGGCTTTGAGTGAAGCTTTTACCACTCTTCACACCAATCTCAGCAAGAACCTCTTTCCTCCCTGGAAATGGAATTTCATGCTGTGTATTTCTAATCCAAGTGTTACATCCGTCAGTAATCTAGTAGATGTTTGTAGGTCTAACAAAAAGAGAGTTGTGCACGCTGTGAAATAGTTTCCTAGTCTGGCATTTCTGTCTATCCCAGACCCTATGGAAGCTACTTAAAAGGGAACTTGCCTTGGATTTACTATGCTCAACTTCTATAACCTGATATCAGACCCATTTTCATACCTGGTTCTCAGTGTCTTTTCTACAATTAGGGAGATGATATGCAGGATGCATTTAACAAGTGCGCAGTATCCAAAGTTCATATTCCTTGTGTGGCATTAAAATGCCAGAGCCAAACAATCAGCAATGAGTGCAATTGCCAACCCCAGCAAAAAAAGGGATACCTGCTAGTTGTAGAGCATATTTGTGTTGTCACCAAACCTCCATATGCTTGGCAAATGAAGTCCATAGCTATTTAAAAATATGGAAAACAAGGCACTAAGTGCTGAACTGTCTTAATACCAAGGCTACAATTGCAGTTCAGTCTCTTGTGCTTGGAATAACATTATACTACAGTGTCTCCCTTTAAAAAAAGAGAAAAAAAAAAACAAACCAATTATGTATGGTAGTAATTTCTTCATAAGTAGAACAAAACACATAAGACTTTTTGTAAACTTTGCAATTAATATTTGAATAGTGGAACTGTGGAAAAAGTAGGACACCTCAGGACGTGGTACTGACATGTAATAGATGTTGATCTTCCATTTGCTGTTGGGACAGCACCCTAGCATGAAGGTAGAATCATAGAATCACAGAATTGTAGAATGGTTTGGGATGGAGGGGACTTCTGAAGGTGTTTGAGTCCAACCCTGTCTGCAATCAGCAGGGGCTTCCTCTACTAGATAAAGCTGCCCAGAACCCTCTTGAGCCTCACTTTGATATCTCCAGGGATGGGGCCCCAACCACCTCCTTGGGCAACCTGTTCCAGTGTTCCACCACCCTCATGATACAGAACTTGTTCCTAACATCCAATCTAAATCTTCTCTTCTCTAGTTTGAAGCCATTGCCCCTCGTTCTATCACCATGGGTCTTTGTAAACAGCCTCTCCATCCTTCTTGTAGGCCCCCTTCAGGTACTGGAAAGTCACTATTAAGTCTCCCCAGAGCCTCTTCTTCTCCAGGTTGAATAACCCCAGCTCCCTCAGTCTGTCTTAGTAACAGAGGTACTCCAATCCCCTGATCATTTTTGTGACCCTCTTCTGGACCTGCTCCAGCAGGTCCATGTTCTTCCTGTATTGAAGGCTCTAATAGGTAGAGAGCATTGCCATTGTGTCAATACCATATTTAAATCCTTTGTGAAAAATTAGTAGCAAGTGTCATTTCTGTGAAAAAGCAGTCATGTAAATTCTGAGTTTTAGCCAAATTTAAAGTGTCACAATCCCTTCCTATCTGAAGTGAGAAGTGGCAGCTGCATTTCAGCAGTGCAGTGGAGTTTAGCTAAGACATCAGAGCAAATTTATTCTACCTTGCCATTTTGCAAATGTTCTTGAAATTACTTTCTTAAAATGTTGAAAGTGTTTTGGAGAAGAAGGGTTTCACAACACACAAACTCATTGTATATTGCATGGGGTTTTATTTAAAGATCCTTGGTCCTAGTTCGAGATGTCTTTAAAAATTCTGGTTATACAGAAAGGGAAAAATTGGGAGGCAGTGGCTGTTAACTATTATTTCTATAGGAAAATAGTCACATGTATAAGCCTTATTCAGGATTTAACAATTACTTTGATATTGTAGGACAAGAGTATGTGGATGTTAAAGGTTAATTTGTTTTTGAGTTTTGTGATTTAATATTCTACCTTTTTTTTTTCATTGTGAGGGTTTGTTTTTATAATCACATGAAGTGTATTTTGAATGTGGAATGTGAGATTGAACTAAGTTTATGCTTTCTATGTTTGGATGTTGACTAGACGATTTGATGCAGCAATTAATGTACACAGTTCCTAAATTTTTGAGGTAGTCAGCATTCATCATGCCAATGTGAATTACAATTGTTTTTCAGGATCAGGTCACAGATTTATCAGTGCAGCTTCAGCTACTGTGGACATTTCAAGAGAAAAGGAAAAGCAAAGCCCCTAATAAAATATTATGAGGTTTTGTTAAGAATAGAAGGCAAAGTTTTGGACAACTTTTTATCTCTCCTTAAGCTTTTACTAACCCCTAGTTCATATACTAGCAGGGACATCAGCGCTGTCTGCCTTTTTTTCTTCAAAAGTTTTATCTCCCTTTCAGAAGAGTAATTTTCGAGGCAGCAATGACAGCTCTGTCATTTCACTCATACCTCTAAATTTCTCTTTCTGTTGTCAGTCAGCAGACAGCAGTCACAGTATCTTGATAATCGTGATTGATGGCAAAATATATGAGAATTGTAAAAAGGGCATTGAACATTATGGATAAAACAATCATTTCATGCTTTTATTTTTGTAAGTACAATAAGAAGTTATAAAAGCACCTGTTTACCTGGAGGTCTTACATTTATTTTTTACATTATATAGAATGACATAGATATACCTATAGACATATCTATAAATATATTTTTTTATCATAAACCTAAGTACTGAAAGTTGATTGCACATTTAGTCTCAGCTCAGTATTCATGATATTTTGTCAATGTTTTACTGTTTATCAAATTTCCTTTTAAATGATTAATTTCCTGTCGTAGTCCAGAGCTTAAATGACAAGCAAGGAGTTGAGAGCTCCTTGAAAGAGCTTTATGTCTTCTTGGAAAGTAAAACACATTGATTATGTTGTAAGTAAATAAAACACATATTTCAGAGAGGAGAAATGGCTATTGGGCTTTCATGTCAGCAAAATTTCTATACAAAACGAGACAGAAAACAGCAGAGAAAGTGTGGGGTGGTTTGTTTGGTTATCCCTCCTCCCCCCCCCCTTTTTTTTTTTCTTTTTCCTTTGCCAGTCAATCCTGTGCAAGGAATTCATTGCAAATCATTTTTAGGAAGAAAGAAACCAAGCTCTATGAGTTTGAGTGCTGTACAATAGCAACTGGATTCTTACATTTCTACAAATTAATTACCCTATTGAACTTTGAAAATCAGTATATTCCATGCTGTTGTGCATGCATTTTAAACAACAGTATTTGAGGCCAAATAAACATCACTTGCACTCCATTACTGCTACATTGCCTATACTAATGGATATAGTTTGTTTACAGACATCTGTATGTAATATCTATCTTCTGTGTTTTCTGACTGCTCTAGGAGGCAAAAGGTTTATTTTTGCCATGTATCATGATTAGTTGTGTGTGAGTTCAGTTGCTTAAATACTTGCAAGTGAAATAACTATATAGGCACATTGTTTAATGTGAATACAGTCATGGCATGCCACAGTCCTGCTCGGTATATAACTTATTCAGAGCAGAGACCTCATGAAAGTTGTACCCACAAAAGATCTCCTGCTGATACAAGCTGCATGTCCAGAAGGAATTTGATTCCAGGGGTTATATTCTGGCAGCTTTACTCACAAACCATTTTATATCTGGGTCATGTATCAGGAAAGCTGTCATGTTACCCACCAGTGTGCAGTAATTATTAAATGTGGGTCCTATGGAGGCTGGTGCTGTGAAGGGAGGCGTCTTCTTGATGATAGCTGGTAACAGTTACAGTCTAGGATTTTCAGATGGCTCAGAGATATTGACCTACTCCGTTAGGGATCAGAATTGAAGATGCTGGGGAGAAATCAGCTGATTCCAGTAATTTTTTTAAGAATACTACTAAATGAAGGATTAGAGACTCCTCTTTTCCATTTAGGATGGGTCTTAAAAGTGTCTCTGGCCACAAATTTAAAATCTATTCTAGTGCAATCCAGAAATCACTTTAAAAACTCATCTTTGCTGTTTATTTGAAATGAACAATGTGCACAGCTTCAACTTGGGGCATAGATTTCCCTGCTTCTGCTGTAATAAGGGTAGGTTGTAGCAGTTTGTCTCTTTGTGACATAATCCTTCTCGGAGCTTCATCTGGTTCCAGTCCCTATTCTGGCTAAAAATTGAGGAATTGCTAAAACTCATGTCATGAGGGTAGATAACAGATTTATCTGCAAGGTGATATTAAAGTATATTTGATTTTTAATAGCACACTGGGTCTGGTTTGGGGTGGGCTGCAATTGTGTATCTTCCAGGCTAAAAGACATGTGGATGCAGGAAAATCTTATTGTTCTCAGTGTCTTAGCTTATTTGCTTGGGACTGTTCTCAGAATTGTAGGGAGGAAAAGAAAAAAAGCCCTTCTCAAAAGATCTTCTTGTTGTTTTGGTAAACACATCCCCTATTTCTTGGGAAACGGCAAGGTGGCATTTACTTCATAATAAAGTAGTCGAATTCAAGCAATGCTAGCATTACTGATGACACATGTACAACTGGGGGAAAAAAAAGAATATTAAGTGAGCGAATGCAAAAGGTGAATGCAAGATACGAATCACTGGAAGTTCTTTGCCACAAAAATTTCTCGCAAAATTGTTTGAAGACATGAACAGAAGCATTGGGGAGAAAGGAGATTTGTTTAATATTGTTACTTGGTTTTATATTCAAATTGTAGAAATCTGGTTTGATCATTTTTTGAACATGGAATCATGGGATATGTTTAGTTTTCCCTGAGAGCCAAGGCGATGTATTTATTTCAAGTTTTATTAAATGAGTTATAAATTTTCCTAGCAATTTGCTCATAGCTCAAGAGGTTTAATTTGCATGTGTTGCCTTTTACAATATGCTTTTCATAATGTTGCAGATGCTTCTTCCCTAGCCTCAGTAAACAACAGGCAGTTGGCCAGGTTTTTGACTGAACGTTTGCCAACTCTGGGAAATATTAGTTAACTCTCTAGTGGCCACTGAATGATTTTTAGCTGACTTTATCCAAAAGAATCTGTGAATATTGAAGATAATATGAAATAAAAAATAAAATACAAACCAAATAATGTGCTGAACTACACACAGGAAAAGAAGTTTCTTTCTGCAATATAATTTCTGATTTTAATTTTTAAACATTTATTTCCAAAATGGATTATTTTCAGAAATGTACCTGAAAATTGATGATTATGATAGCAATAATAAGCATTTCTTCCTTCAGATTAGTGAAGATTCTTTCATCTTGGAGGCACTCAAATGCAATGAGGTGTTCTGCTCTAATTTTGAAAAGCCTACAAAGACATTTTTTTCTTCAACACTGTGATCCAGTCCATAACAGGGATATTTTGCAAGTGGGATGACAGATTGTTTTATGAGCAATGGAGGTAACAGTCTGGTTTCCTGCAGATTTATGTTCTACAGTTGACTATGCAGTAAAGCTCAGCTCCTATCTCTGTGCCCCCTACAGTACGTTCAGCTTTCCTCCAGGATTCTTTTGTAACTTCTGGGGCTATCTCTTACATAAGTCATAATCTCTTCCAGTTTGGAGCTACCTACCTGCTTGCTGATTGCTTGTCTACTTCCAGTATAATGTGTGGTGATCAAAAGTTGGTTTCTTCCTGTTAGTGAGAGATTTGGACGTGTGTCACAATCCTTCAGTTTCTCATCATTGTGGTATTTCTAGGAATGCAACATGATTTCAAACTTGGCTGAAGTTGGTTAGTTTGGCCCAAAGCTACGGCTCAAAAGACTTATGCAAAAATGTCTTGTCATCATGCTTGCAAAAGGACATAAGGAAATGAGGCCAGTCATGAATAAAAGAGACATCAGCATCTTCAGCATCCTGCATGATGTGCACTTGGAAATAATTATAGGCAGTCAGTATAAGTGGGGCAAAAGGACAGGCTGAAGGAATGAGTTGAGTTTGAATTGTCTGACTTGACATTTAATATTCTAGAAAAATTTTGGTCTGTGGGTCTGTGAACACATTTTTAATGTCTGTCTTGAATAGATGATCATAAATGAAGCATGATGCAACATGAATTAAAAGAAGGTGAGGCTTATGAGGTGGAAAATTCTGAATCCTATTGGTATTTATCCAAGTTACCCAAGGCTCTCTGTTAGGGCATATGAGTATGTTTGCATTTTTATTGGTGTAACTTTTTTTGCTCCAAAAGTGCTCAAAAAGAGCAAAAAGTGGATGCATTTGGGCTGAAATTAAATATAATGAAGATAACACACCAACCAGTGAGTCATCATGTGTGATCCACTGCTGTATTCCCCAGATCCATTTAATTATATTACTCCTTCCATAGAGTTCCTCATTTGTGCAGAAGTATTATACTCAATACCTTAAGACTAATGGACTGGAAGTAGTGAAATATTCTGGAGAACAGATGATTGCTTGTACACACCCTTCTTTTCAACTTTAGTGTTATAAAAGTTACCTTGTAGTTTCTCAAGCAAATTTGAAGTGAAGCTCAAGTAATGCTGCAGAGAAGATGAATATCAGATGATTTGTTCTGTCTTTCGTACTAAAAACATGGCACATGGCTAACGTGATGTCATAAACTGATGTCTTAGTGTGTCCCACAGGAATTATGTGCCCTTTTACTTTTTCTAACAAATAGCACCTATGACCCATTGAATTTCACTTAGACTGGATGAATCTATTTCCCCCAACATTTCTCATTTTCTGCTTCCCTGTCTTTCCCCTTACATGATACTGGGTCGGGAGGAGTGTTGCTTAGCAACCAGTTGGAAATGGTCAATACAGCTATAAATATTAAACTGTTTCAACCATGGTGAGTTTATGGTAGAAAATGAAAAAGTATTTAATTTTCTCATGAAAATTGAAGCAAAATGGTAATGTGAATCCTTTTTGATAATCAGGACAAAACTGGAAGCTTGGTTGCTCTGAGTTTGACTCTGGTACGTGGAGATGGAAACTTTTTCTTCGCTTAGAGCGTGTCCATGCAGAACTCCACAGACCACCAGTAGAGTATATTGTGTGGAGTTTTTTGGTTTGGGGTATAAAAAAATGTGTTAAAGCTCAAGATTGTAGGTTTGGAGGCTCGTGATAACTCAGTCATGTGCTATCACTGCTTACTACAGATATGGAAGTGTTTTTTTTGGCTAAATATTCTTTATTTGCTTTCTGCTGTTTTCTGTATAAAAAAGTACAAAGTACAGTCCAACACTACTTTTTTTGCCTTACTGCAGAAATTATGTAAGAACAATAAACTCCACAATTGTGGTTTAATCCTGCTGCTGAAGAGAGTAAAAATATGTGCCATTGCACACAGTTTGAAAAATGTACATATGTATTGCCTTAAGTGAATGCCTGACTTCAGTGAGTCATTTCCATTATAGTACTTATGAAATCAGTCTTAAGGGCAGTAGAGGGAACTGAAACCGCTGGAAAGTACTGTAATCTGATCTGCTTAAAGCATGGAACTGAAAGTGTCCCCCCCCCAGTATGCATTTATTTGATAATGTTAGAGACTAGGAAACTCAGTCCATCCCAAGGCCTGTGTTTACCTAGGCGCCAAACATTTTGTGCCCTGTAAAGTGAGAGGCGTTTGTGAGAAGTAAAGTAGCTTGCCAAATTTACTAATCATTTAACTACAGCAATAGAATTCTGGCCTCTGACTCTCAGTGGCCCAGTTGCCCAGCTCATGCTTCACTGTTAAGGCAGCATCACACCATTTGAGGCTGTGTGCCCCAATAATGTGCATGGATTATAATCTCAAGTCTTAATGATTGCCCAAAAGTGTAAGTTGGAGAATAATTGGAACAAACTGTGGCTTCAGATCTGACTGGAAGTTTTTCCTGTAATACAATGTCTATTGAAATTACATGCACGATCATATTGAATAATTTCATAACAAAGAAAATGAGAGTGTTTAATAATTGTCAATAGTATTTTCTTGAAAAGCAGACTGTGTGAATTTTGATTGATCGACACTTTAGAACTATAACTGAAACAGTATTTTTTCACGAAGGAATGACCACTGAATAGTTTCTTTAGTATATATTTCTTTAGACTTGCATCATTAATATTCAAAGGGGAATGTCTTTTACGTTGTGCTGCAGTTTATACTAATGCAGGTTCATTTGCTTTTATGTTATTAAATCACATTTTTCTATTGAAAAGATAAAATGAAGAAGCATTTTTCATGTGCTGCGTAGACCTGTAGCAACATGCAGTTTGGTATCAACTGCATTTATGAAGAAATAAATGCAGCATGTTTATTAAAAATTCAAAGAGAGGAGGCAGCCAGTCTCTAGTGGTGTCCCCCAGGGATCAGTATTGGTCCTGATCCTATTCAATGTAGTGGTAGTGGTTGACAGCAGGTGGAACATGAACCAGCAGTGTGCCCAGGTGGCCAAGAAGGCCAATGGCATCCTGGCCTGCATCAGAAATAGTGTGGCCAGCAGGAGCAGAGAAGTCATTCTGCCCCTGTACTCTGCACTGGTTAGGCCACATCTTGAGTACTGTGTCCAGTTCTGGGCCCCTCAATTTAAGAAGGACATTGAGACTCTTGAATGTGTCCATAGAAGGGCAACAAGGCTGGTGAGAGGCCTTGAGCCCAAGCCCTATGAGGAGAGGCTGAGGGAGCTGAGGTTGCTTAGCCTGGAGAAGAGGAGGCTCAGGGGAGACCTTATTGCTGTCTACAACTACCTGAAGGGAGGTTGGAGCCAGGTGAGGGTTGGTCTCTTCTTCCAGGCAACCAGCACCAGAACAAGAGGACACCTTCTCAAGCTGTGCCAGGTGAGGTTTAGGCTCAAGTTCAGGAGAAAGTTATTCACAGAGAGAGTTATTGGCCATTGGAATGTGCTGCCCAGGGAGGTGGTGGAGTCACTGTCCTTGGAGGTATTCAAAAAAGGATTGGATGTGGCACTTGAAGCAATGGTTTAGCAAGTCATGAGGTGTTAGGTATTAGGTAATAGGTTGGACTTGATGATCACTGAGGTCTATTCTATGATTCTAAGTATTAATTGAAATAAGATTAATATTTTGTTATATATCTTACACTTGAAAATGTTTTATAGAAGTGTATGAGGTGTCTGTACTGAAACCATAGTTTAGTTTAAAAATTAGAAGTTTTCCTTCTATCCTCCTACATAGTCTCGTGAGCTGTAATACAATACTTCTTGCTTTGGTGTCAGCTGCAATATATCTATAATGAATCTTAAAGGGGAAAAAAATTATCCCCTTGCCACAAAAAGAAAACCTTCAATTATTATTTTTTTTTTTTAAACTAGGGATGCATCTGTATGTGGAAAGAATTCATCTGACCAGTCTTTATAGCAAGAATGTGCTTGGAAAAACAGATTTTCAGAAAATGCTATTTAGGTGTATAATTACAGACCTGTCTGATCTTTCATGTTCCTACACTCCAGTCTGGGAATGCTTAAATTTATATCTTTATCATAATGAATTTCAGCAAATTCTTGAGTCTAATACCAATGCAGTTCGTGTGCCCATACAAACGATGGATATCATCTGGATTTCTGTAAGGCCTTTGACATGGTCCCCCCAACATGCTCCTCTCCAAAGGGAAGTGATGTAGCTTTGATGAGTGTACTGCTCAGTGGATGAAGAATTGTTTGGATGCATGAATCCAGAGGACCTGTGTAAAACTCATAGGTTCAGCAAGGGTAGGTGCAAGATCCTCTTCACCTGGGCATGGGGCAGGATGTTGGGATTGAGAGCTGCCCTATGGATATGGACTTTGAGGTACTGGTAGATGAAAAGCTGGATGTGAGCCAGCAATATGCACTCACAACCCAGAGGGCAAAGTGTATCCTGGGGTGCATCACAAGTAGTGTGGTCAGTGGGTTGAGTGAGGAGATAATGCTCCTCTACTCTGTCCCCACCTATAGTACTGTGTCCAGCTCTGGAGTCCTTGGCACAGGAAAGACATAAACCTGTTGGAGTGTGTCCAGAGGAAGGCCACAAAAATGATCAGAGAGGAGCACATCTCTGAAAAAAAGCTGAGAGTTGGGATTGTTCAGCCTGGAGAACAGGCTTCAGGGAGACCTTAGTGCAGCATTTCGTACTTACAGGGGTCTTATAAGAAAGATGGGGACAATCTTTTCAGCAGAGCCTGTTGTGACAGGGCAAAGGGTAATTGTTTTAAACTAAAAGAAGTAGATTTAGACTAGATCTAAAGAAGAAGTTTTTTACAATGGGGGTGGTGAAATACTGGAACAGGTTTGCCTCAAGAGGTGGTAGGTGACTCATCCCTGGAAATATTCAAGGTCAGGTTGAACAAGGCTCTGAGCAATTTAATGTAGTTGAAGATGTCCCTGTTCACTGCAAGGGGATTGGACTAGATGTCCTGTAAAGGTCTCTTGCAAACCAAAGCATTCTATGAAATTAATTAGATGTAGAAAGTTCTTCAGAACTCTCCATTTTTGTCAGTATTTTAATCTTAAAATAGTTTGCTTACATGCTAGTATTAATCAAGAATGCTAGTTAGAAATGTGCCAGCTTTATTAATGCTTCGCTGGGTTTTGGGTTACAATGTGTGCGTTTTGTTTCTGTTTTGTATCTTTGTTCTCACTTGTGTCATATGTCTTTTTAGTGCTTTGAATTAGAAGCAATAGTTTAGAGATCCCATCTATACTACTAAAGAGTCAATAGTGATAGAAAAATGCTTAAATATGGTGAAGAAAATGGTTTTGTATTGATTTTATGTGTTTCCTACATTGATTAGTGGTAAACTGCTGTCAAGAGCTCAATTCTCTGCAAGCACAGGCTGTTTCAGGGGATGGGTGCATACACGCTTAACACTCCTGTATTACCGTTATTTTTTAAAGGCTCTCGATTAGCTGATTTTCATGATTCATGTAAAGCTGCACACATCCCGTATGTTATGCCATAACCATTATATACAATTTTGTAGGAAAGCATTTAAATTTTCTGAAAACTTCTGGATCTAAACCAACAGATTGTGAAACAGTTAGAGGAGAAAGAGCTGTGCTATGCTGAACTGCCTTGGCAATGTAGTCTTTACTCATGGAGTGAAGAAAAAAGAGAGATACAGATCCTGTCAGTATGTACGTCACAAGGCCTGCTCCATTTGCAGTGAGGTGGTGAGAACCTGATGGTCCTGCTGTTTTAACAAGTACTGTCATTTGTCACTGTCTTGACATACACATTTCTGCATGAGGGACACAAAGAGAAAGAAGGCATTAGCATCTTTCATGCAGGAGGAGCATTGTTGTTTTTTGCACATTGGGAAGCATAAATCTCGGTTTCACCACTGAACAAAACTCTTCCTGTTAATTCAGCAGGCATCATTTAAATGAGAGATCTGAGAAATGAGCTTTGGAAGGTTTTATGAAGCATCTTTTATTAACTTATGTTTTCACCAAAATATATGTTTATAGTGTAAAATAGTAATGTTGCTGAAACTTCAGGAAATATTCTGTGTAATGTTCAGATTCCTCCTGTGTGAAAACAGATCAGAACAGAACCAACTGTGGAGTTTGCTGCTATGGTGGGTGGTTCTTCCTTCTCTTGTGTGGCATGTGGCTACTTAGAGTGGATACTGTTTCATGACCTTCTGTACTGTAACGGTCTGTCCTTATCTATCCCTACATTTTTATTTTCTTTTAAAAATAATGGGGAAAAAAGTTCAGAGTATACTGAATGTAACTGAAAGTGTTTAAGGGAAGTAAGTGTGTTCTGTGGCACAAGGTGTGAGGCTTCAGCAGTGTGGACAAGAGTGAGGAATTCTGAAGTAAAATAGGTTAAATGAGATCAAGATGCCTGGGCTTGCTTTCATTCTGTTCACTAGTAGACCTGCCCATGAGATGCTGAATTTAAAGATAGGTTTCAAAATAAAATATGATTGAGGAGAGACACTTAAGACCTCCCTCTGTCCAGTACAACTGCAAAATATATTTGGTAAGGTTATAGATTAAGTCTTCAAAACATCTTGAGTTCCTTTAAAATACTTCCTTTCAAAAAAGATTTAGATAGGTATGTCCTAATGCACAGCCAGCTAATGATATGTGATCTTAGATTTCTCCAAACTGTGATGTTTTAAAGAATGATGGTGACCCTAAGCACTCCTGAACATCTATATTTAAGCTTCTCTCTCTCTTTTTTTTTTTAAAACTGAGTTTTAAGCTAAATTATGTATTTTTTTCCTATTCTGAGCACAAAGAGAAGGCACAAATTTGAATATTATGGCTTAGCTGAGGTTGTGTCATTCTGTGCATCTTCCAGATTTTTAAGCCTCCTCACATAGATGCTTTTGGAAAAACTTTTAGTATGTTTTGATGCTTCTCAGAAGGGTAGTCCTAGACTTGGAAGGGCTGAGAACAGAGGAACAGTTAGGAAGGAAAGACTGAAGTGCATAAAATGCATAAAAAATCAAATTATTTTATTATTTTTACAGGCAAAAGGAAAAGTAAATGGGGAAAAAAAAAAAAAAAAAAAAAGAAAAGATGCAAGTAGAAATGTGTGATTAAACTACCGGTTTCTCTGAAGCTAATATAGGTCAGGTAACTAAACACGGGCAAAAAAATCAATAAGAACACATCTCCAACTGTATGCATAATTGGATACCGTAAACATAACCACAAATAAATACAAATTAAATATGTTAAGGCACATTACTTCTTCCCCTACTTCCCACCAACCCCATACCTCATCAGTAATATTATTGTGCTTCTCTGATTTTGACTTACAGTGCATGCACTGGTGAATGACCAAGGTTTAAGCATTCATTCAATATTAGCATGTGTGAGAAATGTAGAATACTTTCATTAATTGGATTAGGGTTATATGTGTTTCATTATAAAAGCTGCAGTGATCACTAATGGAATGACCTTGAAGTCATTATCTCTTAAGAAGCAGGAGAAAAGATTGCTCTTCATGTTCAGTTGTATTTGTCATTACTTGGGAATATAATTTTCAGATAATATATAGCCTCTGCTCTCTAACTACTTTTTTTTTTAAGGTTGGATAGTTTATATTCTTTCAGCTATTGTTTTATTTTGTCACTTTTGTTGTTAAAGTCAGCTTTATTTTTAAACCAAGGATGTTGAATATTGTTCACTACTTCTCTTTTTTTCTTTTGAGGTCTCTATTTGAAATTTTCATGTCATAGCCTTTACAAAGACAGGGTAGCTCAGAAGGCTGCATTTATTTCACATACCATAAAGTTACTCAGAGACCCACCAATTGGTAGTGCAAAAATAATGCCGTGCTGCATTTTGCTTTATCAAAACAAATATGTAGCAAATGAATATTGTCACCAAGGTCAGTAAGATTTTCAGTCTTGTTCCCCCCTTGCATCTCCTGACATGCAGGTCTTTTTTGCTACTGAGAGGCCAGGTTAGTTGATGTGATTCACATCATCATTTTGTTTGTCTAGCACTGTTATGATTGCCACTCAGCTTTTGCAGAAAGTCATGTACAGAGAAGAAAAAACAAATTGGAAAACTTACAGATTTAATAATGGAAGCTATTTCTACTGTCAGAAAGTTTTTGTCAAAGAAGGATCAGCAGCAACATTGCATGACTTAAGTGATGGGGTGTGCAACACATTATTGACTTCTGAAGGAAAAAACTAAGATGTACTACAGGAGGAGTACAGTTCTAGATTTCAACAATCGTAGAATGTTTTGGGTTGGAAGGGACTTTTAAAGATCATCTAGGCTAACCTTCCTGCAGTGAACAGGGATATCTCCAACTACATGAAGTTCCTCAGAGCCCTGTCCAACCTGACCTTGAATGTTTCCAGGGATGGGGCATCTTATCACCTCTCAGGGAAACCTTTTCCAGTGTTTCACCACCCTTACTGTAAAAAATTTCTTCCTTAGATCTAGTCTAAATCTGCCACCTTCTATATTAAAACTATGACCTTTTGGCCTGTCACAACAGGTCCTGATAAAAAGATTGTCCCCATCTTTCTTGTAAGTCCCCTTTAAGCATTGAAATGCTGCAGTAAGATCTCCCTGGAGCCTACTCATCTCCAGGCTGAACCCCAGATCCCTCAGTGTTTCTTCAGAGGAGAGGATTTCCATTCCTTCGCTAATTTTTGTGGCCCTCCTCTGAACATACTCCAACAGGTTTGTGTCTTTCTTGTGCTTTCTTTCAGGGTAAAGAAACAATTTCCTTAACAGCAGTTGTATTACCTAATGTTTGGATAAATCCTTTGGCCTACTGAAGTTTAATTCTGACTATTTTTCTGGTCTGACTGAATTGGGTTAAGAGCATCTTTGTATGAACTTTAATTTTATAACTCAACATTATGGCTAGACCTAACCCTATTGAGTAAGGAAGAAGTTGACAGTGCAGTGAAGGGACTGTACTGTTGTTCCAAGAGACAGGGTGAGCATGCCATGTTAACCATGAAAATACCTCGTATTTACTTCAGTAAAACTCTGTGATCCTCCAGAATAGTAAAGGAGCTTTCTAAGAGCTGAGGGCTGGCATGTAGTAGTGCTTTTGGATAGTCTGTATCTCCTTAGGTCAGAGTTTTTTTCTGTCTCATATAATGTATTACATATCCTGCTCTGCATCAAAAGAAGTGTGGCCAGTAGGTCAAGGGAGGTGACTCTCACCTTCTGCTCTGCTCTTTTAAGACCTCACCTGGGACCCTCAACACAAGGACAATGACCTGATTGAGAGGATCCAGTGGAGGAGCACAAAAATGATCAGAGGGCTGGAGTACCTCTCCTATGAAGTCAGCCTGAGAGATTTGGGGCTGTTCAGCCTGGAGAAGAGAAGGCTCTGGGGAGACTTTATTGTGTCCTTTCAGTACTTGAAGGAGCCCTACAGAAAAGCTAAGGAGGGACTATTTACAAAAGCATGTAGCACTAGGACAAGGAGCAATGGTTTTAAACCATGATGAATTTAAATTGGACATTAGGAAGTTCTTTCTTATAAGATTGGTGGAACATTGGAACAGGTTGCAGAGGGAGGAGGGGGGGCAGAGGCCCCATCCCAGGAGACATTCAAGGGCAGGCTTGATGGGACTCTGAGAAACCTGATTTAGTTGGGAATGTCCCTGCTTACTGCAGGGGGCAGATCAGATGACTTCTAGAGGTCCATCCCAATCCAGTGAGTTCTATGATTAGTAACAAATTAAGGGTTTATTTATTTATTTAAGTCCTGGGTGTCTATCTCATCTTGGTGGTGAGTATGGCTCATTTCAAAGACTTTGCAGGTGCATTATAAAAAGCAAAAGTCAATATATCTGGCCAACTGGTAACTATTATGAAAAGGAAGAATGAAAAATGTTGTGTTGTTAAGGAAGAGGTATTAGGTGACTGGTGAGGAAGTGCTTTCTGGGAATTTTCATATTGAATGGTAGCACAGAACTTGATTAATTAAAAAAAACCCCACCAAACAACAAACAAAACACAAACACTTATTGCTTTGGTAGGTTTTTCATCAAGATTGTAGAAAATCCAGGACAGCCTTGGGTAAGCCTTGCTTCTCTTGGTATTGTACCTGTTTTCATTTCTCATGTAATATTTAAATTTCCCCTTTGTTGCCCTCTCAACTAGGCATTAATTGCTAGTATTCACAGAAAAGGGGAGACGGATGAAATATTTCAGGTGAGTCATCTGATCTAATTTGGAAAGGTTTCTGAGAGGAAAGAAGTGCTTTTGATTTATAAGGGAAGGTTGTCTGTTATCAAGATATACATGTTGGAATTTATTATCAGAATCTGCTTTTAATTTTAGAGATTGTTTACCCAAACTACTATATGTCAGAGTCCAGGACAAATTTCTGCTTAGCATTTAATTTTAGATACTTGCCATAGTGGACAGTAAAAAATGAGTCCCCAGAATTTGTGGCATCATTATGAATCTTACCTTCTGGCAGCTCCTGCCTGCAGTTCGTCTTTGAAATCTCCTTGGTACTTGTTAACCCTGCTCTGACATATAAGAGCTCCCGTTTATTTATTGGACTTTACACATTTATGAAAATGTACAGGAATTATTAATGGTTTAGTATCTATTAATGCATTACTTGGGTGGAATTCAAATTCTGGTATTTATAGTAAACCTCTTCATAATGAAATGAACATAGAAACAGTAAGGCTGATTCTCAAAGTCTTTTGCTAGAACAATTGTCTGTAAAATATTGTCTTACCAGCTTTTTATTTATGACCATAAATAAGAAATAATCACTTTGTGTATGAAGGGAAATGATTAAGAATGATTGTGTAGATGATAAAGAATAAATAACCTAATTCAATGAACCATATGCTGGGTACAGCATCATGGGCTCTGGTTTTCAGCAGAAAGCTGATACTGCTTTCCATCCATGGTATTGGACATGCATGGTATGCCAGAACAGGTAGCATGTACACTTTTGTTGTCATATCTGAACATCCCAAACCTGATACTAATCCAAGGAAATGCAGCTCTTACCTGATTTTGTTTTGATCTTAAGGGCATGATTTTTGTTCTTGTTTTACCCTGATGTAGTGCAGGAGGAATTTTTACTCGCTTGCACTGTATAAGTACCTGTCTTTTTGGTTTGTTTTGAGAGAAGCACTTGAAGCATTGGACTTATTTTCATTGATAGTGTATTTTCCTTTTTAAATTATAGTATAGAACATAATGACAGTATGACCTTTCAAACCAAAGGTCCATAGAGCCCAATACTCTGTGACAGTGGTCAGTAATGTAAAAGAAGAGTCAAAAAAACAGGGAAACCTATAATGATACTTACTGTATGTATTCAGTGTTTTGCAGTGACTGGTTGAGGGAGAGAGGCATTAGTTTATTTGCAAGACATTCTATGTATAAGAGCACTGTACAAAAAAAATCAAGCAGTGCTGTATGTAATAGATGTTAAACTGGCAGAGGACAGAGGGTAGCTGTATGAACCAGAGTGAGTGAATGTTGTGGAGTTTATAAATGATGCAAAAAAATAAGGGAGCAATTCTGTGTAGCGTAACTAACACTACAGGTTTTGTGCATTCAGCTGACCTTTTCACGCCGTATGGAACATGCAAAAGAAATGCTTTAAAGGTAATGGCATTTCTGTATTTTTATAACTTTTGTTTTAGTACTGTTTTATTTAATGAAATGTTAATCTTGAAAATATTCACAATCAATGCAAAGTATGAACAATAGTAATCAAATTCCATGGCTCTTTATATAAAAGCTGAGCTCATCCATCACAAAGCATGCCCTATGGCTATATATCAATTTTAAGCATTAAAGTTACACAGTATTATCTTAGCATTAGGTTAACTGTCAAATAAAAATAAAAATTAATAAGCTGGAAAAAAGAAAGAAGAGGAGACATTCCTCATTTAAAATCCTTAACTGATTTGGCATAATTGAAATGTCTTTTAGCAGAAACGTTAGCTTTAATTCAGATAATACTCATCTCTCAATACCGCTTTTATGGCAGTCCAGTAATTCCTGGGGTACAAAACTACCAGGTATAAATGCTGATAAGGTCTAGCATTCTTCTTTGTATCTCACTGACAGGAAGCATATGTTTGGAATTAAAGAAGATCCAGGCAAGCTTTCAACCTTGAGATCTCTGCTTCTGCTCAGAGGGGTTAGGGAGGTTTAAATTTCCATGCAGTCCCAAATTTCCAAATTCCTGCTGCCATTTCTGTTGTGTTCCCTCAAAGATGTTGTGAGGGTGAGGCATCTGCTTACAACTTTTTTTTTTTTTTTTTTAATTGTGCAGAACAGCTGAACACTGGTTTTGTTTTATAGTTTAATATGTCTGGTTAAATATACATCTGGGGCTAGATGGAGTGTAGCTTGCATTATGTAGTATTGTTTTTCTTTCCTTCTTTCCTGCTCTCCAGGTACCCTAGATAAGGTGTTTGCTATATGAATGTATCGGAGCAATAGATGATTGTTGTTCTGTTTTCATTTACCAAGCTTTAGTTGAATGCATTATGGGAAATACAATCTTCAATGGTTTTTCCTAAGTTTAAGAACATATAAGTAAAGAAATTGTGGACGTTTGGTCATGAAATTTCATCTGACTTTTCTTAATAACAGTCCGATGAAAATAAATGTGTTCAATCAGTCAAGCCTTTAATTTTTTTGTTGGGAGGGAGTGTGTTCAGCAGTGTTGACTCTGCGCTTTTTCTACGTTGCTTAGTTTTTGTCATCACATTTATTTAGTATATAATTCCAATGTATTTGTGTGGCACTTAAATTAATATGTAGCATTTTTCATCCTGCTGTTTATTTTAAATTTTCTAAATGTGCCTCGCTTGTGATGAGATTAGTGGTAAATTCATAATCTTTAGGAAGTTTGCACATTTCTTGTAAATTCTGAATGTCAGAGTACAAAGTTCTGGCAAAACAAATGAAGAAAGGTTCTTCTTTTGGTTCATTTTAATATTTAAAAAAAAAAAAAGAAAAAGAAAAATCTTTGTTGATGGTTCTGGTTTTGGTGTTAGTCAGGTTTAAGCCATAAAATATAAATATCTGTGTGGAGTGTGTTAAGTTTTGATCCTCTCATTTCTGTAAGATGTCTCTTATACAGTTTTTAATATTGCAGATACATACAACAATATAAGAGAAACATTTTTTTCCTTGCTCCTGGAAGGACCATATTTGTGGTTTTAATATATAGTTTTCTTTCCACTGCTTTTACTATTTGTTATCTGACTTTTATTATTTATTTTTTTAACGAACAAGTGTGTCATTCTCCTGTGAGGAATCTATAAATATTAAAATGATCTCTTCCCATTTCTAATTTATGATTTAAAAATAGGCAAGAGCATTTTTCTTGATATACTGTAAATTTGAACAGTAAGCAAGTATTTTCTGTTCGGTATCAACTAAAGAATGTTTTGTCTGGTGATGATGGGGTGCAGGTGGAGAGGAGTGATATTGTATCCTATTGCATTGAGAAACAGTCAGGTGAAGCAGCATGCTGGTAGTTCAGAAATATCTATAAAATATGAATATTACTGCTAAATAAGTTATTTAACCTTGCACTATAAATGCTTAAGATTTAGTTCTTTTCAAGTGTGATGACAAAAGACCAAAACCATTTCTAATACAAATGTCTAATGCATTACTGTCATAAGTGTTCTTTCAATGTGTATATATAGAAAGAGAACAATGGGGTGCAATGTACTGCATATTCTGATAAAATTCACTTAACAACTGAAAAAGTGATCTTGTGTTTCAGGCCTCTACTTTTTTGACTGGTCTCAAACTTGGCTGTTTGTCTTGTTTGTGTTTCCTGTGTGAATATTTTATATTGCTGGAAGTCTTTACTAGGACTTACCTCTCCCAAGTATTAATAATATGAATTTGCCAAAAATTGACAAAATCCCACAAAGCAAAAAGTTGAAAGAAATGGCTAGTTTTCAACTGTTCTCAAAAACTGGCAAGGTAGGCTCTGTACCAGTGCGTGACAAGTTAATGCCCTTTGTTGCTGATGATATTTTTCAGTTTACTTATGACTTTTTTTCCAGGTACAATTAAGATAGGTGTGTAAGCAATATGACAGCCTGTGTAAATCTTTATTGATGGAAATAATGCACAGTAGTTTAAAAGGTTCACACCATCTGAAAATTCAAAAATAACTGTCCAGTTTTGGAGATTGATCTGTGTTTTAGATGCAATCTGTTAATTTGTCTAAAAAGGTAGCTACAGAGTCACTGTCTATTTAACAAGCAGTAAATGTTTTCATTTGAAGGGTGACTAAATTATCCAGTTTAGTGTAGATTATCACTGGTAACAAGAAATAGGAAAAAAGTCATGATCTCAGTGTGTAGATTAAAGTTATATGAATGATAAGAAAATCAGCTGTTGACACAAGGGTGTTCAGAAATGAAGAAAGTTGCTTCAGTCTGAACAAAATCCAAATTAACATGAAATCTTAACTTCTGCTTAGTATGTTCTGAAGTGTTTGTTCAGTGTGGGGAAGTGCATGAACTGAGTGCAATTTTAACCCATGAATAGTAGACCAATCCAACCTTGTAATAGAATATCAACATTTGATTTTCAGTGTTTAAGACTGAGTTAATTATAGGTACAGAAAAAATTGGGTCTTGTGAAATGGGAGAAATTAATCGTGAAAGGTTTTGGAGTCTTCTGAGCCATGTCAGCAAATAAAAGAAGTGGGTTTTGCCAGTCTCAAAGTAGGTAAACCAGCCCATTTTTTCTTCAAAATATATTTGAAGAAAGGCTCATAGAGACATTTTTCAGGGGTAAAATTAGAAACATTTAAATAACACGACGTAAAGTAAATTACTAAGTAATTCTTGGCTTTATACATGAGGGTACCTTTGTATATGACAACAATAAAATTTATAGAACAAATGAAGAAGCAAGTGATGTAATAGAAATTTTAGTCATGTCTTCAACCAATCTTACTTATCTATAGTATTTAACATGAATTCTACTTGCAACGGTGTTGTACCTGTTAGGCAGTTTCATAAAGGCACTATGTTTTTTATATAACATTTTGTCCCTTTAGAAATTATCATGACACATGTCAGGAGCTTTCACACTGAAAAAAATATGTCACATTAGCTTCCAAGTTTCTGATTGTCTAAATAACACAGTAACTCAACATACAGCTGTCTGGCATTTTGACAGTACAATAACCCATAATTCTTTCTGCCACTCAACACTTCAAGGTTAGCATTTTGTAGTTTGCTCTCAAGGAGTATTCATTTAAATTTTCAAGAGGCAAAGAGTTGAATGCTGCCTTATACTGTTCTTTTGATTTATTTTTTAATGTACATTTCTACTGTATTCAATATTTAAAAAAAAACCATATTTATATGTATATATTACTTTAACCTACAAGTTTCTGGGGGATGAGATGTTCATCTACACCTCTGTTTTTCAGAATACTGGAGGTAGTAAGTATTTAGAGCATAAATTCTTATACCATGAGTTTATCACACAATGTTGGGAACGTTACCTTCCTTAATATATTGTAGGGTGCCACCGACTTGCTTTGTTATTGAGCAGTTTCTTCACAAGATGTAAAGTCAAACTGTGGCCTTTGGGAAAAATTGCCATTCCAAACCTGACATTTTGAGGCAAGTGTAAATTCATAACAAGATGTTTGAGTGAAGTCTTGTTTGTGATCTTAATGTACTTTAATTTTGTTGGGAGTAACTTGTAAATCAAATGACTTCACAAGGGTTTAATAGCTCAAAATCCTCTGAGAAAAGAAAGAGTTTTTCTTATGTCATTAGAAATAACATTAATGTTGCAGATTCTGATACAGATAACATTTTCAAGTTTTGGTGCACATTATTCCTTGAATAAGTCTTTTAGTCTGAATTTATGCATCTCAGCATGCATGTCCAAAGATGTTCTACCAGGTCTGACTGAACATCTTGGTAAAGAAATGCTGAACTTCCACCTTTTTAGGGGAAAACTGTTAAAATTGGCCCATTAAGTCAGAGGCTCCACCTCTATGTACAGATTTCAGTGAAGATATACAGGCCCTGTATATCAAACATTATATTATTTTTGCAAAGATAAGCATATTAAAGCTTGACCTAAACATTTCATAACCTCAGAAAGAGTAATGCTGTCGACATTAATTTTCTGTCTGTTTTGAACTTGGACTTGCAAACCATATCACGTATAATTGTGGGCATGATGTCTACTGTATTGAAATATACTTAGGGTTTGTTTTTTTATTACAGAATTAATAGGGTTTGTATATTGTGAGTGAATGAGAGAAAATACAAATGTACCATGATGTAGAATACAGGAAAACCACTTTTTCTTATTGAAAAGCACCTCAACCTTTCCCTGCATTCCTCCTCCTAAATATTCTCTGCGTTTAAAGCTTTTTACAGCTTTTAAATAATCAGACCTCTTGTGTTTTACTAGCATGATGTGAGTGTATAGAGTATAAATATGTCCTAGAAATGTGAAACAATATATTAAGTGGAGATTTTTTTATTTTATTTTTTTTTAACAGTGATTACTTTTGATTTGGTTCTGAGAGGAGTATAATTCAATCTTTTAAGTCCTGGGAAAATGGACTAGTTTTTTAACTTTTCAGAAGAGCAATTTGACCTGTTTTGACCAAAAGAGTTGTCTGGAAAAAATGGGGTAAAATTAAGAAGTGTTTAAAATCCACTACTGACAAGCGAAACAGCTTCTCTATTACTGCCAAGTTCCTCCCAAACACGCTTTAACATTTATGTGATCATTCCTTTCTTGTCTCATGTTTTTTTTCCCCCTTTCACTTTTTGATCTGGAAAAGAGAGGACATGTACTTAGAAGTCTGAAGTGGTTTAATTAAAAAAATAAATATTAAAAAATCCTTAAGTAGTAGTACAAATAACAGAAATTAAATACTTTTCCAAAATGTGCTTGAACACCTAGGTAGATAAATAATGGGTGTTGTAAGGTTAGTTATCTGGGAATTTCTCACCAAATTCTTGCTGTTAAAACTTATCGAGACATAAAAATGAAGTCTGTGGGTAGTGCCTTCTTCAAGGTGTAAACCCTAGCAGACAGTATGAAACATAGCTTAATAGTGCTTTACCATGTGTGTTTTCCTTATCCATCTATGCTTTGGTTATCTTTCACTCGCTGAGTTCTTTGCTGTCATTCTTGTTAGATTTTGATTCCTCTTTCTATTGTTACTCTTTTGGACAGGCTTTATCTCCCTCTACATCTCCTCTCTGTCTTCCGGGGAACATCCTTTCTGTTTCAGGGTTTTTTGTTCTCTGAGCAATATTTGTTCATAATGGAGAAGATGCTGGACCTCAAGATGATGTAAGTGGCTGCAACATGCGTGTACCTGCAATCACGTGAAAAATGATAAGCTGCATTTTGGGGTGTTTGTCAATATTGCCTTGCAGCTACTGAGTGTGTGCTCAATATCAGGGTCTGTTGATCACAGGGCTACAGTAGAAAGTACATAAATCCTGACTTGGGAAAGAGTCCTGTTGTGGTAGACACAGCTTGTTCAGTGGGTGAAGCCAGTGAGCTATGCCTTCTGAGATAAATAGGTATCCTGAGTCTTTTCAAAGGCCTCTTGCATTTTGGATTTTTTACAAGATTTCTTTTCCTTGCATGCAGAAGATGTTAGGAGTGTTGGGTAGGTTTTTTTTCAGTTTGTGATGTTTTATGCAACATACTCCTGGTTTGGGCACTTTCATAAAACACTTTGCCTTCTATACGGCCTCTTTAAAATTTTGCATAGAAACAAAATATTCACAAATACAATATTGAGAATAGGCGAAACAGCAGGTGCACATTTTGTCTGCTGCTGGGGTTGTAGCATGCAAATCTACAGGAGTACTTTTGTTTAAAATACCTTTCAGAAGTTTAAAAAACCTTTGCCTACTATTCTTATGCTGAACCTATACATTTGTTAACTCTCTGAACCTCTCACATAATAGTTTTGAACACTGATTATGAAAGCTGTGACTTAGTGTTTTGTGATGCACTTGGCTACCAAAAATAGACTTTAAGAAATAGATGGCATAAGGAAAACATAAAAAGAAAAACATTGGAGGCTGTGGATTTTTAAATATGTATAATTATGTTTCTTGGATACCTTTTGACTGATTAAAAATAAAAATAAGATCAGAACAAAGCAAACCTTTAAATGTGTGCCTGCAGTTCCTCTTCTCCAAGTAATTGAATACAAGATTTCTTCTCTAACCCTCTTCCAGCAAGAATATGCACTGCTTAGGTATTCATTTCAGTGGCATTGACAATACTGACAATATAATTGACCTAAAAAGTTCTGGATTTCCTGTTAATGCACTTTAGAAATGTACATCAACTACAAAAAAATCATTTCTATCTACATTTCACTTGATTTCCATTTTCAAGAAAGGAGGTTTCATCATTATTATTCTATTTGAATAGCACTGATATCTTGAGAGATGGAAGGAGACTTCTATTGTATGCAGGAGTACTTTATTTCGATATTTTCTTTGTCTGATTATACATGATAAACACACATTAGTGACATTCCGTGCATGTTTTGAAGATAAATGGGATATCTCTTTAAACCACTCCTGACACTTCCTAACCTGTGGGCTTAATGGCATATTCTTTCTTTGATTCAATAATTTGTCTGTCAAAAAAGCTATGCTGACATTCTCGTTGTTGTGGGACTGAAATGGGAAGAAATCTCTTATCTTTAAGATAATTTTTGAAAAATCGAGGCAAACGTTTTAGGAGAAAAATGTTTTAAAAATGATTTCAGTTGGGAAAAAAAATAAAAATGTAAGTGTTGACATTATACCAACTGCTAGATGGCAAGTGATAAAAGAAAGGATGTTACCTAAAACCGTAAGTCCCCTTGAATTAATTAGAGAATGTGTGAAATCTTAGAAATGAAGACAGTTTCTATTACTATACCTTGCATAAGTATTCTGTCAAATAACAAGCAACTTTTAAAACAATGGACTACAGATGTAGCTAAGAGTCTGCTTTGTCAAACTTAATGTCTCTTTGTAAGGCAAATCTTAATATAAGTGTGCACACATTAGCAGGTAATTGTGTATGCATATTATCTTGAGTATGTGTTGATACCTATGTGCATATCCTGTTATGCTGGTTTACTTGGGACTATTTTAGTCACAGACGTGCAGTAGAGAAATTTACTTCAGACCCTTTCACTTTTATTAGCACAGTCCTTTCTAAGATTCTGGTGTAGTGTGGAAAATAAAGGGCATAAGCTGTGCATGAAACAAAAACTAACCCTCTACGATTTTAGTCTCATCAAATAACAGAGAACAGTATCAGAGGACAAAGGTTCAAATGGTATTATGTAATTGTGGAAGCTACTTTTGTATTTTGAAAGTTTTCCCTTGAACCTTGCGAGCTAGCTCCAAGTTCTGTCTGCTGAGCATACCTATTTTACTTACTTTTTTTTTTTTTTTAGGGACATGACTGATGTAGCAATTCTATTAGTTTTACACTTATTATGCTTTTGTGACAAGTAATTTAGGCAATAGGCTCTACAGGAGAATTAACTGCATTTGAGTGTTTTATTAAAGACTCAGGTTTTCCTTTCTTCATTGTTTTTCCTGAGTTTCATCTTTGCCAGTGAGAACTCCTCAGTGCTTTTTCCAGAGCTGAGGATTCCTCAGACCTCTTGTCAAATGTGTGTCTGGCTAGATGGCTAACAGGGACAGATCTTGTACAGAGCAGCTGCTGTAATTTGTCTTTCCCAATCATTAGCCTTGTCCTGTTTATGTTACAATTGTGAAAGGCTGACCTGGTGACTGTAGCCCCTAAGTTACAATTTGAGGCTGAGTCTCCATGGTTCACAATGCTTGCAAGGCCTGGAGAGCTACAGTGTGTTTTGGGATGCTTGTCACAATGGTAGATTTCAGAGAACCCATGTGGTTTGAATATATCAGCCAACCAGCAGAACTGCTGGCACACTATGTGGAGTTGATAGGTAAAGAGAAAAAGTGTTGCAGAGCTGTTGTGAATAACGATAGAGAATAACGGAATTACCTGAACTCCGCCTTTGCAAGATTCCTAACAAGTAGAGCAGTCATACTCCTAGCTAGCTATGCTCAAAAACAAAGACAGAATAAGGTGAAAACCTGTCCCTCAGTTAATTCTTATCCTTCAAAAAAAACACCAAACTAAACCAACCAACCAAATGAAAATGCCAGAAAACCACAACCGAAACATACAGACCTAAAAAAGACACAAGGGCTGTGTTGGTCTAAAGCAAAGCAAAGAGTTCTACATCAGAACTCTGTTAGGCAATAAGCACTTGAAACTTGTGTACACTATAGCTGTGACCATTGCAAATTCTAGTTAACAGCACTTTCTAGTGCTGTCACCTCTGACACCTATTGTAGGGAGCCCCTTTGGACAATCTCGGAAGGAAGGTATTCTTTCTTCCTGTGCTCACACAGCTGAACAACAGTTTTTGGATATTGTAGGGGATAGCTATCTAGGGACCTAATCAAGTAATTTACAGTTTAGCTGTACTTAGAAGGTGTGCAATGTATATCACCAGCTGGATGGTCTATTAAAGCTTATGAAAATGTCTCTAGCTCTCTAGTGGTGTTGTTCTTGAGTGTAAAGGTATCAGGTGTTTTAACATGCTCTCAATTAGTCCTTTTGATGTACTATGTGATATATTTAAAATTGGAGGTTTCTTTCAGGAGCAATATTTTCAGATATCTCAGTTTTAAAGGGAAAAAAGGGATTTTCATAAGAGCATCAGAGAATCTAAAGCCGGTGGGCATATGATAAAATTTCATTGGCTGATTCTGAAGTTATTTGTAGATGCTTAGGAAAGCAGTATACTATTTATATAGGCTGTGACTTTTCCTTCACAGTTCTTTTTTATCCAGATGGAATGAAGTCTAAAATCTTAGTACTTTAGGAGTGTTACAGATGTGATACCTGAGAAAAAGGCGATAGCTTGCTTTCTTAACAGTTGTGAAACTTGCACAAGCTGAAAAACCTAATTCAGCATGCTATCAGCTTTACTAAGCAAATGTTTACATTTCTGGGGTCTGACATCACAAATGTTAGTACTTAAACTTAGGCATCACAGTTAAGCAGCAAAAATTGCTGGTATCTTGATATTTGGTTGAGTATTTTTAAAGTAATACTAAAATTAAGTCCACTGGAAATATTATTGTAAGCTTATCTGTTTTCAGTCTTTTCAGTCTGAACCAGAACTGCTAGTGTTTAGTTACCATCAATATGAAATAGTATCAGGTTGTATATTAATGCCCTCTGGAATTAGACAAAAGCTGTTGATCTGATTGTGTATTAAACCTTAAGCTATTATTGCAACAGTGTTAACAGATTCCATTGATGTGAAACAGCCTGCATAGGGTTGACTGATCTCCCTTTGCGCTAACCCACTGATGAAGTATTCAAATAAAATGATCACTCATAGATCCCTCAAAGAAGGAGTGGGGGTAAAAAGGGGAGGAGGGGAATCTCCACACAATAAACAAAGCAAAAGCACTCAATCCTTTTCAAAGACTTATAAATATTTAATAATCATCTGTCTACGGCCAATCTAGAAAAAAAATAATCTTTAAATAGACTATTCTGAAGGCCCAAACCTGAATTTTAATTGCAGTTGTTTGAAGCACACATTAGTTAGTCTTGCTTTTGGGTGCAATGGCAGCTTTTTTTCTGGGGCAGAGAACAAATCTTTCAAATGTAGCTGTGACAGCAGTATTTTGGTGTGGCAAAGTAATGCTGCATGAGACAGTGTTTTTTTACTACTGGAAAAATACTTTTAGCCTGGTCACTTTTGTGTTGACTGAAGGTAAATCTTGGCTGCCATGTTTATATAAAAAAATAGTCTATGTCTATATGTACATATTTTTAAAAGCATGAAATAGCATGATCTTTAGGAACATTAACAATGAACAACTTTTTAAGAACTGCCTTTATTCTCCCCATCCTTTCTTCTAGGTCATATTGCTGAAGGCACCTGATTCAAGTGTTCCCTTGGATGAACCTTTCGTATTTCACACTAGCCAATTTTGACAGTCTAAGTGCTCAAATTGAGCCATTTTATTCTCTGTAAAATAAACCCAGGCCCATTATGCGTGATTTTTCATTCACCCACCCTTTCCTTTCTCTTCATTTTCTCCCTTCTCTCTTTACTACAGCTCTGTGAATGTAGAGTGGCAACATTGTGAGGACCAGTGTTTTCACTCCAGGCATGTCAACTTCAATCTGCTGCGATTTGGTGTGAAATCTGTGCCATGGTGTGGGGCAGAAAGGTCAAACCCCCCATAATTGATGTTGCTTATTCATCTGCTTCCCGTGTATTTTTCTCTCCACACACTGGCCTTTGTTTGGATAAATTGTTTGAAGATTTACTGTAGTTCTTAAAGCCTGAGAAGCGGCTCCTGCTGTACAACTTCAATGTCCCCGCTAGGCAGGAGGCTCAGCTAGGATGACACATAATGGCATTTAGACAGAAAGATTCTTTTTCTCCCAAGACAAAACATAGAGGACATCTTCTGGCATAACAATTAGGGCAATTTTTGGACTAATTTACTATGGAATTGGTTTGTACAGTCCCCTTGTACACTGATATTTAATATGTTAATTGCTGTTAAAACCTGAAATATTATTTTAAACAATTCATAAACTTCTTCAAGTCTGTGTATGCCTAGAAAGAGTGAGAAGGCAGGGATAGGGAAAAAGAGAAACCTAGAATGAATGCGATGATTTAAATTCAATATAGGTACTTTTCAGATTATTAAGTAAAACCCTCAATGAATAATCCAAATGTGGTAATTTATTGTATTTTGGATCATCAGCTTTTGTTCTGCTTATGTTAGCAAATGGCATCATTTGAGGAAGAAAAAAAGTACTGTTTAGATACTTGAAAAGGCTTAATGAAGAGGCTTAATGGAGATTTGAAAATAAGTTTTAGTAAATGTAGTAATAATACCAAAATTCCTTGCACTTTCAGATTTCCAGTGAGCATACATGTAAATATTTGAGCCCTGTGGTAATAAATACAAGGACACAGACCTTGTGTCCCTGTGGCTGTAGTCCTGAAAATAGTGCATAATTTACTGAAAGGTACCCTTAAAAATAGGAAAAATGCTTGCTTCTTCAGTAAAGAAGGAAAAAGCTTTATCACCTAGTAATCCTGCCTGTAGATTAGATAAAATAGTTTAAAATCATTGTTTTGATTCCCATTGACTGAAAGCTAGAGTAGCTTTATTGGTTAAGCTGTTAAATCTGCGGTGGTTTAAACGCTTCTTTTTCCTGATGTACCCTTGCTTTGATTGACCTTGAAACATGTTATCTCATCTTTTTTTTTTTTTTTTTAAGGAGAAAAATCTCTATTGCATCAGATCATTTGAAGATTTCTTAAAACACTGAATAAATATACTTTACTAAAAATTTTCTCTTTTTTTTCAAGCATAGTATGAAAGACTAATCCATTAATATTTCTTCTGCCAGCTCTTCCTGACGATTCAACTGAGGCTCTACCTGCAACTAGTAAGCAAGGTCTAAGATATGTGTGGCACTGTAAATACTTCTTTGCATTAGTTATAAATAAACTGCACCTGGGAAAACACCCATCCCTTTCTTTCATAAGGATGCCAATACAGGCTAATGCTGTGTTAGAGTTCTGAAAAATCATTATCTTGATCAAGAGTAATGGATTAAAGAAAATCCTTTTAGAGTTGAAAGTAATCATCAGTAAAATTCAAATAACTGAAGTGTTATAGAATGTCCATTACTTAGGATCCAGAGCAGGTTTATGGTAGTGCATGCAGCGCAAAGCAAACCTCTCATGTAATCATACTGGTGTCATCCTGAGTCCAATTCTATTCATGGACTGAAAATCTTACTAGCTGCTTTTTCAAGCTCAAATACAGTTACTGCAACATCTTTTTATGAGTATCTTGCTTTTGCAATATCTTCTTCTTGTATGTCTGTCATGATGACTTAATGTGAAAGGAATATGCAAAGATTCTTATCATAGCATTTGTACATATCTTGGTACTAGCTGTGGCATTTATTTTATGGATTTGACATTTCTGTATATTCTTATTAGGTTTTGTTTGTGCTCATTCTCTAAATTAAAAATGCCTGTCATTAACTGAAATCTTTTAAAAAACCCACCTGTCTGCATGCATCAATATTTGAAATTTCACATCCCTTTTATTCCTTTTAAGTTATATGCATGCAGTTTTGGATCTATGTAAAATCGTATTTTGAACAACAATTAATCTGAGATACAAAACATCAGTAGGAGAATAATGAAAGATTTCACACAGTTTATTAGACAGTGCAAAGAATCTATATAATTTTTAAAATAGCAATATGTACAGAATTTATTTTTAAAGGTGTTCCATTTTGAAACGGGGGCTGGGGGTGGGGTGGTATCATATCATGTCTGCAAAACCCTTTATCTTCCTAGATACTTTAATCAAGGCTGTTCTCATCCTTTTTAATAGTCCAAAAGTTTTAATTTATTGACATTGTTCTCCCTGCCAGAGTTGGAATATAACTTTGCCGCATAAAGTTAATTTCACTCCTTTCTTCGTTTAGAAGTGGGTGGAAAGCCTGATAACATAGTATTTCTTTGAAGGGTTGTGTGACTTTTCTGTCAGGTGAAGAAGCAATATTTGAATTTATTCAGGATTATTTTTAGTGAAATGGCAGCTATAATGCAGAAACAATTACTTCTCACAAAATTTTGGAGATGCACTGTAATAGATCTAAGCAATCTGATGGCCTGGATGGATATTATGCTAGGGCTCTGTTTGCTTAAAACATAATTATGAGTTGGAGCAGGCTGGATTAACAGAAATACAAAGTGTGTGGAAAATCTGAGTGATTTGGCTTTCTCATGAGCAGCCTTGCCAAAACAAAAAAAAAAAAAGAGTAAAACTGACAAGATTAAAGAACACACATTTCATGTTCACCTCTATGCTTTGTTGTTATATATCAGTGCCTGCCTTTTCTTTTTCAAATGAGTATGAGGAACATGCAGAGTGAACTGATAGCATTTGTGGAAGAGAAACGTTCTACAGTTTTGTGACACAGGAAGTTGGAATTTGGAGGAAGGTTTGCAAGTAATAGGATGACTATCTTGAACAGATTATTTATTTATTTAAACAAATGTTGTCTGTTGGATATAAATATATGGGACTACAGATTTGCCCTGTAGTCAGAACACGTGGTAAATATGTAGACTAGCTGCTTTCCTAAGTTGTGAATTTTTAGATCTTTTTACACAACTAATATATTTTATGGCATAATTTTTATGCCTGTGTAATAATATTCTAAAACCTTGTCTACGCTTGTAGTCTTTGTAATTCCTGTCCATTTTGTAAGTTCATATTGTGATTGCTTGTTACCTCACATGCACGTGTGCCCAATATGTGATGCTAGTAGCAGGACAGATATATCACACTTTCTTTGGGAGTAGGATTGGTCATCTCTGTTTAAATGAAGTGTGAATTCAGCATTAGTGAAAAGTGCTGGACTGACAACTCTTGAAGATGAGCCCCTGGATCTCTGTGGAATAGGGAACAGAATTGCTTTGCTTTACTTGTGTACCTATGCCCTGACCTTGGACACGTCACTGCTAATAATCGGGCCAGTTTAGTCTCCAAGTGTATTTTGAACCTGTCTTCTGCTTTAAATCTGATGGAAGACTGCCAAATGAATTTTCTTGAAATGAAACTCCTTGCTGGTGCTGGTAGCCAGACCAAGACTATTAAAACAATTTAGAACAGTTTAGCTTCCTACCTTCCATTTCAGCCCTGAGCTGCTTAACCATGGGACTGCATGTGAGTTAGCATGTAGCTGAAGAGACCAAATGATGTCAAAGAGTAAACGCAAAAAAAAACTATGAGTTCTATGGGCTCCAGGAAGAATGGCTTGAAAATAGTTTGACAGAGAGGGATTGGGGAGTACTGGTTGACATCCAACTGAATGTGAGCCATCAGTGTGCTTAGGTGGCCAAGAAGGCCAACAGCATCTTTGCCTTTATCAGGAATAGTGTAGTCAGCAGGACCAGGGAATTGATCTTACCCCTGTATTTGGCACTGGTGAGGCTGCACCTTGAGTACTATGCTCAGTTTTGAGGCCCTCCCTACAAAGAGAGCATTGAGGTGCTGGAGCGTGTCCAAAAAAGGGCAATGAGGCTGACGAGGTGTCTTGAACAAAAGTTGTGTGAGGAGCACCTGAGGGAGCTGAGGCTGTTCAGCCTGGAGAAGCAAAGGCTGAGGGGAAACCCCATTGCTCTCTACTACTACCTGAAAGGAGGTTGTAGTGATGTGGGGTTGGCCTCTTCTCCCATGTAACAAATGAAATGGTGTTAAGTTGCACCAGGTTAAGATTGGATGTTAGGAAAAATTTCTTCACAGAAAGGGTCACCAGACACTGGAACAAGCTGCTCAGGGAAGTGCTGGGGCCGCCATCCCTGACGGTGTTAAAAAGACATTTGGATAAGGTGCTTAGGGATGTGGTGCAAGTTGTGTACAGGGAGATGTTAGGTTATAGTTGGACTCATCTTGAGGTCTGTTCAGTTCCATGATTCTAAGAATAGGAATATAAGAGTGTGACAGTCTAGATTCAGTTTGACTTAATTAATATGACACTGATGTTGCATATTAGTGCTCTGAACTTGGTTTAAACTAATTCTCTCTACAACTACCTGAAGGAGTGTAGTAGTCAGGCAGAGGTTGGTCTCTTCTCCCAGACAACCAGTACCAGAACAAGAGGACACAGTCTCAGGGAGGTTTAGGCTGGAGGTTAGGAGGAAGTTTTACACAGAGAGAGTGATTGCCCATTGGAATGGGCTGCCCGAGGAGGTGGTGGGGTCGCAGTCACTGGGGGCGATCAGGGCGAGGCTTGACAGGATGCTTGGTTCCATGGTTTAGTTGATTAGGTGGTGTTGGATAATAGGTTGGACGCGATGATCTTGAAGGTCTCTTCCAACCTGGTTTATTCTATTCTATTCTAATTGTTTAGGGTGAAAATTTCTGGCATTGAAGTCCTATTATGCCAGAAGCACCCAGCTCAGCTGTGTCATCCTGCAATGGGTTAAAATAACATATATTTATTTCTTCCATCTTTTTCATTGTATATTGAAATTCATACCATACTGAATTATAAAAAAGGCTCTTGCATCATTTTGCATGTGTAATGTGGTTATATTGACCATATTGCATTACTCTTGCCTGCTGTAGTCCCCCTGTGTTTTCAAGAGGTTGGGTACATTTGTGTCTGATTTTTTTTTTTTTTTTCATTTTAAAAATCTCACCCTGAATGAGTTTTGCAAATATTCAGTCTTGACTTCAGCTTGCATTGCAGTGTCATCAGTTATGACAGACTGCTGCCTCTTCTCTCCACTCTTCATCTTTTTCCTGTCAAAATGCACCCTTTGGCAAAATATTTTTCAAGGGCTAAATCTGAGTCTAAGAGAGTCACTGTCAAGGTATTTTTCATAATTTCAAAAATATTTTTCTCTTCCTCTTGTTTATAATTACCTCTTGGAAACTTCAAATCGAAATGTTTCTTTACTAGTTTTTCATCACATGCACACTGTACTAAGAACACAGGGCAGACGTGAATGTTATTAATGTACTTTTTACCCTTCAGTGTGGGAGGAGAAGAAGAGAAAAGGCTTATGGTATAGTATATATAAGGCACTCTGTCCCCCAGTCTAAATATTTGATATGACTTCCAAAACCCAGTCTAATATTCCTTTCATGGATGGGATTTTCCTCCCTTTCTCCTATATGTTAAAAGGATAGCTGCTTGTGGGCCTTACATCCCATAGTAGATGAATAATGAAGCCCTAAGGCAACTGTTTGCAGTCTGGAAAGTGCCACAACTGACTACCTAGGGAAGATAAGGACTTTGTCCCTTTTTCCTGCTGTTCTGATAACTGGGGATTGTAAACTTGTAAGGTCGCCAAACAAGTTTTGCTCACCAAGAAGCCTATCAGATATTTTAATTCTATTTTTTTAATCTCCTTAGTAAATATTGGGATAGCTTCATTTGCAGTCTGTGAAGCATTAAGCATGATGCTCATTTTCCTTCTTTTGCTATAATATGTATGTTAACTTTGCCTGCTGTGCTGCCAGCATGTCATTTTATTGTGAGCTTTGTGATTATGGATTTCCGTTTCTCTAAATTTTCAGCTGTAAGTTTTTGTTCATGATACAGTTTAGGCTGTTAATTGAAAAGAAGATATGTCTGATGAACATGAAAGCTGTTTGTACATGCAAAGTCAAGAACAAACAAGAAAATCTCAAATGAAAGTGGTAACATAATAATGTCACTCGCAGCTTATAATTTTGAAGGCAATGTGATCTTTCTGAGCACAGAGGTAATACTTCAGCTTTGTCTTTGAAAGTTACTCTATTAAAGTAAAAATACAAGTTCCTATGGATTTTACATCCCAGAAACTTCCTTTCTTTATAGCCCTCTTCTTTGCAGTGGCCTTTTCCCTGAAATAGGTTTGAGAGGTTTTGTTTATGTATTTTATTTTTAATAAAATCTCTTTCCTCTTAGAGTTCTGGATTCCAAAGGTAAAAGACCCAAATGTGTTGTTAATGTTGATTTTGCCATAAAGTCACAAGTTATTCAGTAACAGAATATGGCAGGTTACATCTATCAGATTACATTAGTATCACCTTCTCTTTATTGATATAAAATATTGATCTAAGCTATGGAAAGATACTTGCTTGCATACATACTCACCTCTTTCTTGTTAGATTCTATTTTCCTCTGTACTGTTATCCAAATTCCAATTTCTTACAAATTTCAGAATTTCAAATTCTGATTTTAACTGAAATCTTGGAATTTAACATTTGGTACACATAAAAACCTATCCTCAAGAGATGCTATACTGAGTGTCATACTATCTGTGTGGTTTCTAAAGGCTGCTCTGATAGGAAAAATGTAAATATGTTTTTGTATGGTGTACACAGCTGCCCAAGCTGAAGGTTCCATATGATACATTTAGCTCATGCATGCTAAGAGCTGAAGTATGCTATTCTCTTTAATTCATGTTGGTTTTGCAGGGATCGTCTGACAGTTTAAGGCAATGGTGACCATTTGTTAAGAAGGCAAGGAGGCTAGAACCATTACATTTGGTGATTCACAGGCTGTGGTTTGATTTTGCTTTCTTAATTTTTCTTTCAGACAAATTATTTGAAAGACTTGTGTTTGTGAAAAAACCTTTTTTTCCCAGCATTTCCCTAGCTGCGAGGAAACAGGACTCCTGCTTCTAGGATTGTTGGTTATTGTGAATGCATAGAAGAGTATGACCTGCTGGTTAAAGCAGGGAACTACTAGGATGCCAAAATGTGCAATTCCTGGCCCTCCTGTATAATTTCCATATGACCTTGGGCAGGACATGTTGGATAAAACTTGCTTCACAGGGGCATAATATAGCTGAATTGATTAGATTGTAGTGCCTTTAGATCCTCTCGAGTAAAGTTACACGAAAAGAAATTACTACCATACTAGAATAGTTGTGAAACTAAAGTAGACGAGCTGGCACGATTAGGAGACAATTTACTGACTTTCCTTTCTGGCTATTTAAAAACTTTTCTAACTTAGTTCAGGTTAGAAAAGTTGATGCACTGTCGATTTGTTTCTGTCCTTGATATGCACGTGCAGCTCCCATTAGTGCCAGCAGGAGCCCTGTGCTTGCATCGCGAGAGGAGAATAGACCCCTGTGCGTATAATGATAGGTTAGATAGCCTCTTGTGGCTCTGTGTATGATTTCTGATCTATTGTGCCAGAGATACTACAGCATGAAAGAGAGCTGCTGTCATTTTCAATAGGAAGTGAGAACTTTAAGAGCTTGAGAAGTGTCCTCTTTTTTGAATAGCACTTTTGCTGCATGAAGCGTAATTTATTTTTATCACAGCAGGCATAAAGCTTCCAGGTTTTCATACAGAAAAATGATCTGTGTAGTGCCCATGTCGATTGAACAATCATTTGAAAACCTGTAAATTTAAAACACAGCACTTTCTCAGTGCAAGGTATTGTTCCTTTTTGTTGCAGCTTTTAATTTTTTTTAATCTTGGACTTGCATTAGTGTATCAGACATATTATAAAACTGCATTCTCATATCAGTAATTATTTTTCCAGCCATCACTTTGCCTGTAGCAAGACACAGTGTTTAATTATAGTAACAAAAACTTCTTCAGAGAAGGCTTTTTGTGCTTTCAAGGCGGTACTTCCTAAACTTTCTTCTTCTATATTTTTTTTAAGGAGCAAATGTGAATCAATCATTAACATTTGGGAGGAAAAGGAGGGGAAAGGGGGAGAGAAGGAGGGAAGAGAAAGAACTTGTTTGTATCTTGCCTGATACACAAACACATAAAAAGAAAAGAAAACAAAGCAAGACCTATTATTAGTCATACAACTTGTCAGTTTGATTAGTGATGGGTTGCCTCTCTCTCTTCTGAGAAAACACTACATCTTTAAATGATGTCCATTCTTAAATGTAAAAACCCTGCATTGTGTCTGTTAGTGCATAATTGGACTGTCTTTTAATACAAGCAGAGGCACTTGTTTCTGAATATAAACCCTGCACCTCAACAGGTCAGGGAGATGGTATAAACCTGTTGTTTGGCTTTGTCTTGGGGAATAATGTAGTCACTAATCTACTTGATCTCTGGGAGTCAGATAAAGAAGAAAGTGAGCGATGCATACATTTCAAAGATGGAAGGCACTTGTAAAAGCAATTTTTTCAGAGGGAAAAAGTAGAGCAAAGGCTGTTGGAAACCTTTTAATTAGTACTAATTACCTCAGCAGAAAACGTTGGAGGCTTGAAAGGATTTGTGTCAGCAAGTGAAAGATCAAAGATTGCGGCGCTCGCATTTTAATCTGTTGGCTATAAAAACGAATAAGGGGGTGGTAATGGGGCCCATGAGAGTGACAACCCAGGTGGTGGAGGCCTTAATCCCTTCTTTACTGCTAATGCCTGAGGCCTAGTTCCAATTACATAATAAGATGATTTAATTTTTGCTTTAATTTTAACAAAAATTAAGTTTATTTTAGCCTTCAGTAAGGACGAGACAAGGTTTCCAGATAAAATCCTGTCAATTTATTTCTTTTAATGTTTTAAGTCCTAGTCTTTATTTAGCTTTTTTTTTCTTAAGTGGCTGAAGTTGCTCTACAGAAGGCCATGAAGCAGCAAAGGTGCTTTGATGTGGTCTCTGAAAGTGGGGAGGGGCTGGCAGCGGGTGACTGACGGCCATGGTGGCAGCACTTGGAAATCTGGTAGTGCCATGGTTTGAGCCTTCTTTCTTTCAATTATTTGTTTGGTCATTTGCGTTATTTTAAACAAACTACCCAACTGTGTCAGCAGGAAGTAATTCATAGGGATATTTGCTGTGATGCTTCTCTGTTTTCTTTCAAAATGCCCCAAGTCCACATGATCTTGTGTAGGGCAAATTGCATCTTTTGTTTTTATGGCTTGAGCAGATTATGTGCTCCTTAGAAATCTAACGGTCACCAAATTCCTCTCTGGACAAAAGAGTGACTGTATGGCTTAGGCTGGAGATAGGCTTTTGGGTGTCTAGAATGTAGACTTCAAGTGGAGAAATTTATGTCTGGGAATCTCTCCAGTTCTTCCACATAGCCAGGCCAAGCCACTGCTTCAAGGAGGAGGTAGATGCATCTCAAAGTAGTGCTGGGTGTACAATTCAACTCATGCAGTGAAGTGTTATCTGTACACGGCTGAAGTTACAGAGTTTGAGGTTTATATTAATTTGACTTGTACTGAACCCAAGTCTCTTTCCAGGATAGTGTAGGGAGATAACACTAGCTTATTTTTTCAAGGTAGCCTTTTTCTGTCAGAGTGCTCTATCAGACTGTGGTAGATGACTGTCCTTGTAGAGTTGCTGAGGAGAACACAAGGTACTATAGGGTTCTAGATGGCTCCAGGAAATGTTAGGATGAACCCTTTAACATGATCTTAGGATGCTGCCTGACGTAAAGAGCATTTGAATATGTATGGACTGTGTGTCATCATCTTCCTCGTCCCTAGCCTATCAAAGCCACAGCTGTGTATCTTTTGAAGTTGTGATTTATGATGGACTGCACTTTTCCAACTGTATTTTAGGCAACCTTGTTAATTTTTGGGATTGAAGGAGGAATATTGCCATAGATTTGCTAGTTCATCTTCATGGACTATTAGATTTTTACATGCTGTCTTTCCCTGCCAGTGTTTTGTATGGTTCAATTTCAAATATATTTGCTGTGATGAAATGGAAGACACTGACAGGAGGACAACACCCAGCAGTTTTTGTGATGTGTATCATCCATTTTTTTTTTTTTTTAATTATGTGTGAATGACAAGAATATATGAGCAGTGGGAAAAACAAGCAATGTAAAAACCAAAATGGACATTAAACTAACAATTAGTTTTGTTTTGACTATGCATTTATTGTTTACTTGTTAAACATTTTTTGTAAACAATTTTAATGCATGCTGCAACCCCCTCCAATTTGGCTAAACAGATCATATTAAACCATTATTGAAAATCAGGAAGACATAAGCACATCCAAATTTCAATTTACAGATCTAAGTCTTTGCAGGATTGCCGTAAGGCCCAGTAAAACAAACAAACAAACAAATAAAACAAAACAAAAAAACCCAACAACCCAAAATTGTACATTTAGTCCTGAGCAGTTTTCATGCAACAGTGTCTGAGGGCAGTGTGTGGTAACAATTCCCAAAAGTCATGGGGTGTTTCCTTGCTTTCTGCTCTTTGCAAGGGTGATTTATGAGTTTGCAGGTTCCTTCCCCAGCTCCAGAATTGCCCTGACAGTTCCCCAGATGGGCTATATCCAAGTTGGTACAAAGCAGAACTCATTGCAGCTGGGCATTCTAATTCATCCTGAACTAGGTACAGGACTTCTTGTTCTTTTTGTCTTTATTTAGATTTGTTACCTCTCTAGAAATGCTGTACAATGATAATTGGTGGTATCTTCCCCTCAAACACCAGATACACCTAAAAGCAAAACAATTTAGTGAGATTTAACCAAAAACTTCTGGGTTTAGGAATAGAAACAAGGGCAAATACAAAAATGAATTTTTGCACATGCTTAGTTGGTCACCTTTGCACTGGAAGGGATTCCAGTAGGTACTGCTTTGTGTCCAGGTGTCTCAGCAATGCATCTCTTCAGTCCTGCCATCAGTTCTGATTTAGTGCCTCAGAAAGCAGAAGCTTTGGGGATGATGTTTGGAAACTGTTAGTGATCCTTTGTATTGACTGAATGGCTGCTCCTTGCCCTGAACACAATTATTTCTTCTTCCTCCCTGGGCATGTAAGACGGGCCAGTTATATCCCACTCTAGCTGGACTTGCCCTTCTCTACAGGATTCATGCCTTCCTGCTAAGTGTTGTGCAAGACACATCCTATATTTCGCAAATGATTTCTGGTGTGCCTACAGCTTTCTACAAAGAGAAGGAATAGGATATAATGTTAACATGATGACAGACCCAGAAACACAGTTACTTTGTTTAAACAAGCCCAAGAAAAAGTGTTTCCATTCTTACATCTTTTCTAGTGTTGCAAGCTTCCACTTGTGTAATGTACAAATCACTGGAGACTGCACAGACATAAGTAAAAGAAAATGTTGTCTCTTACTTGTGTATACTTGTATTTTAGAGTATAGCACATCTGCGTGGAAGATGAGCTAGCAGTTAGGCAGTCACCTTGAAAGGGTTCTAGTTACTCTTGTTTGGCTTAGTTGTACATACATCTTATATGCTTTAATTCTGAATTTTATAGCTCTAACATTCTATTTACTGGCATCAGGGCTTAAATGCTACAGTAAGGAAATGTCTCACAAATAATGGTTTGAGTGTGAAAAGAGTAAAGATGAAAATTTGCCTTACACTTCAAGATCATGAAAAGATTTTAAAATATAAACCAGGAGATAAATTTCCTAAATTGTTATTAAGGCACCTAAATAATCTGAGCTTAAGGCACTAATACCCTAGCTTTTTCATTTAAGGCCTGTAAGAACTGGGATTTGGTCAATACCTTTAGAAGTGTAAGCGTTCATATTTCAGAAATAGATGTGTAAATTTCTGATTCAGGCACCTGAGCTAATGTAAAGCTTCAAGCCTGCAGAGCTTAAACAGCCACCTTGGATATCTCTGAACTGATATTTTGCCTCAAAAGTTTTGGTTTTGGTTTGTTTTGGTTTTGTTTTATTTTATTAAGTGAACTTAGTATGTAATGAGTGCTAGTATGTAACAAGGATGCTAGTGAGCAAGATGTTTAGAAAGAGGGTATTAAAATAAATATTTCAGGATAATGTATATGCTTTCTCTGGAAACATTAGGGTGTAAAATATTTTTGAACAAAACTTCCAAGTATATAACAAGTACTGAACTCGTATTTCTTTGAGAGAGTGTGTGGTTTCAGTAGATCTTACCAAAACCCATTAATGCAGTATTTTATTAAATCTATTTAAATATGCATTAAAATATTTCAGACAAAGCAAACCATTGAGCATTTAGGAATAGATGAATGCAGTGGCTAAGTTTTAATTGTCTCTAATCTCTCACTACCATGGCGATGACAATAAGAACTTTTTAGACGAATATTCTATATGATGCATTATTTGCTAGGAATGGTCTTAGTCAGCAAATCCATCTAAATAGGAACATATATTTTCTGGTTTTCTGTCACTAATACATGTCATATGCTTCTAATAGTCTTTGTGTTCTTCTTATCTGCATTTAACAGCATTTAGAAATACTTCTTAATATTGTTGAAAGATGAAATATCTTTTAGTTGTCTTCTCTTTCTTCCCCTTTCTCAACAAATTTAATGAGAGAACTAAAACTTTGAAATTAATCTGTCTTATTTTGCTGTGCAGTTCTAAAGTATTCTGATGAGCCTGGATAAGCTGATGTGGCCTTCAGGGAGACACACATCAAATATAGGCAGACATGTCCTATGTCTTGTAACAAAGACTGAAGAGGTCAAAACTATCCCAACAGGCCTGAGCAGGTCAGTCAGAGGCAAATGTTGAAAATAAAATTTGGTGAGGAGGGGAGTAAGGGGCTTGGGTCAAGTCCTGTTCAAAAAGTCAGCTTTGTCAAAAGCTTCAGTCACATTCTTACCTACAGGCAACCTCTGCTGATCCCAACTCATTAATCGAACTGGAGAGCCGTCTTGACCCTGGCTCTTTCCCTTTGAAGTGTGGTGTCCTCTGCAGCATGAGGAAATAATTTGCTGCCTGATTCAATGAGCCATCAGTAGAGCCAGCAGACCTAATGACATGTGAGAATATTAACCTTCTACCACGAAGAGCTGTGAATCTTGAGAGGTAGTCTATAATTCACCCAGCACTCCTGAGCCTTCCTTTTCTGTCTTATTCTTGTACTCACTTTCTCACTCACAGGGAGAGAGAGAGAGGATAGACCCTCTTGTCATAAAACTTTATTTCCTTCACTAGTGGGAGCTTTACTGAGCTGCTTGATAATGAGTTACTTTCCTTTTGCAATTGGATAAAATTTATACGGAAAACTAGACATCTGTCTTTCATGTAATCATTTCTATTTAAAATATGACACAGGCTACAGAACTGACATCAAGGGGGGTGGTAATCTGAATGCTTACCCAAGTAGTCTATTTTATATTTCCTTATTCATTTTTCATCATCAAAGGAAAAGTAAAACCAAGAAAACTGGCATGCATAGCAACGTTATTCTGTATAATGTGTTTTCTAGTTGCCCTCAGTCAAAGGTATCTTTCTGTAACCCCTTTCTTCCTTCATTATATATTTTTTTCTACCTAAGGAGATAAACAGTTCTGCCTGGCCATGTACTGTGTATTACATAACACACACAAAGGTGTGTTCTTGCCCTTTGATTCTTAACAAAAGAAATAGACTGTTGGTCTAATGCCTGTGATTTAAAAGTCAGGGCTAATTTTTCTCCTTTACTCCTTTAGCATTTGCAGTCACAGATTTAGCTGCTCTCAATATCTGATAAACTTCAGAAAGTAAGCCATTCTTTTTCATATGGCTATATAATGACTAAAGGAAAGCAAAAATGGCTCACTGTGTATATGCTACTCACCATGAAAATTATGCTGATTACCAGGCTTTACACTGTTGTATACCCATATAAAGTAAAATACTATAAGAGTTTTGGTTTTAATGTCTTTTCATAATGCTGATAGGTGCTGCAAAAGATCAGAGCTTAGAGGTTATGGGTACAGATGTGGAACAGTATCCAGCATAGCAAATCCCAGACCAAATGGACTCTTGTTGGTAACTTAGTCTTGTATGTGCTAGAGAGGTTATTCTGCTTTAACTGTGCTGGCAGTTTCTCGTATTTGGTGGAACCATATCTTGTAAAAGCAAATGAAATTACACCAAGTGTGACTGCTTCTGATTACAAAAGGTATTTTTCCACTGCCACTTAGAGAGTTACTTCGATTTGAAGAAGGTGTTGGTAGAACTGTTGGTGTGTTGTATGGCTCTAAGTAAAGCCAAAGTACCATACAGATAGGATAAAGGAAGTTAGGGAGACAAATCAGAGTATGTAGTAGAAGGAAATAATAAATAAATGGCAGTTATATGCTGTAAAACAAGTGGGACAGTCTCTGTGGTACATGCATATGTAGATCCCTGTGATTTTTAAAGACTTTTTAACATTGAGGGATTTGGTCATTGTTAAGACTATTAAGAGTTCTCTGCTATCATGCTTGAGTAGTCTATTAGTCGTTCTCACCTCTTAAAGCTGGCCACAAAGGCCAGTCACTTTCCCTCTCTCTGCTTCATCTTTTTTATTAAGTTTATTAAAACTAGTCAGATTATACTTTCTTATGGCACAGGCTGTGCTTGGTCCATTCATTATGGTTTCTTATCTTGGCAGGCAATCTGAATTGAATGGCAGCTAGTCCATTATGCACATATGAAGCCCATCACTCCTCCAGCAATGGCCAATTCATCAAACATTTATCTTTTGCCCTCTGAGAAGTGCGTCAATTTGCTTGTCAATCCTCAGTCTTGGTTGTTGTGGAAGATGGGAGAAAAATTACTTTTCTTCTCCCCCTTCTCACTGAACTCTAGTAGTCAAAATGGGCTTCACTCTACTCACTCTCCAGGCTTGTAACTCCCCACTTCTCTGCACAAAAAGGGGAGGGGTCAGGTTACTATCTGAATTGCAGAGTGACAGATTGATCCAAGATACAGTAAAGCTTTCATAATGGCACTGCCTTTGCACTTGAATTTACTTGTATTTCCATTATAATACTGGTTTTTAGAGGTCTTATAAATAGGTTCTCAACTTGGCACATGGAACTGAGGGGATCTTTTAAAAATATATACATTCTAGGGTTTTAATTTGTTGGTGGGTTTTTTGTTGTTCGTGGTTGTTTTGTTTTGGTTTTGTATTTGTTTTTTTTGTTGTTGTTGTTGTTAAACATACAAGTTTATGTTTTGTAAACACTGGCTTGTTCTTGCTGTATTTCTGATCACTAATACTTCCTTGAATTCATTCAATTTCAGGAAATGGCAGTGTTAGCATTTATGAAAACATGTCATTTAGTTTATTAGGACTGCATTCTTTATTAAGAATGGGGACAAAGATGAAGCAAGAGAGATTCATATCTGAGTTTTTCTCCTAACTCCTCTAATCTTGTTATCCTTCACCAAGTACTTTCAAGAAATTTTATCAGAAGGATGCTTAAGTTTGTACTGAGGAATGTTATTGAAATGATGCATCCATTGAACTGCATGGACTTCTAGTGACATTACTTCCATAATGTCCTTTGATAGAATAAGAATGCATACAATCACTTGTTCTCTGCATGGAAATTTTTAGCTGTGTTTTACAAACTGCATTTTGTTATATGATACTTGGTCTATCACAAGATGTGTAAGAGTTCATTTTCCAATCTATTTTGTATTATTTTAAAATATTTTGTGTGGCTTATATGAAAGACACCTTATCACAGGCTATAGTACTACAATGATTGTCATTTTATTTAAATTTGCTGTAACAGTAATAGCATATAAAATTTTGACATGTTTAATCCTACTGATGTTATATAAAAAAATCTAGCAAAAGCTAACACAAAGGATAAAACTTGAGCTCTATTAGTGGTATGATCTCTTGAGTAGACCTGTATTAAACACACATATTGAAATTGGAGACTTTAAGAGGTTCACTGGAAGAGAAGTTGAACTCTCTCACTCCAGCCAGGTCAGTCTGGTTGGTTTGTAGTAGAGTTAGGCCAAGAAAAACAATTTATTTATTTTTTTTGGACTGGTGTCTTGGTAGGAGAGAATAGTGGTTAATGACTGAATGGTTGACTGTAATAAGTTTTTGTGAGATACTAAAAACTAGGTAATCCTCTGGAGGTCCCTTCCAACACTGATCTGAATTCTGTGTTTCAGATTTCTAGTTTATTTCACCAGGTAAATGATCCACATACACAGGGCACATCTGTAACAGTTCATTGTACCTGAATATTGAATTTTCTTCTAATTTCATTGCAAGACTTTGTACACATAGGCTGTGTTCATACAGCTAAAATGCATATACTTCACTGAGTCTCACTGGAAGAAGGTCTGATTCACCTTCAGAAAGTGCCCTTTTTTTGTCACTGAGTGTAAGGAGTTATGAGCAACTGGGATTCTACAGATGGGTGAGAGAAATCTGCATTGCTGCTTTTCAGATAATCCCATCATTTGAGGAACTGCTGCTTAATAGTAAAACCTCTTTCTCGCAAGAACTTCTGCATTTCAGTTTCCTGATTGCTAGGAAAGGGTTTGAAATATTAGACAAAGCAAAGCATTTCATGTTTAAGAAATATCAGTAAGTTTGTTCTTTGTTGAACAGAATCCTGTGCTCCCTGTTTCATGAATTGTCTGATCTAACTTGGGGCCCAGTTCTGCTTTGGTCCAGAAATAGTGTTAGAACTGTCCCTTTCATACTCCATTATATTTTCTTTATTCTTCTTACCTTTATTTTTACTTAAATTTATCATAGTGCAAACAAATTAGCATTAACACTCTAGTAGGACTGCAAAAAAGAGAAAACTTATTATTTTTGATGCTTTACTTGGAGTTTATCTGCCATTATTGTCTCTGTGTGCAGGAAATACATAAATCTTCATTTTGCAGGGGTTTTGTGATTATAGTGGAGTATTGTTTTTTGGGTTTGTTTGTTTATTTGTTTTTTTCCCCTAGAATTTGGACTGAATTCTAGCCATTTTGTTTTTGTTAAAATGGGTTATTTATTTTTCTGTACTCACAGGTGAGTCATATGTTTACAGCAGAACCCCCCAAAGTAGGTTTGAGAGTAGAATTCTGACAGGCGCCTCAGCCTGATGGAGTTTGCACAGAAGATTCACCAAAACCCTTCCACCATCGGAACAGAACTGGAAATGGCTTGGGGTTTCCCCCTTTTTTGTATGTTATATTTCAGATTAAATGAAATTTAAAATTGAACAGGAATCAAAGCAAGAAAACCAGAAATGATGCTTTGCATTCCCTGGGCATTATGCAAAATCGAAACTTAAACATGTGTCTGTCTTATGTTCTTATCTATAGCATTTATTTATTGCTCTTTGTTTTGTTCTGGTGAGGTTAAGTCAAAGGACATAGAAGTCATGAGCTCTGGGTTTTATTTCTTGTCTCTTAGAAAATTGCTGGAGGTCACCTTTCGTTAGTCACTTAACCTCTCTCTGCTTTACTACAAAATGGAATTTTAAGCTCAGCAGATTTTTGAAGAGTAATTAATTAATGTTTTAAAAAAAAAATTGCTTCGTTCTCCATGGGTGGCAGGTGCGGGAGAAAGAGAAATTACATTTCTGTTCTTTAGATACTGAAATTATATAGTTCTAGGGTTCTTGTGTTAATTCTACTCTCCTGTAATCTGTTAAAACATAAAGGGCAAAAAAATAAAGTATTTTTAAAAGCACTTGTTCTGTAACAGCTCTCTTTTAACTTCTGGTAATGGTGATCTCTTGTCAACAGAGTGCAAATCAATTTCCAGGCTAAAGCCAAACTCTCTCATTTACATATTGTTAACTGCTCTCTCTTTTCCTGTTAAACAGGAGGAAAAAGTCATTAGATACGAGGCAGCTGTCTTATTAATGGAGGGGTGGGGTAAAATGTGAGGAACAGTTCTTTTTCAGCATGTACTTCTGTGTTCTTCTGGACAAGGACAACTGCAGAGTACCAAGGTTTGTCCACTACTTGAGAGACTTCTGCTTTTGTTTTAATTTATAAAATCTTGTTTTCATTGTCAAATATTACCAAAAGAAAGAGCTGCTCTTTGCTCTCATTGTAACCAAATCCTTGTCAGGCCAAAGGCACCATATGAAATAGTGTAGTTGACAATTGCCATGCATACATGTAGAGAGAAAAAAAAAATCTCTGCCATGACATTCCTTTTTGATTAAAACTTTGTTACAAACTGTGAATGAATTGTGGAAAAGAAAGCTGGAAGAAATCATACTGATTAGCCAAAGGACTTGGATAAAATGACATTTCAGAGACCTTTATATTCTAAAGGATTGTTTACTGTCTGCTTACAGAACATCTTAAGTCGTTTTGCAGAGGGAGTCCGTTTCCTGTTTAGTGCAGTGTTTTTCTAAGCTAATGAGGGCAAAGCGTGAGCCATAGGCAATGATGCTGTGATATTAGCTGTGACAGGGAGCTTGATCATAATTATCTTAACGAGGATAGGGTTAATTACAGTGGAAACTTAAAGTTTTTTCTGTTTGAATGAAGCAGCACTGAATACATTGTGATGTTTTGTCGGTTTGATGTGACTTTGGAAATTGCAATGGAAATCTCTTGGCAGCAGTTGCTCTCCTCTGGGAACAGAGTGTGAGCCCTGCAATGAGGTAACTGAGATGGTACCTGTGGGTGAGATAATGGGCAGCTTTCATGTCATTAGTGCAGGGAAAAGCAGACTGCAGTTCACCTTAGTGATGTTTATTAGCCTTTTGAAACTAGAGAAGAAAACTGCTTGCCACTGCCCCTTCAGTGCTGGTGTTTTTGTGGTGGTAAGATAGTGTGTTTGTTTTAATACACCAGTAGTACACCAGTGTTTTTTTCTGCTGTGAACTATGAGAAACAGTGTAGATTTAATTTTAGACTCATCTCCTGGGCATTTGCATGCATTTGCTCTGTGTGTGTGTGTGTTTATATGCACTGCTCTCCTCTTTTGTAATGGGCTCATAAGGAAATACTTGGAGAACATGGAGATAAATATCTCACCCTGACTGAAAACAAAAATATCAGTATTTTGTACAAAACTCTACTTCAGCTTCTCAAAAATGCTTTCTATATGCCAATTCATGATTGTAATCCTTTCTTATTCCCCACCTGCAGATGAGAAATTGAGGCATATAGGTGTTACGGGACTTGCTGAAGTTTGTACCATAAAATCTATTGTGTTGATTGTACTTAAAATGTTTAAATTGTGGACTACAACTTCTGGGTAATATTTCCTTTTGCATTATGATGGCAGAGATTTTTGCCTTGAATTCAGTAGCTGGTGCTTTTTAGCAAACGCTATTTTTGTTTGTTTGAGGGGTTCTTGTGATGGTGGGGTTTTTTTTGTGTGTGGTCGGTTGGGGTTATTTTGTTTGTTTGTTTTTACCAACTGTCTTAGCAATTTTGGTTTGGTGCTAGGTTTTTTCCCCCTTGTGTTTAAGATGGGAAAATAAGAATTCTGTATGGCAAAATAACATATGGATGTAAATTTATGGTAATTGTCTGTACCCTCTCTCTGTACTGTGGCAACCCCTCCCATCCTCCTGGACTCTGAATCTAGGTGGTTAGATTACCAAGTGCACACCACTCTGATGACATGAAAACAACAATTAATAAGCAACCCCTGGTGTAACACGTCTCTTTTTTAACTGAGCAGCTAATAACATTACATGGCAAAAATTATCAAAACCAGACAGGTGTAAGGAGATTTGCACATGATTTTTTCTGCCTGTCTATGAAACCAGTACCCTTGTGTTGCAGCCCAGACTCGTGAAAGAAAGACCGTTTCAATAGTCAACTCCCTCTAGTGTTTCAAGGCCTTTTGTCCCACTTCATGGTTTGTCATTTTGTTTTATGCCTCCCCTGCAGCAGTTTTGGATGTGCGCTTTCTTCTTGCCAGTTGCCAACCATTTGCTGATTCTCATGATAAGAGTATTATATTTGCATAACATAACTCAGGAACAATGTGTATTTTGATGCTGACACTGACCAGAGCCCCAGCAATGTTTTTTCACAAAGGACCTATTAACATCCCATAAGGCTCTGTGGTGTTGACAAGGAGGTGGCCTACTCTGAACTCCATTGGCAAGTCAGAGTCTTACATTGAAATGTGAGGCTTTGGAAATATTCCACTATTTATATAATGAAGAGTATTGAAGAGGAATTTGCTAAACTAGATTTGTCAAATAAACTGAAATGAAAACTCATAACAGCTTGATAAACTCACTGCTACTTCCTCTGTTTTATTTTGCCTTTTAAAGGCACTTGGGGGAAAGCACACTCTGAAATGTTTGCTGATCTCTCTTCTGATTTTGACTTTGGTCAGTCCAAGTCTGTTATGACCCTTTGCTGAAATAGCTAGCTTAATGCAGCATGCTAGTACAGCTCTTAACAGCATGCAGTTTGTGTAGGTGGAACTGACTTTTTCTGTAACAGCTTGTTAAAGACAAGTGCAAAATGTGTGACTGTTACTGTGATGACTGTTTCAGTATGATGTTTATAACAAAGAATTTTCTTTCACCTTCAGAAACTGTAGTCTCAATGCCTTTTAACAATATAAATATGCCATAGGGTCTGTCTGCCCAGCATCAATAATTGTGCCTCCCTTTCATAATACCAAGTCAACAACTGTGAGTGCTTTGGAGTCCTTGGACTGAACTACACCAATCCAGTGTTGTGTGAATGTTACTTGAATATTCATAGTGTAATGTAGAGTACCTGGTACAAAGGTCACAGATTTTTTCTTTCGGTTGTTTGAACCCTCTAACTGTGATACATCAGTGGTCAGTAAGTTCTGTCCACAGAAGCAGTATCTTGTTTTTATTGGACAGTTGAATGTTAAATTGCCTAATTTGAAACCCATATACTTTGTAATGACATTTGCATTTTCCTCTAGTAGTAGTACCTGTAGAACTCTCAAACAAGGACCTTGGTTGTATATTGATCATTGCCAAAAACTGGGGGGAGGAAATCCCCTCAGTAAAAATGTCATTGGAAACTGAATAAAGAATTGAGACTGCATCTTCCTTATTCATCACATTTTATAAAACAGCCAGGAGATACAGTGATGATCTTCCCACTGGTAGGCATAGTAGATCGGCTGTCAAGTCATGCAGTCTCAGCGTATCTTTAGGTGTCTGGTAGGTGAATGAGCTGTGAATGCGTGTCTGTGAGTATGCTCCATATACCATGTGTCTTAGTTGATTAATGTGTGTGTGTGTGGGTGTTCCTGTTGGAATGTGCAGGCATTAAAAATCAAGTTTGGAATGGATACCTTTACAAGGTACCAAAGTGTTCTTTTAAGTTCTCTTCCCTGCACTTTGCTGTCAGAGGAATGAATACCTCCAGAATCCTGTTTATTTACAAGCCATCACCTGCACTTCCATGTTGTGAAATGCTCCTTTTTAAAGCTGCTCTCTGCAGCCTGACCTGTGGCTCGGGAGTAGGACAGTAAGAAAGCAAATGCCTTTTCTGCCTGGAGCAATTTTGCATTTTATTTTGTAGAGAACATTTTATTTTGTTTGCAGGGACTCGAGGAGCAAATTAAGTGGTTAATAAAAAGAAAAGAAAAAACAAGAAATCCTTTCTCCATTTCCTATTATTGAATGTAAGGTAACTGCTAAGAAATGATACTTGAAGTTGTATTTATTATTGTTAGCGAGGTATGATATTTCTTGGCAGAAATGATGGATGACAACTTAAATTTGTGTCCAGGGAATGAAGGTGAACTGTGACAGAGTTATTTATCTTGGGAATGGAGGTTAGGGTCAGGCGAGGCTGGGTGCCTGAAGGCACAAGACATTGACAAATTCATCCTGCAGGCCCCATATCTGAAGCCTTTTGTTTTGGATCCTGGCTACTCACTAAGTGACCCCCATCCTTCATCCTGCCAGCATGTGAAGGATGTGTTGCAGTGCCAGCACTCCCCTTGCCACTAATGCTTGTCATTCACTCTTCTGACAGGCCCAAACCAAAACTATTCCCAGTCCTGAAAGGGAAGGTTAAAATATTTATTTCAGCTCATAATGGTCTCCCTGATTTACTGGAGTATCATTTTTCCTGTTGCCTTTGTCGTTTGCAGGTCACTAGAAGGATTGAAAACATTCAGTTACTTGGAAGAGCTGATCTTGGACAACAATCTACTCGGAAATGACCTTCTGTTACCCAGGTTACCACACCTTCATACCTTAACGCTCAACAAGAACCAAATATCCTTTCAAAGAAATACCTGCAAAATGTCAAATGAGTTTTATGTGTCAGCCAAATTAAAGTATGTGAAATATAGTTCATGTGCAGACAAAGCATTCTCTCATTTGGCACCTGGAATACTTCATAGTAATTTATTATAGGTCATTCAAAAATGAAATGCACCATTATATCTTCCTGTTGCTCCATTTTAGTGAGAGATCTAAGTTATGGCTCTGAAGAAATCTTTCTAATAGATAAAATAGAGAAAGAAAATAGAGTCAGTGCTACCAGCGTTCGGCAGTTCTTGTGTCTGCTTGGGGTTCTGTGGCAGGCTGACCTCTAGTGGAGTAGAAAGTGCAGTGAAATCCTATTAAGACTGCTTCATGTAGCTCTTAATACATTTAAATAAAATATAATTACAAAGAAACAAATAAAACCCCAAAAAACCACAACAAGCCGAACCAACAAGAAATATAATATCATTCTCTCTTTTAACGAAGTTGGTAATACGCACAGTTTGGCAGCTGCTGTGCCACCACAACTGTAAAAGAAAGTTACTGTGTTCTCAGTGTTCCAGCTCTGTGTACATTCATACAAAATGCTGTCCAAATCAAAGTCTTAGTACATCAAAGTATTTAGATAGATGGTTAAGTCCATTCATAACCAATCAGTCACTCTTCCATATTCCTGAAGTGACGGCCTGCTTGAGTATATTCAGAACAAATATTTCAGCATTTGCCTAAGTACTCTGCTGAATCAGAGCCCTTAGTCTGTAGATTTATAGATAATGGCCTGTAAAAATTAATTATTTGCAAGGACTAGGCATTGACGTGATTGTTACATAATTTTCCCATACTTTGACCCTTCTGGAGATTTGAAGATGTGTAATATATGGTTTTACAAAAGTGAAGAGTGATCAAATTGTGACCAAAAGGCCAACTCAAGCCTGCAGAGTCTTAGAGCACAGACCATGAAAGCCCTCTCTTGTAATTGCAGTGTGAGGACAAGGCTGCTCAACTGCAGGCTTTTATTACAGACAATGTAAACAGAGAACAATTTACCTCCTACTAAAGCACAATCCTCCTACTGAGAAGAATAAAAACAACTGCACATTCTACAATTTCTGCACTTATTTTTGACTCAAAAAATAAATATCAGCAGAATACCTTTTATTCTTGGGGGCTTGGAAATTCGCCAATAGTATTTTTGAGCAGTGATGACCATTACTATACGAAATATTTGTCTACACTTCTGATAATGCCAGGATTCTGTGTGATTTTGTTGTTTGGTGCCCCAGTAAAATCTGAACTGGGTATGCTTTGGTCAGAAATGGACACAAGAATATTTTTACTGATGCTATAGTGGATAGTGTTATGTCTGGTGTAGCAAATCTTCTGCAAAGCATGAAGTGTTAATTTGTCCCTAAGACCCAAAAGCATGTGATTGTATGTCCTTTAGAAGGTTGCCAAGGCAGAGCTTTAGACTTAGCAAAAGAAAGGCAAATTAACAAAACCAGAGGGGTGTGTGTGGAAATATTCCTGTCAGTACTATTCTTAAAGAGTTTCTGCTGGTCTCACAGACATACTTAAAATATTATTGTCAAGTAAGTAAGCTCTCAAAGTAAATGATAACATGGACTTATCTATCCTTGGATTTTAAAAATTCAGTCTTAGAACTATGAAGTTGGAGTTTTGAGACTGTTGAGCTACCCAGGTTATAGAAATAATGTATACATCCATTCTGAAGTGTGCTGCCAATGATTTAATAGAGGAGTTGCAGAAATGCTCATAAAACACTTAATGTAAACAAACTGCCCAGAGAAGAAAAAATAACCACTGTCCAAAACTAATGTTTTGAGCCCTAGGGATCAGTGATCTCAGGTAGGGAAGACACTCAGTCTTTAGAAGCACAGGTAGCTGCCAGATTTCTCTCCCCAGTGTGAATACCATATTTGAAAAATGCTTCTTTTGAATTTAGATCACTTCTTTTAATTCTTTTATGTTTTAATTCTCTGTAGAATTCTTTGGAAAATGTTCAAATAAAAATATGCATTTAATAAAATAATGAAATATATTACAGGAAAGACTGTGCAGTATATGACAGTAGCGCTACATGAAGGACACAGGTGTATATTGATCTGAAACAGAATTTCAACTGCTGGAATGTTGCCCTATGTTGCCATATGTATGTATGTGTATGTGTCTGTATATATGGAGAGAGATAGATGAAAACAAACAAAAGGCCAAACTGATCCCTGTGAAAACTGAAATAATATGTAGAGTTTACAACTAATGTGAGTTTTTCTGGGTATATCTTAATGTTATTGTACCTCAGCTGTTTCTCTTCCCTTGTTTTGGCTTAATTTTTGTCCAGGTCCTATTTTGATAGTTCTTATAAGAGCTTTCTACCCTTTTATATGGTTCACTTATTGTGTGACTTTGTATGTGCAAGTAACATTTGGCCTCTCCTAGCATAATATCAGGATATGTTGAACAAATGTGAAAGCGTATTTTGAAACCGGGTAAATATTTAGAAGAATCACGTAGTATTTTTTTCTTCAAATAGTGGTTACATATTTCAGTTACAGTTATGGCACTATCAGTTTTTCTACTAGAAGAGGAAGAAACAAATTTAAATATTACTAATTTAAAAACAGTTTCCTAGTGTTCTACTTCAACTTTTCTATAATGTATAATCTGTTAAAAATAATTTAAAAATTCAGCCTGTAGAGCTGAAACACATGAAGGTTATTTATTAACATCGTGCAGTATTGAATTACATGTCTGTAATGTTTCGATTTCTTTCACATTTCCATCTTGTTAGTGTTTGTTAAAACTACTCAAAAGGGCAGCAGCGATAGTTTATTGAATATATGTACCTATATGCTGAAAATTAAGTGGTGTTCTCTCAAAACAGAGAAGTCTGATACTGAACCAGATCTGTGATTCTCTGAAGAATAAGCTGTGTTTCTTCACTTGGTTCAGTGAGATGGTCATCCATTTAATTTACATTCTATATACTTCTGAAGAACTGGTTCCAAAACTGATTTAGAATGAATGGTGCTGAATGTAGATGTAAAACGCAGACATTGAATCTAAGTCTAGGTTTTGAATGGTTTAGAGGAAAAAAACAGAGTATTTAACACCATGGACTAGAAAATCTAGAGGTGGGCAAAATGCCTGTGAGATCTAAGGATTATATGTTCTTGTGTCCTTGAAAACATCGTGGATTGAGTACCTGAACTGAAAAATGTACTATAAAGTGCTTCAGGTATAACTGGTCTTCAGAGAGGTTTCATCATAATGCTTAGCCATTATGGATTTGTAGACTGTAGACTGTAATTGATTTTGCCTTCGTGCTTGTTCCTACATTGTCCTGAAGCACTTGAAGACCTAGAAGTCCTAATTTGACCAGAATCTCATTATGTTAACTGCTGAGGACATGATGTTTAGATTGAATATGTTAAAGACATGAATTTTCTTCTTTTATGTACAGATCCCTATCTCCACTAAATAAATATTTAAATTGAAATGGCAAAGCATATACTTCAGAGACATCCATGTCACAGTTGTGGATTTGGCTAACTCTGAGTGTGTCTTGTCAGAGAACCACAATACCCAAAAAGCCACAAATCTTCTCCATGGTCTTTCTGAAATATTCTTAAAAGCATTGGCAACTCCATCTACACAGAAAACGAATGCTCTTCCAGTAGGCAGAATGGTAACTTTTGTTCCAAATATTCAGTAGGCAGGAAGTTTTCCATGATATGTGTGGACTTCATTAATTACCAGCTGTGCCACACCTTTTCTTTCTTAAGGAAAATGGTTTTAAAGTTACTTAGGCCTTATCCCAAGGCCCTGTCTCCCTACCAGATAGGGTTCAGGCCAGAACGTGTCATACTAATGATGGTGTATGACATCCTGTTCTACATAGAGGAGGGGAAGATGTATACTTGCATACTGCAAGCTATTTCTGTGGTTATCCAAGCTTAAAGACCTAGCACATTCTAATGGAAAAGCATTCGGGTGGCAAAGATTTTTTCACACTACATTCATAGGAGAATTGGTAACTTCTGCTTCAAGGCGATTTTCTTGTGGAATAGCTTGTGATTACTACATCGTGTTTGTGATAAATTTAATTAAAGCAAATGTTTCAAACGGGAATAAATATAGGTACCTTGCTCATTTATGACTCTGGTAGAAGTGCTATCCAGCTGTTTTAATGTTAGGTTGATTGCAGCACCTGCATGACAGATGGTTAGTTGGCAGAAGACTTCTGAATTATAGTTTTGGGTCTTTCTATATGGTGGTCTGGAATTCTGTGTGATATTTCTGATATTCCCTATGTACATATTTAAAAAATATTTTGAATGTGAAGCTAATTGCTCTCTACTTTCTGTCCTTGCTTCTAGAATTTCCAAAAGCTGTAATCACAGAAGGTCATTAACAGGAAAAGCTCTCCTGAAACACTTCTGAGGAAGTGTGATAACTAAAAATTTGAAAAGATGAACAGACTAAGTACAAAATTTTTGAAAGAAAATGTTGGAGGAAATTGGAAAGCACTGAGAGAGGGAGAATAAAAGTGGGTACTTTTCTTATATAGTCAATGCATTTCACTATGTGTAGCTAGTAAAAAGAACTGCTGTGGGAGAAAAAGTCTGCAGAATGAAACCCAGATTCTCCTGCAAACTTGTGGTGGGTTGACATTTTCCCCCAGCATTAACTTTTAAGCCAGACCAACAATATGCAAAAACTGAATGGTGAGATAGGAAGTATGTATAAGTTAGTTTGTTTGAACAGTTGTATCTTAGCATAGCATTTCAGTAGAATTATCTAGGATGAGGTTCAATGAAAGCAACTGTTCCATCCATGGTTTTCATTGTAGCTTTCCTTTTTGTCAAGAATGAAATTGGTCTTAGAAGTGATACAGCAAGATTTTGCAGCTCTCTGGCTCTTATTGCACCAATACGGCACTCCTTAGGCTGCAGCAATAAACCATTAAAAGGGAGATGGCAAGACAATTTCAGACTTGCTTTTAATTTTCTCCCTCCATATTTGCCTAGCATTGTTTTGGAGACACTTTATGCTTTTGATGCCATCATATAGTTTCAGTATTGTGATTAAAGTAAGTATATGACATGCTATTAACTAAACAGGACACTAGAAGTGCACCATGACTTATGACTCATCTCTGAGAAACACTTAATCATGAGAACTTGAACAGGACATCATTTATTTTTTTCCTGTGTGCTTAGTAAAAAATGACTGTGATGGCAAATGAATAGGTCTTCTTGGAAAAATAATCTATACCCTACATTTTGTTTTGTTTTTCAAAAGGGATGAGAAGAGATAAAGCCCCAAAGAACAGAATTTGTAATTATTTTATTTATGATATAACTGCTGCTTCGGGCACAAAAAAAAGGTTGACTATCATAAGCCACAGACTGATGTGATCTCAAGTGTTGCTGGTTCCTTTTATTTTGGGGCTGTCCAAACCTACAAAGGTTCAACTTTTCTGTGAATTTGTAACCTCTGCTTTTAAAGTAATTGTGCACAATTCTTGGAGTTTCATTTGCAGCTGGAAAGGAAATAATATCAGGATTCTAAATGCCTGATTCAGTTGAGGCAGGTGAGTAAATGACACTGGAGAAAAGACCTGGGGATCCTCACACAGAACTGTACAGTAAGAAATCTGTATGTGAGTCCTGGCTGTCCTCGCTTGAGGAAAATTTTAGGGGGATGTCTCTGCATCTATAATCAATGCTCAGGATTTAGACAGAAAATACTAGAGCATAGAAATTCAAAGTTTGGGAAAATTTAGATTTTTCAGATTTAAATTATTATCTACTGCTATTTATCCAAAACTCTTGGTGAATTTGGTGTGTCTCCCTTTTGCTTTCCATAGGATTTTGACCGTCTTAGGCCGTTTGCAAATCTAAGCTGACGCTGACACTGACCTTCATCATTACATATCTAAATGCATTTTGATATTTGCCTCTAAGTCTGCATAGTCAGATGGGAGTTAAAATACATGTCATATTCCACATCCAGCAAATTGTTGGGGAGAACAGCTAACCCAGAAAAAGCTCTGCTGAATTGACAAGCAAAACCTTGGGCATGTTTAGTCCACAGAAGAAGTAAAAAGTTTTGGTTGCTTTGTTTGTTTTATTTCTTTCAATATGAAATGGCCAGATACAGTCTAACCCTTGCAATAGCTAACCCCCTGTGTGTGATTGCTGTTATGGAAATAACAACTGTCTTTTGTAATCATAAACTATTTCTCTCAGGGAACCTTTTTGCAACTTAAGCAATCCTGCAAGAAATTAAGTGTTTCTCCTGACTGAGGGAGGTTGCCCAACTCAAGCACTTAACAGCCTTAGGAAATTTTTTAAAAGCCTTTTACGTGTATATATGTGGAAAAGCAGTTTGTGACCCTACAATCACATAATTCCTGGGCGGGGGGAGGTGGAATAAGTGAAAAAGTTAATGTATGAGCTTGAGGCGCAGATATGAGAACATGAGAATTAACACCAAAGTTTAGATTGATAAGTCATCCTAGCTAACAAAGAAATTTTATATCATGTGGTGCCACAAAATGACAAATTTTCTTAGCATTCAGTTGATTATTTACTGCCATGTGCCATTTATTTTAATATACTAAAAAGAGTAATTGTCATCATCATTTTCATGTGTGTTTGGAAATAAAATTTAAGGCTTACAAAGGAAGACCATATTTTTAAGAATGAAACTGCTCTTTCCGTTCTGTATTGCTTCTGTTGCCCTTAAGATATTGAGGTGAAGAAATAAGGTAAATTCCATCAGCTAAAAATAACAAAGATAACAGAAACACATAAATCAAGTATAAATAATAGCAACGCAAGTGAACTGAGGATTTAAAACAATAGTTGCAGTCTCTAGCAGCGGGAGTGGATAAAAACAGAGCAATGAAATGCCCTTTAATGGTTTTGAGTAATTATTGCTATTGTCTAAGTCAATTGTTAAACACTGAAAACTTTTACATGTATATGCATGGCATCTTTTCTGAGAATCATGCCTTTTTCTTTGCATGTGAACTGAGGTAAATAAGAATGTACAGTTCTTAGAGTCTTAAAGACTGTCACACTCTAACAAAATGATTTGCTTTGTTTGATAATTTGGGTGCAATTGGATGAACATCATTGTTATGCTTAAGCCTAAACTGTGATTTCCAATATTGCAGTGGTTAAAAGGTAGTTTAATCCTTGTTTGCATGCTTGTTTTCATATAGTTTCCAATAATGAAGGTGTATCGTCATTAGTTGTGGTCTAAGGAATAAAGTGAAATTTTAAAAACTTAGGAACACTAACATATAAGGCTATTTTAATGAAAAACTTTATGCTTTACAAGAGTAAAGCTTCATATATAAAATACTTGTAACAATTCTTTAAGTTGCACTTAGTGAGGCTCTAATTCACATACACTAATTGAGTAATTACAAATGTGTTGCTGTGGCACTCAAAGCATTTATATGCTGGGAGGGAAAGTGGGTTGTTGTAGTTTGACTTTTTCTTTTTTTCCCCTAAAACTCATTTTCTAGTGGACTGAATATATTAGTGATGAATGTGCTGTGAAACTAACTGTTTGTTTCCATGCTGGAAAAGTTTCATGGCTCCAGCAATTGCTAGCCATTTTACCACACAGCATCCATCATTTTGTCAAAGTTTTAATGTTTTGTTGTAGTGAACCACCTAGGAAAGAAGGGAGGAGAAAAGAATGACAGAGCAGCCAAATTGTTTCATTCCATGCCAAAAAACTGACTGAAGTTTATCCCTGTTTGTCCTTGGAACAATTAATGTGACATTTCCCCAAATGCCATACTAAATTTGATTGTCAGTTATTGGAATGTATGCTTAAATCAGCACTGATGCAACTCTAAATGCTTTTTTTCATTAATGTCATTGAATCCTTAACCCACAACTTTTGACACATAACGGAATTGGAAGGCCTTTTGGACCACTTGGCTGAAGTTGCGCCCTCACTACAGTATCTCAGTTTGCTTGGAAACATGGCCTGTCCAAATGAACTGGTCTGTAAAGAAAAGGATGAAGATGACTACCAGAGATACAGGTTAGTATCACTTGTAGATGTCATAAACTGTGTCAGTTTCTTTTGTTACCAGAAAAACCCCACTCAAGCCTCAAGAATCTATTCTGTTCTGAAAGCATTGTGGAATATTACATAATCACAGAGTGGTAGGGGTTGGAAGGGACCTCCAGAGATCGTAGAGTTCAGCCCTCCCTGCCAATGATGGTTCACCTAATGAAGGTCACACAGGAACATGTCCAGGCAGATTTTGAATGTCTTCAGAGATGAAGACTCCACCACCGCTTTGGGCAGCCTGTTCAGTGTACTGTCACTCTTAAATTAAAAAAGTCCCTCCTCATATTTAGATGGAACTTCTTATGTTCTGCCAAAAAACACTGGGTAATTTGAGTAACCCTATTACAGTGATTCCACTCTCAGGAGTCCTATTTCAAGAAATATTTCAGTATTGTACAGCATGTTTGAGTTGAGCAGGTATGCACAGCATTTTCTGAATGTGAGTGCTCACATGTGCCTATTTAACAGCCTTCTTTAAAGCCAAGGAAAGGCTACATTTACAGATACTAAGTGACAGTCAGCAATAAAAATAAATATATTCAGAAATCACTACATTCAGATATCCAGTTGCATTGTCTTCTAGTATTTGATGATGGTGATGAGTTTCTTCTACTATAGTTACCAAGGCACCATTAAAGAACATAGAAGAAAGGACTTCTACTATATTGTGCTGTTTCAGTCCAAGCAATTAGTGTTTAAATTCAAATAAAATGAACAAACATCTATCTCTATAATGTAATTTTAATGAGCTACAGTACACAAAAGGTCATCTGGAAATTCATGCAAAAGGTTGATGAAATGCTATATATCCAACTGATTCAACTACAGTATTGCTGAAAATGGGAAAGGTTATTTAAGGTAAAAAACAAACTTATGACTGATGACTGTGAGTATAGAATGTCTGCAGAAGTGATAGAATTTTCATAGCTATAACCTTTAGGCAAGTGAAATATTGACCATAAAAAAATTAGTCATTGGATTTCATTTTCATTGCTCACATCTGACACAAGATTTTAGTCTTTGTGTATTGGTATTTTTTACATCAGCTAAAAATGGCTGTCTGAAACAAGTCAAAGCTGAGCAGCACTGGTGCCAACTTTCCAGAGCCTGAGCTTATTTTTCATTAGCAGATCACCTGGAGTAATCAGAGTCATATAATAAAACTATGATTCTATCTTAGCAGAAAGTGCAATGTGGTGAAGATTAAAAGCAGGTGTATTAGGAAGTGATAAGAATTTGCCAGTTTATTGCTCATAAATGCTTTAGGCTGAAACAGCAGCACAGCTGTCCTGGTGTGCATATACTTTTTAGTTTGTTCCAGATTTTTGAAAAGGATTTCTAGTTTACTGTTAGTCTAAAGATTTTCACCTTCTAATGATTCTACATCTGAATCCTGCTTAACTGTTGCATTTTGGTTTTCACCAAGCAGAGCAGCCTAGGTTTAATAAAATAATTTCCCATTTAACCATTTTAAGTGGAAGGTATGCTTACTATCCAGTTTACAGGAGTTGTCTCTATGTAAATTTATGAGATGTTTGCACTTTAAAAATGAATGATATCTCTACAGTTGACTTTAAGTATGTTTTCTGCTAATATGTCTCCTATTAATCATTTAAGCAAAAGTGGTATGTTAAAGAAGCCATTCAGAGGCAAGAACCCATGGTTCATTTAGTGCTGTCTGAAAAAAATCTTTATTGATTGACATCTTCTGTGGTTATGTGATGTAATATTTATAATATGTCACACAGCCATACATCAAAACAAGCATGCCTGTTGTTTCATTTCAATGCAAAAATGTTGATTTCAAGGAGGTCAAGGTAGTTTAAGGTCATGTTGTGGCAAACCACCATGTCAAAGTGTGAAGTGATTGTATTCATACATCTCCTGGAATCTGCAATATTCCTTCCATTTTGTTTCTCCTCAGTTTTTCAAACACCAAAGTATTATTTTTTATTTTTTTTTTTTGCCCATATAAACTAGGTTAATTAAAGCTCTTTTAAGAGAGAAGAATGGACTTCTAATTCCTTGAATGATTTATGGTTCTGCTGCTATAGTGAAAGCCTCCTAAAGGTTTCCTGTAATTATTTGTTACATTATATGAAATGCATTTGCTAGACAATGTTAAACCCAACCCCTCCAAAATATCCATCCACCCATTTATCCATTCATCTGTCTGTCTCTCTATCTTTAGGGGAATATATTCACCTATGTAGTGGAACTTATTTGAAATACTCTGCTTATTTTACTCTGAATAGCTAATTCAGAGTTTTGAATACACATTCTGAGGCATCTACAACTACCTGAAGGGAGGTTGTAGACAGGCGGGGGCTGGTCTCCTGTCCCAGGCAACCAGTACCAGAACAAGAGGACACAGTCTCAAGCTGCACCAGGGGAGATTTAGACTGGATGTTAGGAAGAAATTCTTCGTAGAGAGAGTGATTGCCCATTGCAGTGGGCTGCCCAGGGAGGTGGAGGAGTTGCCATCACTGGAGGTGTTTAGGAGGAGACTTGATGGAGTGCTTGGTGCCATGGTTTAGTTGATTAGATGGTGTTGGATGATAGGTTGAATGCGATGATCTTGAAGGTTTCTTCCAACCTGGTTGATTCTATTCTACTCTATTCTCTCTTGGACACAACTTTTTTTCCTTCCCTCAAACATAGAGATTTATCTCACAGATTTAACAGCACCGAGCTCTCTTCAGTGAGAATGTTTGTATTTTATTGAATATATTGAATCAAATCTCAAATGAAAACATTGAAATGGACAGTTTCAGCATTTTTAAATGATTTAAAGTTACTTTTTCCCTATGATTTTTATTTTTTGAGACCATCAAAAGATTACATTTCAGTGAAACTGAACTGAACTATGTAAACATTTTACCATAAACTTTACCTGGTTTTCTTTTCTTCTGAATGGCAACTTTTTTGTAATTTTTTACAGTGACCACTGAAACCACAGCTTCATTTTTCATTGAGCTTTAACTTCAGTCCTACGGAGTTCAATTAGAGTTCAGGCTATTTAATTCCTCAACCAGAAAGAGAAAGGTGCTAGAAATCAAAGCTTTACTTAATCTTTTCATTCTAGCAAACTAAAAAGATCTGTAAACCCACAAAATATCAACTTTAAAAATAAAAGCAAAATCAAGGTCTGGTGATGTACCACGAAGTCAGTAACAGAGATTGAAAGTAGTGTTACATGTTTGAAAATAATTAGGTTGGTTCTTCAGGTAATCCACTGCTCTACCACTTGTATCAATTTCAATACTAAAGGTTTCCCTCATTTTCCATTAAAAACAAAAGCAGGTTCTATACAAAACCATTGTTATGTCTTAAAGTAGCTTTTTTTTTTTTTTTAAGAAACATAGTAACAATTTTCTGCCTGTCCCCTTTCCCCCTTTTTCTTTCCTTTCTCTTTTCTAAAAATGAAAAAGAAAACCTCTTCCCCCCCCCCCGCCTCTTATTCCTCCTTAACTTTCAAATGTAGGAGCACAAATGAAGACATTTCTGTGTTTGTTATTGGAGTTTATGCTTGCACAGGAAAAGTAATTGGAAAATTCCCTTCTGTGGTATTTTTTTAAGCAAACTTTTTTCTTGGTTCATTTTAAATGTCATGGATTTATCCTTCATTGTAAAATGGCTTTATTTTATTTCTCTAAAAAAACCCGACAAAACAAACAAATAAAAGAACCCCAATCAAACCACCCAAAAGAAAACCAGAAAAAGGTTCTCTGGGTTATTTCTTTTTATCTAATTTTTTAAGTTTTCTATCTAGAGGAGATGGTATTTTGTAAAGGGGTATTTTGGGAAAGCAAAATGTGTAAAATATAATGGGGATAGGAAAGTTTTAAAAGCTTTTGACCCCTATCAGGAAGCAAGAAACAGAGAAAAAATAGCCTGCAAAATAGTGCCTCTTCTAACCTGTTCTGCAGTCTTTACTTTGAAGATTGTGTGAAAGCAAAGGTCGTGACCTGGAGATCAAAGTAACAGAAGTCAACACAGTAATTGCTGGTTGCTTCTCTTGTACCTGTGCTTGGTCACTCCTGTGGGTGTATTGTTTGCAGTGAAAATCTCAAACATGGTGCTACTGAACTGAAAAATCATCTGGGGCATTTGCAAATGCTGCAGATGACCTCACCTATATTCATTAAAGCAATATGACTGTGAAGTATGTATGCCATGTGTGAAGTTTCAGTGATGGTTCATTCTTTTTTGCTCCTTATTGACATTTCCTGGAGTGATTCATTCATTAAGCGCTGTTGACATGGAAACAAAGGCAAGTGGAAACAAATGCCTTAGTTTATTTAAAATTATCTTAAAAGTACATATACTAGATATGCTATCTTTGGCAGGGGGAGCAAATGGTGATAACCTTATGAAGTCCTCTTAAGATATAACAGCAAGAAAGGAAGTGCATGCATTTTGTACGGATTAACTTTTCAAGCTAAATCAGATATTCCCATCCTGCAGGTTTGCTTCTGTGGAATGCTTAGTCCTCTTAAACTTTTTCAGTTTCCCTGCAGTTATTTGTTTGTTTGTGGTTTGTTTTGTTTGTTTAGTTTGGGTTTAGTTGTTGGTTTTGGGGGTTTTTGTCATTTCTACACTATCTGGTAGAAAAAAACCCCTTTATTTGATAGATATCAATTAGCTACATAACTTCCATGTGAGATTAGTGACTGGGAGAATTTATGAGCAAGGACTATTATAATGCTTTTGTTCAGCCAAGTTGAAGTACAGAACATCCAAATTTACCCAGAATAACACAGTAAATCAAGACATAACTATAACTATTGTTACATGCCTAGAGTTATTTTTTTAATTTACAGAGTTGTTTGCTACGCTGAAGACGTGTAGCAAACACATAGTACAGTTTTATATTCCAGTTTTTATTAATAAAAGTACAAAATAAAGGACTGTACAGAATCCAGTTCTTACTGTAGTCTTTCACTTAATGTTTAGTGGAAAAGTTTATTTCCTCTGAAATACCAGCATATACAAATTTGCTCCAAGGGGAGGTAGTAATGGATCGAGGCCATTAGATGTTATGATATGTGGGGGTTTAATTTCTTTTAAAAATATTACTGTCAGTTATGATGTTTACAACTTTAGAATAAAAAAATCCTAGAAGGGTTCATTAATAGTAAGGAGTAGTGTACCAAAACTCATTAAAACTGAAGGAATTTTTATGCCTGAACTATGGAAAAAATAGGTCACAATGAAATTACACAGTAACTATTTAACAAAACCAAGTTGACTTAGAAGTTATTTACACTCGTGTGTTATGTATCAGGACTGACAGATTTTTTTCGTAAGTATAAAATGGATTTGTTTCTTTCTTCTTTCTTTCTTCAAAACCTTTTGTTTCATCCGAGAACCTTTCCTAAGTTTGTGTGAACCATCACCGATATTGAGGGGATTGAAGGCATGACCCAAGGAGTATGTCTTAAGAATGACTGTTACATAGTATAGAACTAGAAATTCTCTACACACAAATTATACCTGCAAGGTAACTGATAGATCTTAATTTCCGTGTGTGTAAGGCAGAGTTAAGATGACAAGTCTGTGATTTGTTAAAGGTTGTACAGTAAGTCAGTATCAGAGACAGTATTTCTTTATGTAAAAGTACAGTCATGTGTTGTTTAATAAAGAGTAATAGGTGATCTCAAAGATGTCTTTGTTCTGTCCCTTTCTGAACTCCAACACATTTCTTCAAAGGAAGGCTTTGCCACATTGAGCTTTTGCCAGTATCAATAGCAGCTGAATCCCAAACTCATGCATTCCTTTGCAAAAGGCCCCTCAAGCTGTCCTTCTTTTTCAGTATCTTGACAGGTCTGTGTAGAAACTGTTAAAATAATGCTAATCACATGCAACACTTACAAAATTAGTAAATGAATTGTTAATCTTTATTGTCATTTTCACTTAACTAAGACTGAAATAACATGAAACATGATATTCTCTGGCCTTTTCCGTCTCTGAGTGTCCCTGTGTGTATATGATGGATATCTGTTATTAGCTTATTTCCATGGGACTCTTGGCACTTGGAGTCAAGGTGGGGGAAATGATTCTGGATAAAAGATGATGCAACTTTACTTACATAGTTCATTTCCTTAATCCGTCATGAGTTAGAAGATCAGTTTACAAGCAGTGATAAATGGGTCTCTAAGCATCTTTCTGGTGTCTGTTTCTTTTCTTTGTCAAGAAACTCACCTTCATCCTCATCACTAAAGATGATAACCTTTTCTCACACCACTAGAAAGATGTTAAAACCCAGTAGCAGCAGTCTCAGAGCACATGGAGCAGTGCTAATTTTCCTAATTATTTTACCAATTATTGTTCAAATTATGAAAAAAAAAATTTAAAGATGTCAATCAAACTGTTCTAAACTGATAATGTAAAATTTAGATGGCTTTTTCTTCATTAAACAGCACTCTATTTTCTAGTGATTTTACAAGTCTAAAACAGGTGCAATGTGTCATGCAATTTATGGATCCTCATACCTGCCATAAAGTATTTTATGATGGCTGCATTCTGTGTTATTAGTAGCTGTCTTTTTCTGCAGCCATTGGTGTTTGATAATAGTCTTAAAACACCCAAAATTACTTACCTGCAAGCAACATTCCAGATAGTCCCCGTTGACAGTTTGAATAAGTTTAGTGCCCTTTTGTTGTACTTTACCTTCAGAACAAACTGATTGAACCATCAATAGCTCCTGAAAGCTGACAGAGGCATGTCATCTGGTCTAACCCTCTGATAGTAGGTTATCTGTGGGAGTTAACCTCCCTGCATTATTAACTGGAATGTTTTATGTACTATGCAACTTTAGGATACTGCTGTGATAACCTTAGTAACTAAGTCATACATCACAGTAAAGAGATTTTCTGCAACATATAACCCTGGATTAAATTTACAAGGGTTGAATTGATATTGTAAAGTGTTTATTCCAGGGCTTTGGTAATCCTTTCCTGTATTTTTATGGCAAACTCTTGTTACATTGATATTGAAGGTACATTTTCATATTTCAAGCTAAAATACATCTAAGAAGCCTAATGTGCTGGATTAAAAAAAAAAAAATCATATTATTTTAGCGTAATACAGAGTCTTTTAATCCCACATTTAGTAAAATACGAATACATAAGGTTATATTTTGAATCATGTTTTAAAAGAACGAGTCACTATTGTGCCTTTATTCAACTGGTGAGATAACCTTTATAGTACTTACCTTTTAATATTTGCTCTCCTTCAGGAGAGTTTGAAAAAAATAAATCGTCCCCAAACCTGTGATTTCTGGTGTAATTTGCTATTTAGTTGATGTGGGTGGGGTTTTTTGGTTTCGTTTTTGGAACTGGCAAGTACTGGTGCTAATTCTGTTTTTTGAAGTACAGTCAGGATGGCTTAAAAATACATTTGTATCAAAGAATGCTATTATAATTTTAAGCTCTTTTGAAATGATTGAGAGACTGACATTAGGGCTGTGATCCAAAGTCAGTATAGATGACAGTGCTGTCTTAGTCTGTTGTCATTTTTGTTGCAGCCTGCTTTTCAATGGCATATTTCATTCCATCATTAAACATTTGCTGATTTTCTAATATCGATGTTTTCTTCACCTGAATATTCATCTTTTCTCACCCTACACTTAGTGGGTGTCTTTACTCATTTTTAGCTTCACTCTTCTTCACTCTTGACATACTGTTTCCTTCTGTACATGTCTTCATTTGAAAGAATCTGTTGTCATCAGAGCTTTTCTGCCAGTAATGCAAGATGGATAGCTTCTCCACTGAAAGATAAGGGCCAGCAAAATACCAGGGAGGACTGGAAGGGCAGCCAGGAAAGCCGGGAGGAGCCTGCAAATGTGTCAGTCGTGTAGATCTGTAGCTGTTGTTTAGTGAATGATCTCAGAACATGTTCTGTTTTGTAAAGTGACTCTGTCCTTTGCTTCTTCTAATGACACTGAAAGTCATAGATTGAGGATTCACATTTAAATTGTTTGTTCATTTTCAGTTCACTTGTTAACAACTTACAAAGCTGTTGCTTCAGAGGAAAGGTCTACTTGATGGAAAGGTTTATTTGTATTTTGCTTGGCTGTGGAATGGGAGTCTTGCAGGCTTTTTCACATGTTTATTTGGTCTTGAGAACAGTACTGTGAGATGACTCTTACCTTTAAAAACACATTTTCTATATGATGCTCTTTTTCAAAATGTTCTGCTATGTAGGGTTTTCTGCTACTTTGATTTCTTGCTCCAAGTGCCAGAAGGGATTGGTATGATGAGGAGGCTCTGGGACTGACTTGGGGTTTTATGCAGAGCAACTAGGCATGGGAAACATTATCAATCTCCTTTCTACCCCCTGCTAGGAAAGGCCTGGCACTTCCCTCACTTTGCATTGTCTGCGTCACTTTTGGTTGACTAAATGTAAATAACGTGTGCTTGAGGTGGCTAGATATTTTGATTTTCCTAACTTTGTTACAGATATGCCATTTTCTCTCTGCCAACAAGAAGCCAATGTGGGTTTTTTTTGAGGTGAAAAAGCTGCTCTGCTTTGAGCAAAAATGATAAATATAATATAGTTTCATAAAACCAGACTCTTCTTGCATGCTTCTGCATTTAATCCTGAGATGGGATCCATATCCCATAACGTCTTTCTGGTGTGACTAATGTGGAATTCTCTTTCCAAATGATGGCTGTGCCAAATGTAGTCCTGGAAAGCAGAGACTATGGTTAACTCTCCAGCCTTTTTTTCTTGACAAATACTTATTTTTTAATGTTACAAGTTTTGAACACTGGCTGTCCATGGCTGAGCCCTCAGCACTGCCGTGCATTCCTTTCCAGACAAAAAAAAGGTGTTCTAGAATGTGTGATAGAAGACAAATTATGCTCCTCCCATCTTTGCTGTTCATGTGTCTCTAATGTTGCTGATCAGTGTATTTTCAGGAAAATGTAATAGAAAGATGAAGAACTGTTGGCAAATTAATGTTTTTTGAGAATTCTTTTGGAGAATTGTGAAATTAAAGTATTTTAACTTTTTCCATAAGCTATGTTGCAAGAAAAAGGTGATCAGAGAGAGGAAATAAAAGCTGTTGCTATTTATTGCAATTTTAAAAGTAATTTAGTTTGTCATCATGTCTTTATTTATTACTAGATTTTAACTGTGTGCATTTTGCTGTCTGTCAGATATTTTGTCCTGCACAAGTTGTCAAACCTGAAATTTCTTGATACTCGGAAGGTAACCAGGAGTGAGAGAGAGGAAGCCTTGGTAAGAGGTGCCTTCATGAAAGTGGTTAAGCCAAAGGATGCTAAGGTAGGAATGTAAATGAAAGAAGTAACAACAATATGAATCATTAACAGTGTTTTGAACTAACTCCAAAAGCTTGGCTCTATCTTTTGCTATAGTTACATTCACAACCTTTCAAATGAAAGGATAAGTAAATGTGGTTACATCTGGTTAAGGGGCTGTGGTTTTGTTACCAAATTTCTGGTTTCCAGCATTTGTTTCCTATAACAAGTAATTAGTAACTAGCACTGAGTTTTAAGTAATGTTTTTACCATGTCTAAAGATACGGTCCCAACTGTATGACAAACTTTTGTGAAAGAATGGAATTTTTCTGACAAGCTGTCCCTTGCCTTGTATGTTAAACACAAAAAGCTATTGCAGTGCTCACACCTATGGTGTTTATTGGTTTTTAGTGGACTGGATGATTCTAGTTCTGTATGTTGTTACTTAATGTGGTGTCCTACTAAAAAGTACTGAGAACATCAGAGAGACAGTTTCAGTAATCTCAGCTTTTGATATGACTTGCATCAACTGTGAGCATACTGGTGATGCAAAGAGAATGTAAATTCTCCACCGTCTTTTTCTATTGTTGGTCAACACACAATAGCAGCAATGTGAGCTTCAGAGTGTTTGAGTGTTGTAAACTGTTCTTAAAACTCCACTCAAATTTTCATTCTATTTGCTTTCTGTTTGCTGTTGTTCTCTAAAATATACCATCAATAATTTATTGCAGATTTCCAATAACGTTGAATAATAATGTGGCAGTTACGGAAATGCACTGCTTGGTGGCATAACAGTGTGCTAGATAAATGCATTATCACAAGTACAATTGCAGTGCATAACAAATTAATACAGACTGATTCATTTATGACTACTAAAATGTTAACAGTTCTGCTACAAGCATAGCTTTTACCATCACCTTCAGTTATTTCAGCTTCATATACGTAATAAACAAAATACTTTATTTCTAAGATCTTATGAATATCTTATTCACAGCAAACCATCTTTGCTGACTCTGCCCAAATGCAAAAGCTGAAGTGTGCTTGATATAGCATATGTATGTTGTCTTCTTTCACAATTCTTGTTATCTAATCACATTTTGGATCTAGTGTTGGTTTTGTGGTGTTTAGTTTGTTTGGTTGGTTGTGTTTTGTTAGTTTTTTTTTTAATTTTACCAATAAGGCCTGTTTGCTAAATCTGAAGTTCTTTTTCTGGATGATACCTTTTATAAAGTCAATAGCTAAGGGTAAATTACTTCACAAATATAAGGATAACATCATTATCTTTCATATCTGAAATTGAGCCTTTTGTATAATTTGGAATTATTTACCCACTAAGTCTTATGGTAAAACATACATTTATTTCAACAAATTTCCAGAAGGTTCAAATTTACTCTTGTTATACTCTTGTTATTGCCTTAGTAAAGGTTGGGTTGTTTATTTGTGTTGTTGGGGTGTTTTTTTCTTCATAAGTGGTTTGATACAAATTGCTGATTGTAAAATCATTGTAAAAGCTTTTCACGCCATGAATTAATGCTTTTTAAGGTGCTACAAAATTGCACTCATCATACAATATTATGTATATATTACAAAGGGGCTAATATAAAATAAATTTGAAATTTGATACAGGTATTGTAAACCTCTTAGATTTGGTTTGAATTTATACTTATTTTCTAGGATATTAATGCTTATAGTATACATGCAGGCAAACTTTTTTGAGAACACTCACAGAGTCATCTCTGCATATGTATTCAGATGCCGATATGTATGTATAGAGCTTTTTCTACAGCAGCATTTCTCCGTGTGTTACAGGCATGATGTGCACAGTAACTGTACTTTCAAATTCTATTATATGTTATGTATTGAATATATTATGGGGTTTTTATTCCTCAACCTTCAGATTTTCTGAATCTTGTGCTCTCTCTCTGTTCATCAGTTCCCCTCCCATACAGCTGACATTTTTGACTGGGTTCAGTCAAATTTAATGGACAGCTAGCAGGAATAAGTTCTATGCTTGCTGAATCTAGTTCAGTGGCCCCTGAATAAGGGCCATGAGGATGAAAGGGCCACGAGGATGATCAGAGGGCTGGAGCACCTCTCCTATGAGGACAGACTGAAAGAGTTGAGGAATGTTCAGTCTGGAGAAGAGAAGGCTCTGAGGTGACTTAATTGTGGCCCTGTATCTGAAGGAGGCATACAAGAAGGCTGGGGAGGCACTTCTCAGGATATCTAGTAGTGATAGGACTAGGGGGAATAGAATGAAGCTGGAGGTGGAGTGAGGAGGAAGTTCTTCACCGGGAGAGTGGTGAAGCCCTGGAATGGGTTGTCCAAGGAGGTGGTGGAGGCCCTGTCCCTGGAGGTTTTTAAGACCAGGCTGGATGAGGCTCTGGCCAGCCTGATCTAGTGTGGGGTGTCCCTGCCCATGGTAGGGGGGTTGGAACTAGATGATCCTTGCCCCTTCCAACCCTGACTGATACTATGATAATCTAGTTAGGGGAGAATACACTTTGATCCAAACTATGACAAGCCTGCAGTATATCCGGTATTGGTCACTAGAAAAACTCTTTAAGGAGCTCACCTAGTGATAGAAGACCCTGCTGATGGTGAGCTTACTAAGAATGTTTTTATTCTTCCATGTAAGGTAATAGCCAGTATGTCAGTCTGGGCTTCCCAGGAATAGAGTTGGACAGATTAGTATTTATGTTGGTGGATGTCATATGGAAATGTTGTTCTTCCAGATGTAGTAACAACAGTGAGCCTATGAGGCTTGCTTCTTTGAGAAAAAAAAAAAAAAAATTAACTTGGGTGGGATTTTTTCCTCCATTATCATAAGCAGGAGATGATGTAGCTTATTCAGCATAAAAACCAGACTGATGATCTAAAGAGGCTGTGATGTGGGGAGTTGTTTTCATTTTAGTATTGACATGAAATACTTGTGAGAGCAAAACACCCCACCAAGAGAAAATACACAAAATGAGAATAAAAGCAAGAAATTTCCATCTGACTAGCTTGTGTTTACTCAACCACAAAAGTATCTAGCAATCACCAGTCATCACTAAACCATAAATATTTTATTTTGTATAAACTTTATGACTTTCATTTTTCCCTGTTTTTTTTTCAGTTTTGTTTTGTTTTGTTGTTTTTTTTTAAACAGAACACTGCACTTGCTTATGCCTTGCTTCATTTCATCCTTTGTTTAAAATGCATCTGTTTGTGATATGACTGTCTTATGGAAAGATGAAGTCATTTATTAGAACACAGTTTAATGTTACAATGCAGTGTTCCATCTCACTGTGTAAGTGAGCTAAACTTCATTATTCTGTGATGTTTATGTTTTCTTTTGTCAAAATATTGAATGTTGTATCATGTCTGATTTTAATAAAGATTGGGTAAGCCTGAATGGATAAGAGGCATTGAGCCAGATGAGGAAGCCTTGTTTAATGACCAGACCATGACCTCATTTCACTCACATAAGTGTAGATCAAAGTAGAAGATGCCTGTCCAGTGTGAAGTGTGTTCCTGAGCATGACAGCACTTCACATCAGAAAGACAGCTCAAGAATACAACAGTCAAAATTGCTTAATTATGTCCCAGCTTTGTAATTATTCATCCCTGCTTCTACAAAGAGTACAGTTGTCATTTCTTGACATAATTATTTAAAACTGTACCTTTCTTTGGTTTACAGATATGTCTTGTGCTTTCAACTGTTTCATCTTTAAAACTTAAAGATGCAAAACAGAATATGGATTGAGATACATTTTAAGAATCCATATTTTTATGTTGCATATGATATAAATAAACAACATGAAATTATGATGTATGATGATGTATGAAGTATATAATCATTCCATACTTTAAAGGTCTATATTCATGATCATTTAATCTAGATGATAAAATGTGGATATATACATTATATCTAAAGTATGTTCCTATGAACAGATACACACTGTCACAGGTCTCTTTAAATATGAATTGAATTGGTTAATACTAGGTCAGTGCACTCGGTTTTATGAAAAATATATATTTCCCAGTATTTTGCAGCCCCTCAGCTCAACAGTTATTTTTTAGCTTACTGCATTTTTAAGGTTAACATTTCTATCAATTTTATTTATGGTGGCATAAGAAAACAGTGTGCATTTGGTCACATGTAAGTCTTGCAGCTTGTCATCAGAGGGTATCCATGGGTATTCTTCCAAGTAACTGACTTTAATATTGTGTGCAGTTATTCTGCTTTCTTGCAACTTTACCAAGAGCATCTTGTCCATTGTGTGTAAATGAAGCTCTGTACAATATAGGTGATTTGAATTCTGCCCCCACAATGCATTTTTTCATCACAAGTTGTAATTACAAAACCTGGCATAGCATTTGTTCGCAAAGGAACTAAGATGGAGACATTAAGCAGAAAGGCGAACCTAATATGTGCGTTTCATGTAATGAATGTATGTGATTCTAGGTCACACTGTTACTTGAAGGTGGAGGGAGATTATTTTATTATGATAGGAAGAGTAAATATTTAGGCACTGCAGTATAAGAAAGACATAAGAAGTGACTTTAATGATTTTTGTACTTAACTACTTAACAAGAATTGTAATTTTCCTAAGTAGATATATCTTAAGTGTTTTCAAGAATTTAGGCAAGGCATTTTTGCTAATGTATCTCGTGGACCTTTTTTCTCCTCCTCTAAATGGGTTCTCCTCCTCTAAATGGGTCTTCTTTTAAAAACTATATAAGGCATGATGGTTAAACCTTTGGAGAACATCTACACTGCTCACAACTTTTTTACTTTTACTGGTACCATTCTATAGAGATCTTGTCTTAGGAACATTAGGAGCATTTGAAGTAGATGCAGAGCAAAGGCCTTTAAAAGTGTAAAGAATCATTATGTCAATGAACTCTTAGCTAGTAAAATACCTTTTATTTTGAGAAACATGCTACGTAATAGGCTTTCTTATTGTTCAGATATCAAGATTTCACTTACTAAAACTGAACAATTTTATGAATTAATACTCCAATCAAAACTCTTATGCAATAAATATTATTGACTTCACAAATGTAGCAGTCATGCTACCCACTGGCACACTGGTGTCCATTTCGCTCTGTGGAAAGTTCAAGTATTTTGAGCAGGAGCTCATAACACAATTGACTCATAATGTCCTAATGACTCATCAAAATTAGGAATCATTTGAAAAATACCATAATTTATATGTCTATGTTTGAACACTTTGGCAGTTTAGAAGAAAACATTGCTGAGTAGGATCTGCCAAATATGAGAAATACAAAAGTGAGACTTACTAGAACTAAGCTGACGGAGCAAAGTTCAGTCATTTAAAATGTTTAAGAAGTCCCATTATCTCAAGCAAATCTCATGCTCCAAAAGAAATGTAAGCAAATGTACCTATATAAAATGTTTATGAAATAGTTGTGTGTGTATAAGATTTGAATATTTTTTTCCTGACCTGTTGGGTTTTACCTGTTTTCTGAAACTGGGGCACGACATCTTGAGCCATGCCTGTCTTTGGCCCAGGGAAAATAGGTATGATGATTAGTGTGGTAGATTAAGAAATAAGAAAAGCATTGTGAAATTCCAACACTAGGAAGTGAGGAAGGTGTTGGAGAATTGAGAGATGGCCTTAGGGTTTTCTTTCTCTTTTCCTATTCCTTTTGTTGTATTGATTGACTTTTTTTTTTTTTTTTTTTATTTTAATTTGGGAGTTTAGATTCTTGTATGTTTGTATTATCAAATTAATTGGAAAGAAAGAATCTTGCATGCATTTTTCTTACATCTTCAAGCTAAGACATTTAAAGGGAGTTGACCGGGGGATTTTTCTGCATTTTCTGTCTTTGTGTACAGCAGGTCACATGATGAGAGAGAAAGAACCTCAGTCAGTAAATAAGAGAAAAACAATTAGTTTAAACAGTGGAGACTAAGATGCAAACATGAAGCTGCTGGAATAGCTCTTTGCTTGGTCTGCTGTAATCTCAGCTGTCAAGAAGAAAGAACAGACATGGGGGTCATGTGTCTTAGTGGGAATACTCTTCACTGTTTGTTCTGGTGGTGATAAATCTTGAAAAACTGATACATATTTAGTTTTTTGGGAAGGCATTATGTGAGCTACATTTCAGTGTGTGTGTCTTTCCTAAAATCACTCCTTTTTAAAAAAAAAGTATATGATTGTCATGAAGCAAAAGTGTCCTTTTAGCCATTAATGATCCCAGTGCACTTTTCAGATAGGAAGGGATGTTACTCTTGGAACCCTGGCCTGATTCCAATTCAAGTAATTACATTCTGCCTCCATGGATTTCTCTGTAGTCTCAATTTACTAAGGCATTCTTCTCCACCTTCTGCCCTAAACTGTTATGTAGTGTTGCAGTGTGCTAGTTAACCAGCTGCTGCTTTGCACCTGAAAGGTGTCTGTCTTTCAGTAATGGTGAGCAAATTGATCCCTTTGTAAGACTTATTTAATATTTGTAAAGCACTTGGAGGTTTTCTGATGAATGGTAGTAGACACTGTGTATCATTAACACATCCATTTAACCGAAGAAGATAGCATGACAACGTGTTTATTACAGCTGGGTTTTTTACTTTTTTTTTTCCTATTTGTGGGTTCAGAATTATGAAAACTTCGGTTATAAGATGCTGCAAACATATGGTCTGGCTTTTGTCTTGTGATCTACCTATTTAGTTGATTGAACAAAATGCCATCCAGCAGAATGTAGCACTGTGATATCAGACAGTAGGGGAAGACTCATAGAATGGTCCAGGCTGGAAGAGACTGCCAAAGGTAATCTAGTCCAACCTCCCCACAGACTGCAGGGACATCACCAACTAGACCGGGCTGCCCAGGGCCTTGTCAAGCCTCGTCTTGAATATCTTCAGGGAAGGGGCCTCAACAGCCTCCTTGGGCAACCTGTTCTGGTGTTCCACTACCCTCATAGTGAAGAACTACTTCCTGATATCTAATCTAAATTTGCCCTTCTCTAGTTTGAAGCCATTGCCCCTTGTCCTGTCACCACAGGCCTTTGTAAACAGTCTCTCCCAATCTTTTCTGCAGGCACCCTTCAGGTACTGGAAGGCTGCTATCAGGTCTCCCTGGAGCCTCCTCTTCTCCAGGATGAACTACCCCAGCTCCCTCTGCCTGTCCTCATAGCAGAGGTTCTCTAATCCCCTGGTTGTTTTCATGGCCCTCCTCTGGACCCTATCCATCCTTCCTATATTGGGGTCTCCAGACCTGTACCTAATACTCCAGGTGAGGTCTCACCGGAGCAGAATTAATTTTAATTTTTAAACTGTGTTAAATTTTTGTAATGAGAGAGTACCAACAGTAGTCAGTCAGGTCTGCTGAAGCAAAAGGTGTTGGAAAGCCAGGACTACACTGGGTTACTCCTCACTGCTGGTGGAAGGTGAAATAACGTCAGAATTCTTGGACTGATGAACCTCTTCCCTCAATACTTAGTGTGGTCATGATTGGTTTAAATTCCCAATGGTTCATCATGGCTAGAACTTTAACCTTTTAGTTTTATTTGTTTTTCTTTTGGAAATGGAAACTGTTGCTGTATAAGCAGAGCTCATTACATGCTTCTGTATAGAATACATAGAATAAACCAGGTTGGAAGAGACCTTCAAGATCATTGCGTCCAACCCATAATCAAACAGCTTTCCTTTTTTCCAGAAAACTAAGGCAATGAATCTCACTATCAGATGACACTACTCTTAGGCATAGGACTTGTTCATGTGTTGCATTTTATAAAAAATGAAAATAAACATTATTTTATATGCTATTGAGAAAACTGAGCCAGCTTATGTCTTCTGTAGATTTTTTGTTTGGTTGTTTGGTTTGGTGGTTGAATTTTTTTCCTGCCCTGACTTTGAGGTGCTATACCTCTCATGAACTCAGCCATGTTGATGAGTCATTCCCATTGAAACAGGAGTAGTCTTGAGTGTGATGGTTAGAATGTAAGCTAATTCCTAGCCAAGAAACAAAGGCGCATTTATGAAATACTGGGGTTTGTTGGTTTATTTTTTTATTGTGTGTGGTGGTGGTTTTGTTTGATTTGGTTTGAGTTTTTTTGTGTGTGTGTGTATGTTTTGGTTTTGTTTTCTTGGGTTTTATTTGGTTGGTTTTGTTTGTTTATTTTTTGGAGTTGTTTGTCACAGCAAGATTTTGAGAAACACAAAATCAGTGGCAAACTACCACAACCAAAAGGTCTACTTGCAATGTTGCAAACATGATGTACTTGGTTCAAAATTTGGAAATAACTGTAATGGCTGAGTTTTTATTTATTTCTTGTTTTGACTATGATTGTGTGCTCTGTAGTGTGTATGTATGCTGTTTTGTGACCTGGCTTCACTGTTTCACTGACCAGCAAATGGTCACCAACTGTTGTCATTACATCTCCGTGTACTCTTCTGGTTTTCAGTAGTCTCTCCTCTTTGTAAATTGTGGAATCTGAATACCCAAAAGCTTCCCTCAGTGTTTGCATGGTAATTTTTTCTGTATTTCACTGCATTTTTCTGTTTCTCTGTTGTAAATTTCTTCCTTGATCCCTGTTGCATTCTTCTCTTCACTTTGATTCAGCATGGAAGCTGAAGTTAAAGCATTTTTGGAGCATTTTATGAGATCTTTGTGATTCAAATTACTGTATTCTTCTTTTCTGCCTTGAAGTACTATATTGCTTCATTAATGTAAATAATTCAAGAAACTTTGCTTCCTGATGTAGCTGACAACTTTATAATAGTGAAGTTTCTATATCTAAACCAAAGAAGTAAATAAAAAATAACAAATAGAGTCCCTTCAACATGCCATTCTCTGCAAGTGTTTATTCCTCTAGTATTCTTTGTTTTTTCTTGAAATTAGCAAAATGGTTTTTGGTAGAGCGATGACATTTTTAGTGATGCTTGTGATAACACTTTAGTCCCTAATTCTACAGAAGCTGATTTTATCTTCTCTGTATTTCATTTTTATGTCATTGTGATTGTGGTCAAAAGGAATAGTTTACAACAGTCTGCAGAATAGAAGTTCAGGTGTGAAGACCTAAATTATATTGAAGGATAAAGGATCATGTCTTTGTCATATAAAATGTATTGCAAGCACATCACATAGTGTCTTGTTGTGCAATGAATGCTAGACTGCTTTTAGCACTGCCATAGTCAGATGAAAGAAATGAGAGGACAGGAACAAAAGGGGAGGTAAAAATGAATGCATCTGGTATTGGCCTAATATTTCTTTGGAAACAACACAAGCACAAAAGAAAAATAACAGTCTTGTGCTGTTTCAGATACTCTACACATCAGGTCCCTGTAGTGATGACAGATAAGAATCTACAGGAGATGCAAGCTTTTCTGGAGGCACCATGGGGGGATGGGCCCAGATACTGTAAGATGGCTAAAATGGCGGGAGAAGCTTGTGTTTAAGCAGCTGAATCCTGCCTTTCCTGTTGTGCTAAAAGAGAGACTGTGTTCTGCAAAATATTGACATGTCACAAACACCAGAGAGAGCATAATAGTAATAATAATCCTCCCCCACACTAATGTCAGCCAGAGTATGGTCCAAGAGGCACAAAGGGCTTGGAGTGATGAGGTCACATCCTAAAGGCTCAGGCATATCAGTCATTGTCTCTTCATTAATGACTAGGAACATGACCAATTTGTAGCTGACTTGAGAGTTATTTCAGGAAAAAGAATTAATAATTTGTTTTCAGAGAAGGACTAACATTTCTCCCCTAGTCTCTACCCTTACCAAAAATGTATATGCCAAAGGGGCATTTTGTAACAAATCCTGAACTTTATTGCCTAATGAGTTTCTAAAATTGCTCCCTTTGTTAAAGAAGGGTGCAGTATTGTTTCATCTTCCCCCTTAAAAGCATATTGAGCTTACAGATTCTGATTCCAGCTCCTGAATCTTAGTTGAAGCTGATGCTAACCTCATTGTGTTAAAATATAGGGAGAATAGTTCTACTGAATTTTGTGCCTGGTTGCTGAACACAGTGCTAATTATAGCTTGCCCTAAGCAGTCTGGCCACTGCAAATCTTACCCAGTTTTGAACAAAACAACAGATTTTCAGTTGGCTTTAGGGGCAGTGGAATAGTCTTCCTACAGTGAGTTTCAACACCTGGAATCTTTACTGATCTAGGTAAAAGACATACACAAACTTACCCTAACGGAAGCAGCCTTTAACACTCATATGATATCTTCCACCGAAATCACATGTTATGATTTCTCTGAACTTTTAGTTTTATTTTTTCCTTTTAATATTTTTTCCTATGTGCCTTACAGACCAATATTTTAACTGTCTTGAAATCTTTGAGTGAGGAGCATCTTTGCTCAACCTGAAGACAATGGAGCTGACATAAAACATTTGTCAGTGACTTTGGTTATGCATCCTTGGTTTAGGGAAAATGAGGGGGTTTATTTTGTGAGTAAAGAGCCTCAAGACATTTGTGACTGAGGACTGGTGTACTGTTTGAAGGAACTAGTGAGTACAAAGCTTTTGCAGTAAATTGTTGGCTTAATTTATCTTTGTTATTCACAGCCTCCAAGGACAAAATATTTGTAGGTAAACACACAAATTGTAATTAACTCTACCACTAGAAACTTCTTTGATAAAGAAAATTTCAGTCATGTTTAAAAAAATAGCATTGCTATTTTGTGAATGATGTCTTTTGGAGCTATTCTTGTAAGTTTAGGGGGCAAGGCATGTATCTTTAAGTGCATTTAATACTTAACTGTATTTAAGGTATGCTGCAGTTCTAATGTATCAAATGGTATATAGGTGCCTAGTAAACACATATGCATTGTCCAAAGATGATTCATTTCTCTTTCAACCTTGATGGGGCTTGAAAACCTTAGGCATTCTTTCTTGTAAAAGAACCTGTGGGATATTTGCTTAATGATTAAGTTAACAGTTACCTTTGTGTTTCTAATTTATGAGCTTGAAGCAGAAGGAGATGAAGTTTTCTGTAACATCAATACAGCAATCTATCTTAAACATCTTACTCTGGCAACTTGCATTAGGCGGTGTATCATTTGTGTTAAAGTAAGAAGTAAATTCAGGATTGAGAAATTAAGACTTTTTTGAATTCCCACATTGTAAGACAAAATATACAACTTTGTTCACATAACAGTTACAAACAGTTCCCTGTGTAGGCCAAATGCTCTCTAATGCAGTAAAATTAAGAAATAATATGCTTTGAAAGTGATTTATGAGTGTGGTTAAACTGCCAGATTTACAAAGAAATAGTTCAGATCTTGGGAAGCCTCAGGAGTCATGTCAAAAATGAATTTGACCATGATTTAAACTGCTACTTTTCTTACATGACATTTAATATGTGTACTTTGGAGGCCCATATGTCTTTAATAAAATAGCATTAGGTTTTAAATATGATATGAATGCAGTCAGTTTCTAAATTCATAACCTTTTCCACAACTCCAAAACGCTAACCAATAAGGGAGTTACATGCAATAAAACATAAACCTTAGAAAATAGTTTTTTATTAGAACAGTTAGACAGTTGGCAGCTGTGTTGTAATGTAATAAATACATGCAGCCAATGTGGGTTTATCAGTCTTTGTTTGCACTGTAAGTAAGGGGGACCAGACAACTGATTATAACTGAGGACCAAAGGTCATGAAAAGTGTATTTTGTCCAGTGAACTTGTACTTGTTAGGTGAGCATTATAATACTAAGAAAAGTTATTTATTAAATAAGAAACACTATAGTAAGCTTCCCAGTTGAATTTGTATGAGAACATAATCTTCAAGACTTTAAGACTGTTCTGAAATACTAAGCATTTACAAAAATGACGCAAAGACATAGAGATTTTAAAAAGGATTTTGGCCACGAAAGTTCACTGTTTCATGAGAACAGAAATACTGGGTTAGTTAGCACATTTGAATGGGTATTTGAAATGTGAGCTATTTAATTAATTTTGTTAGAATAATGTATTTAATAATTACTTCTAGAAACAGAAGCTAGCCCAGAGCAAAACCAGCTTTCTAGATAGCATGGGATATTCAGAACAATAGGTTTTGGTTTACTTGTGGAGTTACCTATATATTCAATGTACATAGAACAGTGCCATATGATCCCACGTTTTAGGTAGTCTGACATTCTAATGAAAGCTATTGAAATGTCATGGGTATTATGAAAAAACCTAAGCATTTTCTATGTACTTCTAAGAGTGTGTGGAAGTGGGGAATAAAAACTTGATTGTGGTGTATTTTTTTCTTCCAAAATACTTTCAATGATTTGATTTCTGGTTAGCTTGGTTCTAGAAAAATGGCAAAAAGTAAATTTAAAAAGCCTGCTTTGAGATGTATTACAAAGCATATATTCAAATGCTAATCTGTAGCCCTCCAGAATTATGAGTCCCCTGGAGGATCCAGAAAATTATTAACAGCATGTAATCCAACTCAGTGTGAATGCATCTTTACTCTGTTAGCCAAATCTTTACATAATACAAATCATTCTACCTATAAAAGCACAAATATGTTATTGTTCTCAACAGGCAATTTAATGCAGCTATAGGGAGGAGAATAAGAGAAAAGAAGATTACATGCTAGCCGATCATGCCTTTATTTCTCTTAAATCTCCCAGCGTTTCTCTGTGGTTGTACTTGTTTAAAGATTGTACACAACTATGCTGTTTCTATGATTTGGAAAGCAAATCAGCCCAAATAGGAACTTTCAATGGGTGCAGTTTTTAGACTATTTGATAAGTTTATCACAAATGCACATTTAACCCTAGATGCAGTGCTGAACTGCTAATATTTTTTTTTACTTATGATTCTTTAGAAGACTAGATTTTGCGGAAGAAAGCTCATTTGTATTTGCCACCCAGTCATGCAGCTTTAGCTGAAGAAGAGCTATTAAAGCTAATTATTTTCTGGAGGGTTGTATCAAAAGAATCGTCAGTGTGAATACATTCAGAAAATACATGAATTAGGAAGAAAAACACTTTACTGAAATAATACAAAGGTATATCCAGTCATGCTGTGGAGTAAGGATCCTGCTACAGTGGTGTTATGTGAATGCGACTGAGTTTAACTGGTAATTCTTGTAAGCGAGAAGGGGAGATACACTCTAGCACAAGTGTGAGGGTTGTTGTAGTCTTTTATTATTGCATTTTGCTGTTTTTTTACTGCTGGTTTTTTCCATCAGACTGTGGCTTGAGACTCTCACTGTAAGAGTTTTACTCTTTGTATTACTTCTGTTATTTTCCAAAGTATAGGTATATAGCATTTCCACTAAGCATAGTCAATGAGTGGAAAGTTATGTATAATATTTAGATATGAGTAATCAGACAGCCTATTATTTTCATTAGCTGCCAACAGAAAATGGGATCTAAAAGTTTGGTTTAAGTTGGAAGGTAGGGGCACTAACACCAGAGAAGTAGCCTTTCTAGGAAAAAGGACAGTGGTAGAAGCAAGGAAACTTCCTGTTCTATCTGTTCTTTTTAGGCCTGTCAAGCACAAACTGGAAGAAACTGTATGTAGTTCTGTGGAAGAATATCCCTCCTTAGTTTGAAATAGGCTGTTGTTAGCTACAAGTCAAGTCCATTGGATTGTTGAACATAAAGCATAAAATATTTGTGCCTCTGGGTCTTAGAGCTATTCTTGGGGAACTTTGCATGCATTTTGGCAGACTTTTGTGCTTTGTTTCATGTTGTGTATTATTGCAGAGACATCTAACAGGCCACAATATTAATCTGTTGCTTAAGTTGATCTCAAATGTATAACTATGTTGCTTCTGTATAATTTTCCTCAACTTCTACCGTTCCTGTGATGTGAGGATTTTTTCTGTGCTTATGGTCTGAATAAAAATGTACAGTGCTATTTGATTCTAAACAATGAGTCAAAGATCTCTGTGGTTTTTCAAAGATGGAATGCTACAACAGGACGAGGCACTGCAAGTGTGGCACAAAATTCTTCTTTCGTACAAAGGAAACCTTTGAATCCACTTTTCATCCTGTTGAATAGAATCTGAAGGTGTAGTGTCAATGCGAGCAAGAGAAACATAAACTTTTACCATGTCAGATGGTCTTTCTAAAGCAGAACTCAATAAAACGCCTGTACATGTGATTTTAGTTTCAAAACAACTAAACAATCATTCTCTAAATATAAATATTTCACTGACAAGATTTTCAACAGCAGCTATAATGGTAATTTTCTGATAGCAGTACACTACTTTTTGCTATTTATTTCTGGCAGCAGAGAATTCATACATGCTGAGAAAATAATTCAGATTGTGAATAGAAAAATATTTTAAACTGAGTTCATGTTCCAGGCCAGAATGGCATGTGCTTTCTCAGTAAAGGACACACCTAACTTTCTGGGAATCATTGCTGCAAAAGCCATGGATAGTTGCAAAGTAAGGAAATGAATAGAATGGATTTTAGTTTCCTGATTTGTTTTTGAACATGAAACAAGATGTTATTTTTCATAGTGACTTCTTCATTTCAAGGCAACAGTAACATCGCGTTGAGGTATTTTTTATGCCCCATATATTTACTGGTTTCTCTGGAGAGAACTTACTAAGAACTATTGTTTATATGAAGTGCTCTTTTGCTTCACTCTCTCTTCCACCTCCCCCCAAGAAGAAATGAATAGGTATGTTGTGGGTAGAGAGCTTAAGTGGTTTGTCCTCTTGAGGTCATATTTTGGCAAGTGCAAAGTCTATTTTTTTTTTTTATTTGCTTGTGGAATATAGTTTGGCCTTTAAAAACTGCTGTGTACAGAGCCAGTGGTTGTCTTGTCCTTTACAGCCATGTCTTCTACCTTCTGCCCAGAATGCAGGGGAAACCAGCGTTCACTAGCTGAAGCAGTGTCATAGTAGGACTACTGAAAATTTATGGAGCTTTAATTAAACCTAAAACGCACTATTTAAGCCTATAAGTCTTGCGTAATGCTGGTACAGTGAAGTTAACATGGGGGCTGGTGCAATCTGGAAGAACAAAGCACATGCCTAATATTCTTTGCAGTTTTACAGCTGGAAAGCCCTTATATTACAATGTAGACTGTCCAGTAATCCCAAAGAATGTTTGTGGAATTCAAGTTAATTTTCAGTCAGCTGATGTCAAAATATTGTATGTAGGTAGACTAGCTATTGCAAATTTGAAAACTCAGATACTGTCTTTTGGCTTATATGTGGAGAAGAAGTTCAGCTGAAGATTTTGCCTATACTATAGTTACCTGAAAATGAGAGTAGTCTTTTCCAATATGTGTATTGATAATAACAATGAAAACACTGCATTTCCAGGGATAGTGTTTAGCTGCGTGCATGATATATCTGGTTAGTGTGGCAGGAAATATTATTCTTTCATATGCTCTCTTAAAGACATAGATTAATCAAATACTAATATACCATGTAAATTGAAAATGGTAGCTACTTGATCTCGAGATGGAGAAGAGCGTAAATTGCTACTGTATCATTTTCTCATCTATAATGTTGGAATGGCAGGATAATTTTAGTTAGTAGAACTTTGCCGTAGTGGAAACAAAGCAAACAGCCTATGGCTGAACTTCTGGGCCTGGGTTGAAGGGCCACTGCTTTGTATCTGTAGTAAAATCCTGCCTTCATGCATTGTCTAGAAACAATTTACATTATCAGTGGGGAAAGGATTTCATGCTTTCTCTTCTGCACTATTCAAAGAAATACTTTTCTCATGTAATTTGTTTTGGAAAAGACATTTTTGTATTAAAGGAGTTTGTTTGGGTTTTTTGTATGAAGATCTTGCAGACAGTTCTGAAACTACCAACTACAGGTTTTGACTCCTTAGTTCCTGAGCTTCCCCTCTCCCCGCCTTTTCATTCATACTCAGTTTTCTGAGTTAAGGTCATTAGAGGCAGTAAGTCTCAAAGTAGCAAGTGTAAGATTTTTAACTTTAAATTTATTGACATTAATTTCATTTTCTGAATAATTGTAGTTTGATGCAATCATACCTCTGTGTTCTTCCTAGTGAAAGAAGTCTTATTTTTCTAATTCTCTCTCATCTTTAACTGAGTCTAAAAAACAGCAATTGAGTTTGTACAGAGAAAATAATCTGGTTTTCTGTTATTTAAAATCTGAACTTTGGTAAGTAATGAGTAGGCTAGAGTAGAACTGCTGCTCTTGAAAAGTGAAAGCAGACTATAGCTGTGGAGAGGAAGCAAATGGAAACAGTAAAGGACACTATCCCTTTTTGTTGAAATTAACATGCCTGTAAGTTGCTTTAAGCAGAAATGATGGAAAAAAGTTGCAACCCCCTCCCTGTGCCCACCACCACTCCACCCCACCCCCAAAAAAGGGTAAAATAAGACTCAACATTAATTGAATGGGGAGAAGCTAGAAGTGTAAAGCAGTTCACTTATCTAGTGGGTGAGAAAAGTACATAATCTTGAGTAAAGTTAAGAAAATTTTAGATAGTGCAAAAGTTCCCATTCCAGATAAGTTGCACAGGAGAGCCTTATCTGAAAACAACAAAATTCAGTTAAAGAAGTGTTATGTCTCCTCTTCAACAGTTGATACACACCAAGGCAACATACATTTATGAAAGTCAGGGACTTTTGTTTATTGGAATTCAATAAATACCACTATAGTTAACTAACTGTGTCTTCTCAAGAACTACTTCTCCAGTTTGAGATAGCTGGTAATCACAACTGATTATGCCTGTTTTAAAGTACTTCTGGGTGAATTTAATCCGATCTAGTATTGAATCCTCTTTTAAGTTTCATTTAAGATATAGCATTTCTGTGTAAACTTCATTTATCAAAAGGGAACACATTTTTAATAGAAACTTCATGAGTGTTGTGCTTTATCACTGTATTTGCTGACCAAAATTAAGAAAGGTTTGGTTTTACATAGCATCTGAAAGATAACAAGAGGTCTCACAGCAAGCCCCACATCCACAGATAACTTGTGTTTGAAGAGCCGAGTTGTGTTTTTCAGATAAATTATATGGAATGCCCATTATGAACACCTTGTAAAACTCCAAGAGGCTTTATGATTGTTAATAGCTTCTACAATAGTGATTTACTGGCTAATTTGAGACAAAACATGCTGCGATGTGGGCTAAGAGAATGTATTATCCTATCTGCATAAATAACAGTGTGTTGTTTGTTGTGCACTTCCGAAGCCAAGTGAAATTTATATTACCTCATATCTTCCAAGTAGATTTGATGGCTCAACTTTTACTTATGACTTAAATCAACCTGGTTACAGTTACAAACTGTAAAGTCGAATCATGCATTCATTTTTTCCCCTGCATGTCATCCATCACTGTACTAACCTGTGAACTAAGTGTAACAGTGGTAATCATTCTGTAAATGCAATTTATTCAATTGAAGACCAACTTATTAGTGTAAAAATTGTTTGAAGCGACATTTTTATAATGACTGTGATAAAACTTTGATGTATCCTAAATATGTGCAATGTTAAGATATTTATAATGGCCCATGTCTTTTAGTGCATGTAAAAAGAGATCAGTAAATTTTGATTATATAGGTTAGATACTCTTTTGGAGAATCAGCACTGGCTGTTGGTTTTAAATGTCAAAATTAGTGGGATTTCAAGACAGTTAAATGAACTCACATCTTTTGAGATGCACTGGACAGGTAGCATTGTAAAGAGGAGATAAAGCATATTGTTCAAGCAATGTATAGATATGAATATTGTCAATAACATGGATGTTAGACTCTTAAGAGTGTTGTAATGGGATCTTGCCTATTACAGATTGGTGATAAATTCCAAATGATAGATTGAGAGGTAAAAGGATTAACATCTCATCATCCTGTGTGGATTCTTAAATATAATGAGTTTTTCAGCCCTTTTTTATTTTTATTTTTTAATTTGCCATTTAAAAAGTATTTACATCTGTTCTTTTGCAAATACGAACAAGAATATAAATGTGAAAAATGGAGTGAGTGAGCAGCAATGATTGGCTTTTGTCAAAAGCTTCTCAAAAAATATGAAGTGACAGGAAAGAATATCATCAAACATTTCCAGTTCAAAGATTGTCTCATATTTGTGTACCTCTGTAGCTGCTGAAGATTTTTTTTAGATGCCATAGAATGTCTCCTTTAGATTCGAAGTTTATAATCTTCAGATTTTAAGACTGAAAGACCCTTCTATCCATTATTAAAAAGAAAGATGATACTTTAATGTACACTTACATTACCAAAACGTGATTTTTCACTTGGCATGACGTTATTACAATAGTTTCTTTTTAATCCCTTAAGTGTGTCACTTTTCCTAAACATTTCTTCAGTGACTTTATCTCCCACAAATTATTTGTGAGATACTTTCCTTAATTTTTCTTTTTTTTCTGCTTATGATTAAGTTTCATCTGAGTAACCAAGCACAAAACGCCTCCTATTTCCAGGAAATCCATCTGTATTGGGTAAGCCAGGAACTCCAGGTTATTTTTATTTCTGTATAGGGTGATAAATAATCAATCATATTAACTGTTTAAAATGTTTGGTTTAGATTTTGAATTGTGTATACTTTAGAAACATGAACTTGCCTTTACAGTAATTGCATAACAATTTTACTGAATAACAATGGTTTTGTGGTGGCCTGAGGATAGTTGTGTTGGGGGGGGGCGGGGGGGGGGGGGGAAGTACAGCAAAAATGATACTGAAAATAGCAATTATTTAAATGTATAGTTTGTTAAGATATCCCTGAATGTATATTTGCTGTTAATACTGAAGATTTCAAGTAATCACCCAATTGTCAGATGGTATTGTTGTAAGAGTGTTTTTTTTCTCTCCTAGTAAAAGTCATAACTGAGTAGCTGTATTAGTTGTTCAAACAATTGTATGACTGAATCCTTTCAGAGCTGATAGTGGTTATGAATGGGGTTTGCTAAATGTCAAAAGAAAGTATCATTTTGGCATGATACAAGACAGATTTATATTGGTATTTTAGGCATAAAATTCTTGAATTTATTTACATTTCATGAGGAATATTTTAAACATTAATTTTGCTTAACAATATTTAAAATGTTTAAACTATTGCACACGCTGCTAAATAATAGTTTAAGTACTTTTACAACTTATTTCCTGTGCAAGCCTCATAATTTCTTCATGAAGTAGGTAAGGTATCTGGAAATAATGCTCCTGAATTGAAGAGCTATTGTTCATCAGAAGACTTATTCTAGGATGACTATATTAGAAAATAATTTCCCATAAGCCTGGCTGTAAATCACTTGTGTAAAACCTACTATGCTTATTATAGGCAGTCTGTTTTAACTGGTGATGGTCTTAGTAAACTGTGACTGGCAACATGGAGGTTCAATGGGAGTCAACTTCCCGAATTACTATTCTAGGATATGTGAATAGTCTGAATTCCATCTCAGGAGGGAAATAATTAAAGTTACTTTGCCAATTAAGATCAGACTGCAGAGCAGCAATTGGTTTCAGAAAAAGCCTGCTATTATTCAAGCTAGAATTGACTCACAGTGGCCAGGTCTTGGCAGACAGTTGGATATCACTGGTTGTGAAGGAATGTGCTGCCTTCACCTATTATGGAATTGAAATTTTCATACCTAATTTAAAAACATTATAGTTATGCTTCTCATGATTTCAGTTATGTTCGTAGTGAAAAAGCTTTATATATACTAATAAGAAATAATTTATAATTTTGACCCAAAACATTTTTATACCCCCCAAAAGCCCCCAAATCACAAAATAGCTACACATGGTGAAAAAGATCAAAAAATAAAATAGTAAAATCTTATATAGGTAAACCATACATGTAAAGATACTTGCTAGAAATGTGTAATAAAAAAGATGCTGGTGTTCAAATGGAAAACCATTAACTGTTTTCCAAAGTTTATAGAAACATATAAAGTAAAAGATAATTTTTACCAAGAAAGATACAGAATTTCCATTAAAATCCCTCCCCAGACTTTCATCAGCTAAATGAGGTATCTAGCCCCACAGTTAAGAAGAAAAGGAATGTGAAGTAGGATAAATTATAAGTCTTAGAACATGAAAAGTCAAATTGTTAAGTAGATCTTTTTACCCACAAATAGATTGGCAATGTATGTTTCATATTAACTTTAGGATAAGTAAAGTTGTAGTGTATAGCAAGAGAAAACAGGTTGATTAGCCTATTTTCTCCCTTTGTCAGGCAGAGAGAGGACGTGTCCATATTTTGAATACCATGAACAAAACCAGAACTTCATAATTTCAATGAAGCCCAGTTTGATATAAGCTATGGAAAAAAACCCAAACAACTAAAAAGCAGTAATTTAAGAATGACTACCATTACCATTTTTCTTCTTTTATCTCGGGTATCTCCAAGGTAGCTGAGTTGCTTGGTAGTTCAGCTTCCATTGAATTATTTGTGCGGATGTCTCTGTGTGCTTATAAAATTTTTGTTCAGATGAAGTAGATTGCAACTTGCTATACAGTAGCATCTAGTGCACCACTAAATTATCTTCTAATTATTTCACCAAACTGTCAATGCCAATGAATCCTATAGTTTTCCAAGTAGCAGTAGTTTTGACTTGTTAACTACAAGTCTGTTTCTTGGGCCTGTACTTTACACACTTTGGCTGTTGATGCCAAGTGTAGACTACAAACTGGAAAGCATATCTGTCTTGAAACAGCAGCCACATTCCAATGACAAAATACAGTATTCTTTCAGGCTTCTTCCTCCTATTTCAGTGAGTCAGGGTGTTGTGTAATTGTTGAAATGCCTACAGTCTTCTTTAGAGAGTCCCAAGTCAGAGCAGCCTTAAACTTTCTCAGGACATGGCTGACAAGTCCTATGATTTATGAAGTGAGCAGCATGGGAAAGAAATTCTTAACAGCACATTCTCTCTTTGACCATTTACCTTTAACGGATACAATTTTTATGTTTGTTACTTTATTTCTTAAATCTCTGAAGCTGGTTAGAGATTTAAAACTTCAAGGAGAAAAAAAATATTTGTATACATACACATATGCATATTCACAGTTCAAAAAAATATCCTCTGGCTAGAAGAGCAAGGCAGAAATAATACAGAGTAGCTGGGTTTTGAATGAAAACCTCAACTTCTGTGGGAAATCTGCTCAATTTTTTTTCTATATGTTTGGACTAAGTTGTTACTTCTCTAATGCTTTATAATATTTATATTATGCACAGATGCAGGAACTGTTAAGAATTCATTTCACGTTGGTGCTCATAAACTCTTATACATCCATGCTGCTGGGAAATGTGGAATGGCTACTGAGAATTTCTGCATTTGTGAATACATGACAAGACACCTGGAATCTACATAGCTCTTCAAATCTGTCATTTGTGTTCTGAAGATGCATGCCATCTTTACAGTGCTCAAGATTCTCAAATCAAGAGTCAGCTTTCACTTCGCTGGGTAAAATCACAATATCTCTAGTTTCTCTAGCAAGGACAATTTTGGCTGTGCCTACATAGTAGTTTTGATTTGGGTTTCATCTGAGTTTCGATTTTTAAGCTTCACATTTTGCTTCTAAGTTGTTCCTGGGAGGTGGGTCCTGCTGACTGGGATTCTGCCATAAACATTGCCTCTCAGCAGTGCCTGTTTACATGCCCCTGTTGCTCTCTGCTGTTCTGGCTAATCTTACCTGATTGCAGGCATGAGTTTTCACAGGACGGCAGGAGACTCATACAAGACAGATGCTAGCACTTGAGTGTCTTATGTTTAAATACCACTGGAGCAGAAGGTGAATGTGTGTGCGCTAGTCATAGCTGAGAAGCAATCATTTTTGCTACCCAGCAGAAAATGTTTCCTCTGCCCCCACGCCTCCTCTACTATGTTTTGTTCTAAACTAGGCTGGTATAAAGACTCTGGTAGAGCAGAATGGTTATTCTGCTGACTTTATGTGGGAAGCAGGAATAGCAGCACTAATTCTTGCCTGAGTTCAGAGGCCATTTGCATAAACACAGTGACCTTCCTCCTGGGAAGAGGTGCATGTTGATCTTGATCCTAGGTTGAATCTTTAGTTCAAGGTTCCCATAAATGAAACAAAGAATGAGTATGTGTGCAGTCAAGTTCTGATTTTATCTGAGAAGCAGCAATTAGAACTTTCTAAACCTCCACATCTATGACTTGCCATCTTGCATATCCAAACTCAGTATAGCATCATAGCCCTCAGATTCATGTAGCTTAAAGGGGATAAAGAGGTGGAATACCTCCTGAAGTTTAACAATACAGCCACTTTCTGGGTAAAGACAGAAGATAATTTATAAAAATGGATAGCACTGTAAATGAATTGTCCTTAGAATGAAGACCTTGGAAAATATATAATCAAAATTAAGTCAGAGTGAGGATGGATAGACAGTTGCATTTGACTTAATCTTGTCTTTACAGAAAAATACTTAGAACCTCTGAAGTGGACCTAATAAAGAGACCAAAATTATTTTAAAAAAACCCAAGCCAACCAACCAAACAAGCTAAAAGGCAACCAACCAAAAAACCCCCACAAACCTAAAACCAATGGGAAAAAAAAAACACCACAACAAACAAAAACCAAACAAAAAGCCCCAAACCAAGCAAACAAAACCCAAAAAACCAAAACACCAAGAATGGTTCCTATTTTCCTCCCCCACCTTCTCTTCCTTGTTCCAGATTCTTGGCATAGATTTAGGTGTTATCTGAAAAGCAATTAGGTTACTTGTCTTAATGAATTTCTCTTTGGTATTTTATATGTTAGTTTTATGCCTCTTTTCTGGTGCATTCCATATATTTTTTAGGAAGGTGTGTTTAGTATAATCTGTATTTATTTTTCATGTTTCCTCTGTTGGACTTCAGCCATATAAAATAAATGCTATGTTTATTATCCCCTTTGACTGCAGTATTTCAAGGGCTTTCCTCCTTAGCCCTTCTCTCAGAAGCTACTTTCGGAGGATTCTTTATGTCTAAGCCTGATAGACTTTACAAACCGGGAGGAAAAGATGTATGTTTGGCTTGCCTCTCTTGAATGCATGTTCACTTGTTTCTGAACTAATAATGGGGAAATTAGAACTATTTTGATAAAAACTTAAAAATTCTTAGAAGGTTTGATACAAAATGGTCAGCAGAAATAATATTTTCCATAAAAATATACACATACATATAAAAGATTCCTGTATTGTTGAAATAATTTTGCATTATCAGATACCTGTATGAAGGACAAACTCTTATATGAAACTGTTTTTAATGTATGCTTTGAAACAGTTGTTTTAAATAACCATGTCATTTCAATTAAATAGAAACATTGAAGTGGTAAGAGTAAATGTAACAAAGCCACAGTTGAATAAGCTTTTGGAGAAATCTGGAGAAATTAAAAAAAAAAAAAAAAAAAAAGAGTAAATAAATTGCTGAAATTACCCAGAGTTCCTAATTCCTTCCATTCTCACTCAAAAGCCAGGTGGTTCTCAAAACTCCATTTGATTTTAAGATTTGTATCTAGTTTCAGCACATCAGAGTCTATAGGGCAATTGATGTGCTTTTGGAAGCATTGGTGAATTTAGACTTTTAAATCAGTCTGGAACATACTTTTTCTCAGCTTACACAGTGTACTGAAGATAGAACTGCAAAGCTGAGCAATAGTGAAAAACCAAGCAGATTTGAAGAAGTATTTTGGTAGGGTTAGAAATCCAGCACAAATTTCTCAATACCCACTCCAATTCAGTGGGAGTTTTGTTTCTATCTGCCTGAGGAGTTACTAGAAATCTTGTGTGGCATGTGTCTCAATGTCTGTAGTGATGGAGATCATAGTAAATCAGAATATTACTTTTCCAGTGGAGGGCTAATTGTGATTAATGTTATCCTTTACCAAAGTTGGGAGTGGGATAAATGTTTTAAGAAAAGCTATATGAAGGTGGAAAAGGGCTAACTTCAGTAGGAGTGGCTTCATGGTAATGATTAAAGAACTGGTGGATAGTTCTTAAAGAAAAAATTGTTCTTCCATCTTGCATTGTTCTTGCAGGTGCTCCAGAAGTTCATTTCTTTCCAGATTTATCCTCCAAAGTGTGGGCTGTGCAGTCTTTTCAGAACCCAAGATTTTAAGAGCAATGTTAAGTTTTACTTGATATTTTATGTCTGAAGTTGTCCAAATACTAGTCATTGCTGGTTCCCAGAAAAATCAGTGAAACCTAGGAATGCTTTGTAGGTAGTGTGTTGAAACCCCTGAAAGTATGGCATAGATTTGCTTCATGTTTGCTAGACAGAATGAAAAAAATCCACACAGTATATTTGACAGTACAGATATGATTGCAGGGTGCCCTAAAAAGTATATCAACTTATAGGAGACAGTTTGGATTTATTACGGGTTATTTTACAATAAATCTCTGCTGCTTTAGGATGATGAAATCCTAATTTATACTCTATTTATTAAACTTACTAAAATAAACTTAACAAGGAAATAGCACCATTAAGGAATTGCTTTACCTAATCTTAATTTGGAGATTGCCATTTTCTTGACAAAGCGCTGCACCTGGCAAGAAAGTCAAACCAGTATTTGATAGGTATAGACTATTTGAAGGTATTAATGAACAACTTGAAATTACAGTCATTATTTATGTTATTGGAAACCTCTTAGAGAATATGATTTATGCCACTGACAAGATATTTGGTGCAATACAAGAATCTAGAAATGTAGGCTAGAAACCGGAGATCTTAGACTACAGAAAGTTCATTTAAAAGTCATGTTACATACAGTTGTGCAAACATGTCAAAGTTTGGTAAATTGGATTTATTTAATATAAACAATCTTTGACCAAAATAATAACATAGCTTCAGAAAAAGACATTACGCTCCTACTTTCATCATTATTAGATCCAAACTCCATAAAGCATGCTAATAAACATGTTATAATTTCTTTTATTGGTCTACATTCTAAAGACAGCATTAAGACACAGGAACAGATAAATTCTTTCTCATTGACTGAAATTGCTTGGCTGTTATAATTATAATAGATGCTATTAGAATTAACTGCTTAAAGAATTAATTTGTGCAGGTATTGGCTACAGGAGTGGAATGAAATTTAATAATAGCTATGTCTTTGAGATGCAGCAAAAAGCAGTGTATGCAATTTTACTTTTAAAAAGGCATATTTCCATTGTGGAGAGGCACCTACAGTTGCAGCATCAATAAATATTATTTCTTGAATAGTGAATATCATTGCCACTCTTCAAACTCCTCTGTTCTAGGAGCTGTATGAACATGGAAGAAAAGTGGCAATTCCTTTCCCACTGAATTTAACATTTAATATATTGACCATGGGAGAATTTGAAATGTGTATGTACAGTTAGACTCTTTCTTTATTATTTTGTTTAAGTGTATAATATTTTTGAATAAGATTTCTGACAATTACAGGCTTTTGGACAAAGGCCATGTAGCATTGAATATTATCGCCCTAATACAGAACATTACCATGACATATTGTAAATAGTTCTGTTGATGTCTTCCAAAGTTAACCTTGTCCTTGTTTCCTAGTCATCTGAATGAAGGATTTTCAAGATAGAAACTGGGGTGAATTAGTAAAATTTTATGATTGTTGTGGAACTGAGAAAGAATTTCTCACACTGACCTGGTTCATAAGCCCAAAAAAACATGGGGCAGTGGAAAGTGGGTTCTTTACAAAGAAGTCTGTAGAGTGTCATAGTTTGCCAACAGGCTGACAAGGGGAATAAAGGTCAGTACATACCGAAGTAATGAGTCTGATCTAATCCCCAGAAGAAATAGGCTTTCCAGCTAGAACTGGAATGTTTAATTACATTTTGAATTATGCAGATTCAGGAGATATATTTTCCCATTAACTGGCTGAGAATTGAAAATCACATGAAGTTGTTACTGGTTTGAGGAAGGAAGAATTCCACCAGTCAGGAGATGTCTGGGATATCTGTACTGCCTTATACTAATATGGTCTGAAATGTCTGTACTGAATCTATCAGGATTTTTCAAAGGAGAAAAGGGAACATAAATTCACATTGACCTTACCCTCTCCCAAAGCAAGTTAAAACTCACCATAGCAGTCCCATTATTAGTTAATGAGTCATTCATCTGCAAACCTGTGCTTAACTGTGACATAGGGCTTACCTTTTACTTTACCTTTAAAAGTGAAGAAAATGTATATAGCTGTTCCAGTTTATCAGGAGTTCAAATGGCTAACTAGTATGTATTGAAGCATGCAAAACCTTGTGGGCTCAAAGTCAGTTTTCCTGTCCTCATTTATAGGTCAAATCGCATGAAACTCTACTTGTTTTGCAGTTCCAAGTACCACCTTCAGAGAGGTTTGGTTTAAAAGGAGGAGAAAATGCTGCTCTGTTGTTGACACTGAGGTAGCTCTCAGGGACATTTTGCCTTCCACAGTGGTCAGAAGTTGTCACTGAATCCCGTTGTTGGCATGGAAGGGTCTGGTTTTCATGGCATTGCTATTTGTTTTGATTTGGTCTCCTCCTGGGTGCATAGATTATAGGTCAGTAAACCTCTCTTTCATTGACTAGTGTGGGAAGTTTCAGTCTCTCATAAACCTTAAGTAAGTCTTAACTCCAGAATGCTGCCTTTTGGAGATTAGATTTCTCAATGTTTTGCTGTGTTTTTAGCCCAAGGGTGCTGTTGACAGAAAGCAGTGTTTTTATTCCCTGATTGCTGTCTCTCTTTATAGGTTTTTTTTGTTGGTTTTTTTTTTTTTGGTGTGTTGCATTTTTCTGCATTAGTGGAGGTATCTGTGTTTGAAGAAGGATTACATTAATCAAAACTTAAAACAGATGATTTTCCCCTTTTCCTTACTGATTGACAGGAGCCTAAGCTGCACATAATCTTTTGGAAAATACAGCCCTTATGCAGCATATCAGAAATTTCAGAACAAGAAGATTTAACCTCTTAATACATCTAACAGTGCCAGCCAGTAGTGGTGTAAGCTGCTTGAGATTTGCTGACACTGATTTTTATTTTTTTTTTAACTAAACAGATAATTTTCCTCTGTATTTCCCTCATTTAGCATAATTTATAGTCTTTACTGCAGTAAAGACAAAAATGAGCCTTCCTTAAAGTGTTGCCTTGAAGGCAAAAGTGAAATCATTACTTTAAACCTGAATTTTGAACACTGTAATTTTGGAGAAGCAAACTTAAGCAGATCACCAATGTTCTATGGAGAATTTCCTGTAACATACATATATCAAAGGCATAGCATGTCTGTGTGGTTTTCAAGTACTCAAAGAGAATATTTCAAATATTTTTCAAGTACTCTGAAGGAAGAGTTATCAAATCTGAGCATATTTCAGTCAGATGTAAAACTATTTTGAGTACAAAGTACTAGAGCTGCCTCTCAGTGAGATGCTTGTGTCACATTCTATTTTTCTCCAGGAATAGCTTCCAGAATTTCCACAATCCTCTGTTGTGTGTTCCTCCCTCCCAACGTGAATATGTAATGCAGAACTGGTATGGTCTTTCTGGAGAGCTATTTCCTAAGACCATCATTGATAAACCATTGAAATAGGGTACATTCTGAAGTCTGGTCAGAAGAATTTTTGTCCTGCAGTAGTTCACAAGTTCACAGGTAAAGTTAAAAGTTACTTGCTGCCTCTTTCGTAAAGGAAGCTGTCTGTTTGCCTGCCATGGAAACCTTTCCTGAGATTTCCTGGTTGTCAAGGATGGGTTCAGAGTTCATAGAGCTTTTTATTGTGCCCTTTTTGAGGGATAGAGGCTGATTTGCAGCACTGTTTAAAGCAAAGATGCCAAATGAAAGTTCCTCGTTTTAAGTTTGTGCTTACACAAAGCTGCTTTGTGGTTTTTTAGGCCTGTCAGACTTGTCAGGCGTGGTAAGAAAAAGTATATTGTTTCCAGCACTTGGATTCCTTTCCTTCTGACATCTGCCACTCTGTAAAGATGATAAATTCCTGCCTCATTAGCCAGGGGTGTGGGATTACAGGCTGACAACACATTAATCACCAGCTTCTGTGGCAGGCTGACTAGCAATAGGCATTGTTAACAAAACTTTTCTAATATGTCACTCTTCTCTATGACAGGCTGTAATCAATCATCTTGATTGACAGTGCTGATAGATTACACTATTTATACTTTGTGTAATGAAAGATAGCGTTTCCACCTACTGTCATTTCTAGGCTAGCAATGGAGGATCACTGAATAGAAACAAACACAACAAAAAACCCCAGGCCTCAGCTCGTCATTGTGAAGTTAAGTCAGACAGCATTGTAGGTCTTTTATGGTAGCTTTCAGATGAGGTGTATTGTTGGGGAACCTAGTAAGCACATGCCTTTAAGTAACTCTTGAACTGAGACTTTCTTTGCTGACTTTGTTGGAATAAACTGTCAGGTCAAGTTCAGGCAGGTAGGAGACCGTGTTAATCACATGGTGGCTATAGCTTCCTTTTTCTATCCTGTCTTATCCCACTCACATCTCCAACAACCCCAGCCAAGATGAGAGATGATTTCAACGTTGATGAAATATGTGTGTTTTATGATTTAGAAGGCAAAATTATACGTGTTTCCTGTAATTGTATGGTGCAGGGAAAGTAAACACAGGGAGGAAGTGCAAAGCCAACTTGCCAAGATAGCAGAATATGTGTTGGAGCTTATTTGCCTTCTGAAAATTAGAAACAAGACTGGGATTTGAAATGCTTAACCAAATGGGTTGGTGTTTTGGTATAGCCATTTCTTGTTCTACAATTATTGGGTTATTATCCTTAATTATTCTTTACCTCCTAAAGTTATTTTAGTCAGCTGTAGTGATAGATTCAACATCAAATATAATAAGAGGGCTAAAGCTTCTTGCAGCAAATGTCTGTTAGAATAGATTTATTTATTTTTTACAGTTGGCTCCCATAATGTTATTATAGTGGCTTGGTTGTCTTTATATATCTTCACTCATATATGCAAATTTTCTCGAGAATTTTCATAACATACTTTATCAGTAAATTTATTTTTAAACTATCTGTCCTACTAAATATCTGTGTATTTATTTCTCTTTGGAAAGTTTTGTGTGCTCAGACACAATAAGAAACTTGAAAGCAACCTTTGGATTTTAGGAAATAGGAATTGGAGCTTAAATTATAGTACTTGAGAGTTGAGCTAAATTTAGGCAATTGGACAGGGACATGAGTGGAGATCGTCTAAACTTTAATCTCTCTAAGAGTTTCATTGTAAGGCCACAATGATTAATGAGAAACCTGACCATCTGATTAAGCTCCTCTGTGTCACAGGACATGATTAGTAGGTGACAGGGACTGTAACAGTATCCAGCCAAGCCTTGTTTCTTTCACAGCTCAGACTGTTATATGATTAATGTCCCCAAGGGCTATCTCCAGGTCAGACAGGGAGAACCTGTCAGAACAGGTGGAAGTGACAAATTCGGCAGAAACTCCTTTTGCAAGAGAAGCAGCACGCAAGAATGGATGAATGGGGAGGATTCCAGATGGGCTGGTTGACCTTTTTGTACTCTGAACAGACACAGAAGCATCATGGGAATGAAACATAGTAAAGATCAAAAAACTGCAGATGTTCCATAGCTGTTGAAGAATTATAGCATTGCCAAGTTTGATTGGTAAAATGCACAAGGCATCATATTACTGCACTGGTTTATGCTTTCTGATATGCTGTAGGAGGCTGTAGATCTAGCGTGTGTGTGTATAGACTAGATAAAATACCATACACTGTGTTTTATGGCAAGAGAGGAAGATTCTTTGCTTCCATACAAGTAAGGCTTAATAGAGTTGATGCTTTAGTATAGTATTTTCCTGTGCCTAGTATATATAATCTGTCTCATTCTCATCGATAGTGCAATCTTGGAAGTTAAAATAGTTTATAAAAATCTTCATGATTTTTTATTAGGTGGTGGTCATCTAATAAGTTATTTTATATCTTCCGGAGTACTTTCACCTCTTAGGTCATAGGTTCAAATCCTCAGCTTAAGTCTACTGACATGCTTTACCTTTCAACATCACACAACACAGAATTAGCAAGGGTACCACTAAAGTATCATCTTTCAGATAAATAGACCATTTTATCATAGCAATGGTATAAAATGTCTTTGTAGTACTATAGAGGTAGTGAAGTGAAAGCGTGCACTGGGATCCTATGGAATTCCCTCTGCGTGTTGTATATACTCAAAACCAAAAGTGAAACCAGAGAATAGTATTCCTCCCCCTCCTCCCATCAACAGAAGTTTCTTCTGTGCAAATTTTATTGCTGTTATGTCATTGCTATTAGTGTTTGGTACTATTTGTAGCCATTTACAATCTTGGTTTCTTCAGCTTCCATTTTAATATATACAGAGTATTTTAGCTGAACTTTAATAGGCCAATTTTATTTTACATAGTGAATGCCATCAGAGTGCAGATATTGTGCTCCAACAGGCTTTTGTGTTTAATGGAACTTTCAATTGAACTGTCTTTATTTTCATCATTTTCAACCACTATAGGAGGAATCATTATGAATAAAGGCTCTCATTTCTGTATTTCTAAGACCTGGTTTCTGTTCTTTGCCACTGTTAAGTGTCAGACCCGGCTTTGGGTATGGTAAACGCCATGCTCCCTTGAGCAAATCGACTGCCATATGCTATAATTTACACTTTCTGAATCTTTATTGGCTAGGCAAAAGGTCATTTTTCAGAGTGGTTTTCCCAGTATAAAATTAATAGAGGAAACAGATACACTTCAGTGGACCAGTGAGTGGATATGGCAAAGCTCCTTTACATGTGTATTCAGAGTGGTAATAAGTAAGAACAAGCTCTTAAAAGCAAAAGAGGGAGTGAACCAAAGTCCCTTGCTTGAATGCTGCAGACCTTGAAGCCCAGATGTTTGATTTGTATTTTCTGCTTTTGTTAGAAAATGCACAAATGCATGAATATCTAGTAGTATTATGATTTTAATAGCAATTTCAAGTACTAGTTCTTATTGTGTTCCCACAAAAATGATAGACATTGATAAATTGTGACAACTTCTTTTGTAAATAGTTTGCCTAGCTATTATTTCTTTCAAACTTTCCTATCAGTTTCTCAAACTCTGTCACTGTACATCCTTTCCTGTAGGTTGATCACTAAATCAGAAAGTAAGCCTGGTTATGAATTGTTTGTCAGATACAAGAGGAGACAAGACTGACTTTTAAGCACTCTCTTCAGCCCTGGGGGAAAATTAAAGCTGTGTCAGCAAGCAAAATGCGTAGAATTTTACTGTACAAAAGAGGTGAAAGACGGGCGCGCTAATTTTAGGGGCAATCTGCTAATCCAGATGCAGAAAAAACGGTGCCATTGCAGAAGTATCAAAGTGACCCAAGTCCTGCACAGAGCTTTGAAAACCTATGCAATTTTGAATGTGATGCATTACCAGCTTACACCATTTGTTGCAAACAGTTCAGTGCCTGAGGCACTCTAGCTGAATTTAGAATTACCCTAATGATTCTTAGGAGTAGGGAGGTGCAGGTGTGCATCTGTTATATTTCATAATACACAGGTGTGCTTCTGTTGTTATCAGTAGCGCTAATGAAAGCTTAATGTGAGTTTCCATAGAGAGTTGCAAGGATGTCTCTGTTTCCTTAACTTGTAGGATATGTGCTTATGGTGTGAAAGGATCTTGTGAAATAGTTGTAATTAAGATGTATGATTCCAAGACTGATAAAACATTCCTGTGGAAGAGCACCTGCAACAGAATGAACATTGTCAGCCAGAGAAATGCAAGATGCAGCTACAATAGAGTTAAACCACAAACCTATATCTACAAAAAAGTGCATTAAAATCTTAAAACCCAGCAAATACAGAGTGGGGCATAGAATGCTGTCCATGCTGTGCATGCAACTTGTCCAGACCTGTACTGAGCCTTGTAGAGAACTGCTGCTACATTGCCTACTAAATGAATTGTACAGGGGCATTTCTGTTTTCCATTTGAGATGTTTACTGGCAATACCAGGAGTAGGAGGAAGGAGAATTACACTCCTCACTAGTGTGGCTAAGTCCACACTGAGCTTCTTGTGCACTGCTGCTTCTTCAAACAAGCTTGTTTCACTGAGAACTAGTTGAAACCTTAAAGAGGGTAACTGTTTGAGTTGACCTAGTTGTGTGTGGAACATGTGGGTTGTTTTAGTATAATTGTATCTGTAAATTCTACACGCAGAGCCACAGCTTTTAACAAAGTCTGCATGCATGGTCCGTAGCCTCAAAGACATAATTGGGTCTGTTTTGCTACTGCTGCTGTGCCACGGAAGACATCTCACCTGTTCTTCACAACTATATCCTTCTTTCCCAAAAGAAAATATGAAATGAAAACGAGTTGGCATTTTCATCACGTTCCAGTTTGCAGGGACAGTGTAGTGCTCCATCAGCAAGGCTGGGCTCACTGTAGCCACAGGTCTGAGTTCTAGTTCAGCTGCCGCTGTGGAAGACAGCTGCAAGATTCATGCAGTTCGATCCCAAGTAGATACATTTAGTCCATCTCTTCTCACCTGCCATTTCAGAATAAAATAATATGTAATGAATATAATATATAGAAAATTTAATAACAATGAGGACAGTTTTTCCCTGTATTATTGGCAAAATTGGGAGTAATGCTAATTGTCAGCCTGTGAACGTGGGCAAAATAATGGCTATTTCAAATGTTACACTCTGGCAAATATGCAGTAGGTAGAGGGGATCTTGATCATCAGCTTCCTGTTAGAGAAATCCAAAATCTGGCTTCAGGCATTCCTGAACACCCAAGTACTGTAACATGTCTGAATTTTATTTATATTTTATTGTGTGAATTCTGCTGTGCTTCATCTCTACCTGAAACAGTATTGTGTATAATTTTTCTTGGCACAGTCCATTGTGACATTCAGATCAAGATTGTGCAAAAGAGAATCTTTCTAATGCTGTGCCAGCTACCATACCACTTTTTAACAGTTTTTCAAAGAACACAGGGCAATATGCCAACAATGAGCTTAGAAAGTGTGTATGAAGTTCCTGGTAATGTAACATGATTTTTTTTTTCTTACTTTTGCTCTTCATTTCATCTTAATTAGTCCCAGTAGGAAGGATTGATTTTTTTATTTTTTTTTTTTTTTAAATTTTAAAGCCTTGTAGCTAACATCTGTTGGTATTCCTAGGGTCATTCTTGTACTGTCTTATGTTTGACATTTCTTGTAAAAGAAGAGGCATTTGTTCATATTGTTATTAGCTGCCTCAATATCTCTCAGTGGTGCAGATGGCCTGTGAATAAAGACATCAAGCTAATAGGCAAGATGACAAGCCTCGATAGTGCTGGTGCTCCTCATACTTAAGTGACAGGGCAGCATAGATTGCTTTTGCTGAGGAGGTGCTAGGTCTGCTGGCAGTAAAGCATATGGAATTAGTTAAAAATGCAGCAGGATCCTGGGAAAAGAACAATGCTATGAAAATCCCTGGCTGCCTTTAACAGTTTCTCTTTTTTTTTTTTTTTCAGTGTAGTATTTTATATTTCCTTGAGTGGCAACACTTAAAAGTGTATGCATGGGGAAGAGAGATCTCTAATTTACTTTAGTGAGTATGACTGTTTAATGTATCAGAATAAGACCTGGCTGAAAGAATTCTTCATTACATTGTTTTCTTGTGTGATGTTAGCAGAAAACAGTATCCTGTGTGAAGAGAAAGATAAAAGATATGAATCTAAATGAAGATGCACATGATGCATTGTAAGTACATGTTAAAATATGATTGTGGGAGTATTTTGGAAAAATATCCTAGAGTCCCAAATATGGAAAGTCTGTTTCTTCCACAGTGGCCATTTTTATTACCCTCTGGAGAAGGCACACTGGAAAAATTGGCATTTCAAAGTCAGCTGATTATTTCTTGGGGTAGAATAGGAAGAAAAGCTAGAAATTCAAAGTTTAACAAACAAAGCATGAAAGAGAAAAATAATTAAGCTCTTGAGAAGCAGAAGATTAATAAGTTGTTATAATTTTTACAAGGCAGTTAGTTGGCAGAACTAGGGGCTTGGGGATCCTATGTCTATATGGTGTGTAGATCCTTTTCCTAGGGCTCATTTGGGATAAAATGCAGCTTAGGAAAGTTCAGAGAAATCAAAGAGATTTTGCAGGCTTTTTAAAGAGAGCTTTTGCAAAGAATGACTTTAAATATTATTGCTGTAATGTTAAAACTGGGAAAAGGAGAAAGAAGAAACAGAGCTTATTCCTCTTTTTACTTCTAATGGGAATAACTTTGTTTTAAATGGAAAGACAACATTCTTCTTTTTGACACACAAATGCTGTAAAGTTAGTAAGCTTCTCTATAACAAAGGAAAAGCAATCTTAGCTGAAATATTTCTACTTCCTGGAAAGCAGAAAACAAAACAATATATAAATAAAAGGCAGTTTTCATTTTAAAATTCAATTCCCATAGGGTATGTAATTCTAAATGTGTGAATGTTGTTAAACAAGCAAAGCAAAAATGAAGAGTGCCACTTAAAAGTATTTTGGGATATACTTTGATCACGTAAGTCAGTAGTTTCTTCAAGTTGCACATCTTGAAAAATCATGTTTGAATTTACCCAAAACTGAGTGAGAGATGCAGTCAAGAATGATCATGTATATTGTTGTGTTATATTTGAGTCTACTGTAGGTAGAAGCTGCAGATTGTGTTCTTATTTTTCAGGAGCTTAGAATCATCTGTTCTCACTTGCTTTGGATAATATTTTTGAACCTCTCAAGAGGAAGGGTGTTTTCAGCAACTTTAATAAGGGATTTTAACAGTTTTATTTGCTTTTTAAGAGTGCTCTGATGGCAAACACCTGCACCAATAAATGTTTACATTAGTGAAAATTGAGGAATGTTTGTATCTGTAATATGCAATGACATAAATGTTGCTGACATTAAGCAATGTTGTATTTCCCTCTCCTTAGCTCAACTTCTAAGAGTTCATTCTGAGGCAGTCACATAATGACTTTGGATCCCAGAAATTGTATGAGGCTCCCAGGACCTTTAAAATATGAATTAACTAAGATTCTTTGTGTGCTTCTTTGAAGGAGAGGAGAAATTTGCAAATCAGACTTGCTCAGTTCCTTCAGGTTACATGACATACATAGGAAGTTACATGAGAGCAAAAGGGGTGTGTGTACATATAGGTTTTATCATCAGTGCATATGCATACATGCAGTACTTAGTTTTAAGAAAGCTTTCTGAAAAAAAATTACTGTGATTAAGACCAATTCCAGACCATTATTTTGCTTGCAAGTCTAAGCACTAGAACAGAATTACAGTCAGAGGAAGGCTGGATAAGTTTTGGTACAGTAAATGTGCCCTGAGCTCTCAATGTTGTCATGACATTTTGCAGTGCTTCTGAGGTACCAGGTGTTGCCTGATGGGAAAGCTTGATAACTTTAACATATTCCTAAAGCTTTTAAAGTATTCTGATGTAAAAGAACAGAAAGTATGGCTTATACCTTTGTTTCATATGTTTGTTAAATCTGATTTGTCACATTCCACTTTCATATAATTAATTTCTTATTCTAATAAGTAAGATTTTTATTTATAATGACACATTCAACATGCTTACTTTTAAAAGTTATTCAGTCCTTGTCTCCTAGATGTTTCAGATTAATTTTATAGCACATAATTTTAGAGCTATATATTTGCACAATTCAGTGTTTTGCTGCAATACTTTGTGATATTCCAAAGGGACCTTACAACACCCAGCAGCAGTCAGATTGATATGGTCTTTTTGGGTGCCAGTACTGGTTTGCTGAACTGAAGTCTTAGAGGCAAATCCAAGGACTTATATCTATCTTGAGCATAAGGATTACATGACAGGTGCAAAATGAAGACCACAAGGTTTCAGCTTTTTGTTTTTAATCGTGAATGAGATGGATGCTGCAAGAATTAATTCTAAAATATGACTGGTGATAGTTGTAGAAACCCTCCCACATTCAGATACACACAAATAAACACACAAAAAAGGGCTTTAATAATTAAGAAGCCACAGACTCATGAAGCCTTGGAGAATATAATGGGAAACTGATCACAGTGCTGTTCAAGGCATCCAGTACTGACCAAGCCACTTTTAGAGAATGACTGAATATACCTCTTTTCTTCTGAGCAGTACATCTGTTTTTATGCTTAATTTACTGTTTAACAATTTAGGAGAGGAGCAAGGTTTAGGGATTGCATATGAACCATTGCATCTCAAGGTAACTTAGTATATTCCAGTGCAAAACTGGCAGTAGTTAGGTCCTGGTGTTTTCTTATTCTCCATGTCATCAGGTGAACATATGAGATAGTCCAGTGCTGGAACTGGCATCAATTAGAACTTGTGTTGTCAATCATGGACAAAAAGTGACAAATACTTTTTTCTCAATAAGGACAAATAGAGTAACAAGTTAGAGATCTAAACAGAGTTCTGTAAAAAAAATGTGTTTCAAATTATGTGAGGCTTGTGTAACTTTATTCTGGGATGTGCCTTTTGCACATTACCTCAAATTTGCATTTTATTTTGGGCTTGGACAAAAGTTTGGCCAAACTTCAGTTATTCAAACTTGGCTGAAGTTGCCAGAAGCTCAGGTCAACACCATGCAGAGAAAAAAATCTGGTGTTGCAATATTTGCTACACAGGACAGTGGTTGGAATGGGAAACTATTATACTGGATTAAGAATAAATAAACTTGAACAGCTGTGGCCCTGTCTAGACAAAGCAAACTGGATCAATCAAAGTTTGATACCTTTGTGATGAATATATTTGATATCAAAAATACATGCATGAGATTGTATAGTTCCTCTCTTTTAATAATGTTGCATAACAATATCTTTTTAGTCTTAATTCCATTGTTTTGCTTCATCCTAACCCCTTAATTAGTTAAAAATATAAGGAAAAGCATAGTAATGTGGAGAAGGGTTTCTCGCTTGGCATCTTATCCATAACATCTCTAGAGGCAAAGCAAAGAGAAAATATGGTGTGCCACTCAGTTTTTAGCACTTTCACCAATAATGTTTCTTCAGCAGTTTACACTGCAGTGTGCAAGTACCTCATGGCTGAAACCAAAATGACCTTCTCAAGATGATTCTCTTCAGACTCTGCATACTGCCCCTTAGGTGTCATAGCTGTTGAACTAAAAATTAAGTCACGTTAAAAAGGCAAGCTAGTATTACACCTATTACAATTTTCTATAATGCATGTATTTAGGAGACTACTTATATTTTATTGAGTTCAGGGTTCATTGCTTCTAATTTTTGATTGCTGTTTCTCTGCAGCATTAGTACCTATTATTAATTTTGCCTTTTTTTTTTTTTTTTTAAATTGCTTTACTTTTGTTGTGGTTGTGAAGCTTCTTTTCCATATATAAAAAAAAAAGCAGTCATCATTCCTTAAACAGGGAATCTTTATTCTTTTGAGTTCTGATTTGTGAAATAAGGATTTTTAGGAAGCTTTACTATTCCCAAAAAGAGGTATGTCTTTCTTTGGATAAAGCCTTGTAATGGGTTGAAATTACCCCAAAACTGATTTGAAGAAGTACCACGGTTCCATTGCTGCTTCTAAGTTAAACTCTATACTAACATAGCAGGAAAAAGTTGAGTATAGACATCCCACTCCTACTCATAAAGCCAGGCCAGCATCTCCACCCTGTACCCCAGGGCCCTGCTGTGGGGGCGCTTCCCACCTGCCAGCCCTCCAAGTTCCCTCCATCCCTCAGTGAGGTGGGCTTGCTTGAAGGTCCTTATCCTGGGAAGGCCCTGCTGAGGCCATGGTTTGCTGTTCCCCTAGGTCCTACTCCCACCTTGGGCCCCACTAGCTCTCCCACTACTGGCAGGCTGCACCCACCACGTCCCTCTGTCCCACCACAGGCAACCTGGCCAATTTAGTTACAGATTTTCCTTCCCATAGAATGGTTGGGTTGGATAGGACCTCCAAAGGTCATCTTGTTCAACCCTCCGGCAGTGAGCAGGGACATCCTCCACTGGATCAGATTGCCCAGAACCTTGTTACACAACCTTGAATAGCTCCAGGGATGGGGCCTCAACTAGGGTCCCTGGGCAAACCATTCTGGTGTTTCACCACCCTTATAGTAAAGAACTTGTTCCTAACATAAAATCTAAATCTCCTCTTCTCTAATTTGAAACCATTGCCGCTTGTCTTGTCACTACAGGCCTTTGCAAACGGTCCCCCTTGAACTTTCTTGTGGGTCCCCTTCAGGTACTGTAAGGCTGCTATTAGGTATCCCCAGAGTCTTCTTTTCTCCAGGCTGAACAACTGCAGATCTCTCAGCCAGTCCTTGTAGGAGAGGTGCTCCATCCCCCTGATCATTTTTTGTGGTACTTCTCTGGACACACTCCATCAGGTCCATGTCTTTCTTTGTGTTGAGGGCTCCAGAGCTAGACGCAGTACTCCAGGTGAGCTCTTGGCAGAGCAGAGACATGCACCAGCTGCTCAGTGGATGTTTTTTCAACTTTAGTGAGTTACTTTTTACTGCTTCTCCTATTGCTCACACTGTACGTAGGTGTCTCTGTACTTTGTACTAATTACTTAAGTAAAGAAGGAAAATGGGCCTGTTTGGAGAATTACTATTCTGACGCTGTTGTCAGGAGTAAGTTATCTCAAAAAGTAAATATCGATTGAGAGGTGTACCTTTTTATGATAACTTCTGAAAGTGCCTAAAGCACTGTGATACTCTGCCAAGTGATAGCAAATAGATTTTCCCTTTAAGAGTGCTTATTGAACTGAAAACTCCGAAGAGCTTGAATTAGATTCTGACTTAATGTATGGTTGTTATACTAAATATCAGCACTTTTCATCATATTTACAAAATGTTTTCCTGTAAATTTAAAACCTGAGTAGGCCAAACAGCACCACAAGAGTAATGGAGGAAATTATTCATAAAATATTTTGTTCATATGATAAAATAAAATTGGACTCAGGTTGACATTCTCTTTGGGATGGCTACACAAATGGTTATACTAAAAATGTCCTTTAGGGATTGTTGAGCCTGTGAGAATCCATGTCTCTTGAAAAAAATGTCTGCAGAGAAACAGGGATTTACATGCATAGGATAGCTGTTTAATGCTCTGTAATGATGGACAATATGGTAAACTTTCTGGTTCTCATTCAGGAAGAAATATTTTATGAACGAGCGCTGAAGTTCAGGATATGTGGTGATGTGTGTTGTCAAGGAAAATGGATTTTTTTTGTTAAGTTGTCTTGCTTTCTGCTACTCAGTAGACTTAAGGCAAGTTTACAGCAAAAGTGGTAATTTCCATGGAAATTTATTACAGTTTTGGAGGCTGGAAACCTGAATGCTCTTCCCCATATTAATGATGATTTTTTTTTCTTTAGAATAATGTTGTGGAGGTTTTTTTGTTTGGTTGGTTTTGGTTTTGGTTTGTTGTTTTTTTTTTAATAAATCAAAGGAGAAACTGATTTAAATGAGAGATTTTGGGTGTCTCTTTATATAAAGTTGTGGCACTTTTCACTTCTTCATACTGCAAGTAAAACATTTGCAGCTCCCTTTTTCTTCTGTCCAGATGCCATTGCTTTAATCTTAAATATCCTTGTATGAATGCTAGTAACTCTAATACAGTTTCTAGCAAGTGTCTATCCAAATAGCAGTATTAAATTTCAGCATCAAAATGGAAGTTGAATTGTTCTTTTCCTTGCTTCCCCCTCCTCTCCAGTATAGAAATCAGGTTTGGAGCATATTTTTAAAGTGATTTGGGTCAGTTTAAGTCATTTCCTATAAGCTGTATTAGTTCATAAAAGTATGGGGAAGCATAATTGCTGATAATATCAGCCTGCATGTTTTTCAACAGGATGATATTTATTTAAGTCATTTGCATGACTTAATCAGAGGTAATCATTAGATGATAATTTTTGATTTGTAGTAGTTGTATGATAATGGAGAGAATGCTTCTCTTGGGCACTGCACTTGAGATATTTGATAATCTGCTTTTGGGGAGTTCTTTATGATTTGATCAATTACATTATATGGTGATAAATCTATTCAGTGTACTGTTTGCAGGCTTAGAGCACAGGACTGTAAGTCAAAGGCAATACATTTTCATCAGTTTGTCTGAGCAAGTGACTATCTTCTTCACCAAAACAAAGTTAGAATAACACATTGCCTTATTTCTTTACACACAACAAAGCTTAATTTAATTAGTAAGCTTATACAGTTTGAGAATTGAAAACAATGATGATGTCCTAAACAGCTTTCTAGAAAGCATGCTAAGTAGCAAACGCTCAATAAATGCGGAAATTTATTAATGATGTGGAATCCTAGTTTATGAACTGTGATGAGCAATAACAGAAGTCTGATTCTCTAGTTTAGTAAATACAGTTCTGCCCTGTAATAAGGTAGAGAATCTGACTAGCTCAGGAACTAGATTCTAGGTGGAACTGCCTCCATATGAGATGCTCTACTCTTTATCTATTTGAAGTGCCAGAAAAAGCTGGTTTACACCATTAGGAAAAAATTGCTACCTATTCAGTATTGAGTACAGTAGTTGGTCAGAACAACCTTGTGCTACCAAGAACTGTTGAGTAATTTATGTCACTAAGAACAATTTTCCTCGATTGATCAAGTTTACACAGGTGAACTTCAAGGCAGTAGATCAATCTCAGAGAATTTGGATTACCAGGATATGAAGGACAGTCTCTCAGGAATAAATAATTAAATACAGAGCAATGAAATTAAAATGATCTATCCCAATCCACCAACCTATTGCAGAAAAGTTTTGTTCAGTGTTTGGAAAAGCAAGAATCTTAGTGAAAGGGTAGAAATCAATGTATTTCTTGGTTTTATTTGATTCAGTGCATTCTTAAGAGTGCTCAGGAATCAACAGACTGGAGAAAACAGTCTAATTCCTGGTAAAAATTTGTCTGTGGTATAGGCTCAACTTATCAGTCTACCACCAATCAGCTTAGAAATGATGAAAAGTTGTACGTGGAACCCTTGACATTTTCCAACTCGAAGCTTTGCAGTCAGAAAAAGAGTTTCCAGTTGGAATAAACAAAAAGCCTTTTTCAGGCCTGATAAAATGTGTTGGAAGTGGCAGCTAGATTAAAGCCTCCACATGAAAATGCATGCAGAAAAAGCTCTTTTCAGTGATAAAGAGGAGATTGAAGTTGTCAGCAGTCAGTCTGTCTGGCAAACAACATAAAGCACTTAGGGGTAGAGATCTTTAATTAGAGCTCTCTTCAGGCTAAACAAAAGTTCTTAGTCTTCATCCTTGATAATTCGTTCATTGAATTCTGTTGTACTGACCAATATTGATATTAACTTTGACAAGAATTTGTGTATGCATGCCATGCTATCAAGCTTTATCTGAACAAAAAGTTTAGTCGTCTTGGGTGCAGTGGATAATGTAGGTGATATTCCTGCAGTAGTGCCTCAAAACCAGGATTGCTGAACATTTGTTTCTTGGTATAGTGTGGGTGCTGTGTTTCATATAAAAGAGCCTTCAGTTAATAAATTCCTTTGTATTTTGTCTTTCCCTCACAGCAAAATCATTCTTTATGATTTTTACTAAAGTTTATTACCCTTAGGATGTGAACTGATCTTGGCAAGTTTTGTAGATAGATCAGTAATATTATTATAATCTATTAGTTTCAGTGTCAAAAAGAGTTTTTAAAAAGATAATTTGGTTCAAAAGCATGTTCTTGTGACTTGAAAAATTAATTAGAAATACACACTAACCAATGGTATACTCTAAAATAAGGTATATTATTTATAAAATGCCTTAGAATTTGATCAGGAATGTTTTAGAAGCAGTATTTTTGTACTTTGATCAAAGTCTGATTATTTTGACCTTGAGTGAAATTATTCATTAATTTTTCTTAGATTATAATGAAAGATCTCTCTTCTGCTAGTAAGGACCTGTTTATTTTCCAGATTATATCTGGTATTTTTTTTTCCTTTTTTTTTTTTTTCCTCATGGTATGTCATGAATACACAATGGTGAGGTTACAATTTAATACTCATTACTCTCTCCTTCAACACAGGAAGTGCACGTTTTCTTTGGAGAATAAAGGGATGCCTGTTGGGGCTGGGTTGTTACCATAGTCATTGAATAGTATTTTGATGTTACTTCTGGTAGAAGCAAGCTATACTGCTCCTGACTCCTGATCAGTGAAAAGATGTTTCACTTATACCAGTTCTATACTATTCAAACTACAGAGATGAAATGCTCTTAAAAGTTTGGCAAATGTTTCAATGAATCCATAATCATAAATAAATGTACTATTTGAAGTAACTTTATGTTCTAGAGAAGCTATTTAAAGAATTTGTCATATTTGTCAAAAAAAAAAATTTGTCAGAATAACCAGAAATGAAAATGGGTCCTCTTTTACAGGTCTGTTTTGGAGGTTTGGGGATTTTTTTATCACAGTCCTTTTATGGAAAATGTGAACATTCCTCAAATATGGAGGAAGCTCTTGAGATCTCTTACCATTTAAAGATGTAAATAATACTCATGGAAGAATATTTCTGCTTTAAAATCCTCAGGTGCTTTGTCTGCAGATTTTAATTACTTTGTCAGTAAAAGCACCATAAAGTTAAAAAACCCAAGACAACTTCAAAGCATATATTTCTTTGATATTTTGGATGTTTTAGTGGCCTTTTTGATAGGCAACGATAGTAGCTTGAATTACATTTCTCATATTCTTTGATTATTTGTTTATTATATTCCTTTAGACCAAGATAAATGAGAAATGCCAATTCTTACCGGAATTGTTATAAATCTTTGCAATTTCCTTTCCTTTAAAATATTGAATGATTCATATGCATTTCTTTGTCCCAAATAATTTTCTAAACCCTCCCCCTTTCTTTTTCAATTGTTCTGCTTAAGATAATCCCTTTAGAAACTGGTAGGTGTAGTCTATTTTCTTAATGAATTGCCTTTTCTGGTTCTATTCAGGAGCGCTAATCTTTTCAGGATCTTTTCCGTACCCTCTTTTTAATCCTTGGTATCATACTTTCATAGTTAGATTTTTCATGATTTTTACTTTTTTGTGCTCCCTGATGATGGACCAGAAAATTTATTCTTTGTAGTGCTTCTCTTGGGGTATTTCAGAATGGAAGTGACTTTAGGAAATCTCTGCCTTCCACTTCCTTTCTGCTGCTGAAACTACATCAGAGGTATTTTAAATACTGGTTACTTTTGTAAATCATTATGACCATTGCTTTTGAAAAGTTAAAGTATAATCTATTTTCTCTGGACCTCACTAAGATTGAGTTTGGAACTAATCGAGACCATTAGATGTTGGACTAGGAATTTTGCCTTTCTGTTTCCAGTGAGAAATGCAATCCATCCATGTTGGTGTTTGTAGCATTGTGCTAGTAAGCCAAGGATGTAGAGGGCCTTTAACTTGGCAATATTAACTAATACGTGTAGGAAGCCCTTCTGTGTCAGTGCTGATAAACCTGTCAAGCACTATTTACTTAGATTTGCACTGACTATTTCCAGCCCAGACTGGGAACATACAGAATATAATGATCATAGAATGGTTTTGGTTGGAAAAGACCTTTAAGATAATTGAGTCCAACTGTTAACCTAGTACAGGTTAAGTCCACTACTAAACCATACCACAAAGCACCACATCTGCACATCTTTTAAATACCCTCATGAACCTCATTCAGCTGTTTCCCTGGACAGCCTGTTCCTGTGCTTTACAAACCTTTCTGTGAAGAAATTTTTCCTAATTATTAGCCTAAATCTCTCCTGGCGCAATTTGAGGTTGTTTCTTTTTGTCCTGTCACTTTTTACTTCAGAGGAGAGACTAACATCCAGCTCGCTACAACCAGCTTTCAGGTAGCTGTAGAGAGTGTGAGAATCTCCCTTGTGCCTCCTTTTCTCCAGGCTAAATGCCAGTTCCCTCAGCAACTCCTCGTAAGACTTGTTCCCTAGACTTTTTACCATCTCTGGTGCCCTTCGTTAGGTTTGCTCCAGCACCCCTATGTCCCTTGTGTGGTAAGGGGCCTAAAAACTGCATGCAGTGTTCCAGGTGCAGCCTCACCAGCGCTGAGTATAGGTGAATAAGCACTTCCATAGTCCTGCTGGCCACTCTGTTTCTAGGTTTCACCTTCACCCACAATGGAACAATGCATGCTTTCTCATCCTTCAGTGGCACTGTGATTCAACTCAAGTGTTCAGCATCTTGTCAGAGGAAGTATCTCAGTTGTGGTGTAAAGGCTCACTTTGAGTCTAAGTAGATTGCTTAATTGCATTAAGTATTGTGTCTATGCAAGATTCCATATCATCAAGGATTTAACAGGTTTATATCTTCCAATGGGTTTCCAGAGCAGTAGCTACCATATATTACAAAGAACTGATGCAGTGTGCTTAACTGCATAAGGGGGGAAAATGACAAAAAACAAAACAAATTATGTAATCATTCACTACCTCACATGGGTAGGGCAATGATCAGCTAACTCCTGAGGAAAAGATGGCTAACATACCTAAACCCATCTTCTTGCTGTTGAATTGCTAAACATGATGATATATGGCACGGAATATCTTCTTAATTAGTTTGGGTCATGTCCCTGTCTCTTCCCAACCTCTTGTGAGCACCCATTCTATTCACTCTGTTGGCAGAGTGAGAAACAGGAAATGACTTGACACTGAGCAAACACTGTTCAGCAATGGCTAAAACATTCATGTGTTGTCAGCACTGTTTTAGTTGAACACAGCAGTATGTAAGCTGCTGTGAAGAAAATTAGCTCCCTCCCAGCCAGATCCAGTGCAATTTCCTCCTTCCCCCTTTTCTGCTCTTGCCCTGAGTTTTTAATTTTAAAATGCCCTGTTCAAAGACAAGAAATATAAACAGGTTGAGAGGTGTAGTTAAATGGAATAAAGATAATAACCAGAAGAAAAAAATCTGTATATTTAGTGGCCTAGATTGGTCAGAACCTAACTCACTTGACAGATAATTGCCTGACAAGCACTGTCTTTGATGTTAAGCTTCAGTGAAGTAGAAAGTAAGTTTCTCAGCTGCTCCCAAACAGTCTTTGGGTGGTCTCTTGCTGTCCAATGCTGGAACACTCTCACCCTGTTGAAAGTTGTTTTTTTTTTCTTTTTTTTTTTTTCCCCATGTGACCAGCCCAGTGGAAAACTGAGTACAGACAGTTACACACCACTTTCTCTATGAAGTCTGGGGGGAAGAGAAGACGACAGAGAAAGGATGGGAGGGAGATAGAGCAGCCAGATACGGTTTGAAATAAACAACTTCTAAATTAAAAAGAATGTTAAATACAGATCATCTGCTCAAACCATGACAGCAGATTTAATTCCTTCCTCCTTTTACCTGATGGAGATGCGCCTGCAGGGCTCGCATCAATTACCTGTCGACATGTGAAAAATGATTGATGAGCTGCCTCAGGCACTGGAGTATACTTTGTCAACCACTCATAATTTATACATCTTATCTCTGCCAGAACAAAAGACAGGACAACATGCACATTGAAAGGAAAAAAAAAAAATAAAGAAGAGGGAAAGAAAGGAAGAAATGAAGTAAGGCAGGCAGGCATTTGGGTTCCATTATATAGCATGAGTTGATAACATTGATGACTATCTATTTGCTGGTTCATCGGACATCTCCACCTACTTTCTCTGTGGTTGCTTGGGTTTGCTGGGCTATCTGACCATTCCATGCTAGAAAGATCCTGACATGGAAAGCACAGAGCAGTCTAGAGTTACATTTTAATTATACTGCTATCTACAAGTCTCTGGAGCACTGATGTTTCCTCTGACCTTCTGTTTTAATCAGTCCTCACAATGCATGCTGTTAACCACCACTGACAGAGATTGATAATTTATACACAATGGAGTCTTCTTAAGATGCTTTAATTTAGAACCATTAGAAAAATCAGATACTTTTGCATTCAGACATCTTTTAGAATGCATTTCAGATAGGCAAATCTTCTACTAATGTAGAAACCAAATTTGAACATTGATCTTGAACTGTAATCAAGCAAAAAATATATTTTTTTTAATATTTTGGAGGGGATAAAATATTATATGTATTTCTTTGAGGCTCTTGAAACACTTGCAATCACAATCTCTAGTCAATACTTGCAGATAAGCCTCATCTTCTAGTCTTAACTTTTCAGGAATAACAACGAATTTAGGGGGAGGAAGAGGACTTGTTTCATTGCAAGCTTGACTGTGGACAGAGCAAATTTCCAAAGCACCTGGTATTTAGTGTTCAAGTGTCTCAAAATGAAAAGCAAAAATAACTTATGACTTCTTAACATTTCTATTTCAATATAATGAAATTTCTCCACCCAGCTGTCTTGGTTTCACAGTCTACTCCCTCTCCCCACACCCCACCCCCATAACCCCCACCCCCTCCCCCAACCCCTACAGATCATGAGGAAAAGTAACACAGTAGAAGCTCTGGATTGGGATAAGGAGTTTAATTAGATTATATGATGTACAATTACCTTAGCCTATTTTGCAGAAAAGCACAGCAAAATCAGCACCAGCAGCAAAGCCAGCAATAAACACCCCTCCACCCTCTCCACCCCCCACTCCCCCAGATCAAAACCCTGTAGCCAGCCCAGCAGAAAAGACCAACACCCCAAAGCAGGAGCAGGAAGCCTCTCATGTTACAATCTGAACTTTAAGCCACATGAGACAACCCTCCAGACAGCACTTTCAAATTAAACTGGCATGATGTCATCAGGGTATTGAATACTCACCAGCAGATTCAATTGGCTAAATCCATGACACCAGATAAGATAGTATACTACCTCTTCAGTGTCTAATAGGCTGGGACCAAAATAAGGCTAGGGCAGCTACTATATGTTTGCTTGGAAAGTTGCTTGAAGTTGTCTGCAAGTCATATCCATCTTGGCATGTATGGCTTTAAACATTTGTACTGTTCTGAACCCACATGATTCTTTAGTGGGATTAAAGAAAAGGTTAATTCAAAAACAATCTGTGTTGAATGATACGATGGTTTAGAATATTGAAAGTTTTAGTCACGTACTATACAGTCCCACTATATTTTAAGTCCAGTGCTGTTATACTGGTAAGTTTAGTTTGTACAGCCATATTTTCAGATGCTTCTCTGTTGTCTCACTATTATTGGAGACAACTGCCCAGACATGTCAGGGTGTTTTCCAGACTTCTAAGAAGTGTCTGATTTATGTGTACATTTTTTCTGATACTGTGTTTCAGCATGTCTGGTTTGAATGGGATTATGAGGCATCTTGGGACCAGTTTACTGTAAAAGCTCCTGGTCTATAGATCAGCATTTAAAGAATTAGATGATGAAACAAAGAGTATTCTGGATATAAACATCATTTCCGTCATAAGCTTGCTTTGCTTGTGCTTCAAGCTGAGAAAAAGCTAACAAATGTGGTCAATGTGAGCCTCAGTTTGTGAATCCAGCTTCTCAACAGGATTTATTATCTTCAGTATAACACAAGAGTAATACACGTATATGACATTTTTTGGTTTGGTGTATACAGGGTAAGTTTCCTTCTATCTGTAATGTAGTGTCCAAGCGCATTAGAGTCTTATTTGGAGAGGGAATGTGCTCAAAAGAATAGAACTAACATATACTGATAATATGGAAAAGAATTTCATACATTACTGCTTTGAGATACAAGAATATATATTACAAAGGCAGTTTAAAGAGACAGCAGTTTCCAGTCAGTGAAGGCAAGAGATTCCAATGTGGAAAAACATTTCTTCCTTTGCCATCAACCTGCTATATGACCTTGAATAAGATACTTATATCTGTGCTTTATGCGTTTTGGTTTTTTTTGGTCTGTCTTGTCAAGTTAAATTGTATGTTGTTCAATGCAAGGCCTGCATGCTGTTCTGTGATTGCAAAGAGCTCAGCAGTGTCTGGCAGTGTCTGACCTTGGGTAAAGCATGTAAGTGTTGCTCTAATATGAATAACGGTGTCTTTGGGTAATACAAACTGCACTGGTGCTGTTATATATGACAGATCAGTAGCAATCATTTTAAAAATCAAAAAAGGTCAACTACCTTTGTGAAAATCTTCTCTAATTACTAGGGTTATAGCAGTTAATCTATGAAAGCAGTACCATAGTACCTTTGTTTAATTTCTTGCTTTTTCATCCTTCTATGTAGCAGTCCTTAATTTGGGAAGTAGTCTTGCTTCTAAGGAAGCTCATATTCCTTGCCAGGTAATTCCATGCCCACAGCTATTTGCAAAAGGACACACTCTTATCCAGCTTCTGTGAATGGTGTTTCAGAGAAGCATGGTACACCTGCCCCTGGTCCCCAGGCCCACATCAAATTCTCTGTGGTAAACGGGTCCTCATAGATGTCTCAAATGGACTTTAAGACAAAGATGTCCTTACTTTGTTTTTAAGTATTTTATTTTTTCCTAGTGCTGAGCTGCTTTTTTGTTTTTGTTGTTTTGTTTGACAGGCTGCTTGTAGATAGAACAGTTTTCCGTAAGGGATTGAAATCATACATCAAATGTATTGTTTTATATGTAAGCCACTTGAGAACAATGAAAGCAGTTGCTGGAACCCAAATACCATTACAAACAGATTTATTGTAGTATGTTTTCTCCCACCTTTTTCTAGAAGTTATTACTTTAATCTTAAGAATTTATGTAAGTAGGCTTGTAGCTTTTATATGCTTTATGCATTCACTTTTGAGACTTTTTAGCTGTTTAGTGGCATGGTGTTTAAAACAAGTGTGATCAAGGAAATAATTCCAGCTTTACATCATTTTTTTTTTTTTTATATATTTCCCTCTGAATGCTACATATAAAATAGCCAGATGGTAATGTAAAAGAGTTATAGAAAATGTCATGGAAACTTATCTTCACAATGCCCTCTAGCTTGGTGTGTTCATCTCAACCTACAGACATCAAGAAGAGACAAAGATGTAATATCTCTTTGTCACAAAATTACATAAAATTTCAGTGTCTTTAAATATATCTAAGAAAATCTTACTAGATATATGTGCAATTAAAGTCATTACAGTATTTGTAAATTAGTAGAAATGCTTTTAAACTGCTATCCTCTTCTCAGCAAGAACAAAGCTGTTTTAAAGTGAAAATAATTCCCAAACTATAATTACGACAAACTAGATCAGAGGTTCCTAAGAGAATACATCTTTATTTTTCTGCCATCTTAGTATTGCGCCTAAATAATATCTCAAAGGGGGAGGAAGTTGTTTACATGTTGTTGACCCAGAACTTAATACATTCCATATGCATCAAAATGGAACAACATATTTCATTTACAGCAACATCTTAAATGTTTCAGTCATCGCACTGCATGAGCTAGTCTTGATTTTTATTTTTTTTCCCTTCTGGTTCAGAGGATACAAGATTTCCAATTACTCAGGAAATATATTTGGAGTTCACTGTGTTGATAAGCGAAAATATTGCTGATGAGATAGTTGTTATGAAAGGTGGTGTGTTTCCTCAGCATTTCTCACACTTTTTCCAGTCCCGATAGCCATATTGTTAAAGGTTAAGGACTAAATGTCCCATCATAAAGCTCTCCAGAAATACCAGAGAGTACAAGGGGCCGGATGGTCCCCAGGGGGTGGACACAAGATATTGTGCTTTTTGTTACCCCATCCCTGCAATCTCTACATAAAGAGACTTCATAGCCAATTCTCCCTCTTTTCTCCCTTCTCTCTGCTCCAGGCGTGGCTCTTGTTGTCGCTGTAGTTTGTGGGGGAGTTTGCAGTGTTCTGTGGCCCTGGCTGGCAAGCTAATTTCCTGCTGCACAATTTTGGCCTTACGTGGGGCAGGCAGCGAGGGCTGGTAGGCTCCTCCTGCAGGGGGCAGTTCAGCCTGTTCCTAGCCCTGCTGAAGCTGGGGCTGGGGTGTGTGGGGTGTGTTTGGCCTGGTGAAGGCTGGTTGGGTTCAGCTGGGAAGCTAGGTCTGAACTGCTTGTGTTTGTGTATAAATTTGTTAATAGTATTCATGTGTAACCTCCAAGTCTGAGCAAGTGTTTTTTATTTTAATCCCTTGGGGTTAAAATACCTTTCTGCCCTCATGGCTCAGATGAGGACATGTGTGTACTAAAATGATATCTAATGAAGTGGTTATTGATCTTAATTTATTTTAGGTGAGCTATTGGATGAAATATATCCTGATACAGCTGACAATACTAGAGGAACACAGCATTCTTGTTGAGTATTTAGCTGATGTCCAAGAATGCTGGAGGCAGTGTAAATGGTAGTTTGTGAAGCCATGCTGGTCACTCTTAACAGACACCACTCTGAGCTGCCCCATAGGGGTGGTTACATTCTTTCAAATGTTGCAGCTTTTTACAGATTGACATGAAGAAATTAGAGAAGTAAATATCTGGGTGAAAAAATAATAGTAATGATCAAATGAAGACAAAACTCTTAAAAAAAAAATTAAGGAGGCTGAAAAAGCCAAAATTGTAACTGTGTTGAACTAGACTGGTAATCAAAATGCTGTGACTGAGCAACTTCCTGCTGTCTAGGACAGTCCTTACCTCTCTGTGTGTCTGGCACAGAATTAATTGTTACATTTCAGGTATGCATTCTTGGGGAAAAGAAACAGGCTCTTTTACTTTATGGCTTCACTTGTCATGTAGCACCACTAAAGTTGCTGAAGTGAGCAGCTTGTCAAGTTTGTTGCTATGTAGTGCTTCACCTGAAACTCTATGATGTATGTTTTAGTTGAAAGTGAGGTATGAGCTTAATATTAGTTTGACTCTTACATTTCACTGGAATACACACACACACACACACACACACACATATATATATAAATCAAAAACGTTTAACACTTACTGTTGCTGAATTTCATAAATTGAAGCTGAAAACTGACACAGGATGCCAGAAAGCAAGGCTGAGCTTTCTTGCTTGATTATTGACACCTCCTTTCAACTTTCTTGTTTCATAAAGAAATCAAAATTATACCTAACTGATGTTACTATTTTGTACTTCAGGATTGATACGTAAAGTTCTTTTTCCCTTCATGAAGAATTTTGTGAGTGCTACTTGTTACTCTGACAGTCACAAGTGAAGGGACAACTAGAACAAAGCCAATCCAAACTACTTCCTTGGCTATCTACTAGAAAGTCTGGAGGGAGGGTGAAATTACTGTTTGAGTATCACAGAGCTTTTTGGCATGTGCTTTGACTTTTCCTTTATTAAACTTTTCTGCTAACAAATCTTTACTCTTCTTCCACCCACTTTCCTCCTGAACTATTTTACATGGTCCTTCTAACTTCCATGTCTTCCTTAATGTTGAGGATAAGAATTTATTTCTTTTTGTCTGAAGAAACCTGGCAGTAGTATCAGATTAGGCTGGTTGAGGCTCTGGCCAGCCTGGTCTAGTGTGGGATGTCCCTGCCCATGGCAGGGGGCTTGGAACTAGATGATTCTTGTGGTCCCTTCCAACCCTGACTGATACTATGATACTATAATATCAGTTTCTTTGCAATGCTCTTTGGAGGAAAGAAATGATAAAACCACATTTTGGCCCAATGTCTTTACTCATCAGTAAAGCTGATACGAAGAGAAACCAATTATCTAATGCTTCTTCACTCTTCTGATTTTGTGCATATTTTCTCTCAAGGGCATCACAATGTGGACACAATGAAATTATAATAGATCTTGTAATAAAAGATGGGATTGCAGGTATCAGACCTTTGCATGGGTGTGAGTCAATGGATTTCTGTTCAGTTAATGCTGATTCAGGTTTTAAAGCATTATCCCTTTAAAAGGAAATTTTTATGCGTAACTTTCATCTCCTTGGGATTCTGTGGTAGTGGTGTAAGTGTCATATTCAGTTTCACAGAAATTTTGCTTATTAGTTTTGACTTTGCAGTTATAAAAATAAGTTCCTTTTTTGTTGTTGTAAGAAATAACTATAGGCTGAGAAGAACAGCACATCACATCATCTAGGTTAGCTTCCAGCACAGAGAAAGACAGGAATTGTCTTCCCTTTTTTCTTTCTAATTCTGGAACAAATGGTGGACACAGCAACTTGGAACCTGAACTCTGATTTATTTTCCAGTATGGAGCAAAATTTGAAATGTAGTTTCAACTTCCAGGCTGACAACATCAATTAATTCCCTGTGGCCATAGAATATTCCTAAAAAAATAGAAGTTGCCAGGTTAGAATATATTTCTGGAAGTAGCCAGTAGCAAAAAATCACAGGAGAAAAATGTACTGATTCTTAATGAAATGTGTTACTGTGCTTAGTCATGTTGTAACTAATGAAAAGATGTACATATATATATATGTACATAATATATGTATTATGTGTGTATATATAGCACTATATAAATACATATGTAATGCAATATATAAAAACAATCTTTCACCACATAAGTTTACAGGCAAATGGTTTATCACTTTTACATATATATCAATAGCAGTGATTTAAAACGGGGAAAAACAAAGTCTGAATGCATGAAGCATGAAAAAAAGTGAACATTTAAACAACATTTCCTGTTAGTTTTGTGTGGTTTTTTGTGGTGTGTTTTTTTTTTTTTTTAAAACATGAATAATAATGTACTTGGGTTACTGTTTCCTGGTAAGTGGTCAAGAGAGACATTTTTCTCTGTTCTTTCAATAAAATACGGATTAAACATCGATGCCCTTATTTGGCATGGTCACCTTAATGCAAGTAACGGCATTTCTGTATTGTAGTTCTTTAATATTTTCTTATGTTCAGTCTCTTTGGTTTCTACTTTATAGATCTGCAGCATCCTGATTCTATTGCCTCTCTATTGTGATGCGTGCAAGAAGAGCAGTTTTAACCTTTAAAAAAACTGGATTGCACATTCTAAGCCGAATGAAAATTATGCATAGAGAGATAGATAATCTTATAAGCTACTGTTCTATTTCATGGAATGATAAATAATGTTGTTTAAATTGCTTAGTGTACATAACTGAATTTAAAAGAAATTTAAAATGAGTGTTCAGCCTTTCTGAAGGACTTGGAGAACTGCTTTATTCTTACACTCCTAATAAATAAGCTACTATGAATGCTTAGATCTTAAATTTTAACTGGACTTTGACAGATTTAAATTTAATCAGAGTTCTGTAAGAGTCTATATTGTCGCTATTTGGCTGTTGAGTTTCAAGAACTTGCTTCTCAGTCCCATCCCCCAGCAGTTTTCTATACCTTCCTTTCAAGGCTAACTATACTGTATGAACTGGCCAGTTAAGTATATAAGCTTGTACTTGGTCTGTCTGTCATGATGTTACAAGTTTTGGTTGTACCATGGCTTTGCCAGGCAAGTAGGGTGGGAATGTGAAGCGGGTTGGAGGGTACATAGGTGGAACTAAACTTTATAATGAAATCAGTAGCATTAATTCATCTAACTAATTTGATTTAAAAAACTGAGGAGATATTATGACTCAACCAAGAAAACAAAGTTAAATCTATAAATTCCTCCTTGCACATGGACTTTTCCTAAGCATGTGGTGTTAGTTCATACCAAGTATTTTCTAAAGAAATATTTACTCTGCAGGTAGTGCATGAGTGAAAAAGGAAAGTGAAAAAGGAAAGTTCAGTGCTTTTATTTTGGTTTATGGATCTTCCCTTGTATTTCCTTATATTTTTGTTTTTTTGAAGTTAACACACATCACATATTCTGAGGTCAGCAAACTCAAAATGGGGGATACAGATCAAGGGAGAATGTTAAGGGATTACTAAATAAACTTCTGTTCACTTTTCCTGTTATTTTCAACTACATTCTCATATAATATAAAACTATTTTAAATACTGAGGATCAATACTGGTATTCTTTCATCAATACTATTAAGAAGAGCATTGTATGGTTTACACATGTATGCACACATATATATGACAGCATTGTGACAGAGTAAATTAGCAGCAACATTATTTGGGCACTTTTCTTAGAAATAAGAGATTTTGAGGGTAGGAAGTATCTACAAAGGGATCTGGACAGACTGGATCAAGGAGCTGTGTCCAGTGGTATGATGTTCAACTTGGCCAAGTTTAAGTCCTGCACTTGGGTCACAGCAATCCTATGTGATGCTATAGGCTTAGGGAAGAGTGGCTAGGATGCTGTCCAGCAGAAAATAACGCCTGGGGATGTTGATTGACATCTGGCTGAATATAAGCCAGCAGTGTGTCCAGGTGGCCAGGAAGGCCAACCACATCCTGGCTTCTATCAGAAGCGCTGTGACCAGCAGCACTCTCTACAACTACCTGAAAGCTGTATGTCAGCCTCAAATTACACCAGGAGAGATTTAGTTTGCCTATTAGGAAAAAAAATCTTCCCAGAAAGGGTTGTAAAGCTCTGGAACAGGCTGCCTAGGGAAGTGTTTGAGTCACTATCCCCAGATGTGTAGATGAGGTGCTTAATGGATTTAGTAGTGGACATAGCTGTGCTAGGTTAATGTTTGGACTCCATGATCTTAAAGGTTTTTTCCAACAAAGTCATTCTGTGATTCTAAGATAACTCCCTTTACTGAACACAGTGACTTGTCTCACAAGATCTCTTACCCCTGTGACTCTGTATTTGTGAGATGCATGCATGGGTTGACAAGAACAAATATATGCTGAAGAAAAGGGTTTGGTTGTCCAGAGATTCGAATGTTTGACAGTGTAGATGTGTCATAAATGTCTCAAGTTTTCACATTATTTTATTTGCTCATAGAGTGTGTGTCACAGTTATAATTTTTAAATCTTCAGCTGTGAGAGTATGATACTTGTGTGAGAATGATGTCACAGCATGAAAAATCCAGAGAGCCTTTTCCAGTCATTATTCACTTAAGTACATCTCACCATCTGGCAGCGATATGGACTAGATCACCTAATATGTCTATTCTGCCTCAACCTTCTGTGATTCTATGAGTGATAGAACAGTACAGGAGATCAACAGTTTCTTTACTGGCAGCTGCAGAAAGACAAGGCACTAAAAATGCCTGCATGTCTTAGAGGTGTATGTGGCAGTTACCTGTAGAGATTACACTTGAAGGCTGGGAGATTACTTACTCCCTTCCTTCTGCCAGTTCCTTAGGAAAAGATGGATTTTACCATTGAACTTGATAGCTCTTAGTAACTCAGATGATCAGCATTTACTACATTCCTAAAGTAAAAACAGTATGTTAGCATGTGTGAGAACTGATACAGAACACTTCCTGGAGTTGTCTCTCACCTCTTTAGACATCTGGAGAAGATCATGTAGCTTTTTCCTCTCTCTTTTTTTTTTTTTCTTTCCTTCTCCCTGCATTTCAAATTTTATATAAAAGCTTTTTAAAGAAATTGCAATAGGCAAGACAAGAGACTAGCTCTGAAAGTAACTATACATTAAAAAAAGACCTACTTAGCTTTAATATTCAATCAGAACTGGGATGTGAACAGCTTGGAAGGCTCAAGACAAATTCTGCAATGTTTCTTTTATATATCACATTGTATTTTGAGATATATACTAGTAGAAGCATGTATTATCTACCTAGAGTTTCAAAGGAACCTAGAACATTTTGTTACTCAAGTTTAATTTGAGATTTGACTTGGAATGATTTCTAAAAATATAATGAACAAAGAAAATAATTATTCTGATTATCTAAATTTGATTTTGTGTATATATATATATATATATATATATATATATATGTGAAATAACATTAAAAACAGTGTTGAAACTTGAGAGAATTTGGGCATGGTGAGGGTGAATTCTCTTTAAGTCTCCTTTGAATGCCCTCAGTAAATTAAAGAAGTTCTTGTGATGTATGAGCTGGTCCAAATGATACCTGTGTATGATCTGGACTCACCAATGTAGATTCAATTACTACATGGCATTCTTTTGAATAAATAAATAGCTGAAGATTCCTCACAAAGTAAGGTGGTGTAAATGAGAGGGACGAGAACACTTTTGTATGCTTCTCTGCTTCCTTCATGTGCTAAATATGGAGTATTTAAAAAGCACTATCTTGAATGCATAGTATAAAAGTGTAATTTGTATTATTCTTGTATTACTTTGAGCTAATGTTACTAGCATGTGGCAATAAAAATAAGTCCTTCAAAATGAAAAATTTACATTGTTTTCCTACAAATTGCCCTAGTTACTGCACATTGCCTTACATGTTGAAAATACATTTGATATTGACACTTCTCAAAACAGAGTTGCAGTTATCTGTGAATGAAGTTTGAAGCAAAGTTTTACTTTTTTACTTATGAGGTATTATACAGTCAATGAAGAAAATTTTAATATTGTAGAAATGGCATGTATGTGATGGAAGTGAGATTAGAAGTCTGAACAAGTTTGTTCTTGCAGAGGAAGACAAAGGTTTCAGCAGAAAACATGAAGATTTTGTTAAGTTTTAAGCATGTTCTGTTTTTAGATCATCAAGCTGTTTATTAGAAGAGACTTTCTTTGCCAGTCAAGAAGGTATCAGTTTTGGATGTGTCACATTATGGAACAGAGAAATTATATATAGAATGGCTTTCTGCTCCAGCTTACTTTCACAGAAATTGCAGTGAGAAAATCAAGTAGTGAAGCATGCAAAAAAGAGGCTATGCAGTAGGAGAATGAATGAATCATATTGTATTGTGAAAAAAAAAACATGGACAGGAAGCCTAAAGGAATATTAATTATGATTTGAGATGAAAATAATAACTCTACTAAGAATGTAAAATTCAGTAAAGAAAAAAAGCTCTGCAGATCTGTTCTATTATATAATTTATTCATTAGGTAAACAGTATGGAAAGAGTAAATAATTTTTTGACATTGCAGGGATATACAACATTGAATCTATGGTGACAAGAAGTTTTTATTCTCATTGTCAGTAACACTTAAATATTTACATACTATGTTGTCTGGTTAGAAGATCTGGTTACTTATGACATTACTTATGTGATTATGCACTCATGGCATAATATGGAGAAAAAGTTCCCATTTTTGCCCACTGTCTTACTGTGGCCCTTGCTGATATGTTGCAGGATTTTAATAGTGATTTTCTTTTTCTGTACTTTGCTGTATATCCAATTTAATCAGAGGCAAAAGAAAAGGCAAGATAACTCAAAATATATATTTAATTTATCTATACTAACATCAAAGTTTGAAAATGGCCTAAGCACAAAGATGTTTACGAGGATTCAGAAATCATAAATGGATATTTGGTCATCTGGATATTTGGGTATCTGGTATCTGGAGTAATCTGTGGAGAGTAGCTGGGAACATTCATGAGCTCATTTAAAGGGAAAAAATGCCTGTATAACTTGCTTTAAATTAAAAAGCTGTCACAATTTTTGTTTTTAATCTGAAAGGCATCTGTCTAAAATGGTAGCCATTTGAAGAGAAGGATAAGGCCTGTCATGCTACTTCTCCTGGGCTGCTTGTGTTAGTGCTTCATCTGCTTTGTTTGACATCTCTAAACAATTCTTTTAAAATGTCGGTTTTGGCATGATCTGCAAAGGAGAACAGAAGGGTGTTGTTTAAGTTTTTTGGGCCTTCTCTGTTGTTCTTTCTGTGGCACAAAAATGTGCGTTTTTTCCTCCACCTTTACCCCCAACAAATGTGTGTTTTAGCCTCAAATGACCCTGGCATCTTAACATGTCGGGGTGTTAATAAAGCTCTGAGGCTGTCATAATGTAGGGTTAAATAAAGTCTTCATGAGCTGTCTATTAAGCTGATTTTTTGTTTGTCACTTTCTGTAGTTTCTTTATGGATGCAGCTTGTCTTGGTTTGTGGGCAGCCAAGCAAAAGGGCTTTGTCTTTGTTCACTGCTCTGTTTAATTCTCCCCCTCATTCATTAATCATCCCTTTGACTATTTATACCAGTGGCAAGTATAGCTAACACACTTAACATTTTTCTTTGTCTCAGTGGCACTCTTTGTGCAGGCCAGAGAAGGGCTAATTATTAACTGTAAAGTGACATTAAAAACCTGTAGATACGCATACAAATGCTGATTCCAGTGAAATGCAGCTTTGCCTTTTTTTTTTAACTTTCAAGTGCTTGTGACCAAATGAATTTTTCTTGCTCTGTATAGTTGGGAGTTCACAGTAGCAGTACCAACGTCTAGATAATTAATGAAGAAGCTCTGCTAAACCCAGAGAGTCTGCCAGTGTCAGTTTTTTTAGTTTCATCTCTGGACAGCTTGGCTGGAGAGTTTGTACCTTATCAGGCAAAAGCAGGGCATTTAAATTGCTGCTATTTAGTTGGAAGTGGTTCCTCTTCTCTTTAAAGTTCCCATTCCTGTGTTTATTAGTATTCTGTATACACAAGCCTTGGAATGGTTTGGTTATGGGGTTTTTTGTTTGTTTTTCTTTTGGGATTTGTTTGTTAGTTGGGTTTGTTTGCATTATTATTTATTTATTTCCTATAATGTGAGAGCTTTTAGCATTTTTCTTTACAGCTCCCTTTAATTTAAAACCATTGCCTCTTGTCCTATCACTACAGACCTTTGCAAACAGTCCCTCTCCAGCCTTCTTGTAGAACCCCTTCAGGTACTGGAAGGCCACAATTAGGTCTCCCTGGAATCTTCTCTTCTCCAGGCTGAACAACCCTAGCTCCTTCAGCCTGTCCTCTTAGGAGAGGTGTTCCAGGACCCCAGTCATCTTTGTGGCCCTCCAGTGGACTCGCTCCATGAGGTCCATATCCTTCTTGTGTTGAGGGCTCCAGAGCTGGATGAAGTACAAGATCTTGCCAGAGTGGTAGAATCATCTCTCGATCTGCTGGCCACGCTCTAAGATGTCATAAGATCTTTGGTGTAGTAACCATTTTTATTTACATTTTGTTTGTCCTATATGTCCATCTAATTTCATCACTTTCTATAGATTTGAAACAAGATTTCATGGCTTTCTGTGCCTTGAAAGTAAAGTGCTTCTTTGTGCAATGGATTCAGAGAGGTTACTGCAGAACTTAAGTATTGTCACAATCGGCTTTATGAATTGGGGAGTATAAGTAACTTCTTTTGTTGACTGGACCTATGTGTTCAGTATTCATAACCATGAATGTAACACATAGATGAGGCCTGAAGTTCAAGTTACAGCTAATCCTTTCAATGGGTAAAACAATATGGTCCAGTAGTGACCTACTGAAATGAGTTTGAGCACTCACGGCTTGTGCCATAGCTGACATGAGCTGGCTCTCATCATGAGCAAAAGATTCTACATAGTGAACATAAAACATGATATCCACTGAGACAGACCTTTAGGTAGCAGTTGGGAAGAGGTTATGCTCTGTTACACAAGCCTGTATAGAAATGAATAAACATATTACTTCATTCTGTTCCTATTGCCAGACCGGATGTTTTTCAAAAAATTTCAAACAAGCGACAATATTGTGAGTGTATGACACAATAATCTTCATCTGGCTAACTGGGGTAGATTATAGCTCGAGCTAAAGTAGTAGATCAGTGGTTACAGATTGCTCTGTCCATGTTCCAGGTAAAAATCAGCATGTTGAATACATCCTTACTTAAGATGTAATTGTAAGTGGCAGGAAAATTTTCTGGTTTTTAAAAATCTATGGTGAAAGTACAGTCTGTTGCATAAATATATTTGCATTTGTTTTCTGTGCTATGTAGCTGAATAGGTTTTAGCATTTCAAAATAAAGCACATTAGAAAATGTTGTGGGCTTTTTTTGGTGTTTCATTGATATTTTTAAAGACCAAGCACTGCTTCTGTACCTCATGCTATTTTCTTGGTATCAGATGCATTCAAAAGAACGCTCTGCTTTATTATAAGTCAGATTGAATGAGCTAAACAAGATAGGGTTTGCTGTGATATTATGGAAGAATGTTTACTTTTCCAAATTAAACTTCCATCACTTAAATTCTTATTATTTTGCTGGCCTGAAAGTTGATATATTTAATTTCTATTTTTAGTAGCAAGGTCCTGAAAATAACAATTCTTATTTAAGGAAGTAGTCATGGCATCATGAATCAAATTGGTCTTCAAGTGGGCAAGTCTTCTGTTGCAAGAAAGAAAGCTGTCTGACTTTTTATTAAAATTTCAGTGTGTAGTTATGCAAGACAGGGCCTGTCTTTCAGGTAGACTGTCAGCAGACCAGTAACAAAAATGAGGTTAGTGTCTTTGATATTTTAATATACTGAAAGTAAGAGATAAAATCTCTGCAGAAAGAGAGGCACACAATTAATTCATCTAACCTGAATATATAAATATGCAGTACCTCAGCTAATGGCATGCACAGGCAGTCTCTTAGATGAGATCATACCTTGTTTGTGGTAACTTGGTTCATTAGCACACAGCTTTAGCAAAGTAACCATTGCAAATAATCTTACAAATTATGTTTTTTCTGGATGTCTGTTAGTAGAAGATGTTTGTTGATTACAGTGCTATGGAAGTAGACAATATTTTAATAGCTAGGAGGCTCTTGTGAAATGCTGCTGGACTTGTAGTGTCAGAAGGCATTCAGATTTGATTTTAAGGAGTGTGGAGATGGTCAAATGCAGATCTGATCTTGGGTAGAGAAGAGCTGTAATAGTATAATACATGAAAATGGCCATTAACATTGAGTTGAAAGAGCAGTTGATATTCAGTGATACCGAGTTTTTTGCACATTCTTCTGTTCTACTGGCATCTCCACTGGGTTTGTTTTTGAGTCAAAGTAGGTAGAGTCTGTATTCACGGATTTATTATGCTTATTCATTTAAATGTGCTATGCAGTTATGGATCCCTTCATTTCTTATAGACCTTCTTTTTTTTTTTAGTTGTGTTTATTGCATCAGCACCTCTACACAACACTGGCATTTCTACAAAGTGGGAAAGCTGTATTAAGAGAGAGATGAGTCCATAACTCAAGTTACATCACATTGAATACTCAGAGCTGTGGTGAATAAATATTTTTTAAAATGCTATCATTCAAGTATGTCACCTTTCTCCTGAAGGGTTTCTCTCATGGAGAACATTTTTCATGTTAAAATTATTTCTGAAATGTTTTTAAAAAATAAATAACAATTATTTACGTAATGTCAGCAGATGCACCCTGAGCATCCCCTCACATAATCAAGAGTGTTGACTCCAGTGACCTAAGGGTGACAGCTTTGATCGGCTTCACTTTACAGTTCTCATCCTATGGAAGTGTGAGGCAACACTGATGATTAGCTGAGAGGCAGCAGATTACAGCTACATGCACACGCATGTGCATGCAGAGTATTTAAAATAATTGCAAAGAGTCAGGATTAGGAGTTCTATAGATTTTTGGCAATGAGGCTAATACCAATCTTTCGTTGGAGAGCTTTCTCATGCTAGACTTAAAATCTCAGGATAGTCTTCTGTTCAGGAAGTTTGTTGGAAAGCTAGGGGAATTATTTCCAGTTCACATTTCTGCTTTTGACTTGTTATATAGCCTTAGGCAAATTATTTAATCACTGTTTATCTCTGTTTTCTTTCACTCTCTCTCTTTTTTTTTTCTTTTCTGTCTTGTCTTAACTTTAAAACTCTAGAACTTTTTTCTGTTACAATTCTGTATTCTAACAAATCTTCCCAATAGCTGTTATAAATATTGCCAACAGTTGCTTTTTCTGCAATACTTCGTTAAGATAAAAATCTTACAGAGATCAAAACTAGAAACCATTGAATTTTCTTTGATGCTTTAATGCTACTAAATGGTATACTCAGAAGTTTTTGTGCCTTAAGGACTGGACTTAAGACTGGACTCAACTGTCAAGAAAATGGAGATTCATCTTCCAGAAACTGAGATAGAAACAGAGACACGTGTGTGATGCAGGGAAAAAACACCAAAGACCTCCTTCTCAAGTATTTGACTTTTAAAAGACAGTTTGTATTAGAAGATTGATTAGAGAAATATAAAAGGGAGAAAGATTCTGTTCAGGTTTCATGAATTTCCAGTGAAATTAATAAACAATGACAGAAATAATAAGTTTTCTTTTATTTGAAAAGTTTTTTCCTCTTGTGACTCTAATTCTACCTTTCAAGATAGGAAGATCCTAACAATTAACCTTACTTGAGAATTTTATTTCCATCCCTGCATAATTATTTTATTTCATTGTATTTTGTAAGTAAAAGTACTTCTATAATTTGCAGAACTGCACAGAGTGACTTATATCTGTGCGCAAAGATTGCCAGCGGGGATTGTAATATGTTTTCCATACATATAAATAGGTACATCTTTGTATTTCTTAACAATTCAGGCAGCCACACAGCCTGCTAATGTGACTTTGCCTTTATGGTATGATTATTTTTATTTGCCTCTCTGTTTATTTGCCAAAGTAATTTTGGCTTTAAGATTTCTTACTTGTTGAGCTGAGGTCACAAACTACACCTTCTTTAAAGTTAAAAAAGGAGGAGAGAGGACTAGATTTACTTTCCTCTTTCACTTGTCAAACCCAATTACTATTAGTTATTTCTGCTAGTTGTATGTGGATAGTCTTGAGCTTAATTTAGTATCTTGAATCTTCAAAAGATTAAATCCAAGCAGAGACTACACGACTGTCCTTGCAGTTCATTTTCTGTATTCAGTCTTACAAATATTCCTTATTGTTGAATAATAATCTTGCTTTCTGGTGTTTTAAGGGTCATCATCCAGAAGGAATTTTGTGGCAGTTTCGGCTGGGTGCCTCCTGTTCCTGCCACACAAGCTATACCTCCAGTGTCCCGAAGGTCCAGCCCAGTAGGTGGACATAGGAAAGAGTGTATTTCATACCCATAATATCCTGTGCCCTATAAATCTATCTGCAAAGTCTTTCACTTCCTCTTTCTTCCCTCTCTGCTCCTGTTGGGAGATGTTCCCTATTGGGTAACCGTGGGAAAGTATCTCAAGGCCTCTTAGGCCTGGCTAGGCCTAATGCCAGGAGGAGAAGTGGGAGGGGCGGTCTCAGACCTGGCCAGCTGAGACCAGCCTAGCAGTGGCAGGGGGAGAAAGAGCCCTGGAGGGTTTTGGTATACCCTCAGGTGGGGGGATGGGAAGTTTTGGGAGGCTTTTGGGTGTGCTATAGGGGATTCTGTACGCTTTGGGATTCTTTTGTCATTGTGCTTGTAGCTTTCTGTAAAACACTAATTGCTTTTCCGTTTAAACTTTCCATCACTGCTGCAATCCATTTGTGTGAGTGCCATTCTTTTGCCCCTTTCAAGGACAAGAGAAGATCTGCCTGGCCTCAAACCAGGACAAGTTTGTACAAGTAACTTCTCTGAGTTCAAAGAGGGATAACAGCATCAATATTCTCTAGTTTATGGCAATTATCCTTCAATCAGTCAGTTTGTTCGTGTTTAGGAAAAGCACATAAAGAGATTGTTGATAGAGAGTAGAACTGAACATGTGCTAAGTGGAGCCCTGAAATATTAAGGACTCTATTATTTGTACTTACATGGCAGGTAGATTTGTTTCCTTGCAATATTGTCAGAGAAAGAAAACTGTGGCTTTATTTTTAGAGTGTTACTTGTGTTGGTCTGCTTGTTGATGGATATTATAATTTTTAATTCCACTATGTGATGTCAGAGAAGTGATCTGCTCAGTTTAAATGCTGTAGATCTCTTGTATCATTTGTGAGTCTTGGGAAACAGAAATCTGAACAAAGATGTATCCATCTTTGCAGAAGCAAAAGTATCAAATTAATTCTATTTACTATTAATACCATTTACTTTAATTTTGCTGTACAGTTACAGTATATGTCTCTTGATTTATTAATGAAGCACTATTAATTTTAAAGCCTGTTGAATGAAAGTACATTTCTAAAACTGAAGACAATTCCCTGTGTAAGGGAAGCTTATAGTCAGTACTTTTTTAATTGTAGAAAGATGGATAATTAAATGTGTGTTGAGTTGCACAGCAGAAGAATCTACTTTTTTAAAAGGTTGGTTTTTTTGGTGGGTGTTGTTTTCAGAACAAATTTTTGGCTTAACTTGCTTCATTTTCTCTCTGTTACCAGAGATGATGACAAATGTCTAGATATTAAGCTGGGATAGAGTGAGGACTCCAGACAGGATTCCTATTTTTCTGTATAGACTTTTCTTCTATAAAGAACCGGAGATTATTTGCTTCAGTCTGTGAAGTACTTGTTACTCCAAATGGAAAGCTCTACAGGGTAACTTACTATTGTAGCTTTCACAGCCCGATATGATGATCACAATATACAAGTGTGATTTTAAAATTGTTTTGTCATTAATCTATTTTATTTTTACTTCAAGAGATCTAGGCTTAACTTTCCTAAACAGGGAAAATGATGCTTGCAAATTCCTTTCTTTCTATAGTGCTTATTTTTTAGTCCTGGGTTTTCAACCAAGACCACATATGTAGGCTTATACCTGCTTACATGATACTGTATTTCATAGTTGTGTGAAAGATCTTATCTAATAACTGTCCTTATCTTCAACAACCCTGAGCACTTAGAAACTGCATAACTTCTTATTACTATTAATATTACTATTAGTATTACTGCTACTATGATACTGTTATACTATTCTTCCAAGCATTGGTCCCACAGAGTGTGATTGTATATTTATTTTTTTCGCAGTCTGCATAACCTTAGTGCAGAATCACTTCCAGGTATAAATCCTTATAACATAATGCTTACTGAAGCACATATAGGTATTAAAGCTTGAATCTCTGGGGAGTGTAAAACACAAAAAGGAAAATCTGGCATATAGGCAATAATAATTTGTGTATCATCTGTGGTCAAACACCACAGAATGTTACGCTCCCTGATTATGTGGGTTACACAGATAAAGGTCATATCAGTATCACCTTCCAACAAATTTTTCTCCTTGTGTTTTTTTTTCCCCAGTGAGCTGAATATGTATGTCATCACTGCTGTGCTGGCAGTGTTAAAAACATCCTTGGTTATAAAAATGAATGGAGTTTGTAATATAAAGGAGAAGTAAATGGCTTTGACATTGTATCATAGCAGACTTTACAGTTTTGCCATATAATCCCTTGTCCTCACACTAAAGTGGGTGTGGGGTGGGGGTGGGGGTGCAGAAACAAATCTTTAGACCCCTTCACTGTATTTTACTATTGCAGGGAATAGCAGAGGCTAGGAGTTGTAAAGAAGACTGGCCACTGACAATTTGTTACCAAAACTATGGTGAGAAACATTATTCCGTAGCAGCCAATAGCACCTGGTGTCTGCTTTCACAAGCCCCGAAAGACTTGTCTAAGGGAGAATGCTATTAGCCAATACAGATTGAACATCTTCATCAGCAGTGTGAACGGAGGCCTATGCTGTAATTGAGACACATGTGGCTCTGTCAGCAGGTGATGGCAGACAGACACACCTGAATGACAGTGTGACAGGGAGCAGAGACAGGGGGCCCCATCTAGCCGCTCTTACTGCCGGAGTGATGAGCGCACGGAAACCCAGTCTGTGAATTATCAGCAGGCCAGAATGAGATGAGGTTTAGGGAGGGCTGCCAGACAGTTTGCAATGTGCTACACATTTCTTTCAGCAGTTACTATTTTGCTATGCATAGCCCCTTGCTATTAAGCAGACAGAACAGCTCATATCCTGTGGATGGATGATAGATATGTCATATCACTGAAAAATTGTTTGTCTTCCACAGGTGTATGGGATGCCTTCTAAAGCAGACAGAGCACATGACACTTTTCAACACTCTTTTCGATACTGATTTGGCATTTGGGGTCTATCAAAGGAGAAATCTTTCACATGCAATTATGACAGAAAATAAAGGTGATGAAGTGTTGTATACAAAGAATGGAGAGAGATCAAAGGACTGTAATGAAAACTGATTACAATAAAAGAGCTTCTTCAACCCTGAGAACTCCACAGAGCTGCTTGGGGCATGACAACACACACACTTGCATGAACAAAGGAGAAGCTGTAGATAAAATCACAGACACTAAATAGTAGGAATAAATGGGGAAAACTGTATATTGCTGCTTGCTTGGATATTGTATGACATATTAAGACACTAAAGTGATGTGAAGTCACCATTCTGACTTGAGAGAGTCTCATCAGACCATTTGTAAAGCATTCTTTACTGTAATATGTTTATAATGGGAGAGTTTTGAAAATTTATAACTTCTGATAAGTTTGTAAAATAGATTATGGTTTCCATTCTTTGGTTGTTTTCTTGATTAATCTCCTGGGGATCACACACAGAATAAGTCATTCATTTAAGTTTAAGCATTAGCAAGGACATTCTTTAGTACTGTTGCATAGAAATGAAGAAATTAATCAAGTTTAGTCATCTATCCTTGTGACTCCTGTTCTGATTTAAAGCCTATTCAAATGAATTTTCATTGACGTCACTGTATCTTTATCAAGTGACTGGGCTGAGTATTGAAACCACTCATTGGACAGTTTCAGTTCAGTGCCAAGAAATTTTGTTCCTTATCAGATTTAGAGAACTTTCACATGACTCAAAAAATCATGTGTGATTGAGAAGTTTTTTCATACATGCGCTCTTTAATGGCTTGCCAATGTCTTTGTAGTGAAAGACTTTTAATTTTACACCAGGTAAAGTATTGACAGTCAGACATTTTGAGTTTTATTATAGGTTTTTGACAGAGCTTTCAATACCATTTAGACTCGTGTTATTAATTTCAAATATGAAAAATACACAAATTAGCAGGCAGTGTGCGCTTGTTGCCCAGAAGGCCAATTACATCCTGGGCTGTATCAAAAGATGTGTGCCCAGCAGAGATCATTCTGCCACTTTGCTCTGGTGAGACCTCACCTGGGGTACTGCATCTCGGTCTAGAGCCCTCCATCTAGGAAAGACAGGGACTTGATGATCAGGGGATTGGAGCACCTCTGTTTCGAAGACAGGATGAGGGAACTGGATTGTTTAGCCTGGAGAAGAGTAGGCTCTGGGAATACCTAATAGCAGCCTTCCAGTACCTGAAGGGGACCTACAAGAAGGATCAAGAGAGACTGGATGTTGGGAACAAGTTCCTTACCATGAGGGTAATGGAACACTGAAACAGGTTGCCCAGGGAGGTGGTTGTGGCCCCACCCCTGAAGATATTCAAGGTGAGGCTCAAGAGGACTCTGGGCAACCTGATCTAGTTGAGGATGTCCCTGCTTACTGCAGAGGGGGTTGGACTAGATGACCCTAGAGGTCATTTCCAACCCAGACCATTCTATAATTCTATGATTCTAATAGCCTGTACAGATCCAAAGTAAACAGTTTAATACACATTGCTCAATTTTTCTATACATTGTTCAGTAGCTTAAAAAATAGCTTTATGAGAGAACCAGGATGTGCTCACAGAGTAATATAATTAGATTATTATTAAGTAGTAAGGTTCATTTATAGTAGCATATTGAGAATAATGATCAGATTTTTAAAAAAAAGACTACTTTTAAAAATAACCTTCATGACCTTTAACAGTGGTGAAGGGAGACTGAATAATTCTGGCCCTATTGTAATGCAGTTAGATGTTCCTGTGTAGTTTAGTACAGTCAAATTGGGTTGAAATTACATATGTTTTCAGGTATTGAGAGAGCTAAGGTACTCAAAAGCCTTCTGTTCACTGTTCTTTTAAAGTTGCACTTTCTTTTTTTGGGAAAGCAGGTGATCTGGGGCTGTCTATGCCAATTCTGTGTTGCCATAGGACTCTCATCTAGTCTTACCTGCCCAGTGGTGCTGCATGTTAAATTTCTTAGGGTGGAGGTGACATAAAATGCGCCAGTTGCTGGACTGGGGCCTTTATACTAAGTGTAAACTTTCTGCTAAATCTTGCATGTATTACTGTGTTACAGTTCCCTGACACTCATTGCTCTGACATATTAGTTACAGTTTTCTATTTTTTGTATGTCTAGTTTTTTATGTATGAAGACAAACTATGAATCCTTTTTGCTGTGAGATTATTAAAGACTTTTACACTTGTCCCTTCAAAATTATCTAAATGCATATCTGAAGTTCATAAGCTAAACATTGTTCATGCTAATTTTTAGGACCCTATAGTCTGTATTAATTTTACAAAAGGGATTTGTGGCAGAAGGAGAAATGAGTATTTATAAGGAAGAATATGAAATGCCCTTCAAGTATATTTATAGAGAGTGTTAGCTTTGTAGTATCTATATATTGTCAGCTTTTAAAGTTTTTATTTATTGTCTTCTGCAGTACTGTACTGCCTATATTTTGGATGTGCTGCTGTGCAATTGTAAACAATTTAAAGTATGCTTGACCTATATAAAATACTTGGAAAACACATGGGCTATGACGGTCCAGTAGACCAAAGCTTTAGAAGGGCTTGTGACTTTGGAAATACCAGTGTTCATCTGTTGAAGATAATACCATTTGTGGATGTTTGTAGAGATGCCAAAAATTCTTTCCCAACCACATGCCTGTAGTTGATTTGGCTCTTCTGCTAAAGAAATAGCGTAAGAGTTGCTGAAGTGAAGGGAAAGTGTGGTAGTGCAAAAAGCAGCTCAGTCTCAGAAACCAAGATCAAAGGATCCCCTGTGGCTTCTAATCCTGGCTGTGAGTTCAACTTCTATTTAATTAGAGTCAAATCATTGAGGCCTATGTTTTAGTGTCTGCTAATTTTGATGAGTTATGTTTTGGCTACCTGACTGAAATATGTAGGGGTTTTTTTCTTTCTATGACGTCTGCGTCTTTCATGAACTACATGGTTTTATGGACACTCAGGACTTTTAAAAATCCAGAAATATCTTTGTTGACATTAGGCTAAGGATTGAAATGCTCTAAACTTGTGGGTTTCTTAATGACAGCCCTCTCTCTTCTCTGGGTTAATTCTCCAAAATGTGGAGACTGTGTTAATATCGATAAAGGAGTAAAAGAAATGTTAAATTCAAGGGAATTCATAAATAAGGAATTGAACAATTATTCAAATTTATATAGTTTTTGCTGGGGTGTTTTGTTTGTTTGGGGGGTTTGTTGATTTTCGTTTGGGGTTGGGTTTTTTGGTGTTTGTTTGTTTGCTTGTTTGTTTTTCAAATGAGCACTGCATAAAGGCCCTCGTACAATTTTGAGAGCTAACATAGATTTTCATAGAGATATTATGTTTTGTAGTGGCAGCCTACAAAACAATTTATTTGACTGTGGAGAAAATCGCCTCTTGCCTTTGAAATGTAATCACAATTAGTTATGCTTAGTGGGAGAATTTTTTGTCTTTTGTAAAAACTAATCAATCATGACAAGACCAGACTTGTTTGGATATATATTATTGTACAATAGAACTGTGGTAATACCATATTGAAGTATGTTTGTATACAGCCTGTCTAACAACATTTGTGCATTAAGTATAAAAATGAAGTTCTCAGGCGTAAATCTGGCCTGAGGGCAAGTAAGATCCAAACCATGTATCATACACAAGGTATGATATCCTTCATTTTCATACCTTCTGAATTTTGTATTTAGAATAATATAATTATATTTACATTAATGAACATTTAGGCACAGAGAAGGTGAAAGAGAAGTTTATGAACTCACCAAGTTGCCTCTGCTCTCTTTCTGCATTTGCAGGGATTATTCCTGTATAGACCTACTTCTGCAAACAATATCTGCATTCTCAAGTCTTACAAAAGTAACATTTTCTAACTAAATTTCTGGGTACTGAATTGCTTAGTCTCCTCTTTCACCCCTAGAGAGGGGAAAAAAAAAAAAAAAAAGAGTTTATTGCTTCCTCACTCCCAGGAATTCTAAAATCTGTACAATCCAATAATACCAATGGTTCCTTTGCAATATGACTTACTGAAAGGGAATTTATTGCCAACTTAACAAAATATCATGTTTAATCTTATGCTCTGTATAGCTTTTAGAAACAAAATATTCATATTTCTAAAAATACCTGAAGATAATGTGATATTTATTAAACAGGTCTCTTAAGTACTACTGTGAAATTCTAGTGTTTTCTCATTTGCTATATTGAGGATAAATTATCTGCTACATTGTGGCTGTTTTTGTTGAGGTAGATAGGCAGGACAGGCTTCTGGCAAATTTCTTTTAGCCACTGAAAAGGCGTTACCAGATTTTCATTCCCATGTGACTCAGTGCAGATCTGAGGTGAGGATACTTCTGAGTACCCAGACAGCTCAGTCCTCATATTTCTTTCTTGATTTTTGCACTTGACCTTGAGAACACAGAATCCCTTGTGACATATCATTCCAGGAGAGTGAAGTTTAATGACCTCTTGGATTAATTCAAACCAAGATTTTTTTCTTTGAAAAAGATCTAGCTATATGGGAAAAGCCCACTTAGAAATGTCAAAACTGTGAAAACCCCAAAGTCTTTTGTAATGTAGAAAGAGAAGTGCAATAACCTAACTAAAACACAGGTTACAGGAATTTTCAGTCATCTCAGAAGTACTTAATTTTCAGAAGTGCAGCCCAGCAGCACTGCTTGGTTTATTTCTGTCTTGGGTATTGCAATCTACATTTATAGGGAAACAAAGTGGTAGTTTTCACTTTTTGTTGCAGTGTGGCTGATTCATTGAGGCCTTAGAAGTGGTTAATGACTGTCAAGGTACCAACATTTTGTAGCTGGAATGTAGAAGTAAGCAGTCAGCAATTGGTAGCTCAGATGTTGTATTGCAACCTGTCTAGTTTAAATACAATCACCTGTTTCTGTCAGGTAAGCATCAGGCTTTTCGTTTTATTCAAATATGGAACTCCTGGTCAGTATGAAAGTTGCTTTTTTACACCAACAAGGTATGCAATTGTCTATTGCATCTTTTCTCGATTGAGTTGCTGTGATTAAAAGTTAAAGCACATTTGAAGAGCATGCTGGAAGAGGGCTATACAGAGCTCTTTCAGATAAAAGAAAAAAAAAAAAAAGTTGAAACAGAGCTAGGAAACAGTAAAAATCTTAAAAGTGTAGGGTTTCTGGCATAGCTCTGTTAAGATTTGGACTGCACATTTTCATGTCTTCTGAGTGACTGGACTGAATAAAGAGCATAATGTGTAGTAGGAGGTCCGGCTATGGTTCCAGTGACTCAAAACTGATCAATTGAGTTCTGTAGCAGATGTGCATGGAACAGATATATATGCTGTGGATCAATGTGAGCACACGTACTTTCTCAAATTAATTTAGTTGCCTTACATTCACAAATCTCATGTTCAAACTGATCAAACTATGTTTGTCTGTCTGTCTTTTCCTTCTCCACCAGAGGAGCAGGTGAAGGGAACTGGCCTTTCAGCCCAGTACTTGATTTGTCGATTCTTCGTTTTCCAGGAGATAACAAAGACTTCCTGCTTCAAAATTAGCTTTCTGGGTACCTTCCATGTGTGGTTTCTGAATCATGCTTGTGTAACCTAGAAACCAAGGAGAATATTTAATAATTTTGCATGCTTTTTAATGATAAATCTTACTGAATTTATGACTTTGGCTTAATTTTACACTGGTTGTTGAAAAATGTGCTGGTGATAATGGAGCTCTACATCATGCTTGCTTGTGCTCCAAGACAGAACTCCTTAGAGACATCTTCATGAAAATCCTTCTGCTCATAAGTGCTTCTGCTGGGATAAGGAGCTTCTAGGGTGCTTTTGAAAAAGACAATCCTTGCTTTACAGGTAGCAGTCAAAAACCTTCTTTGGGGCTGTAAATCAACTCTTTTGATTCAGAACAAATGGCTTCAAGCAATTAACTTTTTGTGATACCTGACTTAGTCCTTGTGTGAACATAGTGACAGGAAGAAGATAGTTTAAAGTCAAAAAGCTTTACAGCAACAGACAGTATTTATCTGCCACGGCACAGTTTCGCTGGCATTTCAGAATCGAATCCTGAAATAGCTGCTGCCAGTTCAAAACATTTGCTCATTCTGCTGAAGTTTGAATATGTTTATTATAAAGAATCTTTTCTTGATTTTTAGTTCAGCTATCTCACCAGGCTTCCTTGAGCTGTAGACAAAGCTGTTACTTGCCTAGAGGAGCAAATAGGAAAGATAAAATCTTGATTTTAGGTGTGCATGAGCCATGCACTCTCTTCTTGTTAACACTTGTCTCTATGCCACAGATATTAACTGTTTGTTTCTCAAATTATCTCACTGATTAGCATAATTTGACTAAATTCCTAGCAGCTTTTGTCAACTAGTATTTACATCAAATGTTGCTGATTCTGCTTCAGGTGTAATGAATGTTGATGTATGTCCAAAAGCTTGTCCAGTTTTCATAACTGTATCCCTTGGTCTAGCAAGTTATTACCTCTACCATTCTTTGCTTATAGTACATTCTTGCCATCTGTGTGTCCTTGAGTTTACAACAACTCAGTTACTTGCTTCTTGATATAATAGCAGCCTTGAAGAGGTGGGGTTCATCTTTTTTGTTGGATTGAGTTCCTCTGCTTCTGTCTATTTCAGAGCTCTTTCCTTGATATTAGACTTGCCATGAAAGTTTTGCTACCTGGTAGTTTTTGTGTGCTAAGGCATATGAGGAAAGGAATTCAGTGTTCCTAAATGAAAGCATGGTACCCTTGGCAAAAGGTGCTTTGTTTGAGTAATTAAAAATAAAACTAAATATTATAAAGTTTTGGGGGGGTTTTGTGGGGTGGTTTGGGTTTTTGTTTGTTTGTTTTTGTTTTTGTCTAGCTAACATTTACATTGCTTGGTTGAACTGAAAACTATAGCCAGTTTATCTTTCTAGGTACAGTTTGCTGAGCCTTTTTATATTTCAGGAGCTTCGCATTTTCTGGACAGTTAGGACTTTATATATATCTTTTTGCAGCCCTGAGTGGCTCTCTACACCAAGGTTTTAATAAAATTTCTCCTTAGTGACACACTGCTATGGGTAGCAGTGATGAGAATTGTAGTATAGAAAAGGCACCAGGAGGTTTTTACTGTGTTTCTAAAGACTGACCCCATAGCGCTTGTGGGCTTTTTAGTGTCATGGGCTTTTTAGTATTAGTTTCTGTTGGGTATGATGTGCTAGTAGGAAATTTCAAAGGAAAGGCTGTTGTAAGCAAGCTAGAAAACTCATCCTTGGAATAGCAAAGACAGTACTACTAAGGAAAACAACTTCTAGTTTTAAGGACAATACAACAAGTTTACATCCTTAAAAAAGAAGTCAGTAATTTAAATGTCTGTATTCTCTGAGTGGCTGCCAGAGCAAACCATGTTTGCATTCACTGTTCCTTCCATGTAGGAGCAAGCCTACTAAAGTTTTCCAAGTCTGCTCTGTCATTCTTAAAGATGCTGTAGAGGGGGAAAGTGGGGATTTTTCTGTCAGACAAATGACCTCTATTTAGATTTGTTGACAAATAAGAGCAGACCTTTTAGTACCCATAAACCTGAATGCAAAGAGTGGGCTTCTTAAAGCAATTCTGAGTGTTCAGAGGCATTGGTGGAACTATTACAGGGTAGCAAAAGACGCGGTTAATTGGTAATGATTAAAGCTGTCCGAAATCAAATTCTGTGAGTTTTCAGAACACATAATTGTTCCATGTAATCCAGAGCGGTACTACTCTTTCATCTATATGAAGAGATCAGAAAAGAGAGATTTACAGCTTAGGCTGCCCCAAGCCACACATAGCTGACTTAATTTTCCTTTCAGAGGGAATTTAAAGATTGTTGTTGTGACTGGTTATTGGTGGATTATGTGTTATTTTGAGGTCACCTGTGAGTTTTTGTTAAATGACTGATTGACTGAAATTCATTATTCTGTCAGGCCTGTAATGGAGGTAAGATTGAGGACACTGATAAATGCAAAACCTAAAGCAATTCTTATAAATGCACATAACATTTTTTTTTCAATTTAAATAAGTCAGGCAGAATACACATATCCCTTATGGTGTTTTCTGTCCTTCTATTGTTCCCTGTGTAGCCAGAATATTTATTCTTTGGAGATCCTTAGCTTACAATTGAACAGTACTTAGCAGTTGGATGTGTTCTCTGACATATCCAAAACATTTGGATTCAAATTCTCTTTCTCTGTTCTTTTTTTTCCCAATGCTTCAGATAATTCCTTTTGTTCTTAGTCACACATTCATTGTAGTTATAGATTTAAGTGAACAAAATGTGGACAAAATATGCAAGATTAACAATTGATTTAACACTGGAAGTGATACTGATAAAGAAGAAATCCTCTATGACACATATTTTATAGACTGTTTAAAAAGGGAAGAGAAGAGAAAGACAAGGAGGGACCTTTCAGTTCCATATTCTTGTCTAAAATATGCCTGGTCAGTCTGGCCGTGTAAATGTTTGGCAAGGTGAGTTTGAAGTTTTTTGGCTGTTAAGGGAGGTAGGGGTCAGTACTGCATGGCAGAAAAGATGGTTTTGTTTTTTTCAGGTGTACGGTTTTGAGGTTGCAGGACAAGTGCAGAGGGGCTACCTAGAATTAATTTTTGCTCTTGAATCATGTCAGAGATATTTACAGTTTGGGATGAGAATCAGTTTTGATTTTACTGTGGAATGCAAGGCAGTGATTTAAAAGCAGGATGAAATTATTTCCCTCCCCCAAAGGCCTTTAGGCCTTTTAGAACATTCTGGTCAGTGTTAATGTGTTTCTTCACTTCCGATTTATTTATTTATTTTTAAACTAATTCAAAGGCCATATTTAAAGATATTTAAAGTGTGCTGCTATGTATCTTTATTTGAAAATTTTTATTTAAAAAAGTGGTCCTATTCTCTTCAGGAAGAATGATATCAAGAGCCATGCTTGTCTGTTCTGTGGTTCTATGGTTGGTTTATAGTTAAGTTTATTAAATCTTCCTGTTTGGTCCATTTTTTTTTCTAGCTTGCAGTAACAACTAAATCTGACAAATATGCTGTATATACCTCCTTGAAAGGTTAAACCTCTAGTGAATCAGTTTGTTAATCATCTGTACCTATTTCACTGTTTACTGACTTCTCTTTTAACTAACTGTGAGATAAGAGGTGCCTAGAAGTCTACAGCCATTTTAGTAACCTATCATTGAAATGAAGCTGTGTTAACAGTGTAATATTGGACAGGCACTACCACGATGGTGGGTGATCACATATGTGTTATCTCTCTTTTAAAAAGCTGTTTTCCTCCTTCCAGAAGTTTAAAGGGTAATAAAATGTTTTCTTGTGCAAGTCTGTGTGTTTCTATGATTAGAGTGTGACCCAATTTTCCCTTGAGAGTCTTGATATATGTGTGGGCAAGGGTTCACTGAACACAGTAGTAATCTTTCTCATACTAGTTTGTAGAGGATGCCAGACGTTTCTTCAGCTCATACTCCAGCAGTCGGTGAAAAGGGTTTATTCATCTCTTGGTTCCTGAAGACAGAAAGGCTTATGTATCATGTAAATATTTTTTTTTCTGATCAATTAATCTTTATTCCATCATTTTGATGTTCCTGAATTAATAGTTTAAATAACATTTAGGAGGACAAAATCTAATGCATTGTACTGATCAGTTTCATAAGATCTTGAATCAGGTCTGCACAGAATACAGCATTCTAAAATGTGATAAATGCCTCTCATATGAGATTAATTGTTGTATACTCCTTTCCTGGAATTATTGTATAAATTTTGGCCATATTACTGTAATCCTTACCTTGGCAAGTATTTATGTTTTGTTTAAAAATTAGAAAAAGTTTGTCACTATTGAAAAAAATCAGTCTTTGTTGTATATAACTACTGTGGTCTTACGTATTTTAACAGTATTTAATAGTTGTATGTTGTTAACTATAGTCAGGAAACCTCCAAAATTTGTTTCTGCAAATTTCACTCATTGACAGAATCATAAATGGAGCACTAGTTTTGTCCAGTGTATGTCAGAACTAAAATGAAATTGCTATGTAATTTATGCACAACTAAGTTTTGTCTGTGTGTGACTGCTTACTTTCAAAAACAAGTATGAAAACTCAGTGTAAATACTCTATTTGTGACGCTCAATATTGGGACTTGTACTTAAAAGCAAATCAAAAGCTGTGAAAAGTATTTAAAACTGAAGTTTACTCTTTATTGCTGCTCAGTGTGTCTTATAAAAAGCCTTGCAGGCTGCTCATTGTCAGTCTTAGATACATGGCATAAATATTTAGCTGTAGATAAGGCTGTGTTTCTTGAAATTCTACATGTGTCTGGGGTATGTTAGCAATATTTTAAGTTTGCTTTATTTTTAAATATAAACTGGAAACAGTGAGGACATTTTTGAAAAGTCAAACATAGAAAGAACATTTGAATTTTTAAATGCATTAGTTGTGGTTTTGAAGAGGCCTCAGTCTTGGCCTCGTTTGCAGTTTCAGCAGCTGTTTCATGTATGGTATTTTATTTGCGCTGCATTATTGGCACTGGGGGTTTGATTCTTGTAGATTCTGTTATAATTAGTATCTTGTATAAAACTAATCTAATCTGAATACATCTTCAGAAAATAGGTGGTGTAGAATTTGCTGGTCTGTCAGTCAATGAAGTTGTACAGTGCAGCCTCAACCAAGAAGCTGTTACGATGTTTGCCTTGCACAGTCCTTTTACCTTATCACATCCCAGCCAGTTCCAGACTGGAGACGCAAAGAAACTTCACAGAGGACAGTTATTGAAATCACCTGCCCTGGGTAAAGTTTCTACTTAACCTCATCAGTTAGTTGTTGACTGATATGTAAAAGCTTATGTTCCCTTGGAGTTGGATCTAACTATGTATGTATTCAAGTCTGTTGAGACGGCTGGAAATGAGTGATGCACTCAGCATTTGAATCTGTAAGAAAATACCACAGGCTAACAGTAAGTTGGTGGAAAGGAGCTAATGCTAGATTTCCCACTAAAATGAATACACTTAGTTAGAAAACCAATTTACAGATTTTCAGAATTATGTGTCATTCTCAGGCATCTATCTGTTACGTCTTGCTATGCAGCAAGCTTCACAAACCAGTTTCATCACCTTCTGGGGAATTAAATTTTGCTGCAGATGTTTTTTTCTTCATGTAAGTGTGTATGAACTGTCTGGAACAAGTTAATCCAGATGTGGCTTCAATGCATTTTCTGATCTTAAAATTAATTCAGTTGTAGTGCTAGAGTTTGTCATAACTGAGAGATTGGCTCACCTCACAAACTTCAGGGTGATCTTAATGGATGGATTTGATGATCTGAAAGGTCCCTTCCAAACTCCCCGATTCTGTGATCTTATGCCTTTTAATTAAATTCCAGGGATATTACTGTTGTGAACTGTCATGTTGAGTATGTGAAATGAGAACTTGGGCCTTTATGTATGTGTATTATAAAGACCCTTCCAGGTCCTGTTCTTGCATGTTACTTGTCATCTGTTTTCTCAGTTCTGTTACCTGAGATTTTTGCTGTGGGTTTTGTCATAAATTCTCAATCTGGAGCCATATGTCATTTTCTGCAATAAGACCAAGACACTGTTATAAAGCAGCAACACCTTTGTTGGAAGAGAAACCAATTTAACGTTCATTGATTCATTTAAGAAATTTAGTTATTAAAAAATACAGAACCAAAATGGTACAGAATCTGAAGAACAAGCATGCAGGTTAAAGAACTGTTTTGTGAATCAACCCCCTCTTTTAATGCCTGCTTAATAGTTTTGTATGACCCATTTCCTGCAGAGTTTAATGCGACTGTTTCAAAGATTCTACTAAATTGGAATAGGAAATTTATTTTATATCAGTCGATGTTTCACTACAGAAGGATGCCATCCAGCATGTTGATGAGAAGATACTAAACATATTCATGTGATGTCAGTGTTTTGCTGAAAAAAAATCTTGTGATCTGTGCCCTGAGGTGTAAATTACAAGAGTTATTCAAGTGCTAGATGTGGTTAATAGTATTAACAAAGTGGGCCTTCAGGGTGAGTACAGCTGACGCAGAAAACTAATTACCAGTTGCAGAGATCTGCTCTCTTTGTGGATGAATTGTCCTTCTTCCCTTCCTCCCCTCCTTTCCCCTCAAAGTACAGAAGCAGGACCAGAGTATCTTTTCATGATGTCTCAAGAATTTCTCTTACTATTGAAATTTAGTCTGAATTGAGAACTACAGCAGAGTGTTAGACATTCACTTGCAAAGAGCTGTGAGGTTGATCTAGTGGATGGTAAAGTACACAATGCTGATGACCTCCATACATGCAAATCTGGATATGTGTCTGTCTGGTCTCTTTGCTTCCAAAACCCTTTTCTTTGAGCTTTCTGTCATCACAAATGTATCATTTTGCTGTATTGTATTAATTCCTAGTGCTTCTGTCTGTTAGGCTTCAGTCTACACCATTAAAGCACCATATTTTTGTCTGTGCTATTTGGCCATTTTATGTATAAGCATTTTGTACCAGGATTCTTGATATCTTTTAGGCGTTAGCAATAAAGACAAAATAAAATGCTTCATGTGAGTATTAGGCAAGGAGATGAGAGAAGATTTATATTGCCATGTGACTTATGGCTATTTAAAAAAAAAAAGAGGAGTTTATGAAGTTTTAAGAGCTCTGTGAGAGACACTTCTGGGAGAACAAAAATTGCACCTTCTAAGGACATCATCCATCTACCCTAAGAATCAGACATATCTGAAGTTCATAAACTGAAGTATGTATTCCTTTTTGTTATTTATTTTTTAAAAATGCTACCCATATGGTAAATGGTGGAACTGTCTAATTGGTCTGTTTTGAATTTGATCTTTGTGGACTGTACATGCTGTAAAAAAATCCTCTCCCAAAACAAGCAAAAAAACCTGTGGCTGAACAGAAAGAGGAAAGTTCTTTGTTTATGCTCCAAACTACTGCACTCGCTATTGGTCAGGTGGGACCCTCTGGAGGTAGTGAGGTCAGTTCTTACTTGAAAGTAACTGAGCTTAGTGATCAGAAAATCCACCTAAGCATATACATTGAAGCAGGCAAGGAGTGAAAGAACCAGCAGACTGGGAGTTTGCTGCAGGAATAAAGGCATGGGAGGACCTAAGGGACTAACTCAATGAGCCTGCAGAATATTCATCACTGGTGCATGAGCTTGCAGGCTTGACTTTCTATCCATGTATTCAACTCAATAGCAGTTCCAAAGCCATACTGATGATGAGAAGACAGGTGTATTTAGAGAATTAATAGAAAAGATCAGTGGTTCAATGAGCTCTTACTTTGACAAGTGTTACAACTGTCTTTTAACCTCTAGACAAAGGTGGGTAGAAAGCCCATTGCTTTACATTATCAGTTTCTGCGCCAAGGTGGTGTAGGCTCCACCAGTGTTTTCTGCATCTGCTATGTGAAGATACTGTGGTATCTGGTGTAATTGTAAAAGTGAAAATCTTACAAGTGTCCACCGTATGGATGTATGGTAGAGATTGTGGAGTATAATGTGTGCATACATTATGTATATGTATTAGTATAATCTGTGTGCATATTCATTTACAGATGGTTATTCAATAATGTGTTTCTTAATAAACAAAATATACTAAGAACTTAGGAAGGGAAATACTCTTTATATATTTTGGATTTGAGACATGTATGTTGGGCATCACTAGTTATGCCCATTTATCTTTATTCTGTGAGTCAGTAGTAGGTGTGAGTTGACAGCTACATGTTCTCTATGTTCAACTTCCTAGTTTTGAGCTGGGTCTAAGATGGAAGAAGTTTTCCTTCTGTAAGGATTACCAGACCAGTGCTGACAGTCAAGAATCTCAGATTTTAGCACATTTCACATGGCATTACTAGTTGATGGTCGTCCTTCTGCACAAAATTATTGGTATCTATCTTCATTTGGAACTCTACCTTTATTCCCTAGTAGATGCTGCATGTGCTTTCTTCTGTTCCAATCTGAATGCTTTCTAATGTGGCTGTCTTCCTCATGTGACCCTCTCAGTAGTTAATAACTTTTAACCCTGATTGCCTTGAGACAAAACAAGTAGATGATGATTGAAAAATATACTTAAAGAAAGTGATACCAGTTTTCTGCCCATTACATTCATGCCTTGATGAAGGCTATACCTTTATTGGGGAAATGAGAACACTGAATTAAATGTGCTCAACATCTGTTTCTCAAGAGACACTTGAGCAGTGTGGAAGTAGCGCTTTTCCTCTGTGGTACTAGCAGGGTCTAATCCTGTGACCGTGTCTCTGTCAGTAGCAATTATCCAGCCTTTGGTTTACCCATCCCAGGGACTGAAAGGAATGGGAGAATGGGTCTTTGAACTGACAGGCTAACTAGCTTTACAACATTGAAGAGCAGAATTAATTCGACAATTTTGGAATCTCTCTCTCTGTTCTGTTATGTCTTCAGTTCCAGAGACATAGTTTTCTCTCTCCCACTTCTCCACCTCCCTCCCCTTCACCCCCACCAACTGATTTTACATTAATGACTTGCATAAAAAAATCATTGAAAGTACACTTTGAACTGAATATTCTTTTTTAGTTACTGAAATGAACATACCATTATGCTAGGTACATTCCTCAGCCTGAGAGAGGTTTGCAACCAGAACTTTTTTTTTTTTACTTTTTTTTTTAAATTTAGGTGTAACTGAAATAGTTAATATGAACTGGTAACAACACTATTATTGAGTTACCAAAGAAAAAAGGCCCACATAAATAATTTCTACAAAAGAAGTTATTTCCACATGGTTTGCAACTGCCTCCTGTAATTTCTAGTATCTTGCTTTTGTCAGATGTCACATTTCAAAAGGTATTTCTTTACACTGAGAAGAACCTGAAAAAGTATAAATTCAACATTGGTAATTATACTTTTCTTTCCAAAATTTACCCATCTAGTTTTATCATCTGTGGGTTTAGTGTTTGGTGCCTTTGTTTTTTGGTGGGTTTTGTTATTTTGTTTTGTTTTGAGGGGAGGGGTAGTGTTTGAGTTTTGTATTCTGTTGTTTGGTGTGTTAGTTTTTTTTAAGTAAAAAACTCCACAGAAATTAAAACCAAAAAAGGAGCCAATACACAAACAACCTGAAAAACATATTAAAATAAATGACTGCTTCTCTATAGATAGCAATTGAATCATCCAAGATCACAGTGTAGAACAGTGATACTCATAAATTATACCAAAGAAACACAGATTTCCTTTCATCAGCTTTCTGTGAGAGGGAAATGATATTTTCCTGCAATGGGGATTTTTCTGCAACAACATAGAAGTAGTGAAAAGTAATCTGACTAATTATTATGACCCTATATTATAAATAGAACTCAGAAAAGGAGTGCAGATTTGGAAAGAGTGGTTGAAATGGTGATGAGGCTTTATGAAGCTCTGGGACAGTTGAGACTTATGAATCCCTGAATTCACTACACTGAGATATCAATTCGAAGTTACTGAGCAGGAAAGGATGTAAGCTATGCTTGATTTAGATCTTGGGAGCTGTGATCTCTAGGGTGGTGGTTAGATTCATTGTTACATTCCTAGCCATGTTCCCATGAAGACTGAGTATCTCTGAAAGCTTGACTTGTTGCTGGAATTTAATATTTGATCCCCGTTAAAGTGGTCTAATAGGAAACAACTGTTTCGAAAAGTGAAAGGTTATCATATTGTCACCTGGATTTTCACAGAGCTTTTTTTATCTCCTGCAAATCACTTGTCTTCCAGGGCCAATTTGTTGTGCTGAATCATTTGTCTGTTGCAGTCATAGAGAGGTGAGTTTTTATGTTCTGGTTTTCCAGTACTGTATTAGCAGAATATGGACAAGGATCTATGACTCTGTAGCTTGTGAGGTGTGTTATGCATAACTAAAATAACCTAAAGAAACTGTTCTTACAGTGTTTTGTGCTTATCTTAAAGAAAAACAAAGACTGGGAAAGATTTAAAATAAGACCTGCCCCTTCCCTAAGGCAGAGGCATACTAGGAACTCAAACTGCAGATACAGATTTGTTATGAAATTCAACATGAAAAATGTTTTGGATCTCTTAAAGATGGATACTGGCCTGGAAATTCAGTAAGTCCTCAATAATCTTGCTTCTGATTATGCTTGAAGGTCAGGATATTCAGCAATGATTTTATTTTATTTTTTAATAATTAGTTGAAATGTTTTTAATCCCATATTTGGGCCTTCTGTGATTCAGCCTTGGGAGTTTAGTGTCTTACTCTTCAATCTTCAAAATCTTTTTAAGAAGGCACACAAAATTACAATAACAATAGAAGCTATTTTTTTAAAAGAATATTAATGCACCTTTGAGTCGGATTACTGTCACAATAGCCTTTAAGTCATAGGCTATTAACATGGATAGTCATTTATGCATTAGCGCAGCCAAAGAAGCACAGCCCCTAATGGACTGCTGTAATAATGCTCAGCCCACAGTGTCACTCAGTGACAGGCAATTTTATTTAATTATAGCATGGTACTTGCAAATTAAAAAACTGCAAACAAAGCAAAACCCCAATAAACTACTGGTTTTGTGTGAGAATTGTAACTGGAAAACATTTTTGTAATGAAAACTAAAGGAAAACACTCTAATCACAAGTAATGGAGTATAATTTTCAGTTGTTTGTTTTTCCATGTGACACATCCTTTATGAGTCTTTATAAATTATTCTAAGTATTGATTTTATAACCTTTGACTATAAAATCATCCTGTGTTGAATGTAGTAAGTATTAAATCCTTTCTACCCCTTTTCTGTTGTGAATTTCATGGATGAGATAATAAATCAGGCCACTTTTTACCATTCTGTATCAAAACTGTTTAAGGAGTTCTTGAGTTAATGAAATCAAATACCTCTATTCTTCTACCTAGCAGTATAATGTTTATCACCAATTCAGACCACATTTTTCAGTATAAAATACAATAATTTATTCATTAGAAGTACAGAAACATGTTCAAACACTCATCATGACCATATGAAATGGGAAGTCCATGGCACGGGTTTTGTAGCAGCTGTTACCTATATTTTCTGTGATGATCAGTTACTGTGTTTCTGTGTTTCTGTGTCAGTTCTTTGCTAAGGTTTGTGAATTCTATGTAAAGCTGTTTGTTGTGTGTATGTGCTGTTTGTTGTGTGTTTTGATTTTTTGTGTGTTGGGTGTATGGATTGGTTGGTTGGTTGACTTTTGTTGTTGGTGGTGGTTGGGTTGTTTGTTTTTTTGGTGTGGGGGGGTGTGTCTTTGTTTGTTGGTTGGCTACTTTTTGTTGTTTGATGTTGGTTGGTTTGGGGTCTTCTTATCCCTAGCACTTGGAAGGGGAATTTTGTTGTAAAAATATTGGCAGCTGAGCTTGAACATTTTTTAAACTATGAGACAAAAGCTTGAAACAAAACTACATATGGCCGAGTTTTTAAAGAAAAAGTAACAATAAACACAAAATCTTATCTTGATACTGTGCTGTTCATTTAATGAATTATTAACCTCCAAGACTATAATGTCTGCTTAAGTGCCATTAAATTTTATCATGTTAATCTTTTGCTGTGAATGTGAGTGTGCTAAATTCCATATAAAATCTTAGATATGGAAAAAACCTGCAAACCAGAAGAAAGTATATATGATGAAAATCATATTTCCACAGCAAATAATTCAATCTCATTTTATTTGTTTGTTTTTCATAGCTCCCACAGGCACAGGTCTATAGTGTAAACATCCACATTGTGTATGTAGGCAGTTTTTAGCTCATTTTGTATTTTTAACAAATGAAGATCTGAAGCTGATAAATTGCATCCTTCTTTTCTCTTAGCACTTACAATTGCTTCCTTTTCAATGTACTTTTCTCCTTTCCAATCCTTTAAATATTTTTTTTTAAGTCAGCTTGATTAAAATGATTAAGAATGATGATTCATACAAGAGTCTTGTGTAACTACTTTTAAAATTAAAGCCTCTATATCTGATGTATTAATCATTCTGGAACATCCTAATCTGTCATCCAATACATAGTGTTGAAAAATATCAAGATGGATGAGATCCAGAATCAGGAGAGCATCAGGAGCTATGAGGCCAAGGCAGATGGTAGATTCTGAGAATACAATCACAGCAAAGAAGCCAAGTGTGCACGTTCTAGTAGTGCAGCAGTGTCAGAGCATACAGCTCACTTAAATTCTTGTCTTACTTTCCAGTGTAAAAACTATTGAAAATGAATGTTAAAAATTTGCTTCCAAGCCTAGGTCTTACTGAAAGTTAGAAACAGTTTTTCAAATATCCAAATAAGACTGTTAGAAATGGGAGCAGAGCCTCCTAATTTACATGGAGGGCTTTGAAAAAAAATTATTGAATTTTCTGATTACAGTATTATACATCTGCATTTCTTGTAACTCCATCATCATAGTCCTTATTTGAGATATTTCACAGTGTTATTGTGAACTCACTATGTTTTACTATATGCATTAACTCATGGCAAATAAGACCAAAAACCTTACAGAACGGAACCACACATTTTATGAAAATCACCATATCAAAGCAAGTAATTTGAATGAATTAATTTTGTTGGTGGTTTGTTGTTTGTTTTGCTGTTTCTATTATTTTTCCTGTTTAGAAATATGCTTGGTCATATGAGGGAAAAATGAAGTGTCAAATACAGGTTTTTTTTAACAGATGGCTTTTTATTAAAAAAGGCTAGCTTGTGGGTCAAAAAAATCACGCAGAAACTATAGCGAAGTCCACTTAATGACTTCTTAATTCTTAGCTGAACCCTATATTGAGGGTTTTTGCTTATTTGAGACAACAATTAGTGATGTGAAATATGGGAAATAAGCAGTGCATCAGCTGACTATTTATAAACAGATGAAAATTAATACTTTAAATTTTTCAGGTACATGTGAAATGTTTGGAGAGTACTAATAGATGACAGTTTTAACCTTTGTTACGTAAGGAAAAGTAGTTTACTTTGTAAGATAATTATTCCAAGAATATCTTGTCATGCTTTCCCAAAACTAATTGCAAGCATAGATATAATTTTTTGATGTCTGAAGATGAAATTTCTTCTCCTTTCTAAGCCATTATCATTTAGAAGTATAGGTATTTTCAACCAAAGAGACTTAGGTGTAGTATCATTAGAACACAAGATGAAGGTAAAAGTCCCTTTTCAGTGGTGCCCAGAAACAGGACAAGGAGCGATGGGAATAAGATGCAGCACAGAAAGTTCCACATCAACATGAGGAAAAGAAACTTATTTACTTGAAGCCATGGTTTAGTTAGTCCCGAGGTGTTGGGTGACAGGTTGGAATTGATGATCTCTGAGGTCTTTTCCAACCTTTATGATTCTATGATACTGTGAGGGTGATGGAGCACTGGAACAGGATGCCTAGAGAGGTTGTGGAGTCTCCTTCTCTGGTGACTTTGAAAACCCACCTGAATGCATTCCTCTGTGGCCTGCCCTAGGTGATCCTCTTTTGGCAGGGGGTTCAGACTAGATGATCTCTAGAGGGTCCAATCCCTAACATTCTATGACAGGTGACTAGGTTTTCTATTTGGAGCAGAAGATCCTTACTAAAAATGCTGGATTTACACAATGGAATGCATAGTGAATGTGAAAGAAAGTGTGTGATTTTCCAATCTATCCTGTGTTTTATACACAGTGCAACATGTGTCCTGCCCTTCTGCTAGCTTTTGCAGACAGCATTTGCTTTTGTGCACAATGGAAAATTAACACCAGAAGATGGGGGGAAAAAACAAACTGACCAGTTCTGAGAATGCATGCTAAGACCACCAAGAGATGAGTTGTTTCAGCAAACACAACAAGCCATCTTTACAGTTCAGATTTTTCAGCTTCCATGTCATGGAGCTTTGGGCCTCTTATTCTCTCACTGGTCACATTGACATGTATGTGCTGTGCCGTGGGACATTTGGGGTTGTGTGTACCCAAAATTATAGTAGTTTATGTTCATTTTGGGATAAATGTGTCAAAATTCTCATAGCCAAGTAATATTTTTTTATGTCTGCAAAAGATTTAGCTTTTTGCATTTAACCTAGAAGAAGTATTCCTCAGGTAGTAGTCAAGAGAAATCTGTTGAATAATACTTTGTAAGGATTATTTACCCCTGGGATGCTTAGGTATTGTGATTGGGGTGGGGGTGGGGGGGAAGTAAATCTGTAAAATGGTATTTTCTGTTGGATTGCTTTGATGTGTATTTTAATTGCATGTGTTGGAGATATCCCTTGCAATTGGCAAACCAGCAGTTTCAGTCACAGCTTATTTGTGTCTTAAGTTTATTGTTGGATTCCTGCTGATAAAGCTTGACAAAGAGTTTATTCTTTAGTTCATTCTTAGATAGAGACTTTGCATTTCCATCAGCTGGCTGATTTGTGTCATTATTTGGGGATATCAGAATGCTTCTGGGTATGTTCCCATAAATTCTTAATGTGACTGAATGCAGTTGAGGTACTATAACAGCGACAGAGATCATACTGCATCTTGACATTGTCAGGCATTATAAAAAAAAGCTAGGTAATAATTAGCAGATAATACATAAATCTCTTTGTGCCGATAAAATGAAGTGTGAGGCCTACAACAACTTGCACCTCCTACTTTTTGTTAAAAGCTTGTTTACAGTGCCTATGACTTGGCAAGCATTGACCATGGGGATTGGAAGGTTGCTAACAGACCCCATCTTCTTTGCATCTTGGATATTTCCTTATGTTGTATAGCAACACTTGCAAGGCTCTAAGTAGTGTTTTTCCTGGTTCAGAAAAGTGAAGCAGCTACAATTTTGCCTTCATGATATACCTCTTGTCTGTGAATATCAAGATACCACTTCACAAGGTCGGTTTTTGACCTTTGCAAGATATCAGTGTTATAGTGTGTAACTAACTTATCTAGGACATTACATATAATAAAATATCTTATATATGACAAAACTAAGTGCTTGGTATTTGTGCAATATTGGAAATAACTTCCATTTTTTTCTCTTTGTGTGCATTCTATCTTTTGTCCAATTTAGAATTATACAGCTACACTCTCCCTGACTTGCTAAATCTAAGCATGATGCATTTGGGGATAGGAAGTAAACAGAGTAGATTACTACAGAGCCAAGGAGACTGGCTTCATGCATTTCAGGTATTAGCCTGAGAGAAGAGGTTTATACTCTGCTCTGCTATTAGATTTGCTGATACTGCTTTCACATGAAGAGTAGTTGCTCAAAGCAGGTTTCAGTTACCCTTCAACAGCTACCATTAATCCTTGCATTTATAATTGCTGAGGATTGTTTTGTTGTTTTTATAAAAATACATGTTCTTTAATTTTACATCCTCTTTTTTACATCCTCTTACAGAATGTGCATTGTGTCTTTATGCGTGTTGTCTAGATGGACGGATACAAGTAAAATTCATGACCATAACTGTAAACAGTAATAATTCACTTTGATGACAGTTTTAGCAGGGTATAATTCAAATTCTTTTTCCACCTCAAGCAATTCTTCAAAACTGAGGGCTAATGTTTTCTCTAAAAACAAAGTCTTCAATAACCATCACAAGATCATAAAGGAAAATCACATGGGATATTTCTGGAGAGCAGGAATGAAATTCAAACATGACACCAAAGTTTGATGCGTAACAGAACTGTAGGGTAAATAAAAGAATCAAAACAAGCTCTATGTTTTGGGAATAATAATTAAATAACTTTGGAGAGCATGAGAAAGGTATGTGATCATTTGTGAATATGATGCTGAATAAATACAGTACCTTACAGAACTTGTGAGCTAAACAGACATATATTGAAACAAGAATTGGATTTGAGCTTGCCGAGGAGTTTTTCAGCATAAAGAAGTATTTCCCAGGGTGTTGGATAGCCAGCATCATAGTGCATAAGTAAGTTTCTCAGAATTCTTGGTGGAAAGATTTATAGGTGTGTGAAGGTTTATTCTGAGCTATTATTTGCTTTATATAGATAATGGTGACTACTTCACACTCCTTCCTTGTTCTAGTCCTATCTACAGTGTTTCATTTCTATTAGCACGTAATAGAGTCCAACTAACTGTCTTGTTATCATGATATTGATGATTCTTCTGTAACCAGCAGTGCATCAGTCTTGAGAGTAAGGCGTGACTGAACCAAACTAATAGAAAATGTATGTTGTAGTGCTTGGTAGGCATATTGGGCAAAGTATGTTTAACTGGAAACTAGTAGTTTGGGATTTTTAATTTTTTTTTTTTCTGGCTTTCAAGTCCTCTGCTCAGAACTATTGTAATGTACTATTTTAGCCCATTCTTCTTTTTCTCTGAGCTTATTTGAGAGCCTCCAATGTATGCAATATAACATTCTAGCAGAAGAGAAAAAAAGTGATTTTGCTTTTCATAACTCTTTATCATGCAGTTTAATTTTTCTAATTCTGAACTCTTCCTTTAATTCTTTATGTCACTAAATTATGAGATGTTCCAGAGCCAAGCCATCTGGCTTCTATAAAAGCCAGAGAAAGATCAAGGACACCTCCAACTTCTTTTATTGACCAGAGTGCCTCATGAGCCTTTAATGGGAATCGTGGGGGTGGGCAAAAAGTTTGGATTTCTTAGCTTAAAGTGCTCTTATTGATGGGCCTCAGAAGTGAGGGCAGCTTTCTACAGAGTTTCATAAACCTTTATGACTACAAGAGTGTAAACAAGGTAAAGATGCACTGTGTATCACACTGACTAAAAGGAATATTCTGAAGATTACACATTTCCTTGTTTAAACATATAATCACTTTGAATTGAAATGTTCCAATCTTTAATGACTTGAAATGAAAGAGAAAAAAACCCTCTATCTAGAAGTTGAAATACACATGATTGTTAGTTAAGATTTATTTTTTGTGTGTATGTTTATACTATGTGTCTGTCATGGTAAATTTGGGTATAGAATGCTCCTTATGTTTATAAAAGACAAAGCTTATGAAGAAATTTAGCAGTCTGGGGAACTATGTAGTCGCTGACAGTATTGCTGCATGTGAAATCATTGGGTTATTACAAGTCCATTTTGAATGGCTAGGTTAACTTACTCTCTAGTCTCAATTTTACTTTGAATAACATTTATAGCAGAGCAGAGTAGGGATATTAATGGTTGTTCTTGACAGCATTTTGCAACTGTGTAGAAAATTTTTGTTTGTGAATTGGAAAATGCCTTTTAATGTTACAGCAGTTAAAAAAAACCCAAATGCTGTAGGTGGAAGAATAGGAATAGTAAAGCTCTTTATCACATTTTGCATGGTGCCCAAGACAATGATCTCGCATTTAGGAGCTTTATATTTTGACTAGATGATGACTTGTTCCATTGAATTAATCAAGGCTCAATAGAAAAATCACAAATATAAATCTTCAGTCATCTTATTCATAATATGAGCTTCCTGCTTTTGTACTTCTTGGAAATGCCTGTATGCCCTGTATACCTTATGACATCTTGATGCAACTGAAAATATATAGAGCTTTATGACCCTGACTGCTAGGGGGCAGGGCATGGCCTAATGTCAGGCCTTGAATGTGGAAGATACAGGGATGAAGTCAACAAACAATGCTGTTCTTTGATTTGCTCTAAGTGATTTTTGGAAGGATGCTGGAGTTTGAAAAGAAAAATTATAAAAAATCAAATATCATTAGAATACAAGAAGATGCAAACAGCTATCTTACTCCCATAGAAACCTGAAATTGCAACATTTTTATGCACGTGTAAGAAGAACTTGAGACTTACTGACATCAGTTACAACTATCAATTAACAAAATATGGCACATCTTGCAGGTGCTGTACTAATGTGAGACAGTGCAGTTGCCAGTGTGAAGCATGTGTGTAAATTTCAGTAGTAGCATCCAAGCATTAACATAATGGCAAGCCTTTGCAGGAGAACTTTAGACCAGCTGGGGAGTTCAACAAATGTCTTCATTATACCAGCATATTACCTCAGCAGTTCTGCCCTGGCCAAAACTTTATCTGGGATTCTCAGGTAGACTTGTCACCAGTTTCCAGCTCTAGATTGTGTATAGAACAAATAATGCCAATCTGTTCCAAGTTCTGTAAGCATCATTGCAGTACCTGCTGTGAACAACAGTAAGACACATGTCTGGCTTTTTTTGTGGAGTAGTTTTGTAGAGAAGTTGAGTGAGGAAGTAGAACAATGAGAGAGTAAACAGTTTTGCACTAGTGTTCCAGTTACCACAGAGGCAGAAGAAATTGCATAAGGACAAGACTTCATCCATTTTGTTATTAGATAAATTCAAAGCATTTCATTTCTGCAGCATAACCATCTATTCTGCACTACAGACTAATAGAGAAATTCAATGTATGAACACACTGTTACATGCAGCGTAGGAATAACACGTAATAGGGAACCACAACAGATAGAAATGAGAGGGCAGATTTACCAATTACCACCCAGAACTATGAATCTGTCTGACATCATCACTGGTTAAAAGAGAAAAAGATCTCTGTGTTGCCTTAATTGCACGTAATTTAGCTGACAGTTGAAATACAAACCTAAACAGTCAGTCAGCTAAAGATACACAAAATTAAGTATTTTACACAGTGTCCAACCCCTTCAATCTTTATTAATAACTTAATTACATTAATTACACCATGGTTTAAAGTATGGCTAGTGCAAGAGAGGGAAAAATGATAGACTCCCCTAAGTAATGAGCTGCATAGCATTCTGTTAGAATTAAAGCCATTAGCAAAATGCAAAGTAGCAGTAATTTGTAAATATATACTCCACAGTTTATAATTCCTGTGGTTCCACCCCATAATTCTTTTCTTTAGCAAACTCCAGCAGACATAATTTTGAAGGGCAATCCAAACATGCCAGAAACATTATGAATAGAAGACTAATCTCAGGCTGAGTGGATATCTAAATAACTTGGTATTTCCACTATATCTTCACTCCTTTAGGTTTGTTGCTGTTGTTTAAAGAGGTAGTTTTGGCCTATCTTCAGAAATCATCTGTAGCATGAAAATAACCTGAATTTTCCTTATTCTATTCCATTCCATGATGCAAAGCATCTGTCTTCTATTGGAGTACTGAAGCCTTTATGGATTGACTGAGGTCTAAAGACTATGGTAGATCAATGTAATGAATCAGGTTTCCTGACTTTCAGCCTCTTGTCTAGGTAATGCTCCCCGTGAACAGTATAAATATATTGGCAGTTCTTCAAAGAAAATATGTCCATTCTAACCTGTTGGATCAAGCAAGGCTATATAAAATGGTATTTTTCCAGTAAAATTCATGAGCGTTAGGAATGAACAGCACCCTGGTGATGGTAGTTAGATACACCTACATTGTACCTTCTTATGGAAATAGGCACATATACTGTCTGAGAGGTTATGGGTCAGAGTTAAAAGGATGGCAAGTGATATTATAGTGGGGGTCTGGTGCAGACCACATGATCAGGAAGACCAAGTGGATGACACCTTCTATAGAAAGAGAATCATAGAATCAGTCAGGGTTGGAAGGACCACAAGGATCATCTAGTTCCAACCCCCCTACCATGGGCAGGGACACCTCACAAGAACAGCTTCTCATTCATAGGCCTTGATCTTCATGTGGGATTTCAACCACCCTGGTATCTGTTGAAAGAACAATACAGCAAGGCATAAGCAGTCCAGGAATGCACTGATAATAATTTCCTATTTCAAGTGGTGGAGGAGCTAATAAGAAAAGGTGCTGTGCTGGACCTGTTCTCCAATGAGGAAAGGGCTGGTGGGCAATGTGAATCTCAAGAACAACTTTGGCTGTGATGACCACAAAATGGTTGAATTCATGATTCTTAGGACAAGGAGGGTGCAAAGCAAACTCACTTACTATCTAAAGAAGCTGAATAGCTCTCTGGTATACAATGCATGAGCTGCAGAAAGGTTCTTTTCTTATTCTTGCCATGATAAATCATGGAAGTGTCTATTGTAGTCACTTTATTACCATTCTTTCCATTACTATAGTCATCTCTGTTCTGCTTTTATAATTCAGGTCAGTGATTTGATACTTAGTTTTTGAAGATTCCCCAGATGTGATATTTTTGTATTCTTTAATACTTCTGAAATATTAAAGTACCTGGTTAAAAAGCTGTCATCATTGATAGATATCTGCATAGATGTCTCCTTATTGTCACAATGGTGATTCTGCATACTTGCAAATTTATAATGAAAATGCTTTTCATAGTGGAACTGTTGGATTAAAACATGCTATCCAAGGTTGCATGTTTGGGATGGAAGAAGTCTGTTTGTCTAGGAGTAATTAAATAATGATGACAAGCAACAAAGAAACATTCTTTCCTTATTTGTACCTCAAGGCTCTGGTTCTAGGATCATAGGATTATGGGATGTTAGGGGTTGGAAAGGACCTTCAAAGATCATCAAGTCCAGCCCGCCTGCCAGAGCAGGACCACAGGTTGCACAGGAAAACATCCAGGTGGGTCTTGAAATTCTCCAGTGGAGAAGACTCCACAACCTCTCTGGGCAGCCTGGTCCAGTGCTCTATGACCCTCACAGTGAGGAAGTTCCTCCTCATGTTGAGGTGCAACCTCCTGTCCTGACATTTATATTGTTCTTTTTACATGGAGGCAAAGCAGACCACGAACTGCAGTTGTACATTATGAAAGATTTATGGAAAATAAAGTTATTTTAAAATCCCCTTCTTTCACCCACATCTGCCCCTTTTCCACCACCACCCTGCCCCATTTTTCCTCTTTTTCCTCTCAAATCCCAGAGTTGGAGTCTCCTCCCACCCCAGGTGTGGCCACTTGGCCTTCCCCACCCACTTCCCTTTTAAATTCCCCCTAGGGAAGGCTGCTGAGCCCATCTGGGCTGAGGGATCCTCCTCTCTTCACTGGTGAGTCCTCATGGTGCACACTGGGGGATGGTGGTGGTGACAACAAAGGCCGGGGAGCCTGGTGGCCCCCTGGTTAGGTAGGAAGATGATTGATGACCATTCCAATATCATCCACAGGGGCTGGCTGGGCCTTCTTACTGGGGCTGAGCTCTTCCATGTGTTATCCTGGCTTGTTGAAGGTCTTGCCCCTGGCTCTGGGATGGGTGCAAAAATGGTGGTGGTGGAGCAGGAGCTGTTTAGGCAGGGCGGAGTATGGTGTAGAGGGAGGAGGAACTGCTTTGGGAAGATAAAGCAGAGTGGTGGTGGTGGAGCAGGTTTTGTTGTTGCTCCTCTTCATTTTCCTGCACCCTGGGATAGGGTAGCCCAAGGCAGTGGTGGAGTCCCCCTTCCCTGAAGGAATTGAAAAGCCATGGAGATGTAGTGCTGAGGGATGAGAGTTTAGTAGGGACCTGGGAGTGCTGGCTTGGACCTGATGCTCCCAAAGGTCTCTCATGGTCAAGAAGGCCAATGGTCTGATGGGGTGCATGAAGAAGAGTGTGGCCAGGACGTGAAAGAACATTCTCCTCTTCTACTCTGCCCTAGTGAGGCCACATCTAGAGCTCTGGGGCCAGTTCTGGGCTGCCTGTTTCAAGAGAGATGGGGAACTACTGGAGAGAGTCTGTCTGCCCCACAGGTTGCTCTTAATGGATCCCATTGTTATGGGATCCTACATCAGCACAGATTCCACAGGTCACTCAGTGAACATAGAAGGTCTATTTGAGATGGACAAGCCACTGGCTCCTAAACCCCTTGCTGGAAGTGGGCAGGGAGAGCTGAAATCTACCAAAGCCACTGAATTATTTGCAAGGCTCAGCCAAGTTTCCAGGGCAGTGGTTGCACAGTGCCTGCACGCTGCAGGTTGGAGATGACTTTGCAAAAATAAAAAGCTTTTCTCAGCATCCCAAGGAAATGTAGCATATTGACAAAATGATCCCCAAAGTTGGCAGATGAATCATCTCAGCCTTTTGTTGAAGTCTATCTCCAGTTCTGACTCATGATAGACTGCTGCATGTCCGACCTAACCTTCCTTTTTCATCCACAAAGAAGGAAGGAAGCCACCATGAGGAGCAGCTCTCTTCAAAGCCAAAAAGGTCCTGCCCTGGGACAAGAATATTTAATTCTCCCTTTCAAGTTCTGAACTAAATTAATTTTCCAGCAGCACGTGGTGGTGCTCAGCAGAATCAAACCTCTTGCCTCTGGGCAGTTCACATTCAGAAGTCTGAATCTTCTTGTATGAGCTCAAAAACATGTCAGCTGCTGCTTTTAGTAAGATTTTTAAGCTGGGTGTGGGTCTCTGATGAGCAGAAGTCACAAAACCCTGAGAGTTCTTGTTTTTCTGAAAGGAGGTTGGAGTGAGGTCAGTGTTGGCCTCTTCTCCCACATAACTAACAACAGGACAAGAGGAAATGGCCCCAAGCTGCACCAGGGGAGGTTTAGGTTGGAGATTAGGAACAATTTCTTTCCTGTTAGAGTGGTCAGGCATTGGAACAGGCTGCCCAGGGAGGTGGTGGAGTCACTGTCTCTGGACATGTTCAAAAATGTGGAGATGTAGCACTTTGGTACATGGTTTAGTGGTCATGGAGCTGTTTGGTAGAAGGTTCGAGGAGTTCCTAGGTTCTAATTTCCGCACTTAAAAAATTAAATGTGAAGCTAAAAACATGCAAATATTATGACATTAAATAGAAAAAGAAACAAATGCAAGCCTATTACTTTTAAAATTAACTTTCCTGAAAAGGAAGACTCCTGTTTGCTTAGTCATGTTTGTAGGAAATGCTGATGCATATCTGAGAATATTGCTGTACATTCCCATTGGAAGTCTTCAACTAGCACAACTGTATGAACTAGAAAGTGCAAATATGGTCCTGAATAGTGCAGTCTTACCTTTATAGTTCATTTATTGAACCCTCATTAATACAAAACCAATTTTTTTTGTTTTATTTGATCTTAAGATGTCTTTTCTTAGGCTTCTTCAGTCTCGGTCTTGGAAGCATATATGATTGAATACAACTGGATGATTTGTTAATTGTCTGGCCTAGTCAATGGTGCTATTCTCCACATTGCAGACTTTGTATGAGGTATCTTTTATATTCCTTTCATGACAGCTTCCTAAAATTCACCTTACTTTAATATTTTCCTAACTTGGTAGAGTGAGGAAAACTGCAGGAAACTTGCATTTTGAGGCTGTTGGTTTTAATTGAAAATGCTATCTTTTTAAATAAAATTATTGCATGACTTAGAATTCTAGGCATGGAATTCACAAAGGGAGTTCTTTATGCAGTGCTTCTAGAGAGTCCTAGCTTTATTTCCTTTAATCAATGAGTAGAGTTACTCTTTTCTGAAGATTATTGCATGAGAACAATTTATACTGAATTGCGAGACATGGCACATGTATAAGTTCTGTGTTGATTTTAGTGATTTTTTTTTGGTATGATTATCTTGATACAGAGAAATGTGTGTAAAAGAATGTTGAGTCTTACGCAAAGGCATTTCATTTTGAACTTTGTAAGACAATCAGGATGTAGTTATGCCACTGTTTGGTGTTTTAATGGATTTGTGAATCTAGATAAAAACACCAGAAAGTAACATTCACTATGTAAATCTGCCCCATGGCTGACTGTTAAAGAAAAGCAGTAGAAAAGGAGTTTATTGAGAAAGTATCATGACTGTCTTTGTTTTCTCAGTCTCACCTTAACTTGCTCCTGCACTGAACCTGTTGGGTAGTTTTCTCTAACACTGATGAATACATGAGCAGTGAACATTCAGGTGTGTCAATGGCTTGTCCAGCCCTGAAAAAGCACCTGTATTTGAAGTGGATTCTGCTATCGTAATATTTGGTGAATAGGATTTCACTGAGAACTGATCTGTGCACAGTGAGAAATAGGTCCTTTTGCACACTATTTGTAATGGAGTGGAAAATTACATTTGCCATTGCAAGAACTGCCCCATTAGTGGGAAAGCAGATTCTCTTGCAGAGAGCTGGAAAGCACCTCAGGCAGTGTCAGGGTGACAGTCCAAATAATGGGAGTTTGGAATGAATCGGGAGATACTAAAATGAAAAAATGCTTCTCTTCATACATTGTGCTTTCTTCATAAACTTATTGCTACATAAGGAACAGTTTGATTTAAAACAGAATGAAACTCAAAAGCTCCACACATTTGAACTGTTTATAACTTGTTTTGAGGAACAAGCCTGCTGTTGTGAAATTCCTACACCATCATCTAAACAAGAATGAAGCTACTAATGTAAACAGGAATGCTAAAATATTTTGTTAAAGTTTTGTTTATTTGATTGCTTGTTGGTTGTGGTGGTGTTATTTGTTTTTTAAATACTACTGCAAGTGTTGTCAATTCTATCTCAACCGTAAGAATACTGTAGGAAATGAGAAAAGGATCTTCTGTCCAAGTTGGAATGGGATGCCCATGGAGGTGGTTCAGTCACTGTCCCTGGAGATGTTCAAGAGGTCATTGGACATGACACTTGGTGCTGTGGTATAGTAGCCATGAGGTCTTGGGTGACAGGTTGGACTTGATGATCTTTGAGGTCTTTCCCAACCGTATTGATTCTATGAAGTGCAGCCATCCCTGACCTACTTTTGCTAACACCTTTTCTTCCAAGTGAAATTATTCTTATCTTGTTCTTGTTAATGAATGATTAACTTCTGAGTAAGTGTATAGAAGAAATAGTATAAATTGTATTTTTAAGTACTTACAACTCTCTGACAAGGAGGATACATTATGGTTTTGCTCTTTAGACTGTCAGTATCTGTAATTTCTATTCCCTTGATGCTTAAAAGAAAAAAAAATTAGATCTTTTAATTACTTTGAAGTATGTAATATCAAGAACAGTGGGGACTTCGCTTTCCTTCTGTAAACGTATCAGACAGCCAGAATTTCTGGTAGAGCTAGACTGCGCTCTAGAATGGCAGTCAAACTAGAATTTGTTTGAAATCTGCCATTTCCTATTGTAGCTTTGCCCTTGGTGATTGAAATTACAAAAAAAAAAGGGGGGGGGGGGGGCATTTTATTGACTGAATTGTAGCAGCTGTTTGTGAGGTAGCAATGTAGCAAAATTGTAATTCTATCATACAGACTAGGAGTTTAGAGAGAATTAAAGGTCTTAGGTTTCATTATCAGTCTACTGTCAGAGCTACCTACTGAGTTCATAGATGTTAACTTCTCTAGAAAATTATCTCAATGGTAAAATTCAGATTGACATTTCAATGAAATATTTACTCTCAAAGACTGCTAAAAATAATTAAGCTGATGAGCCTTGATGATTCACAGATCACAGGCCATCTAGAATAAAATATCTGTTAAGACTCTTATATGTACCCTGTTTAGCAACAGAATTTCTTGGCAGTGCATTTTGTGTTATTCATTTCTGTTGGAACTTTTCTTACTAATGTTGCCATGTGATTAATCTGCGCTTTAAGCAAAAGCTCATCTTTATTTTTCAGGTTAGGGACTCCAATCATTAGAGTATTAATGAACTTGTTAAAGTCAGCATTTTAACCCATGCTTTTTAATTCAACTGAAAAGGTAGACATCATTAGGTATAGTAAATTTGTAGGGGATGGATTTAGGATAAGGTCATCTAAAGTAAAGAAAGTCTTGAGCTTCATGCCTGTTACAAGAATGATCTGAGTTTTGCTTCCTTCTTCATCTGCAGCACACCTTTTTGTTTGGGGAATGGCATCTTGTAATTCCCATCTAAACTTTGACTATTTCCCCTGCTCTAACAGAGGTGAAAAAGAATTGAAACTTGGGGATAGTTAGTTTTTTATTGTCATTATGGAGTCCATCCGTCTCCTTTTTTGTCCTTATGAGGACATTTTTGTGTGTTGGCTACTATCCTCAAAGGTAAAAGGAAATGCTTAGTGTCAGGCTGATTTGTATATATCTCATGAAAATATTTTTTATCATCAGGGTAAATTACCCCTGTCCTAGGCTGCCATTGTATTTATTCCAGCAATGATTCTAAGGCATGGTTTATGTAAAAGAATCTGCACTTTGTAGTATTGAGCAAAGACTGAGGTTTTGCTTATCCAGATCAGATTCTTCCTTTGATAAGCTGGGATAATTTGGATAAAAATGCACTAAAGGAACAGCACCTGATACTCATTCCTGTTATAGTATAAGATGCTAAGTGTATCATCTTTTGATAGTTTTGAGGGTGTTTTAACAATCTGAGTGAGTGAATGCCAGTTAGTCTTCTGGCCATTAAATCAACTCTTCAGGCTTGTGGATAAATGAGCAGCTTACATAAATGTTAATTTTTTTTTTTTTAAAACATGATGAATTTTTTGAACTAAGATGCCTTTATCAAAGGGGAATACTCATAGCTGCTCAATACAAGTCCCTACACTGTATGATTTTAGACTAGAACTGTAACTGAAATACTTAAACACTTGTTAGTGATAAACTTTTATTTTTTCCAAAATATTTCTTCAAAAACTTGAACTTTTAATTGAAATGATATTTTGTTTATTTTATCTGATAAGAAGGTGCAAAACTGTGTGGGGTGAAATAAATATACGTTCTGAAATGACACCATCTTGGCATTTCTGCACATTCTTTTCTAAATATATATTTTTTTTAACTTATCTGTCTTGAAATACTTTTAATATAATTAAAAGCACAGAATGAGTGCCAGACTTGTCAATTCCAACAACAAAGTGCTGAAATTTTCAGTGAAACTGAGAGATCCATCTCCCACACATTGTAATGAATAGGTTCATAAAAGGAAAACAGTTTAATTACATTTTAGTTCATGGATTGGTAATAGGCTGGAGTATCTAAATTGAATAATGTGATTCTGGTAATAATTATGTGTAAATGAACTTGTTTAAATGATATTTTACAGCTTCTTTATAAAATTACAGCTAGAGGCAATCCAGTGATAGACAGACAAAGGCCATGCAAAAATTATCATAAACTATTAGCTTGTTTGCAAAGGGTTTTATGTTAATCTTTTAGTACTTAAAGCACTCTGCAATTAACATATCATGGGGAGCTGCCTTGCAGCAAAGGCATGCAAATTAAAGTGCTCAGATAAAAAGCCATTCACATTTAAAAAAATCAAAGAAAGTGTAGCATAGCACTCAAAGGGTACTGGTTTTATATTTGAGATTAAGGAGGTGTAATGATTGCGTTATCTAACTAGGGTTGTAATTAAAGCTTTTCTTCTGCAGACATGACAATAGATACAGCATTGATTTCGGTGTTTTAATTGTGAAAGTCATTTTATTTCAGAGCAGAAGATATGAATAGCCTAAATCAAAGGGCTAGAAGATTGCTTTGTTGATAGTACTTGTTCAACAGCTGCCTTGTTGCTTAATACATAAATGGGGAGAATGGTGAAAGAGATCCTGGGAGGTGCTCTGTATTGTAATTCTCCTGCTGGTTTCCTTTCCTTTCATGAAAGAGGCAAGAATCTGTGTACTGATTGTAAACAAGCAGTCTTTTCATACATCACCCATGTTTTTCCTCCCTTAGCTTCCTCTGAACAAAAGAAGTCATAAAAGGCTTGAACTAACTTTTACTACTGCTCTTTCCAAACTACAGAAGTTTTTGTAATAAAACCATCATCTGCTCTCAAAGATATCACACTTTTAATGGGGAACAAAAAGTCTCCTTGTGGCTGTAACTCCTTTTATCAGAAATGTCACTGTAGGGGTGTACTGTGGGGAATTGGATGTTACATTTTATTTACATTATGCTTATGGTTATACAGTCTCCACAGTGTTGGGTTGGGAAGGGGTGACTGGTTTATTGTTGGTGGTGATTTTTTTCAGTCACTGTACTAAGAGTAGAAAATGAATGATCAAAATGAATACATCTGCCTAGATTCTCAACTGGCAAATGTAACTGTCCTGTCTATTTGTACCAGTAAGGAGTTACATACTTAGTACAGACCAGGTCCGGGAGCTAATGTGCAAAAAAACTAGACTGAACCTAGAGTGGATATAGTCAATCAATTATTCTTGGTTGTGGAAGGAGTTAACTCAAAATGACATATCAATGCAGCTTATTTCCTCCCTGATGGGGAAGAAGTTAACTCAATATGCAACTACATGAACGTAAGAATTGAGTCATTATTCATTGTACTGGTATACGTGAAGTAGCTACAGTCTTTAGTAGTCTATTATAGACAAAATGTGAGTAGTAAATATGTGTGTTTTCTCTTGACAGAACCAAAACAGGGATTAAAATGGTTCAAAGTCCCACATAACAAGGACTATTCCACATTCCCTTTCTGAGAGACTCAAATGTACAGAAACAGATCTCAATTTCTGTCTACAGACCTGCACATTTCCTTATCTGGGTTTAAAGTAAAACTCAGCATTTCACTAGAGGAAAACATTCTCTTGTAATTATAAGCAGTAAGGACTGATGACACTGTCTCCAGGATTATGCTCTAGTGCTGGTCCACACGCTTATTGCTGCTGGAACATTGGCTTAAATTCACATTTTTCTCCCTGTAATTTTCAAAGTCCTCCATGGAACTGGCTGTAACTATGTAAGAAATTGCTTTACTCCAGCTGTAGTGACAGATTACCTTGACAGCTATGTTTCACAGGAACTATGAAACTGTCAACCTTGAGGATGATGCTTGTAAGAGCAACAGACAGGGCTTTCTTAGAAGCTGGCTCAAGGCTGTGAAGCCTAGTTCTGCAGTAGGATAGAATGACCACAAATCTCGCTCCTTTCAAAGCTGTGCAGAATTTGCTCATTCAGCGGATATTATCCACAGCCAAAGGAGAAACAGTGATGAATAAAGTAAAAGGTGGAAGAGTCTGCAGGTAGAAAAAGTTCCTGGAGAAAGTGAGGAGATAAGACCATCTGACAACTTGTATAGCAGGGTGGTTATGACCTTTTTTCACATGTGACATACTGAGCATCACTTGCTTATTTTGGAAACACAAGAAACAAAAATGTAATTTCCAGCCTGATTTCCAAGCCAAGGGCTTCAATGGATTCCTTCTATATGTGGTGCTGTAGCTAAAACAGCATAGCTTGATGAGAGTTTAGGAACACAGTGTGGTCTCCATTTATTTATGTTTACATATATAGAAACTGTTGACATTTATATGTTTGATGTTATTAATGTAATGATGTTTTGAGACTATTATACTTTTATATCATGATGTATTACATCATTACTTTAAATCCAACCCTGAGTGGAACAATCGTGTGTTTGCATAAGCTTCATTACTACCTTCTCCCACCTCCAAATGTTTAATGGTTGTTTTGGTTTTTTTTTGAAGGTAAAGATTTTTGTAGCTGTTATAGATTTTATTGTATCATACTGAAGTTTAGTCTTTAATCTTGAGAATTCCCTTATTTGCAGGTTTCTACCTATCTGATCTGCAGAGGACTTCAGGGTAGCACAGCCTCTCACTGAATCTGACTCTATATTCAGTATGAAAAGCCAAACTGAAGATAAAGCTAGGTCTAGATAGGCTGTGGTTGGTTTATCTGTAGCCTGTGTGGCTTTTTTTAATATTTTACATTGTAAGCAGGGGAGATTATGGAATAATGCTGTTTAAGAGGGCACACCAGATAGCATAAAAGCATTTTGGGGAACTTCTTCAGTTTAAAGAACTGGTGTAACCAATGATATTATTTCTAAAAAACATTTCTTCCTTCTGAAAGAAAAAAAGGCATTTTAGAAGCCATCAACTGCATTACAAATATTTTGCAATATTGTAAAATCATATTAGTAAGGTCTTTAAAGCATCTACAGAGGTCTCTGACACAGCTTGGTAGATTTTTTTTTTTAAGAGCTATTTCCAATATAACTCCACCTGGAAATATACACGATCTGCCTATATTACTTCATAGGGAAAGGAGTTCTTAGAAATCAAGTGCCTTAGGCTCTCAAGAACTGCACAGATGACTAGGAACTTATGGCTTTGAATTTCTTCTAGTCTTGAATGCTCATTACTGTTAACCTGGAGTCAAAGATCTGATAGTTTTCACACGTTTTTTCTTATGTAAGGTCTTTTGTTGCTCTCCCATGGACACTGCGCTCCTTTTAGCTTCATTGTTTCTCAGTTAACTGTAAATATTCCATGAAAGTCCATTCCTCCATTATGGTCTTCCAATCAAATTCTGTGTTATTTTGTGTTTTTAGTGGAACAAGCTTGGTTTGCTTGTTTGTGTTTTGGTTTGTTTTGGTGGTGGGTTTTTCTTGTGTGTGTGTGGTTGGTTGGTTGGTTTGTTTGGTAAAAAAAAAAGCAGTATAACTTTGCTTTTGAATTTTCTGATGAGGAATTCTAATGCTGAAAATACTTACTTCACTGGGACTGAAGTGGCTTTGCTGAAGTTTAGTTTTACCTAATAACTAATGAAAACAACATGGGTTCAGTGCTTTGCTCAATGGCCACCTGTGCTTGTGCCTAATGCTTGCTTATTGTTGTGTCACTACTCTGAATTCCGAAACTGTCATATTAATATATAGACTTTGTAACTGTGCACTTAGTTATAACTGACTTTCATGTTATTGTAAGGAAAAATATTAATGGATAAATGTAATGACCACTGCCATCTCTAACAGTTGCTGAAGATGTAAGATAAGACAATGGAAGATTAGTATAATTCCAGTTCATTTAGTGTTGCAGAAACAATATTAATTCCTTAGAGGTTATGCAATTTTGCATCACTGAACATCTCAGTTTATATGGATCAAATCATATGCCATATATTTCCTATATCAGGGACAGCAGAAGGTCATCATCCATAATGACTCCAATTTTCACTGGGTAACCTATGTAAATCAGTACAGCTAAACTCTTGTATTAGAACACCTTTATCTTCAGGAAGCTGCAGTCAAATAATAATAAAAGGCAGGAGGGAGGGCCTGTGATTTTAAGTGTGGTGTAGATCCATTACGTTTGGGGAAGTGTAATTAATTTTAGGTTTATGTGTAAGTTTCTGAATACCTCACAACTCTGAATCAGACTTTTGCGCCTAGAACTGGCCTCAAGTTGACTGCATTTCTGGAATGTTTCTTTTGCAAGATCTAACCATGTGAGTTAATGATAATTTTCATTTTAGGGCTGAGCACTTTTAGCTTCCCATACATTGGAGCATCCCATGGAAGGAACTTTTCAGTCGGGCTGAGCTCTTATTCAGGGCTTACAGAACTAGGTCCTGGATCAACAGGCCTTTAGTTTAATGCCCAAGTTTTGCTTCACTTTTATGAGCTTTTCAGAGTGTAAACTTGGAAGTATGTTTAAAAAAATATTTTGAATGACTTGATAACTACCATGTATTACTATGACCTATCAATTTATTTTACAACTTAGAATGTCAGAAATATAAGATCATGCAGAGTTACTAATGGACATTTTATGTAGTACTGACACAGGAATTTGTCATCTATCAGAACTGAGTACTGACTTCATTAAAATAGGGGAAAAAAAGTCCACCCAAAGGAAAAAACCAAGAAAGTCTGTATCTTATTTATCACTTCCACTCTTACTTTTTAATGCTGGTGAGTTTCTTACCTTACCATTTTTATTGTATGGTCACGCAGCAAAGCAACTTCAACAGAATAGTTAATAGACATGGTAATAGCTTTTTTAACTTTTGATTAAAAATATCTTCTTCCTCCTGTACATTGTGGGTTATAAGAGAGTCACAACTGTGCAAAAACTGCTGTCAGGACTTGTCATGGATTATGTGATTTTTATGTAATTTTGCAATTTTTTCAGGCCTACTTTTCTTTCCTCAAAAATTTTACAAACAGTCATCATCGTAGTTTGGTTTTGGGTTTTTTTTTTTTTTACCTGAATCTCTCTAGGCTTCTGTTGCTTGGTGTTTTGAAAAGTGCTGGTCTTTTTGGTACAAGAGATTGGAAGGATTGTAAAAAACGCAGCTTTAAAAATGCTTCAGCAAAATCTGAAATTGAAAGCAGTAACTAAGACAAATATTAGAAGTGTCTGAAGTGATGCTGTCTGGGGAAATCACAGAAAGAACTGCTGAGGGACTGACCAGGCATAGCCTTAGAGTGTTACACAGTTTATGAGAACATGCAGTCATGAAGTCAAAGGCATCACGGATGATAGACTCCTCATATGCCTCCACATAAAAATAGGAATAATCACTATCTCTTTCCCTCAGAGTAACATTAAGAATTATGGTCAAAACATTTGTTTACTCAATATTAGTCTCCTTGATGACTCAGTTGTCATTAGTCAAGCTAGATAGCTTCCAGAGAAACTGGTCTTTCATTCAAGAGACTGTTTCCAAGGCAGGACAAATGTAAAGTATGTTTAGGCACTGGCTTTACAGATGAAAATAGGTTCTCACCAAGACTGGAATATTTAATGTATTAGGAAAGGCTAATAATCTGAAAATAGTACTCATTTCTAAAAATTAAGCTTATTCTTAACATTGAATAGATTATGTATCACATACCCCAGGCATGAGCTAGGTTTTCTTGTGCTTCCTCCAAATTCAGATCATGTAATCTGTTTGTCCTGTCAGATTCCACGCATACTGCTATGGTGTGTTTTTTCTTTTGTTGTTGTTGGTTTTTTTCCCATTAAGAATTGTTGTTTCTTTTTTGCAAGTAGTTGTTTTTTTTTCTTTGTTTGTATGGTGGTGTTTAGGGGGTTTTTATTTGTTTGGTTGGTGGGGTTTTTTTGGGGGGGGAGGGGAGAAGGGGATGGCAGGGACACTGTCCACAAGAAACACAGAGAAATAACATCATTGTTTTCAAAACAGGAACATACTCCTCGGCAAGTGCTGGCTGAAGCTGCAGCAGGCAAGTGTCTGAGAGGCATCTTTGTGCCACATCAGCCCTTGGCTTTGGATTAGATCACGTGCATCCCACCTCTGTCTACCTCTGTCTAGCTTTCTGAGAGGGATGCTTTTATTTCACATAGTCATTTCTGAGTCTTCTGCAGGATTGTAGTTTATTGCACTTTCCAGAAACCCAAAGCAAGCCATAATGCCGGGACAGAAATATGCAGTACACCTGCAAAAAAGGGGATGAACGTGCTCTTTGATGGGGGTAGTATGTTTTATAGCAGATGAATTGAAGTTAGGGCTTTTTAGCTTATCCAGTCTGTCTGTGGTTGTCATGCCTTGGCCATCAGAGGCAGAACCAAGAATTTTTGTTTACTGTGCTTAAAGTTTATATGTAGCAGCTAGAAAAGGCAAGAATTTGGCAGGAATGTTATGGGAGTAATGGAGATATAGAGCAGTGGATAGACAGAAGGCAGTGGGATGAAAGTCCTCTAGTTCCAGCCCAGGCCAGAATCTTTGGACACTGAAACAGTTTTCTGTCCATGAGCTTGTGGAATGATTTGGTTGTCATTGCACTCTAAAAGACAAAATCTGAAAACTAAAACAGAGTAGAGGACATGGTAATTAAACTTCTGCTTTCAGGTCAGGGTAGGTAAACAAATGAAAAGTTTTCCCTACTTTTTAAAGTTACTCTAGTAATGTCTGTTACCCTGCACCAAGGAGAACACTACAAAAGCTGCCTGAGATGTAAAATTGAATTGAAGAGTGAAAACCCTGATCTAGCATTGGACTAAAATTGGGCTGAATGCCTAGAAAGGACAGAACTTCCTAGGCAGTTGTAACAAGAGAAACAAACGTTTCTATATGTTACTGTCACCTTATGTTTAGTCTGAGAGGAACAAAGCAATCCCTGGAAAAGATAGACAATATCCTCCCCCACACTTTGCAGCGCAAAAGATGGGTGGCACCGTTATCATGGGAAACCTGCTCAGACCATGTAACATGTTTTACTTAAACTGCATAGAACAGAAATCTCTGAACACACAGAAATAAATGTTCTTTTGAGTTAAATAGCAAAGCTATGCTGAGTCCTTCAGTACTCACATTTGTAACAGAAATAGCCTCCAGAGTTGTCTATTTATCAATTCTTAATTGAGTTGATGTTTACTCATGATTGCAAACAGATGATTAATTTATAGCTGAGTGTTATTATTATGATAGTGAAGAAATCATTAGAAAGAAGGATTATAATAGAGTTCTCTGCACTTGTGAGGCTAGTAATAAAGATTGACTAATATAATTAGATAAAGCTTTGTTACAAATACTATTAAATTGAATCTGGACTGTATTTAAATGCACTGGCCTGTTATCTAAAATATATTAGCAGTGTGTGTGGGTTAAGCAGAACCCCTGCCTACACTGTTTACTGTCTCCTTCAGAGATTAAAATGGCTTTATACTTGTTGGTTAAATTGCTATACTATGCTCTATGCAGGACTGTTATTTCTATTGAAAACTCTGAAGAATATTATTGTAACAGAAGAAATTAGTGTATTTGCTTTCAGTTTTAACATGGGATGGTTTCCAACTTTAATTCTGATTGTAGGATAACCAAACTTAATTCAAGATGATGATTTTAGGCTTTTGGTTGGTTGGTTGGTTTGTTTTTTCCTGGGTCTGGTAACACTTTTGCCTCATCCTGATTAATAGCAGTCAAATTAAGATTTCTGTGGGAATCCAATGACATTGTAATGGAGCATTTGATTTTTAAAATTTTCATGGAAGACCATAACAGAAGCTGAAGTGGGATGGAATGAATAATTTTAAAAACTTTTCTTTGGCCCATTCATAGTTGTAGGCACAGAACTAACATAAATCCATTGTGAACAGGAACAGGCTAATATTTTAATAGTATTCTATTGTAGGATCTTAAGAGCTAAACCCAGAACTTGCAGATGTAATTTAAATATCATTTTAGCATCAGACACTTCAAATTGCTTGAAAATGCAATGGCATCATAGCAGATAGTGAAATTATATTAAAGGGATTATATAAAACAAGGAGCTTTTTTTTTTTTTTTTTTTTACCTTTATAGGTTACATTCTAAATAGTCTGTGGCTTCATGGAAACTGAATACAAGATTTCTACATTTTATTTTCCAATTCTTTATGAATAGAGAAACGCAGTTCTCGCCTTCTATGAACTGAGTGCTTGAAGACTTAACGTCTTCTGAAATTGCTTCAGCTACAATACTGCCAGACTGTGAACCCTCAGGCTGTGCAAAAATGCACTCATCCTGATGGGTGCTGAGTCTCCAATGAAATATCTTGAGATCAGTTCTTGCTAAGCACCTATCAGTATCTGTTTCCAAATGACCACAAAGCATTTCTATGCTTGGCTAAGACTTGAAACCCTTATAATATTTATTATGGGAAATGAAGAGTTCTTGCCCTGTGGTTAGAAAGGGCTCCCACTGGGCTGTGCAATTACTGTTGTGCTGCTCTGCTAGGTGTGTGCTCTGTGCTTAGATACATGACACTCTTCACAGCTGACAAAGCCAACAGGTCTATAGTCATATTGCTATCCAAGTCCAGAAGTTACTGAAGTATTTTAGCGAAGAAAAAAACCCCTGTGGGGTTTTTCACTCTGTTGGGTGGAATTTCTATGTTAGAAAAAAAGTGGTTTGGAATAGATGATTTTATATGAACTGTTTGATTACTAAAAAAGATATTTAGAAATATCAAACTACTTACATTCAAAAATAACAAACTGCACAAATGCTATAACTACAGGTTGCTTGCACAAAATGCTGTCACTGTCAGATGAGTGGGTAGGAATGTGAAAAGTTTAAATGTGCCTCACAGAAATTATTTGTGAAGGTTTAATAATGGCTCCAAATAGTCTCAGAGAAACTCTGGACGTGTTCTTTGAGCATTTTCACAGAAAGGGTCTGCTAGATTGAGCCTTGGCATAGCAAGTGAAGAGAGCCTTTTGATCTTGACTAACTTGATAGGATGAAGCAGACTTTAATCACAAGTGATTAATAAATCACTCACAAAATATGATTTGTCTTTCCTAGAGAAAATAATTATTTTATTATTTTTTTTAAACTCTGTGGGGAAAAATAGAAATTTTTTTAATGGTTCGTGTAAATCTGTTGGCAAGCTTTAGTATTATCCTTTTTCTCCAGCACTCTGTCCTGGGTCTGTCAATTTGGTGAAAAATCATGTTTTGTTCTCAAACAACTCTTGTCACCTGCTTGCTTTCTGAAATGGAGCAAAGAGAGGTATTTAAAAAAAAAAAAAAAAAAAGAGGGATGAAAAATAGAGGGAAACGTCCACTAGAGTTGACAGTAAAATAGAGAGTATTGCCTTATTTTTACTCTTATGAATGCTGTGCTGGGTATGAATTAAAAGATTCCTGTTTTTTTCTACTGTTAATAATACAGACTTGAACCTGTGAGGAGCTATTCATTATTGTTATTACTTTATTCAGTGTTCTGCTATTCCTTTGGATTCAGTTCTTTTTTTTTGTTAGGTTTTAGACTCTAGAGACATTAAACAAGGAGGGGGAAAAGTCAGCATTCTTTATAGCAGTTTATGAAAACTGGCACATAGCTGGCATGTGAAAAGCTGTCATGATAATCAGATTTTTGATAGCTTTGACAATGATATACTTGCACATATAAATCCATGCAATCTGGAAAGACATCAAATGGGTACTTAAACCCTCTCAAATACAGGCCATTTTGTTCAGTTGCTGAACATTAAGCATAGAGGAATAAGATAATTTTAGCTAGTGTATTTAGAGCAACTACAAGTTGACTTGTTTTGTTCTAACCTTCAAAGTTTCCAGGCTAGTTTTTCACTGAAGAATATACAATATTTTAGTTGTTTGATAATTCTTGCAACAAGAAAAGATGAAAAGGCAGCATAGTACAGCTGGTGTTTTTAAAATAAGTAGTTGTTTGACAACCATAGAGATATAATAATTGTAATTCATTGAGCAGGGTTCTGTGAGGAAGCAGGAGTCCCTTTTGGAACTACTCCACAGTTTCCCAGCTGTTATCTGTTTTCTTCACAAAAGGAGGGCTTGAATCACATCTTAAGCCTTCTAGAATGTATGGTGCGCTGGATATAGTGTGTATTTAATTTTGGACTGGAAAATGAAGCCAATGTAAACTCCAGTTATTGCTAGGCCTTTTTATTTCTCTGACATCTGACACATAAGGTCATGACTGCTTATGTCCCATTTAAAACAACAGTAAAGATTCAGAAAACAAAAAAAATGGCAGTTTCTTAAACACTTCCAGAGAAAGTCTGCTTATGAGTGCAGCCTGTAGTTCTGCCTACTGTCATGTGTCATTTCTTACAGTGATGAGATTTGGAGATATGAGGAAGAAAATGGCTCTCATCTCCTAAAAGTGAATGGTATTTGAACAGTCTTTGTTCCACACTGCCTGGGAAGTACTTCTTCAAACAAGCCATTTTGTAAGGATGTTGTCTGTCCTACTGGAATGGATCCATGGGATTGCGTTTTACTTTTCTAGGACTGAAATTTACATGAAAGGGTGGAGCAGAAGTGATCAAAATTCTAAAACTCACTATGGAGTGGTGATCCAACCTGCACTGTTATCCCTGCTGAGCCTTCTATGCATTGTTACAAATCAGAAAAGCTATCTTAGGATCAATCAGTCTACAAAAGAACAGCAGAGTGAAGGGTTAGCCCAGCTAACTCTTTCTAATACTTTCTCTTTTTATTAAGGAAAGGAGGTTATAATTTGTATTACAGTCTCAGAGTGCAGAAGATTGAAATAAGATAGGTTTGAATGAGAAGATGACAATAGTTTATAACTGTGAAAAGAGAAAAAATAAATTTTGATTTCTCACTTAAAATAGAGAAGAAATACAAACTGGACTCAACAGAGCTTCTAATTGATTTGGAAAAGAAAATCACTAAGTGCCTATACATATAGCTAAAGAGGGAGCAACCTTAATCAATAAAGAATAATTAAACTATTTATTCAGCCTGGTGAATGGTAGAAACCCCCCAACTTAGATTGAGAAACTTATAGTGAAATGCATCCAGAAAATTACTCACTAGTGATACCGAATATTGTAGCTTAAATTTTTATATCTAATTCCAACATTAGATCTGCTGAAGAAATGTTCATTGACAAATTCTTCTTTAAATTAATATAATTGTGAAAGAGCTGTTAAAGAACCCATAAAAAGAAAACATTCACTTATGTGAGACTTTTTAAAAATCATGTGATATTTTTCACTGAATGTTTGTTGGACAATGTCTTTTATAATTAAGTGCTATTGACTTTAGATTTATTTAATGCATTAATAAGTAGATGAACTGCCATTGTAAACTAACTGTGCAAAATGTAATAAAGATTTGGCTCAGGTGATTTTTTTTTTTTTAACTTCTATTTTTTTGGCTTGTGGGGGGGAAGAAAATATATCTTTCTCTGGGATGACACATATGAGATGCTTTGATGTTAGCGTTTAATTGATATCCTTGCATCTGTTTCAAAACCAGATAGTAGTCCTGCATTACTGCTAGAAGATGTAAGTAGATGTTCCATTATTTCTAATTTTTTTTTTCTTCTCTTTCTTACAAAGGACAAGAAAAAGCAATGAACATTAAGTTAGAAAATCTAAGTGCCTTGAAAGTAACTGAAGTTTTTAATATTTCCTAGGATAAGGTTTAGCATGTTGTCACCTTAGACTGCAGAATTTTAGAGGAAATGGCCTCAAGTTGTGCCATGGGAGGTTTAGACTGGATATTAGGAAACCTTTCTTCACCAAAAGGGTTGTCAAATACGGGAACAGGCTTCCCAGGGAAGTGGTTAAGTCACTATCCCTGGAGGTATTTTAAAGATCTGTCAACATGCTGCTGAGGAATGTGGTTCAGTGGTGAATTGGCAGTGCTGGGTTCAGACTTGATGAACTAACTGGAAGTTCTCTTCCAAACCAAAAAATTATATGTTTCTAAGGCTTTTTTTAATGCAGAAAGCTGGACAAATCCATTCAAGTATACCCTGTTTGATCAAGACTACATGGTCAAAGGCCTTGTTCAAGCAACATGATTTTGGGGTCTGCATCAACTAGAACCATATGAATCTTTTATTTCTAAAACATTGGATCAAATATGTGCATACTGCTGTCAGACATAGTCTTACATTTATTTAATGTATTTAGTCAATTTTAAAATATTCTCTTTTGTTTGGTGTTCATTTATAAATGTTCCAAATGCTAAATGGAAGCAGAAAAAAAAAAAAAAAGAAAGGAATTCCTAAAGATGCTGAGTGGATAATCTGTCCACTTTGTCCTCATTTTAAGAGAAATGTGACTGTTCTTCTTCTCCCCGGTGCTCTTTAAAAATTCTAGTCAGAGTGTATGTGACCACAGAATGACAGAGGTTGGAAGGGACCTCTGGAGATCATCTAGTCCAACCTCTATGCCAGTGCACGTTCACTTAGAACAGGTTGCAGAGGACAGTGTACAGGTGACTTATGAATGAGTCCAAAGATGAAGATTTCACCATCACTCTGGCCAGCCTGTTCCAGTGCTCTACCACTCTCGGAGTAAAGATGTTCCTCCTGACACTCACTCTTCAAGTATTTATAAGCATTGATAGGATCCCCTCTCGGTCTTATCCTCTCTAGGCTAAAAAGCCTGAATTCCCTCATCCTTTCTTTATAAGAGAAATGTTCTAGTCCCCTAATTGTCTTTTAGCACTTTGCTGTACCCTCTCAAGCATTTTCTTGTTCTTCTTGAACTAGGAAGCCCAGAACTGGATAGAGTGCTCCAGATGAGGCCTCATTGGGGCAGAGTAGAGGGGGAGGAAAACCTCCCTCTACCTGCTGGCCACACTCTTTTTGATGCACCTCAGAATGCCAATGGCCTTCTTAGCCACAAGGGCACGTTGCTAGCTTATCTTTTTCTGTTCTTTTTCCACAGAAGTGCTTCCCATCGAGTCAGGCCCTAACCTGTATTGATGCATGGGGTTACTCCTCCCTAGGTACAGTACAGACCTCCAACTAGACTGTGTGCCACTGACTTCAACCCTCTGTGCTCTGTCTTTCAGTCAGTTCTCAACACATCCCACTCTCCATTCATCTAGCGCATACTTCCTAACCTTCCCTCTGAGGATGCTATGGGAGACCGTGTTGGATGCCTTGGTGAAGTCAAGGTAGACAATGTCCCTGCCCTCCTCTCATCTATCTGTCCAGTTGTGCCCTTATAGATTAGTCAAACATAACTTCCCCTTGGTGAATCCAAGAAGTAAAAAAAGCCAACAACCTTCTGATGAATGCAATGACATTTGAGTTTTGGAGATCCTGTTGTGGGGAAGCCTTGTTTATATAAAATGTGCTTTACTTGGTTTCTAAGTGCTAAACTAGTGATGGATGATTCAGTCCAAATATTAGCTTTGTGTGTTGAAAATCTCTAATATACCTTGAACTCTGGGTGAATTTTTATATGACTTTACATGAGCACTCATGAAAACAGGAGCAAGTTATTTCATTGTAAAATCTCAGGTGGCAAACCTGGTGCAACAGCTATAATTTTTGTAGGTGACTTGAGAAATGTAGTTATTATCCAGCAGTGGGGAGCAATGAATGTGTTAATGCCTAGACTGGCAGGGCTTCTTTTGAGGTATTCAGAACAAACACCTTAGTCAGCAGTCACAGGTGGAAAAAAATACCTTTGGCTGTGTAAAATATCACAATACTTCATTCAGTTTTTTTACAGTACTTTGTCAAATGACTTTACCTGTGTCTTAGTGCTCACCAGCTGCAAGGTTGGTTCAGAGAAGGCTGAACTGGTATAGAGGGAAGAAAAGTATATTGAATTTTTTAGCATGGTTTCTAAACTCTTCGTTGGGAGTTGCTCTTGATGAATCAAGAGACCAGGGATATTTTGTCTTCATTCTTAATCCTTCATGTTTGCAAGATCTGGGCTTTCATGGTCTTTCTGAAGCAGAGATATTTGTAGAATGTCTTTTGTGAAATGTATTTCCTGGAGAGGTTCTAAAACTACTGATTTTCTATCTGCTTTTGCAGAAAAGACATGAAGAATAAGACTGTTTTTTCAGGCTGTATAAAATCACTGACTCCTTCATTGAGAACACAATTATGGCCAATGTATTACATCCTGTGGAAAACCAGCATTTTCATGTTGCTCTTTGTTCCAGGGGGTTTGTTTTCAGCAGACGGACTTGGGCAGGCTTGAGGAGTGGGCCCAAGCCAACCTCATGAAGTTCAGCAAGGCCAATTCCAAGGTCCTACACTTGGAATGGGGCAATCCCAAGCAGAAATATAGACTGGGCAAGGAGTAGCTCAAGAGCATCCTTTAGGATGCTTGCAGCCTAGATGGCCTACCATGTCCTGGGCTGTGTCAAAAGAAGTCTGACCAGCAGGAGGAGGGAAGAGATTTTTCCCCTCTACTCTGCTTTCATGAGACCCCCCTGGAGTATTGTGTCCAGTTCTGGTGCCTCCAGCATAAGAGTGACCTTGAACTGCTGGAGCAGGTCCAGGGGAAGGCCACAAAAATAATCAGAGGGCTGGAGAACCTTCCCATTGAGGACAGGCTGAGAGAACTGGGATTGTTCAGCCTGAAGAAAAGAAGGCTCTGGGGAGACCTTATAGTGGCCTTCCAGTACCTGAAGGGGGCCTACAAGAAAGCCAAGATGGGACTTTTTACAAGGGCTTGTAATGAGGGTAGATTTAGACTAGATATTAGGAAAAAAATCTTTGCAGTGAGGGTGGTGAGACACTGTAGTAGGTTGCCCAGGGAGGTCATGAATGCCTCCTCCTTGGAGGTATTCAAGGCTGGCTTGGATGAGGACTTGAGCAACTTGGTCTAGTGGAAAGTGTCCCTGCCATGTAAATGAGAGATCTGGTGGAAGGCATGATAGGATTTCTAGCAAAAAAGCCATCAGTGCAGAAGCCCTCTAAATAATGCAGATTTTGTTGTAGTCTAGCCATGCAATCTCTACAAAGCTGTTTTCCTCTCTCCAGTCACAGGTAAATAGTGAATTAGAATTTATCGTCTTCTTTTTCTTAAAAAAAATTATTTTCACGCTAAATTGTGAGGTTGAAGAGGGAGAGAGGGACCTTTTCCCTTAAAAAAACAATTCAGATGAATGTATAGCAGGCAAGAGTACAAGTAGTAAATCCCACATGCAAAGCTGGGAAAAACCTAATTTATCAAGTGTGGAGATGTATGGTCTGATGATTGGTGCAAACACTTTAGTTACAATTTCCTGCATCTCATGTGATAATTAATCTTTTTAATTTTAAAACCCATCAATGTTGAGCTTAGTAAGAGGTTTTAAAAGCTAGATAGTTTTGTTCAGGATGTGGCAGTTACAACTAGAATAAAATTTTGAAATAGATTTTTGAAATATTGCTAAAGAGGACATACCCCAAATCAAATTGTCTGTGGTGAAAAGATGAAAGAAAAGGGGTTTCTAAGTAGATTGCTTTCAAGACAGAATGTTTAATTTTATTAATGTTTAACCAAGCCTGACATACACATTCTCAAAATCTTAAGGAATGTTAGCAAGCCCTGATGATATAAAATATAAGATTTCTTAAGAATTTAGGCAATATGGTATTCCAGGAGATCCTGTGAAATATCATTCATGATTTTCAAGTTGACATTGAAACAGTATTTGTGTATTGCACAGACCAGAGGAATTAGAAGGAACCCCAACTGTCCTGAAAATGTTTTAAAATCTACTGTAAACTCTATTCATCATTGGATAACTGGATCAATGCTTGATGAGATAATCATAGTGCTGTGCGTGAAGAAGTTAGATTTTCCCAGGAAGTGTTTTCTATGTGTAATTACACAATTTGGAATTAGAGTTAAGGATGAAGAGAGTGCTTTTTTTAATATTTGCTGTTGATTTCAAAGACTATCAAAGCAAACTTCTGTGGAGTTTAACACTAAATCTTCTTTAAAATAGTTTGGCAAAGCTATTACAGATATTAAATATCTTTAGAATACATCTTTGATTTCAGCATGTTAGGGTTGTGGGACATGCTTGTCTGTCTTAGGCTCTTTGAAGATGCCACATAGGCCTCTTTCAGATCAAATCACACCTCAGAAAAATACTTAATTGCATCCAAGTTCCCCTGTGTTGGTCTTCAAAAGCTTTAAAAATAGTCACTGAAAATAAGCCACCCTTTTAGGGGAGATACAGTGTGAACTGGATCTCAGTGAAGCTGTTTAGAAAATATGTTTCCTATTTAAGGTTATCTTCATTCATTTCTTTCAGTATCATGTGAACATTTAACAAAAAAGCTGACATTCCTATCATAGTGCTGTGTGTATTCTTCTGCTGTCCTATGTGGCTATTTCCCACATTTGTCAAGGCAAAGGTTGAAGGGGGTATGGACAAGGGAAATAGGTCTCCCATTCATTCCTATCTGTCAGGAGTTCACTTTGTCATGATAACATTCAAGGAGTATATTTATCTATCCTGCTACTGCAGGTTAAAGCAAGGGGAAAAAAATTAGAAGGGAAGAAATCATGTTTTAAAAGTTTACAAATTCTACTGCAAATACTGTAAACAGAGAGAGGCTTGCAGTGGAATGTGTAAAATACTGCTGCATTGATAGCAATGGGGCAGCTAGCTGCTACAAATTCACTCATATAAACAGAGAAACTCTTGCTGCAGATTGGGTCTGTTTTGGCTTAAAGTCTGAGGAACACATTGCTTTCAAACTGAATTCTTAGGTGTCACTTCCCATAACTTATAGCAGAAGATTACAAAGCTACTGATATAACATATTAGTTTGATGGACAGAATTATACCCCCAACGCTTCCTGCTCTCCCCAATGACTCACACTAACTTAGTGTGCTGTGACAGCTGCCTTGATTTACCACCAGGCTGGGAGGCCAAGTGGGAGAGGGAACATTCACATGAACACAGGGGCTGATACTGGCCCACAGCCTAGTTTATAAAGCTGCCCTGTAATTCACCACAAATGTGTCACCATTAAAAGGGAAAAAAGGATTGCAGATAATAAATACTCTTTAATTTATTAGCTAACAACAAAGAGATCAGAGCCAGTTGTGATGTGATTGTTTGACATAATATTGTCAAGGAAAAAAGCTAAGTTGACCAAAGATGTATATTACACATTCAAGCAGATGCATCAAGTCTTGGCTTGTCACAAGCAGAGCTAAACAAAACGCCAAACAGAGGAGAGAACTGGCAAACAGCAGAGTCATTTATCTCTGAAAGAGACATATTCAAGAGCAAGTGAAATAAGACATAGTTCTTTGGGCTTGGTCAAGGGCCAAGTTCTAACTATTATAAATTAAATGTTTTGTGTATCGTATTTGGCAACAGCAGCAGCTCTTACCATCTTGGTCATGGTAGGAGAGTGTTAGATTTTCCTGTCTCCTTTTGCCAGAATGATGGCTTTTGTTGTGGGGGACAATATTAGAATGTGTCCATGCATACCAATGTCTACAACATGTGCTATAAAAAAAAAAAAGGCATACAGGTTTTGCAAATACAAATAAGTGCTGTTAGCCTATACACTCTACAGAATTTTAATTAAAACAAAACAAAATAACCAACACCCACCCACCCCACCCCTGCAAAAAAAAAACACTTTAAAAGGACTAAAAATCTGGATTGTTTGAATGCACAGAATAAAGTCATCAATAAAATTAGTTCAGGTTCATATGCTTTTAATTTGAATTTTGAATTTATTTTGAGGAACCTTTGCCTTTTTTTTTTTTTTTTCCCCCCCATAAGAGCATTGTTCATGCCACTGCAGTTAGCTTAGTGTCAGCATTTCCATTATAAATTATGCTTGAGTGCTTTGGATTTTAGCTGTAAAAATGTTTGCCCTTGCTTGAAAACGTGCGCAAAATCAGAGTATACAGATTGTGTGTTTAATGCAATCACATTTATGTTTGGGGTTTTTTAATGCAAAAGTGTATTTAAAATTAGATTCATTAATGTTATCCCAGAACATGGGTATCATGTTGCATAGTCCCAAATGTGTTTCATCAATGCTGCACATTGTATTTTAATACCTGAGGCAAGTAAATAATATGCCCAGACCTAGCTCTTGTTTGTTCATCACTTAGTGCAGCTTACTGGAGTAAATTCAGTGGAGTATCTCCAGATGTATTGTAGTCTAAATGAATGACAATATTTCTGAACGATGTAATGTAATGTACGTCTGTATTATACTCTTATGCACACACTTAAGACATGGTAAACATGTAAATCTGTAGCTGAAAAAAATATGTTGATCAAGCCAAAACAGTGTTTTTCATGTTATTAGAAGAAAGAGCTGGGGGATCAGGTATGGAGTGCTTTTTACAGCTATCTTCTGTGAAAAGAATATAGTTCAGCTCCCTTGCCTCACCACCTTTCAGGAATATATTTAACTTGTGTTAAATAAAAAATGTTAATTTCTATGAAGATCACACTAGCACAAGACCTGAACATTATTTAAAGTCGAGCAAAAGCCCAAACCAGTATGTTTGGAGTATGTGCAGTATGTGGTCCTCATGCTGAGGTATAAAAATTATCCCATACTTAAAGATCTATGAAAATATTTGATATTGTATATATTGGCCTGAAAAGACTGGACTGCTGAAATTTTGTCTGGTTTTAGTACATTGACGTTGTCTTACAGACTTTCACAGATTGAACTTAGAATGGAAATTAAAACTTTATGTATATTCTTTAAGGACTTGTCCTTTCTCCATTTCTCTTGACATCTACATCATACAGTAGTTATCCCAAATAGGAATGGAAATGTATAATGTGCCATGAGGAAAGGAAAGAGGCTCAAGTCATTCCCATGCTGTTGGGAGGCTGAAAAATCTCTGGACAATCCAGGTCAGCACCTCTGAAGGTAAATGTGCTTCCTGGCACAGTGTCATGCAGATGTGCCTAGGCCGCTAAAGTAATGTGGCTTTTCAGATGTTAAGCAGCGAGGGGAAAAAAGAACATCTATGGAGGTGTGGATGGAGCAGTGTCCTTCCTACAGCAGTTTTTTAACACATTTAATGATCTCTATCCTCAGGGCAACATATATCATGTTTCACCAAGCTATCTGTGATGAGTAATTAAAGGAAACTTTTTGAGTGATATCCTAAATGAAAAAGAGAGGACAGAACAGGCCGTGCCAAAATGTATAACTTAAATTGCTCCATTTCGATGAACAGGGAAGTCCGTTCCCAGGAAGAGGAAACTAGAATGTGCTAAATAATGGAAAAATATCATTTGGGATGGATAAAGAGCAGTATGGAGCCCACTTTGTGACATTTCCTGGAATAATTAATGAGAAGCATATGGATATGTAGCAGGAAGTACTTTACCTTTAAGAAATGGTAATACATGCAAATGTTTCATATTTAAGCAAAGATACAGAAAAAAACCCAAACTGTACTTTAAGAGTCTGATGGTCTTGCAGTCTATCTCATCATTCTGAACCTCAGGGACATGACATGGCTGCAGATAAAGTCAAAGTTCATCATCTTCCTATATGACAAATTAATTTTGATTTTATGTTGATTTTCATTATTAATATAATAATTTTAAGGATCATGTTGACAGTTAATAAATTCTTAAACCCTTGTCTTCCAAGTAAAATTATTATTAGAATCCCAAGAGCATTGTAATAAAAAGGCAGAGGTACAAAATGTATTCTCATGTGAACAAAAATTCCCCCAAATATGGTCTAATCCCCAAAAAAACTATGTAAATATAGAAGAAGAGAAGGAATCTACATTTCACTAGGATTTTAAATCTGAAGGCTAAAACCCACAGAACTGTTTCAAAATAATACATCCTGATTTGCAGGTATTATGTTCTTTAAATGAAGAATTATATTCTTTAAGTGTTGGAGTTTGCTGTTTTGTTTCCTGATGAAATTAAATTCTTCTTATTCCTTAAATTCTTGAAAGAGAAGAGCATAGATAATATGAAGATGAAATATAATATATAATAGACTATTCTAGTCTCCTATAGTTTTTCAAAAGAAGCATTATAGTCTTAAGTCCCACTAATGACATTTAGAAATTCAGACACAATTCAAATGAATTCAACAGCACACCATGGTGTCTTCTAGGAATAATTCTTTTTAAAGTTAAAGATCAAATTGTATGCATTCATGCTTATTAACAGTAACCACATTGTATTTTACCTTACTGCTCTTTAAATATGAGGTAACTTACGGAAAATTAATGCAAGAGCAGATGAAAACCAAATCATGTTAATAACCACAGAAATGCTCTAAAGAAAATTAGAAACAGGATGTAAAGCCATATCAAAACAAATACAATATGTGCTAGAATACATGACAAAATGGAGGTAAGAGACGAAGAAATGCTGAGGGCTTAATGTAACATACAGCAAAATTAATATCCCTCATACTGAAATAAAAAAATCAGCATAATATGTACATTGTAATGAATTAAATAAAACAGATAAGTGATTAGAAACTGAATAGATCTTAACAATATTATGGACTGAATCAAGTAAAAATATAACAGACTGAAGTATATTGAAATTATTCAAGCAAATAGGCTGGATCTAAACTATGCTGAGTTGAAATAAAGAAAATATGAAGTTAGGAAAGCTCAGTAATACTCTAGGTATTAGTCCATCATGGACACATGACTCATTTAATAATTTTGACTGCACACCACAAGCATCAAAGACCATTAGGATACTAGATTTTGTATAAAAAATGATCTATTATTCATATCTGGCTCTACCAGATAGACTCTTAATGTGATTTTATTAAAATAACTTATTCTCACTCAAGTGCCTTTTATCCTTCCTCCCTTTTATAATCTTGTACATATCTGTTCTCACAAGCTTTTTCTTTTGCCTGCATCTTTTCTCTCTTTTTCTTTTTCTCATCCTCTCTCCCCACCTCTCATTCCCTTTTATTCTTTCACATGTCCTGTCTTTCTTGCACTTGCTTGTGCCTCTTACTTAGGTATCTTCTCTTTCTCTCTGTGTGTTTTCTGGGTAACAATGATCTCTATATCCCGTTTTTCTGTATCTTTTTAACACATAAACAATTGAAATAACCAATAGAAAGTCTTACCAGACAAGATATAAACTTGATTTGAAGTCAAATGTGAAAATCCTTGTATTTTATGAGGTGATGGTGTGCAGAAAAGGAAATTTCACCAAACCCAGCTCTCTCTATCTTGTCTGCATCTCAGTAGTCATTCTTCTGCTCCACTATTCACTTCCTTGTCAAAATTGAGTTTAAATTCAAATGTGGAGCCTGAGTTTGATTGCAGAACTTCTAATTCAAGCAATAGAATCAGACTTGAGGTTGATATTTTACTTGCTCCATATTTTGGAGTTGCACTGGAGAGGCTTATTTCTTGAAGCTTTAGTGTAGCTGCATAAGGAAGCCTGAAAATTGCCCTGTATGCAGTAACTTTTACCAACTTAGATTTTGGTTTACTCTAATACTTTTAAAATTTGCCTTATGCATTAGGCTGTTATACAAATGAAATTTCAAGAAATTTTGAACTGTGAACTCCAGCTGTTACTCTGGTTTTTTCTGCTTGGATGTCCTTGGAGTTTTCTTTCTTTGCACCCTGCTTTACTTTATTTTCTGTAGATTGTGTATTTAAAAGTTGTCATCTTATTGCCCTTCACTATTCTTTCTGAGGGATAACAGACAGCGTGTCAAGAGAAAAGGGAATAAATACCCCACTACTAAATTAACCTTTTGTATTTATATCTCTGACATTGTTGACCATTCTAATCCATTAAACAAGCATTAGTTAACTGTATACTGAAATTAGTTAACTGTATACTGAAAACAGCCATAACTCTCCCTCAAATGGAAAGACATTAAGCTTTCACAGCAGGAATCAGACAGCCATCAAAATGTAAAGGAATGCATTGTAATTTTTAAACATTCAAACTGTATTAATTCCTGTGACAGTTATCCCTTAAGTCATTTCAGACAGTTGCACACTTCTCAACTTTCACAGCTTTCATGTGGAGATCATGATTTTTTTTCTGATTGAAATATTTCCCTATCTCTCATACTTGTAGTCATACTGGGAATGTTTTGAATCTGAAAATACTTAAGAAGTTCACAGGTAATGGATTAAACAACTAGTATTTCCTTTTAATAGCACTTCAGCTGTGACTCAAGATATTCTAATCCTCTTGGTTTAAATGGATTCACCAGCTGATACTGAGAAACTTTCAAACACAGACCCACCATCTCTCAGTTCCAGCGTAAGTTTATTGGATATTTTTTAGTAAATTGTTGAGTAAGAATGAATAAATGAACTAAACAAAGAAGGTTCTTTTCCCTCTGGATTTCTTGATCTCCTCTACTTCCTTTTCAGAAACAGTTATCGGAAAGATAAATTTTAAGTAGTTGTCTATCTTGGATTTGGAAGCTTAATCTGAGGAGTGTATTGTTTACGTCCTGCTCTAGCTGTTCTTTTCTGGAGCAGTTGAGGGAGTAAATGAATATTTAGTGTGATTAAAGAAAACAATGAAACAGAAGGCATCTGCTCTACTAATTTTTTTGAGCGAGTTTTACAGTGGCTTTGACTGCTGACCTCTGAAAACTTGGCCATTATGTATTAGCAGTCTCGAATTTACTTCTCCAAAGAGTGTAATCTTTCCTTGCCCTATGGATCATCTTTTCCCTTTGCCCTTTCCCCCACTAGACTAAATTTTCAAGATGTATTTAATAATTTTCATAGTTTTCACTTTTGACACTGGGTCTGCATCAAGGACATCACTTAACTTCATTTCAAACTATGGCCACAATGACTGTGTCCATTTCCAACTATCATAAACCATCCATAAATCAGGAAAAAGTGCCATGCTACTTAGAACTGCTGAAATGAGCTTTTGAGCATTTTGCTTACAAGGATGTCATCCTGTCACAGAGTAAATCAACAGTGTGTCCTTAAACCTTTGTTCCATCAGGGAAATCTCTGACTTCGTGGCTTGAAGCCTTGTTCATTTTATTGCCCTATTTCCTCCCATTGCAATGCACACATGTGTTTATTATTTTGTTTGGACACTACATCACGCTTATTTCTACTTTATTTATGGCTAGTAATTATAGGTTTTATTGCTTACTCCTCTTTAGATTTTATCTGAAAATATTAAATGAAACTTCTGGTGACTTCTAGGCTCTGAAAGGCCACAGATTTCCATTAATGCTTTAGGAACTGTTGAGTTGATTTTACAGTATTACTAGATATTTATTCTACAGATCTTTACAATTCCCATTCATGCTTTTCGTGTATTGTTTTATTTTTGCTCTTTGAGGTCAAAGTTCATGTGTTGAAAGCAGCCATTCCTGGAGATTGCCACTTAATACTGATGCTGCAGCATACCCATCAGATCTATTGGATATATTTGTACTATCTCAATTTGGCCTAGCTGTTATTTGGCTTGTCATTCGTCTCTGAATTACTCTGTACCCTTTGAAAATTTGCATGAGCCCACTGTATTTCTTATTGTTTGCTATTCACAGTCATTGAAAACCACTTTTAATATGTCCACATCTCACTAATCTATCTCTAGGATGATGTCATGTTGAAATTTTCCTCTGACAGCTCTAGTCTTCTAGGAACTGAGTTCTTCTGCAATATACCAAAAAAACGTATATTCCATTATAATCTTTAAAATAGCCAAAAGATGAGGAGTGTGTGTCAGGGCCAAAAATCCTGGGTAGTATTTCCACCGCCAAACAACAACTCCTGTTACTACTGAATCTTAAGGAGATGGGAAAAAGGAAATTGTTCATAGGTAGTTCATGCTGGCTTGAAGTAGTTAGGGGAATGACGTGGTGTAATTGGTGGTGATAGCTTAACTGGGTTTTTGAAAATTTTCTTTCTGGTTTTGTTTTGTTTTTCTCTCAGACAAAGCAGAGTTGAGAGTAATTCTTTTTCTTTTCAGCAGTCACACAGCTTCTATAGCAAGTTCAGTGCACCTAAATAGATCAGAATGACTGTTTCTCTTTTATGCTTTACTGTGTTTCTATTTCCAGTAAGTTTGTGTTTAATCTCTGAGTTTGTTTATGAATGATCAATTTTAGGGATACAATTACATTCTTATGATATATATTATTGTCAATTGATAATATTCAAATAATCTTCAAAATTGTGCACTGGGATTATTTTCTTCTTCAGCAGGATATAAACCACTCAAAACTATTTCAGAAAATTTGATTCTATAATGTGCTTGGCAAATCTTCAGCGTTGTTGAATGTCTTCTTTGCCTCAGTCTTTACTGAGACCAGCCCTCACAAACCTCAGTCTCCCAACACAAGGAAACAGAACTGGAGAGATGTGGACACTCCACTGGTCAGTCAGGACCGGGTTAGAGATCTCTTATACCAAGAGACCTCGGCGGGATGTTAGGAAGAAATTCTTCCCAGAAAGAGAGATTGGCCATTGGAATGTGCTGCCCAGGGAGCTGGTGGAGTCACCATCACTGGAAGTGTTTAAGAGCCTGGATGAGGCACTTGGTGCCATGGTTTAGTTGACTAGATGGTGTTGGGTGATAAGTTGGACTGGATGATCTCAAAGGTCTTTTCCAACCTGGTTAATTCTGTATTCTGTGATCTTCATATTAAGACAATTTAGAAAGAAGATAGGGAAGCTAGAGCAGTAGAATGGCAGGTAATTAAAGATCAGCTCTAATTTATAAGTTCACAGCAGTGCATATACATTAGTAACCAATTAATTCTGTCATCAGAGAGTATCTATTTGAATTTTACAGAATAAACCTTTCATTCTTCATTAACAGCAACATATCTAAGTCCTGGTTTCATGAGTGAAAATTTCAATTTATTCTTAAATGTTGTGCTCTAAGTACTACTTTAGGAGCATATTTTTCTACATGGAGGAAGAAATTAAGGCAATAGTAGTCTGAGCTGTAGTTGTGGAAATGTAGTTTTTCTTAGATTTGCTTAAAGCAGCTGCGAAGTATTCTTCCAAGAGGACTACAAGTAAGCCTAGACTTTCTTCTTTTTCCGTGACTTAACAGCCTTGCCTGTTCCCTTATATTTGGCAACTGTCTTCATTCAGGTGGATAAGGGTTGTTGTAGAGGGTGCATAACAGTGACAAAGTAAATCAAGTGTTAAGTAGGCCATATTAATTTGCATAATCCTTTTGAAAATCCTACTCGGTGCATATTTGTTAATGACATAGATATAATATTAGGAGAATATGGTAGAAAAAGTGTATCAATGGAAGTTTAACCTTTCAACTTTTTAGTTTCTTTCACAGTTATTTTAATTACAGATTTACTAGTGTTATATTGATAAGCAACTTTTAAAATCTGATAATATTAAAAATGAAATATGATAAATAATATCGTTAATAGAGTTCATAAAAGGCTCCAACAGTACTATCTAAAGATTAATACGTTATATCTTAAATTCATGGTGAACAAACAGACGCCATACTGCCTTTCCTGGCTCTGTGGGTTACAATTTTACCTTTGTTTCTAATTGTAAAAAGTTCCTCTTGGCTCAAGTCACTGAAATTGAAGACAATAGATGTGGTATTTACAAAGCACTAGGCTTTGAGTTGGTTTTGATTTCCCCTATATCACACTGATTTTTCAGATAGAACTTTAAGAAATCCTGATTTTGCCTGTGCTCTAATGGTTGTAAATACTGTGCCTATGCTAGCTAGAAATTTAAAAATAATATTACACATGACTAATTAGATGTTTAGAATTGCATTTTAAGAATCTGTCAAATGAAAAAAAATATATCATTTAGGCAATTTTTTTTTTTTTTAGTGTCAATTAGCCAATAGTTTTTGCTCTCATTCATACATATTGTTACAAAAACAGAAAAGAGAAGGGGCCTGTGACAATGCTAGAAGACCATAAAATACCACAAATATGAGCACTATGGAAAGCAAAGGAATACTGATGATTAATAATACAGTACAAATTAAACTGTAAAGCATTGCTCCTCTATTAGTTCAGGTAGTGAAGGGAATTTCTGTGTGGTATATCCCTCCCCATCTCCTCTCCTAGTTTTATTTCTATTTTAAGTTGTACAGTCTGTGTCAGAGATCAGGACTATATTGCCAGGTTTTGATTTGTGTAATTTCTTTTGTGGTTTTAAATTTATCCACTCGAATGGAGAAAGATGGCGTACTGCTTCTTGATTAAGTAAATTTACACCTGGAATGAATTATTTTAATGTATAAATAAGCAAGTGAAGCATTCTGAAAGGTTTTTTATGCTTCTTTAAACAAACTGTAATTTTACCAACCTGAATAATTAATCAAAACAAGATTGTTCTTCTCACAACATCTTCAGAAATGGTGCTTTGTATTACATTACCTTGCCTCAAAAGTAGAGTGCAGTTACTGTCTAGAAATAAGTATGTGGGCATTTCTATCAACCAATTTTTTTTTAATTCTTTACAAAGATGGGCATTTCCTGTGTTACTTCCAGTTAATCTCTGGCATATTTTACTTGAGGCATTAGGACACTATTGAATCTTAAGAGGCGTTCAGTAAATTGATCCAGTAACAAATCTCATCAATAGATTCTCATTCTGTGTTCTTGTTTTCTGCCATGACTTTGAGCTCTTTACTTCTGTTTTCAATATAATCACCAAATGGCTGTTACATAGTGTATTATCATATACTCCTGCATAGAGGGATTTCTTTAATGTGAAAGGGCATTTAGCTTCTTGGTCTCAGGAACAGACACTATCTTTCCTTCTATATGTGTTTAATGGTTACCCACTGAAGGCATGGAAATTTTACTGGTACTTGTAGGTGATTTCACAAACTACATACACAGTGGTGATAATCATGTAATCTCATCATATAAGTGCCTTATTAAATATAATAACCATGCTCAGAATAGAAAAATGTGTCACTCTGATGATTTTATCTAGTTTATTCAGGATTATTACTGTTGTTTTGATTGAACTTCAATTACTTTGCTAAAACCTAAAAAGAAACTAATGGTGTTACAGGTAATACAAATATGTATTCAACTCATAAGGAATGAGGTCATATTTAATGATTTTTATTTCTTCTATTTTCTCCTAATGGACAAAATCAGTGAAGCTTGTTCAGCTAGGAGGATACCCAAGTATCTCTGTGTATTTTGCTTATTTTGGGCTTTTTGTGTGTGTGTGTTTTATAAAACAGAGGTTGCATGTATAGAAATTTAACTTCTGCTACATGCAATTGAAATAGAACATTTCTGGCAGAATTTAACCCCCTGCCATAGTAAGGCATCCAAATGTGGACAAATGAGAGGAGTAAAAAGCAGAGGAGGAAAATGTTTCACAGAGATGCTAACAATCTCCTGTAGTTGTCTTGTAGTTTAGGAATAAAAAGTCAAAGTTGGGGTGCATTTGTGCATGTATAGGTTGGCATGCTTTTGCTATTTTACAGACATTAATTAAATACAAAAATAAAGAATGCAATCTTTTTAGCATTTTGAATGAACTTACATATAGCATCATTAGATGTGAATATGTAGATTTTTCCTCAATGTTTGGTCATTCTAGGTTTTTCTTCTCTAGCAGTGGGAAGAGATTAGATGACTTTGTGTTCATATACATCTCTTTCTTGAAGTTTTTATTTTGTTCAGGGAAAAATAGTGTCATTGGTAAAAAAGATCAATTAATAAAATTTGGAATTTAGATTGTGGTTTGTTAAGTACAACTCTCTTTGATGGCTTTCATGACTGTGCAGTTTAATAACATTCCAGCCAGACTGTGTTTTAGAAAACTGTTGTTACCCAAATTCTATTCTCCTGTAGAAGGGTCCCACATACAATGCCAAGAATGAAAATTTCAACTTTCACCACTTCCCAAGGAGAGGACATAAGCCAGAAAACTCTCTTGAATTACATTCCAGGTGTAGTGTCACCAGGGCAGAGGAAAGGGGGAAGAGAACCTCCCTAGACCTGCTGGACACACTTTTTTTAATGCACCCCAGGATGCTGTTGGCTGTCTTGGCCGTAAGGGCACATTGCTGTCTCATGGATAATTTGCTGTCCACTAGGACTCCAAGGTCATTCTCCATGGAGAAAGTAGCTTGGAAAGAGAATACTGCCCTTCTCCCTTGTTTATAAGGTTCAGCTTGAAAAGTTGGTGGGATTTTTTTACCCTGAATGTATAGTATGGTAGTTTGTTGCCCATGTTACTATCTTTTTCATGAAAGTTAAGCAAGACTAAGATATTTTTCAGCCTAACTACTCTGAATTAATCAAAGCAATTTTTTCATGGAAATTTTTGATCCTAATTTTTGGAAGGGTCGTTATTGGTAATGTGTTCCCCAAATTCTGCAGTTATATGGTTGTATAGGGTTTTTTTCCCCCCCCTTTTTTCTTCTTTGGTCAGTTCCCATTTTATAGTAGATAGTCAATTTTCTCCCTATAGGGGTGAAGTCTAAGTAAGTTTTTGACACCAACGTATCTAATTGTTTGATAATAAATGAAGTAAAACTTACCATGTATTCTTTTGCAACCATTTCTAGAAAATGGAGACTATTCACATCATATTCTTGAACAGCTTTCATAACAAATTTCAGAAATGCAAGCTCAGAAAAATCCTGAAGAATCTTTTTAAAGTATGTTCCAAAGTCTTGTTTTCTTCTATTTGCTTTAGAAATATGAATAGGCTGAGGGGTATTTGCTGTATTATTCTTACATTATTCTTTGCTAAATGGAAAATACTTCGAAATATTTTTCTTGTGTGCTATTAGAAGATTGTTCCAAACATCATGAGCCATCCATCTCCTAGACTGTGTGTTTGTTTTTTGTTTTCCTTTCCCCCACCCCCCCACCCCCCTTCTCTCTCCAGAAAGATAAAATGTTTTGAATCAGTCATTAGAAGTGTTCACAACTCATGTCAGACTAGAATAACTCTCAGGAAAAGGTCTAAAATAAACCAAGCTGACTCGTCTTCAAAAGAAAATGAAAACAACAGTCCTTAAAATGAAAACAACTGTCCTTCAGGCTTCCCACCCTCCACATATTGTCTTTGATCAGAACCATTAGACCTCTGCTTAAGGTTAAGAGTGTAGCTTTGTAACATTAAAAAAATAATAATAATTAAAAAAAAGGGGACAAAGCCAAAAAAAGGCCAACACTCTGGAGGAAGTCATAGTTTTACTTTAGCTTTTGGTTCAAACTGCAACAGCTGTACAGTATGCCTCTTTGTCACATGAACCTGTGCATATGAATGGCAGTGTTCCTTTGTGATTGTGCTCTCTGAGCGCTGTAGAAATTAATTGTATCCAATTCTGCTATAAAATACTATTCATCTTTGCAACATTTTGCACCTTGACATCTTGTTCCTTGACAGTGGTTGAATCTTAACTCGATAATTTGAGGGAAATTTTCCTTCTTTGTTTTCACACAGTTCCTCCACCCAAAAAAATATCAGCTTGTGAACCACATGGTTTTGCTAGATCATAAGTTAGAACACCAAATTTTGTCTACATACTCCTCCCTATGCCCACCACATTTGTCAGAGCAGGAATTCTCCTTCAGGCTTGTTTCTTGTCACAACTTATTGGGTGTTTTTTAGATTTTGTCACATGCATACAGTCCCAAGCGGAAACTTTGAGGGTTGCTTGGGAACATGCTTTCTGTTACCTTTAAGGCCTGGCTGCTCTTCTCAACAATCTACCAGTCTTGTTCTGTGACAGATTTCCTGATGGCTGAATTTCCCCCTCTCCTTTCCCTCTGACCCTCTTTCCAGGAATTTATCCTTGATAATACCTTCTGCAATGAACTCAACTGCTCATAGAGTAGTGATCACCTCCCTTCCAAATCCAGAAGGCTACAATGAGGACAAAGAGGCTTTCTTCACTGTTTCCCTGTAACACCTCTGTAATTTCTAAACACAGTAAGACTTCAATTTCCAAGCTCTCCAAATAGTTTTGACATTATCCTTGCATGATCAACCTTTTCCAGATGTTTTCTACTATGTTTTCCCATTCTGTCACAAGTAGAAATAGTGTGGATTTTAAAGGTGAAGTTGCCTTAATATAATTAAGAGTGCACTTCTCTTTTTTATTCCATTTCTGATCAGCAATGCTTGCTTCCTGAAATCCTCTGCCATAATTGTACTTCAAGTAATTCTGTAAGGCAACCCTAAAACTTTGCAATGAGGAGAGTAACAGGGAGGTGGTACTTACAGATTGATTGAGCTGATTCTTCTTTCTTAGGAATTTCCCCCACACACTTGGAATCATATGATGAGGAATTTCTGCTTTTTGTGTTGATTACAGCATTAATTATTAACCTTTCAAAGATTTCTACAGCTGATTCATGATATATTAATGAAAGCTATAATATTTATATCTTGATTTTAATGAAGACAGATTAACAGAATTGTGTGCAAATTAGGAAAAAAAAAAGAAAAAAAAAAAGAAGTCACATAATCACCACTGTCAAAACAATTTGTCCATGTTATTACTTAGGGTCATTGCCTACCTCTATATACCATTTATACAGAGGCAAGTGCCACTCCATATTTTAATTAATCCACTATTTTTCATCTGTTGGAAAAGGCTATTTCATCTCATAGTTAGCTGGGACTGGGATATATTTGCTTTCACTTCAGGAAGAACATGTGCATGGGGAAAGAGGGTGAAAGAAGGTTAAAATAAAAATTATGAAGTACTTAGAAATGTGCATGTTCTCATGCAGACCAGTTTTATGTCTATAATAACCCAAAGTAAGTAGCTATATTCATGCCTCTGTCAATCTGCCCACTTTGATTTGTATGGAGGGCATAGTTCTAAATTTTCTGTCGCACTGCACTGCTGACAACGTTTTATCTGATGTGTGAAGATTGTTTGGAAAGATAAACTTTTTTTTTTTCTTTTTTTTTGAGGGGTGGGGTGAGAAAACATCCAGTTATCTACACACACTAATTATGACTACCTTGTATGTGTTCACGTGGTAAATACACAAACCAAATGCACCTTTGGAAACTTGAAAGCGAAGTAATTTTAAAAACAATCCTAATTGACAGTGTTTTACTTACCATAGTTCTCAGCTTGGATAATGAGCCATTTCTTCTCCCAACAACAATTCTGTATCCTTTTGAGCACTGTTCACAGTTAAATACAGTGGTTTAGAAGAAAACCTGCATGTTTTTAAGGAGGAAATTTCATATTTCTGTGAAGCTTATGTAATTGTATGAAGTTTATTTCTGTCCCCAGATGTCAGCAATCAAAATCTGCATAAATATATTTTGTGTAAATCTGTTGGCAGCTGCTCTCCAGTCAGGTTCCTCAAGATATTAGTCTGTCTTTGAGTTTATGACAAAGTTAAAAATTATTCATTAAACTGACCTGCAGTATATTCAGTAACTGTAAAATTGCCTTGCAGTTCTATTTGGTTTGTAGATGTGATCACGAGTAAATTTTTAACTTAATTAATTGGCCGTTTCTGTTGACAAGAAATTTATGTGGTAATAATTTGCTCGAAATAGATGCCGACTGTAGGAAATGAGATATCCATCATAGGCTTGTGTTCCACCAGCTGCACAGTGGCTATTACGAAAGTATTTCAGGCTGCGACAACCCCACTGTTTGTGCAGTCAGGATTATATATACCCACGATCCATTGCCTGCCTGAGAGGCGCTCATGGAGGTCTATGATAACAAAGACTTTGTGATTTATGGCTTGCTGTGAAAGCAGAGCTTGATGAGATTAAACAATTTCATAGCACAAGTGTTTCTTAAGACCTGATTTGTAGTTGCAAGCTGATGGTAAATCACATTTATGTATCTGAAAGCATGCTCAGCAGAGGAGTGCAATTACAGTTTAAGACAGCTACTTTTTATTTAATTTTTATCCTGGTTTTGTCTCTTTTATGTCCCCTTCATCTGCAAACCATTCACCTTCACAAGTCCTTTCTTGGTTAGAAGGCAGGAGACTGAAGTCAATGTTCTTCCTTCCTGTCTTGTGTGCACTATTATTAAAAAAATGAAAAAGGAAAAACCACCTTCGAGTCATTTCAGAGTAGCTTTTACTGGTTCATCTTGGCTGAACTGGGCTACTAGGTTCAGCTACAATTCTTGATTTGCTATCCTATTCAAACTCAAGCACACTTTTAGACGATTTTTAATCACACAAATACATTTAAATTTTAAATACATTTATTCAAATACAGAAAAGCAAAAGAAAGCAGTGTTATTATCTTGCACTATATTTCAAATGTAATAAAGTGTAGATTCCTTTTCTCTTGTACACAATTGAAAACAAATTAATCTCTAGTATTATCAACCTGCTTTGGGTTTGAATACATGATGGCATTATCAGCCACACCTTTGCTACGCCTTGTAAACATCTTCTGCTAAATATTGCAGCAAAGCTGTTTACGTCGATATTAAACCATAATTGGTGGGGCTGAGTGCTTCAAGGTCAAAATCACATAATACCCTTGGCTTAGATGGGCAAGTTTATTACTCTTTTGACTCAAGATTATCTTGGAATCCAACATGAAATCCCCAACAAAACAGCATAGTTTCAGCTGTTACTACAAAAAGGCTTTCATGTCATTGAATACATTAAAAGGAGAAAAGTAGTGTAAGCTATAGAGTGAGTTATCATTTCTCCATTTGCTATTAGAAGACCTAGCTTCTCAGTATGCTAAAAATATCTTGTGGAGCTGTGAGAAGCTCCTCGGCTTCCATCATCTTCTCATCATCTCTAGTCAGCTGATCAAGGTTAATTTTGTAGCGATGGGTTTGTGGCTTTGTGATAAATCAGTGCTCAAACTTCAAAACGCACCTGAGAGGTAAATGCATGCTTTTACAGATGTTTAGATGTTAGAAATCCTAATAATAAGAAATAGGCATGTTGTTCTACAGTCAGTTGTTCTATGGTCAGTTTTTTCACATGCATTTTTCATCACAGAGTCCACTTGGGGTTATCAGCTGGAATGACTGAAATTGAGATGTCTTTGCTACTTAAAAGGGATTTTTCATTGCCTTGAATATTTTTTCCACGAATTTTCAACTGAATTTTGAAGTTCAGAATTTTAGTTGGGCAATAAATGATTCATTGGAAAAAGAACAAAAAATAATTGACTGTATTTCACAGTTAAATATACTCTATTCCATAACCACCCCAACCCCACCTCCTGCATCATATTAATTGTGAAATAATAGAATGGAAGACCATGTTCATGGAATGCTCATTTTTCACATTGCAGTGCTAAGTTTTTTAAGGTATCTGGGGTTTATAAAACTGCTTATGCAGTGACTGAGGTTGCTAATTTGTTTTGCCCCACGTGATGATAAATTTCATCCAAATGAGACAGGATAGTTGGCAAAAAATGATTTATAATAAACCATGCATTTGTGCTGTAGAGAAGAGAAGTTCCATAAAGAAAAAAATGGGCAACTCACCACTAGTGGTATTTTTAATTAGACACTAAGTACCAGATTCTACCTTCTTTGTTTAGTCAGTGGGAGAAAGATGGGAAAAAATATTTCTGTTGCTTTTAACAGATGAGACCACGCATTGCAATACCTCATAGGGTGTTTTCTCTTTCCTCATGTGATGGACAATTACTGGAGAATAATGAAGATGAGCTGCTGAAAGCAAAATGTCTCTTGCAAGAAAAGGGATTTACCAGCCATCTTGTTAGTCATTCCTGCCAAGTTCCCTTCCAGGGTTACTTTTTCTAGAGGAAGCCAGTGTAGCAGAATGTGCCATGAGGGTTTGAAGAGCTGATGTAAATGATACTGTTCAAGGTGGAGTTAAAGAAAGCAAAAAGAATGCTCGGCTTCTGCTGATGTTAGACAGATGCCTTGGGTTCATTCAGACTGTGCAACACATCTGTAAATGAGATGATCTCATTATTACCGTGTCTGACTTTCCTATTTCATTTTATGCTAACAGAAAAAAGCTGCTCAGTACTGCATATATTTGTTACTTAGTGGAAAAAGCTACTTTATCCTCTTAAATTTAGGTTAATCCACTTCCAGCTAGCCTTTTCAAAGAACCTGACATAATAAAAATGCACTCGGTATACATTTAGTACTGTTGAAGTTGAATTGTGTCAAAAATGTGGTGTCGTAGGACAGGAGTATTTCAGCTTTTTGGAGCTGAACTTCCAGTTCAACTTGATTAGAATTCTGACAGATTGTGGTATCGGCTATGCTCTTTTGCAGAAAACTAGTTGCGGGGGGGGGGGAATGTTTGGGCACGTCTTTGCCTTTGCCTGTTTTTATTGCTAATGTTTGCGAAGAAGAGTGACCAAGAGTACATTATGATTTGTTTAGACCTTTTTCTGGTGATTGATGATTGTGCTAGTTTGAAACTCTGAATTATTTACTTGTATAATTTTTTTTTAAGACACATCTATGGTCTTATTTCCAGTTATGATGGTTATGACAAAGTCTTGCTGGTGAAATATTACAAACAGGTGCAGTGTCACAACTGACAGAAGAAATTTTTGCTAGATCTTATTGGTGAGCAGTAGTTTAAATACTGTTTGCAGACCAGCCTGTAATAATATGGTTCCAATAATATCTTTAGTTTCAAAATTTATTACATTTGGCAAATCTTATCACTTTCTTGTGCCTCAATTTCTTTGGCTGCAAAACTGATGAACTTCTTATTTGTGGAAAATACTTGTTTTCTGAGCCTCTTTTCATGTTGAAAACTTTTTTATGCTTTCTTTTTAATTTATCTTTTGTTCTTTTCCTGCCTTTTCTATTTTTTCTTTCCTTATTTTTTCTTTTATACCTTTTCTTCATTTTTTCTTTCTTCTATACTCTTCTCTTTAGTTATGAATTAATCATTAAATTTTATTCACATTACTTTTCTATTGAATGGATTTTAAACAAAATTATGTGTTCAGGTGGGCTTTAGCCTGCAGAGAGTCAAAATTTCCTGTTCTGAAGTGACTAGCAACCTCAACTTAGTGTATTACAACAAAGAAAACATTTTAAAAAACATGACAGTCTTCTGAGAAATGGGAACCCAGAAACACCTGAAGCCCAGATGGCAAAAGCGAGTGTTTGGCAAAAGCTGTATAGATTTTTTGTCTTTTGAAGTCAGTCTCTTCCTAACATTCTTGGAGAACAAGCTAATGTGTCTGACCAGATGTGCTAGGATGGATCAGCACAAGAGAAAGTAATTCCATTCTTCCAGGTGCTTGCCTGTCTCTGATGTAAATAAAAATAATCTTGTGTTGTGTAGCTAGAAAACTAGGATGTATTTATGTTTAAAAGTTGTAATCTAGCTAGTTTTCTCAATTTTTATTTCATTGATTAACAGTATTTTCATTGAAAAATAAACCAAGCATGCTGATGCTTGGTCTTCACTGATTTATTACTGTAGAGCTGATCATGAGTTATTCATCTTGGTGATAGCATTTGGCATAGCTTGTATTTAGCTAATCTTGTACATTAAAAACAGAAGATTGAAGTCTGTTTCTGTTGGAGTAAGTGGCAAACCTTGGAACATTTCACTCCTAAAATTAAATGAAAAGAAAAAAAATTGCAAAAAGTTGTGGAAAGGCTGTGTCTGGAGTAGGGTGAATCTGAGATAAAAGTTGAGAAAAGTTGCTTGTGTTTTGCACACCTGGAGACTGTGACCCTGTTGGAAAATGTGTTTTCATGGTGCATACGTATAGTGTGTAAACACACAGTGACAAACAATCCCATAAAGAACTGAGAATTCAAAAGGCAAGACTGGTAAGTTCTGGAATGGGGAACAGGCATGCAGGGGGCTGAAATGGTGATTGTAAGGTTGGTCGAAGTGCCAGTAATGGAGTGTAGGACCTGGGGTTCTACATCCAGTCATGAGTGTGTCTACTACTACACAGTACACTGCTGTATTTTGGCTTTCATGTTGTCCCCTCAAATACTGTGACCACCTTAATGGGTGCTCTAAGACAATGCTGCAACTGAAAGGAATATGACTATACAGCAAGTGAGTTTTAGTTGGGTTTAGTTTGCAGACGTGATGGAAAACTTAACTTTCTTATGTATGTGTTATTTTCCTTTGGATACTTTCAGATACATGAGAGATACCATCTGCATACTGTGGCCTACAAGTGGCAGCTCATGAGAGAGAATGGAAATGCATTTTAGGCATAACTGGAAGGACAGAAAAACCCTTTTTCTTGGTGGAAATGCATCTTAACTGCCTTAATCAAACTATGAAATGGCATTATTTTTAGCACCAAGCATTATAGTGACAGACATCTAGCCTGACAGTGCCTGTCCAATACCAAATTTTAACCCACAGTAAATGCAAACTAATTTGACTTAGAACAGCCGTTCTCTAATCTAGATCAAGTTGACTCAAATTTCTTCTTCACACTGTGAGTTAAGAGCTTGCCCACTGACAGTTATGGGAATACTGGTGATGCTCACTAATTTATTAACCAGAAATTTAATCATATGCCAAAGCCAAAGGGAGGGAGTGAATTAAATTACATTTTAATGATCAAATTCAAGTCCTGTTTGACAGTGTAGATAAAGAAAAAGTAAATACACACAGAAATTATCTTCATGTACATAGGCAACTAAATTTGTATAAATAGGTGGCATGCCTGTGGAGACAGAATAATACAATTTGAAAAGTCTGTCTCTATCTTTTGTTATTAAAGTTGATATTCAAATGTGCAGTGTTGAATGTTCATTAGATATTTTTCGTATTTGGAAAACAGGAATTTAGGAAACACAAGGTTTAAAAATCTTTGATTTCTTTTACTGTTTCACATTCATGATATGAAATACTAAGGCTGGTTTAAAGCTTACAATAAAAGGAAATGACCTCATTTTCAGTGATACAGTAGTAAATGAATAAGCATAATTACAAATAAAGGCAATGTTCTTTCTTGAGGTTAATGTTACATATGCTGCATCTGGCTTTGTCTTGCTTTTCTGTAAATTCTTAGAACAAATAATACATGCACTTCATCTTTTGCTTCAGATAATCAGTTACTGACACCTGGGATAATGTGATGAGCAATGTAAATTTTATACACATATAGTCATAATAATTTAGAATGTCATCTTAATCTATTTATGATCGGCTAATGACTGAAATGTTTTACCATTGTGTGGGATATTTTATAACTGCAGTTTTAATGGGTGAATCAGTAACACCTGGCTGTCTGGCATGCTTTTCTTTTCCCCCTGTTAGACATTTAAATACATCTCTGGAAGGCCCAAGGGGTGTGATGTGACATATAAGCTCTTAAAAGGAGGAAAATTAGTTCTTGATACCATAATGATCAGTGGGATGAACGTTTGCATACTTAGCATTAATGCAGTTAAATGTAAGAGTTTGATTAAGACTCTTAAGCAGGGGTTTTGGTTTATTTTTTTCCTTTCTTTCCCCCCCCTTTCCCCTTCCCCACTTGTTAATGCTCTTTCTTGTTTCATTTTTGTGAAATTACAAAAGGAACTGATGTTCCTGATTCTGCCTGTGGAGGAATCTTGAATCATTTTACAGCCTTTTCTCTCTTAAAGCCATTGTCTATGTTTTCTTCTCAAATCATCTGTAACACCAAGAAAGCTTCTTATCTGGTAAGCATATTAGACACTTAGGTGCCAACAAAGCAAGAACACAAATTCAGTGAGGCACTGCTCCTAGCAGGATAGAATTACATTCTCAAATCCAGAAATATCACCCTAGTGGCAGCCCACTGTTATATTATTGTATGAAAACAATGTTTTTGTAACTTTGTAACTTCCATGTTCCTTATAAATGTTATGCATTTTCCATTTATCCATTTTTAGATTTTTCTGCCCCATTGCCTGTTTCAAGTGTGAAGTGTACAAAGCTTAAGAATGATAAAATCACAATAATTGCAACTTCTAATCTTAATTGAATAAGTCTATGACTTTTGACTGAACAAGTGCACGTGCATATATACTTATGGGCTAATTCTATTACCTTAGTCTTCCTTCTGGGTGGATTTAGCTGTTGATTTTATGGGATAATGCTTGAAAGTCTCACCGGTCTTTCTACTCTAATAAATTTCTAATAAGAATTAAAAGAAAAAAAAAAAGTCTCAGTTGTTAGATGTCTCATGCATTTTGATATTGCAGAGTTAGTTCTATGAACTAGAATGACGAGTAGTGACATTCTTCTGAGAATCCTTCACAAGAAGGAAACCCTTTTTGTTGTATTCTATACTGTTATTTTTCCAGAGGATGCTCTAAAATACGAGGACATTGTGTGACAGATACATCAAGGAGGAAAACAAGTTTAACATGTGGGTGGATTGTCTTACTCTCAATTGTGACCATTTGTTGTCTTTTGGACTTTTTGTTAGGAAAGACTGAGGGAGCTGGGGTTGATTAGCCTGGAGAGAAGGAGACTCAGGGGTGACCTTATCACTCTCTACAACTACCTGAAGGGAGGTTGTAGACAGTCGGATGATGGTCTCTTCTCCCAGGCAGCCAGTACCAGAACAAGAGGACACAGACTCAGGCTGCGCCAGGGGAGGTTTAGATTGGATGTGAGGAAGTTGTTCTATACAGAGTGATTGCCCATTGGAATGGGCTGCCTGGGGAGGTGGTGGAGTCGCCGTCATTGGTGGTTTTCAGGGGGAGACTTGATGGGGTGCTTGGTGCCATGGGTTAGTTGTTTAGGTGGGTTGGATTGGTTGATGGGTTGGACGTGATGATCTTGAAGGTCTCTTCCAACCCGGTCTATTCTATTCTATTAGGCAAATGAACGGGTGAGAAGGAATAGCTAGTTTCTAGAATTATTGGCACCTTCCTTGTCTTATTTCATTATTCAGGTGAAATACTTGAGAAGTGGGTTTCCAGCTTTGCCTCAAACTGTCTGGTCTTTGGTAAACTTGGACCCTATAAATCTAAGTGTCTTACATACTTAGAGATCTAATTTAATGGCCACAGTTACGTGGTTTCTACTGTATTTTCCTTCATGTTCTATAGAAAAGTTTCACAGTGAAATTTTGATCTTCTCTGTTCAAAAGCTTCTTCCTCAGAATGACCCTCTAATTACAGTTACTTTTAAGGGAAACATGTCTAAACAGAGCAATTAGCTATGCAAAAATGAAGTCATTTTATATGCTCTTACAAGCTTTATGTCTGCTTGAATTCCACATGGCATCATCCCTGTTTAAGTTCACTACTGTGGCACTCTTCTCTGCTGTTGAAGTGGACCTTTTGTTTTGTGGAAATTCTCAGGTGCATATTTGGTCAGATAGAGAAATGAGATGACTGATAGGTGTTTCAAAAGTAATGTTAACAAAAGTCATCTTAGATACCAGTTACCTAAAAGTACATGAGAACACAAGAAGTGAGCCTGTTTAACATCATTCGTTACCTTCAGCGTAAGAAACTTGAATGATGGATCTCTTGCAAAGTATTAGATTGGTAAGTCCAATGGGAGAAATAGTGTGGCAGCATGATTACTTTTCTTTACTTTGCTGAATGGGATACATTTTCTAGAAATTTATTAATTTCTTGGCTTCTTTATGACAGTTAAGTCCTGGGATGTTAAGAAAGGCTGACAGTTCAAATTCCTCTTCTGATATCTCCTGTTGCTCTCTATCACCTTAAGTGTACACCACTTAAGGTTCAACATGTGTTCTATGCAAAATAAATGTGCTTCCAGTGTCCTGACTTACAGCAGTCAGCAATGAAAGTTAGGCTTTTAATACATTTTGTAATGTAATGAAAATAGCGTTTTCCCCCCCTTCTTTTAGTTGTATTTCTTTGGAAGCACTACTTCTGATTACTATAAATCAGTAGTAAATTTTCATTTTTAATTGAATGACAAAAGAAATAGCACACTTCCCGTGGGTCTGGAAGGCCAAAGTATTAGGTATCTGCAATGCATAGCACTTACATGGCCCCTGTCTTGGTAAATTCCAACACATTTTCCAAGGATGTTAGGAATCCAGAAACACCACAGCCAGGTAAGCCTTAGATTCCTCTGTTTACAGAAGGGAAAGAAGAATGAGTCAATGATTTAGTAGCAACCTAGAGAATGAAACCAGGCATTCCCTTGTATAAAACTCCTACTTAACAGCAGACTCCATTTCCAGTTGTGTTCTGTTTTACACAGAACACTTATGCCCACAAATCCTGTATGTATGTGCTCAGTCTGTCACAGTCTTCCAGACCTAGTTGAGGCTTGCCAGCATATTCCTATTAAATCTGATGCAAAACATCAGTTAAACATATAATCTTTTCAGGTTCTTGATGCCTAGAGAGACAGTTTCTAATACACATGGGTATGGCAGCATGTTGCTTTGTCTAGGCATGCTTCTGCAAGACAGTTCCTTCTTCTCCCTGTGTTTGCAGAGCTTTTTGTTTTGCAATGGTCATAAAGCACACAGGTAAATGTTAATAAGAAGCAGTATCCCAACAGGCTTTCTTTACAGTAGTATTTTAACAGACTGTTTCTTTTCAACAGGAGGGACAAAGCATTAGATATTCTCTATTTTCTAACATCTTTGCAGCTAAAACCTGCTTGACTGTGGTAAGACTAGCATGTGAAGGTAAAGTTTTGAACTACATACTGATGTTCTCTTCAAGCTGAAAAGCAGTGGAGAATTCTTCATTCTAACCTCTCATAGGCCTATTATGTGGTAAAGTTTTAGACTATTGAGGACAAACTTATAGAACAGAAATCATAATTTACTGAAGCTAAAAATCCTTTGAGAAAGATATTCAATGTAGATTTTATAAAATCTGGCACAAGGATCTCCTCACTTATCTTTTATTAATGTAGTAACAGAAATAATATTATTTGTATTACAAGTTTTTGGTTCCTTATGTTGTTAGGTGCAGATAATAGATTTTCCAAGAATGGGTTGTTCCCTTTGTAAGTTTCATTCCAAACAGATATTCAACATCAAAGACAGGAAGGAACTGTTTTATTTGGCTACATGATCAGTATTTGAACACAGTAAGTACAGGTTTGTGCTCTTTCATTTAAATGAAGTACTGTTGTCTGCTAGATTTTAAAAGTAATGAATGGAAGTCTGAAACTAATTTTGATTTAAGAAGTGCAGGATACTGACTGGCTTATGATAAGAGATATCTTGTTGCTGCACTGACAGCTAAATAGAGAACAACTTAAAATTATAAGGTTTAGTGTCTGTATTTAGAATGAACAAAAGTTTTGATTTTGCAACATATTTGTATTAGCAAGCCACCAAATGTCAGGTCCTGGACCCTCAGGTAGAAAATAAACTGAGAGCTCAGATGTGCATTTTTGCCTCCATGATAACATATGCTGTGGAGTGCCTCTTGGCTTTCCTTATCCTCCTCATCTATTTATCATATATCTTAAAATATATTTATCTGTCCCTGTAGGAAAAAAACTGGGCAATAATTGTAATAAATAACAAAATACGTTAGAGATCGTGTGAAATGATCTGTAAAATGAGTAAGAAGTCTTTAGCCCAGAACTTGGTTTTGACCTTAAAACCTTTTGACTTTCCTCACAGAACTAGTGCCAGTTGTTTACACTGTGAAATAGCCACTCTTGGCAGAGAAATCCGTTATTCTTCATTACTTTCATCAGCAGTATATATATATATATGGAGATAGATATATGTGTATTTATATGTGTGTGTGTGTGTATATATATATGGATGCATATATATATATTCATCCCCTGAGGTGAATGCATAGGGCTGAAGATCACAGCCTTATGATGTCTCTTATATTTGAATATCACTTGTGCTTTCTGCAACATGAATGGAGAACTTTTTTATTATGTTCAAGCTATGTAACAAGTTATCCATGGGTCAGCAATGTGCCCTTGTGGCCAAGAAGGCCAATGGGATCCTGGGGTATATTAAGAGGAGTGTGCCCAGCAGATCGAGGGAGGTTCTACTCGGCCCTGGTGAGACCTCACCTTGGAGTATTGCATCCAGTTTGGGGGTCTCCAGTTCAAGAGGGAGAAGGATCTGCTGGAGAGAGTCCAACTGAGTGCTGCCAGGATGGTTAAGGGACTGTAGCATGTGCCCTATGAGGAGAGGCTTAGAGGCTTTTTAGTGTGGAGAAGAGAAGACTGAGAGGGGATTTAATAAGTCTTTATAAATATCTGAGGGCTGACTGTCAAGAGGGAGGAGACAGGCTCTTTTTGGTTGCACCCAGTGTTAGGACAAGGGGTAATGGATATAAACTACAGCACTGAAGGTTCCATTTCAGCATGAGTAGGAACTTCTTTACTCTAAGGGTCACAGAGCACTGCAACAGGCTCCCCAGAGAGGTTGTGGAGTCTCTTTCTCTGGAGACTTTCAGGACCCATCTGGATGCATTCCTGTGTGACCTGCGCTAGATTCTATGGTCCTGCTCTGGCAGGGGGGTTGGACTCAATGATCTTCAAAGGTCCCTTCCAACCCCTAACATCCTATGAGCTAGCAGTTTGCTGGTCACTCATCATCCTTTCCAAATTCACCTTTCTGAGCTATTCTGATTTATCCTGTATTTATCTTTTTTACTGTGGTTGCAATGTTTCCATTGCTTTTAGAATTCTGTATTTTTAATGGCTGAGGGATTAATTAGAAATGGAGAGTAAGTTTAAAATTAATGGAATTGTTTATTGCAACTTTGCCTTTGTGTTACCTGAAGCAGGGAACTTTTTTGTTTTATTTTGTTTTCATTTTGAGTCCTTTCATCCACAAAGAATGAGGATTAGCCTTTGGCTAAAATAGTGCTTTCAGGCCCTTTCGGCATTCAGTAACTGTTTACTTATCCAGGTATAAATGGGGAAAACCACAGTTAAAGCTCCCAGCTGCAAGGTCAGCTACCTTTTTAAAATTCAACCTCATGAGCTCCCTTGAGTTGAGGGCTTGCTGGTATGAGCCATTAACTGCCTGTTGCATGTAACCTTCCCTTGTCTTACACAAAGCTGCACACGAACCTCTGGTACTGTACAACAGACCCTCAGCACATGCCATGCAAGAAACAAAAGCAGTTTAACTTGTGATCAGTAATCATATGATCCATTTACAGGGTGCAAGCTCAGTCAAGCAGAACTAGTAAATCATTAAAAATTCACTTAATGCCATTCCTGCTGAGCAGAATATCACAATAATACATTTTTCTCAAAGTTGCGAGTCCAACAGTATTGGCATCCTTGTCTTGATATTACAAAAAGTTTTTCAAATCCTAAATTAATTTTAAAATTATAAAATATATACTAAAGAACAGGATATTAGCTAAAAGCTATAATGCATGGCAAAAAAAACCCAACTCATTTCTTGAACTAAATTATCTCTCTGGAAGCTAAGACATTGGATATACACACTACAAAATGGCATTAGCTCCTATGATAGTTGCATCAGGCCTTCTTCAGGAAAATGTTTAAACTCACCTCTGTTCAGAATATCATGTAAGAATACACTTATATGCTGGACAAAAGCTATTTAGAGCTCTCCAGCCTTGTCCAAGTGGTTTCTGTATGCCTTACTTTTATGAATTGCCATACAGAGCTTACACCCTTTTAAAAAAAAAGCCTTTTAAATCCATTTAATCCAAAATCATCCTTTAAGATTCATTAACTGAAACTGTAAAAGTTTTTAGAACAAACAAGCAACTTCTTTATTCTATAGATGGAAATGGAGAGAAAGGGAGAAGAGGCTGATGACCTGAAGACTACCCACAGGAAGGCTGGAGAGAGACCTTTCGTGAGGGTGTCTAGCAATAGGACAAGAAGAAATGGTTTTAAGCTGAAGGAGGGTAGGTTTAGACTGGATTGTAGGAAGATCTTTTTCAGTGTGAGGGTGGTGGGACTCTGGAATAGGCTGCCCTGGGAAGCTGTGGGTGCCTGCTTCCTGGGATTATTGAAGGCCAGGTTTGATGAGGTCTTGAGCATCTGAGTCTAGTTGAGAGGTAGAGGTGTCCATGGTGGGGAAGTTGAAGGATCCCTTCCAACCTAAGCCATTCTATGATAGCATTACAAGTAGTAATAAAAAGTCAGGTGGATTCTACAAAATGAGAAACTAGTACATGAGTATTCATTTCACTGAAATGTCTGCTTCTTTTACCTTTGTGTGTCTTTTTCTCAATGAATATGAGCCTGATGAAAGAGGTAGTGCACAAGTAGTAATGGTGGTATGTGTTGATTACATTTTTATTTTAAATAGCTGAGCTGGAAAATATTATTTTATGTCTCCAGGTGAATTTCTGATGTTCCTGTATTTGTGGCCCTTCATTTTAGAAAGAATGAATGTGGTTACAATAAAACTAAACTTGTAAATATGTTAAAATGTGAAACAGGTTTTTTTCTTCCCTCCTCAGATGAAATCTGAGGTTAAGTCATTCGTACATTAAGTACCGTGTTTACAGCAACCATTAATTAGTTGGTTGTTTCTCTTCTGTCAAGTTTATATCCATAAGCTAACAAATGGATTGAGAAGGAGTTTGCATTAGCTTCTTTCAGAAGTAATATTAGTACAGAAGAACACTAAACAGTTCAGCTTCAGAGACATGCTTTATAGGGAAAAAGAAAACAATACCCACAGAGCCAATTGAAAAATAGGAGCTTGGCAAAAGTAAGACACAAATTAATTTTAAATATGTGCTAATTTTTTAGACAGCAAAATACGACAAAGGATGGAAGAGTCTTCATCAAGCTAACAACTTAACCATGATGCAACAATGCGTCATTTTTCTCTTTATACTGATGTACTTGCAGAACTTCTAAGTCTACCCTAAATCTTTGTGTATTAGCATGGGAGTAATTTGCTAGATGACACAACAGTTTCAAGATCATGCTAATAGAAATAAACTTAATTCCTTTGATGTTTCAAAAAGAAATTAATGAAGATCACTTCATGCTTGCATAAAGGTGTCTACCTGCAAGAGACATACATATATCTTCCAATCTTCTCTAGCCAAAACACATAGAAGTGAGACTGCAAAAATGTGAACATCTGTGGAGTGCTCCTCTTGTGAAGCAAATGCTGGACATTTTATTTCCTATGTAACTGGCTGTTTCTCAGGCACTCTTTGTGATGACAGCACTGCAAGAAACAAAATAACATTTAAACTAGAAATTCAGTATATGTAACTACATAAACTGCTGGGGACATTTAATTTTATTTTTTTTCTCCACTCTGCTGTGTTGTCCTATCCTGTTAACATGGAATCTTCTGCCTTTGGAATCAATAGAAGATTTAACTTCAGTTTTTTGATTTAACATTCACTATTAGAAGGGACAGTTATCGAAGGCACAATTTAATCATATATTTTCCAGTGAAAAGTGCAGTTTTATTGCCATAATAACATATTTCTGAGTAATAAAATCATACTGTTTCTAAAGTAACAGATTAAATTTTCTGCCACAACCCCCATCTTCCACTTCTGTATTAATAGATTAAGAAAAAAGAAAACCAAAACCAGCAACAACCCCAAACCCCACCCAAGCTATTCAGATAATTTATGTAAATTCATGGGGATACAACTTAAAGAATTTATTTCTCCTCCTCCCCCCAAACTGTTACTGCCAACAGATATCATGGCAGTATTATGTTTGCTGTTTCTATGTAAGGGATGTATTTGGACTATGATCTCAAAGCACTTGTCAGAATGGAAGAAAGTGATCTGAATATGCTATGCTGGTCTTGTGGGCAGCACAGAGCTGAAAAACATTTTGTGTCAGGATTGTGTTAAAGTCTGCTAAGAGAATTTCATAGATATTATTACCATTGCAAAGCTGAGGGGGACTGGGAAGGACTTTCAGAAATGCTGCTGTGCCAATGCCAACGAAGAGCTGCAGACAGTGACAAATATTTGCTTGGTCAGCTCAATTTTAAACTCAAAACTTCTCTATTGATCACATAGAAACAGTAATTTAGGAAAAAGGTAACTCCATATATGTAAATGCAATAGAACCTAATCTGGTTGGGGATGCTCATGCTTGCTGCAGCAGGGTTGGACTAGATGACCTTTAAAGGTCCCATCCAACCCAATGGATTCCATGATTCTGTAAATAATTCTGGATTATTAATTTTAAGTCATTGTTTTGTGCACTTGGTTGTACTCCAGACACAAATGCAGCATTGACTTACATTTGTCTTTGTAATGCAATAAAGCAAATGCAGCATACTTTATTTTGATTTAAAGGTAGAATAATACAAATTCAGTGTGGCATACATTCAGTGAATTAAGTACCAGTGAAGAGATTTCATGGATATGAGAACTTTGCCCAGTGCTCCATGACCTTTTTATTAGTGAGATAGAACATAAAGTCATTAGGTTTTAGTACAGGCATCTGATACTCCTTTAAGGTATCAATCATGAGGAGAAATGTTAATATTGTTGCTGTGTTTGTTTGTGGTACAACTGTTACTAGGACACTGTGTCCTAGAAAGTTGCTGGGAGACTGAAGAGAAAACTGAGGAGGACAAGGCAAGTGAGTTCTTAGAAGACATAAGTTACGGTGAGAAATTCCAGGAAATTTTTCAATCTTGGGTAGCCAAGGGGCCATGAAGAGGAGCTGATAACAGTACATCAATGGTATGTCCTCAAATGAACAGTAGCATAAAGAGTAAAATCCAGAGCTTCCATTTAATGGGCAGTGTATCTGAAAACAACTAGCTGTTCTAACTGAAGTTTACACAGTAAGGGTGGAAAGGAAAAGAATTTTAATGGCATTGGAGCTATTTCCTAGAACTGCAACAGACCATACATAGATAGCAGATTTTTAGCCAAGACTGGAAGTGCTCAGTACATGTCATCCATAGTAACAGCTGAAACCAAGGAAAGTTCAACAGGCCTATAAGTGAGCGGTTACTCTGTGTGACAAAAAGCCCTCCTGTCAACTCTGCATAGTAGTGTGTCCTGAGGTTATGCAAATTTGGAGGAAGAGTTTCTAGAGCTGTTGTCAAGTGTTTTCTGGATTTTATGGATAGGGACCACTAATTAGAACATTTGTTCAGTGGGAGAACAGAAGGCTTCTCAAAGAGACAGAACCCAACACATTTTAGGACACCATTAAACTCTTCACCTTGAGAAACAAAATTCTCACTTACCAGTATTTCATGGCCAGACTGAACTCAAACATTACACACAGAGAATTTGAAAAAAGACCTTTGAGATAAAACAACTGTTCTGTTGTCTTTTCTCTCCTGTCATGCGGGTTGAAGGTCTCTTACAAATAAAATGTTTAAACGGACAACACTTGAGAAAAGTTACTATAAAAATTGTTAAAGTCAATTGTAATGGAGCTTATCTCCATTTTGTTATGTGTTTCTTATCTATAAATATGGTCAAGAAGTCTCAGACAGCTCTGAACTACTTTATGTAGGAAATTCATTTACGTAGAGTTAAATCTAGAGTTAAATCAGGTTAAGAAATCCTGAAGCGTTTGTGCTGCAACAGTTTGTACTCCAGTTTTACCTCTTTGTTTTTTCTTTTTAATACATTTATATCGTATTTTCCACAGCTATATTTAATTGTCTTACCCTTTTGTGGTATCTAATGTCTTCCATTGTTTCTCTTTTATTTTGATTCACTAAAACCCATATAAATATACTGATCTGAGACTGCTCATTGGGCACGGTATTTTAATGCTTTTGTTGTAAGTTCTTATCTCTCTTCATTAGTGAAGATCCTAAAATGAATTCCTCTTACTGTGGTCAATCATTCCCATCAGTCTGCTGTTTTCAAAGCAAGTGCTTTACATATTATATTACTTAATCACATGATTTATAGTTCTCAATTCAGGTGTTTGCTATGTATTATGTCGTGTACATCATAAGGCCTAACTGCTCTTTCCATTAGAACTCAACCTTAAAATTGGCTATGACATTGCCTTAGTTTGGCTATCCACTGTGAAATCCAATCTGAACACAGACACACTTTTAAAATTATCAGCTTTCAAGACAGTTTTACATATTGAAAAACCAAAAGGAAGAGGCAAAATGAGCCTTTCATACATACTGAGTCTTCTGTCTGAGAACGAAGTCATACAAGAGGCAAGGCTCACTTTATAAACACATGAAGAGTTCCTCCTGCCAACTGTCAGAGCATGACAGGGCCTCACTTCTAGTTGTGATCTGGATGTAAGCTCCTTCAGAGGATACTTCTGCCTCTTGCTTCCTACCCACTTTCACACCCCAAAAACTATCAAAGTTGATTTTCAGTCAGGTCATCAACTCTGTAAAGGAAGGCAGAAGTGGGAACAGAAACAAAACCAGGTATCTCTTCTTTTTTTCTTTTCTTTCTGATGGTGTTCTTGGTGAGTATTTCTAATTGGAACACCAGATTTATCCTTACCTAATCTTTGTTTCCTGTGAGCATGCTCAATTCAATATGGATACAAACTTGAACACAGAAGATTTCACCTCAACGTGAGTAGAAACTTCTTTACAGTGAGAGTAATGAAGCACTGGAACAGGATGCCCAGAGAGGTTGTGGAGTCTCCTCCTCTGGAGACTTTCAAAACCCACCTGGATTCATTCCTGTGCAGACTAACCTAGGTGATCCTATTTTTGGCAGGGGGGGTTGGACTCAATGATCTCTGGAGGTCCCTTCCAACCTCTGACATTCTGTGATTCTGCAATATTATTTTTCATGTCTCTGGAAAATGGCCTTTTAAGGGCTGCCGTTATAAAACAGTGCTCAGTCTGACGCGCTGGACTTGTTCTCGTATTACTATGAGGATACAGCACAAAACTATAAGGGAGTAGGCCTCTTTTTCACAAATACTGTTAGCGATTTTTTCATTTTTTCTCATGACTAAAAATACTCTGAAATAACCCCACTGGACAGCAAATCAAATTGCATATACATTGCTATATGCATTACATATATAGAGGCTAATTAATCAAAATTATCCCTAGAAGTACTAGGATGGATGCCTTATTCCAGTTACTCTCATGATGTTTTCTGACTGGAGTTGTATTTTGGTTTGATTGGTTTATTGGTTGGGGATTTTTGTGTTTGTGGTGCTAACATCATTTAGTACCCTCTAGAATGTTCTGAAGGAAATGATGTTTCCACAGGTTAGCTCTACAGCAAACAGTACCCACACTAGTTTTGAAATACAAACCTTTGATTAGACTACCTTTTCCACTGGCAGCTTTCCTTACATTCTGAAATCTTTGAAAAGACACTGTAGGACATGAAGCTATCACATAAAGCTGATTTTATGTTTTTCCAGCCTCAAGCTACTTAACAGACGTAACATTTTGTGCCAGTCAGACCAGGATGTGTTACAGTGCTGATGAAGCTCAGTCTGTTAATTGCAAATGTTTTGCTCTGTGTGTGTGATGCACGGATTCCTTGGAAATAAGTTTCCTTTGGCAGTATGCAGTTTTACAGTACAGTCAACAGAACGTTGCAGAATAGCAATTATGGCAATAAGGAGAATGCACAAGCTATTGGAGTGAATGCTTTAATGCTGATACATTTTTTTCTGACTCGGATAAGAGAATATGCAAGTTATTGTAGCAATTAGTTTTTCTAAGATGTCTATCTCTATAAAATGTTCATGGTAGGGAAAAAAAAAATCACAACTCTGTGGTAGAATACAAAGTTTATTATATTTCTAGACTACATTATCCTTGTCAGCTAGATTAAAGCATTCTCCTAGTTTCTGTCCTATATTACCATAACAAGTGAGGAAATAATGTAGTGTTGTTACACAGAGCAGCTTATAAATTTTGACATAAGTGTGAAAGAAATCACTTGAAATGTGAAGCAACCAAGAGGAATAATTAGGAACAGCAGAATGATCTCAGTAATATGACAACAGTTTCTAAAGCACCCAACAGGACTGAAATCATCAGGTTTGCTTGACCTATATCTTTAATAATACAGCTCATTGCCCTTGTATTGAAGCTAGAGGGTAGGACAAAGTATAAGCTTTATCATGTTTTAGGAGAAATTGCAAAAAGTTTATTTATTAACACAGCAGAAAATGGCCCATTTCTATGATTACCAAACAGGAAAGCAAGTTGGGCCACAGTTCACCACACAGAACACTTTATAGTCAGGCTTGGCTGGCAAAAAATATTATGTAATGCTCAAATAAGATAAATGGCTGCATTGGCAGTGGAAATAACCTTCTGTTTAATTAGAAAATAAGAGCTATATGGGACAATAAAAATGGTTACTGCAGTCCTCAGTCACTGTTTAATAAATATGATAGTGCTGAAGATAATGCTAAGTGTTATTTATTTATGCAATATCATGGGCTCAGTAATTCTTCATGTTCTTGATAGTTACTCTGCATGTAGAATGAGTCCATTTCACATTTTCTTTGTTTAATTCTTAAAAAGGAAAGACAATTTTAAAAACATTTAGTCTGCTTTTAAAAGCCAAAGACGTGTGATCTGTTACTGATGGTTTCAGCAGTGGTGCTGTAACCAAACTACTGGGTTGTTTTTTTTTAGTTTACCTTCAGGATAATTAAGCTTTGAAACTAATTGTTTCATACTTTCCTGGCTGGATTGTACATATCTCATGGATATATTTCTACTTCTGTGAAAAGAGAACATAATTTGAATTTTTAGATGTCCATTTCATCACATCTATGTTTATAATTCGTATAGTTCCGTGGTCTGATTTTCATGTAGTTTTATAGTCCTTCGGCTTCATTTGGAGTTTTGAGCACTAAATGTGCAAATTAAGTCATACAGCGAACATTGTACAAGCCTGATGATTTCAGTGAAGGCTTCTCTCTCAAGGGAATAGTTTTTACGAGTAAATCAACCATCAAATTGTGTTGTAAGCATACATACCAAAAGTTTCCTTTCTCAGTAAAGCATGTTTATTAGATATGGCCATTGTTCTTGATTTTGTGTATTTAGGAATGCACACGTATGTATCAAATGCTTGACAAAAAAAGGGGGTATAGGATGCATTTTGCAATATGCTTTTAACAGCCTTGATATCCTGGCTCTATTGCTTTTGGTCACAATATTTCTATTTTGAATCTGCAGTAAGTACAGGGATTTGAAAAAGGATATCAAAGACTTTGCTTGGTTTTATCCAAGGGGAAAATTCAGAAGATGTTTCATCAACAGGTTTTAACCCCTCCTTCCTCCCCTACTTCCCCCTTCCCCTCAAATGTAGACTGTATGTCAAGAGGCAAAACAAAACAAACCCCTTTTTCTTCACACAATTCACTTTAAGCTTCAAAATCCTCCAAAATCCCCAATCTCCTTTTGCAGTCTGGTTCCCACTCTCCAGCTTTCCTCATCTCCCTCTAAAAGAAAAAAGCTCTTCTTTAAGGGACTGATAGGTTGTAGAGCGATGCTTAGCAACAACATTCCTGTGCCTTAAGTAGCTGCAAGCCCCTAGCTGAACCCTTTGATGTGACTGTCAGGGCAGATTTATTTTGTTTTAGCACATTGTCTACTTGTCCAGATGTATCAGGAGATAAAAAGGAGTCATGTTTACACTCTTTTTGGGAGGGGGGAGGAGGGGGTGGAGATGTAATTAAATCGCATTTTTGATGAATCTCTGAGAGATTGAGATGAAGAACAGAGGATCTGGCTTGAATATAGATGGGAAGCTCGCTTTCCTGTCCTAACACCTGACACTATAGGAAAATGAAGTGTAAAGCATAGCACAATGTGTTGATTTGGTTCTGCTGAAGCCTTTGGCTTTGTGTTTTCACTTGTGCTGGTAGTTCATGAGAGTACAGAAAGGCCTGTTAGAAAGCAGGAGTTGTGCACCATAGACTCTTTCCTGTGTGTCTTTTTTTTTCGGAGATTTATTTGCCCAAATTGAAAATGATTTTTTTTCTCTAGAATCTTAATGTTATAGAACTCATATCCCAGAGCTTCCGGCTGTGGTAAGTGGCTGTCAATCAAGTACTTAAAAAAATAAAATAAAATGGAGCCTCAGTGATTGTGGGTAAACAAATGTGCAGTGTAAGGCAGGCCTTGCTGATTTCTCCTAGAGAACAAATACTGCTGATAAATCCATGTTTGTTTATTTGCTTTTAACTTGCACATTTAGGAATATTATTCTGAGCTCTATTAATAACCTGTGGTGTGCAGTGACAAGCCTGATCCCAGCATTCAGTACGCTATGGGTATGCCAAGTGAATAAAATGCTAGTTTTAATCTGCCATTACAAAAGTTACTCTATTTGCATTTTAAATAGGTTACACTACAGCACCCCCTTCTGCTAACTAAATAGTGTGACAAGAGGTTTTAGCTGCAATTCAGTTTTATTCCCACATGACAGAATGAAGATGCCTTGAAAGCACTTTTAACCTTCCCATTTCTTAACTCTGTCTATTAAGCAAAGAGATCAATGCAACTCAATGACAGTCATTAAACTACTGTTATCTTAAAATTTTTAGAGTTGTGTTTATGCAGTGTTGTCCATGCTTCTGAAAAATAAAGCAAGCTGTGTGCACCACAATGAATAGGAAAGTAAACCCTCTAACATTGCAAACAATTATATATGGTCAGTGAAATGTATGTTCAGTTCTGCATTCCTCTGATTGTCATTGATATTATGTTACTGATTTACTTTATGTAACAATGAAATTTCCTTCTCCCCTCCCCCAAGAAAAAAAAAGGTGATTTACCTTGCTGATTCTGGCTTTGATTTTTGAGATCTGTACGTCTCAGATTGGCAAAAATTTGAAGTTGCAATATCTAGAAACTCAGTATTATTCTCGCACTCCTTCAGACCTGCTGGGCAAAGAGTGAAATGCACTAATTTTCATTTGGGTGTTGGTGAAGTGGGAACTTAGAAAAAGGTTAGCATCTGCTAGCACCTAGAAGTTCTTTTGTGGTTTGCTTTACAAGACAAAAATCTATTTTAGGGATGAGTATGATTTAGCATCTTTGCATTTATATTCTATTGTGATTTTTCAATGGACTTATTCTTATTTTAAAATCTAGCATGAAGTTTTACAGTGAATAGATTGCCTGTTGGATTGTATTAATGACTATTCTTTTCACTCACTGTTGTGTTGCTAGAACGTTTAAGTGCTTCGTTAGGGACAGACTCTGTTATCTTCCAAAATGAAAAATATTGAGCCACTTGAACAATAGTCAGGTTTAACGCATCACAAATGAAAATATTAGAATCTGCCATATGATCAGGGAGAGGTGGTAATAGTGATGTCTTTTACATGCTTTAAGGTGTAGGTAGCTAAGATACGATATTTAAAAAAAAAAAAAAGACAAGACAAATACCATGCAATAAGAAATCAGATTTTACCTGCCTAGCTTGAAAAAAGAATTCAGAGAAGATGCTACAATTCTTGGCTTTTAAGTGATATGAGTTGAAAAATAATGGTCTTGGAAGTCAAAAAACCTAACGGGTGTTTTTGTATGCTCTGTGTTACAGTAGAACAAATCAATTCAGCCTCCTTAGATACAGTCATTGCCTTGTGATTATATTTGTGTAAAGTCTTGGAGCCTTTGATCAAAGAAAGGCATTTGCGACTACGTCTAATCCAAGCTCTTTAAGGTGTTTAACTTGCTCGGTGGGGGAAGAAGTTGATAACAGCTGGGATTTAAATTTACTTTTGCTGAACTTTTGTTTTGAAAGGATTTCTATTATACACTACTTCCCTTTCCATACAGAAGATGGATCATTGAGTAAACCTAAAAGGGAAAGAGGATATGGGAGGAAATGGGTGGGGACTTGGAATTAATCTTCTGAAGAAAAATGTTTGATCAGCGAGTAGGAGAGGATGAAAACCTCTGATGTTGACAGCAGGCAACTTTCTGACTAGTGTGTGATTGACAACTTTGATGCTCCAGTGGGGAGTGAGTGTCCAGCCGTGCTCAGGCATCCTCTGTCTGTGGGTGGTAGTGTTAATAATGTGGCAACTGGAAAGATTAATTGTGGACAAGCAGCAGGATTACGAGGAGGGCTTCACAGGTCTAAAAGGAACAGTGGTTGGAAGGCCTCTGATCTGTCAGCCCAAAAGGAAATTAGTTAGGGCAGGCTGGAGCAGGCTTAAAAAAAGAGAGAGAGAGGAGGGGGGAGGAGGAAGATGGGTAATGGGAGAAGGGAAGCATTTAGGATATTAAAGTAAAATGAAGAGGATATTGAAAAGGGTCATAAGGGGATGAGGCTGATGTTCATGAAAGACCTTAATACACTACATTCTCTTACAGTACATACAGAGTTCAGCTTGCTTTGGAGGGAGCTACAAAGTGATTTTTGTAGTGCATAGAGGTGCTGCATTTGAGAAAACCTGTTACATGTTTTCAAAATGTATCTGATAATAAACTCAAATTAAGAACTTTCAAACATGCCTAATGCAAAATACATGGAAGAGAATTTGCTTAAACTTTCCTGCAAGTGACTAGCTTCTATGAGCTTTACTTCCCATCCTTTTTGGTAGAAGTAGGGGTTTTGCCAATAAATTCTGTGTTACCATTAAAGAGACCATTCATCATGCTTACTAATGTTATTAATCAAGATACACCACAGTACTCTTAAAATGAGATCATTTTGATAAATCATGTATGACATGAAAAGACTTTATTCCTTTTAAGTGCAATTTAGACTGTAATTTTTTTCCTCATTTATGATTCATGGGAGAAACATGGATAAAATTCCCTTGCACATTTACACCTTATCTTCAGTAATAATTCAAAACTGCTCTTAGATGAAAAGTCAAGGTCTGATTCACCAAAGCTGAATGCCAGCTCATTATTTTCTGGCATTCAGTAGTCCAAAAATAATGTCCATACATTAGGTGCTTGTCACAATAGTTGAATCTGGCTGCACACCAGACGTATCGATTACACTCAATTAAGCCTAAATGCATAAGAATTATCTAATGTTCATTTACATTTTTGATCCTGTTGCACCCTGCTTTCAACCTTGCAATTTAACATTAAATGAAACCCAAAAGGTAAAGTAAATTCAAGGGAGAAATTATAATCTCTCATATATGAGAATAAGGGAAATGTATTCTCAAATGCCTTCAATCTTCCTATGGTCACTGCTTCTGTTAAATAAGCAAAATTGTCTCAACTTCTCTTGTTAAATGTTATTCTAATTGGAAAAGCATCCAAAATATAGAATTCTTGTTGTCATAATAGTACAATAATTTGGCCTACTCTATTAATGGCATCACATATGAAAATATGCTGCTAAAATGTCCACAATAAATATTTGGTGAGTTCGAAGTCACTCTTTTGGTTACAGCTGAAACACTTGTGCTCTTCATTACATTTTAAAATGTCAGACATGGGTTGCACTATTTTATGCTAACATAGGTATAAGTTTTAGGTAATGTTTTGTTTGTTCTTATGTTTAGAAATAAAAAAAAAAAAAGGAAATATCTAGCAGAAAGATTTAATTTGGAAAGTAGAGTAATTTACATTTTTCTGTTTCATAAACCGCAATTCAAAGAGGATTGGCTTGTATGAACTACAGTCTCCCTTTTACTTCCTTCATAGCAGCTGAAAGTGTTTGATGGAGCATGTGTGGTTGCCAAAAATAGCAGACCATTTGTATTTTTGAACTATTGGTCTCTACAAATTTGTTTTGATGCAGCAGATGTGCAGTATATCCTGATACTACACTGTATGTTCCCTTACTAGTACCATGCAAATACAGGGAGGTTTCATTCCTTGAAAAGAGAAATTTGAGAATTAAACAAATGAAACTTTTCTTTAGTTTAATTAGATTCCCAGACTCTTCAGAGCCAGTTGCCAGTGTGTGACTGACTTAATTGTCTTTTAAATACTACATTGTTGTTTGGTTTCTTTTCCCTTCATGCTTTACTTTGTGTTTCATGCTACAAAACCATGCCTCACTTCCACATCATACTTAAAGTTATGTTCCACAGACTTACATTAGTAGAGAAAAGAAGCATAAAGCCAAAAAGAATCTTCTATGCTTCCAATACCTGCCCTTAATTTCCTTTGTTGTATCATGAGTTCTCTTATTATTGATAAGAAAAACAAACAAACACAACAAAAAAACCCCACCCAACCCTTGGGAAAAAGACTCCCTCCAATTTCCTAACAAGCACTTTTAAAGTAAATACTTCTATAAAATAATTTTTAGTGACTTATTAGTTCAGAGTATTCAGATCGTGTTTATTTTCTTTATTAGGACTGGTTAATTTACTACTTTCATTTTTTCTAAAAATGGCTGATGAAAGAAACTAATTCAGATCTTTGTGACATTCAGCAAAATATGAGAAGCACAGCATAAGACATGAGATTGAGGCAAAAATAGCCAATACCATCTTACCTGCTAAGATCATGGAGCAGATCCTCCTGGAGTCACTGCTGAGGCAGAAGAATAAAGAAGAGGTGAATGGGTATAATCATCACAGCTTCATCAAGGGCAAATCTTGCCTGACAAACCTGGTGGCCTTCTATGACAAGGTCACAACATTAATAGATGTAGGCCGAGCCACTGACGTCATTTACCTGGACCTGAGCAAAGCCTTCAACGCTGTCCTGCACAACATCCTGGTCTCCAAGCTGGTGCAGAATGGTTTTGATGGATGCACCATTCAGTGGATACAGAACTGGCTTGAGGGCCACACCCAAAGGGTGGCTGTCAATGGGTCCATGTCTAAGTGGAGGCCAGTGACAAGTGGAGTCCCTCAGGGATCAGTACTGGGACCAGTCTTGTTTGGCAACATGGACAGTGGCATTGAGTGCACCCTCAGCAAGTCTGCTGATGACACCAAGCTGTGTGGTACAGCAGGCATGCTGGAAGGAAGGGATCCATCCAGAGGGACCTTAACAGGCTGGAGAGGTGGGCCCATGACAACCTCATGAGGTTCAACAAGACCAAATGCAAGGTCCTACATCTGGGTCGGGGCAATCGCAGGTACCAATATAGGCTGGGCAGTGACTGGCTTGAGAGAACCCCTGAAGAAAAGGGTAGATAAGAAGCTCAACATGAGCCAGCGGTGTGCACTTGCAGCAGTACGGTGTTTATGCAGACATTTGTTTAAATTATAGTAATACATGTATTGGTTGAAGTATGGTTACATTTAAGCACTGAGTGCATTTGAAACAGAATAAGTTTATCAGGAAAATGTTAGTGTTTACATAAAAGTTTTTCAAAAGCAAGCATGACTTGATCCTTTAAGTTGGAACTATACCACAGATTGTTCCATTAATATCTTTCTGGAGAAATATTTTTGTCAGTTTATAAAATGTGTAACATAGTGATTTTCTTCATTCCTTATTGCAGTTTTCCTGTGGGTACATTAAAAATATTTGAAAATAAGTCGCACTTTATACCAAATGCAAGTTTTGTACCCAACAATGTGATATAAACCATTGGGCAGATCACTGCAATGTCACAATATTGTTTTCCATCTTTATTTAAATGTAAATCACCAAATGAAAAGCAACAAGCTTTCAAATTACTAAGGTCATTTCTCTGTGACCTTACTAGATGACTTTGACAAGTGTTAAAATTGTGATGAATGAAAATAAACAATAGTATCATAGAACATAAGAATTCTTGATAATTGTAGGTCAGACTTAGAGAACGAGTACCATGCTGTCCCCAAGAAATTAGCATTTTCATCAGTGAACTGGAAAAGAAAAAAAACAAAAGTCACACTGTGAAATGCTGGAGATTTGAGATATTCCCATACTAGATGAGAAACGTGTTGCAAAGGAGAAATCCCAAATGCTTAAAATCTTTCTAAGGTAACAGATACAATAGAATCTTTAGTCTCTGTCTTAAGCTCCGTTATAAATAATATTTTAATTATTTTGATTTTTGTTACCACATCTAATTCTGCACTCTACCGTTTCTCTTTTGGATGTCTTGATCAAACTGAGATTTCTCTCTGTGACATCCTCTGAAAATATTTTGGAATTAAATCTTCCATATCTACTTGTCTGTTGAAACAGTTTTGCTTACCACGTATTTCCATAATTGTGTCATGTATCCATGAAGCTCTGGTCGGGCACATGCCAGCATGCTGCTGTTCTTCCTGTATTGTAAAATTTGTCAGGCATAACCATGAATGGCGGCTCTATGTAGGTGTGTAAAGAATTTGTAGCATGTCTTAGGAATGAGGGTCAGTATGAGAAGAGAAATACAAGCTGTGAGACACAAATAGAAGAATATCAACTGTCAACAGGTATTAATGATAGTCCATTATAGCAAATATAACCTAATATTATGCCACATCTTACCCATCAAGACAAGGTACCATTTCTTAAACAGTTATCATTGTTTAATTATTCAAAGTTAAGGTTTTTGGGTTGGGTTTTTTATTGATTTTGGGGTGGGGTTTTTTTGGTTGGTTAAGGCTTTTTTCTACTGCTACTTCTACCTCTTCAGTAATTTTGATCTACATGGTTTGAAATATGTTACTCTTTTACAAACCATCTATTTAGTATAAAATACAACAATTCTTAGCTCGGACAAAAGGTACAGGTCAATATGAAGACAGATAACTCAATTGAGCAAATGTGTGGTTATGTGCCTAACCTAGGCTGTGAGAGGTCTAACTTTATTTGCTTTGTAATTTTCATATCTTTTATTATAATATGCTGCAAAATCTGGATGGCATTTAATGCTTGCAAGGAAACAAGCTTCTCCTGTAATAATACTGTTAAAATTTCTTTGCAGATCTATTTGGTAACCTGTTTCTACAAAACTGAATCTACAACGCATTTTAACCAGCTTCCCTCAAAGCTATTTGTAGTTATCTTCCACTGCAACAAGAACTTCTGATGCATATGTCACCAGAACTTGAAGACATAACTGTCACATGTCAATGTTGTCACTGTCAAAATATTCCTGTGAATATTAAGAGTAATACAGTCTATACAAATCTCTTCGGAAAACAGCTCAGGGCCGAATGTCAGTTTGTGGTAGGGTAAACAAATGGTTGTCTTTTGGCTGGTGCACAGGCTCACTCAGAAACATGATTCAGAATTCCAGCCAGTGTTTGTGCAAAACAATCTTAAACCTGGATGGTATTTCATAGAATTAAAGTTACTCTTAACTGAATGCTTAGCTCAAAGATAATGAGAACTGTTCTGTATTTGACAGGGAATTATATGCTGTACATAAAATAACAGCAAAATACCAATAAACAAACCCTCCTGTTCTTGCTTTTCCTAAAATGGGAAATAAAGCTAAATTGCCCCTTCACTCCAATATCCTTTTTAGAAGCTCTTGAATTTTGCTCACTCAGTATTATATTGCTGAAAAGGCAGAGTCTCTTCCAGTAATTTTAGGAAAAGCTATCATCAAGCTGTCAACAGTCTAAACTGAGATTAAAAGTACCAAAGAGAAACCTTCACTATTATCACAGTCCCAAATAAGTACTGTTGAATAGGCAGATAACATCTAGAGTGTACAGTAAGAGAGCACTTATTCCTCCAGCTTTTGGAGTGATTTACAGAGATGAAGTCTTAGGTTAAATTTTAATTCTTGTCTTATCCAGAACAACTTGGCTCAAAGGAAACAGTTGTGAACAGATGCATATTCTTGGATTTCATTTGAGATGTCATATTGCTGGGTGTTAGCAGCATCTGTCTCATCCTCTGAGATATTGTGTGCCCTGGTCACCAGAGGGAAGATTTCCAGTACTTCATAGTGCCGGGCAGATTGAGCTGCATGTTTACTGTTCACTAAAATCAAAGTATTAGTCACTCTAGTTGAAGGCAAGAGTTGTATCTATAGCATTACATCTCTGAAAAGAAGATACCCTGAGAAGAATATATTATCACTTGTGAGTCAGGGGTGGCAGAATTTTCTGGATTTTTATTCCCATTTGGTAAGGTCCGTCCTTGCCATTTAGGCAAACCTGTCTCTTTTAAGATGTTTCTTTTGACACTTCATGTGTCTTCATGTTATATGACCTGATTTTTGGTAAGGATAAAAAGAGGACTATAATTATGGTTTGACATAGAAAATGACAGTTGGTCTCCAACAGCAAAATCTTAGTATACTAATCAACTCAGTTACTTACTCTTGACATTTTAATATACTGTCATCTAGGAGTCCAACAGCTATCACAAAAATTATTTTCTAAGTTACAGCCTTTAACAAACTATTACCATGATTAATATTCATTCTTGTGGATTCCCACTGTTATGCTGGAAATTAAGATTTTAATTGGAATTTAAGGTTTTTCTTCTTCAAAATATTACAGTCCCGCTTTACACTTTCATCTTAGCCAGGCATTGAAAACCTAGTTTGAATTAATTTAAATTTTTTAAATGTATAAATTTTGAGGATAAGATTAACTGCAAAATAAGGAATAAGGTTGAGGTGGATTCCTTTGACAGACTTTTGTAGGTTATAAGACTATATATCTTGAGGGGAGAACCTGCAGAGAAGATAGCTACTGATAAAGATTCCTTTTAGTAATTTATCATGAGTTCATGATCCCTTCACTTAGCACACAGAACAGCAGAATCAGGTTTTTCTAAGTTTGGAAAAGCATGGTATCTTAGCTCAGCTTCCTATTTTCTGTCTCCTTATATGCAGAGATGATGTGTCCACATCATCTTACACACGCTCACTTCCTTCAGGTAAATATTTGTTTTGCCAAGAGGAACATTTTTATCATAGCACAAAGATTTTCTGATAAAGACAGTAAATTTTTGAAACCATGAGCTGAATGAGGATATTATTTTAGCAATGATGCCTAATATCGTTGTACAAACTAATGTGAATAGAACTTCCTTGCAGGATTACAGGCAGCCTTAACAAAAACAAATTAATCCCCCATGGCAGGTGACTCTCTGCACCTGTAACCACATCATAGAACTCCTTCCTCTTGCAGCTGTGTCTTCTTTGTGTAATCACTGGCTTCGAGTCACAGTGTTGATGATACTTGTTTTATCACACAGGCCTCCAGTGATGCTGCCTCTGTCTCTCCAGTGATGCACTATACACCTCTGCCTTCAGGATCCAGAGACCTCACCAACCACAGAGGTAAGAACCAAACTTGTGTTGTTAAGAAGCACTAGAGAGCAGTCAGTTTTGCTGTAAGGCCTTCCCAATATTAGTTACTGCTACACTGACACTTTACAGAGAACATTGTGCCTTTCAAGCACTAGATGAGAAAGCCATACCTGTCAAGACTACAGATTTTAACTCATATTGAGTAGAATTTAAATGTAGTCTACTGGGAAAGCAAATAAGTCTATGGATAATAACATTCAGGGATATTTTTTTGTGTATGAGAGAAAAATGAAACAAAATTAGAGTAGTTCAATATAGCTAAGTAGATGATTATATGCAGCATCAGTAATTTTGAGAGAATTTGTGAAATTTCTAATATTTGTAAAGAGAGAGCTTTTTGGCAGTTTAACAATTACAGGGATGTAATTTTGATATGTTAGCACATTTTCATTGCAATAAAAATGGATTATTCTCTGTTTTTCAACATTACAAGTGGATCGGTGTTCAATTTCCTTCTTCACCAAACCTTAGAACTTAAAAAGCACCTTGGGCAAATTCTTAAATTCCTTCTGCATATCTATGGAGCAAAAAAGTTCAGACAACCAGTGAAAAAGTGAAGCAGTCAGGAAGGGTACATTCCAAACTTTTTAACCTTTGTTCTACAATGGAGAAATTTGTAGAGCTTGCAGTATTTGTCAGTTTAAAGCCAGAGCAGTAACACTTTTATTTATTTACCACATTAGACATTGATTCCATGTTGATCATGTAAACCATTTGTGCAGAGGTAGATTTTGTATAGGATACTGGAATCAAAGTCTTGGATTTATGAATTGATGGTAGCTTAGTTTTAGTGTGTGTCAAATTCTGCAGCCCTTCAGAGGTTTGAGGCAGTGTTAGTAGAATGCCTTATTACCTGAAACCTTCTGAATGAATCAGGCAGGCAGTGAAACTGAGCAAGGGTCTGTGATTCAAGTGGGAAGGGTGAGGACTGATTAGACTTTAATTTGTTGCAGCCTCTATCACAGCTGTGCCAGGATTAAAGATGGGAGTGAATCTACATCCTGATCTTGGTATAAATTGAAATGATGTAGTGGAAAGTGACCTGAAATGTGCTGTAGTTGTGTTGTGTTCTAATGCTGAGTTCATGTAGTGACTGGTACTTTTTAATGGTCCTCCCTCCTCCACCCTCCCATCCTTCCCAAGATGTGTGCTTTGGCTTTGGTTTTCAGGTAGGCATATTTGCTTTGTGGTTGGATTTCTGGTATTGAATTAAATGGCTAGGGTCTAATAAGACAACAAATAAATTGACAGAATATTGTAAATTGTGTAAGTTCTATAAAAATACATAAGAAGTATGATTAAAAGCCAGGCATACTCAGATGTGTTTGTTTAGATGATAGTGAATTAGAAGTGTGGCTTCATGGCTGATTTGGGAATCTGACTTTGCAAAACAAATGCCAGTTGTATTAAGCATCAAAACTTGTGTGGCTGCATTATTGATTGACTTCTCTTGCAATAAAGTAATTGTGTGGCTCTAGTCTTGTTGCAGACATGTCCACAGGGGACATGTCCATATCTTTTCAGAGCTGGAGCTTACCAGGTTCTAAGTACTAGTTTTCACTAGGTTTGAGAATTCAGCTCCCTTACTATGAAAGTGGAAAATTATATTCCCAGAGTTATCAGCTTTTTACCCTTAGCTGTTCAAATGGTTCTTTATTACTTGTGTCTTTGCTCTTCCGAGAAATACTCTGCTTCATATGCTAAACGTGCTGAAAATTTCCTTGGTGATTAAGCACAGTTATAAATAAAGTGAATGGAGAGGAGTGTCATCCAGGGGGAAAAAAGGGTAAAATTTGCCCTAAATAAGGCATTTTTAGCATGATCCAATAAGTTTTTATGTATGTGTATATATATAATATATTTGCAAGAAATTTTTCCAAAATTCCAGCTTTTGTAAATAAAGCCTGGAACAACCTGCTGGCAGGGCCCATTAATTCAATCAACTCCTTTTGCACAATGGAAAATCTCAAAGTTTATAAGCCCATAAAGGACTAATTGGACTCAATAGAAAAATCTTCACTTAAACATGCTCTTTTAGGTTCTGGATATCCTTTTTCTTTGCTAAATGCTTTCAACATTGTCAAAAATAATTGAATCAGCTGTTGACTATGTGAATATTGGCAGTTTTCAATGCCAACTAGAAAGAAGAATGCTTTGAGTTTGCAAGTGCTCATATTTGTCCCTGGAGAAACTTGTTTACCAGAATCTGAAAGTCTGGCAAATGGTTTGGTACAGCTGTAAACTGATTTTGGGGGGATTGGAAGGGGGAGCAGGAGCAATGTGTCTCAACGGTAATTTAATTTGGGTGTTTCTCACACTATTTAGCTATGAATTTGCAGGGAGAGCACAAGCATGGAATTCTGCATGTATTACACAATGCTTCATATAGTCATCATGTCCATGCATACAGCATATGATTTGCAGACAGTATCTAGGTTTTTTAGATTGACTCTGTATTTTGTATAGATGATACTCAGGAATTGCAAAAATCTCCCTCTCACTTTCAGAACCCAGTGAGGCATCAGCATGGAGTGGTATGGAATAATCACTGTAAATATTATATCAAGTATTACAATGCTTGAGTATATACATGAAGACAGCAGTAAATATTGGATATGTGCTATCTTGGAAAAGTTGCTTTGCCTTAAATTAGTCTGTTGCTTAGACTAGCTTTTTTAGGTTGAACCATTAGTTGGTCACACTGTACAGATTTGTTAGCAGAAAATGTATTGGCCTTCTATGCAGGTTTTGGGTACCTAAACAGCAACATGACTTGATTCCTCATGACCTCAAATTGCTGTCCAATTAGGTAATTTTATAACTAGCTTTACTTTTGGTTTGATTCCAAGTCGACAATCTCAAACTCCTAAGGATTTTCCCTTGGTCTTTGTTAAACCAGCATTTTGTATTTTGTCTTATATAATTTTGGTCAGCAGGGGTTTGCTTGTATGAAATGTGTACAGTAGTCTTACTCTGATAAAACAAACTGGTTTAAAGACATATTCTCCTGTCATACAGCATGCTTCATTTATTTTAAAATTCTGTTGCTTGTATTATTCTAGTTTTTGTTTTTTATTCTTTTTCTGATGGGGGAGGGGGGGGAAGTAAAATGGGCCCCACCTTTCTTTCTACTTCCCCAGATATATCTTTAAGAAAAAAATACCAGCTACATATTGTTGTTTTTAAATAGAAATGGTCATGCTCCCAATACACAAAATTAATGAAGTGTAGCACGTTTTACTAGAAACTTGCTCCAAAAATGTTGTGTCCTGTTTCTTTAGTGGCTTGTGTGTATGGTCCAGGTATGCTTCTGTTCCTTATCGACAATTTATTAACTGTATATATAAAGTCTTAAAATAGAACTTTTAATTCTTTTGTGTGGTGGGTTGCCATCAACTTCAACTATGTTAGGAAATTTTGAAATTGTAATACGTGAGTTTTAAGGGCTATTTGCTTGATATGTGGAATAACTCTCCCCATTCCCCATCCCTTGAGTTTGTGTATTCCCTTTTCATAATGGTATCTTTGGTAAGGAAGGCCCTTTGTTATGTGTAAGCATTCAAACTCAAATTGCCTCTAGAAAGAACAGTGCTTTCCAATTGTTGGAGAAAATAGTAGTTTATCATCATATCTCTTGAGAAGTAATATTACTAAATCATGGCTATCATGAAAATCTGGTTTTCCCATATAGAAAAATGTGCAGGATGCCCTTTGTTTAGACAGATATTTTGTAACATTGTCTATTACCTGTTTTACTTGAAAACCTATTCATTTGCCACAGCCATTTGGTTTCCAGTAACATTTTACAAATGACTCCTCTGCTTGTGTTCCTGTTTCTGGGAAAAAACAGTGGTAAGTCTGCCCCGTAGCTTTCTGGTAAAAGGAAGAAGCAGCAGTTTCCATTAAGAACTAAGCCTGTATTTATGTAAGTAGTTTTTAGAGCTTTAGCTTGGACTTATGCCACAGTTTAATAGTTCCCATCTATCTGGCTTGTAAGAACTTCCTGAACAATTCTACTGTCCTGTTTTGGTGTTTATTAAGTTAATTATCCAAGTGTTATGGTATACACAGACATTTTATATTTGAATTATGAACACCCAAATGAAAAATTGTTATTTATTCTACCAATATGTTTGAATCAATTGACAGGCATTTTATTTTCTGAAATGGTCTAATCTGAGTTTGAAAGTCATAAACTGCATTCAGAAGCAATGCCCAGAAATCCAGGGACAAACTATTTGTAAGCTTTCTATTAACCCTCTGAAGTTGATTTTGTAAAGCATTTTTGAACAAAGGCAAAGAGAGTCATCTTCTACAATTTTGTTTTTCTCTTTGGAATGAAGATCTTTGGAAATGTTCACATTCCTAAGCAAGCAAAAGCCTGTAGGCATATAATCTGTTAGAGGGACACCTAAACTTGATCTGTTGGTTTAGTGTGTTTTTTTTTGTTGTTGGTTGGTTGGGGTTTTTTTTTGCTTTTTCTGTGATCAAAACAGTGTTGAAGGAAAAGGTAGAGTTTTTTAGAGAGCTAGAGGGAATAACATAATAGTGGTGATGTATGAAAGCCCCAAATTATCCTCCAGGGATTTACCTGTTCTACCTCAGTTTGCTCAACCTGTTTATACTTTGGAAAGAAACATTCTTGGGTTCACTTGCAACTAATAATGTCTATTGCTTCTTCAAGAATTTGGTCTAGACTTTTCAGATAATACTTTAAACTTTCTGAAGTAAAATTATCATATTGACATGCACTTCTTAATAATAAATGTTAATACACAAAGTCTTTATTTTTGAAGCTTTCAACTCAATACACATGCACTCTGGAAAGCCATGCTGTCTTTAAATCACTGACATAAAAAGAAGAGGAAATCGGTTTGCATAAAAACTTACTTACTTCCAGAAAGATAATTATCCTGTTTATATTATCATTACCGTCTTCTCTGTAGTTGTTATTGACACAGTTGTTAGGTACTCATTGTGTTTTCAAGCCAGAGGCTTATTTAGAGTTTGAAATTGATTGCTAGGAAAGTCACAAAGCAATTTATGTAGCAACTTATCATAATTAGTTAGTTTTCTTAATGTGTACTGCTCTTTATGCTTATCATTGATTTTCCTGTATATCTGCATAAAGCAGCTCATTGTATGCTGTCCAAAAAGATGATGATAATAATAAAATAAATAAAATCTGTGGGTAGTAGTTTATCATTCAGTTAATCCAAGGAATCTTAAACACTTTTTTAACAAAACATGTCTGTATATAAGAACTATTTGCTTTAATTTGTCTAATAAATAAGAATAGAATGGAAGCTCTCTCTCAGGCAGAGATGCTGTGAATAGTGAGAAATTTTCTTTGTTGGTTTGTCTTAGGCATCCTTTGAAAATACACTGGTTTTTAATCTGCATGATGCTATGACCTCAGTGCCAGGCAAGATTATGGAACAGGTCATCTTGAGTGCAATCACACAGCACTTACAGGATGGCCGAGGGACCAGGCCCAGTCAGCATGGATTTAAGGAAGGGCAGGTCCTGCCTCTCCAACCTGATGTCTTTCTATGATCAGGTGACCCGCCTGGTGGAAGTGGGGAAGGCTGTGGATGTAGTCTGTCTGGACTTCAGCAAGGCTTTTGACACCATCCCCCACAGCAAACTCCTGGCCAAGCTGTCAGCCCATGACTTGGACAGCAGCACTCTGCATTGGGTTAGGAACTGGCTGGAGGGTCGAGCCCAGGGAGTGATGGTGAATGGTGCCACGTCCAGCTGGCAGCCAATAACTAGTGGTGTCCCCCAAGGATCAGTGCTGGGCCCCATGCTCTCTAATATCTTCACTGATGATCTGGATGAGGGCATTGAGTCCATCATCAGTAAATTTGCAGATGAGACCAAGCTGGGGGCAGGTGTTGGTCTATAAGAGGGTAGGAGAGCTCTGCAGAGGGACCTTGCCAGACTGGACAGATGAGCACAGTCCAAGGGCATGAGATTTAACACATCCAAGTGCCGGGTCCTACACATTGGCCACAACAACCCCATGCAGTGCTACAGGCTGGGGTCAGAGTGGCTAGAGAGCAGTCAGGCAGAAAGGGACCTGGGGCTACTGGTTGACAGTAGGCTGAACATGAGCCTGCAGTGTGCCCAGGTGGCCAAGAAGGCCAATGGCATCCTGGCCTGTATCAGGAACAGTGTGGCCAGCAGGAGCAGGGAGGTCATTCTGCCTCTGTACACTGCACTGGTTAGACCAAACCTTGAGTACTGTGTCCAGTTCTGGGCCACTCAATTTAAGAAGGACATTGAGTCTCTTGAATGTGTGCAGAGAAGGGCAATGAGGCTGGTGAGAGGCCTCGAGCACAAGCCCTACGAGGAGAGGCTGAGGGAGATGGAATTGTTTAGCCTGGAGAAGAGGAGGCTCAGGGGAGACCTTATTGCTCTCTACAACTACCTGAAGGGAGGTTGTAGACAGGAGGGGGCTGGTCTCTTCTCCCAGGCAACCAGCACCAGAACAAGAGGACACAGTCTCAAGCTGCACCAGGAGAGGTTTAGACGATGTTAGGAAGAAATTCTTCATAGAGAGAGTGATTGCCCATTGGAATGTGCTGCCCAGGGAGGTGATGGAGTCACCACCATTGGGGGTGTTTAGGAGGAGACTTGATGGGGTGCTTGGTACCATGGTTTAGTTGATTAGATGGTGTTGGATGTAATGATCTTGAAGGTCTCTTCCTACCTGGTCTGGTCTATTCTATTCTATTCTATGGTAATGATAGACTGCATATGTCTTAGGCCAGGATCTTCTGTCCATGAGATGAACAACCTTAAAACAAACAAAGTTCACAGACAAGATCATATTTTCCAAGGGCAGAACATTCAAAAATAAGCTGTGACGTTTCCTATTAATGCCAGGAAATATGACCCAACAGTGAGTTTTGCTGTGCTCGTGACTTAGCCTTGTGGCTAAGGGTAGACATTCTCTTCCTTTGGCACTGTGGGAGAATGCTAAAATAAGGAGTCAGTTAGGGGGGGGAAATAATTAAAAGATCACATTTGACTTGCTTGTATGGAATGAGATATTGGGTTCTAGTGCTGCGCTTCATTTTTCACAGAAAGTGCATTGATAGTACAGATGATTTGCTGTTGTGAGAGACTTGGCTAATAAATTATTTTGTTTTGCTCTCTTAGTTTCTCTTACTTCAAGGATTTTGAAAAAGAAAATCTATCAGAGGTGGATTAGAATCCTTGGAGTCTGGAGGTGAGAGAGGGTAATGTCAGATGTTTCAAGAACTCTGATTTTAGCACTGATCTGGTGCACTGAAAGGCAAGCAAGGCCTTTCTCACAGCCACTACTAATGATCCCTGCTTGTGTCAGTAGATCTGCTAAACCTTACACATGGAGGTGAGATGAACTGTACTGACTCATGTCTATTTCTTCAGTGATGCAGCTAACTTTGTTCCTCTAACTATCTTGTTCCTCTAACTATTATTTTTCACTTCCAAGCAGCACTCTAGTTTACCATGTCCTCAAATTTTCTGTTATGTTTGCTTTCTGTGACTAGATGGAATGAGTGAAAACATGTATGTGAAGAGAAGTACTAGAAAGCACACTCATGGCAAATGCCATGAAATGCTTCCATCTGATAACAGAAGCCCACCTGTGTTGGCATTTGCTTTGAGTCTGCAAATTTATTAGGCATCTGTCCCAGTTAATTGACACACAGTCAAAAATGTTGCCAGGAATTGAGGGGTTTGGTAGATAAATCCATGATCTATTCAGCTCCTAGCTGTGGAGTGGTTTATCAATGGGCAGTATTGGAAGAGCTGATTAAGGAGTGTCTTGTGTAGTACCTTTCCTTAGCCCTAACCTGCTTGTTTCCTGGAACATCCTCATAGGTAAACTATTGTGTTCAGTTCTGGACTCCCCCAGTTCAAGAGAGGTGGGGAACTGCTGGAGGGAGTCCAGTGGAGTGCCATGAGAATGATTGAGGAGTGGCTGAGTGACCTGTGGCTCTTTACCCTGGAAATGAGGACACTGAGAGGGGATGTTATCAGTGGTTATAAATCACTAAAGGGTGGATGCCATGAGGATGGGGCTAGGCTCTTCTCAGTGGTGGTCAGTGATATGACAAGGGGCAGCAATTACAAACTAGAACATGGTAGATTTCACCTAAATAGGAGGGGAAAAAATCTTTACTTGGAGGATGACAGAAAACTGCCCAGTGGTTGTGGAGTCTCCTTCTCTTGAGACTTTCAAAACCTGCCTGAACACATTCTTGTGCTACATGATCTAGGCGAACCTGATTTAGCAGTGGGGTTGACTTAGATGATCTCCAGAGTTCCCTTCCAACCCCTATCATTCTGTGACCAAGGTCACCAGAAGTCCTAGGAAGATTGCTTCATGGATGTATTAGGTTTGACTGAGCTGGAGTCATTTTCATGGTACTGAGTTTGCGATGATGTAGCTGGGTGTTGGTAACATGCCACTGTTTTGGCTACTGCTGAGCCAAGAACCAAGGCTATGCTTTTCCAGCATTTCACCCCCCCAACAGTAGGCTGAGGGATGGGCAAGATCTTGGGAGGGGACACAGCTGGGCCAGCTGACCCAAACTGACCAAAGGTGTATTCCATGCCATATGGCATCAGCACAGATATAAAAGCTAAGTGAAAGAAGGAAGTGGAGGGACATTCATTGGTGGTGTCTGTTCTCTGGAGCAGCTACTATGTGTATTGAAGCCCTGCTTCCCAGGAGCAACCAAACATCATTTGCTGATGGGAAGTAGAGAATAAAATCTTTGTCTGCTCTTGTTTCCATGTGTGACTTTTGCTTTTGATTTTCATCCTATTAAATTGTTTCTATCTTGACTCACAAGCCTTTGGTCCTATTTTTCCTCTCCCTTGTCCATCTAAGAAGGGGAGTGGTAGAGTGGCTTTGGTGGGCATCTAGCCCCCAGCCAGGACCACACCACCACACCAGACTGCTGTGAGGGAATAAAATATGTCTCTTTCCCTGCAGTAAGATTTTAAAAGACAAAAAGAGAGTCATTAAGTTGTTAATGAAATTTAGATTAAAATTTTATTAAATATATATAAGCAGTTGGGCCCAAAATTCCCATTCTTCATGTAATGGGAATTAGGAGACTAAGACTTAGGTAGCCTTTCAAAGTTGTCAGCATTTTGTTTTATTATAGAGACTTTCATTTTTCCAGTGTACATTCCACAGTCTGACTCTTGAAGACCTGATTATTTTCCATATTTTTGCACTCTTCCAATAATTTTTGAGGTTTTCATTGTAACTTTTCCTGTATTTGCCAAAATGAACCTAGCAGCCTGGGCCCCAGTCACCCATACAAGTGTAACATCAGAAGCAATATGATTAATGAGGAAAAAATTGTAACTTCATATTTCTCAGTAGACTAGAAAGTATCTGATGTTTCATAACATAGCTCATTTTGTCATGCTGGCAGTGAGAAACCATGACAATGCTCAAGCTCCAAGCAGTGTGGCGATAAAGTGGCAGAAAAACATAGAAATCATTGGCTTCTCTAAGTGGAAACTTGGGATCCAAAACCATAAACCCATCTAAAATATTTAGGCAGTTAGGAGAACTAATGATGCAATTAATCTGAAACTGGCAATTAAGGGGGGTAGCAGCGGCGGGGGGAGGGCCAGGGAAAAAAAAGTCTAGTAAATTTGATACTTGGCCTTACAATCTTTTACAATAAAGTCCAGTCATGAGCCACAATATTAAAGCTCTTCCAGAGAAATTGGGTTCAAAGCACACAAAGTGCTGTGCAAATACAGTCTCTTGAGAGATCCCCATGTTTAGTTAGCACTCCAGCTTAGCCTGTTTTTGCAGGAGTCCTCCAATTTTATCATTCAGGCATTTTTACAACCTCATTGGAACAAATAAACAAACATCTGGAATCATGTGGTACATTTAATTAAAAAACTTTTTGTTTGGCCAGAAATAGTAAAATCATGAAAAATTGCCTGTCTTCAAGCTCAGAAAGGCCAAATGATGAAGCTGTTGGCTACAGACAGTTTTACAATGTATTGAAATTCATAGATATGCACACCTGCTGCAATCCCCCCCTGCTCCCCCCCCAACTTTATTTTGATTCATAACTGTTAATGAGTGTGTAGTACACAGATTGTAACCCTTGTTCAAATGGGAATTTACTGTTTTTAATAACATATAGACATGTGTTGCTGTTTTCCATACAGCCTGTACTGTTCTGTAGTACACAGGTTAAAGCTTTATACTGTTGCCTGAAAAAATATAATTTTACAATACATGTTCCATTTGAAATTTTGTCTTACGAGCATGTTTTAATTCCAAGGGCAGTAAATATCTTCCCACCCTAAGACTCTGTGTATCAAATGATAGAAACATGAAAGATGGTGTTTTCTCATTGAAATTAGAATCTGTAGCAGAAATGTTTCTTTGAATGAATTTTTTAGGAAAATTTCAGGAGATTCTTCATGCACTTGCAGACAAAACTGCCTGCTGTCATTTGCGACACAAATGTGTTGTCACAAAATATTGTACAGACCAGGGTTATTATGTATGAAAACTAATTTGCCTAATGGACTGCTAGCATTGTGCTACTGCACAAAGACAGGCCTTTGAACATATGGAACACAGAGTCTTATTTTTGAGTTTGTACATCTCTGTTTCTAAATAGCTGAACCCTCTACTGAGGAAAAAAGGAAATGACATGCACACAAAAAGTACCGCTGCATCTGAATATTGTGCACGATTTTTCATATTCCTTATGATTAAAATCATTTGGACGTTCCATTATGAGCTACGTTTCTCTGAGGATTTAGACTACTTCGCAGAATAGGAGGCTTATGTGACCTTGGCCTCTGTCCCGCAGTTAGTGTTAATAAGCTGAATTAAGAGGATGTGGGCGTCACCAGAAACAAAGTACGAATTCCCACATAGTGAATACATGTACAAGTCTACTTTAAGGTTGCAGGACGGGGGGAAATTTCCTGCATAGTCAGGAGGACAGCTGTCTGTATAATGCAAGTATTTTATCCCCTTGTGTGTTGGTTTGTTATAGTGTGCACGTCTTCTATAACCTGTATGTTTTCCCAAACTATGAACAGCCCAAAAGATGCAATGTATTTTGCATTTCTTTGTTCCATGTGTGTTCTGTGCTACGAGTGGGTGAAGGCTCCTTACTTTAATTTTGCCTTCAAGAAAGAAAAGGGGTATTTATGTATGATTTTATTTCATGTTCTTATGCAAGAAGGGAACGTTATTAACCTTTTGCAGAATATCAGTATTTGTATTTGTGTTCTACCAATAAGTTTCCTGATCAAATTTCCTTTTAGACGTTTGGAAGCAAATGTTAAGTAAGTTGACAACTTCACTTTTTTTCCCCTTATTGTGATATTTTTGTGGTCTGTTAGTAGACTCAGTGCTAGAAAAGTAAATGATAGGAAGTACCATCACATCCCTCATTAGCTTTTTATGCCCTTAGGCATATGCCCTGGGAAGAAGAAAAGGAGAAGACAGAGAGGTAAACAATAAGTATAAACAAGTGAAATTGGTGTTCCTTACCAACAAGGGATGGCTGATCTCTCTTTGTTCATATTAATTGGCTTGCCTTTTACAGTGTGAGAGATTTTGAAAATTATTTCTGTTTACAAAGGATGAAATTATTTTACTGGATAATTGACAACATTGGTATTTTTGTACATCCATTTTAAGAAAGCTTGTCTGTGGCTCTAAAGTGCCTAGTAAACCTAGGCAATCACCTGAAAGACCCCCCACCTGTGGCTGCATAAAACTGAAATAAAGAATGGAAAATAACCCATTGACTATGCACTTTCCCACCTACTGAGAACAAAATGCAATGCAGTGCAATTTTAGTACTTGCATGCCACTGGGGAAAATAGACTCCTAAAATCACATAGTGAAACACTGGAAAAATTCAGCAAATTTGCACTAAGCGCGATGTTATAAAACCTAAGGAACCGTAGGCTTTGCTTCTCAAGTGAAACATATTTGTACTGCAGTTCTGTTAGGATATCTACCAAATGTAATGATGATATTTAGCACAGTAGGCTGAAAAAATGTAAGTCTAGTGAGCAAGAATCCTTTCACAGGAATGCTACACAGAGGAGGATACAGGCAACCCTTCTGATGTCTACTTAAAGAAAGCAAGACCACAATCCCTGAATCTTACTTTTGCTCAGTGTTGAGTCACATATAGAGAGTTGTAAAGTGCACATGGCTTGAGTTAGCTCTTTCAAAACCATCCATAGTAGTAGACGCGGCATCTCAAAATTAATAGAGAACTAAATTACTGTTTAGGTCTTGTCTGAGTGGAGTTAGAATATGTGTGTACCAAAAATAAAGGGCAAATATACCAGTGTGCAGCAGAAGTCAGTGACAGAAAGGTTCCCTCCACCTAAGCACACAGCAGCCAGCTCAGCAGAAAAGACCAGTGCCTCAAAAAAAACCCCAGAAACCAGAAGCAGCAAACAGACCAGGAAGCCTGTCATGTTACAATCTGAACTTCAAGCCCCATGATGCCTGATGCAGATCAGTTACTGAGAAATACTTGTGTACTACTAATTTAAAATCTTAGAGGATAATACATGTTATTTATGCATATATACATTCTGTATTAGTTATCTGTTGTGGTCTGAGTTTCTGAGAACACCTTCATCTGTACAGTACTTCCTTGGTTACTCACTAAGCTACAGTGTTATTCCTTACTACTGAGCTCAGGTCTTGGAAGAAAATTTAGGTTATTGTGGAAACATCTGTTGCAAATAAAGAGGGGTAAGGTGGAGAATTAATAGAAATAGAAATTATTTATTAATTTAGCCCTGCCACCCACATAACTATACACAAAAGTTATCAAATATTATACAGATTCAGTATGTTTGGTTGTAAATACCTTCAGAATATAGGAATGGTTACAAATGGTTTGAGAAAATAGTATTTGGAAAAGATATATCCAAAAGCAGTATGTTACCCCTACTAACAAAAGGCATATATTTTCTGGAGTCTCTAGGGATATATCAGTTTACTCACAATGCTGCTTGCCAATTGTGGGAATATCTCTGGTATCTCTTTTTATCAGGAAAATTCTCCTGAAACTGCTGCTGCTTCTAATCCAAGTGTGTGGTGGGACACCCATCCTTTTTTTACAGCCAGATAATTTTTGTCAGAATTGTCGCCAGACAAAGGCTAGGACAGAGAGACATCAGCTCTCTGCTTAAACATGGTCAAACATGCCCAAAATATGCCCAGACATGACCCTGCATGGGGTTTGTGCCTGTTAGGACACCTGGCTTGGGGGAAGGGCCCATGTGAAATCCACCAATCCACAGGCCTGGGAAGGGGCGGTATCTCTTTTCTGGCTCCCTTCATCCCAGCCACACTGTTTCCTCTGTGGACAATGTGGGGTTTTGGATGTACTGCCACAGCATCAAAATATTTATTTCTCTGTAGGTAAAACCTAGGCAGCTGAACACAGATTTTTGAGTATCATATCCAGATAACACTTCTGGTGTATAATGTATAACCCTAAGCAGCCTGAGAGTTTGTCAACAGTGTATTAGAAGAGTAACTCAGAAGAATTACTTCGTAAGTGTAAACATTTCTTATAGTGCCTCAATAGGTACTGGAAAGCCTTCATCCAAATACTGATCTTAAGTATTATGATCTCATTTGCCAAACTATACACAGCAGCAGAATAAACAGAAGAATGGACACATGCTATCTAAGACAAAGGTTTGTTTCTTTTAAAGCAGTTTATACATTTTGATTGGTCATCATCAGTACAAATATTTTGATGATACTTGATTTGGAAATAGACTTGGAAATGCCTACAAATATTAGATGAGATTGAACTCTTCTAATGAGAGCTTGATAGATAGCATGTTTAAATTAGAAGGGGGAGGGGAGTAATATTAGTAGATCAGGTTGTAATTTCAGTAATCAAATGCACTGAAATATGTCATTGAAAAGATACTTATGAATCTTAAATCTTAGGATGGCTGTCAGATTTCTTTTAGTCTATGAACAATGACAGTCATAATTTGGAGATGAAATATGGTCAGAGCTTCTGTCTCCTTGACAATCATTCCAATATTTAGACAAAAAAGCACTCTCTCACAGATTTCATTAGTCAACTCATCCTTTTTACCTTTTCCCTCATGTGACTCTAATACCCCATGAGAACCCTAGACAAGCAGAATAGAGTGTTAACTCATACAAATATAAAAGAAATTACATGTGAGTATGTAATTCCAGAGGAACTTTTGAGGACAATCCCATGGATTGCTTGCATGACCCAGGAAATAATGGGGTTGCATTTGATCAGTTTGGGTGTATTTTTCAGCAATTACAAAGCCTTCTCTACCTGAATTAAAGTCTCTTCCTACATTTTCCTGTATTAGTTGTATAGCTGAATTAACTTTTTAAAGTTCATTTTCCCCTTGATACTTGATAAAGCAAAGAGGAAGAGCAGGACTGGGATGGCTTGAAGAGCTGCTTTGGTTAACAAACCAGAGTGAGAGATTCTGATTAACAAAGCAATCTGCATTTGTGAAGTATCTTTTATGTGGAGTGTCTCTGTGCACTTACCATCCAATAATCTGTGGAGCTTGGCTAAGCACATGGAAAAGCCTGAAAGAATGGGAATTTTGAAAGCAGGGAAAGAAGGGAATGTGATCTTATGTCATAAGGCAGGGAGATTTGGAGCCTGGGAGCGCAATTAACAAAGTTTCTGGCACCAGCTGTCTCATCTTTTGTATCTGTTTAGAGAAAGATTTAGTAATTTCACTTGTGGGATGTGTTTCCTCTTCTTGACTTCAGCCCACTCAGAATCTGTCTGAATACTTGTGTAGCAATAACGTGTCATAGGCATCCTTGACTCAGGTGAGAATAATAGGGAATGGTTGCTTACTGAAGTTCATGAGAGAATTGCTTTTTGTTTGGTTGGCTGGTTTTTGTTTGGTTTTGTTCCTCCTTTGTTTTTGTTTCTCCTTTGTTTGTTAACATCAGAAAGTGATTCTGAGAGAAAACAATGGAATTTATTTTACTTGTCACAGCAGGTTTATTGCAAAACTTATCAGGTTTCATTTTATTTATTTATTTTGATCTGCTACTGATTTAAATAGCATGTCTACCAAAATGTCAGTGTTGGCCACTACTATTTCTTACTGACACATGTTTTGCTTTGGAGAAAAGGGTTTGGGTGCTACTCTCTTTCCTTTAATGTTCATGAGCATGCATTGCTTTCTCCTTTTGAAAACATGAACAAAAGCAATGTTCTTTTGTGGATATATTGTCAGCTTATTTGAGTATCATGGGGCATGTGTGTAGCAAGATGTTATCCATAGTCCAGTGTATTTACTTAGATAAAAGGTCAAGAAAAGTAGTGAGCAAAATAAATACTGGTTTTCATTTTGTATTTGAAAAGTTGAGTCAGTGGTGAGGCCAAAATGTTTTTTGCACTGTATGGACTAATGTATCCTAATTTCTGGTCCTTGGACTTAATAACTAGAATCCCCCATCCGATACAAATGTTTATATCAAAGGTATAGATACTTTTTAGATATTTTTATTGATATGTCCTTTATCACTGCTGTCTAGAAAGTGCTTATTTTCATTATATCAAGAGTTATCTCTCCTGTCTGGACCATTCTGACTTTCCCATAATACTTTAGGTTTTTGCAATCTGGCAATATATTTATGTATGTTTAAAACTTCCCACAGGATAAAATAAGCATATTAAGCATGGTTGCAATCATTGTATTGTCATTGCAGCCTGTATAGTTCAATACATAGTTGTTAATTCTGATAAATAAAGCTCATACTGTATAAAATAAATAGGTGAGAGGGTATGTAGACAGCACGTGTGTGGCAGTTTTAGGCTATGCCTTTAAAAGTTAGCTGCAGACCATTACCACATGTTAATTAACCATGCTGGACATGTGACATTATCCTCCTGAACACATCAAGGAGCCTTCAATGCAGACAGGCTTATAGCCTGTAGTTTCATCTAAATCATATAGATCTTTCTAGGAGAATCTTCTCTTTAGTTGTGGGTTGGGTTGTTGTTTTTTTTTTGGTGATGCACAACTTTCATTTTAATAAATGGTTTTAATTTGCATATGTGATATAGTTCCATTAAAAAGAGTTTTTGTTTTACTAGAGGATCCCTGGTTTTGTAACAGCCTTTCTTTTCAGCAATTACAAAACACAGTTTCAAGAAAGAAACAATACCGTATCATTTAGTCTGCTCAAAGCAACTCTTCTCTAGAGGTATTGTGAGGAGTATGATAGCAGGCCAGCTCAGCTGTAATGGGCAGATGATGAGCAAGCCAAGGGATTTTTTTTCATCAAGGCACAAGTTTTTTCCTGTCCAGTAAACCCAAAAATTGAAATGATCCACACTATACTTTTCTGAGTTGTTCAGAAAAATAATTAAGTGTTATGTGATCACGTCTGATGCCATGTCATTCCTTTGCTGAAGCTGATGCTATTATGGCTATAAACTACTATAGTGGAACAGCTGTTTATCAAAATATTCATGAAAATTTCTGTATGACAGGGGAAATGGGCATACTTGTGATACTGTTTCCATGGAAAAAGATGCATGTGCTTAGATTTAGTAAAAATTATGGCACACTGTTCTAAACTTGACAGAACTAGTTCAGCACATAATCCATAACAAAATCGGAACTGTAGTATTTGAACACTAACCGAATGCATATAATTTTGTATGCAAAGACCGTGTTTAAGATATTGCAAAACAGGTTCTCTTAGTAAGTGCTACCCAAGCTATGGCATATATCCCAGTCCTGGAATATGAGCAAAGTCTTTATCTGGGGTCCAAGCTATGGTTCCATGGTTTGTCTCTGCACAGTGTAAGAACTAGTAGATGTTGCATGCATTTTAGATTGATGAGGTATTGAGGAGGATTTGGAAACCTGAAAACCCATATTATTAGATTACAGAACAGTGGGAAATGGAGCCAGGAATGTACCTATAATTTAGGGTAAAGACTAATAAAGAGTGCTCATAAAAATAAATAACCATGATGTTAAATAGAGTGCAGATCATTTGCACCTTGAGTCTTTACTTAGATTTTGTGCCAGTAAAGAAATGTAATAATCTCTCATGTTTTTAGGCAAAAAGAGTTTCTTATGCACAAATTTTATCTGGTTTAAGTAATTTGAATAGTTCCGGAAATATTTAGGAGCATGAAGGAGACAAGAGAAGGAAGATGGAGACAGAGATGATAAAAAGCCTGCAGTACTTTGAAAAAATACTTTCTGTTCAGGATGGTGCTTGATTTTTTTTTTGTTTTTTTTTCTTTTCTTTTCATATTGCTTCTGACTCCTTCATAGCTGGTAATGCCATTCTGAAATCTGTTCTGAGCAGACATCATTATTTCAGCTGTGTTCAATGAGACATCAGTTTTGATCACTGTAGACATGCAAAATGGATCTGTGTGATTACTGGCCAATTCTTATAACAAACTTGGAAGTCCTCTCTTATCTTGTCCTCATCAGTCAAAACCAAAAATACTTTGTGTCTTTCTTCCCTTAGAGACATTTTATTGCACATAGGTACTTTGTGCTATAGACTGAAGGTTAGTTTTTCAAGTATTCACAAGCGGGAGAAAGTGTAAGATCAGCTTTCATAGCTGAGAAATTAAAAGCTTTTGTCTAATATGTGGTCTTGTTGCTTGTGCATTATCACAGAAGAATTTGTCTGATAAAAATTGCCACAACACTTTTTTAAAATAGCATTCATCCATGTCAACGGTTGTTTACAGCTCGTCTTATAATCAGGTTTGTTCATAACATAGTCAGGTCTGTATGTGCTAATTGACATTGAAACCACATTTTGCAGCTTCCTTTGTTTTCGTTCTTGAAGTTCCATTGAATTTTTAAGTTAGTTATGTGTTTAACATTGCAGATCAGTCATTTCCATCTTATGTACAGATTCAGGCAGTTTACAAATTGCTTGGTTGTCATACTGTCATCTAAGAATTTTTGTAGACATCTTCTTTCTGACTACATTTGTTAAGCCAGGTGAAAGGAAATTTGGAAAGCAACACATTTCTAGTAAAATGTTAGTTCAGTGAGAGATGGAATGTTCAGCAGCTTTCTCCATACTTCAAGTTCCCAAAACAAAAAGGAAATGTACCTCTCCGTTGTGATAGAAACTAGCTGAAAAGTTAATGCTTACCATAGTAATTCATCAGACGTATTTTGTGAAGTATATCTGGCAGGGCTTCTTGGCATGAGCCTTTGAAATTCTGAGTTCTTGCATCCTCTGGGAACAGTGTGACTCTCTTTTCTTATTGCACATCTGGAAGGAATGTTCCTGCCTTTTTCTTTCAACTGGGAGAGATTGTTAGAATAGTGATTTGACCTGTGTAAACTGTGTGCTAGTATCTTCAACATTTTAGGATGAAAGAGGAGAAAGGAGTTTATTTATAATATTTTCATGTTGCAGTTTCTAATTGTAAACTATAAAATCATAATTATTGTGTAAGTATAACAATGGGAGCATAAAAATAGCAGGGAAGATTTATTAAGTGTTATCATTTCAGTAACTATATTAGTACTTTACAGGGCCTTTCATGAGGAGTGAGAAGCTAAGTTCTGCTGGCAAATTTATTTAATATAACATGTGATAATTCTGTCGTGTTATTTAATGTCATCAGGCACTCTGGTTAAACAAATAATAGAGGCTTACTTCAGTTGACTATAATTGTCCTTTTTAATGGTCTAGGAAGCCTAGTAAAAATTCAGATTTAAAAAAAAAAAAAAAGACGAAGAATTGTAAATTTAAGACTTTTTTAACAGTGAATTTAACTACTGGGGAATGTTCCCACCTAGTGTTAGCATTTACATCCTTTTTTCAAAAAGTCTTAATTCTCTGCTGTGCGAAATCAGTTATGAATGTTTATGCTTAATTATGTGAATTATTTATTCCAATTAAAAAACACCTCAATTCAGTTTACTGATGTAAACGTAATTATCTCAAAGCTAAGCCTCCTTATTGTGAAGGGATTTTTATTTTATTTAATAGGATCAATTAAATTACTTACAATAATCCAGCAAAATAGCTGAACTGTCACTTAAATTCCACCATGTGCTTTTGTATTTTGCTGAATATGGATGGCTTTAAGTATATGCCACAATGACCTACTGAATAAGAAACTATTTATTGGTACATCAGTTAATGCTGTTTGCAAGCTTTTTGTTAGTAAAAATCTGGGAAAGATTGAATTTAGTTTAATATTTCAGTGAAAAATAGTATAAGGCATAGTGCCAACAGGAGATGCGTTAATAATCCATAAACCTGTGGTATCCAACTAATTCAAGACATTATATGAAATCTTTGCTTTATGCTGGCCAATATTTCTAGCATGAGTTTCCATCAATAAGTGCAGGATATACTAAACTGTGTTATCAATCAGCAAGGAAGAAACTAAAATTCCCAAAGATCTGTTTTCTGTTCAGCAAAAACTTTTCTTTTAGGCATTAAATTTTAATGCAATATTGTCATTTGTTGTTTGGTTTCTTTGGGGTTTCGTTTGTTTATTTTTTTAAAGAAACAGTAGTTATATATTGCTATTGTTTTCACTTTATTAGAGGGAAAATAACAGTAATCTTTTATAAGAAAGAGCCTTTTTCCTTCCATTTCTGATTAGTCCCTGCCCCCATCTCTCCATTCCTGAGTGGAAACCTTTGCATAATGATTTAATATATATTTGCTATTAAAACTAATAGTAAGTATCATGATATATGTATGTACCATGTTATCAGTCTTCCTGCCTGCCTTTGCACTACCATAATTAAGAGGTGTATGATACAAGGAATTTTGCAATCACATGTTCAACATTTTCAACGATATGCTGAGAAGCATTTTCACTGTCTTGGGTAGATTTGTTTGCTTCTTTGTGGCTTGCCAACGGGACTTCCTATATTGCCTCCTGAAATTTGGATGTGGTGAAGTGTCTTGTGTGTGGCTGATATTTGTGTATAAACACAGTAAGATTTGGGGCTGAACAGTTTTTTTTCACCTTTACTTCAAAATGTTTTTAATTTCACCTTATTATTTGATGGAAATATCATAGGTACACCATTCTCATGAAATGTCCATAATGCTGATCTGAATTGTCACATGAATAACTGTTCTGCATCTATTCTGGAATATTCATATTCAGATAATTCATGGTATCCTACCTGTACTCTTGTTTGCTATTATTTGCAAAGAATGGAATTACCTTGGTGAAGATATCTAGCTGTATGAAGATAGAATAAAATAGAATTAACCAGGTTGGAAAAGACCTTCAGGATCATCAAGTCCAACCTGTCACCCAACACCATCTAATCAACTAAACCATGGAACCAAGTGTCTCATCCAGTCTCCTCTTAAACACTTCCAGTGACAGTGACCTTACTAATATGAACCTTTAACAAGCATGTTTGAAACTATAATATTTATCTATGATTTCACATTTCTTCAGCTTTAAAATCTGAAACAAACTGAAGGCTTTCTCCCATACTTCCGCTTAATCAAGTAAATGGGTGTATTCCAACAGATTGGAAGTCTTTCCTTCTCTCTTCTCTGTTAAACCAAAGCTTAAGGCTCATATCCCATCCCTTTGGATTCTAATACTGAATCATGGATTTTCCCTATTTCAAATGACAATGTTTTTCTTCTAGGAATATTTGGAAACAGCATTGCAGTGGTATGCAATGTGATGTGACAATGGTCAAAAACTGCTCTGGACTTGTACCCATTAGTCCATTGTTCTGAGTCTTACATTCCTGACTTAGTCTCTAACATTTTGCCTGAGACAAGTCCTCTGAACTAACTTCTGAAGAACTTAATTCTGTCTTCAGTATTATTTTGATACCAATTCATCAATATAAAAAATATAGCCAATATCTGTCTTCAAGAAAGACAGAGAACTCCTGGGGAGAATCCAGCAGAGAACCGCGAGGATGATTAAGGGATTTGGTGCACAGTAATAAGACAAGGAACAACAGGTTCAAACTTGAACATAGAAGATTTCACCTCAACATAAGGAGAAACTCATTTACAGTGAGGGTGATGGAGCACTGGAACAGGCTGCTCAGGGAGGTTGTGGAGTCTCCTCTGGAAACTTTCAAAACCCACCAGGATGCATTCCTGTGTGGACTACCCTAAGTGATCCTGCTTTGGCAGGGGAGTTGGACCCAGTGATCTCTTGAGGTCCCTTCCAACCACTAATGTACTGTGATACTGTTTTGAGAACATGAAATTGGTAGGCTTATTACAGTCCTTTTAGACTGCAAATTCTTATACAGCAGCTTGATCATTGCGGATTCCATGACTGCTGATCTCTTATGTAAGACTAATATTTTAACTGTATTTCACATTACTGCAAAAAACATATTTTTCAGAAAACACTGCCTCATTTGGTGGAAATTTCCTTCTCACCTGTTTGAAAGCTCATTAGAAGCTTGGTGATAGGAAATGTGCAATGGAGTGAAATCTGACGATTTTACCAAATATTTCTACTATTTCATTCCTAATATTCCCTGTTAATTTTATCCTTGGCCTTCCCTCTTGATATAGTTAAGTGGTTTTGGTTTTGTGGTTTTTTGTTTTTTTTTATAGTGTATTGTACAGTGTTAATCTTCTTGGAATTCGGTGTTTATCACACCTAAAGTAGATATTAAGTGTGACATTCCAGAAAGGATTATCACCTTCTGTCATCTAGCTAAGCAGAAACTATGACTAGCACTTTTCTTTTCAAAGAGAGAATGGACAAATGGGGCATTTTAGGTTTCAAATCATACTGCTGCCACCACACCTGGAAAGCAAGGAGGAACTTTCTGCAAACATCTGCAGAGATACATCCAGGGGTGGGCTGTGCTCTTTCCAGCATTTATCCTTGCAAGGAAGATAATGGAAACCCAGTGTGATTCAGGATGATGTTTATCACTAATTCTTTATGTTCTTGAACTGTGTATAACTCATTAAAGAAATTATATACCTTTCCCTGCTTAATCTGAAATAGATAGCAACATCTAGGGTAAAGATAGAGCAATACATTCCCCTGTGAAAGTAATAGCACTTATTCCATGAACCTTATAAAGTTTTATGGTTTCCAGCAGGGGTACTCAAACAATGCCTCCAGCCATATGTGGCCCGATAGACCAATTTGTCCATCCTCTGTTCTGCTGCTGGCTGCTTCCTTTCTCAGGAGTCCCTCCAATGCTGGCATGGAGTACGTTGTAGCCCTGATGAATTGTTCTGGCAGCAACAGCCTGTTCCTGGCTAGTCTTTCTCCCATGAGCCCTTCAGGAATGGGCAAAGCCTTAGCTGTGTAAATGTGCTATAAAGTTAACACTTAAAGTCTGGACCTGCTGCTGATGTACATATCACCTTACCATAGTATGTATGAACCAGAGACCTGGTCATGCAACAGAAAACTTGATCAGACTAGGACTGGCTGCTACTGCACAAAAGCTGGTTTAGGGAGTGAACAAAAGCTGAACTTTCTAGGAATACATTTAATGTCCTCATTTTCCATCTTAAAAATTAAAATTCTGATGTAGTGTTTGAATCTAAAAAAAACCTATTTAATTATAGTAAATTCTTAAAACATTAAATATGATCAACTAAAATTCAATATTTAAAATAAATTATTGTATGTCAAAATTTTAATTTGCAAGAAAACCTTTTAAAATTTATATGGAACTCTAAGCTCTTGGCTTGCTAATTTTTTTCTCATAAACATTTGGATTGTCCTCCAAACTTTTGAAGGAATCTTTCTCAATCATGAAAATACCCTAACTATGTAAGAACTTCATCATACCCAGGCATCATTTGAATCAAAAGTGGTTTTGGTTTTGGTTTGGTGTTTTTTATCACAGGAATTTAATTTAAAAAAAAAAAATCATCTTTTTAATCACCATTTGGAGAGTCACATGGCTTTATGGTTTTGGTGTAGAGACAGTCTAAAACTTATTTCTGAGTTATGGTGCCAATGTTTACAATTTGCTATGGCTTTTACCACCTTACAGTTAAGGGTAATTACCTAAGGGCCACTTCAAATATGTTCTTCTCATAGTATTATAATGAAGAGTTGGTTGGCTATTGCTTACAGTAGTCAAGTACACTATGTGTCAAAAAATTTATATTCATGCTGGATATTTTCATAGATAAGTTTATGTTTAGAACACTCAAGGAATTGGGATCATCAGTGATGCTTTTGTAGTCAAAGTAACAAGGAAGTTTTGCCTCCTATAGCTGCTCCAGCCCAACAAAAACTTTGGTAAAGAACTTTTAGCTGTTGATGGGAAAAAATGCTCTAAATGCTGAGCTGTTTGGGTTTTGGTTATGTTTTGTTGTTGGATTTTTTTTCCCTAGGGATTTTTATAACCTCAAGGCTTTTTGTGGTCTAAACTATTATCATAGTTGTGTTACATAGTTAATCCTTTCATTTATTCCTCTACATCTATAAAGATAGAAAGTATCGAGCATTTCTTATGATATTCAGAAGTCTATCTATAAAGTATAACATAGTTTGGATACAAAAAATTAGATTGTAAAATCACAGGTCTTTACAATCAAATGAAAATGTGAATGTCATAAAATAGCGTCAATACAAACATTGATCTTCTGTCTATAGTCTAGTAATTGCTGAGGAAAGTATTTTCCCATTTGGGAATTCATGGGCATGTCATAGTCACTGGAACAGGGTAATTGCTTAATCTGCCTAAGGAATTATCCCATTGTAGTTTTCTGAGAGATGTTAGGTATTTACCTGCATGGCACATAAATTGAGCAATGAAAGAGATTATTTAATTCTATACTGTCTTCTGCTGGACTGCAATTCCCAGAATGATAGTAGATATAAAGAAAGAAATAAGATATCACAGTTCCACTGAATTTTCATGCTTCCTGTTGGAATGCTTGGATATCATTCTGATGAACATGAATGCAGTGTGAACTGCAAGTTGACTTCTTCACTTGAATCCAAAGGAAAAGTAGAGATAAATTGAATCAATCATTTGGTGAAATTCTGGATGCTGCCCAAATTTACTGTGCACTTGTCCTTTTTCTTTTGCCTATTTCAGTATTTTTCTGCTTTTTGGATTTGCCCCACAACTTTTTGTGTTGTTGACATTTACTTAGTCCAGTCATGTAGCTCTGCTTCTCTGTCCCTACCAGACACTGTTCCAATCTCATCTCTTCTTTAATTTGGCATCCTAATCCTTAGGGCAAGATTTAAGTTCTAGAAGCATCTTATGATTTTTCTGTTGATGATGGGGAAAAGTATTTGTGAAAACATAGGGGAACTCTAACCAGGCTAAACCCAGAATTACTCTTGAAAATGCAAGCTGAAATTTTAGGAGAAAGTGAATAGTTTAGAGAGACTCACAGAGACAAACATCAGAATTTCTCTCCAGAGAAATTCTAGGAGTCCAAACCTCTCTTTCTGCTCATGGTGATGTTTTGCTACAATCAGGTTTTCTCTAAATATACTGTGCCCTACAGGTTTAAATTATTTACTTCTATATTTTGGACATCTGAGTTCTATTCTACTGTTGCCAGTGTGTTTTCAGCTGTGCCAAACCTTAACAGGTCTGTGGTTCATTTGTAATATCCAAATGAAGACATTTATCATTAAGATTTATCATAGGGCAGCTAGCCAGATGGTTTGCTGTTTTAAAGGTGGACTGTTTGGCTCTTGATTAGTTAAAGAAAAACATAACAGCTGCTCACAGGAGAGACTTTGTATCTTTTGTTGGGTTTTTTTGTTTTGTGTTTTTTCCCTACCTTATAGTAATGCAGAAAACATTAATATGCTAGCAGATGTGGCATAGATTGCCATTTTAGAAAGGAACTCAAGTCATAACCAATTCTACTGATTGCATTCCAATTACAGTGTGACTTCCTGTTGCTTTGTGTTGAGGCATCATTCATTGCAGACACATGCTGATTAAAAAATATGCACAATAATGACCCTTTGGAAGGGGCAATTACAAGACTCAAGTTTGAAGTTTTTGCTTATACCAAAGGCATTTCTTTTGCCAAGTCTGCAGTACTAGGCCAGAAGGAATACATTTCATTATATAGAGACCAGACTTAGTTGGAACAGAGCCCTGTCAGATTTGAAATGCTTTCATTCAAACTGTATTCAGGTTTTAAGTCATTTTGTGTTGTGATATAGGCTAGTCATGGCAAGACACAGGCGAGATAAATGATGAAGGGAAGACTAGACCTGTCTATTTCCTCACTAAAGTTAGAAGAATCTTCATCTGTTGGTGTGTTTTGGTACTTACTGCTAATGAAGGTGAGAATGCTTATCTGAGTCCAGGAATCTGGAGAACATGTCTTATGAGCAGTGGTGGAGGGAGCTGGGATTGTTTAGTCTGGAGAAGAGAAGGCTAAGGGGATACCTTATCACTTTCCACAACTACCTGAAGGGAGGTTGTAGTGAGGTGGGTGTTGGTCTCTTCTCTCAAGTGACTAACAATAGGACAAGAGGAAAGGGCCTCAAGTTACAACAGGGGAGGATTAGATTGGATATTAGGAAAACTTTCTTTACTGAAAAAGTGGTCAGGCATTGGAACGGGCTGCCCAGGGAAGTGGTGGAGTCACAGTCCCTGGAAGTGTTCAAAAAATGTGTAGATGTGGCAGTTATGGACATGGTTTATTGGTCATGGTAGTGTTGGAGTGATGGTTGGGCTTGATAATCTTAGAAGTCCTTTCCAACCTTAATGACTCTATGATTCTATGATCATGGTAGTATCTTTTCCTATAGCATGTTGGTACTTTGGTTTCTGGTCTTTGCATGACTGAACAACATGGACACAAGGACAAGCAGTTATTTTCCCCTTGCATCTGAATTACTTGAGGGAATTTTCAGAGTTTGTGCAGGGTGTGAAAAAGAACTGAGGCAAGGTTTGCTATGACAGGTAGTACCTTCCATTAGAGCAACTGATGGAGAAGAAAGAAATGCTTCAACTTTTTTGACACATACACCCCTCTTCAGGTCTGCCAGGTGACAAAACATCCATTTGATCAAAATGACAAAAATGAATTAAATAAACAAGGCCTGCAAGGAAGAGCAAATCTGAAGAAGGACAGATGTGACCCAAAGCTTGTCTATCTCTTTTCTCTACATTAGCTGCTCTAGTAAAAAGTATTAAACCTAAACTACCACTACAAATGATGTCTTGCCTAGCATCTTCAACCACACTACTGTTACAGCAGACAATGGTGGTGGCATTTAAATGAAAGACCAAATTTGATTGCTTCTGCCTGTTTCTCCTCATGCCCTTAATTTTACTTAATTCATTCTTCCCTTATTTTTTATTCAAGTTCTGATGTTCTCAATACTATGATGTATACAACTACTACAAGTTAGGAGTCTTGCAGTATCTCTTACTCACACTTCACAGTGGAAATGGCATTGTTGATTTGAGTGGCTCTTTGTATAGCATGCTCTCAGACCAGAAATTAAGCATGAAGTCCCAACCAATGTTTAAGTTGAGCTGTACGTGGCCTTAAGGGTATTGTTCTTTCTTTTTTATATCCAACAACTGGATTTACAGAATCTTGATAAATGGCATCAGACAGTGGATTATTTTTTTTTTCATCATTCATCTTTAAAGTTGAGAATGTGTATTTCAATTAAAAACCAGCATCATTTCTATAAAAAAGTTAAAGGGGCGTGACAGAGACATTAGATGAATGGGTCTATTATTATAAAAGGTCAACTGGTGGTACAGAAGGAGAGTATTACACTCTTCTTTTACCACCACCTCTGCTTGGAAAGTAAATCAACAGCAGATTGATACATTCTGCAGTTGTCAGTCTTTACACAGCATTTACAGCCTTTCATGTCATTTGTAATATATAAAGTCACTGACGTATTTTAAGCCTAAACCATCTGAGCAATAACCTTCTCTTCAGCTCTCATGCTTTGTTTGTGAAGCCCTTGGTATTTGTTGTGCTCACACATTATTAATTTCTTTCTTAATTGGAAGCTTTTGCTGTGCAAGGTTTGACTTCATTAAAATCAGAGTTTATGTTTGTTCTAAGGCATATCACTCTTAGTGTCTTTTAAAAGTAGTTCACCTCTCATTAGAATCTTCAGCTTCAAATCATTATATGTTCCTTTTTTTTCATACGTTCCTCTTTTTGATAATATTTGTCTAGTTGTAGCCATACAGTCTTCAGCATCATTTTTTCCCCAAAGCCATACTGTTCTTTTTCTTCTCTTTTTTTTCTCTGATTTCACAAGGAATTTTTCACTTGAATGTAATATCATATTAGAAAATCATGTCAGGTGTATATATATTTACTACATTTTGAGAAAGTACCAAGTAGTATGTTGTTTTCAAGGGTCTCTTCATTATTCCTTTGTGGCAACTTGTGTCGGTATGTGTGTGTATAAATAAAAGAAAGATAGAAAATAAGTTAGAAGAGATGGAAAACTAATGATTCAAGAAATCACATAGCATCAGATAATTCTATTTTGAAATCACAGCAGTAGCGCCCAAAGGCATAAACTCCCCAAATTATTAGTAAAAACCCCCCTTTGATATATCCAGTGCTACAGAAGCCTGAAGGCACTCTTTTTTATTAGTGCCTAATGTTTCCTGAAATAAACATTTAGAAGACATTAATATATGTATACCTGTTTAATTTTATAATCCCATTTCTTTGACACTTACTTAATGATGCTTCATCTTGCTGCTTAGCTTTAATATTTAGCATTGTCTTTACAGCTTTGAGTATTTCAGGATTATCTAACAGATTGGTAAGTGTAATGTAGAAAACAGTTTTCTACCCTGTCTTCAAGACTGCCTTTCCATGCACCTTTTTAGACACCCCCTTCCTACTTCCTGGGCTGTATGGATATCAGTAGAGCAAGGTGAAAGCCTGGGAATTCTATACCCACATTTCTCAGACAGGTTTCTAATATTTGCAGTACAATTTCTCTTCAGCTGTAGCTGGTTATACTAAACTCCCTTCTCTTTTCTCAGATCCCATGACTCAAAGATAGATTAGTTTGTCTTTCAGCAAAACACTCCTTATATGCCTTTTTCAGCCTTTTCTTGGCCATCACACCTGTGCAGAAATATGTGGTCCAGGATTGCTGCTTAGAAATGCAATTGGTCTGAAGAATCTTAGGCTCATAACATTCTGGTCACTATCAAGTGAAAAGGTGGAGAAACAAATGGATGCACATTACTAAACTGTTTCCTTTGAAGTTGTTGCTCCTAATAAATTGAGCCTTCCTCCAGCTTTGCTGAAAATAGGATTCCTGGGTGTAAGTTCTCTATACAGGAAAATATCTCATCAGAAGTGATACATGAGCATATGCTTTCATCCTACTGAAGTGACACTTAAGCACAGTTTTCTGGCAGAATAGATGAAGACTTTTCAGAAAAGTTTTCTTTGGGCTGAAGAAATGTTATTGGGAAGGGACCAGCTTAGGGGTTTGTCATTCTGCTTTCAGTAAAATCACCATCAAAGAGAGTTTTGTGGCACTTTTCCTTGAAAAAGGCAGAATTTATTGCCCCAAAGTGGAACATATGAGCACGACTGGGAACAACGGGAAAAAGCAGGAGCTGTAGGGAGAGTGGCTCCTGAGGTTTCAGAAATTGGCAGGAGTTCATCTTTGTTTTCCATCTGGTTTGAAATGAGGACATCTTAGAACACAATAGAAATGTCCTCACCTACTTTGTCATTCATTCAAATCGTGTCAATTCATCTGAGAATTTCTATTATGTGCCCCCTTGCCCTTTGGAAGATTAAGGAACAAATACTTGAATCGTGATAAAGTTACTGAAATTGAAGTTGGTCCTGACAGAGAAGCACAATGCAACTTTTGTATGGAAAAATAAGAGTAAAATATCATTTTAATTTAAGAGGACAACTCACTTCAGTTTAAGAATTTGATTGGCTGATGAATTTTGACAAGCAATGTCACTTCAAGAAGATTTAGATGAATGAATTCCAGAGGTCAGATCTAACAGCTTACTCCAAAATACTGTAACTTTGCCCAGTAATGGATTGATTTGAGCCAGGAAAGGGGAAAAAAAAAAAAAAAAAAAAAGAACCTCCCCCCCAAAAAAGGAAGAAGAAAAGAAAATGGTATGTAATTATGTGGTTAACCTCAGCACTTAGGATTTTTTCTGTCTTTGCATAGCTAGTAATTTAAGAACAGCCAAAAGCCTCAGATTTTCCCTTTTTCATGTATATAAAAACCTATCTGATTAATGATGGAACTCAATACATTATAAAATAATAGCAAAACAAGCAAAGAAAAAACCAAAACAAACAAAAAAATTGAAACAAACAAAAAAGCCCAGGAGCTAGTAGATTTGGTTTACAGTCTCATGTGTTATTTATTTAAAATTTGAATTGTACTTGAAAACATTTGACTCTGTGGGGAAAGGAAACATTAGTGAATTGTTCTGAAGAGGGGGAGGCTCATAGCAGTAAATTTCTATTAATCTGGTGTATTGAAAAGGAGAAGATATCCTTATGTTTTTGCAGCTGGAGCCTGGTTAGGTAGGGAAGAAGCGGCCTTCCTTTAAACTGCTGCAGTAATTCTGTGTGTCAGTCTGTGGGCTTGCATATGTAACGTGTGTAATCTTGTGTGGTACCTGTCCATTCAAACTTTACATTTGTATAGAAAAATTGTTTTACATGGATGTGGAACAGTATGACAAGTGCTTCTCTTGGTCTCTACTTCTGTTTAGACAGGACTTCGTAGGACTTTGTTGTGGTCAGTCTGTCAAAGTAAATAGGTGTATTTTACAACTATCTGAGGAACAATCCACAAGAAGATTTTGGCATCAGGAGCTAGTATAAATTCAATTCCCAGTATTTTCTTTTATACTGTTAAGTTACTAATTTTTAAGATGATTTCTGTTTTCTACAATATCTGAATATTATTAACAGTTCCCTACTAGTTTACGAAAGGCAAATTCATGAAATTGATACAGGGACCCCTGAAGTCATGACAAAATGGATTGCAGAATCACAGAATGCTAGAGATAGATGATCTCTAGAGATACTTTCCAAAGTCCAACATCCTTGCCAAAGCTGGATCACCTAGGGCAGGCCACACAGGGAGGTTGACATATTTGCTGAGGAAATTTTTAATAGACTATAGGTTACTAAAGCAATATTTCTATTTTTGGTGGTTGTTTTTTTTTTCCTTATGGCTTTTGCTTTCCCTACCCTTTTCCCAAAACATTATATCCTCATTTAACATTCTCTCTAACAAGTTGTGACTTGGGAAATGGCTTAAAGGGAGGAGTTATTGCCAGAAGGGTTCCAAAAATACAAACTGGTGAAATTATTTGAGGTAATCATCATAGCTTGGAGCTTAGATTTTCCCTCTAAAGCACTTTTGAGCTGGAGTCTGCTGTCTTTGAAGTCAGTGAAGAGCTTTGCTATTGATCTTATTGATTAGTGTATAAGTCTGTGTTTCTTGCAGAATCAGGATGTCAAAAATGCATTTGTTACTACTTTTAGTACTACTGAAGTTAATATCATTTTAGTTTGATTTGTTTGCCACACTTTCTTGGTAAGCTGCATTATGAAGCAACATACTAATTTTTCTAGTAAAAGAATTTAGATTCAAACTGTAATTCAGACAGCTCTATACCATTATTGGACCTTCAACAGTGACATGTCAGAATAGAATAGACCAGGTTGGAAAAGACCTTTGAGATCATCGAGTCCAACACTATCTAATCAATTAAACCATGGCACCAAGCATCCCATCCAGTCTCTCCCTAAACACCTGCAGTTCCCCCTGCCTTCCATAAAATGTTAGTCATTTTTCTCTTTGGAAGTGTTGTTTCCAAAGCTAAGTCCAGCTGGCAGGCAAGTTTTTTGTAAGATTTGGCTGAAGATTATTTTCAACAAACTAACTTTTATTGGAATCTGTTTTCCACAGTGACAGTTTTGAAATCACCATGCATGTGTGTGAGCTGGGGTGGGTAAGGAAAGTGGGTTAAACCAAGATATACATTAAGGTATGTTGGAACAGTACCATAGCGAAATTGTAATTTGGTTTCCTCATGTCCTCATTCTCTTTGATGTTCTATGAGTCTCAGCTGGACTAGAAATCTGGTTTATAGACACATTTCTCTCCTTTGCAAGTCAGTAAAGTCTCTTCTCCCAGGCAGCCAGTACCAGAACAAGAGGACACAGTCTCAGGCTGCACCAGGGGGGGTTTAGGTTGGATGTTAGGAAGAAGTTCTATACAGACAGAGTGATTGCCCATTGGAATGGGCTGCCGTGGGAGGTGGTGGAGTCACTGTCATTGGAGGTTTTCAGGAGAAGACTTGATGGGGTGCTTGGTGCCATGGGTTAGTTGTTTAGGTGGTGTTGGATTGGTTGATGGGTTGGACGCGATGATCTTGAAGGTCTCTTCCAACCTGGTGTATTCTATGTATTCTAACACGGTGTCTTTTCAATTCCTTGGCAATTAAAAATATTAAACAACCTGGGAAATTTCAGAATAGCTCTAAACCAATGTTGAAAATAGTTAAAGAATAGTGATACAAAACACTGGGGTTTTTTTCAGGATTTATTGTAGTGTGTCTCCCTCTTTATACCAAATTTAAATGAAACTGACACAATCACAAAACACTTTAGTGTCACTAAGTTTGTTGCCAAGAGAGCTTTGTGTCAAAAGTTTTGCTTGGCATTGAGCACTATATCCTGGTGACACAACAATTTAAATTTTGTAGAAAACAAATATTAGGAAATGTATGGAAAAAAAGAAGCTATGAGTTACTCATCCCTTTGTTTGCTTTTATGATTGAAAGAGAACAAAAGACTGTTTTTTTTTTCCTTTTTATTTTCGACACTACCAATAAATTTTTTATTCAGTAATTCATAGATAATGTTATAGAAAAAAATCTTATATCAAATGCTGAATTCTGCTATCACCAAATTTTACAGCCTACATAGGAGGAACTGATAATTTCTTTGGAGCTAAAAGCCGGAAGTTTTGGGGGTTTTTTGTGTTTTTGTTCTGCCCCTCTTCAGCCCACCCCCAGCCCCCAATCTACTCTTTAAGGAGAAATTGAGAGATTATCCAATATTATCTAAGCATATTTTGAAAACACCTTTGTATTTTGTACAGTATCACTGCATGTCCATCTAAACAAGGGATTATTTATTTGCTTCTTTTCCCTCAATATAGATTAAACTGTAAGTTTTTTATAACTAGCATAGGCTAAGCCATTCTGTATCTAAACAGTATACCAAATTTCTCATTTACATGTACTTGCCACCTTCCAAAACTTCCTTCTAAAGGTTATGTTACTAGGATGACATGATGAAGAGCCTTTATTGTGTATTTAAGTTGGTATTCAATACTGAGTACTTCACTTACTGATAATATTTTATATTATCTAACATAAGTGTTAAAAATCCATGGAAGCAATTGGTGGGGTTTTTTGTTTGTTTGCTTTGTTGTTGTTGTTTTTTTACCTTGTTCTGTATTTTACTATAATGGTTCCCTGTTCATTTACTTGAATTTCAGGTCATCTCCTTATTATTGGTTCTTAGCCTTCAAAATTGGATGCACATTATGGGGATCTCGTTTTCCCTTTTGGCTACTACTTCTAATTGTAATTCATTTTTAAAATAGTGTTTTCTGGAAAGCATCCCAGTTCCATCTCGTCTATAGCTGGTATTACCAATGTCACGTTGTCCACATTAATTACTACTAGGTGGTAAACACCTAGCCATGTGTACCTCACTTTTTTTCACTTGAATTAGGTGCCTTGCAAACCATAGCTCTGAAATATATTGAGGTGATCATGTGCCTGGCCCTGTTAGTTTCAAAGTGATTTTGACAATAAAAATGTTTTGTGTTTTTGAGCATGACATTAACATTTGTCTTCCCCTAGTTCTTGTTCCATTTCTTTGGTGAAAAGTGTTTGAAGCTCAAGGAAGTGACCTTTTCCTTCATATTTCTGTAAACTGAGTATTCACGTCGTAGCTTTAAAAAATTACACATGTAACTTGCCTGTTCACAAACTGTATTTTGATCTCTGTGCTTTGGCTGAGTTTTGGTAGCTCTGTTTTCCCTGCATGCATGTCAGGGTTTCCTATGCCAGTCATATCTCAGTAATCAAAGCTTGAGGGCTGGTAAGTTTTAAACTAGCAACTCACTTTGGAAGGCAAAATTTTACAGCTGTCAAGCAAGACATTTTTCTTCTCATTCCTAGTTTAATACCTCACTACCTGACTGATTTCCTATCAGCTGAAAACCTGGTAGTTTGCCAGATATTGCTATACTATTCTAGGGTGTATTTTGCTTCTCCTCTGGGTCTTTATTACTTCATTGTCTCCTTCATGCTGCTGGAATCTAACCTCAGCAAAAGATGCTTTTAACTGTGAATGTTACTCCTGGAAAGAGTAAGGGCCTAACATCTTGTTTGTATCTGCAGTCATCTTCCAAGAACTTTTTTTATACCCCTTTGCTGATACAGAAGTGAACACTTTGAATCAGATTCTTTTGAAACATCACACTATGGGAGGTCTTAAATACAAAATCTTATCTCACTGTAGTCAAGCAATGCTGCCAAAACTTGCTGAGAGCAAAGATGTTATTTGGAGCTGGGACCTATTAATTGGAATGGTTTCTGTACCATACCTCCAAATGAGAACAATGCAATATTTTTATAAGGTAAGAGATGTTCCTCCCCAGGTATACAATATCATTTAATGTAGGGAGCTAGAATCATATTACGATTTTGGAAATATTGTAAGAGAGAAGTTTGCATTTCCCACCTGAAAGGCAGACATGAAGAAAACACATACTCCAAACAAACAAACCAAGTTAAAAAAAAAGCTAGTTGTTTGATTAAAAAAAAACACCTTCAAAGACCCAAAATAAAAGCAACAAAACTCTCAAGAAGCCTGCTACCAATTTAATGCAGTAGTAATTTTGTAATTTATTTTTCAGCCATTCTGTCTTCTTATGTAAGACAATGCCTAGTAAAGAATTAAGAGTTGCATTTATACAAGTCATACTACAGCAGAAATGGACCATGTCTAAGTGCTAGAAGACAGAGGATTAGTAGATATTATTTAGACTAGGAAGATATATTGGGGAAAGGAAGTTGCTAACAGAGGTGAACAAGATGAAATTTAATTTCTTTTGCAAAGTGAGAGTCTTGGAACACTGTTCTAGTGTACTTTACTCAGAATTTCACTGGAGGCTTACATGGTTCTGGATACGTAGAAAATACTGTGGCAATATGTATTAGCTGTATTCACATTTCAGTGAATCATTTTGCTGTGTGTATGTATAGATACACTTTTGGGAGGTGATGGAAAGTCAGGGAAGATGTGACTTAAGTCTCACAAATATAAAGGACTGCATTATTCTGAATTAGCCTTTGGTTTCTTCCAGACTTAAGCACTTCCAAGCAGAAACTGAGTTGAGTTCAGAAATTCTCACTGCTTACTTGCTTGGAGGAATGTGTGAATATAACATGTATAAAAAATTAAACAATGAAAGTAATAGCTTCTGAGGGAAAGGGAATTATTTTCTTTTGAAACCATGATGTCATAGTCTTACCTCACCTTTAGTTTCAGCCAAGCAAATAATGTGTACTGAGCTCTCTATCATGTACCATTATAATTAGCTCTGTCAGGTCTTAGCCCTGCAACCCTCATGCAGATAATATGATAATATGTCTTCATAACCAAGTGACCTTACATGCACAATATTTCTCCCCTTATGAAGATTGCATGTCAATAAAGTAATTGAGTCTCAGAGGCTGCAGCGAGTGAAGATTTAGATGATTGGACTTTCAGGGCAGTGATGTATGACCGTTATTATTCTACTTGTCAGAGAGCTGCATACAAGTGAGGATGGTCAGAAGATGACAGGGATGAAAGGTTGTGTTTCATTAAAAAAAATATTGCTGTTAATCACCACTCTATTCTTTTCAAAGTCATGGAGGGAAAAAAACTCCTTTTTCATTTTAGCTCTGGTTAAGAATTTAAACATGAACACATAGCAAGCTTTCAGAGCCCAGTTATCCAGTTTCATTATTACTTAATTAGGGAAATAAATTATTATTTCAGTTAATAAAATGCAACAGAATGCTAGACACTGAGACCACCTGCATACTTTCATCACAGTATTTTAAATTAGCATTAAATGCAGCATGCTAAGCTTTAAATCACATTTTGCCTACAGCTTTAAGTAATTATAACAAGTGCTATGAAGCTGGTACAAAATCAAACCATACTTAATCCAACTATTTTTGTCTGTACTAGTTTGTTTGGACAGTTGCAGTGCTTGAAAAACTTATATTTCTGTATTTTGTAAAAGCAATTTAACTTTTTTTTCTCACCAACCTGGTTTGTAGCTATAAATTTATCTTATGATATCATAACAGCTGGAAACTTGTGGCTTGACAAGCTTTTGTTTCATATTTAAACAGCTCAGAAATTATGTTTGAAACACAATATATTTCTTGATCTCTGTGGGACTGTTCTCATTTTGTTGCACATTATCTTGGAAGTACCTGCAATATATTTTAAAACAGATTATTTATGCAATCATTGGGTTAATAATTCCTAATGATTTATATATATAGTAGACCTTTCTTATATACATTTAAAAAAGACCAAAACTACCCCAAAATAATATTTATTGGAGAGCACTATGTAATGAAATATGGATGTAGGTTCTGGAAGGCCGATAAGCAAAGATGCTTGACAGTGCTTTTAGTGAGCAGGAAATCCTGATAGAAGCACATCATTTCTGAAGGACTAGTTTCAGAAGTCTTTAAATCTTCACAAAAAATTGACTGATATATAGCATCTCTGACCGAGAAACTTGTCAGATTATTTTTTGCTATACATAGCAAAGCAATATTTTATTAATTAATATTACTCACTGCATCCTTTCAGGATTTAATCCCATAAGGTCAATTTTATAAGCACTGAAAATAAAAAAAAAAAAAAATAAAAAAAAATAATTAAATCTTTGTATGAAAAGTGAAAAAAAAATCAAGATTTTTTTTATGCTTTCTCCTAGATGCATTTTTAAATTAGCATGCAATTGTAAAGATGTAGAATGAAGTTTGTTTGCAAACTCATCCTCACTACTATTAATGATTTTTTGAGCAGTAATGCTCTATATGATATAAGCCCTGCTCTATGCACCATTTGAAAATGGTATTCTCTGTTCCAAGATGAAATGGATATTTGAGTAAGAAAAGAGAATTGCTTAATTTGCAAGTACTTAATGTCTGTATTAACCATAGTGGCAGTCAGGAACACAAGCCTCAGTCTCTTCAGTCATTAAGTAAACTGGCTGCTGCTCCTCACAGATTGCATTGGGTTGAAAGGAACCCTCAAAGGTCATTTTGTCCAACCTCCCAGCACTGAGCAGGAACACCTCCACCTAGGTCAGGCTGGCCTGGGCCTTACTGAGTCTTATCTAGAATGTCTCTGTGGATAGGGCCTCAAACATATCCCTGGGCAGTCTGTTCCAGTATTTTACCACTCTTACTGTAAAGAACTACTTATGCCAACCTATATCTACACTGCTCCAGTTTAAAACCATTGCCCCTCATCCTACCTCTGAAAGACCTTCTAACAGTCTTTCCCCACCCTTCCTGTAGGTGCTGTACAGATGTTGAGATGTTGCTATAAGGTCTTGCCTAGAACCTTCTCTTCTTGGCTGAACAGCCCCAGTTCTTTCAGCCTATCTTTCTCTTCTTCCTCCATAAATATGCAGCATTAAGAAAGTTGAGGTTTCTTGACACAGATTTTCTTCAGTAAAATGTTATGCTGTTAAGAATGGTATTGCTTTCACTGTTGTGGTGGTGGAACAAAGTCTTTAAAGAACCAAAAGTCCTGAAGTGTTCAGAGTATGCTAAGTTCACTGAGGAACTGGAGGGGAATTCAGAACTTACCAAAACTAACTTAAATAGCAATTAAAAAAAAAAAAAAAACAAACAAAAAACAAAACCAAAAGGAGTTTATAGCCTATTATATTTTTACATGCCCTTTTAGATAAAGGAAGAATACTGATACCTTCCAGTCAAATGGAAGATTGACGTGAGTGATCTGACTCCTCTACCAATGTGACATCTGACTTGCTGTTAACAGTTATTTTTGTTGATAGGCACACCACATACAGAGAGCCAAATGCAGTTGTTTTGATCCCTTGTTCTTTTATTTCTATCCCTTCTCCCTGTTTTCTGTCACAATGTCATGTTGAATCATTGTTCAGTGGCACATGCAGAACCTCTCAAGTACTGAGGTATCAGACTTCAGGAACTGTGTTGAAATGAATATAATAATGAGAACCAGAAGGCAGCACAAAACCACTTTTTAGGGAAGAAGGCAGCTAATAAGTATTGTTCATGGATTCTGGGAAGAAGAACCAGAGGTGCATCCTGTAGACAAGCAGGTGTAGACTGGCTTGTCTCAGGGTCCAGTTACAGGCACACTGAGAAGATCAGTGCTGATATCTGTCACTTTGTCCATATCAAGATTCTTGCATGAGAAAACAGGATTGTCAATGGTTATCTTGTAATCAACCCTGGTGAGGGGGGGAGTGGAGGGGGGAAGAAAGTACTGTGCCTTTTAGATTTCTCTGTATGTCTTGCTAGCTCAGATTTCTGAATCTCTTTGAAGGGAATGGATCTGTATCTTGCTCCCCCATTGCTGTTACTAAGCTTAACACCTTATGATTCTGAACTGCCTAGATCTGTACATGTGTATTTAACTTACATGTGCAATGTGTGCTATTTTTGTCCTCATACTGTTTAGGCATTTAGTTGGGACTCATCTTTCAGAGCAATTAATTTCTGTGTGTGCTTATTTGTATAGTAGATTAGAAATTTGGTTTCTGCTTTTGTAAACTTTTAGTTGCACCTTTGGATACTTGTTCCATTTTGTCTCAGTCAAAAAGTTTGACGTGAATGAGGAGTTCGAATATTCCAGCTATAGACTATTTTTATATGTGTTGATGTGTATATCTTTATGCTGGCACAACAATAATTCTATTTACAGCATTAGCAACAGCAATGATTGATGTAGCCTAATTATTTCCATTTGCTTATAATTATATCACATTTCAAGTTACATGAGATAATTTATTGTCGTATTGCTGTCCAGAAAAGATTCTTTCCATTTTTTTTCTTTTCTAACATTTAATCAAATAATCCCATTGTTTTTCATTTATTTGTAGATTCACGCAGTCCAAAGCTATTCAGACTGGCCTTCTGTACCTCACAGACCTTAATTTTCACATTATTATCTCTTAACTGCACCCAGTAAGTTGTATTTAGTAATGCCTGTCTTCTGTAAAAGCACTGGCTTGATTAAAAAATACAGACTCCACCAATTTACCTGATGATCTCTTCAAATTGTTAATCACCAGATGGTAAAAAAATGTGTCAAATTTTGTCCAGCTCCCACTTTTGGACTTGAGAACCACTTTTATAATAATGACACTGAATATTATCCCTTTAATATTTCATACTTTGTCCTTTTGTAGAGTAGGTATGCAGTGTAATGAAATAGCATCCCAGTAATTTTTTTATAAACTAAAAACATTGTGTGCTTGAAACCCCTCACTCTGAGGTATTTTCTCCAGTCCTGAAGTATGGATTATGGGTCCTCACTTTTTCTAATCTTTTAATGTGCTTTATAAAATATGGCCATCAGAATCATTTGTACTCGTCTAGTCTCTTGAATGAACAGAATAATTTTCCACACCTACTCTGTACCTCTATTAATTTTCTTTCCCTGTCTCTTTAACCCTCAAAGTACTTTAACCCACCTTGACTTAACAACGTTAGGGCTTTCTGTTGAATTCTTTGCCCACTGTCTTCCCTAAATTATTTTCAGGGGCTCTGCTTTGTGTTATCCAGACTTAGATTTTGTGGATATGGCCAGCCCTTCCTCAGTTCCCCAGTAAACAACCTTAGATGATGGTGACACACTGATGACTAACATTTCAGCCAATTTCGAATGTGTTTAATTTTTATTTCAAAGCTAATGAGTGGTACTAATTTGGTATTAGTTATTTGTTACAAAGTGAATTTGTATCGCTATTGCTTTTTCACCAAAACTGAAACCATCCATTACTAACAACTTGGACAAGGAACTCTTTTGTTTGTAATCCAGTCTCCGCCAAGTGTTTCCAAAACCACTAGAAACTGGGGGGTATTCTATGTCCAGGCAGAGGTAGGAAAAGATGAGGTATTGGTATAGCACAATCACGGTACTCAGTCATGTACCTTTCAGAAGTGCCCAAAGATTGTGCCAGGAGGCTAGGTAAGTTATACTTGGGCAGAAAGTAAGAATGCCCTTGCTTTACTTTGTCTGTAGCAGCATGTATCTCTCCATATAAGTGTCTACTTATATCATCTTTACTTAAATTATGAATACATTTATTTGGGTTTTTTCCTTAATGAAGCAGCTCTTTCTTCCAAACCTTTCTACTTATTTTACCTTGAGCTTGCAGCCTGGCTTGGATTTAGTCTTTACTGTAATTAGTTTCTAACAGGAATAAAAGTGATTTGTGGCTTACCAATGTTTTCTTCATACCTATCTGTTTTCTTTTCTGCCTTTTAGTACTGGGAAAAGAATGCATGCTTTCACTAAACCTAGCACAACTCAAAGGTGCTTAAAATTTGCATTTTGAAAAAGAAACTGAATAAAAATTAATCAAATACTCTTGCCTTAGTCACAGACAAGTCTACAGTGTCTTAACTTTTTTGTTTGCCTTTTCAAGATGCAATCAATTTACTTACAATGACTTTTCTTTGTAATCCCAGTCTCAATGTCCCTGCCTCTCACATCTCAGGAGTTATAATTGCATGCAGAAATATCTGTAGTTTTCAAGATGGTAACAGGAAGTCTGCTTTACAGTTAATCAATATTAAAGACACACTATCTATATGGTCTAAAAGTGTTCCATCTAGAGGGAACTTTTAAGTGTCTCTGCTAGAAGACAGCGGAGATCTTGCAAAGCTGAAATGACTTCTACATGATGATCTTGAATGGGGAAAAAATAGCTAGGGGAGTTATTTACATTTCCATATTTATTTCTTCCTCTTTGCTAATTATATCATCATTTGTATTTTATGATCTCTTTACAATTATCATGGAGATTACCACTGAAAATAGTGACATTTTACTAATCATCCAGTAGTTAAACTAACTTTACTACAGAATGACATCCAGAGGACAGGACAAGACACTAAACAATTCTTTCTTCCACAAGAGGATATTGCCAGCTGAGTGTGTATCTGGATTTTTATTTTGGGGTATATCTTTCATCTAAATATCTTCTTCTGACTGATACAATCTTTTCATGTGACTCAGCATTAGAATTCAACCATTAACCAGAAGTTGTTTTTACTGGCATTTTGTATCCTCTCAGTGTGTTTGTTCCTCACTCCCCAAGAACTTTTGTGGTTTAGAAAGAATTAAAACACAAATGTTCCGAGTCCATTGCTTCCTTTTTAAATCTTACTTTTTAAACCTGTTTTTCACAGATACCTGGGAGAGTAGTTATTCATCGAAAAATGGATTGCTTGAATATCTGATGTAATGAAAACACCTGTTATAACTGTGAGACAACCATAAACATTACCCAGATCTTGCTCACGTGTTTGCATTATTTGTTAAATTCTGTGATAATAGTGTTCTTTCACTCAAAAAGATGAGATGCCTCCAAAACTGATTTAAGTGAAACCAGCTGAAACCAGACATTGAGCTGATGAATGTTTTAAAACTTAAAGTGTTCTGAGCATGTGACTGGCCACAAAAATGTGCTCCAAGTATTTTTCTCTTTGCTGCTGCCCTGGGAAGAGGTGCTGGGAAGGATGTCCTCTGAAAAATCATATCAAAACCCACATTCTCTCTATCTGTATCATAATGAGCAAATTATATCCAGCCTCTTTCCTCCTTGAACTCAGAGATCTGAAAAAAAGTTGCTGCTTATCAAGTACAGTAAACTGGATTATCTCAGTTTGTGGGGACTGTGGGGTTTGTTTCACCTAAGGACAGTGCAAATAAGCATAGCAAGAAGGCAAATATGACATTGAGCTGCATGTTTGAGGAAGACAACTACAAATTGCAAGAAAGATCTTATTTTATATGGTAATATCTTACAATAAAGGGCTCCTTCAGGCAAGAACAATAAAGCACAAGATTTTGGAACAATAGTTAGAAGGATATGTCAGCAATAACTCTTTCCTCATTGGATTTGTGATACTTTTTGTTGTTCTTTACACCAATGAAGGCATCAAATCAATAAAGCACTAGTACCTATTCATTTAATTTTATGTGTAACCTTTTTTTTTTTTTTAATTCTTAAAAGTTCTAGGACATGATAAAAGGTGGAAAGGAGAGGAAGCATCCTGTCAAGGTTGGAAAGGGGTCAGTCTCCAGAACAGAGCAGAATTTGATGAAAAAGTTCAAATATACTGTCAGTAGTGTTGATGCACGCATGAAAACAGAGCAGCAAATAACTTCTAGTTGATCTTGTAGTGCTAAACTCAAACCAATGAGTTCTTATTCATTTAAAGTCAATGATGTGAGTTGGGTGAGAGGATGACATTTTAAATCATTTTGCTCTTTCTAACTTGGTAGGCTTTTTCAAGCTAATTTAGAGGATGTGGATGTTTTGGGGTTGTTTTTTGTTTGGTTGTTTTTTTGATGTCTATTTTGAATGTCCAGAAATGTAACATTTTGTGGTTCTTTATCCTACCTTCTTGCCTCATTTTTTTCCTTTCTATAATATGTGATTTTGAAAGTTATTAGTTGGAACGATTCCCACCTAGGAGTGTGGCAAATGATTTTGTTGATAAGCCATCAATGCCTACTTGCAGCTCAGAAAGCCAACCATATCCTGGGCTGCATCAAAAAAAGTGTGGCCAGTAGGTCAAGGGAGGTGATTCCACCCCTCTAGTCTGCTCTCATGAGACCTCACCTGGAGTACTGCATCCAGTTCTGGAGTCCCCAACACAAGAAGTACGTAGAACTGTTAGTGTGAGTCTAGAGGAGGGCCATGAACATGATCAGAGGTTGGAGTACCTCTCCTGTGAAGACAGGTTGAGAGACTTGGGGTTGTTCAGCCTGGAGAAGAGAAGGCTCCAGGCAAACCTTACAGCAGACTTTCAGTCTTTTTTTGAAAGGCATGTAGTGACAGGACAAGGGATAATGGCTTCAAACTAGAAGGTACATTTAGATTAGACATTAGGAAGAAATTCGTCGCCATGATGGTAGTGAGGCACTGGAATGCATTACCTAGTGAAGTTGTGGAGGCTCCAACCCTGGAAGTGTTCAAAGACAGATTGGATGGGGCCTTAGGAAACCTGGTCTAGTAGGAGGTGTCACTGCCCATGGCAGGGTGGTTAAAACCAGGTGATCTTTAAGGTCCCTTTGAACTTGTACCATTTTATGATTCTATGACTTTATAACCCTTTCTTGCTGTCAGAATTGAAAATAACATTTCATTATTATTATTAATCTCTGCTATGTAAAGAAATACCAAATCACAGAAATGAAGGATTTTGTATAAGATAGAAATATGGCATTGCCTACTTTTACCTAGGTACTGACAGGTTATTAACTTGACAAAGATTTATGTTAATAAATGTCTTCAACTGGGAAAATTAATCTGAGACTGCACACCAACATGATCATAGAATCATAGAATCAATAAAGTTGGAAAAGACCTCAAAGATCATCAAGTCCAACCTGTCACCCAAGACCTTGTGACTACTAACCCATGGCAGCAAGTGCCACATCCAATCCCCTCTTGAACACCTCCAGGGATGGTGACTCCACCACCTCCCTGAAAAATATGGAATGCTTCACGGATTTGTGTGTCATCCTTGTGCAGGGACCATGCTAATCTTCTCTGTATCATTCCAATTTTAGTGTATGTGCTGCCAAAGCAAGCACTTTGTAGGAAGAGGGGATATGAACCAGGATTATCATCCAGCATTCAGAAAAGGAAAAAGAGGCCTAAAATGACCTGATGTACCACTCAAAGAGAGGCTGTATCACTCAAAGGCTGGTGCTCCAGCCTCCATGACAGACTGTCTTCTGTGCTCTACCTGCCTGGGGTACAGACAGGGCTTTTCACAGAACCAGTCAGTATGTGACAAACGTTCATGAAATTTAGGTAGCTAATGGGTCTGATGCCTCATGGACTTTCTATTCTTATGTTTCAACTAAGTCATTATGCATTCAGATGAACATCTATGTAGACTGCTGTCATTCAGGATTTTAAAGGGCACTACCTTTTTTTTGACGGTTTGTTACAGTACCAATGGAATACAAGGGTTTTGGGGACCTATTTTTAGCAGCCTGAGGCTAGGAAGCTCATTTTTTTCAACAAGATTGTTTACCAGAAAGAAAAGGCTACATGATCTTGGTGACAACTTGAAGACCATTGTCTCAATTACTAGTGATAGGACTCTGTTACAGGCAGTGCAATGCTAGCAAGAAGCAGCTCTTTTTTGTTTGTTGGTTTGGTTTGGGTTTTTTGGTGTTTTTCTTTTATTTTCTTTTTTTCTTTTTCTTTTTTTTCTTTTTTTCCCCCAAATTGTGATGTGATAGCAAGCCTGTGAAAGCAGGATGGCACTATCAAAAAATGAAATCCATTCAAAGAATTATAAAATCCAGTCTTGTGTGCTAGACTCTCTCTAGTGTTAGAAACTGGGTTTGAGGGTGCAAAAAATGCAATCTGTGATTTGCACTCAATGACTTTTAATGAATTCTAGTTCTACTATATTAAAAGGGCCAGGTTGAGGGACATGATTCTGCCCCTGTACTCTGTTCTTGTGAAACCCCCCCTGGAGTACTACATTCAGCTCTGGGGCCTCCAGCATAAGAAAGTAGTGAACCTATTGGAGCAGGTCTAGAGGAGAGCCACCCCATGAAGTCAGGCTGAGAGAGCTGGGGTTGCTCAACTGTTTACAAAGGCCTATAGTCATAGGATGAGGGGCAATGGTTTGAAATTAGAGAAAAGTAGATTTAGGCTGGATTTTAGGAGGAAGTTCTTTACCATGAGGGTAGTGCAACACTGGAACAGGCTGCCCAGGGAGGTGGTTGAGGCCTCTTCCTTGGAGATACTCATGGTCAAGCTCAGCAGGCTCTGGGCAACTTGATCTAATGGAGGATATTTATGATGACTGCAGTGCAGTTGGATTAGATGACCTTTGGAAGTCCCTTCCAACTTAACCTATTCTATGATTCTACAAATCTATGTTAAGATCAACTTAATTTTTACCTAAATAAAATCCTAGCATATCCTAGCATCTAATAAAAATTCAAACATTTGCATGTCTTTTTTTTTAATTCCTAACTGATATTGGCTGATTAAAAATATGGCATCCTTATCCAAAGGACACTCTTCTCTGTAAAATATTTTTTATTATAGTGGAGATAAGAGTTAATGCTAGCATTTAATCTTTTCCAGAGCACTGATTACCTCAGCAACTTGAGGAAGGATTTGCCTCACCCAGGACATCCCTGGTTTTCAACATTTCTTTGCTGGAAAAAAAAAAAGTGATAACAGTCTTTCATACATTTTCTGGAAAGTTGCAGCCAAGAATATCAATAGTACTGGCCTCCATATAGGAAGAATAAGTTAGTGTTCATAATTATTGTTATTTCCCTTTGGTTACATGAATTTTTCTGATTCCTGTGATGCTGTTGCCTTTCTCAACATCATTCTTCTCATTCTGTCTTGAGGTCATTTTAGTCAGATGACCATACTGCCTGTCGTTATTTCAGCACCTTTATTTTTATTTTATTTTTATTTCTCTCTTAACATTGCTTGTGGTGCCACCTGGGATTAAAGACAATCTTTCATGGCCAGGGGCCTTTCAGCTTCAGAGATGAGGAAAACAGTAACAGGACTGTGTTTGCCTAGATATTTGTTTGGAGAAAAAAAAAAAAAAAAGGGGGAAAAAAAAAAGCCCCACAACATCTGAATTTCTTATCAGAAAGAAAAATAAGAATGTGTGTAAATGGTATATACCATCTGCATATAGTAATGAAAAAAATTCTAAAATTCTGTTGGAGTTGCTAAATTGCTGCATGCATCATGTGGTGCACAAGTTGTATAAAAATATCACTCTGCAACCTATGGTAAACCTCATCTTCTTTCACCTTAATACTGCCATCACTGTAGCCTGACCTAAATGATTTTATTTCATCATTTATCTTTAGTACTAGGTTCCTGCTGCTTGAATAGTAATACTGCTGCTTGTCCATACTACTGTGGCATTACAGACTCATGAATTAGTTTGTCCACTACATCAGTATCACCACATCTAAATAATGATACTGAACGTGTACGAAGCTTTCTGGTATTATTAACAACATTACAGGAAATGAAAAGTCATATCAAATTGAATATAGCATAACAAGAGCTGGCAAAATAGAATAATTACCTGAAATATGATTTTGACGCTATTTGAAAACTGTTGAAGAGATCTTTAGCCTTGAGATCCTGAAATTAACTCTGAGACTTTTAAAACAAAATTATATCTAAAACCCAAAATGATACTATGGAAATCACTGCAATAGCTGAAATTCTGAAATTCAGAGTTAAAAATAATGGTGCCACAGCAATTTGTTTCAGGTTTAAAGTATCTTGAAAGAGTAATCTTTGTCTGTTATCCTTAGCTAAAATTTCTTGGCACCCTATTTTTCACAGGAAACTAAAATCCCATCAATTTCCCATATGACTTAGGGTGTATAGTGTATTAAATACAGCGACCATTAAAAATTGCCTTGATACTTCTAAACATTATTTTCCTCATGCCCTACTTGGGATTGGATGAAATTTGATATAATTTCTGCATATATAATCAATGATATTTAAGGATACATAAATAGAAGAGTAAAGAATGCTTTCTGGTTTTTTGGGTTTTAGGGATTTGTTTTGTTTTGTTTTGTGTTTGTTTGGGGTTGGTTGTTTGTTTTTTCTCCTTTAGGTAAGCAAAACAGCTGCAGAATTGAAATGTTGCAAAGAAATTTAGTTGTGCAAGTGTTTTAGGAGATACTGACAACTTACCAGCCACTAAGGCTCAGACAGTCAAGCTCTTCTTACGCTGTCGAATACCAGATTACCTGGCTGCTGATGATCATTTTAGGTTATGGCAGGAGGAGATTAGCTCAAATTTATTACCACTCACATTTTCCATTTTTTCCTCGGTTTTCAGAGTGGCATGGAAATTATATTTGTGAATCCCTGGGGACTTTCACATTGGTGTCAGTTTTCAGATTTTGCCAGATACATCTAAATGTGGACATAAAATGTAATGGAAAGAAATGGGAAAAAATATCTGTTTCTTGATTCTTTATTACTGAAGAGTTAAGAAAGCTATCCCTCAGGCTATTACGCAAATCTTAAACCAGGAATAAATGTTAGGATGAAATCAGATTGCTTAAGATTCTTTTGCCTATGCATCTCTTTAAGAAAATTATACCAGAAATATAGCAGACACATGTGCTTTGACCATTATTTTGGAAAGGTTGTAACCCAAATAATAATTTCAATAAAATGTTTATTTTACAAAGACTACTTTTATAACAAAAGCCAAATGTATTATATGCATACAGTGCCAAAGAATATTTTGTTACTTCACACATTCAGCGACTCTTTATTCACAGCTAGGAGGAAAATACATTGAAAAAAAATAGAAAAATAATAATTTTAAATTGCCTGTATACAGGAGTATTTTGAATTAAGCAAATAAGTTACATAAAGTTATCTGAGTGCTACATTATGTGTAAAAAGTGGGTAACGTCCTTGGAAAGTACTGTGTAAGTTGTATATAATAGCAGTACATAATATAAAACACAGCAGGTATTTCTCTAGCATTCTCATGGTATGTCCCCATGGATGCTAATGTTGCAAAGACCTGAATGATATTGCTGCCTATGAATTGAAGTGACAGAAAGCATTTCAGATGTTCAATGTGAAGATTGGCTGCAACTTCATTTTTCCAATATTTGGAACCACTCAAAACCCCACTGTGTTTTTCCAAATATTACTGATCTTTATGTGGAGATGCATATGATCATGCCTGCTCCTTAACTTTGGAAAGTTAATCTTCAGAAAGTTTTATATTCAGATACTGATGTCATGGCTTTGATTCTTTCTTAGAAATGTTAACATGTATTTGAAACCATAGAATGAGAGAGATTTTGTCATTCTTAAATTATCATTTGATTTTATATTTAAGATATCTCAGAGAACCTGGATGGAAGGAAAAGGCTATTTACAATTTCAGTGGTATTTCATCAGAGTCCAGCTGGCCAAAATATTGAGGAAATGTTGGGACTTCTCCAGTATGTATGGAAACCCAGAACAGATAAAGGAAATCTTTAACTATATAGAAATCTTTTAAAAAACACATTTCCCAAGAAACTTGTGCCTTGAGACAAAAGGTCCCAACAAGGTAATTATAGTATTTATTTTTATTTCCTATGTCACTTGAAAAAGAGAAATTTCTCATATACAACTTAATTACTTCCCAGAAAGATTGTTTTGGTGAATAGCCACATTACACTTTTACAAAGATATGTTTTCCAGTGTGTAGGTGGAGTCCAGTAGGGAGGATACTGAGTGACAAAGCTAACGCACTTTCTTCTCTCTCCTTTTCATTCTTTACTTTTCCTTTTTCCCACTTGCAAGAGATGGATGATTCTCTGATCAACTTTCGTCCATCAACATCCCCAATAGAGTCCTACAATAGTGACCATAATTTAGTCCATGTATATTTTGTAGTGCATGTATTTTTAATTTTTTTGAAATTTTAACTACATTTTCATGAGAAGAGAGTTGTTTGCTTTTGTTTTGGATTTTTTTCCCCCCAAAAGCTCAGTGACATGAAGATATAAAGAATTTGAGGTATAAAAAGAGGAAGGATGCAGGGTATAGAGTTGAAATCCTTTTTCTTAAGGGGAACAGCTTTGAAAATTCTAAAGTTGATTTAGATTTGATTTACCGCACACTGAAAACTATAATTTCAATCTCAGGCTTTTTTGCTGAATTTCAAAAAGCATTTGTATGAGGTCTTATGTCATGTAGTACTTAACCTGAATATACATACCTTTGTCATTTTATGAGCTTGCTAGAAATTTGTGCTCAGTCATCTACTGTCTGTTAGTTTGCACCCCTCTTGGGGGTGGGGTAAACCAGCTGACACTCAAAGGAGATGAATTCTGGTAAGAGGAATTAGCTTTAATTTGACCTTTATCTTTATGGGGGTCAGCGTGGTTGCCTTATATTATTTGGAACCATATATATACACATACACCTGCTTTTGGGTTCAGTAAAAGTAGTGGTACAGATTAATCTTTGGGACTATTTACATTTCTAAAAATGAACTTTAGGTTAAAACTATATTCAGGATAAGACAGAAGTTGTTATTTTAAAATTACATTTGTGTGAAAACTTTCCTTTGGATTCCCAATCTCAATAGTCATCTGGAAACAGACAGTAACCCCTCGGTTCTCATGAATTTCAACAAAGGACCGGTTTCGTAGCATTCGGTTAGAGATGTTTTGACTGCATTTTGCAGAAATCCTTTTAAGTATGCAACCCTTACAAGAAAGATACTAGCTGCATATACACGCTCAACTACCTGATAAAAATTATCCAAGAGATATGAGGCAAGAGACTTATTCCTATGATCCACAGAGTAAATGTCTATATTCTTTCTAATCTAATGTGTCAGGCCAGGCATTCCTTTGACTTTTAGCCAAATATTTCAAAAGTGAAGCGCTGCAAAGTGAGATTTCTTTATGAACCAGAAGATCTTCAAAGTCCTGGACAGTACAATTTATGCTTCATTTTTTTGGAAGCAGAATAGGAATTCCCTATCAAAAATATTTTAAAGAAGATGTTGATGTTTCACTTTTTATCTAAAGAAGTTTTATCATTTAATTGTGCAAGTAGGAAAATTTGTGTTAAAAATAATATGTATCCTTAGTTTTCTGCCTTTGCATATAGTTAATTATAGTTTTTCAGATGAAACTTTTTCCCTACACTATTTCATTTGGACATGAAAGATCTCAGAATGTTCTGCAATAGTTAGAGTCAAGGTGAAGTTACTGGCTAAATAACTTGAAAATAATTGTAAAAGTACAGTGAAGTCCTTTAACTTAAAATTACACTGATGTCTAAGTCTTCTAAATTTGAAGGGCAGATTTATGTGATCTCCTGTGCAGACATTTTTTTCTGGCATGTGCTAATAATTTTTATTTTTCAGAAATTCTGGACAAAACAGATAATAGCTTTTTTAGACTGAGTACTAATGAGATTTTGTCATCTCTTTATTGGTTATTTTATATGAATGAATTCTTCATTTACTCTGAAGATCATGATGTACATGAACTCTGGTAACAAAACTTAGCAGTTACTTCCTTCTGTACACTATGTAAGAAGATCACTGTTGCCTATCAGTGATTAAAAAAGGCAAATGCAAGTAGCAAACACTTACATAGTATTTCATTGTTGTTCTTAAGTATTATTTAAATAGTTTAAAAATATTTAAATACCAATCTTAAATGCTCATTAAGATGTTCATAAAATAAAACATTTATGTGAAGCAGCTGGAAAGTAACTTAGTATTTAGATGATGTACAGGATTATCATAGAAATTATGTGATATCTTTTCACCGAGATGTATGAAATCAATTGACCTGTGTACACAGATTGGTATTAAAATTTCAGGCAGGGAGCATGAATTTGGATATATACCTTTAATTGGCTCTTTTCCTCTTAAAATATTTTCAGTGTATATGCTATTTATGTGATCTATCTAGATGCTGGGTGAAGTGTAGAAGTCTAGAAGTCCTCATTTAGAATCACCTTCACTTTTCTTTACATTCCAAGGACTTTATACTTTATAGCCAGAAATAAGGCAAATCATTGTCTGTGTGTAATTTTCAAAATGTGTATTGTGTAATTTTTTAGTGCTTTTACTAAGTATATGTACTGCTGTCTTAAGCTTTATTCTTGTTTTCCTATATCAGTAATAGACTTGGCATAAAAGAACTTGAATCAAAGTAACATTTTTGTCTGTTTACTCAAGTTTTTCATATAGCTTCACTATCAGGATTCTGCTTGTTTCATTTCCATAGTAAACTGTCTTTCTCATCACAGCTAGTTTTATTTAACCTGTTTCAATCAATCTCACTGCTTATTTTGTAAAGGCTTCTTGTTTTGAACAATGTGATTTCTCCTAATTATTTGTATAACGTTGCTCCTTATATACAGCTTTGAATACTTCCTTTGATTACTTCCAAACCTGGTGATATTAATGCTCTATTTTCTAGTATCCACTGGAGATGCTTTCAGATGGTACTATTGCCTTCAGGATCTTGCTGTCTCAGCTGTTCAGAAAAGCTAATAATACTGAACACCATGCATCATCTTTAATATCAATTCTCTGCTCATCAGTTCATTGTAGAAGTGTTATTATTCTGCTTATTCCATTAAGTCCTTTGCATCTTCTTATTTAGCTGAGATTGTGGTCCCTTCCTCCCCTCCAGCTCTACAGCTTTTGCTCCTCTTCTACATATCTGAAAATAGTCAAAGTCTCATACTACCAAGTATGAATGAGTGAACATTGCTATGTTGGTATTTTCATATATATTTTAGCTGTCTGTCTTACACAATGTTGATTCAGCTTGTGTAGGCTTGGATCTTGGATCAGCAACTTATACAGTTGATTATAGTTCATGTACTTTTAGTGAAGCATAGATGCAAGGCCTAATAAGATTCATTTTAATGTCCTCACTAGTAACTAAAAGCTTTATTTATGTCTTTGAAGGTTGACATGGTCCCTGATAATTAATCTGCTACATACCCTTACTGAAATCTCCATAACCTTTTACGGTGCTGTAGTTTTTTCGTTCTTTCAGTTAGCTAGTACACTTCTGGCTGATGTAGGTGGTTTTAGCACTGTAGGAATAAGGTCGAACCCATCCATTGTCACCTCAGTATCCTCACCAACTTCCACAGTTGTTCTTGTCCTTGGACCTGGGGGCATGAAGACAATGGAGCCAGTTTTGGATGGGAAGGTATTTAATATAGAAGCCTCATAGGCAACTTTCTATGACTGTCTTCTATTTGTGCCCATCTGTATTTCAGCTCAAGACTCCTCCTTTCTTGCGAGAATCCAGACAAAAATGGCACTTCAGTGTTTACTGTTTCTGTCGGCATGGGTAAATACATAAGTCCCGCTGATCTGGACAGTGCAATATCCTATGTGCTTTATAGATGTCTTAGAAACAACAGAAATTTTTACATATAATTAACTTGTGCATGAGGAAAAGAGTTGCCTTAGTTAGATACTAATTTTTAACATCTCATATTTAAAACTTACCCACAGTGTTACTGCTGCAATAGAACTTGCTTTTTCCCCCCTTTCTCGCCATTAGAGTTATAGGGTGCTGTGTCAAGGAAGTGCTTTTTCACCTTTCTTTGTTGGGTCATCTTCATCTCCTGTGATCATGTTAGAAACCTGTGGCTGTCCCAATCCTTCTCGTCTCTCTATTTCAAGGCCTTCACCCAGCTCAGACTGGTAAATTAGTAGGAAGTGCTTGCTCAGAATAAAAACTGGAATGATGTGATTTTATTAAAAGGGGTTTGCAAAAGCTACTGTAGAAGAGAAGAATGATTTTCAGGCACCCCTTCTGGACTCTGTTCATTTCCCTGAGAGAGCTCGAAAGAGCTACAAGCACTAATTGTTTGCTCAATGATTTGGCCACCTTTATAAAAACTAAAAAACTAAATTTTTCATTACTGCTTTGAGTCATTGATCTAAAATCTGTATGTTGAACATAATCATAAATCTTAAGCATATTTTTGATGGTACTTTTTGATATTCCCTAGTACTCTCATAGCCCTCCACCACTGTCATTAAAATAATGATATGCTGCTGGAGATGCAGGCCAAGAATAAAACATAACTGATTGCAATATTGTGATTGGGTGATTGCAATGATTAATTTTACAGTCTCCCTTTTTTATTGAAAACATTATATGTCACATAATGCTAGTAAATATTCACACTGTTACCTACTGTAAATAGCTTTTTTTTTTTTTTTTTTTTTAAACCTGCATTCCCAGGATTTCAACAGTGGAACATCTGTTTTATTTTGAGAAAAATATGATAAGCATCTGTTTGCATGGAAGATGTGAATGAAACCAGACCACATTTGTTTGCAGAGTTATGGATTATCTGGTCTTACACTGTTTATGACTAAATCATGCAGGATGGATAGTGCTGGTATCCACCACAGTGTGTTTTATACTTGGTTTAAAACATAAATTTATGTATCTGTGATTTTTCCTGTAGACACTCAAAAAAATTATGTTTTAAATAAACATAGGCCAGTATTTAAGCTCACAGATACCAATTTATTTTTTTTTAAGCCAGGCCCTACTCATTACTTTTAGTATGTATGAAAATATTGCTTGAGACTTAAAAACAAAGCAAAAAAAATTGCTGTGATTTGGAAAAAAATAGTATAATATATTTTATTATTTGTGAAACAGTGTGCTGTCATGTAACTGGATTGTGGCCTAATGTACACGTGGACAGAGTTACATTTGTGTGTGCAACCTGGAAGATACATCTTGTAAGCTCCCATGCCTGGTTGTGGTACTTGCTGATCTTGAGGCAGTGGGCAGATGTACAAACACTTTGGTGTTCAAAACAATGAGATGCTCAGGTTTGAACAGGTGAGTAGTTTGATGGAGTGTGTGCGAGTTGTGTCCACTTGTCTAAGTATCTGTACTAGCATGTTTCAAGAATTCAGGCTGCCTTTGGTTCTGCAGTATGAAACGATGTGTTCTTCAGGATGGTTTAGGGGCGGATTTTATACTTACTAGTCTGACAGTGTCATATAGATGCTTTGGTATTGCTGTTGCTTTACCACTTCTGATAGTCCTTGGAGCACTACTGGGATCAGTGCCTTGAGGATACCTTCACAAAGGCAGCCCAATGAAGCCTTATAATACCTTGCAAGAGCATGTAAACTTTTGGTGTATAGAAGTCCAGCTTGCAAGAAGGATTCTAGTGGATAAAGTAAATCAGGACTCTAGATCTAATACTAACCACTGGCTTTGTGAAATATGGACATCAAATTAAACGCCTAACAGTTTCACCAGCTACGAGGTGATTTAAGGCAACTGCTGCCTCTCAGCTGTTAGTCTCTCCTTTGATGTGTTGCATGTGACATTGTGTGGATGAGATGGTACATATTAAGATGTCAAATCCTAGCACAAATTTGGTGGTCTGGTGTGTTAGTACAAATGCTGGAATGAGTTTGGGATTGGACGAAATCATCTAAGAGTGTATGCATGCCCTCAATCTTAGCCGTTGATTCATCTCTTAGCCACTTGGCTAGAACTGGAGACAGAACATATATTTCAGTTAGGTAAATGTATACATATTATGTATTAGTTAATTAAGTTTCTCTATACAGAAGGAATTATTTTTTTCTAGGAAGTTAGATTTGTCAATTTTCCCCCTTGTTCTGGGGTAATTCTTGCTATGGTTCTGGTCTGGGGCCTTTTTTACCCCCACTCCTCATAGTTCAGTCAATTTACTTTCAAAACAGACTGGGCAAGATCTAGAGCAATATTCCTCTAGCATTATATGATAGATACACGTGTATTTATTCTGTCTTCCAGTGACATGGAAACACATTGCTCTTTTATAGTCTGTTCTAGATAGGCTGAAGTTAAAAAGTCAACTGAAATAATTTATATGTAGACACAGGGGAAAAGAGGTTTGGAATGGACAATTGGTAGAGGGAGAACCAAGATAAGTTCATATCATGTTGCCTGTTTGTTTTTTTTCAATCTGTTAAAGCAGGGAGTCTTCCTTCCTCAATACCTCCAGCTGTTAAAAGAAGCTGAATCCTTGCTGTAAAGGGCCAGTGGAGAATTCCTTTTATGGGAACACTTGTTGGTGTAAAGTGGCTGGGGTCAATGTTCAGGGCAGCAGGATCTTTCCCTCTTCTGCCATGGCTTTCTAATAGCAGGAGGAAGGAGGGGGTAAGGTAGAATTTTACTGTGCTCTGTCAGTTCACAATTGATTTAAGGTTCCTGGAGGAACATCTGCTAGAGAAACAATGTAGAAAATACTTATGTTCTGACAGCTTCTCCAGGAGCAGAATAAAGCTCTCCTGTGCAACAACCCAGTTCAGTTGCTCAGAGGATCGAGCCAGCTATTGTGAGATTCTTCCTTTAAAACTGTTGTTTAGATACATACAAGTGCTTAAATTTTTATCAGTTTAGATAGTACACAATAATTAAGTGTAAGTTTTTAGAAAAGTATAAATATCAGTGATTTAATCTGTTTTTTAAAACACTCCTACATATTTGTTGTTTGGGAATAGGGATAGGAACAAATATGGTAATCTAAGAAAACATTCCAGGCTTTTTTGATTGTGTGCACCAATTTAAAATTAAAATTTTGAAATATATAAAATTTAGGATTATTTTATTGCTGCTCTGTACTTGTCCTTTTGACAGAGCTGTTGCTTTTATCTAAGATAACTATGGTGGGGAGGGGAGTGGGAAATGGGTAGGTTATATTGGGATTGACAAAAGAGTTCAGTGACAGTTCACTTGGAGTTTCCTTTATTTTGGATACTGGGTCTTGAACATTTGGGTTCACATTCCTAAAGAGTTTAGTCCTAAGGCATTTCTAGTGAAAGCAAATAACATTAAACTGAACAGCAATTGATAATATCAGAACCACTTCCTTCCCAAAAGAACGTTGATGGGACAAAGTGCAGAAATTCTTGTAGCAGAGAGTAGAGATTATTGCCCATGGCTGAATACTGAGTGTGATGGACTAATCATCAGATCTCACTTTGTAGGAAAGTCACATCACTTCTCTGACATCTTATTTCGTTGGTGTTACAATTCCTTTTTTTCTTTTTTTTCCTTTTTTTTTGGTCTTAAAAAAGGAAAAAAGAAAAGATGATGTGTGGATCAATTACATTTCCAGTACTTCAATTTAGGCCCAAAATTATGTCCTGGATGACGAAGCTTCCTAATACATACATTTAATCTTGAAATCTTTGATTTCATGAAATCAAAACTTTCAGCTGGTAGTTTTTGACTCACGATGCTTTGAAATAGCAGAGGTGATGCTTAAGCTCTTAAAACGTAACTGCTAAAGCAATTATAGAGCAGTATTAACATGATGAGAAAAAAGGTCTGCTCTCGTCCATGCCAGTGTGGAGGAATTCATAAGAATAAGAAAAATTCCAATAACAATTTAATCATAATTATTGTTGAAGTACTGACTGTGGTTTAGCCATCCATACCTTTTATATTCTAAATATAGTATAATACACATTGTCTGCATATTTTAATAGATATTTTAATAGTACATAAAATGAAAATAGCCCTGATTTTAAAAGACCTTTATTATTGAAATGACTCTTCGTTGAGGTTCGTGTTACACATGGGAATGTGTGGTGACATATGATTTGAGGTTGAGTAGAAGGAACACAGACACACTTGGTGTTTTCTGTTCCTGTAATATTTCTTGTCAGTAATGATGGTTTATATTTTTAAGAGCTTATTTTCTTGTGACGATTGATGAAATTTTTCTCTCCTCATTGATCTGTTCCTGCAGCTGAAGATGTTTCCTTAGTGCCCTGTGGGATGATGGAATTTTGACATTGTAGGCTGTACAGTTTTTTACTCTTTTCAGAGTCTCTGTCTTCATTCTTGCCATTTCTATAGTGCCTTTGTGGGGGGACCAGTTCATTTTTCCCTCTTGCGTTGCATAACTCTCCTAATTGGTATGCGTATAGAGAGAGAATGGAGTTGTGTGTTATTGCCATGCTGCTTGGCCTGATTTCTTGCTCTAATCCTTCCAGGAGTTTGTGGCTAATGTGGTGGGGTAGAACAGAAAGTCTCCAAACTGAGGCTGTGATTTCTTGAAAGTGTTTGTTTGCATGTTGAACTGAGTTTGAAAGTTCATGAATATGTTTGTGATGACTTAATTGCAGGTGTAGAAGTCCTTATCCATAAAGTCATTTAGCACCATATGGATCATAGACTTGCAAGTGCAGAGGTGCTTAAGTCCAAGCAGAGATGGCTATATTTGCATTGATAGTATCATCTGTGTTTACACTCATCTGCAGCACGAGTGGGACACAAATGAGGGCTTCTACCTTAAGGAGGGTATAAAGCCATGTTGTTGCTTCCACTTCTCCACCCTGCTATGATGTGCCCCAGAGCTTCTGGAATTGGAGCTTAGAGGGTGCCAGACTCTCTGCTTCCAGCTCAGGGCAGAGCACAGGGAGCCAAGACATGCTGAGAGCTACATGCTGTAGGTGACTGGGGGGGGGGGGGGGGGGGGTCAGCATCCCAGTTTAGGGATATATTGTAGGAAAGGCATGGGGGCAAGCTAGGTAGAGTTATATGATGCATGATGTGGGAATGTACCTGGAGTGAGAAATGCAGGACTGTAAAGGTGGGTGTGATTTTGGTGGTAATTAAAGGACTGGAGAGGGGGAAATATTCTCTTTTTAGGACATACCAGCAGAACACAGGTGTGTTGGAATACTGTTTTGAGTAGTACACAGTAAGCTCCTGGGAAATTAAAGTGGAAGCCTGTCACTTCCAGTAAATGCCTGGCTGAGAACCAGAAGCTGTCATTGCTCCAGCTTTTTACCTGTATGGCCAGTTGTGCCAGGATGAGTCTTGTGAGCTGTCTTCACTACAATTGCACTTGCTTTCTGAGCCAGACTTACATATCTTATTCTTAACCTAATGTTCTTGTCTTATGGACGGTTACATGTTTCTCAGCTAGGCTTTGGCTGATTTTAACAAGTAGCATGTTTCTGCCTTTTCTACAGGCGAACTAGTACAACACAGCTGAGACAAGATGAGGGAGTTTTGTGTAGGCCTTGGTAGCCCCTTGCAAAACAAGGGCAAAATGGGCATATCCTGCAAAAATGCATATTGGAATGGTGGAAAATTTTGCATGATCAACCCTCCTACATCTTTTTTTCAACTTTCTGTGTCACTTTGAGGGAGGATTATTTTTCATGCCTAGCACTCAGGATGTGTTTGAAACCTGAATGCCAGAAAAGGGTTATAGAAAGGTAATATCATTGAGTTCTAGGTTAAGATTTGGACTGTTAAAATAAATCTTAAGAGTCAAGGCTATCTTATCTAACATTCAGTAGTTTGTATTTCCAGTACTATCAGATTTTAGACTCCATTATGTTTTTTACTTACACATAAACATTTAGAAGAGCATTAAGGAGTGTATTGATTTTCTATACATAGTATGATTTATTGATACTATTCTCAGATTTCATAATATTCATTTGCTAATAGCTCCATTAATTTATCTTCAGCAAAGAAACCCCCAAACAGATTAACAAAACAAACCATCCAAAACCTAAGGAAACAGAGCCTGGAATTTTTCTGTGCAGTATAGCTGTGTGCAGAAACATGTACTTCAAGATAAAAGGAACACAGTAGTTGGTTCTGAATAAAAAGCCACAATGTCTGCTAGGTGCGTTCCTGCAAAGAGTCATCAGGAACATGTGGAACTGCTTGTAACATTGCCATAGGCTGCGCTGGTGGCTTTACAATTTAATTGTATTTGAAGGAACATTTTGTCTCCTTTGGGACTGAATACTTAAAGAAGAATGATCTCAGTTTGGGGGTGGTTTTGTTTGTGTGTAGTCAGGCTCACCTGCCTATGCAGAAGTGTGTTAATGTCTGTGGCATTTGGGGCAAGTTCTGCCACCCTTTCTCTGACAGTTTGCAGCAGCTTGCAGTATATGTTCCCTCACTTCAAGGCAGCTGCTGCAGCTTCATGAAGTATGTGAAACTTGCAGCTTCCCAAGTGTGTTTTATCTTTACTTGAAAATTCCCTGTTTCAAAAACATTTTCATTCTGCATTTAATCCTCAGTATACTGAATAAAGAAGATAACTGCTTGTTAGGGAAATCAGCGCAGTGATGACCCACTGTTTGTTACAGTGTATTAGGTCATTTATTTATTTAAATAACATAGGTTAAGTTTAACATTTCTGAACTTACCTTTTTTAGTTACTTAGCAGACGAAATAATAAAAACATTAAATACACTTTGAATTTCCTTCTGCTGCTATCTCAAGACTATGAAGGAGACAGTGGAGATGCAGGCTTTAGAAATATTATGGAAGTTTTTAACCTCAGGTAGTGAGTTAACCTCTGCTAATTCATCTGCACTCATGGAATGCACTGAGTTCATGGAGATGTAAAATTGAGCATGTATGTCACAGTTCTCAGTCTTAAGGCTATACTGTGTGCTGAGGTAGTGTTTGTCCTTTAGAATAAGAGTTTCCACTGACAAGTTCCTGCAAATCAGTATTTTGTTCTTAATATTAAAATGAGTATATATGCTTTAATACTGGGACAAAAATAGTAGTAAAAAAGCTCATTACTGTCTCTCACAGAATGTACTGACTTTTCTTATATTGCATTGTGTGAGCAGAAGTAGTATGGAACTTAACTATGTGGAGCATTTTGCCCTTAGTACTGTATGACTGTGTCCCACAATACAAAACCTAATTAGTGCGTCCAAAGAAGCGTTAAATAGATTTCATGCTGTTTAATAAAGGCATTACGTGATTTTGTCTATTGCCAAACATTAGAGGGAATGTTCATAGTGCATGTTTCTGCTGCCTATTTCACAATTAAGGTGCAGTTTTATATTGTATCTGCCTCAGGAAGGCTCAGTAACTTTTTTTGCTCATCAAATCTTTCCTCTCATTGTTATGCTCTATTTGTTTTGGTGTTATTGCATAATGGTATTGAAATAGACTTAATGAACATCTTTGCTAGTAATTTCGAATAGAGGGGACAGCTTTCAGCACCAGAATATATCAGGCTGTTGTGACTTGAGGTTCAGTAATTTTTTGGTTCTGATCTTTAACTAGTAACTGAGAAGAGTTTACTTTGTGACATCTGTAGCCTGGACCTTTTCATTCTTTTGAGTTCTCATTAAAATGTGAGATTTCTTCCCGAGGGTCACCATTACTGTCAGGCTTACAGAGCCCTAATGGTGATGTTTTGTTTCTGATTTCATCCCTTAGCTGGCCTTGTCTGGCCTAAATGTCTGAAGTGTAGACCTTCTAGACTATATATGCTGAAGTTCAAAAGCAGAAAAATACCACCTTAGGGAAGGGTAGAAAGGCTCCTTGAATTCTGCCAAACCTTACCTTGTTGTACATGAGCCTAAAACTATCTAAGCTGCTCATAAGAGAATATCTCATTGCATCTAGCTAATTTGTTACCTGCTAGGTTGTGGGGTTTTTTGGTTTGGTTTGGGTTTGTTTCTTTTTTTGCTTGTTTTGGTTTTGTTTTGTGGGTTTCTGTTTGGCTTTAGCTTGGTTTCTTCAGGTATGTTTAAGTGATTTGTTTTAGGGAATTTAAATTTTATATTATATTTTAATCATCTAACATTTTTCAAAACATTTTCATTGAATTAATCATTTGTACTGAATTAATCTCTATAACCTGTATTTTATCTAGCTTCATGGCAGCATGAATTGATGTGAGGAACATCAGTGATAGATCTGTGAACTGATGCTTGTGCTTTGGTTTTCCCTAGTCCACTGTAGACATTTGATCTTAGTGTACACATTGGTTTACTGATATGTGAACACAGGTATCAGAGTATAACTTCTGCTTAGAGTCTTTCCAGAAAAGGTTCTTGTCAGCTCAATACTTATCTAGAAAGCAACTAAAGCTGTCCCATAGCATTTCAAGATCAACATACTGTGGGATGTCATCATGATGATCTCAGCTGTTGATGTAATATATAAATTTGTTTAGGCAGCATTTTTCTGCATCTTGTTTAACTCATCATTTTAAAATAGGTCTGCATTTTGCAGCTCTTTGTTCATAGCTAGCACAACTTCCAACTTTGGAGTCACCCACTCTTTAAATGTATGTGGTTTCAGGGATACTAAAATAGCTAGCTGCTCCCAGAAACACTGAAAACATAATGAAAGGCAACATAAGAAAACACTTAATCAAGCCCAGAGACAACCTGTGTCCTTGTGCTGTTACTTTACATGAGCCTACAAAACCACACAAGTAGGAGTGCGATCTGAAGGTCACTGAGTGCAGTGAATTTTCTGAATGTTATATAATTAAGGAAACACCTGTGCTCCAGCCAAATAACTTCATGCTGATCTGCTATGAAAATGTTATGCTTAAGAACCCTAAAAATGTCACATTTCTTATGCCCAGTGGAGATTACAGAGTAGCACTGTATAAAACATTAGAGACATTATTTCAAGATGGCTTAAAAGGTCTCTTAAGATTGATTTACTAGTGTCCTAGCGTGTACTACTTAGTTTCTGCAGTTATGTTTAGCACACTTCAGATGGGACAAAATAGGAGTTTAGACTGCCAATAATTTATGAAGACAATTTCTATTCTTGCTGTTCTTAAGCCAAAAGAGGTTTCAAAGGCAATCACAGGTTGCATGTCTTTTCCTGAGAAAACAAAAAGTCCATATTGCTTATTGTTTGTCATGCAGGATATGCAAATAAAATCCTAGGCTGCATCCAAAGAAGTGTGGCCAGCAGATAGAGAGAGGTGACACTTTGCTCTGGTAAAACCTCACCTGGAGTATTGTGTCCAGCTCTGGCACCCTCAACATAGGAATGACCTGGACCTGACAGAGTGGGTCCAGATGAGGGTCACAAAAATGATTAGGGGGTTGGAACATCTCTCCTACAAGGACTGCCTGAGAGAGCTGGGGTTATTCAGCCTGGAAAAGAGATGAGATGGCTCCAGGGAGACTTAATAGCAGCCTTAAGTACCTGAAGGGGGTCTACTAGAGGCTGGAGAGGGACAGTTTACAAAGACCAGTAGTGATAGGATAAGGAGCAATGGTTTTAAAGTGAAGAAGAGCAGATTTAGGTTGGATGTTAGGAACAAGTTCTTTACCATGAGAGTGGTGGAACACTAAAACAGGTTGCCCAGGGAGGTGGTTGAGGCCCCATCCTTGCAGATGTTCAAGGTGTGGCTTGATGAGGCTCAACAAGGCTCTGAGCAACCTGATCCAGGGGAGCATGTCCCTGCTCATTCTAGGAGGGTTGGACTAGATGACCTTTGGGAGTTCCTTCCAACCCAAACCATTCTATGGTTTTATATCAGTGGCCTCATTTTACACTAAAGAGAGTGCTGTTGTAAAATATCCAAATATTATAGGTTCATATCAAAAGGGAAGAAAGTTGGTGCCAAATTTCAGTTTCATGGGAGAATTTTCTATACAGAAGGAAAGAAAGAAGAGGAAGGAGACATGACATCATTAACGTTTTAGGACTGTGACGAATCTGTAGAAAGATGGAGGGGAATTCTGCACCAGTGAAATAAAATTCCAATGGGAGTGGAATACACTGAAAAATCAAGAAAGACAAGGCATGCCTTAAAAATTGTATGTATGGGGGTTTTGTATACAGATTTTACATGCACATTTCTTTGAAGTCTTCCCATTGAGTGCCAGACTACTGATTCTAGGATGTGCCACCAAGCACATGAGGGCAAAGAGTGGTGTAGCTATCCTGGATTTATCTGAAAACTCTTCTACTGGTAACAACTTTGATGGTAGAGATAAATAATTGCTCACTGTGATTCTGTTCTCAATTTAATTTAGACGTTAGTTATGCTTTCCTCTTCAGGAAGTATTTTTTTACTACATTATCACTCATGCTTATCAGTCTATGCACAGATCAGTCAGGGAAAAATGTTGTCCTTCCACACAGGAATGAATAACATAGCAACATTCATGTAAGAAGTAAAGGGCACTGGTAATAGTAACAGCATTGGGGAGAAAAATATCAGAAAAATAAATTTCAGGTTTTGAGGCTGGGATTTATTACTTCAGTATCAGACATTAGCAAGTATGTTTTCAAAATTATGCCAAAGTGTCTATTCAAGAAAGTGGTTATTGAAGATTGGTGGATAATCAAACATTGGTGTGGCTTCATTCTTTTGGTTCACACACTGCGTGCAGTTGCATGAAAGCAAATCTCAGGTGCTACCATGGTTTTGAACCAAGCACACGAAATATGGTTTGCCCTGAAAAAGAAGACTGTGTTTTTCCAATACACATCAATGGAGGTGGGACTGGTATATTGAAGGAGAAGAGTTGTTTTCAGATAGATCTGAAACGGCTATGTTTGGTCCCTGACTTAGAAAAGAATGTAAACATCTTGTAACTGAAGGGAGAAACTTGGCAGAATTTGGTTGGATGTGTTAGAATATCGTTTTATTATTTTAACCTATTGTACGCCTTAATTACACGCACGCCAGTAGAAAATAACCAATTAAGATGTGACACTTGTGCCTTCTGATAGAGTATATAATTTTGCTGTGTAACATAATAAACATCTTCGCCTGCTAACATCTTGGCCTGAAAGCTGTGCTCTAGGGTGATCGAACACATACACCCATATTACAACAGTATGTGCGCATATATGTCCCTATAACAGAATCCAGAATGTTGAAGCCATAAGAAAAAACATTTGAAAGGTTCCTGTGTTTTCAGTTCTCTTCTAAAATGTAGGAAAAATAATTAAACATCCATGTAATAAATTTATGCACCATACTCTTTTCATTTTCATACATAGGCATCCTGTGTATTTGTTTTAATAATGGCATGTTTATAAAAATTTGCTTTTTGCCTACTTTCATTGAGATTAGTAGTTAAACATTTTGGTGGCTGTTAATATGGTCTACATTTCCTCTTGCTGTTTCTTTGATTTTATTTATTAATTTGAAACGGACTACTGCAGTAACCTTGCACATTTTGGTACTCTGTTTCAGGCAATAGTGATAAGCTAGGGGTTTTATATCCGATCAAATAAATTGATAAATACATCTGATTCAGAGCGTTTACATAATCTTTCCAACGTCAACAGTCATTTAAATTACCCTAACTTTATACTGAATCTCCAAAATCCAATTACCAGCTAATAATAATTGTCAGTTTTTCTCTAAACCTTTAATGATAGGTCACAAGGGATGTTGTACCAGAAGGATTAAATCGTTGTAGACTGTAGCTATGCCCAGCCTTAAATTGCTAACCTCTTATCTCATGGTAACAGAGCTACTATATGTTTTGTCACCATTTTTGCTAAATAGAATAAATGTCACCAAAATTAATTTCATCTTTCTTAAATTAGCTTCTTAGTGTGATTTCTCTCTTCAGTCAAAATTTATTTCTTGAAGAATTTAATTTCCTTTTTAATCTATTTTATTTGAGAAAGATGAGGAAGAACATTCAAGAACAAATGCCTTTTAAATCATTCTGTGGCTAATTTTAAAATTTACCCTTCATTAATAACTGCTGACCTCTGTAGGACTGAGTTTTTTAAGTCACTGTATACTTCAAATCAAACTGGTTCTGCTTAGTTCATCCTGGCTATATTCAAGGCACTAAAAGATCAAATGGGATAAATCCTATTTGTATGAGAAGGTAATGCTTAATTATGTGAATACAAGATTTCCCATGTGATGGATGATCCAATGGAATGTTTTAATTAGATGGTTTAGTTTAGTTGCATTTATTAGTTTTTTATCATATAAAGGACGCATATGAATGAATGAAAATATTCTTAATATGAGGAATGGTATAGATAGAAGAAATGCTGCCTTGAAAAGAAGGCATTGAGTTGGCATTGTCATAAAATGTAGTGATAACCATTTCTATTGCTAGCATCCTTAAAAAATATTTCCCAATGAAATGTGTATTTTTAAATAATTTTAAAATGTAGTTATTAGCTTTCTACTACATTCGTTTGGCTTTGATGAGCTCTGTCAAAAACTTTGTAGAAAGCTACAGTGTAATAGTTCTTTGAAAGAAAAGAAATTGAAAAGGTGGAGCAATTGAAAAGGGGAGGATTCAGTAGAGAAACCTGAAGTGACACATTCTGTCTGAAGTTATCACATCTGATATTAAGTAAAGAACACAGTATAAACCAAAATGGGAGTGGGTGGTGGGCGTGGGGAGGGTGTAGAGGAAAGAGTAAGGAAAGATTTTTAATGCTCAGAAATAAAATCTGTTTGAAAATAGTAAAATCTAGAAGGATTATATTTTCTACGGTAAAATCTATTAAATGGCTATGATTTCCTTTTGGAAACATGTGCCTGTTTAAGAATCCATAACATGAAGAACAGGAATGACTTTAAAAAATAATTTAAAAAGTAGTACTTTCTTCTGTCAGCTGCACGTGATAATCAAGGTTTTCTAAACTCAATTAGTAGAGAGGAATATATCCAAAATCTGATTAAATATTAGTGCCAGCAGGGCAGAAAATTAAACAGATCATACACATTAATAATCTACTAAATATTCTATCAACTTTGAACAGCTGTAGCACTTGTAATCAGGCATTTCTTTGAGGCATCCTACAGCTTTGTAAAGGACTAGGATGTCACTATTAGACTATACCAGTGGGTAGAAAGTCAGAAGTGTCTGTCACTCTTTTGATTGTGGAGAGCATCTGTGTATAGGCAAATACTGGCTTTATGTTTAGCAGAGTTGTCATCTCCATTTGTTTGCAATGTTAATATTTACCTGTGTCATGGCACTGTATCTGTATCATGATATTTGTATGTAAAATGGCTGAGTACAACCTACGAGAAGAGCACTGCAAAATCCTGTGCAGAAATGTGGCTACTGTTGCTACCTTGTCATTTCTGAAACAGAAAACATGGTAAAATAGTAGGTTGCTTTTCAAATTGAATAATATTCTGGTGATCTGAGTTTTCATTAATTCATAGAAGCTTTATGATATCTGCTATCCAAAATAAGTGCAGAGGTATGGATAGTCTCCAAAAAAAATGGGATTAATTTTAACTTCTTGAGTTAAAGTATGAAATAAAAGCATTGAAATTATCAATAATTTTCAGGAAACACTATAGGGACCATAAGTGGTATATTCATACTGATAACCAATTCTGTTCATGGTGTGGAACTACACCAAGAAAAAAATATATATACTGATGAAAAGTAAAGGACCTTGATAACCATATGCTTCCCTAAAGCATAACATAGGAAAATGTGGAATGCCCTCCCTGGTTCAGATCAGCTGCCCAACTGGCCTAACACTCTCTTTTTAGTCCAGAAACAGAAACCAATCAAGTATGTATGAAACCTCCCCTTAGTACTCATCCAGCATTTGACTTTTTTCTTTCAGCTAAGTTTGTTCACTAACCTGTAATGGATGCCTGGTCTACCATGGAGTTCATATAAACATTTATGCACAGCAGCCTCTGGCAAGAAATTTCATAGGTCTACTACTTCCTGTGTAAAGAGACATATTTCTCTGTTTGATTTGAACCTGTTTCCAGCTGCTTTCTCTTGATGAGCCCCAGCTCTTGAACTTGAAAAGGCAGTTGAAACTTCATCTCTCCTAACATTTTAAAATAATCTGCAGTCCTATAGGCCTTCGGTAACTTTGAGCCTACACCTACTATGGCAAGATTTCTGCGTGTTGATAATTAAGTAAAACTGTAAAAGTGTATGCCTGAATTTCTGACAGTACTCAAATAGTTTTTGTATGACTTAACCCTATATATACAATTTTGAAAAAAAGAAAAAACATTCTGTTTCTTACATATTTTGTTTGGTTTGGAGTATTTTGTTTGGTGTTTTTGTTTTCCTCGTTTTGTATTGCTTCAGGGTTCCCTTAGAGTTTGTTTGTGGTTTGTTGATTGGGATTTTTTTTTATGGTAAGATTTGTTTGCTTTGTTTCCTCTTAATAGAAATGGAATGAGACAGTGTAACATTGGAAAAACATAAGTCTTTACCATTTATGAAACCACAGAAGTCAGCACTGGAGTGATCACCCTGAAAGGCTACAAAAATTAAGTCTGGGAACGGAAAAGCAGGTGGAAGTTCTGACTAATTTACTCCTGAGAGCCATGGCATAGAAAAGTTTTGCAAACATGAAAACTAGTAGTATATTTCTTACATGTTCTAAAACATACTCAATAGATCAGTTCCCTGAAATATATTTCTCATCTATCTTAAAGAAATTACTTACTGTCATGCTTGTAAATAATCATCCTAATTTGGACAATGTTTTCTTCCAAGTGCTAAAAGCAAGTGGGTTTAGTTATAGTCACATTCAGTTAAAAATAAAACTTTTTAAGATTTAAGTGCATATTTCTAACCTAGGAAATGTTTTTGATAGAGTTGTGTGGCATATTTCTAAGAATGTTTTTTACAGTGACCATAAGTAATCCTTATTACATAATCATCTCTTCTTTATTCCTTTTAGTCTTTGTTTTTTAGTTTTGTTTTGGGGTTTTTGGGGTGTGTGTTGGTTGGTTTGGGGTTGTTTGGGGTGTTGGAGGTGGTTTGTTGTGTTTTTTTCTTCTTGTTGATTTTGTTTGTGGATTTGTTTTGTTGTTGTTGTTTTGTTTCTCCTCATCCTTATTATACATTATAAAGCACAAAGATTGTTCTGTTTTGGCCTTAAAAATCCAAGTGTAGGTATTTCTTTCTCTCATCTTTTCACTTGCCAGGTGTACAATTTACTGCACAGTGGCACAATCTCAAATGTCTGTGCTGTGCAATGAACTTAAATTAGGATTAAAGATTGTCAATTTTATTCTGAAAAGCAATGCTAGGATAATATTGGCCATCTACCAAAGCTGTACAGGCTTGAAAAGTTTTGCTGAATGTGCACTTACCTCCATTCAAGCATGGGCAGTTCACACTGGCAAAGGTCAGCTCTCTTTCTCATTCTCTAAGGCCTCTAATTTTTCATCATTAGTGTCTTTAAAGATTACTATGGGGGTTTTGCAGGAGATAAGGGGTGAACCCTGGTTTGTAGTACGATGGCGCAAGGACTGTTAAATATTTAAGCTGGGTGTTGGAGAATATTGAGTTTGAGGAAGGTGTGGTGACTTTCTTGACTATAGGAAGATGGGCTTTTCACAGAATAATTTATGTGAAGTCTATGTAGGCATGATAAATACATTTCTCTTTGGTTTGTTATATGAAGGTATGCAACAAAGATGGGAGTTATTCAGTTTGGGGGTTGGAAAGGAAGGAAATTATTCACGCAGTAATAAGGAAATAAAATGTGTGGTGGAACTAAGCAAACAGGACCAAGACCAAGTACTTGAGTGAATGTTGCATTGCATTATGTTATGTAATACACATGTTGTAGCAGACAGCAATAACTGACTCCTCACTATGTTGAATGCCTTCTTATGTTCAGGTGAGAGTTATTTCATATCATGCTGAGTTATATTTTATTTGAGTTCTTGACCTTTTTGTGGCAATGCTGTATTAGAAACCTTTCCTGTGTTACATTTTACAGTGAAATGGCTATGCAAACATGTATATATCTCTCTAGAGAAGATACAGCCTATGACAACAGTTGGGATTTTTCTGAATCTAGGCACACCATCTGTATGAACAATATAAGCTAAATCTGTGGGGTAATGGTCACCGCAGAAACATCTGCACTGGTTTGCGATGTTACAAATTATGGGCAAAGTCAGAAGGTTAAACTAGGTCACAGTGAAGCTGGAAGAGGTTAGCTTAGCTCACTGTTGAAGATTTTGAAAATTCCGTCAGCTGGCTTTGTAATGGAGCAGATGATAGGTTTTGCACAGACTATTCCAATAGCTCAGATGTAATGGTAGTGACCCTCAGCAAAAGATGTCAAAAGCAGTTAGAAACTGAAATGCGGATTAGCATCCTAAATAGGCACAGGCTTTTCTCTAGTGGCCATTTGTCAAGGCTTGCAGGATTGATAGATTCGGCAACAACACTGCATTGTAAAATTCAATATTGTCCTGAACGTCATCAAATGGTCTGCCTCCATGTGTTGTTTCTTATCTGTGCCATGTATGCAAGAATAGCTATGAACATTTTTTTTTAACAATACTCAAAATCCAAAACATTGGAGGAAAGGGCTTGTAAGGGGATGTCTCAGTTCAGCCACTTGGCAATATTCACTAATGACAGCTAGCTCAGACCTTTATGTTCAAAGACTGTTGTCTCTGTACGTGGTGCTGTTCAAAGTATGTAGAAATCTGCTTAACTTCTGAAAGCAATTTAGCTGCATTCAAATGGAACGGCACCAAAGCTGGAAGCTTTCCTTCACTGATAAGACTAACTAGTTCAGGTGCATGTCAAAAGTGCTGCTGTTTCTGTAAAAGCATAATGACCTGGCTCTCCCTTACAGTCTCTTGCAAGATGTACTTATGATTCTGTTCCATATCATGTCTGTTGTGTTTCTTTTTAAGTGATACTTGTGGCTTCTTCTGGAAAAGGTAGATGAGAAAAGAAATACAAGTCATATTTCTTGAGTCTGCATTCATGCCATTAATCAGAATATATTTAATTCTGACCCTGAGAACATTCAGGGTTATTCTTTGGCTTGGTTAATTACAGGTGATTCCTCACTCTCTCAAACTGCCTCCACATGTCTCGTTTCTATGATGCCTTTCTTTCTTTGAATGTAGGAGAGTAAGCTACAGACAAAGCTTTGCTTTCTTCACTACTTGATAGTAGAGTAATATGCAAAGACTTGCAGCAAAGTAATGTGCTAACCAGAAAGGCAGAAAAATATGATGCATCCTCACCTTAGCACATAATAAAGGAAAATCCTTTCTGTGCACCAGCCATTCCCTGAATGTGCTAATAAAATAGTTTCTACAACTGTTAAATCTTCCCAAGAGGAGTTAGAGGAGTAGAATTGTGTGCTTACTATTTGTAAGGCCCTGTACCTCATGAAGATTGTTCTCCGCTCCTTAGCCACTTCCAGTCTGGTTTCAGTCCACCAGTAGTTTTGTCCAGAGGCAAATAAATTAGGCTTAGTGAACACATGGATATCTACTGTTTGGAAAATGAGAAACTTTGATAAGAGATGTCTCTGTCTTGCAGTTCTGAAAGTTTTTACTTGGCTTACAGAATTTTGAACAGAAATTTAACAGGCTTGGAGTGGGTAGCTTGTGCCTGCAACTTCACTGGATACAGTAACTAAAAACAATACTGGCTGGCTTAGAAGATGTTTAGATAATACGATGATGTCTTTTCAGTCCGTACATAGAAGGGATTTACTATGTATGTATTATAAACCTATGATTTATAAACCTCATTGACTTCATTAGTCCCCAGGGGTTTCATTCTTCTTAGCCTGGAAATGCCCACTATTTTTTTGTTTTGTTTCAAGTTATGATCTCATTAGAGTGAAAACAGGGCTCCAGATTCCTTTTGCCATGTGTAAATCAGGCAAGTCTTGTGACTAACCCCAGCTGATGATCCAGACTGTAAATTCAAAGCCTATCCCTTTCCAGTTGCCTCTTCTAAGTTCAATGGCTGGCCCCAGTGTTAGAAACATCCTTGTACTGATATAAAGGGGCATTTCAGTAACTTGCTTTGTGTGGCTTCTCCCAGTTCAGGAAGTAGACTCTCAATGTCCATAAGACTTAAGCAAACACAGGAATGATATGTAATGCAACAATTCTTTTCACAGGAGGAATTAGAAATAGGATTCTTAAAAATAATATGTAAAAGTGCTGAAGGCTGGGATGGCAAAAACTGTGAAAGCCATATAAGATTAAGTTTCTGTCTGTCCCATTTTTCTGAGGGGTGAGAGAAGCTTCATTTTCTTAGTTTTCTGAGGTATTGCAGTTAATCTGAAGAGCGTCTCATAAAAGTTGCTGAAGGTGAAATAGAAAAATGAGTTGGCTAAAGTTGTCAAATTCCACTTAACAAGTGCCTTTTTTTAATGCACCATTAGTCAAATTCAAAACTGTCTTGAGACTTTTCTTGGATTGTGGCAGTTGCACAAGTTGTTGGGAGCTTACTCTTCATAGCAGGTTTCTTTTTCTTACTTTGTATTAAGATATTGAAAAACCCTTCTACCTAATCTATTAGGCTAAATTGCAAACAGTTTTATTTCTAGTTGCCAGAAGTAAGTTCCTAATGTCATCTTAATTAGAAACATGTGGTGAAAAAGGAGGTAACTTTTAAGCTGACACTATTTTTGAGTTAAAATCTGGCATCCCCTTTCTACTGACAAGCCTGACAACTGGAGCAGCAATCACCTCATCAAATCTCTCCGTTGTGTCTCTCCTGGTTTTTGGCATCCTTCCTGTCTAAATTTTTATCAGATGAGTGCTTTTTTTCTTGGCAAGTGTTTTAAATACCTTCTTGTTGCTTTATCTCTGCACTGTCACCCTTTGCCCTTAATGTCATTTCTCACGTGTAAGACTGTGGTAGAATTCAAAACAAATTAGCTAGGAACATGCATTCAAAGACCATTTTTTTCTTTTTGTTCACTAGTCTCTTCTCACCACTTTTTTAAACACCAGCATGTCACAAATACCACAGGAACACTTGGTCTTTTTTGGTGCTCTAAATCCTTAACACCACATCCACCTTCTTTCTGCTATGGCACGTACTGTGTTGCTTGTCTTTATCTTCCTTCTTCACACTGTTGAAGGGGTTATCAGGATCTGGTGACATCAGGATCTTTAATCTTGAGTTTTAGAAATAGTATGCAATGTCAGAATAAGAATATTTAGTATAGATGTTTTACACCACAGACAGACAACCTTGCCTCATTTTTTCTCAAAGCTGGGCAGGAATTTTTGTGACCAAAGGACTATTAACTGCTTGTGAAACAATATGACTTTAAAAGTTTTCCTCAAGATGAAGTTGTTGCCCCACTCTTTTTTTTTCTTTTCTCCTTTTCTTTTTCTGAGGCTATTGTATTATCATGAAAAGCAAGATACAGCTACCTTGAAATGAGTTTTAACCCTGAATAGGTGCCACAGAATTAGTGACTGAATGGATGGCTCTAATTGCCGATGTCAAGGACAGTCTCAGTGGGCAAGTGTCCAAGTCTTTCTGCCCCATAACGAGAGTAGAAACCAATGGTTGTTGATATTCTGCAAAACTGAAGCAATTTCTCATAGAAATACATCAACTTTCCCTGGGGCTGTTTAGTCTTGAGAAGAAAAGACTGAGAGGGGATGTCATCAATGTGTATAAATATCTGAGGGGTAGGTGTCAAGTGGATGGGGCCAAGCTCTTTTTGATGGTGCACAGTAACAATGGATTCAAACTTGAACATAGAACATTTCACCTCAACATGAGGAGAAACTTCTTTACAGTGAGGGTGATGGAGCACTGGAACAGGCTGCGCAGGGAGGTTGTGGTATTTCCTTCTCTGGAGACTTTCAAAACCCACCTGGATGCATTCCTGTGCAGACTACCCTAAGTGATCCTGCTTTGGCAGGGGGGTTGGACCCGATGATCTCTTGAGGTCCCTTCTAACCGCTAATATACTGTGAACATTGTAAAATCCTGTTTAGAAGCTGTTAGATTGCAATTAGTTTTTAATGTAGTTATTTTTATATTGCTAAACAAGCCATATTTAATCAATTCAGTTCAGTGATGAAAGATGCTGGCTCCAATTCCCAACTATTTCTGTATTGTTAAATTGATCCTTTATATGTTGTGTTGTTTAGGGAAAAAATATTATTCATCTTTCAGAGGCTGCACTGAAATTAAAATTTTGATTGAAAAAAAGTTAATTTATTTACCTAATTCCATTTTATTTGATACTAGCATCTGCATTCTGTAGGAATACAGGAACTTGTATCTGTTTGTTGTCTGGGATAGCATTTATTTTGGGTTGTGTTCTGCTTTGAAATGAATTTTTTTAAGATATTGTATTACAATAGAGTTTAGGCTACTTTGCTTGCAAAAGGTAAAATTAGGTGTTCACGTCAGAAAAGAACCCAAATATTCAAATTATTTGGCCACTTTTCTAAAGTACTTCCACAGAAAAAAATCTGTACAATGTAAGTCGTGCTTTTCTAAATCTACTTTCAGAGGACACAGTACATTACAACAACTCTTTGTAATTTGGGAATGACTGCAGTGCTGTCATTTTATGGATGTTCTTGAAGTGTGAAAAATGCTGTCTGAGAATCTGTCTTTTGTGGACCCCAGGCTGTCAGTTTGTCCCCTCCACTGCATGCAGAAGGAGTGGAGGAAAGGAAAACTGTGCTTTAAGATGTTACTGAAGTAAAGTATTCCCTCAGCGTATTATGTTTCTGACCTCTGCCATACTTGAAGGTTTGTTTGTTTGTTTGCTTTTCCAAAATGGGATCCTAATATGAATTTTGCACAGTGCTATTTGCAAAAATAAATTAATACAGTAGCTCTCACTGCAGTCAGCAGCTGATTGCTCAGCAAGTGAAACCCCTCTTCAGGGTGTCATGAACAGGCAATAAACTTCACATGATTTTGAATTTGAGTAACAGAGCCATAAGGAAACACACTAATAAGGTAAATTTGGCAATTTTGTAGGAGCCAGTTTTCTGATTTCTTTAGTCAATAAGAGTAGTGTAAGCTGCTGGACACAGAGCATTTTGAGATGCTGCCTGCTTCTTTTCATTGCCTAATGGGAGTTAAGCTCTTCTGAATACCTGGCCATAGTTGAAGTACTAAGTTCTTTTGAAAACTCCAACTGGAAATCCTGACTTGGGCAACTAATGAAGGGGGTTATTTTCCAGCACCAAGCCTCTGTGAAGGCAGTAGAAGCAGCTGAAATATGCAGGATTCCTTTCTATAGATACACATCTAAACTCTTGAGGCAAGTGTTTTTAAAGTGGCTAAGTGTTAGGCTCTAATGGCAAGATCAGTGTGGCTCAAGCTTTTAAGAGTGAGTGAACAATGCATAAAATGTTGATCAGGTGCATAAATGACTGAAAGTCTCTAGCTGCCTATGTTTTTATTAGTGAAGTTGCCAAAGTATTTAATGCTCCAGTGCTGTATATGTCAGCAAAGTTGTCAGCAGAAGCTGCCATTTTTATTGTGCCGAGGCTTTGATGGCCAAGTCCTTCCTTGACCTCTTGTAGTCTGCAAACTCCAAGTCCCTTGAGAGTAATAGTGTATATTTGAATGGGTGGGCAGCACGCAGTTCAGTGCAGTTCATGCCAGTCACAGACACATTCACTCCAAAACACCAGGCAGAAGGGTAACTAGTCACAGGATTACAGTATATTCTGAATTTCCAGGAGAGAAATAGAGTTTTCCTTTACCTCTCCATTTCTATCTGACAATTTATTTTCATTTCCTTTCTCACACTACATCATCTGTTAATAATCCTTAGTTCTCTCTTATGCTGTGATTCACAGTGCAGGGTGATGTGCCCAGTTGTCCTGATTTCAGCAAGTGCACCCAGACCCCACCACAGCTGGGGTAACCATGGGACCCAAATTGTCCCACCAGAGGCTGTGCAACAATTTCTTGCCTGAATGGCCAGGGAAATGGAGCAGAGAATTGTTTCTTCCCAGTATAGAGATGTGCGTAGGGACCAATGTGGCAGAATACATGTTTGGACTCTGGATATCTTCTTTTTTTTTAAAATCATGGTATAAGGATCTTAGGTGCTGGGCGTTAAATCAGACAGGCTTAATGGTTTTCTTTGTTGCCAGTTTAATATCTTCATGGGCCTAGACCTATGAATGCAGTTTTTTCTCAAATACATCAATTAGTTTAAAATACTGGTTAGGGACACTTGTAAATTTAATCATAAAATACTTTAATTTGAAAGTATCATCATAACATTTGTAAGATTTTCTTTGACACTCATGGTATATTATGCAGTTATTTTAGTAAATCATATTGCAGAAGAGTAATCAACCATTAAAATGCATACAATCCTGACTGATAAGTAAGAGCCTTCCTATGACTATACCCCAGAAGTGTGCTCCACACACCACTTTACATCACAGTGCCATGTAGTTACTTAACAAGCAAAAGTATTTTTGGATGCTTTGTATACGACAGCCAAGGCTTTTACTGACCCATCCCTTGTAAATGAGCAGTAACTCTCCAGCCTACCAAATGTTATTTGCAGTGATTTCCCCATGGCAAAGGCCCTGGTACAAATGGACAATCAGCCTTCTTTTGAATTTCTGTCATTTTGAGGGTCAGTCATGCCATCACTTAAAAGAGCATGTAACTATGTGGAGAAGAGAAAGTTACAATCTTAAGTCTTCATAGAAGAAAGTATTAGGAATTGAGATGCTGATTTATTAAAAGATCTTGTGGAATAGCAAGCGAAAGCTCTTAAAGCCTTTGTTCAAAGGTAATGCTTAATACAAGGATTTAAAACTGAATACACTTCTTTTCCAGTATAATGTAATGCTGATTTGTAGAATCAGTGCACAGAAAAAATATTGTAACAATAATGTTGGAAGAAGGTTAAGCACATCTTTATGAAAAACGAACATCACACAAGCAGCCTTATTGCTGATATTGTTCTCTTATTGCATTGTAGCATGTGCAACATCCAGGTCATTGCCAGTGCAAACCAGACAAGCTTAAGCTGCGATGAGTGATACTGAAAGGGGGGAAGGATAAGAGGGGGACTGTGTGTGTGGATCTGGATTACCTCAAACTCAGACCCCAAGCAGAGATCCAGTGCTGGCAAATACAGTGAGAGTCTGTGAGGAAACTCTGCAAGTGAAGTCTGCAGGGAATGGCAAAGAGTAGTTCCAGAGAGGCCACCTTGACAAAGGTATTAGGTGTAGCAGGACATGCTGGTATTCTGAACACATTGACAGTTATGAGCTTTCTAAGCAAATGTTTCTCATTTCTTTTTTCTCTTTGTTAGTTAAGCTGAATTGGGTGGCTGGTGCTGAAACAATTTAATCCTTGTCTACAAAGCAATTTATTGCAAGTTATTGCATCCTATTGCAATTGATTGTTTTATTGTTGTTGGCATGTTCTGTGCTTTTTCTCTTAGAATTTCATTTTGCAAACGTAGTAATAATATTTTACATGTGTAGAGTGCCTTTCATCACAAAATACTTCACAAACTAGATAGAGTTTTTGCAGTCAGTTGGTTTTAAGGAAGGGACTTATGCTGGTATCAGAACACAAAGCCACCTTTACCCATGTAGTCCAGCCAGGCTGAAGCTTTATCATGCTAACTACATTCTTCTAACCTGTGTTGACACCTGAGTAATAAATAGCCAGCTTCCATTCCAGCTCAGATGCATTTACTGCTGTGACTCAAAAACTGAAGAACTTGCTGGATAGGAAAGCAAGTGTAATTTTACCAGCTGCCACCCTGTTTCTCTGATTGGACACAAAATTAAGGAGGGGGGGGGGGGGGAAGTATAAGAAGAAAACTTAAGACCTAAACAAATATATATTTTTAAAGGTTTTTTATTTTCTTGTTGTGCATTATTTCAGTATGATTTTTTTATGGTGTTACTGATCCAGATCCTGTTTATTTGACCAGCTTTGAAATTTGCATTTGACCTATATTTATTTTGTTGTGTGCTACAGCCTAAAGCTAAGGTAGTGTACTAATAAAGTTGACCAGCTAGAGTTAAGGGCAGAAGTTTCTTTGCTCTGTGTAAGGTGGCCCTAAATTTGTGCAAATCCTTGGAAATTCTATTGCATTCAGTGAAAGAACAGAATTAACTTAAACTGATCTGCACACAACCTTTTAAAAAGTAGATCTGCTACATATATGGATAATACTACTCTTAAATATTCAGCCTCTGTGACTTATTTTAATTCAGTGGATTTTTCACTGTCTCCACATAACTTCCATGTAAAAGGGAAGGCTAATCTACTGGTTCAGACAAAAGGCTTAAGCTCAGCTAATCAGTGTTCTGCTTCCTTTTTATCATGTTCTTGCATTTTTTTTCTCCATCTGTAAAAAGGAGATGACAGCTCTTCACTGCGTTATGATTGGGTAAGGATAAATACATTGATTATGAGATGTTCACATGATTGAGCCAAGTATATAACTAAGCCAGTTTAGACAGAGAGATGCGTTCCAATTAAAATTTGGGGTATTTTGTCTTGGAGAACTGTGGAGGAACAGATTAACTATCTTGCTCAAAGTATTTAGCAGTTAAATGGTTAAAAAAATATACATACAGGCAATGTTTAGGTTTCAGAGTTAACACCCTATTGAGATGATTGAAAATAGTTCATATCTTGCTGAACTGTCATTCTGAGCTGTCTGCCAATTTAAGAACATATTGCTGCCTCTGTTAACATATGGTTCGAGTTGATACAGTTTTCTGTGCAACCATGAGAGCTAGACACATCATTATATGAAAATGAAAACAAATGGCTGAGTCCTGAGCCCACTGCTTTAGGCCCCGCTGGTGTAAGCACAAGTTCAAAGCCATCTAGCCTTTCCATTTGGAGATTCCTGCAGCATGAGGGAGTCTGGGTGCACTGGTGAGCTGCGATAGCCTGCTCCCGTGCCACAGAGCTGTGGCACACAGCCTGTGAGGGACATTCCCAGGAAGTTTTACAACGTGGTCACAATAGTAAATGATCTCCTGGGTTGCAGTACCTAATTTGTCAAGATTTAATTAGATTCCAGGATTGGTGAGCCTCTCTATGGGATTTCTACTCCTTTGCTGTATCACTGGTGTTGCAGATATGTTATACAAGCTCTTGCTGCCTGTTAACTGTGTTGTACTGTAAGTAAATGCTAGCAAATAGAAAACAAAGCTAAAAGTTTCTAAGGAAACCAGTCTGTAGTGAGGTAGCTTTTGATATCTGCAGAAATAAGGTTGCAGAATTTTCCACTAGATTTCTATCTCCGTTCTAGGACACCTGCGATTGTTTTGCATAATGTCTAAGATTATTTTTCTTTCCTGATGCAATAGAAACCCCATGGTTGTGCTGCAATTTGTTTTGCTTTTCTTAATTTAAGTTACAATTAGCACTGTAGGTTTTTTTCCTACTTGGATTAGGTAAGTTTTGCAGTACTTCCAACTCACTTGTTAGCTGGGTACTGCCACTGCTGAAGTTCCTGCTATGTCTTGTGTCATAGAAGAAAATTAATTCATTATAAATGAATTGCATTTGAATTATTTTGTAGGTCTAACTAAAGCTAACAAAATAAAATTAAAAATAGAAGCTGAATTTTTATCTTTTCCTTATGCAGTAGGCAAAAACTCAGACCAGAGTGACTTAGCTTATGTGTACAGCATAAAACTATCCAGATTTGGATAAATGGTCTTTTTTGCTTGTACATATGGCTCATTTCCCAACATTCTTTTTGACTTAACGTTCAGAGTCAAAGGAATCCAAATATCTGACCAAAACTCATTTAATCCTGCCTATTGGAAGTATTCGTGCAAAATGAAACCACAAATCAACTCAGGTTTGCTTGTGAGATTGATGAACCCTAATGAAGCTTTCAATGAACTCACTCTAAATTTCTAGCATGTAATAAAACACAAAAGCATATCCAAAAGTCACTTTTATTGTATCCTTGAATGTCTGATAATATTTATATATTTTTAGGTCACTGATTTCTGGGCATTTACAAGCCAGTCAACTGACAGGGAAATACCACAAAGCAATCCCACCTGCATGTTGCCTATATATGTACTGGTATTCAAAATGCAGAGGCATGCACCAAATGGCAGATTTTTGGCTAATAAGATAAGGACAGGACAGCATTTATTTCTTTGGAGCTAAGCTGCTGGAGGATATAGGCCAAAATCTCATTGTGTTCCACAGCTCAGGTTGTTCAGCTCCATCATCACCTCCTGTGCATAACTTGGGCTTGATTAGAGCCTGTTGTTCCCTGTTGTGCCTTAGTAGAGAACATCCTGCACAGGGATCAAAACTTCCTATGGATATTAAGAAGCCAGTCTGGAATGTCCAGGCAGGCTGAGTATGACATCAGTCTTACATTGTGAGGATTACAATAAACAGGACAATACATTCACAGCATATTTTGTCATTTATACATGTATTTTTTTCCCTTTTCTAAATCTTTGTAGAAAACCTTTATTTGGCCAAGCTGTCAAATCATCTCAGAATTCCAGGGCAATGTTTTAGATTGTCTCCTTGAGTCCCACAAACTTTCTGAAGCAACATCATTGATTAGCTTACTGTGTTGGTTCTTTTGCATCCATGCTGTGGCTGGGATTATGCTGTATTTGGGTGCTCTGTCCAGGGTTCTTTTCACTCATGTTGATGTTTAACTGTAAGCTGGTCACTGGTACTAGAAGCAAATTGTCACATTCTTCACTATTTTCAAATGTAGGCATAAATCCACATTTTAAAATGGCAGCACAGGCACTGTTGCTGTTAGGCAGAAATCATTACATCCTGAAGGATGTATTAGGCCTACGTGGAGAGTTCTCTGTTTGATACAGGGGTGCTATTATGCCTATATTCCTGTTTGCAGCAGGGAACCTGTCAAATTTGTCTTATATGAGATTTCCTTTTTGGAATCTAGGGTACTGCCTTTAGGCTTAGTAAGTGTAATGTCCTACCCCTACATGTTTACCTAGCACAGTGACACTGCTTTATTTATAGGTAGCAAAGATGAAAGAAACCAGGATGCATTTCATTGATCTTTCCATGTTGTAAATGTAAAATTCATGTGCATTTTTGTTTGCTTTATAGCTGTTCTCATTCCTTTTCCTTATTTAATATGCACTTCATACTGTGCCAAGGGGTCGGTAGGGCAAATCAGGGAGCCAGATGGCTTACCTCTACCCTAAGGAAACATACCAGTATTTAGTTGGGCACTTCACCAAATAAAAGCAGGACTGGAATCCACAATAAATGTGAGAGTTGGTTAAAACTGCATCCTTTTCTTAGATTCACAGCTACAACCTCCTTGAGGCATGAGTTTTTTATACTTCACTGCTGCTTTCTAGCTTTCTCCAAGTAACTGCATCTTAGAAGATATTACAGGGGGGTGCAACTCATTTTATTTATGGCCTTTGCACAGAAACAAGTTTCAGTTATTTTAATCTGACTGAAATAAGAAACCATAATCCATGGATGAAAAGACAGTGGACAAACTCAGTTAAATCCCTAGTACCCTGAGGACGTATATTTTGTCCATTTCTGTTTTTTATGTTCTTTTTTTTTTCTGCTGTTATTCCCAACTTTAACTTTTGAAAAGCCAAGCAGTTTAAGTGGCCGGGCCTGGGGAGCTTATTTGTATGCAGCACAAATTTCAGGATCTGTTCCCAAGCCTCTGCAGAGTGAAAAATGGCCTGCATTTTCTTGATAGCCCATGTGGTTGTAAAGAATAAATGGCTAATGAATTACAGATGAACATTGACGCAAATTAATCTTCCTGATGTCCCTGGGTTATATGGCAGCCATTTAAAAGTTTAATCAATACACTAAAGTTGAAAACATGCAGGCACTGCAGTTGTTTGGATGTAATAAACATCAGAGGGAAACGGGAGGCTTGTACCCAGTCCATGTATCATAATGACAGGTATTTATGTTTAATGGACTAAATATTTTTTATTGGAAGAGAGCAAATGTCAGCTTAACTTTGTAAGCCCTGCATTCAACTTTCCTTTGAGGTTGGTGAGAGACGGCTGACATGTCATTGAAAATGAAATGTAAAAAAACCAATTGAGACAAAGCGAGGATAAGGAGCTGCTTTGCCGATGAGATGTTGCTTTAATGCTCTGCAACTATTCATTAAATAAAATGTAAACTCTGCCATTTCAAACGTTGCAGTAAAATGGTTTACTAGGGCAGACTTTTAATGCTTATTAAGGAAAACAAGAGCCAAACACTGCCAAATATTCTTTTCTGGGAAGCATTTTATTTGAAAAGTCTTTTCCTGAGTTACCATTTCAGAAGATTTATAATTATGGATCAGTCATCCCCCTCTGCCCCTTTCCTTTTTGAGACAAAGAAAAACAGAAAAATAACTTTCAGAATAACCACAGTATAGTCCTTTTTTTCCCCTCTTTGAACAGAGTAATAGCTTTGTATAAGCTTCTCAGAGGCCTGGATATTAATTGCACTTGAAGTCAATAAATTTTAGAGCCATGTGTGTCCGGGACTCACCCATCATTACTATAAATGGGAAAGGAGGCTGTACAAGACTGCCAGATTCACCAGGCCTGCACAGTTGCTTGGCTAAGTGAAAGACCACATGAATTTATTTTCTTTAGGTAAAGAAAAATATTGTTGTCATATCATGTGCTTGAAAACAGCAAACTTCTTCCTTGTTACCATGTTAAACAAAAGTTTTTAATAAATGGAAGAAAAAGGGAAGATAATATTTTACTGGTTGTTGTAGTACCCCATTTGTTGCCTGATACTACTTGAATGAACCCTTGATGGTCTGGAATTGTCTCATGAAGTTTCTGGTAATGTATACTGTCGAATTACTTCAAAAAGAGAGGGTAGTCTCAACCCTTTGGTTATTGGTTGAATTAGTTCTCTCTTGACTTCAATACCTCTGTGAAATATTTCATTCAACTAAATAATTGCTTTTAAAAAACAATTCTCTGAGTCATCTGGTAGAGGTTTGATGCCTGACCTCCTTCTGATCATCAAGCATATTGTGTTGGCTTTACCAAAGATTGTTTAAGGCAGAGAAGTTCATTGGGGTGGTGGCAGAAATCTCATATTGCTACAGAGGCATCCAACATATATCTAACTTCTTTTTGGCATGCAGGCAATTTTATTTTATATTGTTATTTTAACAGTTTCATTTTACCTCAACATCTCTTATGTTATACTTCAGAACTGAAATCAAGCAAAAATGGCTCTCTTGTGCTGACTGTATGTCAGCTGTCACAAATAGATCAGCTTCCTAGTCTTAACAACCCAGTATGGCTTAATCTGGTGATGCTTCCAGATATGCTACATTCTCTTGACCTTATGTTCTGCAGCAGAGAATTGGTTGTTCCTTCCATTGTATGGCCACATCACACTACAGCCATGATTTACCTGGAATGAGAGGCAACAGCACCATGACTTACTGTTTTATTGTCTTCCAAAATGGTCTGTTGAGTAGTTCTGAGCTGACTTTGATGTGACTGGTGAAGAGGAAGTTTGGAGCCTTATTACTGTCATAATGAAGCATCAAAGACTTAGAGGAAGGGTTGCAGTGTCCTTCTGAATTAAGTTACAGTTTGGTTCAGTTTCAAAAATTGTCTTCTGTTTCATAAAGCTCAAAAGCAGTTTTCCAAAATTGCTCAAAAGGAGTAAGCTTTAGTGGCATGTGAAGTAAAACAGCAGGTATCTACAGCAAAGCATTAACAAGATTGCATCAGACAGAGGTGATGCTAGTAGAAAATTGGAGGTAAAGAGTAGGTGACATTAGATTGATTCTTTCTGTCAGATAGAGAACTCTCTTTTCAGGAACTATTCACAACAAAATATGAAGTCCTCTGTAAAATGGTACATTGGGGAGTGCAAGCTGCCGCTATCCAGCACGCTACTCCCACAGAAGAAAACATAGTAAGTTATTTTCTTGGTCAACCCATTATAGCATTTGACTAAATTACTCCCAGTTAGATTTTTACAACAAAACCCTTGAATTTCAGACAAAGAAATCTCTTTACTATGGCTTCTGAATATTTAAATTCTGCAGAGAGGCTGCTGCTATGTATTATAGGCTTAATGGATAAAAGACAGAAATAATAATAATAAAGAAATCTGCTGTAAAAGTTTTCTTTTAAAGCAAAAAAGCAGAAAATGTGAGAACTCTAAGACTACATATGAAGTGACATTCAGCTTGAGAAACAGTATCTATGAAAAATACATTGTCAATTGAGAGCACTTTTCTTTCAGTTCAGAGTTATGTGGGTGTACATAGTTATTTGTGTAGCAGCCTTACACAACTGTTTTGAAGATTTACCAGCCCAGACACACAAATCTACCTGGTCACCCTCTACCTTAATAAATGACAGTGAAAAAATCTAATGGTTTTTCATCTGTCCATCACAAAAATTGCTTCTGACTACTGACTGGATAATGTTTTACAAGGCTGAAGTGTACCATGTGCTTAAGAACATATTTGTGTTTCTTTTTTTTTCCTACATAGTACCAGTGCAATAGAGAAACACCATGTGTCTGTCACAGAGTCAAAATCTTTAAACAGTGATACAAAACTATTAAATAATCTAAAGTAATTTTAATCTAAGTGAAAAAGAAGATGGGTAACCATGATTTGGTGAAGTACCATCCCTTTATGATGTTAATTTTGAATACGAGTGTGATGTTGAAGGATTAAATCAACTTGAGAATGATATCAGCTGTGGCCTTCTTGAACTGGCCCCTGCAGCCCTGAGTGCTATTAACAAAAGAGGTAACTTTTGCTTCTGATTTTGTATAATGAGATATGACGAAAAGGGATTTACTTCTACATTGTCCTGCAGGTGTAACTCTGCTGTCTGTCACTTTATCTTGCATTTTATTTCAATGAAGAGACAACGTTAGGGAGAAAAAGAAAATCTCATCATCAAAAACCTTAATAGGAAAGAAAAAAAAAATCTCAAAACAATGACATGTATTGCTGATTATTTGTCATGGCTAAAAGAATTATTTGAAAACAAAGAAATCTTTCACAATTAATCTAAACCACAAAAGCTTTAATAAAATTTACATCTGTGTATCATCCATGTCTCCAAATGCAAGTCATGAATAACACATAAACTAGAGTATATAGGGAACAGAAGTGCTATCACATCATTTAAAATCCAACACACCCCATCGTCAGTGGAATCAAATACACAGCAGGAATGGTTCCAGTTGATAGGCACACAATGAAGTGACTGAAAATGAAAACATATTAATTATGTTCCTAAAGGTTAAGATGGTAATCCTGGAATAACACCAATGCTCCAAATCCATGCAAGAGCTGTGTGTAACGTTTCAAAAATTCTGTAAAATTTTAGCTGCACTTATTTGTGTCTCACCCGTGACTGATGCCACAGCATGGGGGGGTAGCAGGAGAAAGAGCAGGAAGTGCAAGACAAAGGCAAAACCAGGGAAAAATTACATATTTAAAAAAAAAAAAAAGTTCTTGGTCCACACAAGCCACTTACTCTACATGAGCTAATTGTAAGAATAGACGAGTTCTAAACTGCAGCTGTTAAGTGCTTAAGCAAATCCTGCTGGGAGAACTGGTTTGTAGAATATCTCTGCTGGCACAGACACACAGAGCACTTTTTTAAACATAGGAATTCAGAGTGCAGTCTTTAAGGGAGCCCTTTTCCATTTCCACGTTTTCCTGATCTTATTACAGGATGTGATCCTAGCTTGTCACTCTGACATAGGTTTCCCTTACATGTTTTTTATTTTCACTATCTTTTTGCCTATGTCAAATCAAAACAGCAGAGGCTGAAGGTTGTCTGTATGTGTTGGGAAATGATTAAGGAGGGGTGAAGGGGAATGTCCAGGTTGTGTGATAGAAAATGATAGGTGTCCAAGAGAAAAAAACAAAACACCTAGCTTGGTCGTGACCATTTTCTCTGTATAACATTTGGTTTGTTTGTCCCTGAGGACTAGTATAGTCACTCATATGGTAATTAATTTTAGACATATTCTTTCTATGTTCTTTATTTCCCCCTCCCCCAAATCCTTATCCATGCATCTCTGACACAAGTCTGTTGCACGTGGGTTCCTAACTATATTAACTCTATTGTGTTGGTGTGCTGAGTGCCCCTGTTTATTAATGTCTTTATGCTAAAATCCAAATTGTCCAAACACGAGGGGTTAATTGCCTGTTTTGAATGCCCTTTAAAACTCTCAGCTCTTGGGAGTGATGTTTCCATGAGGGTTGAATGTAATCACAAAATAATATAGGCCCTCTGTCTTATTTTCAATGAGTGATGCTTAAGTTCTTGCTGTTGTTCCTACATGTGTTTATAATGGGGCTCTTCCTTCAGTGTATGTGATGCAAAGTATTTGCAAATTTGAGCCTTTGGGCTTTAAGTGTTGTGCTGCTTCTGTTCCTTATTCACTACAGATTATGTGTAATTGATGACCTGCATTTACAGACATGGGTGGTATACAGATGTAAATGTTATTATAGCTTTTATATTTTATGTTCTCTCTGAAAGATCATTTTGTCTTTGAATAATACTCCTGTTCAGATTTTGGGGGGTTTATCTCTAAAAGAGAATATGAAATGGATATTGCACATCGTATATTTCTTAAAAGTAATTTGGAATTTTAGGGTATGGGATTGGTGGTGACTGATACACTGCCTGGATGAGATATATCCCTTTGAAAATAACAGCGCCAGTACATGCCTGCATCTGTCTAACCTCATAATTCACTTTCACATTGGGTTATGGATGTCTGCATTCAGTGAGTCTATCTTCCCTTTAGGTATTATTTCAGCCCTTTGAGATAATAAGGAAAGTTTAATTGCGTTGTTAATTGATTTTTTGCACAACATTATTACCTTGATTGATTGCAGAGTTGATGAAAATGTTAGACACAGGCAGTGTAAAGTATCAGCCCAGTAAGGAGTGGGAGCCTTGTGGAGAATAGATAACCTTGATGTTAAGAGCTATATCCTTCAGATATGTCTTCCCTTGACATATTGATGGCCCTTGAAAAGGGAAAAGCTGATTGTATGCAGAATGCAATCATTAAACCCACTTCAGCTGGCTGTTGATTAATTTGTTTTTTCCTGAAGGATCTAGTTAAAGAGAAGGCCTTACTAGTATCAACAGCAGCCATTTTCCAAGCTTCAGATTATTCTTAACCCTCTCCTAGAAGAAAGAAAAATGATACTGTCTTGGTTTAGACAGGCAAATTGTCTGAAAACATTCCATCCAACTGCAATTTGGGGATTATAACACTTGTGTTACCCCGTTAACTACTGTTTCCTCTATGACCTCTCCTTCTCCTGCCTGCAGTATTCAGCTTTGCCACAGATAGCAGAAAGTCACGTTTGATGTTTTTTAGAGTAAGGCCAGTGTCTGTTCTCAGCAGAGATGCCAACAGGGATGTCAAGCTTGTTTTGTCTGAAGATTGAAATACTTCAGCAGCACATATAGCTGCTTCCCAGGAGCCTCTCTGAAAGGACCAGAGGGTTCACTGCACAGATGTAAGTGGTTAAGCTTTCTTTATCCCCAAAAGGACCTTTCTTGGATTTTTTTTTTTTCCCTTGAGATCTTTGAGGTCTTCAGTAGGACAGTTGTGCTGTGTGCTTCTGTCACAGAGCAAAGGATGCTATGGAAGCAGCATGCCTGGTACTTACTGCATCAGGACAGAGACTGTTAAGTGCTGTCTCAGGCTTAACAGCAGCATTCAGTTTCCTACTGTTGGGTATGTTTAACCAGTGACTGCATGTGACTAGCTTACCCACAGTGAATTCACATGATGGCCTAATCCTGGACTACCTGCTACCTTAAGAGCACTTTCTGTTTTAATGCCACCCACTCTGAGAGCAAAATTGAAGTGTATGCTGTGTAAGATAGTCTGTGCCTGAATGGTCTTCCTGTGGCAGATGAGGTTTCCTTGGCTGTAAAACAATCTCTGAATTGAGAGACAGTTTCTGTCTTAAGCATTTCTTCCATTTGTACCAGCAAATGACCCAAGACATCTAAAATATTTATGCAATTGAATGTCTCAGAAAGAGATTGTGCTGGTGGTTTTATCCTTTGGTTAACCATCTAAAGGGTATTTAGTAAAATAATAGGTAAAATTTTAGTAAAATAATAGTTAGCTTCCTGTTTAGCTTGGTAGTCTCAAAGACAGTTGCTGTTAATTTGTGCTTGTGAGTGATATAGTGATCACTGTAGCTCGATTGTTTGGCCACATGTGTTTTATTAGGTCCTGTGTGCACATTTGCCAGTTGGCTCCTTTTTGATATGGGGACATGTTAACTTACAACATAGTCAAGTCTGACAAATTTGAACCAGCCAAGTAAGTGAATAATATTTCAAGATGTCAAAGCGGGTGAATACTGATTAACTGACACACTCCAAAAGCTCTCACCAGAATCTCTGCTCCAGTGGAAAACTTTTGCTCAGCATAATACTTGCTAGAAAGTCTTTGGTGCTTTAATGACTCTGACCCTAACGGAGGGGTTTTAATATGTCTCACTCAAGCTATTTTTTAGACTTCTATCTTTTATCTTTAGCAAAAGCTTCCATAGAGGCTAAAGGTGCACTTGTAAACTATGTTCTACTGTTCACTGTGATTTAACCTTCAGCCTTTCTCTCATTAGCATGTTTTTAAAAGGAGGCTGAGGAAGGGGGAGAAGAACTTGAGAATAGGAAACAATGGCAATGTTTTGGCACTCAGTACTGGAGGCAGGCAGTGTTTGAGAACTAGAATATGGCCAGTGAGTATGTAGCAATAGCAGACGCTGTTAAATTCATAGAACAAAATTCTGCTAAGAGGCAAGCACAGACTTAGTCCAGAGAACTACATATTTGCTGAACACTTTGGGTGTTTGGATCCAGACATCTCTGATTTCATTTGGTACTACAGAGCAACAGCTACAGAAGACAGAAAGAAGCTCACCAGTTTTGTGGGGGCCAGATGTATCTTACAAAGTGCCAAATGCCTTCAGCTTCCCCTGGAAATCAAGGGAATCCAGGGCCTTGTTATATCAACTTCTTTAAAAACTCTTGGTTTGTATTAGGAAGAATCATAGTAAGCCTATCATTAACAAATAATTAAATGTTTCCTTTGTTTCTGAGGAAGGACTTGGGGAAAGGAGCAAGTAATGGCATGCAGAGAAGGTTCCCTTAACTGTATCATAATGTGGCAACAGCACTATTTCATTATATTCTTTAATTTTGTTTGAGAGTCTTTCTTTCCCAGCTTTAAAAATAAAAACCAACTTGTCTTTATTTCAGATGAGTCTCTTGAGTAATTTCAGACCAGTTGAGCCAGAATGAATTTTGTGTGGCTTTTTTCTCTTTTTTTTCTAATGTGAACTTCTCCAGCAGGAACACATTTGAGATCCGAAAGCAAGTTTTACTCATGAGATGAGCCAAATTTATGTCTAAACTCGCTAGAAGGGCTCTGCTGCTAAGATTTATTTTTTTTTTACATAAGAATTTGTAATTTTATTGGAATGCTTGCAGTCTTTCCGAACATTTTTCCCAAAACTTTGCTTTCTGCCCCAGGAATCATGGTACCTTTGTTTAATTCTGTCAGAGTTACTAAAAGAGCTTACTTCTCTCTTTCCCCCCATCCCTTCCCCGCCCCCCCCCCCCCCCCCCGCTTACATTTTACTGTTGATGTAATCTGTGCATGCTTAGTTTGTGAAGTACAATATAAGTATACTCACTTTCTTTTTTTCTTAATGAACCTGTCATTCTTTATAGTTGACTCCATTGATGTATGTATTATTAGTAGAATATAGCACGAAGTTTGGAGGAGCCTACAGAAATGCCACTTTTGCATATGTTAGCCGAATTAACTGAAAATCTTCAAAGTTGTTATGGTGAGTGTACACTGGACAGCTGAAACTTAATATGTGCTAGAGATGGGATTTTACAACCTGCTTTTCCTTTGCCATTCTAAATATATTAAAATGGTCTCTTATGTCCCTCCAGTGATCATACTGTTGTATTATCAAAAGTAATAGAAAGTTAATTCAAAATGGCACTAGAATTTATGTTGGTAGGGTGAGCAAATACCAAGTTCCAACCCAGGTGCAGTGGAAGCTGATGGTCTAAATGGATGGTCACCTCCCACCATACAACACTTTGAGCCTTTTGTTCAGACCACCACTACCCAGTGGCATCCTTTTGTAGTCATCTGTATACACAAAGTGATGATCACTGAGATGAGTCCACCGGAAGGCAGGCTCCTGGGTGAAAGGCTGAAAGCAGAGGCTCTGTAAATATAGGCTTTGATCGTGACAGAACAAGAAATTGGCTTCAAACCTAACAGTTTTGCTTTAATTGTCGTACCGGAATACTTCGTTTGCCGGCGTGGTCTGGTTTTTAGACAAATGTATGCTGCCCTCTAGTGCTGATGCTCTCGGCCTGGAGCTGCCTGAAGGAAGGGAAACCGGTGACATGGGTCTGCTTGGGCGAGGAGTGGCTTTTTGCCACGGCTAGTCCAGTTTGGGGTATTTGGTCGTTAACAGAAGGCAATTAAGCTCTTGTGATATTAGTTTAGAGATGAAGGATATTTAACAGATGTAACCTTACTTGCACTGGATATTTACTGTAATTTATTCTGCCTTTACTACTTTTACTTAGACCATGTAAGAGAGTGTGAGATATGAAGCAGTGTTTTTAAAGACTAATATCTTATCCAAAGATATTCCATATGTCTAAATTTAAACATCAGTTCACTCACAATATCTGGCGTGCTGATGCTCTCTGTGCACTTGGTTTTCTTTTAGGTATCTGACTACACAATGAATGTGACTGAGTAATTTTTTTAAATTGCTTTAAAATTTCAATATATCCAGCAAGAAATACTTCAGCCTAAAGTCAACATTAATCCTATCTATTACATTATTTGAGAGTGGGAAAATGATAAAGGTGCACTGAAGAGACAAAAGCATTTGGGGTTTTTGCATTGTGATTTTTGCTTCATTTTCTCTAGAGATGTTTGTCAATCCCCCGCCCCCACAACATATTTCTCTGGTGATGGCTACAATAAGCATGGAAAGATTAAAAAAAATCCCAAGTCTAGAACATTAAATTGTAACAATGATACCCAGAGGAGTACAGAACTGGTTAATGATTTAAAGTATTGTGCCCTAATGCTTCTATTTTAGCCAACAGTAGAGAATCTGTAGACGGCACATGCCCAGATCAAAGCTGATCATGTCAATGTCATTCAAGGAGGGAGAGATACCTTCCTTTCCCCCTTCTCTCCCCCTACTCTTTTTTTAAACAAAGTATGACATCTGAGGAACAGTGTGTTGATTGTTCCACTGCCAGGATACGCATAATGGAAACATTAGCTCCAAGATAACTTTTAATCTGTCAGCCTAATGGCTCCTTAATGTGTAGAGGGCTTTAAATGTATGTCAGCCAGGGCTGTATAAAGTAATATAGTTTGTGGCCTGAATGGATCTAGATGACTCCACACCATGACACAATATGGTTTATTATTAAGTATCAGCTCATCAGCTTATTCCCACGGTCTTGGACAAGCTTCTCCATGTTCCAGTAACAGATTATGTGAGAAAAAGCTTGCAGTGCATTTTTTTCTTTTACTTTTTTCTTTTTTTCTCTTCCCTTCCAAACTACAAGTTTCATCCCCAGCTGCACTGGAAGCCCTGAAGTGTATTTACAGCAGGCTGCACTTTATCACACATCAGCTTGACTGCTAGTTTACACTGAGCATTTATGCAGCTCCCTTGGCCCAGGATGCAAACTTCACATCTTTGTATTCCTATCACCTTCACTGCAAATTTTTCCAACATCCTCTCCCTGTTGACTGCTTTCCTTCCCCTCCCCTAGTCTCACTTCCCCACATACTCCCCCTTTTCTCCCCCTCTCCCTACAAACAGGCCAGTGAGACTTGACATGTCACAGTACTTGTCTGTGCAGGATACTTGCAGTAATTCACTGTCTTAGTTTGCCTACTCAGATTCCTCTCACCTCTATCTTAGGTGTGAAATCCCAACGTCATTGCTATAAAATGGATACAGATTTGATTTTGTGCCTTTTGGTAATTTCTTTCAATCAGGAAGACCACTTTGTGCCCCATGCTGTAGGAAGTCCAGAGGAAAATGTTGCCACTCTCTGGCATCCCTGTGCAGTGAGCAGAGCTAAGAGGTTACCTTCCTTTGGTGTTGTTACCCACAGAGGGAGGGGAGAATCGGGATCAGCAGTTTGCTGCTGAAGCAATGTCTTCCTTCTCCAGGAAACCTGCAATGGATCACATTCCCCAGTGCATGAGGACCTCTTTGAGAGTATTTGGGGACCACTCTGTGACTGTTGTGGCCCTAGTGTCAGAATTCTGCTTAGCCACAGAGTTCTGCCCTCCATTTTCTCAAGCACAACCTAACCCCATTAAGCACAAATACTTTCTGGGGAATTTGTGTTCCTTTCTGCTCATATTTAATGTTTCTATTCTCTTTAAAATAAGTAAGTATAAAAAAAAATAAGGGGAGTTAACATTTGTGCATTTGTTATTTGAACATGTGAGTATTTTATGATACTATTTTAGGGATTTTTGTGTACTTTTGGTTTATAGCTATGATATTTTAGGTCTTTATAAAATAACTCTTCTACAGTATTCGGCATTTACCTCCTTATCTGTTGTATGATTCTCTTTCTGTTGCTCCTTCTGCTCTAATTTAAGGAGCCTAGATCCTGTGTCTTGAGTCCAAGGTGGAGCATTCTGGAAACTGCAGTTGCAACAAACAGATAGATCCTGTCATATTAGCAAGAACAGCTGCAGCTCTTCTGTTCTTTGCTTGTGCCACATTGCAGTTTTCGAGCTTGAGCTTCCCCACAATGTCTGTGGTTTCTTTCAGAGTGAAAGTCTGAGTGGTCCTCAAGAGGAAATGGCCTCAGATTGTGCCAAGAAAAGTTTAGGCTGGCTGTTAGGAAGAATTTCTTCACTGAGGGCATAGGGATGGCTTGTCCAAAGGGATGGTGAAGTTCTCAGCCCTGAAGGTATTTGAGAGTTGTATAGATGTAGTGCTTAGGGATATGGTTTTGTAAAGGACTTGTCGGTGTTAGGCTCATGACTGGTCTTTTCCAATCTAGGCAATTCTGTGGTTACATACTTGGCTGCTTTTGGGAGGATGTAGTGACACAGATCCTTTACACCTTGTGATCTCAAATTCCTGTGTCAGAGATTTCATAGGCTGGATCACATTCAGTAGAAACAATTGTTCTGTTCCACCAAAAGTCACTATGAAGTGCAAAGAATTCTGTGTATAAATTCAGGATTAAATTTGGTCCATTGTGCAGAACATGGACCAACAAAATAACTCAACAAGCATTCTTTTTTTCACTTTTGGCTCTAACAGATCTCCAAAGGTAAAGGATGTCCTGATTCTAATTGCTCAAACTATTGTTCTTGTTTATAAAAATATATTTCTACATAAACAAGTATGAAGGCATAACTATAAATTGATAACGTCTGCAAGTTAAAGCAGAAGACTGAGTGACTTAGCCACTCAGCATTTTGGGGGAGGAAACAAATGCTCTTGTTCGGTTTTATTTTGGGTTTTTTGGTATTTTTAAAGTATCTCTGAGGTTACAACCACAACACACTAGAACTAAAAGGGCACTGTTTGGATCCAAGTGAACCTTGTTTATTGTTTGGGGTTTTTTTTCCTGTTACTGTTAGATATTTAGCATCTCTCTGCTCCTTTCACTCATTCCAGGCTCCCCCCCTCACTTGCTGTGAAGCTTCCCATGTATCTGCACTCCCTGAGCTGACTTGTATGAATGTCGGGCTAATGTTTTTGTGGGTTTTGTTTCATTTGGTGGATAAATTTTGATACTTTTCACAACATTCAGTTGTTTGAATGTTATTAATGGTGAATATAAAGAAGACAGCTCAGGTAAAATTAGATGGAGTGAATTTTTTAATTTTTTTTTCTTTTAACTTAAATGACAGTGAGAAGATACATAGCTTAATTATCTGCATTTAGGAGGAAAAACAACCTATGCGCTACTGAAGGTGAGAGATAGGGCTCCTAATTTCCTGAAAATCTCTGGTACTTACTTTCTCGTGGAAAGTCAAAGTGGAATTGGAAGCAAGTTGTCAACTATACAATTTGATAAATTTTTAGAATTTCCATGAAGATAAATATAAAATGAAAAATTATTAAGCTCCTGTACAAAAGATTTTTTTAAAATTTTAAGCCAGCTTTACCAATCTCTTAGATGAAAAGATTTTGAAGAGTTTTAAATTAGTTCAACTATATTTGCCTCAGTCAGTAGCACTGCAGGCTTGAAACTGTAGATAAGTATTTATTCTCCTCTAAATGTTGTAGATAGGGAATTATTTTCCTTTAAAGGAAGTTTATATTAATATTTAAGGGAATTTTGCAACTTCTGTTCATTAGTTTTAGAATATGCCCAAGTGCCTATGAAAAAAAAATATAATGATATTGATATTTCATTTTGAAGGGTCTCAAAACAATTTACAGGTTCTTCGTGTAACCACACTGAAATGCATCCAGCTTCTTTGTGGAACATGGCAGCTGTTTAATAGCCCATAGCAAAACTATACAACAGCAGGTTGTAGAAAAAGAGATGAATAGGGATCAAATACAAATTGTCAGTGGAGGATTTAGGTACTGTACTCAAATTAAAGTTAGATGAAGTGGAATTCTGCTAGACTATTGAGTCTCTGTATGAAGTGCAACACTCTCTGACCACAGCTCCTAGTATGAGGACCTATGTTTAGCTCATGCAAAAGATGGGCAGAGGGCTGTATGCTGAAATGTAATCCCTTATGTGTACTGTAAAACAATGTAACAAACTAATTTAATTGTGAATACTTTACTCTTTGCATTTGTGGAGGGGTTTATTAAAAACATTTGATGTTAAAATGAGTGCCTTGAGGGGGATCTTGGGCAGATGTGTCAATAGGTTTTAATGAGGGTAGCTAAGTGTTGGCTTGACTGCTTAGTTTTAGTAATCCCTATTTAAAGGAAACTACACTCTACTGCAGAAGGCAGTTTCACTAGCAGCTGCCCCAGCTGTGATAGCAGAGGTGGGTTTTCTAAATAGATCCAGAGCTTTATTTGCAAGGGGAGAAAAGAAGACAACATGATGCTGCCAGACAACAATTCCCTTAGGTCACCGTTGGCCTGAGCTGAATTTTGACCTTTGACTGAGGCTGTGTAATGTATAGGTATAGCACATCCCACTGCAACATGTTTTACCATTTTCCATACTTGCACCTGAAGAGTTTCAAATAGGAAAGTATATGGAGGTCCCACTGCACCATAGCTCTCTGCAGTACATGCCCAGTTTAAAAGGAGCAAACATGACTTGAGCAATTTTTCATGTGCTTTAGTATGCATGTATTTATTTATTTATTTATTTGAATAATTGGGGTTTCCTTCAGCTAAGGAAAAGCTGGTGTTGCTGACATTACAATGTGTTTGTGAAGAAAGACTGATACCACAACACATGCAAGCAACTGCAAGGTCGTTACTTACCCAGCATAATTAGAACATCCATTCTGAAAGGGAAAAACATTTAAAAGATAAAGAGTAAATTTAAAAATTATTCTTCCCCATGCATTTTTTTCATAATTATAGTTTTAACAGCCTGTGGTGATGGTAGAAGCAGCTACTTAAGAAAAATTAGAAGCCTCATTCGGGAAAGATGATCCCTCAAGAGACCTTGTGTTGTCATTTCATAAGAACCACAAGCAGAAACCTCATTCAGGATGCTGTGTGTTGTTTTGATGTATAGGGGGTATGCATAGCTTATTATGGCCAATGCTAGATATTTTAATTAAAAAGTACAACAACCACAAACCTATTGTTTTGCCCTTATACATTCCCTTGTCTGTTTGCAAAACCACAAGCATACTTCCACTCCTGAACTGCAAGGAATGAATACTATAACACATAGGCAGCAGAGAAGAAATAGGTTTCTTAAATTCACATGCGACATGTCTTAGCGTTGAGATTCTCATTGCAGCACAAAAGCTTTCTGTAGTTTCCCAAGTTTTCTGTGGTTGCCAAAGGGAGGTGGGAAATGGAGAGGAAAAATGAAACGAAAGAAAGAAAGTAAAAAACCAAAATGAAACTAAACAAAACCCAATCACCACATTTAACATATTAGCAAGATGATTGTTTTGCAAATAACCTTCATGATAAGTAAAGTCTCATGACAACAATTTCAACTGTGCTTTTATCAAGACTCTCTGAGTGGTGCGTGTAATATGCCTGGCAATCAAATCACAGCTGTGTGCCTGGGCAGGGAAAATCTCTGCGGAGACAACACTTCCTTAATTTAAACAATTGTAGGCTGCAGGAGTTCAAAAATTTCAGCTGACTTTAACTGTCACTAGCCCAAGCACCTTTATCCCCAGGCGAGCAGCAGCAGCTGGATTTCATTTCCTGCTGCCAGACTGTCGGACATCTTTGCTGAACATCCCATGAACTGAGCGCCTTTACTTTAAGGATTTTATTCAAGGTGACAGCTCCTCACACTTTAGCGTTCAGATCACCTCAAGTAGCTGAGATATCAGTGAAAATGAGAGCACTTCTCCAGCAAACTCCAAATTTAGATTGACTGAGGTTATCCTTAGGCCTCTAGACCCAGCCTCCATGACAGCACAGGCCTGCCAGTAACTTTAAAACTACAGTGGAGTTTGTAATGATGTCTGGGGAGAAATATTCTGCCCGAGCAGTGGAGGATACTATAAGCAATAGGAAATGATGTCAGATTTAGTTAGGGATGGAGACAGTGCTAGAATATACTTGGCATAATATGGCACCGGTATCTCTGTCAGCATCTCTGTTTTCTGTCACCGCACACAATCCCGGGCCTGTCTGTAGCCCTGACAGTGTCTTTTCAGATCAGGTTATTGCCAACTCACAGACTGGCTCAGTGCAGCACCATACAGCCCTCTTTGTTTGAAGTCTGCCCTTTTGTCATTAATGCACTTGATGTCTATTTAAATCTGACGGTGAATGCAGTATCTGTTTTCCTGTCAAGAGATCATTGACAATATTAATACCTCATGTCCTTGCCTCATTTTCTAAGCACTGACACCTAGCTACAGTCTCCAGCATTCATCAAACAGCACTCTCTCACCAGCATCTCTATAAACAGTCTTGCTTCCAGTCCTTAAGAAATGCGGCAGACCTCAAACAAGACTTTTATCAATGCCAGTGAAAAAGGAGTCTGAAGAATGCCATTAATAAACTGTTCATATCCTTTACATTTAGAGCTCTAAATGGCCTTGTTACCAACCTAATGCCTGCTGCAGTTTAACTTGGAATATCATCTGTTCAGGGGGAAAAACCTTGCTTTTCATTAGATACTCATTTAGGAATGATAATCTCATCCTTTGAAGGTGGAAACAGCTCCACTGGTGAAATTATTGAAATTGAAAATATTGAAGAAAGCTCCATGGAGGGGAAAGAGATCAGGCACTGCACCATACAGTCCCCATTTGTGTTATTCTAAAGAGCAATGTACTTTTCACAACAAATGACAGGCCTATCAATTTACTTATTTTTCCCCATAGAAATGTGTAAATATGTTGATGTCTTAGAAGAAAAGAGCAGCATGGGTTAACATTAATCTTGCACAGACATTCCCTTCTATGGCTTTATTGATTATCTATCTGGTTTATGTTATACTACAAAAATAGGTACAGAATATAAAAGCTTGCATACTTAATTCATATGGCAGGTGGGCATAGTGTTTGCTCTGTGAGTCCTGGAAAGCTAAAATGGCAGTGAATTGAGGTACCTGCTCCTCCCCCATCTTTGCCCTTTATGTGAAGACAGTGTTTGTCTCCTTTGGGCTAGGTTATGTTTGCCCATGTAGGAGTGAGTTAGGTACTTCAGTGACTGCTTTGCTAAGACACTCCCAAGGTAGAGGAGACCCTTTCACCTTCCTTCTGTGCATGGGAGATGACTTTTATTTGACTACACATGCCTGAGGGAACAAAGAACAACTCTGCTAGTAAAATTTAGCATCTTTGAAGATGTTCACAGGTGGGATATGACTGTGAACTTACGCTTTCACATACCACTTAGTACCACCAGAGGGGATGCTTTTGAATAAGCTTGTGAGATCTGTGGATATGTGTCTCACCCACAGCAGTTAGGACTTCCTCAGGCATCTTGCTGCCTATACCCACTGAGAATAATGTGCCTTATTCTCCAGAAGCAGTGTTCTGGCTGATTTTTTTAAGCATTCTCTATGTACCAATATTTAACATAATTTATAATTGCATCTTGCTCATGGGATGTTATTTGGAGAGCTACCCTGGAAACATTTTTACTAAATGTTTATTTGTATGCCTGGGAAAAATACTGAAATCTGGAGGGCTAATCATTAGAAAGTCCCAAGTTCTAGCCCATGTCTGTTGATGACTTTCTGTGTGGGTTTCAGCTGGTCACTTCAGTTCTCTGCCACTACAAAGCAGGGATGGCTTTGGTGCTTGTAGAGTGATTTTGTGAAGGTTTGAAAAGTTTTTCCTGCATCCACTGTAACTGTAGCTTTTTCTGCTTCTTACTGTGTGGTTTTAGTCATCAGGAAAATCCTGTATACATGTATCAGGGAGATTACAGAGAGTTCAAAAATGTAACTTCAACCCAGACTTTCTAATTTTTAAAAGCAAGGGAGAAGTACTGTGATTTAAAATGTGTATGATGTGTCAGTGTGTTGTCATTCAATTTTTGAAGGTACTTGTGGGTGTATGTTTAACAGGATAGGTGGTGCAAGTATTTGAAGATGTTTTCTCAGTGGATTCAAAACTGACAATTGAAATGGCAATAGTGAATATTTCTTTTGCAGGACAAGAGAAAACTATTCCCTTCCCTCCTTTTAACGTCTCTGGTTATGTGCTTTATTTGTGTATTATGCCACTGCTGACCTAATTACCATTAATTTCCTTTTTCTTGTAGGCATTTTGGGGAAATGTCGCTACATTTACTACGGAAAACATTCTGAGGGCAACAGATTCATCCGAGATGACCAGCTATAAAATGCAGTGTTGTTTTGTATCTCTTCAATCCCTCCACATAAGAAGCACAAATTGCATCTGAATTTTAAGCACGTAACTAAAGTCCTCTAGTGCCTTCTGCTGACTTTGCCAAGCCTGTCAAGATCATCCTTCTATCTTAGTCTGAATAGTCACATAGAGATTGACATGATTGCCTTTAAGCAGGTCCCATCCACCAGTGTGACAGACAGCTGCAGCCGAGCACCCAGCCTGACAGGAGGAGCACCGTGATGGATTGCCTGGTCCAATTGCTGCTCGCAGAAGAGCAGGGGTCACACCTGGGGCTTCAGTGAGCATGCTCCATCGGTCGGCGCCTTAGCAAAAGCAGCGCGTTTATCTCCAGCTTGCCTGTTGAGTGAAAGTGGCTGGTGATATCAAAGTGTTTATAAAAGAGAGAGGCTATAATTTCAGATGAAAAGCCCTTATTTTTTGCCCTGTGAATTAAGTGCTTGTGTTTCTATCATCTCATATATGCTTTCACAAATCCTTTAACAGTGCAGGGGTTTTTTTGTTCTGTTTGGTGTGACTCCCTTACACCCCCACCCCACGATGAGCCTAGATGGGTTACTTTTTCTTTCAACAAGGGTAAAAATGATCTCCTAAAAATATTTCACCCATGCAAAGTACTATCACTTTGTATAGTTGTTTAGATGCAAAGAATTTAAGCAATTTTGGAGACAAAATTTGCTAATTCTTACATTACATCTCATCATTTACTAACTCTGACCTTCAGAAAAATGATAAATTTTTAGTAGTGATGCAACTTAACTGTATATACTTAGAAGAAGCTCTCAGCTGTGATATTGACAGTGTGTATTTTTCCTGCTTTATTGCACAAGATACTTTTTTAATTGTACAGAGGTTAAATATAAAATTAAGAGCTTGAATTTAGGAAAAAAAACTAAAACCCTATTTAAAAGGAATGGTGTAAAAGAAAATTGCTACCAGATGGATATGATTACTCAGAGGGGGGAAATAGTCAATAAAATTAACTAGGAGAATTAACATCTTTACTAATATGGAGATGAGTTCTAATTTATCCTGTTTGATGTCTACATAAGAAAAGGCTATTGTCAAATTTTCAGTGGAAAAAAATTAAACTGCCTGCCTATTTCTTGCTTTTCTGATGAACCAATTGGACATATTTAGAATCATGAACTCGTTACTGGAAAAAAAAATCCTAGTACTTCATGCATGTATTGTGTTAAGTACTGCTGGATACAGTGAGATTGGCCAAGAAATACACAACAATTCTGACTTCTGATCTATTCCAAACCTGGGTGTATTTGTCCCAGTTGAGAGCCATCACTGTCTGGCTGTTCTTGAATTGTCTGAACTTAGTTTGTGGTCTTAAGTCACTTTCCTGGTTGGGGGGGTTGGGGGTGGTGGTGGTGGAAAGTCAGTTTTTAGAAGTTGCCTACTTTGGGGAGCTATTAGCAGCTAGAGTTGCAGGTGGAAGTGAATGTCGAAGTCAATCATGAAATCAGGCTTGACCGATGAAAAAGAGTGAGATACTGACAGGGTGACAAAGGAAAGCTTACTGCTGGTGAATCTTTTAGGCCTTAGTAAATGGAAGCCTTCACTCACTCTGAAAGTCTATAATAAATCTTTAACAGATACTCAAAATCTGTGATGAACATAAAACTATCCAGTTATGACTACCTGTGGTTCAAACTGAGCACTGAACTATTTGCCATACCATCTGGTGTCTAGAAAGGATATTTGGCCACTTGTAATGCCGCTGCTAATGTCACACATGGCTACAAATGAAACATCAATTCACATTAGAAGTTCTAGGAGATACAAGATAAAGCAAAACTTCATACCTTTTTTCTAAATTAAAACTATCATTAGAAATATTAAAGGCACATGCCTTCTCTACTGGTTCCCAAAACAGCAGTCCTTGTTTGTTCCTATCATGTCTGTTTTGATACCTCCACACATTTTGGCCATGGCATATTATAGGCAGAAGGGTTCCGAAGAGAGGTGTTTAGAATAACCTAATGTCACTTTCAGTCTTGTTGCATATATGTTCTTGTCTTTATAAAGGCTTTAACCCTGCCTCAAACAATAAACAGCACTTGCAAACTGACCGCATGATGTTTCCTTCTTTATTTTTGCTTGTTTACTTTTCCTATTGTCAAAACCATTTGTATCATTTTCAGGAGTGTTTTCTTCCCAGCAAAGCTTTGGAGGCAAAAATATTTTTGGAATGAGATGTAATCAAAGTCTTTTCCATTTTGGTGTTTGTTTTTATTTGGGGGATTATATACCTATAGTTAAATATGATACATTCTTAATTGAAATTTGCTCAAAGGAAATTTATACTAAATGTCACTGATTCTGGAAAAATCAGAGGATAATATATGAACAATTATTTTCTATTCCTAACAAATATTAGAATATCATTTCAAAACAAGCATCGATATTTATTATTGTTTAATTAGCATCACTCATTTTTAATTTGCAAAGCATTTTGTTTTCAGATGTCTTCTGCTGAAGATCTTTTTAAAGACATGGAAAACTTTTCAAACCTGGGGCTGCTATCGATACCTGTTTCTTTCCTCACTGGGAACTGTACCTTAATTTCTTAACTGAACCAAGTATCATTTAGAATGAAAGTTGGTGTCAAGTAATCTGAGAGTCTACGCTCTCTTGCTTTACTCCGCTTTCTCTCTATATGGCACATCTTTCCCTTTCAAGTCTAACTAGACTTATTTAAAATAAAACATGTGCTTACCAAGCTATAAGGATTTGAAAATGCCTATCTTCCCAAGGAACCACTGTGTTCTTAGTTCTTTGTGTTGTTACAAGAAGACTTTTTGACAGGTATATTTCTTGATGGTTAACAAGATATGGGATCCAAAGTATGTTTCAATAATTAATCTCCAAATACTATAAATGTTTTTGAAACATCTAAACTTCAGGGCTATGTTCAGCCTTGTGATGACCAGTAGTTTGGCTTTTGGCAGACATCATAAGTCTTCACAAGTGAAGACTAGGTGAATGGTTTTACTAGGAGCTGCCTGTAGTAGCTATGCTTAATGTATTCCTAACTTTATGTAGTGAAAATGTCAATGCCTAACCTTGTAATTAAAAGGTTAGATAAATGACTTTCAGTGAAAATCCTGCCGTTATGGATACACAGACCAAACTTTAGAGCAGACTGGCTCTAATTGCATGTGTAACACGTGTAAAAGATTTATGGTATCACTGAAAATATGTTACCACCAAAACTGCTTTTTTTCTCCTTTCTTAAGGCTGAGTTTCAGAATACTTATTCTGGTATTCCTTTACTCAAACTGTGAGTCCCTTTGGAAGGCTGTTATGCATCTCCCTATTTAATATTTGTTTTTTTGAGCAGAACGTTACTTGATTGCTGAATGTTCAGTTCTTGTGTCTTCACTGCAGATGAAAAATCACTGTATGTTGCTCCCATTTAAGTCAGAACAAAAAAAGAAACAACCTTGTCTGTGCTTTTGAAAATTCTCTCTGTAATTACAGGGTTCACTTACTGCCAGTGGATGTATTAATATTTTTTTATTCCTGCCAGCAATATGAGTATGTTGGGAAACATTTACCCCCAGTAGAACTTCGCTAGACGCAGCTTTTGTGGTGAGGTTCTGAATCAGCCCATTTTATACTGACTCACACTGAGTCTTACCACATATTTCTTCTTTATGTGGTGTGATAGTTGGCATGTGTCTTTGCTTGCTCAGTTTGGGAAAGTTTATTCCTTTTATTCTTTGTACAACTGTCTGTCTTTCCGCTTTGTTAAATGGTTGGCATATGTGAAAGAAAGAGATGAAGTTCAGCTTTACGGAGGTGTAACCTTATAGCCAAGACTGAGACTCAATGTTTGACACTTAGATTTCTAAGTATCCATTTGCAGGCTCAGCCTGGGGAGTATGACAGCGAATCAGGTGATATGAAGTCAGGAGTCTTGCATGGCTTGCTAGCTGTTGTCCTCTGTTCCTAAAGATCTCTAGCTGCATTCTTGTCTGCCTCAATTGCCATGTCATTGCTCTGCAAGCAAGTGATGGCATGAAATAGGTAAGTGCTCCCCTTTTGTTTTTAAAGTGATATTTCTGCTTCACTCCCTGTAGTGTAACAATTGAAATACATAGTTTGCTTTTTCAGTGTTTTTATATGTACACCTGCTAACCATTACATCTCACTGTCTAGTCTTTTTCTGCTATTTAGTTAAAAATTGTTTTCTGCATTCCTTTCTACTTGTAGTAGCAAGAATAAAACAAAGCACACAAGATATGATTCTGAGAAAACAAGTCTAAATATGTTCCTGCTGGACTGTGCCTATGCTATCAACTCTGTCACAATTGAGTGTAGTTATGAACAAACACATCTAAATGGTTTGAAAGACCAAGATGCCTTCTGCTTTGGAGCCTTCTTTAGAACTGGTCATTGACTGTGAACAACTGATAAAGCCTTTGATTTCCTGATGCCACCCTATGACTTTAGGGGACTTGAGAATGTTGTCTTACCTAAAATGAGTTAATGCTTATTTTACTTCTAATATCCAAATAACCTACCAAGATCTTTGATTAAATGAGATTTAGGCCCACAAAAATGGCTTCTTCCAATAATTTACAACCTGTTCTTGCAAAGTCTTAAGAGCATTTTCTTTGATGTTTGTTATCTGAGAATACTCAGGATATACTTAGTACACCTACTTCATGGAAGATGGCTGAATTAATATATTTTCCATATACAGTACTAAAGCAGCTGAATCTTTCTGAAAGTTACCTTTTAGGTTAGGTGACTCTGATGGACTTGCCTCTGGTGGTGTTGTCAACCTGAAGCTGACCCTTTCTTGGAGTTGCTGACAATTAGATTAAGTTTTCAGATCAGGATTTTCACAAGCCTTCAAGGAGCAGATATTTTTAAGGACAAACTAAGTTGTGGTCTTGGCACATTCACAAAATATCATCATCATTTCAGCATCCTTAGCATTTTAAGGGAACAGCATCTTGGAAAATATGTTTATTTCTAGCTTAGTTGTGTTCATAGGTTTCAATGCAAAATAGATTTCACATTATCACATTCCATGCAATGTTTGGGCTGTGAGAGCAAGTTCTGAAATATGTTCAAAACATCTCACACAAGTTTAAAATTTCTTGCAAATATTTTGCATCCTGTTTGAAAGTTTTGCTGCCAATTCAAATATGAAGGTGTAAGCTCAAGGGGGTCTTTAAATCTCATTTTATCTTATTCTAGAAGATTTATAGCAAATCGCCTCACTTCTCAACAATTCCATGGATCCTCTTAGAACAGAAATACATCCTTCTGGTATTTTAGTTTTATAGTAAAACAAATATAATTCTATTTGAAAATGTGAATATTAAGTTTTAATCCAGTATTGTATTTGGAAACAAAGAGGATCTTCACAGATTTCTTCAAATCATACTCTGGAGAAAATCAGAGGCAGAAAAGTACAGCTTCAGAAATTCTGCTGTACATTTAACAGAGAAAATCAAATAAAGAATACCAAGTAACTGAAGTTGTTATCACCTGCATAATTTCTATCTGTAATTGCCCTTCTACTTTTAAACTGACACTATTTTTGCAATTGAGTGTTTAAGATTCAATACAGGGAAAACAAAAAATGGAGATTTCTGAAGACAATCTGCTTATTCATTTTATAGGCTTCTCTGGTTTTATAAGACCTTTGGAACAATGTGTGCACTCAATTATCTAGCATTCGGTATATCTACCAAGTAAGCAGACAGTTGTGGACTTCAGGGAATTTTGAAACACGCTTGCTGTTCAACCTTAACAATTTTCTTTTACCTAGGAATTGTTTTCAGAAAATCCTATATAATGAAATTTCTGTTTAAGTTGATAGCTGTAAATGAGGGCACAGTTGCTTCATTTCCTTTTGACAATAAGCCAAATTCATCCCTAGTGGAACTCCATTGATTTAACTCTACTTGAGCTAAGCTACACTGGGGATGAATTTGGCCCAGCTTGAGATTTTTTTTTTATTCATATTTTCTTTAATTTCCTTTAGCTTACTAGTCAATTTAGGACTGCTCAGAGGATTACAATGCAAGAGAGGGGAAAAGCAAAACTTCTCCGCTCTAGAGTCATTTCCTTTTTAATACCCTACTGATTTAACCATGAGTTGTAATGTGTTTCAAGTAGCCAAATTTCAACATCAATTTTGGAAGAGAGTTCACTGTACTTTGAGTCTCCTTCCTTGGCTACTTCCCAAACCACCAAATCACCACCTAGTATACAATGCACATATTATGTAAGGCAGTGGAAATGTCAGTGCACTGGGAAATTATTAGGGTAAACTACAGTTATCAACTGGTGCCTGATATGGTTAGCTTGAGCTTCACTGATTACTCACCTCCTTGGCCATTACTTCAGAGAAAGGTGGAGCTGCAAGATCTCAACATCTGTTATGCCTATCTTTCCCCCAGCTACTGCTTGCTGTACTTAGGGTTTCTAAGAGTCTTAGGTGAGTTTCCTCCATGCGGTGTTCATGATAGTATTTTATTTATTTGTTTGTTTGTTTATTTATTTTTGGGTTTTGCTTTCTGTGGGTTCATACTTTACTCAAACCGTAAATCACTGTGTTGAGTAAGGGGTTAGCAAACCTGGCCTGAGTGTCAGGCCTCCAGCAATTCTCTCAAACCAGGGTAGTTCTGGGTTTCATTATGAAAGGTTTGCACAGCTCTAGCTAAGCCCTCATTTTCCACTTTCAGATAAATGCTTTTTCAGCTGTATTTATGAGGCTTAAGAGTGAAAAAAACCTACTGGCTGTTAATGATAGTCACAAGTTTGTATCATAAGCACATTCTGAGTCTTATCCTCTTTCCATTCATGTCAGTGGTAAAACTTTCAACATCAGTGGCAGTATGAGCAAAAATCACAAAATGTAGGAATGCACACCTGTTTAAAAGGAATAAAAGTAAAAGTCTGTCTTGAACTAAAAAAGCCAGAGATAGGATCACTTGAACCTTCATTTTGCACCAAGAGGTATTTAGTGGCTATATAGAATCTGTCATGTTTCAGCTTCATGCTGAAATGGTTTGCATTATCTTGTAGGGCATCAAAATACAAATTAAAAAAAAATAAATAAAAAAAGACTGTGATATGAAGAATGAGTGTCTATCACCCATGATAAGAAAGAAGCCCAGATTCATTAGCTTTGAAGCAGCTACTAGCTGATAAGTTTCTGGAGCTTTGTTATATACCAAAGTGGAAATTAATATTATCTTGCAGAATTTCACTCTATTCCAAAAGTAATTATATTTAAACAGTTATTGAGGTCTGATGAGTGTGATTTATGGTTTTTTCTCAGATCAAAACACAAAGGATTTAGTCAATAAAGCATTCTGCTACATTCTCCATTTGGGTTTCAGTGCTTGGTGAGTTCACATTTTACCTAACTGGAACACCAGCTTGGAAATCTGGACAAATGCTCTAGACCTGCAAACTTGGCTAATGAATGTTTTACAGGAAGGTAAGAAAAGTATGCTTCAGGTCTATGAGTGGTTTACTTTAAAAAGATACTAAAATAAAAACATATATCCTAGTTTCTTTATTGGAATAATACAGCTAGTGTGAATTTACCTGAGAGGATACTGAGACTTAATTACCTGAAACAGTCCCAGCTCTTTTGCAATAACATACAAAAAGAATTTTGATCTTATATTGTTTTGATTTTGTACAAAATGCTGTATTTAAATTTAGGCTACTTTTAATGCGAAATTTCATCTGTTGCTGGTTGGTTACCTCCCCTCATTTCCACATGGAAGAAAGGTAGCATCATGAAAGGTTGGGGTTTCTTGTTGATTCTTAACTAACCATAGCTGGCCCTTCCCACTTTTCTATCTGCTGCTCTCTGATTACCTAATTATATGAAATGCTAAAGTAAACTTTTGTCTGTGTGCACTGATAGTTCTGGTTATATGATTTTATGATTTGTTTAGTATTCTTTCATTTAGTTTTCTGTGCAGCAAATACAAAGGTGACTGAGGAAGCATTAGCTTTTAAACTAGCTTACTTGGAGTTTAATACAGTTAATGAATTTTTAAGTTTGGAGTTGTAGTCTTTCATCTAGCACTGAAATAAATGGTGAAACAGTGCCTCAGGATAAACCAAAACAAAAATGCATGATGTGTTGGATACCCAGAAAATGCTGGGCACAATGCTGAGGACTGGAATGCTCATCCATCCAAACGGTTACTGCATTTTACTTGAATTTTTAGCCCTTTACAATGTCTCAGGTTACCTTCTGCTAAATAAGCATCTTTCACCTGAGCCCAGTTTTCTCCACAGTCAGATGTGAATAAGCAGAATGCTTCCCTTAAAAGGCCATCCATCCCTCTATAACCCCAAGGACTAGCAGGGAAATGGACATATATGCTATATTTTCTAAAACCAAGATTTAGCTACCTGTCTGTACATACATGCAAGCTCACCTGCTATCGTTGCATATCTCTTCTTACGTTTTTAAAAATAAGCTTAGCCAGGAGCCCAAATAATTATTTTAAGAACACTTTTTAAGTCTGTTAGTCAAATGCAGCTGAGGCATGGCCAGTTGAAGCGGGCAAAGAGAGCCCCAGAGTAAAATTACACAGTGTTTAACTGTGTGAAACATAGCTGGCTGCCCATACACAGTCACAAATAACTCTAGGAGAATTTGAAGAAGTCAGACTGCCCAGGGAAAAGGAAGAAAAATGTCTATTTATTATATCAATTAAACCCTAAGGGAAAATGTCATAATCAAGGAGTCCAGAGTTGCAGGCTTTTTTATACATTTATTTATATATTTATTTTCTTTTGAAAGACAAAGAATCCCAATTTGATCTTAAAAATGACATGTATTTATTTTAAATGAATGATAATGATACAAGACTGCTCTTTCCTTTTTCGGAATTGTATTTCCAACTCCTGGAGTCCTGCCCTGAGACCCCTTAGTGTCCATTAGCAGATCCATTTTCTACCCTTAAACTATGTATTCTTATCAAAATGTTAATTCTTCCAAGCCTTGAAAAAAAAAATCACTCTGATATGCTGTGTATTTTATATGCCAAATTATTCCACTTTAATGGAAAAACAACAGAAATGTTAAGGAATTCATGTGTATCTGAGTTGTGCACATCAATCTTCTAAGGCAGCACATAACAAAGGTCAGAAATAGCCTAGCGCTGTGTTTTGTGTAGCTCATCATTCTATGAGAAAATGTGCCCAAGTTCCTCCTAAAACATTGTTTTCAAGCATGCTTACTACTGAATATATTTCTAAATGACAAGGTTTGTTTGTCTGTATTTTGATATGTTTAGGGGAAACTCAGGCTGACAGTTAGAGGAGGCAGGAAGAGGGAGCCACAACAAGTTCCTCCAAAACACAAAATGTCATCTCTTCCCTAGCTAGGATACAGAAGCATCCTGATGAAAAAAGAGCAGACATTTAAAAGTTTCTGACATGTGTCACAGATGCAGCCATTGAGCCACTGTTCCTGATGTAGCTCGAAATGACAGCATCCAAGCCATTGGAACTGGCTGCGGGACATTCAAAGTTTGGTGTGTGTCGCATTTAATCCTTGTCATGGCACATCTAGAGAATAAAAAAGACAAATGGACACAGGCAGTAGTGATAGTTCAAAAAACTTAAAATAAAGCTTCCCGGTCTAATTGATATTATCAAGCTGTGCTAACATTTACCAGCCACCAAGTAGACAGACAGGAGGTCAGCACCCTTTTTCTATGCAATTTTCCCCCAAGTCAGAAGGATAAGTCTTTCAAGCTTTCTTTAAGGGTGACCCAAATACACAAACTGTTTACTCAGAAATAGCACTGACTTGCCAAAGATACTCCTCAATAATCAAAACATATAAAGACAAAAAGGTTTCAACCACTGATGAAGCAGTTTGTTGTACACAATTCATGCTACTTATTTACTCTAGCTTAGGATCCAGCCAATACTGATGATTATTGTACCAAAAAGTTGATAATGTATTGATTGTACTACCTCTGGATATTTACAACCTTGATTTCTGATTATAGCCTTGTAATGTTGAGGTGCAGTCAGCATGCAGTTACATTCTTTCACAGTTATCACGTTGGCGTCTTCTTTCAAGTAGTGCATCTTTAATGCTGGCCCACAAAATTTGTGTAAATAAAACTGATTGTCTACAGTGGGCCAAAGACTGCATCTCAGATCACTTCAATCAAGAGCTTCACGTTGAGGTTTCCAGAGAACTTAGGATCTGCAGCCATTAGCTTGTCATTGATTGCAGGGGTAAGTGCCTGTTCCTCATCTAACTTTGGTTTAATATAGGCGATTCTTCTACATGTAGCAGCCTGAATATACATACTTCAGTCTTAGCTTTTTCCAAATATAATCAGCTTCTGTTAATGTGAATTCTGTGACAGGCTGAATGAAAGTTTAATCTTTTGTATTAAGAAGTCAGGGGTATCTGCAAATATGTTAGTGTGGTTTCTGCTTAAATCTTTTGGCTACCCTGGGCATAGTGATAAATCAAGCACGGGTTTAACAGTCCTTCCTTCTGTATGTTAAAACAGACTTGGACAACACTCACAATATGGTGGTAGAAAGGAAGACTCAGTGAAGGAATGTGTTTAATATACACATTTTTCTAGAGTTTTATTATTTATTCTTTTAGGACATTGCTCAGAAAGGATTCTGCATTGTTTTGTTGTCTGAAGTTCAAACATATTTTGTAAACAGTCTTTTTTATCTTTATCTACATATGTTATAAACAGTCTTTTTTATCTTTATCTTCTCAAGCCATAGCAGAGCCCAAAGCTTGAAAACACTGTTAAAAAATAAATAAATAAATAAAAGATGGGTATATTTCTGTCCTTGGTCAGAAATATGAAAATAATGTATCCCAAAATACATAATTTTTTTCTATTCTACTCTCATAAAACACAGCTTTAGGATAAGTCAAATTAGGGGGCTTAGATGCAAACTCTAGATTTTGTTATATTCTCCCTTTTAACAACCTTAATATTAGCTACACTGACATTCAAATTTGGTTGGTGTGGTTGCCTTCTGTGAGAAATGGATGCTCAGAGATGAATGTCTCGATTTCACATAACTTCTTATGCCTTGGAGGGTATGTTCATGAGGTATTTGCCTGATGAACCTCCTCTTGTGTCTAAATTAGAGAATGGTGAGATTTCTTCAGTAGGGAGGCTGCAGAGGAACAAAGCAGGTAGCTGCTCACTTGCCCACAGAGACTCTGGGCAGGGCAGAGTCTGTACCAGTGATAGGAAAACAGTTTATCTTGAAGGTCTGCCTGTTCTGCATGTTACAAGCAGATTGGAGCTCCCATGGAACATAAGGCTTGGCTCCAAATTTTTTCCTCCTGGAAGACCTGCAGTTGAGGTCTGCAGGAATAGTGGAGCAAAACCCACATGGTGTATCTTTCTTAATAGCACCTCTCAGGGGACATAAACCTTGGTCATGTTTCAGCTGTGTCTGACTCAGTATGAATGTAAATCAGCACTGTTCTGTGACAAGTCAGGTTGTATCTTGAGGGGCAAACCACACCCCTTTTCCCTTATTTATGGTAGCAGAGAATGCCATTTGAAAATGTTTTGCCAGGGCTGTGGACCGTTTCTGGGTTGTGGCAATTGATGCTCAAAAGGCTTGGAATGGGACATTTGTGGTGTAAACTGAGATGGCAGATACTTTGGTATCTGTTCGGTGATATCGTAAAGTCCTCCTCTGAAGATGCTTGAATCATGGAAATGTTGTGGCTGTACATCTACCTCCTCCAACAAAAACTTTTGTATGTATTATGTTCATACATACAATGGAATTAGAAAGTAACAACAAAAAATTAAACTAGTAAGAAGAGGCATAGGTAATTCCTCATTCTTTTACAGCAGCAGAACAATGAGCAGTATAAAAACTCATAGTGGATGGAAAAATACTTTTTTGAAACAGTTTTTATGATGTTGGTGGCTTTAGTTGACAATCTCCATAAATCATGTACAAGTGTTCAGTGATCTTCGGTGTAACTGTTCCATGGGCCAGAGTCAAGATTGTAGCAGAAAGCCCACTCTTAAGTTTGTTTCTTCACTGTGTATCACCTTCCTGTTGAAGACAGGTTGTGGTTGTTCTTTCCCTCTGTGATAAATGAACTATCATCTCAAACTAGACTAAAGTGCAGAAGAGAGACTCCAAATGATCCTGTTGGATTCTATCCTCTTATTTTTGGTCATTGCAGGCCATGTTTGCATACTTGACAGCAGTGTAAATTCATTATTTCTCTCTGCAACAGGAGTTCAGTTTTCTGACAGGTAGTTCCAGAGGATTTATGTTACCTAAGGATTTCCCGTTTCCCTTAATGGGACTTACCCTGAACTGCACAGTATATTGGTGGCACAGCAGAGGAAGGTAGGTCAAAAGACCTCTAGAGAGGAATATTTATTTTAAATATTTCTCTTCTGCTATAATAACTCTCTTAGCATCATATGCATTATGGAATGCCTGATTGAGTAAATTTGCTGCATTGTAAAACAAAGCCATAATTATCATTATTAAGTGTAATTAACTGTATATCTAATCACTGGGGGGAAAAAAAAGGAAAAAGACAAATATAGCATGAAAATACATAATTACTGGTCCATTTGTATTGTCCTTGTTAAATACACACACACTAAACAATTTGATTCAAGGCATTCAAATATCTTGCTCTTTGCTTATCCTATGCTGATTACAAAGACCCAATCTTTTCTAGACACATTTTTGTCTCAGTAACGTTTTTTAATGCAACCTATGGAAAGGAATGAAAACAAACCCCCCAAAAATTTTGAATGCCTCTCCATAATGTTTACCTTTTCCAAGACTTGTATTTTCTAGTACTAATTTTATTAATTCACAGATTCACAAATTGCTTCTTTCTTAAGTCCAACCTAAATCTATCCTGCTCCAGTTTCAAACCACTGCCCCTTGTCCTGTCACTACAAGCCCTTATAAACAGTCCTTCCCCAGCCTTCTTGTGGGTCATCTTCAGATACAAAAATGAAACTGTAAGGTCTCCCCAGAGACTTCTCTTCCACAGGCTGAACAGCCCCGATTCTTTCACCCTGTTTTCATAGGAGACGTGCTCCAGCCCTCTGATCATCTCTGTGGCGCTCCTGGAACAGTTCCAGCAGGTCTACATCCCTCTTGTCTTGGGGGTCCCATAGCTGGACACAGCACTGCAAGTGAGGTCTCACCAGAGTATAGTGGCAGAATCATGGAATTGTCAGAGTTGGAAGGGACCTCAAGGATCATTTAGTTCCAACCCCCTGCCATGGGCTGGGATACCTCACACTACAGCAGGTTGCTCAGAGCCACATCCAGCCTGGCCTTAAAAACCTCCGGGGATGGGGCTTGTACCACCTCCCTCGGCAACCTGTTCCAGTGTCTCACCACTCTCATGGTGAAAAACTTCTTCCTAACATCCAATCTGAATCTACCCATTCCTATTTTTTTCCATTCCCCCTAGTCCTATCATTACCTGACACCCTAAAACAGCCCTCCCCAGCTTTCTTGTAGGCCCTCTTAAGATACTGGAAGGCCACAATTGGGTCTCCTCTGAGCCTTCTCTTCTCCAGTCTGAACAGCCTCAACTCCCTCAATCTGTCCTCATAGGTGAGGTGCTCCAGCCCTCTGATTGTCCTCATGGCCCTTCTCTGCACACCTTCCAGCACCTCCAGATCCTTCCTGTAATAGGGGCTCCAGAACTGGATGCAGTACTCCAGGTGGGGTCTCACCAGAGCAGAGCAGAGGGGAAGAATCACCTCCCACAACCTGCTGGCTATGTTTCTCTTGCTGCAGCCCAGGATGTGATTTGCTTTCTGGGCTGCATGTGCACACTGCTAGCTCATGTTGTGCTTCTCATCCACCAGCACCCCCAAGTCCTTTTCTTCAGGGCTGCTCTCAAGCCAGTCACTGCCCAGCCCATATTGGTGCCTGGGATTGCCCCGACCCAGATGCAGGACCTTGCATTTGGTCTTGTTGAACCTCATGAGGTTGTCATGGGCCCACGTCTCCAGCCTGTCTTTCCTCCAGCGTGTCTGCTGCACCACACAGCTTGGTGTCATCAGCAGACTTGCTGAGGGTGCACTCAATGCCACTGTCCATGTCACCAAACAAGACTGGTCCCAGTACTGATCCCTGAGGGACTCCACTTGTCACTGGCCTCCACTTAGACATGGACCCACTGACAGCCACCCTTTGGGTGTGGCCCTCAAGCCAGTTCTGTATCCACTGAATGGTCCATCCATCAAACCCATACTGCACCAGCTTGGAGATCAGGATGTTGTGCAGGACAGTGTTGAAGGATTTGGTCAGGTCCAGGTAAATGACATCAGTTGCTCGGCCTTCATCTATTAATGTTGTGACCTTGTCATAGAAGGCCACCAGGCTTATCAGGCAGGATTTGCTCTTGGTGAAGCCATGCTGATTGTGCCCAATCACTTCTTTGTTATTCTTCTGCCTCAGCAGTGCCTCCAGGAGGATCTGCTCCATGATCTTACCAGGCACAGAGGTAAGACTGACTGGCCTATAGTTCCATGGGTTATCCCTCTTTCCCTTCTTGAAAATGGGAGTTATGTTTTCCCTTTTCCAGTCAGTGGGGACTTCCCCAGATTGCCACGACTTTTGGAATGTGATGGAGCGTGGTCATTGGAGGTTTTCAGGAGGAGACTTGGTGGGATGCTTGGTGCCATGGGTTAGTTGTTTAGGTGGGATGGATTGGTTGATGGGTAGGACTCCATGATCTTGAAGGTCTCTTCCAACCTGGGTTATTCTATTTCTATTCTATTTCTGTTTCTAACAACCTCATCTGCCAGTTCCCTCAGCACCTGTGAGCGTATCACCTTTCTTGATCTGCTGGTCATGCTTCTTTTGATGCAGCCTAGGGTGCAATTATGCATTTTATTTGCAGAATCAAAACCTCAGCTATTCAAGACTTCCAATCTAGTTCAACAGATAATCCTACTTTGCTAGAGAAGGGAAAGGAAAATAATTATATGCTACACAGCAATAAGTCACAATATTGTCAACCAGATTCCATATGTTAATGGAGCAGCTGTAACTGGACTGGAGTTAATAGTTTTACTGGACTGGTGAGGACCCTTGATACCAGCGCTGGTTGTCTGGTATTGAAAGTTTTAGTAGCCTTCAGAATGTCAGTATTAGAAAAAACTTTCTCCTTTAAGCCTCACAAATTAAAACAGGCCAAAGTCTAAAAGACTTCCTAAAACTAGATAAAATGAACCAGATCATTTCTTCATTTGGAAAGTAAGCATTTTTGTCTGCATTGATTAAAGAGTCTGAATTCAATGAGGTTTTTTGGGGAAATGAGCTAATTAATGAAAAAAGATTTCAGGATTTGGCACCTTTGTAGGAATGTCACATACTTAATGGGATTATTGACCAGGGTAAGATGCTGCAGGACCTCAACATAGACAGTTTACATAGAATCCACTTAACCTGCCTCTGAAATGAAACCACTGTAATGATTTCTGAGTTCTACCTCTTGTTCTGGTCAGGTGCCATCTCTTTTTCTGCAGCACTATTATAGCAGCATTATTTGTAGTGTTTTCTGCTTTACTCAGAGTATTGCTGATTCCCAGAAGCATCAAATTTCCAGTTTCCTTTCAGATCTGATAGTGATGGAGATGAGGTTTGGGGTGCTTTGTTTTGACTTATTTCTCTAAGAGTCATTCCAGTGAGAGAACGTAGCAGTTACAAAAAGGTTTCAGTGAGTAGCATCTGGAAGGGTACTAGTGGGAAATTTGATGATGAATGAGTAAGGAGCTTATTGTGGTGCTTGACTTTTTTTCTGTACTCTCTCACAGAGGTTGGTTACCTTTTTTAATATAATAAAGGATGAAATGGTTAAATACATCACAGTTTTGCCAATAATAGGTGTTGGTGTATAAGTCTAACTGGCAGTCAGACTGCTCAGGTTATTGATTTTACTGTCTAATAGCTGAAAGAGATGTTATCTTGATTAATTAGAAGTCAAAAGCAAATGCATCTTGCTCCTGATGGTTGCTTTCTTTTTTTTTCTCCCTTGCCATTGTTGGTTGTACTTGTACCTTTAAAATGTTTTAAACTAAAAAGCTATCAAGATCAGCAGCATATAAGCCCTAGTGACTTTATTTCAGCTGTCACTGAATCCTTAAAGCATACACTGATTTTGGTGGTGGAAGGTACTCCTTGAAAGCATAAGGCTATTCATTTAACCTCAACAAATGAAAATCCAGTAGGCTATTATTCTTAGTGCTCTTGAAGTAACTTATCACCTCATTATGCTATTGGGCAGAAATGCTGACATGCTGAGTATTACTTTATATATTTACTGATGGTTTTACCGGAAATCACATTTTTTCTCTTAGAGTATTTAGTGTTCTGCAAAGGTATTTAGTGCTTAATGTGAACAAGTGTTACACAGAGCACTGCAACAGTGAAACAAAAAACCTGACAATTTTCTGTTAGCTACCCTGAATTATGTTTAGTAAGATCATAGCGGAGAAAAAAATGATAGATGCTAGATAATAGGAGGAAAAAGGTCTAGGGTTAGTCAGCAATGATAAAACCTGAAGAGATATAATATATCATATTAATAATCACTTCCTAGTGGTTTGCATGCTCTCTGAATTCTAAGAACTAAGGGGGGGAAAAAAATGAATCTTGCTTCACTTATAAACAATTTACATCTCACAGAGTTTACGTAAAGCGCTTGAGTAGTCATTTGTTTTTACTGTATTTAATGTGTGTTTAATATGAGCATGATCTAGAATTAAAATTATCAAAGTATACAAAGATATAATATTTTACATATAAAATTGTGAATCAAAGTGGAAATGCCATGTCTGCATTTCATAACTTTGAAGAGACCTTTGTCTTTTAAAAATCCTGGGGATCCCATAAATGCAGTCATTTTCTGCTGACAGGAGTGTGTAATGTGTTTTAGAAAAACACCAAGCACTGACAAAAAAATTCATTGCATCATCTACAGATTGTTTACGTGATTTCCTTTCTTCTTGCTTTCTCCATAGTGCTTTAGCATGCAGTTAATCTGTTTATTGGATTCTTTGTTCTCTCTTCTAGGTCTTGTTGTTGTGAAACATAGTGTCTAAAGAAAGATGACCTACAACACAGCACAATTTATAGGTGTGGAGTGGTTTAAGTAGCCAATTTGTAAAGCTTCAGACTCAATTTATGTGCTGTTTTTCCCATGGACTTTACCTACACAAGACTTCTACTCAATTACAACCCCCACTTTGCTTGGCAACTTGATGTTAAAAAAAAAACACAACAAAAAACCAACAACCAAACCCCAGGAGCCTGCTCAGTCCAAGCAAGGAACTGCAAGTGTTTCCTGAATTAGGGATATGAAAGAACTGGATGTAAATCAAAGCAGCTGTGGGGTCATTTAATTGGCATTCTTACCCTTTATGCAGGTTCATGCAACTTTTTACTGTGCTGTTGAATAAATTGAGAAGTTACCACAGCAACTGCAATGTCCATGGTCAATTTTGACTATAGGCCTGCTGAAATATTGACCTCAATTTTATTTATCTGAATTCACAGTACAATTTCAGTAAATTTAGTGCTGCTGATAGCTGTCAGATTGAGTGAATGGGATAGTGTGTTTAGGTAGTAGTAGTAAGATTAGCTGTCTTGCATTGTAGTGCTACCAGCATCCCTTGTCTCTCATCTGAAAGAGCATTTTCCAGGCAGTGTTATAATTCAGGGGTTTTTGGTTTTGTTTCATTGGGAGACTATCTGTGAGGGGATGTCTGCTAGTATCAGTTGTAGATCCCATATATATATGGTATGTAAATGTTTATTTCCATCCAGATGAGACATTGACTCCTTATCTTGTCACCAGCTACCACATCTATTCAACAGACAAGGTACTGAACTGGAGTGCAAATTAACAGACACTGAGGAGTAACATACCTAGGTTATGTTGTGATCTTCATTTTTATTACTCTTGCCTACATGAATGGGACCCAAATCTGTTAAGAATTCAAAGATTCCGCCACGGTCATAGAATCATAGCATGGCCGAAACTGGAATAGGCCTCTGAAATGATCAAGTCCAGCCTATGACCTAACACCACCACGTTGACTAGACCATGTCACTAAGTGCCACATCCAATCTTTCCTTAAACACCTCCATGGATGGCAATGCTACCACTTCCCTGGGCAGTCCATTCCAGTGTCTAATTACCCTTTCTGCAACGAAGCACTTCCTAACATCCAACCTAAACCTCCCCTGGTGCAGCTTTGGGCCATGCCTTCTCTTCTTGTCACAAGTTGCCTGGCTGTCTAGGTGTTTCAGTGTCTAATCTTTATAGAAAAGAAAGAAAGAAATGAAACACACACACAAACAAAAATCAACCAAAATAAAGAAACAACAATGACAAAAAACACCACAGAGGTGCTTAAAACCCTTATGGTTAAAAATAAACCATTAAGGAAATACTATAAATAATACAGATATAAAAGTATAGGAAAACCAGAAAATTGCAATTGGCTTTGGATTAGGTGGTGCGTAAGAATTTACACCAGTTAACATTATAAGCGTGATGCAGGAGCCCATGTGGAGGTGAGACTGTCATGTTGACCAGGTCCTTTCTTTTCCTCTGGAATTTCCCCTTGTTTCCAGGATGTCTTCCCTCTCACAGTATCACTCCCAATTTCCTCGCACCAAAGGAGCATTTTTTCTGGGTAGCGTCACCCACCATTTGTGGAACAAAGGGAAATAAAAGCCATAAAATAGTGATTGTGAAAGTTTGCATGAGGGAAATACAAAGTCTTACTTCTGAGCCTTGGAACGGCTGTCAGAGGCCTACCTCAGCTGTTGAGAAGGGCCCAGCTAATGCAGTCAGGTTTCCTCCATCTGCCGTGGCTTTGAGTGACAGCCATGGCCCAGTGCACATCCACTGAAAACTAGCATCAGGGAATGACATACAGTTTGATAACATAAGATGCTTAGGTTTTTTGGCTCAAGTGAGATGTTCAGAGCTAATAGCTCTGTGAGCAGAGTTTCAGCTGTGATCTGTACCTTGAGATATCGGTTGTGTCTGGCTCAGGAAAAAGGGGAAAGAATGAAAGCTTATTTCTAGAAAGGTTTCCGATGAGCAGCATTTGTCATTGAAGGGGAAGATGGGTATAATTAGCTTGTCAGTCTAGTTTGGGCTGAGCTGGCTTTCTGTGGTAAGAAAGATGGACTAACTGCCAGAAGAGCTGACAGGCAGTCGATAATGCAGCAATTAATGTCATAAATAATTCTGGAACCAATTATATCAAAATGGACTCCAAGCTTTAAAAAGGAACAGAATTCCCTTATTCTTCCTGCTAACAGCAAGAAGCAGCTTTCATTTTTCTCTGTAATTACTTTCATTGTATATAGCAATAAAGTAGGGCTTTTCTGGCCGTATTTAAAACTTGTCTTTCTTGCCTTCCCCCACCTCCTAACCACTCTTTACCCCGTAGGACAAGGTTGTTACAGCAGATCTTTACTGAGGTGAGTGTATAATCTTTTCTCATGGCTGTTACGTGATAATTCCTGCTGCACCTAAATGACTAAGAGCCAAGTTTTCTCAAATGTTATGGGCAATGACAGCAGAAAGTACTAAACAATAGCATTTGGAAATAAAGGCATTTGTGAAATAAATTGATTCACCTTATTATTTTAAAGATTGCTCTGACTTGCTTACACTGAACTTATTGATTTTTTTTCCTCCTCTCTCCCTGTGAACTTGCAGCTATGGAATCTGGGCCAAGCTATTCCCTTTATGCTACAAACACAATTCAGAACAGCCCTGCACTTTAATGGGTATTCCCTTACAAAGACACTGAGTTACACTCTCTAGCATGATATTCTCCTTAGCTGTTTCTCCACGTGCTGTAACAGAGAGGCAGATAATGCAAAGCCTGTACTGGCAACCCCGTCCCAATACTGCTTTTTGAAACGGTCTTCTCTGTAGCCTCATCTGACTCTTTTTTTGGTGGTGTTTTTTTGTTTGTTTGTTTAGTTTTGTGGTTGTGGGGGGGTTTTTTGGTTTGGTTTGGGTTTTTTTTTTTTTTAATGGACTGTAGAAGTAGTAAATTACTGTAGCATTCCTTCACAGCTTTGTTCGGAGTCTGACAAACGTTTCCAACTTTTCAACTATGGTGGCATTTACTCCTGGGAGGTTGAGGAAAACAGTTCATGAAGTTCCCACTGTTTTAAAACCAGAAACATCTGTTGGTGTCACATGCAGTTTGTTGGCTGGGTCCCCGAGTAAAGAAATCCTGCAGCTGATCAGCCCTCTCTTTAGCAGTAGGTGTCAGTATGGTAAGTGGTAATTAACAACAGAGAGTTTCAGAGGACACATGATAATTAGGCCAGCTAACAAAAATATAAACACTGACATTTCCCATACTTAAAACCAGAAACACGTCTGCTGTGTCTGTACATTGTTTCAGACCATGACAATAGAGCCATAACTAGTTTAATTAATCTTTCAAGGGACAAAGGCATTCAGATTTGGGATATACAGCTCACTGTTTTAGCAGGAAGAATGGCAGAAAGAGTGAGAGTGATCAGTGGTGTGCAAAGCTGAGGCATCCAGCAATGCAGAGCTGGGAGAGCCAGGTTCCCTTCCAAGCCCTGCTCGGGGATGCTGCTGAGTGACTTCTGGGAAATCTGTGTATCTATCATCACAGGTTCCCCATGCCAGAAGGACAGAGAATGCTCACCTCACAAAGGCAGTGAGCATATTAATGAATTTAAGATCTTTTTAAGCACTTTGTAGGAAAGTCTGTTGGAAACAGGATGGAAATTCAGTATTATTGAGGGGAAAGACCATCTGTTTCACATCTCATTAGATACTGTATCCTGTTTCTGCTCTGCAGCCCAGCAAAGCTGTGTTTAAACAATACTATCTCAGTTAAACTATACTGTGTATAAATTAAACTCAGTTTTGGTCCGAATCATCCACCTTTTACAGCTTACAGGAGTTGTTGTCTTTCTGTCATCGCTTTCATTGCTGTGCTTCTGCATTTCTAGCAAAAGTACTTCACGTCCTCATATCTCAGATCATTCAGTGCACTCTTTGATAGAATTAAGGTTTCAAGCTTCCCTTGTACTCATAAGAATGGTTTCAAGCATAAAGGTAAAATCATTTTGATCTAGTTTGGAAAGGGTGGTCTAGTACGTAGTATGGCTGTTTGGCTGTTTTTTCTGCAGAACTACTGACCTCCATTCTGGGGAAATCCAGTTCCACGGTGAAGTGAACTTTATAAACAAGGCAAGTGTTTTAGCATGAAATGGTAAATTAAATGAGCATAATTTTAATCATCTGCAATGGTACCCTTGGTGATGCAGCTTTTCTATTCTAGCTGCCAGTAGGAATTAGGGCTAAGTGAACAACTACTGTGCTTGAAACAAGTAACAGTTTCCAGTTTGTCAGGAAAGTGAGTTGTCAAAAAGCAATTAATATTGTCTAACAATTCTCACATCGTCACCTGTATTGCTAATAAAATTGCAGAAAATGTTTTTATTTTATTCTTAAATAGTTTTAAATGATTGTTTTTATTAGGTATCTTTTAATGATTCCCAAAGAAAGAAGTTAAAATCCTGTAAGATATTTCCTAGTCCTGAAAGGCAAATACAGGGTAAACTAATGGCACTACTTAGATATTGCTACTCCCTTTTCCTCTATATGCCTAAAAATTCTTCTTTGTAGAAGTGCAGAATCCAATGACTTTAACACCTTGTTTTAGCTCAAGATGGAAGATGTGATCTAGTTTTATTGTGCATGTGTCGGTGTCATGTGTTTTTATCTATTGCTTGAAGTTGCACACTAAAATTCCAAACTCTTATGGCTATTTACTACCAAGACCACTGAAATCAAACACACTTGTTTTAACTTAATGAATACTGACCAGGTTTTAATGATAAACCAGCATAACCATCCTTTTGGATTCAAAGTGCAGTGCTTTGTGTCTGAAACAGCAGCAATGATGTTAGTGGAGTAACACAACACAGAGAAACAGGAAGGTGGGAAAGGAGCAAGAATACAGCTTCAGTAGGTAGATGAAAGGCTTACAGACATCAATATAATTGATGTGATTTTTCAGTTACTTTTTTTTTTTTTTAACGGCTGACTGATTTTACATAATCATGTAAATTTTTAAACATCTCCTCCTCTTTCCTTTAGGTCTAATTAGCTGCCAGTCACATCAGAGCTGAGTTTCCTTTGCCTTTTACCTCAGAAGCTCTTTTGCTGCATCACTCTTTGCATTTCTTAGATCCAGCTTGTCAGGAGGGCCCCGCGTGTCCAAACAATGACATTTTTCTGAAGCTCAGTTCTCTATCATGTAGCTAATTAAGAAACCAGGCTGATGATGGGCAGAAGATGGAAGGAAAGGGGCTGGGGAGAGAATAGATGGGGGGTGAAGTCTTACTACTTCACAAACATTGATTCTGGGAATTTGAAAGCCTGGCCTTCATTAGGTACTTAAGTTGGGACTGAGGAACTGTACTGTTCTCACGGGAGCATGAGCTCCAAAGGTGGTGACTTTTCACGAGTTTGTACAGCACTGTTTGTGAAGGTTTTTTTCTGAATGACTTTAATAGAAACAGTAAATAATACAGCATGAGTGCACAGGATATGAGTTTCTTCCTAGCACTTTTGTTATCGAGAGGACTGTTTTATCTTCTATGGTGTCTCCAGCAGCCAGAATAACATACATTCCATTTTAAAGCATCTCTCATACTTTATGGCTTTGATAGATAGGCATGCTTTAAAATATTTTGATTCTTGGTATATATTCCGTTTACTTTTCTGAATCTTTCTAGATCAGTTCTTGAAATCATAGAAAACACATCAAGGATGAAAAGGAGCTCAGAACAAGAAAAAAGAAATTGAGGCAGGAGTGTAGAGTGCAGTCTGTTCACTGCAGTGGACTATTAGCTGGTACAAACTCTGGTGCTTTGGTAGACAAGTTATGGGGGCTGCTGCTGGCATTCCTCTTGATGCTGATATTACCAGCTTTGTGGAGAGCCAAAGGAGTCATGTTATTAAATGCTCCAACGGATTTTATTTTACACAATTCTTGAGTAAAGAGAACAGACATCTAAATTAGTCTTATGATATTATATATAATCAGCAAAACTCTGTCCTTGGAGTTGATTTTAGGTTTGTAATAGATTTGACTTTCTTGGTTGTTGAAGGGAAGCTTAAAAATTAACCAGTCCTCTGAACCTCCACAAGATCCCTTCAAATGCTGCTACAGAAGTTATACACTTTTAATGTTTGGATTTTTGAAGAGGAAAAATTCCCCGTAACTTGAATTCTTGAAATCATTAGGCTAGAATTTCTCTGGATGAGAAACAATGTCAGCTTGAATGAAGGATGAAGAAAATGGAGTCTTAGAGAAATCTCAAGTCTGCTAATGACATAGGAATCTGCTACTCCAAGGTAAGACCTAAGTGTGAAGCTACATTAGGACCTGAAGAGCTCATACCTTTCAGAACTGAAAAACCAGTTAGCTTAGTCAAAAGCTATAAAAAGAAGTGCAAGAGAGTGATGCTGTGGCTGTCTTTTCTCAGTAAAAGCAGAATCTGTTGATAATATAGTGCGAGCTGCTTTTCTTTCAGGAGATGCTTGCATGCTCTTTTAGGAAGAATAGCAAACTCACTAAAAGAATTAGGGCACCCTGAGATCATAATAATGTTATCTCATCCAGTTCCTCTTCAGAGTGGAGTGTAGAAGGGTGTTAAGTTACTACTTAGAGCATTTAAACATTTTTCTTTCAGAGACTTTTGTAGAATTAATGCAGATATGCAGTAATATATTGGAATTTCACCCATGTTTTCTCCTGAGGTGCCCTTTTTTCTTGGCAGACTCCAGGTGAGCTTAATTGCTCCTAATTCAACATTAGCAGGATTAAGTTTTCTCTCCCCCTGCTGATGGGGTTCAGTTTCTTTCCTTTGGATAATGTGCCAAACACCAATCCACCTCCCTCTCCACTTAACTTCCTCAGTAACTAACTGTGTTGAAATACATAAGACAATAAAAGAATACTCTGTATCAGGAATGAAATATAATATCATCTACCACAGTAAATCATAGCCAAACAACACAGTTATAATAGAAATACCTTTCCTATGTCTGATTCACTAACACATACTTAGTCAGATAACAAATAACTTATTCTTGGAGAGAGTGCCCTGGATTTGATTTATCTCTGAGTGTAAGTAAATATGAAAAGACTGCCAAATCTGCCTATATAAATCTCAACTATCTCAAAATGTCATGTATGGGAGAAATGAAAAATTAAGAAGGTGTTTCTGTCCTAATAGGGTATGGAGGCAAAAGGTTCTGCCTTTAATTATTAGGGATGCTATTTCTCTGGTTGATACCTGAGAAGAATTAAAGCAGAACTAGAAAAAATACATATATATGTGTATATATAGTGCCAAATTCTGGTCTTGTTTTTGATGATGTAAATCTGGAGTAGATCCACTAAAGACTCTGGAATTAGTTTGGCTTTGTCCCAGTGTAACTGACAGGAAACTGAGAGCCTTTCAAATTAAATAATAGTTAAATCTCAGTATTGTTAAGATTTTTCATTTTGGTTATAGCAGCCATTGTTTGTTTGAACAAATGGAACAAACAGAAATCATCTGAAGATATTTATATACTGCTGCACAAGTGAGAATAGCAAGAAGACTGAGCCAATGTGAAAATCAAGGGTAAGAAAATAGTTTCCATAACCATTGTTTTCATATGTGTGTTCTTGTCTGGCAACACCACACCATGCTTAAGGGTCCATTTAGAAAGGAAAGAAAGAGGAGACATGCAGGGCTGTATTATAATACTTTAACTGAAGTATTAACTAGTACCGTAATACAGGCATAAATCCTGCCACTTTGTGAATTCTCATGTGTGGGTTTTATATTTCATTTATTTCAGTGGCCATCATTGGAGTTACTCCGGTCTTGTACCAGGGTGGTGAACATCAGAATTAGGCCTTCTGTCTCCTGCATGAGTTGGTGAACCAATGGTTGGAGCGACAGTGTGTCAACTAGCCTGAAGTACTTGCTGAACTCTAGTCCATTTGGAATTCAAAGGTAGTTGTTACCTCCAAGATGGGGGGTTTCAGTGGAAAGTGTCATCCTACTCACATTCATTAGATGAAAAGTAAGTATCATCTTACATTACATAAGTTCAGCTGGAATGTATACAATGTCAGCAGTATGGGAGAAGAAAACATGTGTTGAATACATCTAGTGTGCCTCGGGTCTCTGAAGGTCACTCCACTAAAGTAATATATAGTGCTAGTGCTAGTGGCTCAAGGTCAAGTCAGCTTGCTTTTCATAATGCATAAACCTGAAGCTCACTCAGACACCAATCATCTGACCTAAACCTTGGAACAAATATTTTACTAAGTAAATCAGTGAGCATGCTGGCATTTCTATTAACCTTCAATGCACTGGTGACAGAAAATGAATAATGATAAATAATAACTCAGACCTGTAAATCATGCTTAGCATCAGAAGGGGGGGCTGGGGGGGGAAGAGAGGGGAAAAAAAAAAGACAGCAAAGAGAAAAAGGTCTAGTGTGCTACCATCTGCTAAACTGGACAAGCTTGTAGGGAGAAACCCACAAAAAAGGAAAGTGTGCTTTCTCCCTCCCACAGCAATTCCCTGGGTTTGAAAATTGCAGGTGGGGTGAAGTGGGCTTTGCAGAGACTGGTGAAAAAAACACTTAAAAGTGAAAAGCTGAATGTACACAAACTGCAGGGAGTCAATGTAAGAGGTGCTCAGTTACACAAGATGGTAGGTTTGGCAAGTCTTGATATGGATGAACTCTTGTCCTCCTGTCCCACCATCTAGCCCAAATGGAACATAGCATGTTGACTTGCTGGAGTGTGTCCAGAGGAGGGCAACAAGGTTGGTGAGGGGCTTGGAGCACAAGCCCTATGAGGAGAGACTGAGGGAGCTGGGGTTGCTTAGCCTGGAGAGGAGGAGACTCAGGGGTGACCTTATTGCTCTCTACAACTACCTGAAGGGGGGTTGTAGTGAGGCAGAGGTTGGTTTCTTCTCCCAGGCAACCAGTACCAGAACAAGAGGACACAGTCTCAGGCTGCATCAGGGGAGGTTTAGGCTGGAGGTTAGGAGGAAGTTTTATACAGAGAGAGTGATTGCCCACTGGAATGGGCTGCCTGAGGAGGTGGTGCGGTCGCTGTCGCTGGGGGTGTTCAGGGTGAGGCTTGACAGGATGCTTGGTTGCATGGTTTAGTTGATTGAGTGGTGTTGGATGACAGGTTGGACATGATGATCTCGAAGGTCTCTTCCCACCTGGTTTATTCTATTCTATTCTATTCTATTCTATTCTATTCTATTCTATTCTATTCTATTCTATTCTATTCTATTCTATTCTATAACAGTTTACACAGAGTGAGGAGTTGCTTGTTTTTCTTTCGCAGTATTCTTTCATTTCCTTTTCTTCTGTTTTTCCATTCAGTTGTTTTGTTACTTGTTATGGACACTGTAGCCACCCAATGGCCATTAAAAAATTAAGCTCAGAAGCTAGGAAGGACTGAAAAACATTTTGCTACATCTCTTACCCTGTGATACTTTCAGATGTTCTTGCTTCATTCATAAGTGCTCTGTTTCTCCCATCTTTTGGATTTTTAGTCAGTCTAATTTTAGACAACACAAATCAAAATTCATTTATTAGAGCTTGTTACAAGGAGAGTTTTTTACTAGCCATGTTGTTTAAGTCATTTGCACTACACAAATTTACCCAGAATCATTTTGGTTTTTTCCTTTATAAACTATTGGGGGGGGGGGCAGGGAATGACAAGAGAAATGCAGATGAATCAGTGGCTCAAACTCCATCTTGTGCTAAGTTCACCTCTCTAGCCAGGGATGCATTTGTAATGGATTGTCAGGTTGAAGGCGTTGTGCCCCTGCTGAAAGAAAGGAAGGCAATATGCATCACATCAGGTTGCCACTGCCAAAAACTGCACTGGGCTTTCATTGAGCAGTCTTGTCATTTCACAAAATGGTGTGCTGTGACCCTGGGATGGGAATAAATACAGAGAACAGAAGCATAAACTGATGTTTGCTTTCTGTGGGATAACAGCAGGAGATACATTCAGTACCTGTTACAGGTTGACAGGAAGAATGTGAAAAACAGTTGTGTCTAGGCACAATGTATTACTATGCTTTTAGTCTGTTGTGGAATCACAACAAAAAAAAATCATCTAACTGAGATAAATGAGGAAGAGTGAAGTTTAAATCCTGAGAGGAGGGGATAAACAGAGTTAGGGAATTACTTCATATCTGTGATTGCTTTTTGGTCAGAATGGTAAAGGCACTCTTTGCTTTCACAGGCCTTCGGTCTGAAACGCAGGCAAGAGCCAGCCATTACATTCAGATCTGTATCTGAATTCTGACTCCTGACTGTTCTTTGTCAGAAAAATCCCAGGTGCTTTAATCTAGTGTTCTTTTTGATCATTTCTTTCTTTTGACCCAAATAAAAATAAATGTCTTGTTCACCACCTGGATTATGTTATTTCCAATGTTGTGTTTGAAAGATATTCCCTATTGGATTACAATAACATGCTAACACCACTTACAATGCCGTCACCACTGACATTATAAACAAAAAAATGCATGAGTCTACACTGCTCTGAAAGTGTTTTGTATGTATACATAAAAGTCTATCGTGGTTACAGCTCCTATTTGGGTTATTTTCCTTTCACATATAATTTTTTTGTATGAATCTTATCACTACATATGACGTCCAGAAGGCTTCCTACTGGGAAGGGAAAAAAATAAGGGGGGGGGGGGGGTGGTGCAAAAAAAGCAAGCAAAAGCTTGTTGCAATTCAATTCTGATGCAGGAAGTCCATGTTAACTTCTGTTGTACCTATTGTAGTCCTCAAATTAAATGTACTCATGATTCTTGATTCAGTGCTGTCAAGTAAACTAAAGGGACATATAAATACACATATGTATAAGTGATTGTTTACAAGTGGAGAGTATAAGGTCAAGTTCTTTGCACTTTGAAGTCTCTTCTCTTTCTGTAGATACCAGCCAATATTCATTTGAGGTCTGATGTTTTACCAAATGCGCATACTAGTGACTTTATGTATGGAAAGTGTTAACAAGTGAACAAAAGAAGGAAGAGTGAGCTACTCTGCTAATATCTAGGACTAAATATAATACAACCCAAAATCTATTGGAGATACAAGATAGCTTAAAAGTGTTATTGGAAAGACTGAATTATATCCTTGGTGTATTAGATCACTAAGGGAAACCCAGCATTTTTACTGTGTCAGATGAAACCAAATATAAGCCTTTTAAAGTGAGTTAGTAGAACTTCTCATCTGTCTTTTCTTTTATGATTTCTGTATGGTACAATTTGTGTTTGCCCTTTTGCTGTAAAATATTCTTCATGTTGAGTGCTGAACTGCTAACCACTATACTTATGTGAAAGGCAATGCAAAACTCCCTCAGACTAATGTGGATAGTTGGTGAATCATTTTACTCTCCTGTTCAAGGATAACATGGACTGTCTACCTTGCTTCTGCACACCAGGCTTCATTTCAGATTGGCTGTCCCTTGATCTCCATTGGCAGTAGGTATCTGTTCCCATCACTGTCTTTCCCAGACTCCAAAGATATTTCCTTATAACTTCACCTATGCTTTCTTGTTCATGCCTCCTATGATAGTAAGTTTCATAATAGCATATTACATTATGGACTGAAGTCTAAAGCGATACATACACTACGATGTAAATAAATCTGCCTCAGTGAAAAATGTATTAAGTAGCTGTATTTACTGTCTCTTTCTGGAAACCTACTTTCTTGACAAACATTGCTGATGATATAGATATCAGTTGCCAGAGGTAAACCTTGCTATCAGCATTTAGACTGTTTTATCTCTCTCAATTCTGTTTCACAACTGAGCTGCTGCTGAGTAAATGGCACAAGTTGCTACTTTCAATATTTATTGCATCATCTGTTTGTTCCTGAAGAATTTGTTTACCTATATAGACATTGTTATAATGTGGCCTAATTTCACATGAAAAAAAATCATCCAGCCAGATTTGTTTTCTACAAGTATTTTTGGATGTCTTATTTTAATTTTCTTTCACCTGCATAGGTGGTAATGCATTAAGAAAGCAATGAATCTGGTTATCATTTTACTTTGTTTCCTTTTGTTTCAAGCCATTTTGCTGCCACAACATATTGCAGGCCACCTGGGGGTTTTTGGTAGATTAGTTTCTTCATGTTTGGAAAGTTTGTGTTTTAGCACTGAGACATGGTAAAAGCCACCACTAATGCTTCAGGTTAGGGCTGGAAGTCAGGAAAGGAAAGCAGTGGCAGACTAAGTAATGGTTTGTTCACCAATAAGGATGGACATCAGTAATAGTGACTAGAAGACAACTCATGGCATCATGGAAAAGGTAGAACACTTTCTAGATAAGAACGTATACTTCTTATACTGTAGACAGGCAGGGGTTGGTCACTTCTCCCAGGCAACCAGGACCAGAACAAGAGGACACAGTCTCAAGATGCACCAGGGGAGGTTTAGACTGGATGTTAGTAAGAAATTCTTCATAGAGAGAGTGATTGGCCATTGGTATGGGCTGCCCAGGGAGGTGGTGGAGTCGCCATCACTGGAGGTGTTTAGGAAGAGACTTGGTGGGGTGCTTGATGCCACGGTTTAGTTGATTAGATGGTGTTGGATGATAGGTTGGACTGGATGATCTCGAAGGTCTCTTCCAACCTGTTCTGTTCTGTTCTGTTCTGTTCTATTCTATTCTATACAGCTCTGGCAACACACAGAGGGAGCAGCTGCAAGCTGCACCAAGCCCCAAACATGCCATATCTGAAGGATACAATTTTAAAAACAACTTTTGTATAACTTAAATGTAATTGGTTTTGAAGAATGTGTGTAGGGATCACATTGGGGGTTTATGACATAGTAGGTTAGTTTATTTCAATCAGCATACCTAAATCCTAAACTTTGGCTAGGGCCTTTGTTTTATTAAAGGTCTGTTTCATGAAAAATGTCACAACCTTAGAAAAAGACATCAGCAGCTTATTCCACTAAAATGGATGTGTGTATGCTACTTCCAAGAGAAAATGTGTCCAGAGAAATTGTGTAGAGTTAGCTGCTGCATTAATATATAGGCCCTGATCCACATGAATGTTAGCTGGAATTTTCATTTGTTTTCATTAAAATTATATAGTGGCTTCTTCTTTTGCATTGGTGGGTCTATGACTGATAGCCCTGAAATTTGTGTCACAAATAAATGATTGGCCCTTTAACCATTTCACACGTCCTTACAGGCAGGCAAATGTGATATACGGCATCCACAGACATCTCAATGAACATAATCATGATATCACAATACATCATGTTACACTAGTATGTGTTTCAGTCACATAATCTATCGTCAGCGGTGTAAGGATTAACAGGGATAAATTATATGGATGCTGCATAGAACAGTTTGAGTGTGTTATGCTGATGCCTTAGACTTTAAAATGTTAATATTGCAAATGAAAGGTACACTTTGTGTATCATAAATCTGAATGTCTCTTCTTCCTGTGTGCTCAATAAATACACTTCTCATCAACTTTTAATTATGCTGTTTGCATTATTCTGTCCTGAAGAGGATAACACTCTGTAAATCATCCACTTCTAATGTACACTACAGCATAAGTTTAGTTAATTAAACCATATATTTTATTAGTACTTGCACTTCCATCTTGTAAAACTGCTGGTGGAAAAAATATAGAGAAGATTTTATTTATTGCAGCTGAATTTAAGATGGCATTAGAAAAGTTTAGCAGAGTTAGATGTGCATGTTGCTGCTGTTGTAGCTTGCTTACAAATGTCTGATCTCAAAAACTTACTGTCTACTTATTGCTACAAGAGTAGGAAAATTCTTTAACAAGTTGACCTTCCCACAGAACCACTTCAGTGTATTTAATGGTCAGTATCATCAGAACTGAATCAGATATATGTTCATCCATTTACATAATTTAGTATGTTAATTCACCAAAGAGATTTTTCTCTTGTAATGAAATTCACAGTTAATGGAATTAGGCGATTCTTTCTATTCTTACTTAGTTTCCACTTTTTTTATTGCACCCAGTGCCACCTCCTAATTTTAAAAGCACAGCTTTCAGAGCAGAGCCATTTTATGATCCAATATGGATGCCAGTGCAGAGGGAGTCATTCCTGTCTAAGGAACCCAGGAGATGCCATGCTACATATGTAAAACAGTAATAAAATATTGCATGACAGTAGCATAATTTCATGAGAGGTGTAAATGCTTGCCATAGCAGCTGTAACTCTCTGGGAATTAAAGCCAGTTTTCAACAGTCCCTAGTATTTTCAGATTAAATAAATATCTTTTGAACTTCTAGGTACAAGTGTCCAAAGAGGAGATTGAACTTCAAGAGACTGTTCCTGCTTGACATAGACATTGACGATGCTACCAAAGACAATTCTGAACTAAAGACCCTGAATTACTTAGCACTTACCACCCTACCTTGAATATCAAAATTAATTTTTTTTTCAGAGGGATTTTATCTGCAGAATGGTTTAAAAGCAAATATTTATTCAGTGTTCTGTTTCTTGAAGCCAAGTAAATTTACTCCACCTACGGAGTCTACACTTAATATAGTGTGCTCACCTGGAAGTACAACACTGCTAAATAAGAGGGAGAACATTACATTTTGCTCTCTAGATGTTCTCTTCCTTCTCTCAGAAAGGTATTAGGGACAAGTCCTAACAAAATGGCAAATTTCAGTATCTTTAATTGCAAAGGAGGGGGAAAAAAAAGATAAAACAAAACAAAAAACCCAACAAATCTCAGAGAACAGCAAGTCCAAGCGTGCAGTGTTCAAGAAATGAGTTCCTCTGGTGTACAAATCAATCCTAATGTGATTAGAATGTAGTTTATTTTCTCACTATTTAAGGCTGTCCTTTCATATGATTTCAGGATCACTGACAGCATGAAAATTGGGAGATAGAAGTTAAAATGTTATCCTTTTCTTACAACTAAGAAGGAAAGGACCAGGCAATTTTCAGCCATATTCAATGAAGACCTAGGGATCAATAGGCTCAAAATAAGCTCATTTTGACTGCTCCTGGTCTACATGTTGAGTCAGTAGAGATGTTTCTATTGTATAAATACAAGTCTTGTTAATAGAGTCCTCTTACCTCTAGCTGAAATGACTAGGTCTTGACTCACACATGATGTAATTAAAACTCCTAATTTACTTGCACTTGAATTTGATAAAGACATTAGTATTAATCTGTTCATCTATTTCATGATCACTGTCTGCATACATGGAAAAAAGAGGTAGGCATTAATATATGGGGTTGTGGACAGGGAGACATTTCTTTGCTTTCTCTTTTGACACGACTGCCTTGCATGCAAAGTCATGGTCTGGTACCACTGATTTCAAAAGTGACATTACCTGGTTCCTTCCATGTTTGCTTGCTTTTTGCAGAAAAATACAGGTTTTTAGTTAATATGGTGGCATGAAAGCACAAGGACATAAAAGGAAAGGCAAAAGTATGTTTTTTAGCCAGCAAAAGTACCTAGAAAAATGGTGAATTTTAGGGAGGCTTTTAACTGTTTATAAGGAACTGTAACTCCCTAGAAATATTGGTGGGATATGTGTTTGGTTCAGTCTAAACAGCCTAGGAAGGTTTGTTAGTTAAGAACAATAAAGCCTTCTTTTTTCCTCAAGTACTGCTGAGGCAGTTAAGAACCCTGTATGCTTTTTATACCCCTCAGGGCAACTGTGTTTTATTGATGGAGTGGACTCTTCTCTAACCCCAGTGTACTCTATGCTATGGCTAATATCAGGCTGGCCTGGAGCTCTGAATCAGCATGCCTGACTTTAAACACAAACAGCAATTCTGCAGCTTGCTGCAGACTATGACATTTACTCACATTATTATCACCAGCCAGAGAGGGTCATAGGAGGGAGAAACTGCTCTTTCTTTTGACTGTGGGGAGGGGGGCATTGTGTTCCTGGAGGCAGATGCTGCCTCTCTAATGGATGCCAGCTGACTGGGAATGCGTGGTGATATTCTCCAGTTGCAGAGCATCTACAGCTTTGATTTTTGTTCTTGTAGGGTCAGGGTGTTGGAAGTCTATGATCCTGAAGCAGCAGGTTTGGGCTGAAATAAGCTGATGTTCAAAAATGAGCCTCTGCAAAGCAACTCTGCTTCCTCTCTCTCATCAATATTTATTTACAAGCCCCTATTCCATCTTCAGGGGAGTTTTAAATATGTTTTAAATGTATTTTCCATCTACCAACTGGAATTACTTGAAATGCATCATGAAAAGAGATTTCTTTCATGAAGTGACTGGGATATCTTGATATGTCAGAGTTTTGCTCTGAGCAACAACTTCTGGGTCTATGCTTGAGCCACACTGAGGGCTCAGTAAGCCTCCACAGATCACCACATACAGGGAGCATCAGGCTTTCCTCTGAATGCAAATGCTTAGGGTACAACTTAAACACTGAGATCTTCTTCCTGTCCTGCACAACCATATGAGCACACTCATTATTTTTATCAGCAGAGCTGTGATTTGGGGAGCTGAGGAAAGTGAGACTGAGGAGTTAAATCTTAAGGGAGATTGCAGGGCCTCAGCTGGAGAATCTCCACATGCTTGGAGCAATCAAATGCAGCTGAGGCCAATTTAAAACAAAACAACCATGAAAAAAACCCCCAAAACTCTGCCTGTTCTGATGGCAGGGGGAAAGGGGATTTGCAGATCTGTTCTTAGGACGGTAGGTCTAATGGTATGAGTCATGTTCAGAAGTTTTGCTCTTATAAACAAGCTAAGATGTGAGGTAAGTAGGACGTCTGTGTGTGCAAGTGTATGTGAGTAAAATCTGGCTAGTTGTCTGAACAAGAGAACCTGAAATAAACACCTAGTACCAGAGGAGGTTTTAACTGTTTAATCAGAGTGCTGTCTGATACATGTTACAGTGGCTATTTTCTGGACCTGCCATAAAACTTGAAGGACAGAAGAAAAAATAACATCTGGTTGGTTGTGGGTTTTTTTTAAGAAAAAGCATGCAATTTCTCTGACGAGTGAAAGGCCTCTTGTTTTATATTAAGTTTGTTTCAGGATGTTGAAATTCAGATTTCTTTTTTTTAATTTGCTAATTACATTTCCTGTAAAATTTTGCAAGTGTCTCAGAACAGAACTTAATAGCTTTCTCATGAACACTTAGTGTATTTAGGATCTAAGCTTCAGTAAGTTGAGATCAGTCACATAAATCAACAGATATGCACCTCCATTTTTTTTTGTTTTCTATCAAGTATACCTACCAGGATGTGTGTATTGATATCAATATTTATGGCTAAGCGCCTTTTAATCCTCAGCGCCGCACTTATTTAAAGTTTGCCATTTCTGCTTGCACTGCTGTCAATGGGCTGATTTGGTAGATTTATGTAAAGTGTACAGTAAATCTTCACACTAACTTTTAACTGATCCTTTCATCAATTTACCAAAAAAAAAAACCAAAAAAAGGCAAAAGCTTAAGTTTATTTCTTTCTGTTTCTTTTTCTTTTTTTTTTTTTTTTTGGTGGGGGAGGGACTTGGGTTTTTTACATTTACTTCACCATTTCTCTCTTCCAGGTAGAATAAGGTAAGTCTCAAATGATCATGTTACCAGTTATCTCACACCATCCTAAACTATTTTAAAATGTCCTGCATATATCTAGTGTCATTTCAGAAGGGAGTTCATATTTGAATGTCATGGTAATTGTACTTGCAGAAATTGACATTCCTGATAAAGTTGTAATTTGCCTTTTTTGTGTGTGTGTGAAGGAAAACCTCATGCTATATTCATTCACAGCTTTTCGAAGCTTTGTTTTTCCTTAGAAGATATCTTAGGTTTTATTCTTTAATGTTGTTCCTGATTTATTGAATGTCCATGTTTCCCTGGATAGTACCATCTTTTGAGTTATACATCATTGGAGTGACTCATTCCAGTGATGTATTGCATTAATACATCATCAAAGCGCCTTGCTCTGCTGTTGCACTAATGATATGTTAGTATAATACATCATCAGGGTGAACTGCACTGATGATGTATTACTTAGATGGTGATGGCATTCTATGAAGAAAAGGTTGAAGAGCAGGTTCAATACAGTCACAAGAGAAAAATTAGTCAATACAAAGTATAACTGTTTCCCTGGTAGTGATGCTGTGCTAAATTAGCACCGTAGCTCCTGATCTGTACCCTTGCAGAAACACTGAGACATGCATTATCTCTGAAAGAGGAATGAATTCAGAACACTCACCTAAAGGATTTTAAAGAATAGAGGAGAAGTGTAACTATACATATCACAGGAAAGCTAAAGGTTATATATATAGCTATAATTACTGGCTGCTGCAAGATTGAATGAATCAAACAGGGCCAAAATAGCACAAAGCCTACATAGGTTTAGAAGCTACCCCTCTCTTTTGGAGAATGTAACACACAGGGAAACGGATATAGGGGCTATAAATATGCTGTCTGAATTAAAATAACTACCATTTAGAAACCTCTAACAGAGATATTTATATATTCTGAGGCATTTAGGAAGTCTATGCCATAGTATTTTTTAACCTTTTAATTACTTTTACATTTTTAACTTCTTAACTATTTTAATTAGCCATGACATGTCAAAATATCAGACAGAAAACTTCACTGCCTCAGTGCTGTATTCTTTCTCATACACTCCATGTGAATGAGAAAATGTCCAAGTTAGGTGGGTACAGAAATTAAAAGTTGTTAAAACTCTTGGTCTTCAAGTTGCTTAAAACTGTCTTTATCAGAGCTAAAATTGTATACATATATATATGGCTGTAAATCTTTCTGCAATGTCAGACTATAGTATGCTGCTGTCTTTTTTAAAGTGATATGCTACATAAATCATTATTTTATTTTATTTTTTTGCCTGTACCTGTCTATGTCTTTAGGCTTTGGGTTTCTTGATTTTTGGTTGGTTGGGTTTTTTTTAACATATACAAAATTGTATGCTCTCCTCGTTATTTTTGTTTAATTAGGAATAACGACTTACTGCCTTTCTCACCATTGAGGTTGGTTGACTTCAGAACAGGGCGTTGTTTTTTTCTAATCTTATTTGTGTTAGAGGGTTCCCCAAATGGTCTCTGGAAGAAGGTGCCAGAGCAGCTACTTTCTGAGTTTACTTTCCAGACAAGTAGAGGCAAAAATAATGTTAAAATGAAAGCTGTCAGGGGTTGTAGAGAGCAGAGAGAAGATATTATACCTGGATTTATTTATTTAATACAAGGAACAGGCTGTGACAGGCTTTTCTTCTCTAAATGAGAACAAAATACAACACAGGGTTGTGACATTGTGTTTATATCCCTGTGGACCTTGCTTTCCCATCTTCTTTGTCATTCTGGTAATTTTTTTCAGCTTCCTTCATTTTTTTTTTCAGATCCTTTGCAGTTAGTGCCACTTGGGCTTCCTGCCCCACCATTCCCTGTGTGCCTTTTCCCACCCCAAGCAGAGCTTGTATGGGCTTTTCCCTGTATGTGAGGGAGCATGCACAGCCCATGGGTAACAATATGCTTCAGGGAAGGTTCTGTGTGCGTGGTGCTCCTTTTCTCGCTGCAGAACTATACTTTAGCTGGGTTAACATGTTCAGCTGCCAGGCTGGGTAAATTTCGACTCTGAAACTGGGAGAAATTTCCCTTGTAATCACGGATTCCCTTCTATCATCCAACAAGCAATTCCTGCATTTGCCATTTCCTTCATAGTCTCCCCGATGCCAGACCAAAATTAAATAAAGTGGCTAGCACTGCTTTTGTCTGTCCAGGCAGCATTGAAGACTGGTGGTGCAGAGAGATGATGAACACACCATTGAGGTGCACAGCAGCCATGAGAGGAACACTTTTTTCCTGTCTCAGCAGTCCTATAGGACTCCTATTTTTGGCTGGTTCATGTTGTGCAATATAAGTTCACACACCAGCCATTCTTCTACTTCTCTCCTGATTATGTCTTCTACTACTTCAAGAAGGACAGGGCTTGAAGAAGGACTTGAAGAAGTGACATAAGATACTCTTTTGTTCTCTTGCTCTGTCTTTTTTTTCTTTTATTCTCCCCTTCCTTTCCTTGTATCTCATCTGCTTCTGCTTCAGCTCTTTCTTTCTATAAGTGATTGCTTTAAATTTGAATTATGTGGTAAAGAATACACTTTAGATATGAGTTAGCTTTTAAAATAAACCATATTGTACCAGTTCTTAAAAAGCCACAACACTTTGTGGCAACATTCCCAAGATATTTATCAATGCAGCAAGTCATTGTTTCTCATTACTTTCAAATATTGCTAGACTCTGCTCTCAGGGACTGAAATCAGTTTCAAGCTTTTATCTGGAAATGAATGCTTCAGAGCTACTCAATATTTCTGTCACTACAGCAGGTACTTTCAGAATAACTCTCTGTTCTGATCTTTTACATTCTCTTCATAAGAAACAGAGTAATAGAAAAGTTGTGGAGGTTTGGTTTTGTTGTTTGGTTTTTTGTTGTTTTTGTTTGGGGTGGTTTTTTTTAATCAGGAAATTAATGAACTTCTTGTTGTCCACAGATTTCTGATGCTGCTATTAGATAAATAAGTGTGATGGTGTTCCATAAAATGCAGCAGAAACCACTGAAATAATTTTCAAATTGTGCCTTTAGTAATATTTTCAGCACTAACATATAGTCTCTAATTTGTCATGTTGTGTTTGTGGAGCTGCACTAAAGTTGTATGATATAGAAAACACAAAAGCTTTTAGAAAAACTGCAGATTCCATGAAAAGTAATGAGGTTCCCACTAGATATATGTAAAATGTTACAAACCTTTTTCCTGGACCTATTTGCCTGACTTCTGTAGCCTGATTAGTAGTAATGACGTTTAATAATGTAAGAACTAGAACTTAACCTTTGGGTCTGGACTTAAGTCTGTTCTTTAGTGTGGATTATACATATGTTTTGTATCATCTAATCTGCCATAACACAGGATGAGGAAAGATGTTCTAATTTTTTATAAATAAAACTTGCATTCTTTGAGATAGAAACTGCCAATTGCAGAAATACACACTTATTCATAATTTATAAACAATAAGCACTCCTTCTGGCAGGCTGCCATGCTGTTCCTTTTCTGCTCAAGGTCTAAACTGTGAATGAGAAATGATGTGAAACTTACAAATGGTATGGTTAAGGGACCTGGCAGGATTTGAAGTGGTATTGGTGCCAATCCAAATCCATGTTAGACTCTGCTAGGACGGGCCATTTCAAAGATGTAATACAACTTACTAGAAGTGACTACATCAATGAAATGTAAAGTGAAATATATAGTAGTGTTATTGCCATGTGGTAATGACAACATCATCTGAGGCTTTTATCATCCCTGCGTTTAAAATCATTGTGGAGCTGCAGATAAGTCATTGTTTGTGCATGTGGATTTCAAATGGTTCAAGCTTCAGTTAGCTTTGTGTTTATAAGAGTGATGTTGCATAAAATGAACCTTTTGGTGGAAGGCATCAAATGTGCTATATCTGACGTTTTTGGACACCCATTGTTTTGAACCTACAACCAGCCCTTCTGAAGCAATTTGATTTCCTTCTCCAGCCTCCTTTGCCCCAGCTTACCTGTGGCTGTCACTTGTGATTACTTCTGATGTTGTTTTATTCCTCTTCTGCTTGCCTTGCCAGCACAAAGTAGATACCCTAGTTGAAGTGTGTACCCAAATCTGTCTTATGTGAACATCATGATAAGGCTTTTTATGAGAGTAGTGGGCTGGTTTGCTGTGCCAAGAAGGCCAATGCTTAATTCTTTCTGCTACTTAGGGAGTTGGGGGCTTTTTCCCCAGGCTTTTCTGTTTGGCTTTATCCCCATAGAAAACAGACAAATTTGTGAGAGGAGTACCTTCTTTTAGAAATGCTTCTAGTTCTGTCAAGCGGTTAGCATGTCACATGGGTCTCATAGCCTTCCTGTACCTGAGTACTTGCAACAGTGCACTGTTAGATATCTGCTATAACAATTAATGTTCTCATTTTTTTTCTGAGATGGTTGAATTTAAGTAGGATCTAGCATTTTCCTGCCTACTCAGTTTTCCTAGGTGTGTTTCCTATAGGCTTTTGCTACAAAGTAGTGGTATATTTCTTGACCAGCTTTTCTGACACTGCACAAAACACTTTGCTCAGAGAGAATACATACTGTTTACTAAAGGTCATATGTTTAGTGAATTCTTTTAAAGTGATAACTTGAAGTGAACTAAAAATCTGAACATTATTTTTGTTCATTTGCAATTTTCCATCTCTGCACAGAATCAGTACATCCTTCAGTTGCCATATCTGCTACCTTCCCACTTCTGTAATTTAATCTCCTCTTCCTGTACAATTTCCATACTGGAATTTCAATTCTCTATTGATATAAAAAATATTTTTAAAAAAAGGTTAATTTTTCTAATTCTGCTGTTTCAGAAATTCTGCTGTTTCAGAAGTGGTTTGTTACATTGGCTAAAGGCTTGAGCTGAAGCTCACTGAAGTCCATGGAAGTGTTTTAAGTGAGTCATAATAAACACTGGATCAAATTCTGACAGAAATGTGACTCTTCCTGCTAATAAAACAGTGAAACTTTTTCAGAGCATCTGTAGAGTAGTGCTGTGGGCAAAAGACCAAATTTTTGTGTACACATTAAGACCAAATTTTTGTGTACACATTAATTCCCTCAGGAATGTTCCCCTAGTATTGCAGACAACAGCGTAATTAATGAATTATTTGATTAAACTCTAAATAATTAATATGCAATTATGACAGATGTCAGGCCCATTAATATGTAAATATTCATAAACTACCTGACAAATTGCACATATGCAAGAGGAATTCTTTAAATATGAACATCCCACTGTGTTTGCTGAACATAAGGGCAGGATGTTTCCAATTTGGTTGGGGAAAATAGCAATATGTATTTCAAAATAATTTTTGTTTATCAAATACACATTCCCAAGAGTGAACAGTGAGCTGTGATGTGTATAAATAAAGTATATGTATCTCAGCATTCTAAAACTCAAAATGTTTGCTTAAAATTGGCAGAACTAATATAAATCTGAGAGTCATTCAAGCTATGATAACATTTTAAAAAACCAAAAAGGCTTGCTAAGAAACTGCAGTTCTTAATGACTCACCAGTCTGGGTTAATTGGTATCTCCTGCATCGACCATTATTATTTTCATTTATTGATCACTTTGTTTAATAGTTAATTCATTACATATTAACAACTCATAATCAGATTTACACATTAACTACTTTCAAGGTAACCTACCTAAATTAATTTACTTGCTGAGTTAATTATTAGTTAATTCTCTTGGTAATTATTCACTAGCTTAATTATTTTCTATCTTGCAATCTTTAGTTAATAATTGTATTAATTCTTTTCTCTGTTCATTTTCAACTAGACATGCCTTATTAACCATTAAATAACCCCATTGTGATGACCCAATCCTCTATTGTCTCAAAACAATCTGTGTGGCAGGGCAGGGTCCCTTAAAAACCTTATTGTCTCAAACAAGGTGTGATGTGCCTGGTCTGAGTAGATATTGTGATGGCCTTAATAGCTCTGGAGGAGAGCGGTTGTCTTAACAATGAAAAGAGAAAATTCCTGCAGAGGGTGGAATTTCCTCTTTAAAACCATGTGCAACAGACATTGCACTTGCAGTGGCCCTGGTGCACAACTCAGTGATTTGGGGAGACTGAGCCCTTCCCCTGCCTGTAGGGTATAAAACGACCACAGCTTTTGGTTCGGTGTGTTGCATATACCACAGAAGGTCTAGTTGATTAGTTAGGGTTGGGTGATTGGTTGGACTTGGTGATCTTGGAGGTCTCTTCCAACCTGGTTGATTCTATGGCAGAAGGCCCTGCTAGGATGTACATCTGCCACTGAAGGACTTGATGAAAATGTCACTGAATCCAAGGAGTAGTGATATCTTTCTTCTTAACTCTCTCTCTGTTTTTCCCTCTTTTCTTCTCCCTGTTTCCCTCTGCTCTGGTCCAATCTAACAAACCCAACCCATCAGCTGTTTGCTGTCAGTTCACTTTTATTTACACCAAGAGAATTTTGGAATCTCAGTACAACCTTCCCTGCTGCCCAGGGTTGGCTCAGGATATTGGGTTGTAACGCCCTTAATTAACATATCTGTTCTAAACCTCAGTTTACGTAAGTCTTGTGTCATCTTCTTGCCATGTAACAGTAAATTAACCCTGCATTTGACAATGTTATTAGATGTAAGAGGCCAGTGTCTGAGCTGGACTAAATTACATCTCCTTTACTGATGACTATCCAGTGGTCAGAATGGAAGTGCTACTCAGAAATGAGTGATACTTTGTTTTCAGGCAAACCATGGCCGTAGTGATTTCCATGACACTTCTTGTCTCTTTCTTTCAAGATGTCTAAGACTTATTTTCCCTCAGCTTTGCCATAGTTCAAAGGACACTTCAGACATGTGACTATTAAGTCCAAATGCAGTATTTTATTTCAGTCAGAGATAGCTTGCTTAAGAAAGTATGGCAAGATATATGAATAGGAGGAACATTGTGAAGTCTTCAGAGCAAGAGAGTTTAATGACAACTCTTCTGTTGAGATGATTTTTTTTACATAGTAGAGAAGGGTAACTCACATGAGTAATTAAATCCTCTTTTCTCCTAAATTAACAGATTTCTTTTTTTTTAATGGCTGGAGACCCCGTCCTACTTTGAGACATACTGATAATGATTTCTATGTCTGCTTGCTATGGATCTCACTTAAACAGATATTAGTAGAACTGAGAGAGTCATTCGACATTGGAATGGGCTGCCCAGGGAGGTGGTAGAGTCACCACCCCTGGAGGTGTTTGAGAGGGGATTGGACATGGCACTTGGTGCCATGGTTTAGTCATGAGGTCTGTGGTGACAGGTTGGACTTGATGATCTTTGAGGTCTCTTCCAACCTTGTTGATTCTGTGATTTAGAGTTTTTCTGTCAGAATGTTTCTAACAGAGTCTGTTGTTTCTAAGAATATAGAATCTTCTCCAAAAAAAAAAGCTATAAAAATGTAGCTCTAACATTGTAGAAGATACAGGCCATAGCAAGATGTAGTACAAGTGTCCATAGAGAGAAGATAAATGCCAGGTACCTGTGCAGTATCTAATCTTGTGAAACAATCAGTTGGATTGCCGCAGTATACGATGCTTTGATATTTTTAAGTGGATGTATTTTTAATAGTTTTCCACTCTTCAAACACTTTCACCATGTTTTCTTCTATTTTTTTTTTTTTGTGCCAAAGAATATTGCAATTACATTTTCTTTAAAGGAATAGATGCTGCAAATAGTTGAATGTTTTTCATCTTACTTCGTGCACAGATTAAGACTGGTACTGGGAATTTAGCTTCAGTATTTTCAGATATTGTGTATATATATATATGATAACAGCTGATTGGAGAACTTTTAATCAAGCTTTGAAAACTAAAAGTTAGTCCATGAAGTGTAAATAGAGGTTTAGCTGAGAAGAAAGTAAGTGGAACACTAGACTGAGATTCTCCAATACCACTTCTTGGGTTTCATTATATGTCTACCTCTCAAAATTTATGCATTTTGAACTTTCTTTCATTCATTTGAAAATAAAATATGATGAAGCATCTCTCTTATTAGGAGAGGTGGAGTCACCTTGGGCTGTTTAGCCTGAAAGAAAGAAAAGGACAAAAAAGACTGAGAAGGGATCTTATCATTGCTTTTCTAAAAGATGAGGGTCATGAGCATGGAGCCAGGCTGTTTTCAGTGGTGAGCAGTGATAGGACAATGGGTGATGCACGCAAGCTAGAACACAGGAAGTTACATTTGAACATAATGAAAAACTTATTTACTTTGAGGGTTATGGAGCACTGGAAAAACAAATTTCATCACAGCTTTAATGTCATAGACTAAGTGCCCATAGCTTGTTATTCTTTCTTGACAAATCCTTTTCCTTTTCCCTGATGTGATGTAAGGCATAAAACAGTTTCCCCAATATGTTTTGGAAAATGTAACCTTTATGTATTGATATTGCTTTCCAAAGTTCAAGGAGATGGACAAAGTGGCATTTCAGTATTGTCACGGGCAAGGATTACAGCTAAAATGAGGAATTAGGCCTATCTAAGTTTGTGTTATTTATGCCTTTCTAAATTTTGTTTGGGTTTGCTATCTGTTTTTTCTAATATGGTATTGAACTAGATCATGGAATGTGTATAATCATCTTCAGTTCTTCATTTTAGTGTTACCTGCTTGTCTTTACTCGTAGTTTAGGAACCGACAATTAATGTATCTCACTATTTATTGCCTCATGTAATAGCTGACAAAAGAACTATCCTATCAGCCAAATCCAAGTCAAATAATCTCTGAGGCTACAAGGTCATGAGATCTCTGTTATTATTAGCAATACAGAATGGACATTATTCATAGAAATACTGACCAGAGGATGCTCTTCATGAAAATGAAGATATATTCACATTATGAGTTTTCAATGCTTGATTACACATCTCATTTAGATGAAAAGTGTGATAGGTACCTGTAAAAATAATAGATGATAAGAATAATTCTGGGTAATAATGTTTCTCATGCTCCTTTAATTTCAAGGAACAATAAAAGAAATAATATCTACTTTGTTACAAAGGAAGTTTACAGGGACAATAAGATAAAAAGTTATTATTTATGTGTGTTACTTGTAGATTTCTGATGGCTATACATCAAAGCAGGCTCAGAATCACAGTCTTCATGTTTGTTTTGTCTGAACTGTTACAGGTACAGTGGAATAAAGAGCACTAAATTTGGAGTTCTGTAACTGACTTAGTTCCTTGTTAATTAGCTGCATCTGGAATAGAAGACACTTATGAAACTGAGTACATGCAGCTGTTCACAAGTCTAAGTGTTCAGCTTCAGTAGGAAAGGGAAGGGTCAATCAAGCTAGAATGCTTTTGTGTATCAAGTCATGGCCTGATAGGTAAAACAAAATGCATGGCAGCAGCAGCTAGACATAAAAGTCTGAAAGAAAAGCTATTGTATTATTCTGACTGGAGTTTTTCAAACCAAAGTATGGAAGAATATGTTTTAGTGTTCAGTGAAAGTATTTTGATAGTTAGGCCACTATTTACTTTTAGTTTTGGATGTGTCTGAGAAAACTGGTTAGATAAATACTCTTGATGGTTGTTTAAAGATTTTAAAATACTCAAGTCAAAACTAAACTTAGGGATTGGTCTACAATATATGGATTTAAGCTGCATTTATTAAAGACTGATAACACGGCATTTTGTTATTATGAGCTATAGAAGTAGGAGTGATAATACATTCCACATTAGAATGTAAGTCTGAGAGCCACGCAAGCTGAAAGTTGCTGCTAGTTAGTCCACTTGCAAATGAATATCTGATCTTTTGGGCTCAGGACTTCAAGGCTGACAGATATTATGCATTCTTGCTGTACTGTACTTTCATGTACCTTTGAGTTTAGTGGTAAATATTTTAATTAATTAAATCAAAGCAACACTGAAATGGCTGGATAGCATGAAATTATATAAAATTCTTAAATATTTCCCAAAAATATTTTACTGGGGGGAAAAAAAGCCTGTTCACCGAAGTGATAAAATATTTTAATTTTATTCTTTGTAAGGTAGAACTCAAAACATTACTTTAAAGAATTGTCAGCTTTCTAGACGCAACTCTTAAAAATAAGCAAACCAAACCAGTCTTTGACTTTTATGTTTTTTCCTTACAATTTAGGAAACCATTAATATTTGTATGAAAAATAATGGATTTAAAAATATGAACTGGTGTGTTAGTTTTCAACAGTCTCACATACTTTACTCCATTTTAAAATTTTATTTATTTATTTTTTAGTGGAAAGGTTTGATTAACACTACACTGTCAAGTCTTTAGGGTCAGGGCAGATTGTATTAGAAGCATGACAAGTAGTTAATGAATTTGCATTGACTAATCCATACAAAGCTAAAGATTTTTCTGTCAGGATTAATGTTCAAAAAGAGTAGGACACACTATTTGATACATTATCTTACACTGAATCATACTGTTATTGGACATAAGATTAAGGTACTATGTTATTTTGCCTCCTTCCATAGATATATAACTGTTTTTTTGCTATGACACTGATGTATAGTCACTGCATTAGGAATGCATTTAATCATCAGTAATGTCCTGTTGTAACTCCTCTGTATATGGTATGTGTGCTTGCGGTAACCAGATGAGTCCCAAGTCCTGCAGACATTCGCTTTATGGTAACAGTTCCTGCTGTCTAGTGATTCAGAATGCAGTATGGAGTCAGAGATGCACGTTCCAAATTTTGATCTATGCTTTCAGTTTGAACTGTCAGAAGACCTGGTGATGAAACATATTTTAAGCTTTCAGATGCTGTCTAGATATGTTGTGACTAGAAAAGTTGTTCTATCTTAAAAATTTAGTGGCCTAAGTTAAATGAATACTTGATGACCTTATATTTCAGGAGGCAAAATTTGGTGAAAAGAATTGCTGAAATGCTTTTTCAAGGGCAGTTAAGCATGCTAGTCTTGTAAAAATGGTAAGAAGAGAAAGGGTAAGTCCTTGACTCTGAAGAAGTGAAAGGGATTAAGGAGGAAGTCTTACCAAGCTTTGAATAATATTCTGCGACTATGCAAAAATAGTAACAAAATGTGTCCTTTGTCTCGTAAGGGATGTGCATTTAAATGCTGATAGAGAAATTGCAGTCCACAGCAACAGCAATAAATGCATGAAGGCAGCACAAGAGGGGAGAATTATCACAAGAGTGTGAAGGAAAGACATTTAAGAGTTTTGCATTATTTTATGTAAACTAGTAGTAGATGGGAGTTAATTGATAATAAGCCCAACTTTCTCTCCCATGACATCTGAAAGAGTAGCTTTGGATCCTATGAAAGAGTATCTGTAACGAAGTACTCTTATTTTGTCTTTATTTTCCCCATTTAGGAGAAAGCTACATCTTTTAGTTCAACTGGTTAAGTTCTTTGAGAAATGTTTTGTTGTCTGAGGCCCAAGTCTAGTTTACTGCATATGTGAAGTCATTGTACAGGAAATGTCTGGCAACATTTAAAAAACTTCTGTAGCTAAGCACAGCTTAAAGGTATCCAGACGAATAATATGTGATAATATAAAGGCTAAAAATTAGTTCATGAATAATATTGGCCTATAAGATAAGAGCAATGGAAGGTTATAAATTAATATTTAGGGCTCATACTTCAAAAGTGCAGAATGCTAAATGTGATTTACCTTGCTAGTAAAGCTGTTGGCTGTGTGGATTACATCCATCATTATCACTTATTATAGCCATCTTAAGATGAATGTCACAGGCTGACACCAACCATTTGGTTCCTGAGGTGAATATGATCATACACTTCTCATAAATAATACTCATACATGTCTCCAGCCATCTTATTTTTGATCAGCTCTCTGCTGTAAATACCAGTTGCCTACTTCCATGCCACATGGTACATCACAATACATTTAAGTATTGTAGTTAAGTGCTTGCCAGCTACTGCAGTTTTCTTTATCTGTGTACAGATCTCTGTAACTTAGATAAATCAAATTGTAACTCACTTCAGAGAGAACTTCACTACTGCCAGTACTCAAAATCCTCCTTAGGCTCTATTGTATGTTCCTCAGTTTTCCATTCAATATAATGCAATTCATCCATTCCAAATGTTGTCTCTGTACTCTCTAAATGTTAGAGTTGGAGTTTTTTGGTTTTCATAGTTGTGTGTATAGTTTGTGAAATCCTTGTTTGTGCACCTTTTTTCTTCCTCTGTTTTGCCTTTGCCTTTTTCAGTGGGTTTGATATTCAATTAAAATAATATTGTTTGCAAATCTCGGATGTCAACTATTAGAGTGTACTGGTTTGAAATTAATTTAAAATAATTTCACAAGTCAATATCTGGGGAGAATGCAAGGACAATGAACTTTACCTATGGAATTTAGAAGAGCTGTAATTTAATTTCATGGGGTAAGGCCACACCTTGAGTATTGTGTTCAATTTTGGGGCAAGGAAGCTGGTAAAGGATCTAGAGAAGATATCATATGCAGAGTGGCTGGGGGAACTAGATGAAAAGGAATCTGAGAAGAGACTTGAAAGGACGTTGTATCAAAGTTGGACTCTTCTCCTTAGTAAAAAGTAATAGGAGGAGAGGAAATGGCCTCAAGTTGCATTAGAGTAGGTTTACAATAGATATTAGAAGAAATGCCTTTACTGAAAGGGTTCTGAAACACTGGAATAGGTTCCCCAGGGAGGTGGTTGAATCACCAGCCCTGGATGTGTTTAAAAGATATGTAGGTGTGGTGCTAAGGGATGTGGCTTAGCACCAGATTTGGTAGAGCTATATAATGGTCAGACTTAATGATCTTAAAGATCTAATTAAAACAATGCTATGATTGTATAATGTTCAGAAATTTTGGGTAATCTTCCTTTGCCAGGATGCCCTTTCTAAGATCCTGTAGATCTTTCTTTGACAGGAATACAAGAATTTGTGCAATAAGTATTGTGCTGCCTGAGAGCACAACATGAGATAACATTGCTATTTGAATTAATTTGAAGACATACAAAATTGAGGCAAATGAGGTAATGACAATGGTGCCCAGTTTAAGTTCTGGGAGCTGTAAGGGTGAGGAAGACTCAGAAGTGTAGTAGTAGCAACAGTGTGAAGTGCTTTATCAAGGAATAAAGCACTAAGCTTTGCTAAAATAAATTTGTTTAGCCCATGAAACACTGTATTTTTAACATGATGCTCTGGAATAGCTAGCTATCTTTTGAATATTTGATTTCCAGTTCTATAAAAGCTGTTGGTGAATAATGACTTCAGTGGGACATTATATCTATACCTTAGTCCAGAGTGGTACAGCATCCTGCATCCTGGGACACAGGAAGAGTGAATTCAGGAGCATTATAGGATTGTTCCCTATTATGTGCCACACAGTGTTACTATTGATGAGAGCAGTGGTTCCCATGGCCTCACTTGTCCCCTCTATACCTGTCCTGTTAAATACACTATGTAGTTTAAAACATGTTTACTCTAAGTCAATGTCTGTTATGTGGTGTAGACTGTTTATGATTTCATATTAATAAAAAAGCAGAAACCTCCTTCGGCACATTACTTCCCACCACTGGGTATGGTGCAGTGTAAGGAAAGAGTCTAGCTTGCCTCACAGCCCTTGTTTGTAGGCTGCCTTACTTTTCCAGGTAATCAATAGCTGTTTAGCCCCCTAGATCAATGGTTATAACACAGCTGTAAACATAGGGACAGATGACTCTGGACATTTTAAGTTCTCATTAGATCTAATTTAAATAGAGTGAGCCAATGAAATTCTACTCAAAACTGCATTTGTTCCCTAGTTTCAGTCATCGCAATCATTTGTTAGCTGGCCCATCAGTATGAGCTATGGTAAAACAGCAATGCAGGGTGCAATCATCTGAGGTTCAGTAAGTAAAATGCCCTTTGTCATACCTTGTGGCTTTGGAAGTTGCTTTGTCATTAGGAAAAACATCTTCAATAGGACAGTAGTGCAGTGCTGGAACAGACAGCCAACAGAGCTTGGAGAATCTTCTTGAAGGCTTTTAGCAACTGATTTTTGTTGATGTTTTGCCTTACTAGGGGCACACGGGAAGATTAGTGCTTTAAAGGTTTACATCTGTTGTATAATGGAGAAACTGCAAGCTTGTCATAACATGTAATGAGTTACAAACAATTCATTACTGCAGAGTTACTCTGTGTTGTAGAGTTCTCATGAAGTTGTGTGCTTGCACAGTAGCCCTCTGGGGGGGTTCGTAGAAGTGTGCATTGGACAATGACATAGCCATGTTAAAGGAGGCATGCAGGGGAAAGTGACAAGATCATTTAAAAGGTAATGGATTTTTTTAATTGTTGGGTTGTTTGTTTTTTCTTTCTGTTTTCAATCATGTACCAAACAAATATTCTCATTTTGCTAAAGAATCACTGATACTGTCTTGGCTGGTGCAATACTGATCACATAAAATTATTGCAGTATAAGTGTCTGTACACTTGTGGAAGTACATGCACACACACACACTGAGGACATGTTTTAAATTCACTGTAACATTTTCTGTTGAGATTCCCACCAGAAGAAAAACAGTAGAGCTACCATTAATGTGAGGCTGGTCTGGATAACCTCCAGAGATCTAAAATCAATATCTGGGTCACTGTTCAGGAAGAGCTGAATAGTATCAGAGTAGAATTGATTTAAGGCTGTCTTAAGGTCAGAGGCAGACAATTCTGTAGGCATTTTGAACCATTCAAGCACATTAACAAGCAACAGTTTACACACTAAGGATTCTTGTCTTTCTCAGGGATTTATTTAGCTAATTGGTCTCCAAACTTGCATCTAAGCAGCATTGGTGAAGCAAGTATATGGCTTGTACATTTTGAGACTTGCTTAGAAGTTGTGTAAGGACTTTAGGGTTTATGCTGTTTATGTTGTTTATGTTTGCATGGTCTATGATTAGTGCCTCTCAGCAGTTATTTTTCAAATGGAAGAATCTTTCATTTACACTTGTACAGAATCTTCGCAAAGCAACTTTTGTAGTGCTGTGATGAAGAATCCAGGGGCGGGAGGGAAGAGAAACTGATATTTTCAGGGCATGACAATAAAACTACTGAGGATCCACTTCAAGAATGTCCTTGATACAAATGGGAATTGTGAAGGAATAATTATTATATCATTTGTTATTATCTTAATTTTTTTTTTTTTAATTATGGGTTGCCAAACACTTTACACAGTTCAGTGAAACTCTTGTTTTGCATTGTGATTGTCAATACTAGTCCATCAACACTGTCAAAGAGTGGGCCAATTTTCTTGACTCAAACTCCTCTCAGAGCGAAGGGGTTTTTTTAAAATGGTCTTGGGTGGTTTATTTGGTTTTGTTGGGAGGGGCTGTTGAGTTTTGTTTTGGGGAGTGGGTGGTTTGGTTTTGTTGTTTTTTGGTGTGTTGCAGTCTGAGGAGTTTGGGTGTTGAGGTTTTTTGTTTGTTTTGTTGGCTGCTTTTTTCCTACTTTACTTCCAAGGAGTTTTATTTCTAGTATTTATATAATGGCTTAATATGTACCTTTGAATACACCATATATTCACTAGCTGTGGTATACAGTGTAGCATGGCAGAGAAAATACATACAAAGATACTGGTAGAAAATAATTATGTAGATTTTACCACTTGGCATCAAACTGTAATGAATCTAGCAAAACCTCCATTTCAGATATTATTAGATTTTAGACACATCATGGCCAATATTCAAGAGTGTAGAAGAGGTTTCATAATTGTGCTGAAGAAGAAGCTCTGCTATTAGAAGAATGAGAAATTTTGAAGTGAATGTTTATTTGTGTGGGCTTACAGCCTTATTTTACTGTCTAAAGGTAAGGGTTTTTTTCAGAACTGACTGTGCTTTTCCTCTCATTCCTATTATGAAAATATGTTACTGCTAATCTAGGCTTAGATCTTTCTGCTGTATATAACTTGCAATACTTAATGTGAATGAATCGATGCAAAAGAAAACTCCTTTCCTGATGAAATTTCAGTTCTGACTGTATCGAAGTCAGAATCCTTAATGTCTAAATTCAATTCCTCTTTTGTGTACTGATTCATTATATAAGTATCAAAAAAAATTATTCAAATTTCTTTTTAATAGACTCAATTTTTTTAAGCATTAATTGACTTTGGGGTAAGTTTGTAGGGATATATTCATAGGGAAAATACTTGTTTTCTAGTGGAAGTGATGTGTATACTCATACATACCAGCATGGTGAACTTGTAACTCATACTGGTTATTTGAGTACTTTCTGAATAGTGATTCAAAAGAGGAATATGTTTCTGGATGAGGGCATTGAGTCCATCATCAATAAATATGCAGAAGACATGAAGCTGTTAGCCTTCCCCAGTGGCTCATCTTTTGGCATATGGGCACAGCCTGTTCCTGTGCCTTCAAGAGTTGCTGTTTGAAGTAGGTCCAACCATTCTGGACCCCTTGGTTCTTAAGGGCTGCTACCCAGGGTACTCTCTGAATTAGTTGCTTAAATAAGATGAAGTCTGCCCTCCAGATGTCCAAAATAAGGGTTCTGTTACTGCTCCTCCTTATTTCCCTGCATATTGAAAACTCCACTATCTCATGGTCGCTGCACCCTAGACAGCCTCCCACTATCACATCTCCCACCAGCCCTTCTCTACTTGAGAAAAGCAGGTCAAGCAGGGCCTGACCCATGGTAGGTTCACTTAACATCTGCATCAAGAAGCTGTCCTCCATACACTCTAAGAACCTTCTGGACTGCCTCCTCTCTGCTGAGTTAAGTTCTCAGCAAATGTCTGGCCGGTTAAAGTCACCCAAAAGGACAAGGTTTGATGCTCTTGAGACAGCCTCCAGTTGCTATTCAGATTAATTGGCTGTAGCTACACTGGCAATCGTTTGCAATTGCTCTATGTGCATTTATAAAGTCGTAATATATTGAAAACAATATACTTACACCATATTTTAAGCTTTTTTTTTCCTGGGGGGATTAGTTATTTTTAATGACTTCTGTTAACATCTTATGATAGATGTTTAAACAAAGATTGAAAAAAAAATATGTAATGGCATAGATTAGGATCACTTGTGAGAGAAGGGCAAGGTTAAAAATGCCAGCGTTTATCCAGAATGAGTTTTGAGCACCATGCAGAACTGCATGCAGGACTGGAAAGATCAGTGGGATATGTGGGTCTGAAGTATGGCAGTAATGTGACAGGAAATAAGCACAAATTAATATGAATTCTATCCAATTTTTGTGAAGCACATGGTAATTTTTAACTTTCTATATTACAGCAATCTTTTACAAGTCTGGATTTAATGGTGTTTATTTCCTTTTTATTCACTAGTTTTAGACCAGTATGACTAGGTTGGTTTCAATGGAGTATCTCCTGATTTACATAACTAAAAGGTAGAAAATTAATTTCTCATACAAAAGAAATTTTCCATTTTTCTGTTACTGCCATTCATTGCATGTGGTATATTGTCTTTTTCCATATCTTAAAATTTCTCCTTGTTTTATTCTTGCATAAGTCTTTATCAGTAGATCCCTCATTGATTTAGAAACACAGGGAAAATATATAGAAAATTCTACTCCTAAAAGACCTTTGAATTTCCTTTCCTCACAGTGAGGAATACAAGGAAAGAATAAGAATAGAATGTTAAAAAATTATATAGAAATGGATTTTTAATGGCCTCTAAATATTTCTAAGATACAGGAGCTGTTAGACCTACATCAGACCATGCTTCCTTATGAGTAGTCAGTACAGTCTGTCTGCTGCCACAAGACCATGTATTGAGAGTCCTTTTAATACAGATTTTTTTTCAAGTGTGTGTTGCTACCCAGATTTCTGTCTTGCCAGCAAGAGCATTCATTTTGTCCTTGTGCTGTGGATCCTTTTTGCTTACTTTATTGACTTTGTGCCTTTATCAGAATCAGCACAGTTTTAATGTAACTAGTAAGCCTGTCATTAGAGACTTGATGGAAGCCTTCCTCAAATTGTAAATAAATTATACTTTCTGTACAGCCATTATCATATTTCTCTAGGGTTTTCAATGGCTCCAAGTCTTTGTGGTATAGATCATATCCCTTTAGGCAAGATATCCCTTCAGGATATTTCCCTTCAGGCATGATATGCTGGTTGTAGTCATTACAATATTACTTTGATTATTCTCCAAATTACCCTTCATTACTGTACATCTTCTTTGCTTTTCTGATTACAGATGTAAATATTGTGTGTCTGTTGTGCTTTCAGTCATCCTTCCATTCACCTCTATAATACACAGCTTCTCTGTGATTTTTGATGAAAAAAAACCCCACAAGGTAGAAACTATGTTTCTAGCCAGTATATTCATTTTAAAAAACACAGGAAGTCAGAATATTATTTGTTACTTAACTTAGTGTGTGCTTAACTAACTAATAAGCCACAACAGAATATCAGAAGACATATTTATGGATCTGTTCAGGAGTATTACAAAAGAGGCCTTGCTCTACATCTTGATTGTCAACTGACCTGGGCTCTGTCAGAGCTATAATAAAAGAAGTGAATTGCAGAGGTGAAGGGCTTTTGTTGAGAATTTCCTGTCAACATCCCCTGACATTTATGTTTAGGGACTCAAGCATTGCAGCTGACCTCAGCTGTCATGGTAGAACACAAGGGAAGAAGTAGGTTACTTAATTACAGTCATTCAAAACCTTGCTGATGCTTAACAAGTTTTCTGTTATGATTCCCACTGGGTTACACAATTTCATGGACATGAACACTATTGTCTGTTGTATCCTATGGGAACATATGAGGATTTATTATGGAAAGTGAAATTGGTACAACAATATCTTAAGCTGATATATTCAGAAAATTCCTGTGTCCTGAATGACTTCATTTGCAAATCTTTTTAATACACACCCATAACCAATAAAATGCACTTCTGTCAGTAACAGTCTGTAATTTCTCCACTGTTTTTAACAGAACTCTTGAAGATTTACAGAAATGTGAATCTCCATTTAAACAGCTCTTCTTTCTTCAATGCTGCCCAAAACACCCTTTATGAGTGTCAAGTGTTACTCGTGTCATCACTTTTCATAAGCTCATCTTCATTTTCAGCAATCTTTTCTCTCACTGTCCACACAGAATGTAGCTTATATTATGTTTCCACAGAAGACATTACCCGTGTACTTGAATCTGTGCTCCAAAGAATTCATGAAACCAGATTCTCAGCTGTACTTCCAGGAAGAAACCTGGCACTATGTGGAGTTTCAATGCTGACTGAGTCCTACTTTGGATGTCAGACCACACAGTTCATAACATTTTAATAATAACAACTAATTATTCAAAAATGGATAGTCAGTAAGTGGTGGTCATGAAAACAGAGTCCAAATTAATCCATGGGAGCTATTTCAGTATCTAATGAAGTATCTTAGGTTTATATTACCTTTATGCGGCTACATTCAGGTTGTAGACAAGTTAATTATGTCATACTAAGGCTGTCAGCATAGACCAGATATGACTTTTCCACCTCCAGTGAAGCAATTCTTTCCTTAGGAAGAAAAAAAAAAAAAAAAAAACTTCCTGGAATCTATGTGGTATATTTTGCCAAAGGAATGGAAAGAAAAGAAAATGTTTACTTTACTCTTTGTTTCTCAAAGACCATTTTTTTAGATGTTTGAATTGGATACATGTAGCATTTTACTACCTTTTATTAGACATTTTATAGTTAGTATGACATTGAGGTTGGATATCAAGTTGAAGAAAGTCTCCAATCTTTGTTTTCCTGGTGCTAACCCTACCATTTTGAGGAAGTTTTGTTTGCCACATGGACACATAAATTGGTTCTTTGAGATGTTGCAGTACCTATAGCTCTTCAGTTCTGACCTCATTGTGAGCCATTGAGGATTGCGGTAGCAAGGAACTCTAAAATGAGACAGAACTTTGAAAAGCAAAGAATTGCAAAGCAAAAGCTGTTGATGCCTTTCATTGGAGCCTAGTAGATTTAAGCAAATGTATAGTCCTGAATAAAACTACTAGTTCTAAACCCAGCTTTTCTCCCAATCAACCCTTTTGTTCTCTTTGAGTCACAATTTGCATGGAATTTGCAAGAGCATTTGTGAGGCTTGTCAAACTTAATTTATGGGGCTAAATAATTCAAATGTTACTACTGGGGGACTGAAGTCTTGCTTACAGGAGAAGCCTGCTTTGTGGGATGTGTTTAATGATTACATCTCAAAGAGGCAGAAATGGCAATGTAAGATAAGCAGAAGTATTTCTGACTATCTATCTCCTTATGTGGTAATTCTGAGTATAATTTAATTGCAGTTCCTGTAAGCTTTTCAATTTGTGGCAGTGCTGTGGGTGGAAGATGCTTGGTCCTAGCTTTAGCTTGACATACATGGAGTATTATACTAGTAGGTTTTGGCTATTTATTTGCCTTGTTATTTAGCTCCTTTTTGCAAGCCTCTTAAATGGATAATAGGCTAGACTAGACTAGACTAGAATAGACCAGGTTGGAAGAGACCTTCAAGATCATCACGTCCAACCAATCAACCAATCCAACACTACCTAATCAACTAAACCATGGCACCAAGCACCCCATCAAGTCTCCTCCTGAACACCTCCAATGAGGGTGACTCCACCACCTCCCCAGGCAGCCCATTCCAATGGGCAATCACTCTCTCTGTATAAAACTTCTTCCTAACATCCAGCCTAAACCTCCCCTGGTGCAGCCTGAGACTGTGTCCTCTTGTTCTGGCGCTGGCTGCCTGGGAGAAGAGACCAACATCTGCCTGTCTACAACCTCCCTTCAGGTAGCTGTAGAGAGCAATAAGGTCACCCCCGAGTCTCCTCTTCTCCAGGCTAAGCAGCCCCAGCTCCCTCAGCCTCTCCTCATAGGGCTTGTGTTCCAAACCCCTCACTAACTTTGTTGCCCTTCTCTGGACACGCTCCAGCAAGTCAACATCCTTCTTAAACTGAGGGGCCCAGAACTGGACACAGTACTCAAGATATTCTACAATTTGAAAAAAAAATTTTAAGCTACTTGGAAAAAAAAAAAGAAAAGTATTTTTTTCTCTGAAACCTGTGTCTTTCATTATAGGGAAGGAATATATAGAATTATAAAATATTTGCATACACATTTATACATACTTATGAAGAAATTTTTTTTTAAAGAACTTGTTCTGTGACTTCAAGGTACAAAATTACATGTATAATTTAGGGTCACTGGAAGAAGAATAAGCTCAATGTAAATTTTTACTAAGAGTATTTAAATCTCCAAATTTGAGCTGTTAAAGAAATCATATGCCTTCAAAATTCAGCACCTTTGCTTTACACTGAAAAACTAATTCTAGGTTCAGGCAACACAGTCTTTGCTTTAGTCTTTGTTTTTAGTAGAGTAGGATGTCACCCTTGAAGTATCAGTTGGAACCTTTATCTACATATAAATGCCAGGAAAAGTATTGTCCTGGTTTGAGGCCAGGCAGATCCTCTCTTGCCCCTGAAAGGGGCAAAAGAATGACACTCTCACAAATGGATTGCAGAAGTGATGGGAAGTTTAAATGGAGAAGCAGTAAGTGTTTTACAAAAGCTGCAAGCACAGTGATAAAGGTGCCTCAAAGCATACCGAGTCCCCTTACAGCATACCCAAAAGCCTCTCAACATTTCCCTTCTCACCTGAGGGTATATCCAAGAACCCCAGGATTTATAGGGCACAGGATATTATGGGCATGAAATACACAGCTTCCTGTGTCCACCTTGTGGGCTGGACACTCAGAACACCAGAGGTGTAACATGTGTGGCAGCAACAAGAGGCACCCAGCCTAAACTGCCACAAGTATCTTTTTGGTTTTTTTTCTTCTTACTAATTCTACTTGCTGAGGGCACCATATGAATTAAAATTAGAGTATTGTTTCCTCATAGAGACAGTAATTGTCATCACTGATGATTATGAACTACCGAGCAGAGTTCCTGCCTAACAGTCAGGAAATGGCTCAATTTTGATGTTATCTGTGCTTATTAGAAACCTGAAAGAATGCCTCTTCTTCATCTTTCAAGCTATGTGTGGTATCACAAATACAAGTTTCTGTCTTCTAGGACCTAATGCTTAATGGGAAAATATCATTTAATTTTAAGAAAATCAGTTGTTGGAATTTTCATTTGTTTCCCTTTCAGTTGTTTTTTTCTTTTCCTTTTAGAGTGGTCTGCCATCATGTCAGCTTTAATTTGTATGTAGAAATAGATCATTTTATCTCATTAGTTTTTGGCTAACTTGAAGTGGAGTTTCAATCATCATATCAAGTCACATTTCAGGATTAATATACATAACTCTGTCTTTCCCCAGTGTTCTTTCTCATGTGTATATGTACTGTCAGATTAGAAAGTAATTCAAGATTAGTGAAAGATGATCAGGTTGGTTAACAAGCAGCAACTAAATCATTCCCTAGTGAAAGGCCTTAATACTTTTTAATTGTTGATATTGGGTTGTATAGATCTAGTACCTATTACAGAGTCTGCCACCAGGGACAAAGGGTACAGCGTTAGCTGTACAAGGTCCAACTCAGCAGAGCATGTTGGAATACTATGGACAGTACATCTGTAAATGCCTATGATTCTACCCAGAGAATTTTTAATGCAAAGATATTATGCAAAACACATCTAAATAATAATATATGACTGTCTGTAATTTTATGCCACAACAGTAAATTTGTACTCTAATATCAAATTTTTACTTGGTCTGATAGCAAAATGCACAGGCTTACTGATGTGTATGTGTTTTACCTAATTATGTCAAATAATGGGCACTGATGTGAACCTTTTGTGCAACATAAACTGATCAAGGTAAAAATGCAATTGTCAGCTGGTGTAAAGAAAAGTACATCATAAAACCTAATGTTGAAAGAATTAAAGCACTGCACGTATAACTGCATAGAATATGCCACTAAAAATTTGTTTAGAGCACAAAATGAGAACTTGAGGAGGAAGCCTAAGATTCCTGTATATTTCCTGTATAAGCTTTCTCTCACTGCAAACGTTACAGGGAATTCACTCTTAAAATGTCTTTTCCTCTTTGAGGTTGTGTGAGGGAGCAGCTGTTTAAAATTTTCACTGCCCGTTGAGTAAAATCAGAATGAAGCTCTGAAAAAAATGAAATGTATTCTGTATTTTCTAAATTGTGCAGTTGAAAGCTGGATTTAAGACACAGCAATAAAAGTCCTCTGTCAGAGGCAGCACAACCAGCATTGTGGCTGCACTGCAAACTTTCCTTGTCTGATCTGTCAGCTGCTGGAGGGCATGGTGCTCAGCAGCTGATAAAGTGCTCTATACTGAAACCGAAATTATGGGTTCTGATGAACCTCAGAAATGCTTCTGTCTTTGAAATGTGACTCCTTGTCCAGTGAGAAGTGGGCTGTTTTCACAATATTGAACAGACTGGATGATAATGACCTTCAATAGCTACAGCTTGGGGCTAGATTTGAGTTTGATACTAAGAGGTGAAAAGCTTTCAAACTCGGTACCAGTCCCTTGAGCTATTTAGTCCTTCCAATGATTTATTTCTTGGTAAACATAAGTTCCCTTTGCCCTCATCATGCTTACTACTCTGCAGCAGGTTTTGTACAGGCTTTGTATTGTATGCTTACAGTAGATTTTTCTGTAGATTTTAACCCTATTCTAGTCTCATTCACATCATCTGAAAAAAAAAATTTTTTCTTCGAATAAGGATTTCTTTCAAAGTCAACCAACATCAATTAACTCTGGCTTTGCTGAGGTTTGAGGCTTCAGTGAAAAGAATTTGAGCAGCTTCATTCTTTTCCTCGGTGCAATCCACAGCTCAAGCTCAGTGATATGGTACAATATTTCTAAAAAATCTAGCTGGCCAAAGTCAAATAACTCTGTTGCCAATGTTGTATTTAAAAATATATCTTTAAAGTAGTATGTGCATGCAGAATAAAGATAATCTCTCCATTTTACCAGCAACTCACCTTTTCTCTTTAGCTTACATAAAACATTCTGCCCAGAATTCATTTCTCCTCATAACTTCTGTTTTCCTTTTGATTGAGTAGGTCAGTAATGTAAACTGATAAACTGCTGAGAAACATGATGCGAACATGAAGACTTTCATTGAGCTCATCAGTTTAGAATAGCCCCAGGTGAAAAGCATGTATACCTACATAGTTACACATGTTTGCTTTACATTCACTATTTGTTAAACATTTCTGTAATAGCTATAAAATAATAAGGTACATCTTGTGCCTTGTATTTGAGGGATGTACTGTGACACTGTATTTACACTAAAAGCTGTAGCACTAAGGCATCTTTAACGTTCATATTGTGTATACACTTTTCTTACCTGGAGTAGCACCCACGTGCGTAGGCTGGCATGTTTACAATGTTGATGTTTTGGGGTTTGTTTTTGTTGGTTTTTTTTTCCCCTTTGAACACATTCCTGCACTTTAAAACAAACCAATCAAAACCCAACACTGGCTGATTATTACCGTATTTGGACCACACTTCATCTCTGCAGATTTGCTCACTTAAAATAGTGTCCTGTTACAAACAGATTAATTCAGATCTATTCAAGCATAGCTTAACTTGGAATGCATATTTACATTGTTCTTGATTGCAAAGACCCTAGTAGATCGCAAGCATTATCAAACTAAGAATATAAACCATAAAACCTTGTGTGCCTTTGTTGTTGTACTTTAATTCTGTTAATCGCCCTAGGTAAAGATTAGCTGCTGTTGTCAATTTAATTCAGCTTCAAACAAAGCAACAAGGTCACTTTTTTTTTACTTTTTTTTTTGTGTGTGTGGGTTTTTTTTTTTTAGGCAAACAGGATTGAGTTGTCATGTAGTTCTAATAGGCAGCACAGGGAATCATTAGTCCACCTCAGCTCCCTGACTGATGGGCATTTCACTTCAGTCATCTGACTGAGCACTAGTGGCCCAGTACTATTGACACCATGTCAGAGCTGAGAGAAGATGCCTTAATCAGCTCAGACACTCTCTGCATTGATTTGACAAGTTGCTGTAATGACCTTCTTGTTTTTCTGAAGGATTACTGTTTACCCAGGGAGGTGCTGCTGAGCACATGTGCTGCACTGTCATGGAAACTATTATTGTTGCATCTAGATTCCATTAATGCTGTGGTGTGTAACACTGATACAAGCCACTGAATATTTCAATGAAGTACTTTCCACCTCAGTAATACAAGTTCCTGACCATTCATTAGCCTTACAAAATTTGCAACTAGTTCTGCATAATCTGGCCAACAGGAATTAAAGAGTTATGTCTGTTTAGGGCACTTTCCTGCTTCGTCTGGGAATTGTATGAGGCTCAGGTAGCTTCTATAAATTGAAGTTAGAAAGTGCCACTGTTCAGTAGCTTGCTACTAATTTAGGATACTTCTGAAGAAAGAAATAAAAAAATCAAGGTGGAAGAAACCCCAACTCTTCATTCTTGAGACCTGTATAGCCATCAAAGAAAAACAGTACTTTGAGAAGGTGCTAGTTGATGTTTGGTACTTTTACTGCATCATGTTGAAAGTGTAGAAGCCTATCACTAATATTTTTTCCCCTGTTTTCTTACATCTTTAAGAAGAAAGGAAAGCTTTAAGCTTTCCTTCTAGCTTATGGCAAGCAGAAGACATAACTCATACCTTATGATTCTGAATTCTGCCCTGTTCATTGCACACATTTTTCTCATCCATTTCATTCTTGCATTTGGTAGATGAGTGTGTGATCTTTACTGTCTGTAGGAATTAGTTTTTTAGTATACCACATTTGGGAACAGGCTGAGAAGCATGGTTCCACCACTGATTTAGGGGGGAGGGAGGGTGGAAAAAGTGGAAAGAAGCCACTGATATGAAGCAAATAATTCTAACAGGTTAGTCTGTACAGCATAATAGCTGATTTCTTGGGAAATGTAGTATAGAATGCTCTCTTGCATGCTACATCTAATGATTAAAGTGCAACAGAAGTGGTTGTTGTCATGGGTTTAACCAACTGAATCTGCTGATGAGTTTTTAATACCACACTGCAGTCATGCCAGTGTTAAAATGTAAGTGCTGGCTGGAGCGAAGTATCATAGGGCTTGTAGTTCAGATTGTATCATGAGAGACTTCTTTTTCCAGTTTTGGGATGTTGGTCTTTTCCACTGGGCTGTTTGTGGGCTTGCAGGAACGGGATGTTTTAGAGTGTGTCATTTTATCATTGGAATGGGCTGCCTGGCGAGGTGGTGGAGTCGCCATCATTGGGGGTGTTTAGGAGGAGACCTGATAGTGTGCTTGGTGCTATGGTTTAGTTGATTAGATGGTGCTGGATGATGGGCTGGATGCAATGATCTTGAAGGTCTCTTCCAACCTGGTCTGGTCTGGTCTATTCTATTCTATCACTGGCTTCTGCTGCTTTTGCTGTGCTTTTCTGTGAAATAGGCTGAGGTACCCTTGAACTCCTTATCTCAGCCTGGCAGTTTTTGTGTTACTTTCCCTCCTGATCTTTTGAGGGGAACTTGCTTCTTGGAGTGGGCTCCTTTAAATCAGGACAATCTTGAGCAATTTCCTCTACAACAATTTTTGATGAGAATAAAATCCCCAAAGTTTTTTGTGTGAAGAATCATCTTTCATACATGGCTTAGTAGTTGGGAATTATCATTTGAAACCATGTTGATAGAGGATGAGCTCTTTGCTAATGACCAGGAGTTGTGAATGAAAGAATGTTATAGAAGTATCACTTAATAAAAAGTGGGGTTTATTTGAAAATTATTAATTATTTCAGTTTTATTCTACCCTCTTTATCTTCCTACCTGTTGAAAGGCTATCCTGGCTTAGGGTCTGTTTTATCTACAGATTCCAAAGATATCTGAAGAAGATGCTGAAATGAGTGCCCAACTGAAGTAACATCTACTAATTCTCTCCAACCCAATAGACGGTCATTTAGACATCAGCTATTAGTTTGGGTTATTGACAGTTGTGTGTTACTGACTTCCTCATTTAACCTAATGAATAACGAAATGCATTTAACAATATTTGAAAAAATACTGAGTTGTGTTTTCTGCACCATATGATCACTCATCAATATTTCTGCTTTTCTTGGCAAAGTGTTATTTCTTAGCACTTCATTGCAGGTACAATGTACTGAACGCTTTTTGTGACATTCTCCATTGAGAAAGATGTGCAAAAATGATGGGTTTTGAAAGATTTATTTCTCAGAACACAGGTTAGGAAGGTTTTCTGGCAATGTCATCTGAAGCTAAAGCCACAAAGATCAAAGGGTTTTTTTCTCATTGATTAGCTATTTGAAATGCTCTACTAAGGTCAAAGATTTTTAAGATTACACTTCCCTTTCTGTGGAAAGGAACAAATCCTTCAAAAATATATTATGTCCCAAAATCTTTTTGAACTATTCTTGAGAGGCAGAATATGTGTTCCTGTATTTGCATTTATAGTTCTTGCTTGGTCATTCTTAATGTGGGAAATGCTGTCTTCATATTAAGAAAATGGCTTGGTTTAGGGTCTGCTCTTTACTTGAGCCAGGCTAAGTTTATAAAATGAGTTCTGCCTTAGAAAGTATTTGTCAAGTTCAGATTCTGAGCTTGGAACTCCAGAGTCCTTGATTGTGACAAGGAAAATTCTGGGTAGCATTAGTTTATCATAGATTAACAAATGCATCTTGCAATGAGTAAGCTTTGGAATTAGGGTCTGGGACTTTAAGGAAGCACTGTCTTTATTGTTTAACATTAAAGGTATAGAGGAGTGCTTGATTCTGTTACACAGAAGCAATTATCTGATTGAGACAAAAAAGAATGCCTCCTTTAACTTATGCATTCAGCCTAATATGCAGACAGTTGCTTGTTGCATAAAACAGAAAATATAATCTGGGAATTCTTCCTTTCAGGATCCAAATAAACCTGCTATTCTGTTATGTCACACACATGTATTTGTTTAGTGAAAATACAGCCTTAGGTTGTCAACTTTAACTAACCAGACATAAATAACTATTCATATTATTCTATATTTCAAAATTATCTAAAGGTTACTCTTATGCATTTAGAAATGTATTTATGTGTGAGAGATATACATATTTCATGCACTAAATAAAATGTATTTTTATACAGTGAAGTCAGACAGCAAAAGACAAGAATATGTACTATGTTCAAGTATATTATGTAGAATTCAGTTAAATATTAAAATTACAGACTTCAGAAATGATTCACTGTAAAACTGCTCATAGACAGTTTGTTGCCTGCTATATCCATATTGTATAACCTGCAATTAAAGTCTGACTGAATGTGAGATTATTGTTATCACTTTAAATGAGAGATATTTCAAAGTGATCAGCATAATTGAATAATACCTATATGGCATTAGAAACTTGATTTAGCCAAGAGGGATGCTGTATGCAGCCAAAATAGCACTTAATGATATTGAAATTAGCAGTGTAATCAGCTCCTTTTTTTTTTTTTTTTTTTTTCCCCCAAGACACACTCTTCAGTGAGACCCTTTAGGCTAAAAAAACTATCTAGGCTTAAATTTTTTTGCTTAGTCTGTCTACTAAGATTTGCCTTGGTCTTAAGAGCTGAAGGAGGAGGTTTTACACTTGGAAGAAGCTTTTTCTGAATGTTAATGTGGGACTTCAAAAGTAAAAGCATTTTTGAGGCCTTTTCTGTCTGTCAAGATAAAGCAACTTACCCCTAACAATAACTTGTTCTTTAGACAATGTGTTTATGTTTCATTTTATTAAAGGTGAACTATCTAACAAGCATTTATCAATCTTAATGCAATCCTTTTGGAATTGCTATTCAACTGCTAACCTTTCACTGTCACCTTAGAAGAACCCTCCCTAATCAAACCAAGTTCTAATGCTTTTACATGATGAAAGTTTTTTCTCTAGAATGTTGGTCTTTTTTGATTTTAATTAAAACTTTAGCCTTTGCAAGATTGCCTCTTTATTCCATGGGGTTTTTGGTTGGTTAGTTGGTTGGGGTTTTGTTTGTGGTTTTTTGTTTTGTTTTTCCTATGAGCAGTACACACAACTGTTGGTGAGTTATGCGAAATATTTAGAGATTAAAATCCAGATCTGAATATCAATATAACTGCTTTCTACATACTTTCAACCTTTTTTCTGGTAGATTTTCATGGTGATTCTTCATTAGAGGCAGATATTCAGAGGGCGAGACTGGCTTTGGGACTTTTGAGATGACATGACTCTAGTATATTGAAGGACTTTGTCATAATCTAAACCCAGTTTAACCAGCTAATGAATAAATTCTCTTGCTTTACTCATTGAGCCCCTTCTTGGAGAGTTCTTTCTTATGCTTATCCAGAAAACACAGATTTGTAACCACCAGATTTCTGCTGCAGTTTTAAAGCCAATGATTGTATTACTAGTGCTGTATGGAAAGACAAGGTCATGACAGCTAAGGACTAATCTTTTAGAACACCGTATATCATAAATTGTCTCTAAAAGCTAACAACTAATACTTCTGATTTGATGGGCTGAGTAGAAGCAAGGTCTGGGGAAAACAGCAAGACAAACTCATTAAGCTCCCTTATTCTGTTGTGGTATTTCTACCCTTCATACAGTCTTGCTGTTACTGCAGCTTAAAAATTATATATTAAAAAAAAGCTCTGGTGAAGCATTTGATATTATTAGATGCAAAACGTGAACTTTCAGACGAGGCTGGCAAAACCATAACTTGACACTACACACAAAGGAAGACAAACTGCAAGTACACCAGCTGCTGCCTTGAATCTGAGTGAGTCAGTCAAGCTGTGCACTTGTCTCAAGTGAGCATAAATTGCAAATAATTTTTTTCCCCACAAAGGTATAAAAAGAGGTTTTGTGGTTAAAAAAAATAAAAAGGTGTGTGGTTGGGTTTTTTATGTTTGGTTGGTTTTGTTGGTTGGTTTGGAGGTTTTTTGTTTTTTGGGGTTTTTTTTTGGGGGGGGGGGGGGGGGGGGGTGCTTTGTTGTTTTCTTTTTTCCCAGGCATAAATAATCTCCTGTATTGATTGCATGTTTCACTTGCTGTGTTTCAGCTGCTGTAAAATTCTGTTATACTTTAGAATGGTCTTAGAAGACTAGTTATGCAAAGTGTTCACGGGGCTGTTCCATTTCCCCTTGCATCCTTTTCAAGCATGTGCCAGATTTTGTGCCACTATGAAAATGATGAGAATGGAAACCAGACCACTATATAACAAGTTGCTTCTGTTTGTGATGGGATATATTAGACCATATCTGCACTCAGACTGTTAGAGGCTGGGTTTGTACAATTAAAACCAGACTGGCCAAAGAGCAGGACACTGGGCTACTTACTGTAATTTCAGTGGACATTTTCAATTATTATTTTTGTCTGTAGTATATAATTTTGCTAGGCCAGAATATTCAATATATGAAGCCACAAAAAAGGCAACAGAAGTTTTCCAAAATAAATCGATCTTGTGGGATAGTTGCTAGCCAATAGTCGCTAGATTTCAAGTTTCTTCTGATGAGAATATATTTGATTACTGAAACATGTATTTCCACTTTTTCCAACAGAGGTTCCAATTGCTAGTCTAGTAACATAAAAAGATTCCTTACACTGAAATTAAATTTTTTATCAATATTTCACAATATACAGTGTATAAAGATCATTCCATCTGTCTGATGCACTCTACGTATCTAAATTAGCTGGTTTCTTTTATGATATTTCCTCTTGCTCCTCAGATCAAGATACCAAATATTCAGAGTTTTCATCTTTGCTGTTTGCAGTCAAGTGTCCTGTAGCTATTCAACTTTTGCAAGCTAAATAACTGAGTTTCATCTCTTCCATATAATTTGTTTAGATTTTTATTTTTATTATCTTGTATTATTTGCACTCCATTTAGTAACCACAGAAAAATAAGAATTTCCCAAATGTGCATTTGTTGAAGGCAATTGGGAAAGTATAAATCTGTTAGCTGTTAGGTGGAGCTCTGGGAGAGTAAGAATACTAGCAATTATTCCTCTGAATGTTTTATTGAAAATGCAACATTTCTGGCACATTTAAAGCATTTGTTTAGCTAAGGGGAGTTGGATAGTGAGTTGGGGTTTTTGGTTGTTTGTTGCAAAGTTTTTGTTGCATCTTTATTCCATCCTTTCACAAGATTCCTTCCAAGTTATTAAATCATATTCTGTATATGGTGAGGATTGTGGTGGGTTTTTTTTCTTCTCCTTTAGTAATACAGCTAAATAATACTATTTGATGTATTATTTTAAATGTCTCATTACTACAATGTTCTGCTTCCTTTGTGACTTTTCAGTATCGTTTGTTGCTGTGTTTGCTATCAAATTTCTTAAATTAGTAGAGCTTTGAGCAAAGAAGTATGCTGTTCTCTGATCTCTCTTTTAAAGTCTCTTTTTGAGAACACTTTCAATATCTTTTAATATTCTAAACTTCTTAAGAGAAAACTTGCTTAGATTTACTACTTGTAGTTTTACTCACAGATTATGGCAGCATAAATTTTGTTGTGGTGAGAGAATATGGTTGGTGACTTAACCTTTGGCTATGCCTATCTACCACACAATCTCAAGTACAGATATCTTCTTATCATTTTGTGATGAGCCTTTCATATTTTCTGTTGAGATGTAGCAGCCTTTAGACGTTTTGTGTATTCTACCACAGAGCAAAGAGTGTCAGCAAAGAAGGGAAAAGAGTCTTTGCCGATACTGTGGCTTGCAGTTCATTGCATTGTGTCACAGAAAATGTTATTTATTGATCTTGCTGACAGTGGCAGTAAATAGAGCTAAGTCTATTTTACATCGCTGATGAGAATGTGTATGTCATAACTCTTGATGCACACTCTGACTTCAAATTACTTCTCCTTATCCCCTTCCCCCACTTAAACCAAACATATTTTTCTATTTTATTCTATGAACATGAATTAATATAGATATCAAATGCAAGAAGTAATTTTTATTGCATTTTTTGACATGCATGTCTTCTTTGACTTCTTAGTAAAAATTAACAACTACAAATTCCATTTCATCTGTGAATCCTGTTATAGATTATATTATCCACTCAATTGACTGTAACAGTTAAGGCGATTACCATCTGTGATCTAAATACATGTGTATATTGGAATGCAGAAAGTATTTCATTATTAATGTCTTTGTATAAATCCAATTCTCATTTAGATGACAATCAGTTCACTTTATGACAACCAGAGTGTGTTCCACTTCTTGCTTGTGTTTGATCATTGTGTGCAAGTCGCAAACTCATTTAAAATGTCTTTGAATAAGGCATGCAGGTGTGCATCTAGCATTTTCCTAGATACATCATGGGGCCATGATAGATGTAAAATCATACACTAAAATATTAACATCAGGTTTGTGTAAAGGAAATGTTATATTTTAATCAAGAGGATAAAAAGCATTTACTTTGCAGTCGTTGGAGTAATGGTTCATGAATGTGATTTCTCAAAGATATGGAGATACAACGTTTAAACAAAATATTCAGCCGAATAGAGTTTTTGAGGGATTTTTGATACATAAGGACCAACAAGTGGGCTCTAGTCTCAATCTTGTTTCACCTTTATTTTCAATCAATTTACAAATGCATTTTCAAGGCTAGATGTATTTTATGCTACTATAATTTCAAATTCTGGCTGTCTGCCAAGCAACATCTCCCAATCCCTTTTTCTGATACCTCTCCACTATTTGCCTATTTCCTAGGGTGATTGGAAGTCTGTCCAGCTGCCAATGGGTAGAGCAAATAGTGTTATGATACCCTAACATCTCTGAAGCTCTCTGTGGTCAAAAGTGATACAGGAGGGAAGAGGATGTGCTGATGGCATCATCATGCTCATGCCTAAGTGAGTATTCTTATAGAAGCACAAATATCTAATAAATGTGAGTCCTTGAAGGTCCTAGGCTGTCCTGAATCTTGATGTGCTCAGATGTTTCTACCATAATGCATCAATTTTTTAATAATTTTTTCCCCTAGAATATTTGCTAGGTCTTCTCTATTAGAACTCCTGTAATTGCTTAGGTTTTGAAAGATGCTGTAACTTAGGTTCAACATAGTGTGTTCTGTAGTGAGAAAACCTGCTGCCCCTTCCTCTCTAATGAATGCCAGGATTACAACAAAGCTATGCCCTATGAATAATGTATACAGACCAATTAAATGAAACTGCTGTATTAGTTCTCATGGGATGTATCTGGTGGAAACTACAATCTTGTAGGCAATGGCATTATGTTTTGACACCTGAAGCTAACCACATGTAGTTTCTTGTAATGTCTCAAATCCTATAAATTTCTACCTTTTGTTTCAAAGCAAACGTAATTACTGTTATACCAAATTATGAGTGCCTGAATTTATTTCTTTATATTCTCTCAGGCTGTAAAATTACCCAAATGTTGATGAAGTACAGTAGGCCTGAATAATGTTGGATTCACTTAAGAGGTAGAAGTAAAAGAGTCCACCTGAAAGTTTCTGACTGCAAAAAGACATGCTGATTTGATATCTCTGTTTCAGTAAATTAAGGTCTTGAAAATAATAGGCTTTTAAAAGTTTTGCTGAAGTTGCTGCAATGATGGCAGATGGGGAAATCTATTCCCCTGTGAACATGATGCCATCATTGTTTATGAAATGCTAGAGATGTGTAAAGCTGCATCAGCCGTATAACTAGAATAGTAAAGTGAGCACAAGTGCTGAGACATCTAGTTCACTGCAGCCTTGTGAGCTCTCGTCCAAAACTGGTAGAGAGAAATCACTGCTGCCATGGACTTCCAGTTGTGAGTAGGTAAGTCTGTTCAGCATAGCCTTACTTAACTGTACAGATCCACAAGCTGATAGAAACCTATAACTATGGACTTCACTAGCTTAAACCTGATAATCCACAAAATCAGTTTGTTCTCTCAAGAAGAAATCTTGAGATGAAAAGCTGAAATTCAACTTGCTTTTATTTACCACATCACATATGGTGATTTTCAGAACTGCCAATGGACAGGATAGTCCAAAGTGGGTTTTTCAAGTGTTTAAAGCATTTAGGAGCGTAACTGAAAGTAAAAGTCTGCTGGGATTTATCATAGAATCAATAAGGTTGGAAAAGACCTCAAAGATCATCAAGTCCAACCTGTCACCCAAAACCTCACGACTACTAAACCATGGCACCAAGTGCCATGTCCAATCCCCTCTTGAACACCTCCAAGGATGGTGACTCCACCACCTCCCTGGGCAGCACATTCCAACGGCTAACAACTCTCTCTGTGAAGAACTTTCTCCTCACCTCGAGCCTAAACTTCCCCTGGTGCAGTTTGAGACTATGTCCTCTTGTTCTGGTGCTGGTTGCCTGGGAGAAGAGACCAACCCCCTCCTGGCTACAACCTCCCTTCAGGTAGTTGTAGAGAGCAATGAGATCACCCCTGAGCCTCCTCTTCTCCAGGCTAAACAATCCCAGCTCCCTCAGCCTCTCCTCATAGTGCTTGTGCTCGAGGCCTCTCACCAGCCTCATTGCCCTTCTCTGCAAACATTCAAGAGACTCGATGTCCTTCTTAAATTGAGTGGCCCAGAACTGGACACAGTACTCAAGGTTTGGTCTAACCAGTGCTGAGTACAGGGGTACAATGACTTCCCTGCTCCTGCTGGCCACACCATTCCTGGTAGAGACCAGGATGCCATTGGTCTTCTTAGCCACTGGGGCACACTGCTGGCTCATGTTCAGCCAGCTGTCAACCAGTACTCCCAGGTCCCTTTCTGCCTGGCTGCCCTCCAACCACTCTGTCCCCAGCCTGTAGCACTGCATGGGGTTGTTGTGACCAACGTGTGGCACTTGGACTTGTTGAATGACATCATGTTGGACTCTGCCCATCTGTCCAGCCTGTCAAGGTCCCTCTGGAGAGCCCTTCTAGCCTCTAACAGATCAACACCTGCTCCCAACTTGGTGCCATCTGCAAATTTACTGATGACTAACTCAATCCCCTTATCCAGATCATCAATGAAGATATTAAAGAGCATGGGACCCAGCACTGATCCCTGGGGGACACCACTAGAGACTGGCTGCCAGATGGATGTGGCACCATTCACCACCACTCTCTGGGCTTGGCCCTCCAGCCAGGTCCTTAACCCAACACAGAGTGCTGCTGTCCAAGCCACGGGCTGACAGCTTAGCCAGAAGTTTGCTGTGGGGAACGGTGTCAAAGACCTTGCTGAGGTCCAGGAAGACCACATCCACAGCCGGCCCCACATCCACCAGGCAGGTCACCTGATCATAGAAGGAGATCAGGTTGGTGAGGCAGGACCTACCCTTCCTAAATCTGTGCTGGCTAGGCCTGATCCCTTGGCTGTCCTGCAGGTGTGCTGTGATTGCCCCCAAGATGATCTGTTCCATAATCTTGCCTGGCACTGAGGTCAGGCTGACAGGCCTGTAGTTTGCAGGTTCATCCATCTGGTCCTTCTTGTGCATGGGCATCACATTGGCCAGTTTCCAGTCATCTGGGACCTCTCTGGTGAGCCAGGACCAGAGGTAAATGATGGAGAGAGGCTTGGCGAGCAAGTCCCTAACTACTTCCTCATGGATTTCAGGGGTACTACACTGCTCCCTGACCCCATCTTCCAGTTCAGGAGGCCAGTTATCCTGAAGTCCTCCTCCCTTACTGTTGAAAATGGAGGCAAAGAAGGTATTTAGTACCTCAGCCTTTTCCTCATCTTTAGTTACAATGTTCTGCTCCAGGTCCAATAAGGAGTGGAGGTTCTTCTTGCCCCTCTTTTTAGCATTAATGTATTTACAAAAATGCTTTTTATTGTCTTTCACAGAAGTGGTCAGCTGAAGTTCTAACTGGGCTTTTGCTTCTCTAATATTTCTCCTACATGACCTAACAATATCCTTAAATGCATCATGAGTTGCCTCCCCCCCTTCCAAAGGCAATACAGCCTCTTTGTTTCCCCTTTATTCGTTCAAGAGCTGCTTGCTCATCCAGGCCGGTTGCCTTCCCCGCTGGCTCATCTTTCGGTACATGGGAACCACCAGTTCCTGTGCCTTCAAGAGCTCCTGTTTGAAGTAGGTCCAACCATCCTGGATCCCTTTGTTCTTAAGGGCTGCTACCCAGGGTACCCTCTGGATTAGTTGCTTAAACAAGTTGAAGTTTGCCCTCTGGAAGTCCAAAGTGAGGGCTCTGTTACTGCTCCTCCCTATTTCCCTGCATATTGAAAACTACTCTATCTCATGATCGCTGCGCCCTGGACAGCCTCTCTCCATCACGTCTCCCACCAGCCCTTCTCTATTTGAGAACAGCAGGTCAAGAAGAGTCTGACCCCTGGTAGGCTCACTTAACATCTGCATCAAGAAGCTGTCCTCCATACACTCTAGGAACCTTCTGGACTGCCTCGTCTCTGCTGAATTAAATTCCCAGCAGATGTCTGGCAGGTTAAAGTCACCCACAAAGACAAGATCTGATGATCTTGAGACAGCCTTCAGTTGCTATTCAGATGAATATTTCATCTGCATTTCATTTATGCTCTTACAGACTTCCGACACTAGATTAAAAATACCCAGTTTCAGCAGATAGTACTCTGAACAGTTAATGGGACATAAGTTCTGCTGATTCAGCTGTGACCTGCTGTTGTGGACCTGCTGTTTCAGCTCTCTCTGCCACTGTCATCCCAAATAGGCCTATTTTGGCAGGCATTTTCAATGACATCTGGAATTATGTCCTGCAATGGAGTGCCCATATCTCCCTGTGTCTTTCTTCTGAAGAGATCAGCTTTGGACTGCACAGTTTCATAAAATGAAGTCTATGTCTTAGAATAGCTTTTTGGTGTGCTTAGTATGGACCTGGGTTTTGATTGTGGCATCTGAATAAAGCTACAATTTGAACAGCGATGTTGCCTTTCTGCATGAGATTAAGATGCTTTGATTGCTCTGTGAATGCAAAGACTTTTTCTTTTATGGAATTACTTTAATTGCAGATAACAATTTTTTTAAATCCTAACATTTTTTATGCTTTCAGTCCCATTACCATACTAATGGTCTATGGATTCATAGTAATACAGAGAAATAAATCTCACTTGAGCATTAATGCAATAGTGAACACATAATGGCATACAGAGTATTTCACCTCTAGGTCACTACCTTGAATTTGGCTCCAAGATTATTGAGAGAACCTAATTATCATCTGACAGTTCAATATGGCCCATGTGAAAATGTGATTCTTGCTTAAATGTCGTGTTGCAAAGAAACCCCCCAAACACCAGCTTCCTGGGATGCTCTGAGAATGTGCTTAAACTTGAAGTAGAGAGACATTAAGACACTTATTTGCATGTTTCCTTCATCCATTCTCACTGGTCTTTGCTTGTGTATTTTAAAGCCTAAAGTCTTCAGTGGAAGGGTTTACTCCTTCTGCTTTGTTTCTATGGCACCTAGTGTAATAGCCACTATTCCTATGTAATTTCTGCAATAATCTAAGAAGCTGAATATGGGTCTTAGATTTGTAGGCATATTGTTCAAACTAACAGGTAAAGACTTTGGAGCATTTTTTCCATCATTGCATAGCAGTTTCAATAGTCAGCAAATAATATGTGTGTGGCTTGTCACATTAATTTTAGAAGAACTAACTAGAGACTAGAGGTTGTCATCTGGTTTAGAACATTAAGTGATAACTCCTTTTTAGAATAGTTAGTATGAATAGATCTCAAATGTTGATTGAGAAACTTAAAATGGGGAGAGAAAAAAAAAAAGGCAAATAAACCAACACCACACACAAACTACTCCTCAACCCCCACCCCCCCCCCCCCCAAAAAAAAAAACAGCTTAGTCAACTCATATACTTCCCTTCTAGAAGTCTGTCATAGGAAAATGCTCAATCCAGCTGTGCCCCACATGTTATATGCTCAGTTTCCTTTGTTCAGAGCTTTCACAAAAGGGGAAATATTTGTGCTTAATTTCAGCATATTAAGGTGAGTAGGTTTGGGGTTTTTTCAGAGTAGCAAATGGTGTAACTTCACACAAATCCTTAGCATCCATAACTCATCTGAAGCCCTGCTGCACCTGATGTTTGGCACATAGCTGTGGCTTGTGCTTAAAAGCAGAAGAGTTGTGTATGCAAAGTTTTTGCAAGTGGCTCAGAACTCTAGCTTAATTTTCTTCTTCACAAGCATGCAGCCTTAAATTAAAAGCAGTTCTGTAAACACCAGCATTACAAGAAGATTAAATATTTGAGCCTGCTCATTAATTGCAACTTTTGATTAAGCTTTTCCTTGAGGCTGGCACCTGCAAGATCAATTTTGTTTACATATGGAGAAATTTAAAAGGTGTATATATAAAATGAGCCAGTAACGTCAGTGACATTACCAGGAGAAGCCTGCTGAAACTGAGCATTAGCAAAGTGGGATTCTGAAATCTCTCTTTTTGTAGTTACTTTCTTAAACAAAGGAGACAAAGGAAACTAATTGCTCAACATTTAGATGAGTCATTGTGTCACTATCATCCTTTTAAGAAAAGGGAAATTGAAAGAATTCAGGTGTAGAAGAACTACATAAAATACAAAGAATGTATTATTCAAGGAATTAGAAGTTGCCTTTATTTTCAAGTCAATGAGTTGCTATCAAATCATCGAGCTACTCTGTTTTACATCATCTTCTGTTTATGACTTTTGTGTAGCTCAGAGTAACTCAATTATTTCCCCCAATTTTCTTTACTGTCAGGGACAAGAGAAGGGTGTTTATGTTTGCTTGTTTACATTCAAATTATATATTATATCATTAAGGATATCCAGCCAAGCACAAAGCACATCCTACTGTGTATAAAGTAGCACTTCACTGTATTCTCCCTGAATATCACATGCACATCTAAGAGTTCTAGCACTGCTTCAGGTCTTCCTATACGTTATTGTTATTGATGTTACAGCTTTTCTGATCAGAAAGAGTTTGTTCTTCTTTTTTCTCCACTAATTAACTTTTTTTCAAAACTCAAAAAAGATAAATACAGTAATTACATGTAATAATTAGAAAGCCTTGTATAATGAAGCAGGAATTTTAAGATTAATAAACAGCTGAACGTGAGCCTGATAGCCTGCTTCATTAATCACTAAACGGTGGAACCACTGCAATTCATATGTCAATCCCAGGCTCTTTTATGGAAGTGATTTGAATCAATTGCTAATGAAATTGAGAAATTTAGAAGCAGCTTTCTGACTTTAAAGTGACAGGGCTCATATTTAACTCAAGGAATGTGACAGTTAATGACAACATAAAAGTACTGTGAATTATTTGCCATATCATGTGAGAATTACAACGTCAACCTATTGAAATAGCTTGTAGCTGATCAGTATGAAAATAAACAGTCATAATGACAAATGAGAGAGTCTGCCTGAAATAAACCAAGGACATTATCTTACAAGCATAACAATAATATTTCAAGATTTTTTCCTACTTTGCCACCTAGACAAACTTACTCTTACTAGATTTAAAACTGGAATCCTATAGAAATTGTCATTATTTGTATCAAATCAATTACTTTAAATTGCCAAATTAATTTCATGGCTAATTCTTCTTTTTAAAATGTAATTAATATATTTTTTTCTTACCTAGATACTTGAATTTAAATGATTCTGATGTGAATGTGTTTCCTTAACTTTGCACTTCCAGCCACACTTTAATTAATTAAAACTTCATCCAGATACAAAGAGACAGTTATTGTGTGTTAATGAAATATCAGTGGGAAGTACAGCAATCAATAATTAATTTAATTAAGGTGTATATGAGACAGTGTTGTTATGTAATTAACTGATAATCACGCAACACATGCATATTCAAATTCTTATTAATAAGTTTGTTTGGAATTGTAGCTCATGCTATTTTATGTTTGGTGGGTTTTTTTTACAAGAGTTGTATAAAATTAAAATGTTTGTCAAAGAGATTCTGAAGTGCACAATAAATGAAGTCCTGAATAATTTTGACAGCCATGTGGCAAATTTAGGGAAATGAAGCCATGATAAGAATGAAAGTATGTGTTCTTGGAAATGAGATAAAAATCTTCTAACCTTTGAGAGTCAAATATCTATGAAATGGAGTAACATGTGAGAAAACATACTTGAAAAAGTTCCTTAGAAAAGATTATGAATAATGGAAGTATTTTTGCAATTCCACAGCTAAAGCTGGATCATCCCACTAACATGCTGTTCAGGCACTCCACTTATTAAGGACTATGTTCTATTAATATTGATGAAGTTATCTCACTTGCTCATTGTGAATGCTTTTTTTTAAATGAGAATTTACAAATTCATCTGCTATTTAAAGGTGCTGCTAAATGGGTAAGTTTGCTAAACTTGCAAATTCTAAATTAATAATACTCATCATGTTTCCTGTATGTTCAAAATTCATTACCATTTGTGTTATCGGCAAGGTATTTTAAATCCATAGTTTTATAATTAAAAAGACCATCTCTTTCCTGCATTTCCTGACTATATTATATTTACCAGATGTTCAGCACAAAACCTTGATTTTATGGAGGACTTTTAAAATTGGCGAGCAAGTCTGACTTTCGCACTAAGAGTAAATTAAAACTTCATTATTCTATATTAACAACTGTACATTCAGAGTTTCACAAGGTTAGGTAATTGCCATGAAGAATAGTGCTGTTTTTCATAACAAAGCCCAGCCATAGTTATCAGATGGAATCCTGTGAGATTTATGATGATGAATGCCTTCTGCAAAGTTCAACTTCTATTTTGGATCCATGTCAATTTTTTAAGTTGGATTAATGTGCACGTTTTTCTTTTCCTTAGGTGAAGCACATTGATAGCTGTTCTGTTATTTTTGCTTATCAGAAGACCTTCAACAATCTTTGGAGCATGCATCATAAGAAAATTTTTTTCCCAGACTAATATACAAAAAGCATAGGAGGAAAGAATTTATTAAGTTCAAGCAGGTAGTGACTTCTTCAGGCTAGGTATCCTTTAAATAAAATTGGATGTAGAAGGCCAGGATTTCCTGCTGGAACAGATTGCAAACATTAGAGAGTTGTATCTGTTACTTCAGGGAGAGGGAGCATTTCTGAATGAGAGTAGACAGTATGCACTGTAAGATGTCTCACCTTTTGATTTCATTGCCTTTACAATTTTTACAGTGTTAGCTTAACAGATGCCGAATTTTTCAGTGAACTTTTTTTCCCCACGGTATTCAAATATCTCCAAATTACTTTCTTTGTTAGTTTCTTTTTATTTTTTTAAGGTTGTTTTTGTTTTGTTTCATTTTGTTTTTATAAAAATCCAAACCTGCATACTAGTAAATATGATGCTGGCATTGTGTGTTGCAGGCCACAGGCTGTGTGTTATGCCCACAACAGAACTTGTCAGAACCTCCCTGGACTTATTTTTGCCTACATAGGGAATTGGTTTATCTTGTAACAGCTTACCTAACAACTGAGTAATTATTTTTCTGATTCTTTTTAAATTTGGCATAACACAATACAATTGTTTTTTAACTCTTATTATTGTATGTATTTTTGTAACTGAGATAGCAATAGCAAGCAATTGTTCTATGTGGAATGAATCATCTATGATCCTAGAATAAAATGGAGTACGGAAGAATCTTCACTCAGAAGGTGAATTGTGACTTGGAGACTGAGAATAACAGGAGAGCACAGGTTATGGCTTGGTATGGTGCCAGGGCTGTAAATAACTAACCAACCAAGTAGCTGCAGTTGAAGGCTGCCCAGGGAGGTCATGGATGCCCCATCCCTGAAGGTATTAAATGCCAGGTTAGATGAGGCCTTGAGCAGCCTGGTCTATTGGAAGGTGTCCATGCCCATGTCAGGGGGGTTGGTACTAGATGATCTTTAAGGTCTCTTCCAACTCAAACCATTCTAAGAAGCTATGAAGGAAAGTACCTTTAGGAGAACAAAAGCAATTTTAGGGCTAATAAAGGGAACAAAAAAATACATAATCAAGAATTTCCCTGTATATGGTAAATTCAGATATAACATGAAGTTTCTAGCCAACAAAGAAAGAGGAAAGTGTGAAAATATTTTAGGATAAAAACTCCACCTCCAAGTCAGTCTTAGAATGAGGAGGAAAAAAATCATCAGTATAAACAAAATGTCCATCAAAGCAAAGAGGGAAATGGTTCATTGCTGGCCCACAAATATTCTCCACTACATAGGCAGAACATGCTGCTCCAAGATAAGGAACTGGCAGGAGGTAGTCTTGAAGGAAAGCATACCAGGACAGCTGGGAAAAAAACAGATGGAACATTAATACCCCCGCTGGTGCCTGCAGCCCCTCAAATCTAGCAGATGCATGTGCATGAACCTTCACTCTTCCATACATGGAGGTAGAGTTTGGTACCTCTCCCCTCACATTCTGGACAGAGACAGGGGCTAGACCACCATACAATAAAAGGGAAGACTTCTCCCCAGGAGCTTGGGCAGCTGTAAGATCAAGGGCCTATGCTGCCCCCACGGGGATGCCTGTGAAAACTTAGACCTACTGAGCTCTGACCATCGCAGCTACCACTGGGAAAAGCAGTAGCACCTGGATCCTTGCTTCCATGGATACATTCAGGCCAGTATATATTTGGGACTCAATAAAAGGACACACTGTACACTTTGCTTATTTGAGTGTGTGTGCATGAGTGCCTTTCTGGGCCCCTCAGTTTAGGAAGGATGTTGACTTGCTGGAGCGTGTCCAGAAAAGGGCAACAAGGTTGGTGAGGGGCTTGGAGCACAAGCCCTATGAGGAGAGATTGAGGGAGCTGGGGTTGCTTAGTCTGGAGAGGAGGAGACTCAGGGGTGACCTTATTGCTCTCTACAACTACCTGAAGGGGGGTTGTAGTGAGGCAGAGGTTGGTCTCTTCTCCCAGGCAACCAGTACCAGAACAAGAGGGCACAGTCTCAGGCTGCGTCAGGGGAGGTTTAGGCTGGAGGTCAGGAGGAAGTTTTACACAGAGAGAGTGATTGCCCATTGGAATGGGCTGCCTGAGAAGGTGGTGGGGTCGCCGTCGCTGGGGGTGTTCAGGTTGAGGCTTGACAGGATGCTTGGTTGCATGGTTTAGTTGATGGGGTAGTGCTGGATGATAGGTTGGACACGATGATCTCGAAGGTCTCTTCCAACCTGGTTTATTCTATTCTATTCTTTGTCTGTGGGCTGCAGGGGGCAGACCCACTTCGGAATCTACAAGACAGAATCTGGATGTTTCGTGCCTCACTCAGACTCTTCAAACAGAAGTGGAAATAGATTTACGCTTGCACAGTCTCAAGCTGCGCCAGGGGAATTTTAGGCTCGAGGTGAGGAGAAAGTTCTTCACAGAGAGAGTTGTTAGCCACTGGAATGGGCTGCCCAGGGAGGTGGTGGAGTCACCATCCCTGGAGGTGTTCAAGAGGGGATTGGACGTGGCACTTGGTGCCATGGTTTAGTAGTCATGAGGTCTTGGGTGACAAGTTGGACTTGATGATCCTCGAGCTCTCTTCCAACCTTATTGATTCTATGAACACTAAATATTTTGTCTCCGTTCCATGAGTTTCAATACTTCAGTTTAGATTCACATGAGTGAAATCTAATGATTCTGTTGTAGATGTCAAGGTTTGGGGGTTGGTTGGTTGGTTTGTTTTTTTGGGTTGGTTTCTTTGTTTTAATTTTGGACCTTAAGTATTTGTAGGACTGTTGATGAAAAAAAGCCATGTTTCAATGGAAAAGTACATTTCATGGGGACAATTTCAGTAAATTTATTTTATTTTATTTTTTATTTCATATTAAAAGAACAAACCCCAGTCAGACCTGCTAACAGAATAACATTCTTATGAAACATAAATTGTACTACAGTATATACAACCAGCATACAAGTCCATACCAGTAAACTAACGCATTGAAATAGTTTTTAAAGAGTTATTTGGAGGTAATGTAAATAGTTCTCTCAAAAAATAGCTCAATTCTGTTTTGTACACAGCATGTTAAATTTAAAGTATCAAAGCAAAATGGTTTTAAAAAATAATTTCTATCAATGCATAATAAAAGCGATGCTTATTTTCATGCCTTAGGGATCATATCTTTTGCCTCAGGAAAAGCTGCAAGCATGTAGTAAGAAATAAAAATTCTGACATTATGGGAGTTTAAAATGAAACATTAATGATACATGTTTGGTATTATGAAATATCTGCATGCCACTTATGTACCATTTATATTGTACAGGTGAGGTGCTTTATTTAGCTGAGTTCAGGTTTCACCTGTAAGAATGGAGAATTTTCAAAAGGTAATTGACTTCTTTTGGAAAGAAGTGTTTAAAGTGAAGGGAAAATTAATTGTCCTCAGTAGCTCTCTTTATATCTCATTTTTGGAGGGAGATTTGACAACTAGCTTACAGTTGCTGGCTAATTCTAAATGGCTTATATTAGGTGAGATTAATTTGCACCTATATTGCTTTCATATTCAGTATACAGTTGGAAGTTAATAATAGCTAGGATTTTTTTTTCTTTCAAAGTTATTTCGTATTGATGCAATAGCTTGTCAAGTAGCTTGAAAACCTTTACTTGAAAAACTTTACTTCTCTGATGGCTGCTGTGAATCAGCATACCCAGTGATTATATGATTTATTTATATATATATATTTAGGAATATACTGTATATCAGCATTGACTAATAAATGTTATAACATTACAAAAGGATGCTATTTACATACAAATGTCATATAACCACCTGCTTATACTGTGGAAGACATGTATAGGCCTATTTTTTCACACTTAGGAAGATGGCAAATTACCTATTTCAAAAAGGTGTATATTAATCACACACTATTTATACTGTATAACTTACTTTTTTTTCCAATTGCTTAAAAATTTTTGTCCCAACACCTCTCCACTTTTTTAAATCACAAGTTTCAAACACTGGTCAGTAAATTTTCCAGGATGTTCTTAATGACAATACTAGAGAAGACCTATTTCAAAATACATTTTCAAGATATTGAGATTCCTGTTTAGACTATAAATTAGAATATACTAGTCTTCCCTCAGCAGCTGATCCTGTTCTTTAAAGTGGGAGGTAAATACTGTAAATTGCAGCAATTCAAGATTGCATCTTCACAGTTGAAATTGAAGAACTGACCCACAGAGCTGCACCTGCCTGACTTACTGACCTTTGTTGAAGCTGGTGTCAGCTTCTGTAAAGCTTGAGTGGGATCTCAGAGCATGTGACCATGAAGACTTCAGACAGAACGGAAAGCTTTCTCCTGATGGCAGGTCTGCTGAGTGACTGAGCTCACAGCCATCTCCTGCAGAGACTCTAGTAAGACCTTGGTGGGGGGCAAATCTTCCCAGGGAATTGCACTCCCAAGTTGAGAGTCCCAAACAGCCTAGATCCAGAATTGTCCTGGATCTCAAATACTTCCTGTATTTTAAGAATGTAGGCCTGTTCGGCGCTCTTAAGCTCCAACTTGTTAGTTTTCAGGTCCGCATTCAGTCATAATTGCATCTGGTTTACATACAGGTTGATTTTCCACTTCAAATACAGAGGGTTTGCCCTGCAATGTGTTTTAATATGCTACAAGTACTGCCTTAGTAAACAAACAAACAAAACAACAACCAAAACCAAACAAAAAGCATAAAAGAACCTTCCTATTACTACAGAGACAGCAGACTTAGAGCACTCATGGCTTTACAACATCCCGCAGTGAAAGAAAGAACTCAGATATCACTTGAAATTCATCTAACTAAATTTTAGGACTCTGCCTGAACTGAGTACTCAATGTGCCTGTCACCTTCTCAAAATCACATTTAGTACAGGGCAAAGGATGTATTTTTGTGACTTCATTACTCCAGGAAGTCTAACACATTCAGAGAGAACTGGCCAGTTCCTTTTAGAAGATGGAACATGACAGACAGAGCCAAGCTACCTCCTTACAGACCCCCAAAAAGGATGGTATGGTTCAGCCTGTTTTTGTACCACAGGTTAGCATCTTCAACAAGTGAGCATAGAGGCTTGTTTCATTCTGTTCCTATAACTTCTTCCACCAGAACACTTAACTTCCCCTTCCCCACCTCCCAACCCAACTCCATTTTGGACTCATTGGCTGTTAAGCCTGACAGTCATTAAAAAAAAAAATAAAAATAAAACAACCCACAAAAAAATGTAGAGGTCTCATTTCCTCTTTCAGGAGCTTAATACAACCCTCAAACCCATTATTTTGTGTAAAACAAAAGTTTTCCATAGTTGAAGAGGATTCTTACTGTTTTGCTAGGAAAATAATTCCTCCAAGTCATGACAGTAAATTTCTTGAGGCAGATACAAGGAAATTGTGTTGGCCTCAGTTGAATGTGAAATAATAATACAGTATCTGCCAGACAGTACAATTCCTTTTATAATTGTAAGATTAAAACCAAAGAAGAATTTCCCCACTCTGGTAAGAATACAAAATATGTAATACATCATGCTTTTTTCCTCTGCCTGTTTTGTGGTAGAACTCAGGGGGTTATGCAGACTCTCTATTTTGAGATCTAACATTGGGATAATACCTGTGGAGAGGCAAACTTTTTTTCTGTTCTTTCGTTGTTGATGCTGGGCGTGGAAACCTAACACTAAGGTAACTTTACTTCCCTACCAAAGTAAACTGTATTTATTCTCCGAGTTAAAACAAGGCAGCAAATCTAGGGCAGTTTATTCTCGTGCCTTGTGGCAACTGGAGTGACATACTGCTCTTGCCGACCCACCAGAAAACACAGGCTTTTGCACCGCTCTTAAGATCTGTTTGTGTTTACTTTTTTCTCATGAAGCTCATATGGTATAACTCAAATTCTATAAAAATAGTGACTGGTAGACGGCATTTCTTGTTCTCGCTGCCAATCCCTGATGATTTTCCTTTTTCAGGACTTGATGTTCTACTTAGGCTCTGTTTCCAAACTTGTCCTCCTTTTCCATTTCAGGAAAGAGGAGGAGTCTGTGAAGTATTATGCAAAAATGTTCAAGGGAGATGAGAATATTCTAAAAAATTCTAAATTGTTCTTATAATATCACAGATATTGTTATTTTTATCTCTTTATATGACAGATACTTTCTGGTAAAGAACTTTAACATAGTACATACATAAAGCCTCAAAAAGTTAACCTTTGTGAGGTTAACTTTTTTAGTGCTCATTGACAAAACACAGAAAGATATCAGTCAGGCCAGCCCATTTAACAAAAATATTAAAATGTGATTTTGTAGCTCTAACACATGAGAAATTGGAGTTCAGGGCCACCTGGATGCACTGTTGATTCATATTCTGCTGGCTGTTGATCAACACCCCAAGGTCTTTCTCTGTGGGACAGCTTTCCAGCCACTCTTCTTCAAGCCTGTGGTGTTGAATGGGGTGGTTGTGACCAAAGGGCAGGACCTGGCATATGACCTTGTTGAATCTCATAGAGCTGATCTCAACCCATCTATCCAGCCTGTCCAAGTCCCTCTGTGAAGCCTTCCTACCCTCAAGCAAATCAACACTCCTGACCAATTTGGTGTCCTCTGCAAATTCACCGAGAGTTCACTCAATCCTCTTGTCCTGTCCCCGGTATTCAGTCCTGGAAAACACCACTTGTGACTGGCCTCCAACTGGATTCAACTCCATTCACTCCCACCCTTTAGGCCCTGCCATCCAGCCATTTTTTTACTCAGCAAAGCATGCACCCCTCCAAGTCACAAACAGCCAGATTCTCTAGGAGGATGCTGTGGGAGACAGTGTCAAAAGCTTTACTAAAGTCTAGGTAAACAAAATCCACAGCCTTCCCCTCATCCACTGATTGGATCACCTTGTCATAGGAGATCAGGTTTGTCAAGCAGGGCCTGCCATTCGTGGACCCATGCTGACTGGGTCTCATCACCTGGTTGTCCTGCATGTGCTGTGTAATGCTGATCAAGATTATCTTGTCCAGCACCAAGGAGGTCAGGCTGATGGGTCTGTAGCTCCCCAGGTCGTCCTTCTGGCCCTTCTTGTAGATGGGCATCAGATCTCCAGTCTAGTGGGACTTCTATGGTTAGCCAGGACTTCTGGTAAATGACAGAAAGTAGCTTGGTGAGTGCTTCCACCAGCTTTCTCAATACTCTCAGGTGTATGCCATCTGGCCTTACGTGTGTAAGTGGCACAGCAGGTTGCTAACCATCTCCCCTTGAATTATGGGGGCTTTATTCTGCTCTGCATCCCTCTCTTCCAGCTCCAGGAGTTGAGTACCCAGTGAACAACTGGTCCTACTACTAAAGGCTGAGGCAAAAAAGGTATTAAGTACCTCAGCCTTATATCACATATGTGATATGTATTACATCTCATATGCAATATGGATCATATTACATTCTGGGCATTTGTGAGAAGATAGGCGTATTTTCCTTCCTGGTGCCAAAATAATATATCTTAACTGTTCTGTCATAGTGCTGTTTATAACATAGCACCAGAAGCAGTTCAATTACAGGAAACAAATGGGGGGGGAAGGGGGAGATAAACAAAAATTGTTCAGTTTTCTTACTTTTCAAGCTGAAGGAGGCTAATAATATACTAGCCTAATTTACTGGGTATAAAACTAAATTAAATCAATGCTTGAAGATTTTCTGGAATATGACTCAAATTCAGTTCATCTACCATTATTGAAAAGTATCACATTTAAGTCTTAATAATTCTTTACACTAGAGTGCTATTAATGTCATCATTATTATTATACTTCCTTATCTTCAATATATTATATCTGTTAGAATTCAAGTACAAAAATTGATGGCAAATTTGCATTTGATATAAAATATTCTAATCTATCACAATTAATTTTCTCCCCTGAATTATGTTAATTATCCTCTTCCCCACCTGGGAAGAAACCCCTATTACATTCTTGACTAGATTTAGATCTAAAGCTGGTTCCCTGGAGTGAGTATCTTTGATAAAAATTCTATACTTACTCTCTCTTTTCTCCTGTCTTCTGTACACACAGTACACTGAGAAGTATTAAATGAAAGGTTTGGTTTGACCAGCAGTTTTTTAATGCAGAAGACATCTGATCTTCCTTTAAATAAAAAAAAAAAACAACTCCCTCGATTCTTGCCCATAGGCAATTAAGCTGTACAGATACAATTTCAAGATTAAAAGCAGCACTGAAAACCCACTCATGATTGACTGCTCAGCAGTTTATACACATCTAAAGAAATATCTTTGACATGCAGCTTTCTTTCAGATATTAAAAAAATTGACTTGTCTTCTTCTCTTCCTATCACCTTTTCATCACCAAAAGTCCTACAAACTCCTCCTAAATGGGAAATTATTTTAGATAAATGGTCAGCTATTGTTTGAGACCTACACTCCTGTCAGTGAAAAATGGAACTATCATAAGGATAATTCCTTCAATCTGTTGACAAGAAACATCATACTGATCATTGCTGGCTTTTCCAGACCTTCCTGCAAAAGTTAGTTTGCATCAATTGCTATCATTTGCACTGTTTTACATATGACTGTGTTATCTCCATATTTTACTTTGCTTTGTGAACTTTTCTTGAGGAACCTCTCTTTCTATCTGGTTCTTTATGTTTCCCTGATGCCAAGGTCATTTCAGTTTAGAGCACTGAAATGTTTTAAAATTTAAATTAAAATCTGAAACTGAAATTTCAAATTCATTGAAATCTTCTCAAATACTAAGTTCCTTTTGAATTAACAGCTAGGAAATGTACATTATCTAATATTTTTTCCCCACTGTCTTGCAGTTAGTAAATGAAAACTTCATAGTGTAATTTGTCAGTTCACCTTTCTACATTGAATCTAGGGAAATTTTGTAAAAGATGTGTTGAGATATCACTACATCTCTCACTTTAGAATTTGATTTATGGTTTGACTAAGGTTACAAAGGCAAAATGTGGGACAAAGTGACTCTTTTGATTGCCAAAAGATACAAGGGGAAATCTAGTCTTTTAAGCATTTACTTTTACTGGCATATGTTTCTTTGGTATTTTTGCTTTTATTAAAACTATCATTTACAAACAGCCACAGGTTCAGCAAGTAGTTAACACAGAGCCATTTTGGCAAGGAAAATTCTGCTAGGTTCTATGTCACCCACTGCTATAGTACATAAAATAGTTAGGTCATTGATTACAATGGTTATGTGGTTTTGTTCACCCCTCTGGCCTCATTTAGTAATTTTTCCCCTTAACAAATAGCAGATAACTATAGTATAATTACTCTTCCTCTGGAATTCCTAACAATCATATTTTTGAACAAGGGAAATGATTGCTAGTAACCTATAGGGAACACCTATAAACTCCTGTGTACTTAACCTTTACTTCTGTCCTTAAAAGGCAATATATTAGGCAATTAACAAGATTTGTCTTTCTATTGAGAGCTTTTCTGTGTATATTCTTCCACATAACTGAATTTCATTGGACTCTTCTGGTGGCAGCTTGATGCTGTTCAAACATGCATTGCTGGGGTAAATGATGTAAGAACTGGAGATTTCATCCTTGTCTGAATAAGTTTGCACAGAATGAAAAGTGTTTAGAATTCTGCTCTTCCTTGAGCAGAAGAGTCTCAGCCTCCCTTACATGCGGTGCAGTGTTGGTTGGCCAGAGCTCCTCAAGTTTGTGCTTAGCATGCTCAGCATTATCCTTTGAGCATTCAAATTGTACTAGACTATATTTAAACAGTACTCAGGAAAGAGCATAAGAAATGCATAACCTAAGTTGTGAAATCTGAAAGTGATGGTGCTTCCAAATGTTTCAATAATGAGAATCAACTTCAAAATACATTAAAGGACTGTGAACAAGAGAAAAGGAACTCCAAGCCATTAGGGTAGTAGTGCTGGTACTTGCCTTGCTCTTGTGCAATTCTGAACCATAGTGGAGAAAAAAAAAATAAATTACTGAATGAAACAGACCTTTCATAGACTCAAGTCTAGTTTGATAGCAAGGCTTAGTAATACGCAGTTATATTGCTTGCCTCTAGTCATATGATTGTGGTAGCTCAGAGCCTGCTTCATAATCAGGCCCACAGTAGCAGATTTGGTGAGGGAGATGTCATTGGAGTTGGACTTCTGGTTGACGAGTTCTTCACTTTGAAAGATATTCACTTGGTGCATGACTGGAAAATTGCAGCAGTTGAAGATTTTGCATTAAAGCATTTGAGACTTCAACTATATTTGCAATTCATGTTTCAAAGCATACAACTGCTGCTGACAAATGAGATGTGGCTTATTTTTACATATTCATGCTTTCAATCATCTTTGTACTTTAGGGTGGAAAGAAAAGATACCTGTGATTCTTTATTCCTGGGGGCATTGCAGTGGTTGTGAAAGAATGTGGTAACACTGAGGGAGATGTATTTTAATCCAAAAATAAGAACACAAGTCTATAGTGAGTCATGAGCTACACTTTCATTTGTGATGGAAAAGCATCTCTTGAGATATCATTCTCTTGCTTCTTCCATTAATACATAGAACGTGTGGCACAGGCCAATGCAGTTGAATTGGTGCTGGTATATCACAGCATGCCAGTAATTTCTTAAGCAAGTGCAATGCAAATATTACTCAGCAAGATGGTGGGGAAAAACACATTATTCTGGTCTAAAACTGGTGTTAATGGTCTCTTGTTTGTGGTGATAAGTTAATTTACAATCAGCTTCTGTATGTGCACAATGTACATATCAGAAAGTATGTGGAAAAATTCCTATCTGATGACTTATTTTTTAAAAAAAGCTAGCTAAGATCTCTGCACAGCAAAGGATAATTTTCAGTAGACTTTGAAACTGCAAAAGTTCCAGAGAGCTAGAAGAATGCTTGTCATTAGAAAAGGTGAAGAGAGCAAAAAACGAAAACTGGGGAAGGTGAAAACAAATGTTGACAAATAATTAAAGGATTAGAAAATATATATTATTTTTTTAGTGAAAGAGTCCATTTATCTTGCAGGAACATGACTAAAAGACTGATATCATTTGCAGGTATACCCACAGGAAACAAGTTTGGTAAGAGTTACATTGTTGCTGATTTCCTTAGAATTTCATCTCTGCATGAGAACAGATTTTCCTGTGCAGGCTAATTGCACAAGTGTAGTGAGAATCACTGAACGTGAATGGTGACTTTTTAATTTTTTTTTTTATAGTAGTATTTACTCAGACTGCAAAGGACTTTTCACAGTGAAAAATTAAAATCTTTTCCCAGGTATGTCACAGTTCAGTTAAAAAATAGCTCTCTTCTCAGAGAAGAGTTTGCAGTCAATCTGGGAATCAAGTGACATCACCTGTATCCAAAAGATATAAAGGTGTAAGGAAACTTAAACCAGCAGCATGCATTGGCTCAGTTTGGAACTGCCATTGCTTTCATCTCAGTCCAGACTGAAACTGGTTGTGCTTTGGGATTCTTCCCTTCTCATGACTTCAACATCCCACATTGCTTGGGTAGTTGATAAGCTGTTTCTTGACATTTCCTGATAGATTTTTGTGTACAATACATCTATTAATTGTTTCAGATATTCAGACAACAGAATCTTGAAGTGTGTCTCTGTTTACATACTACATACATGTGAAACAAATTCTGTGTGATAGATCATGCTCAATACCTGTGCTTGGTTGTCCAAGCTGTGGCTGTTTTTAAATTGCCAATCTTATCTTGAAGAAACATGTCTTGTTCAGTTCGGAACCAGGTAGCTTATCTCACCTCTGAGACTGCACATCAACCTGAGGTCTGAAGTGAAATGACTTCAGCGCTATCAGATCAATTTGCTGTGAGCAGCCCACATCACAATACCAGCACATATAATTCAGCTGGCTTTGGCAGTTTGCTCAGGAGAGTACTAGGCCTACATCTGCAGGAGCACTGAATTATTTCTTCTCTCTGGAGACAGAGAGTCAGAAAAGATCCCTTCAGGTCAGGGTTGAGGACTTTGAAGGTAGCCAGCAATGAGGCAGCGACATTTTACTTCAGTATGCTTGGCATTCAACATTTTTCAAGGCTAAACCAGTGAAGTTCAAGAGGCTAATCTCAAAAACAGATGGTTACAGAAACTAATGTGACACATCCAAAGATTGCATGTGGCTTCCTGATTATCCTACTTAACAATTGCTTTTTCTTAAATTAGAGCCCTTTCCTTTCTTGGCACAGAGTAACATTTATTCTTTGAATATCCAGAGACACGGATGATCAGCTCAAGTTTCGTTTTGATTTTACTCTTTTAGACAGATATTTTGCCCTCCACAAACTTATTTCATGACAGTGACATGCTTGAGTGATTTAGAATGCATGTAGCTGTAGAGATAATACATTGTTTTCCTTTATTTCTGGCACTCAAGTTTTAATTTCTGTAGCTACAGAAGTCACACTTGCAGTACATCTGTCAAAAAATTTACCTCCTAGGTCACCAAATTTAATGTAAATATCTGCTTAGTGTTTTAATTTCTTTATTATCAGTACCAGAAGAAAGCAGATGACAGTAAGAATGCACATTATGCATTTCAAATATTAAAATAATATTTTTTTACGTGGAACATATCTTGGGGTCTCTCCTTACATGTGTGTAAGTAATAAATCAGGTTGATAGTGATCTTAATTCTTACGGGGCTGGTGCATCCAGGTGCTATGTTTCTTTAAGGTAAACATGGTGTTAGTGTAGCACTCCTCAATAACTGCATTTAATTCAAATCAGTTTGGTAGGTATTGACAGTTGTCAAATGGATTGGGCTAGTTTGGTTTTTAACTCCAGGTGCATGAGTTGCTCTTAGGCCATAAATAGCCACATAAAATGGCCCTCAAAATTGCTAAGGATTATTACACTGTTAGTCAAGATCTGCAGAGAAACTAAGAACTGAACAAGTTCAGAGAAGTTAAACTTTTTCTTTCTCTTTCTCTTCTATTTTTTTTTTTTTTTCCAGGTAAGCCTGACAAGGCTGATGAAGTGCAATATGGCTGGTAGGTTAGGTAAAACTTTTTTGCTAGCACTGTCATCTCTACCCACTTACTGTAAAGAAGAGGAGAACTGCCCTTTTGCAATTGGGCATACATGGTATTTTTCTGTAGCTTCAAATGTAGTTAACGTATGGGATGTGGTCTATGTGGTGTTGGAGGAGGAAGGATAAAAAAGAAATCACAGTCGTTTCAAATGCCAAAGATGTTGTATGAAGGAAGCAGTATGGATGAAAGATGGTTAGAATTATTTTGCTAAGCCCCCACTCCCCCTGTGCCCCTGCTCTTGTTATCAGCTCTGAGGTAGGAAATATCTATTCTCCTTTCACTTACCTACATTTTCTCTGACACCTTTCACTTACTCGCATCCATTGTGTTCCCCATGGAGTTTTTTGTCTTGTTGTAAAAATGACACTTTCAGGGATATGACTGTGGAGGCTGAAATGTTGATTACTTAACATTAATCATTTCTGGAAATACCAGTCTCTAAAGATGCTAGTCCTCTGATGTGCATATAATATGCATGGAGGGGGACAGACTGATAGGCTATGTAGCAGTATATGGGACAAGGGAGTTAAAAAATGGTATGTAATTACTCTTGGCCATTTTGGCCTTGATTTATCCTGCTGTGATCACACTTCTGAAATATTGTTGACTTCCTGGTCTAGCTAATTAATTGATGGAGTCCCCCTCATTTGGTGGTGCTCTCCACTGGTTTCATTAATATATAATGAAATTTCCTCACATGCCTTTATTGTCAATGTTTGATAGCACACCTACAGGGAAGGCTTTATACCATCGGTCCAGAATCCAACTTCCCTCTCAGCTGCTTCTCTCCATATTGATGGCATACAGGATAAACAGAACAAGTTAATTTGTAATCTTAGATAGAAAATGATAGCCGCACTGTTTCTGTCATTGAGCGCTCTTCCAGTTTAAACAGCTGATTAGTCAGCTTCTGTGGAATCGATCTGAATCAGTTCCACCTGCGTGCACCCACCAGGAGCCACTTTATTGTAAATCAATCATTCTGAAAACATCTCACAAAGGGGCCAGTCCCCACTAACAAGCCATCAATTTAAACTGTCTGTCTGTAGCACTCTAGAAATTAGAAGTGCAACAAACATTTATTCTAAATTTATGGAAAAGTTGCTACTTTTTTTTTTCTTTTTTTTTTTTTTCTTTTTTTTTAAACCACAGCCTGTAAGTATTTGGTGGTGCTGGTGATTTTCTTACTATTTAATTTTTTTTTCATATACATCACTTCACTTTTCAGACATTCCAAAATCATGGGTGCTTTCTCATAGGCAAAAACAATAGGTTGGGAATTTTAACAACAATGGATGGAATGGATGGCCTTTATTACTAGAAGGCAACATTAACAGTAACTCAGAGACTTTATATCCTGCCCTCGTGCCCCTTGGGTGTTAAGATCGATCCCCAGAGTCAGAGAAGTTCTCCTTATTCTCTGACATGATGAATTGCTAAATTTTGGCTATGCGGAGAGTGGGTCTTTCAGCTGGCAGTGGCTGGAGAAGCTGCCCCGGGGGGGAGATACAGATATATGGCTTGGTTTCCAAACTCTTCCTTTAAGACACTTCATACTAACCTAAATAAAAGAGAGTGGAGAAGGTATATTCTACCACCCCCCCTTTTTTTTCTTTTTTTTTTTTCTTTTTTTTATTTGCCTGTCTGGTCATTTCACTTATGTCAACACAAAAGCTGTGAGAATCACGTTTTCAGATTGAGTGCATTGTTTAGAATCTCTAGAGTCTTATTCAGCTTGAGAAAAAAATATGGCAGCATTTTGTTTGCAAGGCGTAGTTCAAAATACAGTGTACAATGTTATGCTGTGTAATTACATGTTGCCACATGATTGCATTGTCAACATTGTGTCTGATTATAAGGTAATTGCTTAGTTACTGGTTTTGATGCAAAGCCTCGCAGAGACTTGCATATCAAACACGTATCCCACTCTTGCAAGTACAGTCAAAATAAAAGTTCAGTGAGACCTCATGTCATCACATGGAAACTAATGTTATATTCAGGTTTTGCTGGACCAAATTTCTCCTTGATTAACCTCAGCTGAAGTCCTCTGTTATTCTCTCATTTATTGTTAGATAATTCAGTTAGCTAACTTGTATCAAATAGTGTAGAAAATTTGCAGCAAGTATGGAGCTTCAACTTCACTCTCTTGCAGGGTTTGAATGTGATTTCATACATTTAATAAGATTGTATACCACCTTATCTTCCAGCCTCTGACTTCTGCAGTTGGTAATCCATGTTATTGTCTTACTGTTGTCTGCTATATGTCTATCCCTCTGCAAATTCACTGTGTTACTATTGAAAAATGGGGATTCAGGTATTTAAGTGGCACACCTCTTACGTGTACTTTGCTAACACTGATTTATATATCAGTCAGATATCACTGACAGGCTGTGCCTCTAGACTAAAGCTGCAGGACATGGTGTCTTCCCCTTCCCAAGCAGGAATCCTGCCATTCCTTGCCCACTGGTCTCATGCAACTCAAGAAGCCTCGTCTTTCTACATAGCAGAAATTATCTTCAGCAATCTATTACAGGGGAGATGAGTGAAAAGCTGTGCATCTATCTTCCCTGAGACTTGTTGCCCTCTGGCTTTTAGGCCACAGAGGGCAAAACATAAGAAAATGGAGTAATCATGTCCTTAGGTGTTGCACTCAGGATGCTCTGAAACAGCGACAGGATTGATAATACTTAAATTTGGAAGCTGTGCCAGAGCTCATTGATTTCTAATCTAAGTCATCAAACAAGAGAAACTACTCTGGCAGGGAAATGAGCTGTTTCTGGGCTGATGGAGGACAAGGTGCAGGAGGAGATCCTCTTTTTCTCTTTTCATACAGAGCTGGTCCAGCTGTTAGCTGCATCTGTAAAGGTGCTCTATTTAAATTACTTCCTCTAGCATGACAAGCTTGTGCTACACAAGCAAGGTGACCACTGTCTGGTCTTATAAGTCAACTCACGTTTTCACACAAGTAATATTTTTGTCAGTGTTAGCCTTGATTTCTATTTAATGCATTTTGTACTATCTGATCATCAACAAAATCCCTGAGCTCATTTGTCATCATGATATTTGTAATGGTAGTTTTTGAGCTGAGTACCAGATAGAAACTGTGCACAAACGGTTATGGTTTCCTGAAGGGGAATTATTTCACTTCAGAGCTGGAAAAATAGGAAGGGAGGAGGGGGGGATATCTTACGCCTAGTTAGGAAGAGAATTTATGTCTTTATGTGTACTATTTAGTGTCTGCCCACTCCTTCATGGAATTATGCTGTGGATCCTTACCCCAGTTCCATGGACCAACATCAGGGTATGTATCTTTAATTCTTGATCCTTCTGTAGCACTGACAAATTCCCATGAGACAGAAAGCTACAGATGCAGTCAATGCATGTCTCCAGGACCACAGTAGCAGATTTCACCACCTCAGAATCATAAAAATCTGCATATTCCATCTGCTCAAAAGACAGTCTGTATTGTCTGCTGAAGCAAATACACTTACAGAAAATGTAACTTAGATCATATAATACCTGATTATGCTACCCTGATTCTTTGTTAAAATGTCTTCAGAAGAAAGTTTGAAGAATTAGAATTAATAGTTCTATTGGATGCTAAAAATCATAACTTAACTATAGAGGTACTAATGTTCTGGATCTTGAGATGATATCATGGTGTAGACACCTGGCCTGTGACTAGAAGTCCCAGGATCTAGCACAATAGAAATAATAATATTACCTACTAGTAAGTTTGGTTTTTTAAGCTCACAAATTTAATACTGCAAATAATCTTCATAAATTGTGTGCTTTCTCTCTGATACAGCTGACTACTATCTGGTACTGAGTTTTACATCCTGTCTGCATAGGAGGATATGGCTTTTATTACTTATATGGTTTATTAGTGCTGTACTGTTTGACAGTAGGCTGAACATGTGTCCAGGTGGCCAAGAAGGTCAATGGCATCTTGGCCTGTATCAGGAATAGTGCGGCCAGCAGGAGCAGGTTAGGCCACACATTGAGTACTGTGTCCAGTTCTGGGCCCCTCAATTCAAGAAAAATGTTGAGTTGCTCAAATGTATCCAGAGAAGGGCAATGAGGCTGGTGAGAGGTCTCAAGTACAAGCCCTATGAGGAGGGGCTAAGGGAGCTAGGGTTGTTTAGCCTGGAGAAGAGAAGGCTTGGGGAGACCTTATTGCTGTCTACAACTACCTGAAGGGTGGTTGTAGCCAGGAGGGGCTTGGTCTCTTGTCCCAGGCCAGCAGCACCAGAACAAGAGGACACAGACTCAAGCTGTGCAAGGGGAAGTTTAGGCTTGATCTTAGAAAGAAGTTCTTCACTGAAAGAGAGATTTCCCATTGGAATGCACTGCCCAGGGAGGTGGTGGGTTCAACACTCCTGGAGTCATTTAATAAAAGACTTGATGAGGTACTTAGTTCCATGGTCTAGTTGATTGAATGGGGTTGGGTGATCAGTTTGGCTTGATGAACTTGAGGTCTCTCCCAACCTGGTTGATTCTGTTTTATTATGACAATCCTGATGATTTTACAGTATCTCTTCACTCAATCCTGCATATGGCATGCCTGGCTATTGACAATTGATGACCATCATGAAAGCTGTCTCTTGGAGACATGGGGAAGAAGATGTTACAAAGCAAGGACTTGCCTTGTCATAGTCCTGGGATAAAGGAAGCAGAAAAAATAGTAGTCTGGGACAGTTTGAGAAGGGTTTGGTTTGTCGTAGGCAGTAGTTCTGCGGATGAGATGGACCACCTGCTGAATTAAAAACTCAGTACAGCACGAAGATATGCAAAGCAGTTTTGAGCAATGTAGTTCTGAAAGCACAGTATAGGCTAAAGAAAGCTAAACTGAGTATATAAGCATGGTCTTAATAAAGCAGTGGTGTCAGTTAGCAGAAATGCTGAGGTATTAATGAAACACTGGCACAGACTAGTCTGTCCAGCTCCGGTTAATTACTAGTCTTCTTACGAGAATGTGTTAATGGGCAGTTATTTGTACTTCTGCAAATTATCAGTAAAATAATAGTAGGTGCTAAAATTTGTTTGTATCAGTCAAGTAAGCCAATCTAATTTGAGATATATTTGTTGTTTTACTTTAAGTCTTTTACTTTTTGATGATGATTTAAATTACATTACTTGTTCATTTATAATTGAATTTTTATCAATCAACACTTGTTGAACTTCCTATCAATGTTATTCACATCCTGACACATTTTGACACAGACTATTGTCTAGCATGCACAGGCATTTATCCAAGGCTGTATTTTAACAGGGTTGACTTTGTATGAGCCACTTCAACCTCTTTTTTTGCACTGAACACAAACAGTGTTGTGTAGTTTAACAGAATTTGGACTGAGGGCCAATGAGCAATGAGAATTAAAGAAGATAGGATAAAGATGATAGTATAGTGAATAAGATTAAAAGACTGGAAATCTGTTCAATTTTTAAAATGTGTCTTTAGAAGTTCTTCTGTCATATCCTTTGCTTACACTTAAAGAAATCTGAATGGAGTATTTATCTCTGATGGAGGTCTTCATCAAAGCACTTTGATTTGCTTATGTGAGAAGGGTTTGGTTTGCTGTAGGCAGTAGTTCTGTGGATGAGATGCTTGCTGAATTAAAAAGCAAAGAAACAGAAATGATCTTTGGGAGCTTTGGATTTCTGTTATCTACTGATGCAATATTATTACTGGACTAAATGCAGAGCCATAGGTAAAAGAGAATAACTCTTTGTTTAAGCATCCAGTGCAACATAGCACTCCACAAGACTATTCTATTAATTACAAAACATATTGGTCTCACTAGCCAGAGCAACAAGACAGTTCATTTCTCCTCAGCAATGGAAATTCAGACAGTCTAAAACACTGTAATGACAACTACATATAGTTTGGGACATAAGAAGTGCTGTGACAATAACAATAAAAATCCCCATTTATGGGGCACTTTATCAAAGAAGTGTCTCAAAGCACTACACGATATAAACATAAGAAAATGAAATCAAGCGGAGCTATGGACTTGATAGAAAGGAAATCATTAATCCTTATTCCTAAAAGAACACTCCATCTTTTGAGGTCTAACATGAAAGTTAGAAAACTTCTTTGGGGGCCAGTACTAATATCCTGGAGACAACTTTTCTTGCTGATACTAGATTCCTTCTGTCATGGCACAGAATAGGATGACTGAAACAGTAGGATGAACCTGATTTAGAGAGTATGGTTACCAGCTTCTAGTCCAAAAGATTATTCATGATGATAGGGATAATACCTTATATTTGAGCAATAGTGCAAGAGTTTAGCTCAGACAATTTCTGGGGTTTTAGCTATTTTCTCTCCTTTTTTGTTGTGCCATCTTGTGTCTTTGTTTCAGTTTCATGCAGGGTCTAGACTATGTAACTGTCCAAATCACAGGACAATTTTGTCCTTCTTCCCACTTTCCAAGTCCCAAGTTTCTCTTGATAGTGGGATTCCTGTCATGCATCCAGCTGCATGATGAAATTGTGTTTGTAAAACTCACTACAAACCTTTCTGTACCTGCTTCATATGCAAACAACCACCAGAAATTGTCATTTCTTTCTCTTGGTGTATATACTAGGTGAAGACACTTAAATATAGAAAATTTCATCAGTAATGATTCGTTCCAGTGCCCACCAGCATATGAGTTGAGAAGAAAAAAGTTCTATGTCATTCCCATACATTTCTTATGATTTAGAGTGAAGCACAGGAGTCAATGGAGCTTTCAAGGTAAGATTTAATATGTAGAAATTAGAGTTTTATTGATGCTTTGTGTTTCAATATCATATGCAAATTTTATTGATAAAATACACAAAGAAAAAATATACACAAAGCACTTTCTGGATAGAAAAGGAAATACATATTTTCAAGGCTGGTAAACTTTTTTAGCCAGGCTTTAAGTAGATCTATTTAACAACCAAAAAAAAAAATAAATATGGAATGTAGTTTTCACATTCAAATATCAATTCCTATAATTTGATAGAGAGGTATCTTTAAAAAAAAAAAAGAAAGTGTAATACTGTGGGCCAAGCTGTGGAGTAAAAATACTTTTGAGTAGTTCTTTCTGCCTAGAAGAGTTCAAAGATTCTTTCCAGAACACTTAAAAGAATAGTAGGCAGTTTAGAAAGCAAAAGCTGTCATCTTGCTTACCTTTGGTTGGGTGTTTGGGGTTTGGGGAGAATTTGAGGGATTTTGAGAGGAGGATGTTTTTAATCAAAGGTCTTTTTCCTGACAAAATCTTGAAGCGGCTTAATGGCTCAATGTCTAAGGAAATACAAATGACAAGTAGTGTTCCTCAGCGGTTGGTACTGGGACTGGTGCTGATTAACATCTTTGTTGGTAAGATGGATAGTGGTACTGAGTGCACACTCAGCAAGTTTGCTTACAACACCAAGGTGTATTGTGGTCAACTTGCTGGAGGGTAGAGATGCCATCCAGAGGGACCTGGACAGGGTTCAGAGGCGGGCCACTGCCAACCTCATGAAGTTCAACACAGCCATGTGCAAGGTCCTGCCCCTGGGTCAGGGCAATCCTGAGTAGAAATACAGGCTGGGCAGAGAATGGATAGAGATGAGTCCTGAGGAGAATGACTTGGGGGTGCTGGCTGATCAGAAGCTGAACAGAGACCGCAATGTGTGCTTGCAGCCCAGAAAGCCAACTGTATCTCAGGCTGCATGAAAGAAGTGTGGCCAGCAGGTCAAGGCAGGTGTCCCTTCTATTCCTCTCTCATGAGACCTCACCTGGAATACTGTATCCAATATTTTAATGACTCAAAGCTTATTGAAAATACTAATACTTGTGGCATTGGCAGGGTTTGTATTAAACATCTGTTAAAAAACACAGCTGAATTTTGCCTAATTTTAAGTTAATGTAAAACCATCAAGAAACAGATTCCTGAATGCATTTCCCAGCAATTGCAAACATTCACTGGATGTTACCTCTAGGTAGATTAAAGAGATTAGAATAGGTTTCCCTTACTTTTCTGATACAAATACACTGATACAAATAAACTTCTATTAACTTCAGTAACCTGCTAAAGCAAATTGCCTGTCAGACCTCTGGGACCATTCCATAGTTCTTCATCACTGCAAAAGTTTTATGGAGGTTTGTTTAGGCTAACTGATGAAGCATACTTTGGAACAGTAGCAAGTGTAATAAGAATATGAGCTCTTAGGTTTCTGCAGAAATGGAATGATCATGAAGGAGCAGATCCTGGTACACCTGGATGTCAATAGTCAATCCAAAATATTGAAAAGTCAGATGATGTTTTTTTTCCTAATTCACATGAGGAAAAAGGCAATGCTTCACTGAGAAAAATCTTATGTGATAAAATTCAGTGCAATAAAGTTCAGCCTGAAGCAGGAGCTATGCACTAAAATTTCAGTTCTACTTTACATTTTGGGCTTGAAATGAAGCATTCGCTGCTTGGTACATGCAATGGTTTAATCACAAATTCTTTCCATTAATGACAGCTTATATACAAAAGAATGCAAGGACTTTCTAGCATAGAATCCATAGAATACATAAATTGGAAAGGACTCTTGAAGGCTATCTTGTTCAACCCCCTTGCAGTGAGCAGGGACATCTTTAACTAGATTAGCTTGCATGAAGCCCCATCAAATTTGGCCTTGAAGTTCTCTGGGGATGGGCCTCCATCACCTCTCTGGGCAACCTATTCCAGTATTCCACTACTCTCATTGTGAAAAATTTCCTTGTAGTGTCCAACCAAAATCTATTCTCTTCTAGTTTAAAACCACTTTCCCTCATCACTACATGCCCTTGTAAACAGTTCCTCCCAAACTTTCTTGTAGGTCCCCTTCAGATACTGAAATGCTGTTATAAGGTCTCCCCAGAGCCTTCTCTTCTCCAGGCTGAACAACCCCAACTCATTACCAAGGCTTACATAAGAGGAAAGATATTCAGAGTAGATGTATGCAAGACATAGGACACTGCATTTGCATTTGAATCCTAAAACTGTATCTCAAAATGCTTCAAGGAATTAAACACAATTCAACGAATTCATTACAATGCAATGAATGAGTTGAGAGTTAATAAACTGCCATTTGCTTGTAGAGATGATGTCTAAGCAGTAGGTACTATGACACATGGCTCACCTGTGAGAGCAGGCTCCCCTAGTTGGGGTTTTGAAAGCCATAAGTGCAGAGCCTGAGACACATGGGTAAAGGAGAGAAGAATAGGAAGCTAAGGGTCCTTTGAACTCTCATAATTTTTGTAGCTTTAGTTAATATCATTACTTATTGTTGGTGTCATCATTTGCACCAGTATAGAAGAACCAATAAGGGAAAAGAAAGGGATGTACACCAAGAGGGAAAAGATTTATTTACTTTTTTTGTTATCATAGAATCATGCATAGGTCCATCAAAACCCGGCAGCCGGCAGTTATGGGAAAGATACATAATATGATAAAGCTTTGTAACCGGCATGTGTGATTGAACAAACCAATGAAGAGATAACATTTGAAAGCTTTACAGCTTGGAAAGCTGTTAGCAAGCTGGTGTCCCCTTCATCATTTTTAATTTTACTTTTACTGCCCTTCATTTGCTTTGACGGGTTGATGTTGCCATGGTGCAGTTGGAATTCTCATAAAAGTGCTGTTACCCTTTCAAGATGGCTATTTTTTCCTAGGGTTTATACCACATTTTATAGTTATGTCAGAAGGTTTACTTGGTTTATGAATTCTCCAAGCTCTGAGACTGCTCTAAAAACTCTGGGTTGTAGTTCAGCTTTTTCTTTTTAATTTGTGAGATTTAACAACCACCAGATCAGTGTGTTATACCCCAACATGATTAGAAAACTCATTTTAAATGTATCCTTTTCTTAATAAGGGTAAATAAAATTTCATCTTGTCCCTCACCTCTTTGATCTGCTGTTTCTGTAACAATTTTTTTAAAGGCATTTTTTACTTACTAAAGCTGTGTAGTTCACTTTTATATGAATGTCCCAACTTCTAAATGATTTATTCCATGTAAGAAAATAGTTTTAAAAGGTCTTTCTACTCCCTATGAAATACCATACCTAGTGTTCACAGGGATACTCTTATATTTGCAGCAGAACTTGATTCATGTCACATGTGAATTGGTCCCACGGTGCTTTTGCAATCAGAATTAATTTCCCCTCTGCTTGCTCCATAGCAATTCAGGTTAAGGATCTGTGGTGTGAAACTCATGTCAGTGGTGTTGTGAGTTCAACTCTTTGAAGGTGGTTTTTGAAACAAACATGCAAGTTTTAGTAAACCTGGAAGCCTTTTAGTCATTAAGATTTGTGCTGCATGACCCTCATTTAGCGTGAACAACTAACCAATTTCATAACTTGAGTGGAACTTTGGGGTGGGATGGAATAGGCAAGAAGTGACTTTTCTAGAATTTCCATTAAAACATTTAAAACTCTGGAACACACAAAGAAACCTTGTCTTTGAAAAACAGATTTTTAAATTGCATCTAGGTATATGAGATTTCCAGCTACAGACTGATCACTTTATCTGAATAAGGAACTTATATTTAGTCCCATTTGCACTTGTAAGTCAGGGAGGACTGAAAGGGCAGTGAAAAACAAATGTTCTTGATTCAAAAGTATTATTATAGCATGAAGTGCAGTTTTACAATATTATTTTATTTTAGGTGAATGACAGTTTAAATGTCATCATAATCATGGTCTGTTCTTAAAGCTGTTTGTTTTGGTCTATTGTTAAATACTTTCCTCCTCAATTGCCTTTTCATTCAACAAGACTTAAAATAGCAAGCACGGCACAGTTGAAAAACAATTCATTGTATCAGTTACAGATTCTCATAATGGAGCACCTTAATAAGAGCAAGTTCTGTACTTCTTGAAGGCACAAGATAAATTAGGTTCATAGTCCATTATTTGAACAAGGGTATCTGACTTATGGCAAATCTATCTGAAAGAGTATTGCAGAATTGTATTTTATCTTTCAGAAATGTGTTTTCTAAAAGTAAGATATTTACTTCTGTGGCAGTAAAGGATTTAAACAGAAGAATTTCTCTCTAATGTTTGTTGAATCATACTAGAATGATGAGGTAGAACAGAGCCATACATCAAACCACCAAAGTGAAAAACTTAGAGTTGTATTTTATTTCAGGAAGGGAGGCTGAACACAGAATGCCCGATGGTTCTGCCAAGAGCACGCTCTTTCTTATTTACCAAGCTGTATACACAGTGAAGAAGGTGACAGCACTCTTAAACTTTTCATACTGCTGATTTTTGCAGATGTGCACATTTTCTTTTGCAAACAGCTTTACAACTTTGATGCTGGAGACCAATGCATTTCTCTAGCTCTAGAGAACTATATGATAGAGAAGCAAGACAATTCCCTGGGGTTTAGTATGACCTGGAAGGTATGGGGACTTAAAAATTAACATCTGAGAAATGCTATAATGCACTGAAATTTCTTGTGTAAGTTACTTTGGTTCAAATAACACAGTCAGATTCAATATTCTCATGTAAATAATTTCTCCTGTCTTTGCCAAAATTGTCAGAAGGTCAGCCAGTCCTTTCTTGATCCATAGCTAGGACACAGATAAGACTCAAGATCAGTTACTCTTTACACAAAGCTTCTTAAGATACAAATGGAAAGGAAGCTTAGTGTGTTGGTTTTTTTTAAATCTCTTATAAAAAAAAAAAAAAGTTTCTTGTAGTGATGTAGCTCCCTGTTCTTTCTGTGTTATCTGCTGTTGTAATCCTGTATACAACTTTACATTCTAAATACTGAGCTCATGAACTGTGTTCCACTACTCACAGTCTCCTTGTGCAGGCACTCTGTGGAATGACTGTTGAGTCAGTGAAGTAAAAAGGAGACATGAACAAAAGCAAGGTAAGTCAGTAAACCACATCTGTATATGGGTTTGTTACAAGTAGGGTTTCATATCCATCAAACTTTTCATATGAGTTAAAATCAGTGGTGCAGTTTTCCTTGTCATGGATACAGTGCCAAACCTAGTGGAGATAATGGACCTCATAAGCCCTTCTGCTAAAGTGACTTTGATTCAGGGTAGCATATATGTAGTTACAGTGATTATTGCAAAATTTGCAAGAGAAATGATACACATGGAAGCAGGGAGCAGGAAGACAGAAAACTTTTAGAGGTGCTTCTCCCAGCTGTTGAGGGCCCCTAGCTGTTAGATGCCTTTCTCCTCTTTCCCTTTTGAATACGGAAACTAAATTCAGTTCTTTCCTAAATACTGGGTCAGATGCTGCATTGCTAGCACACCTGCAACACTGAGATGTTTGCTTTGAGTTGATGATATGGGCTTCTAAAGATCTGTAAGTGAAATTAGGTCTGTGCAACCATGTATAATTATCACAGTTGCTGCAAGACCTGACAAGTAAAACTAGAGTTCATGAAGCCACTTGGGGAGCAGGCTTCCTGAGTTGTGAGAATAATTAACTCCTCCACTTCTTGAGATTTTTGATTTGCATCTGACCCTCCTCCCTCTAATATTCCCCTAGGCTCCTGGAGCCTCTAGGCTTTGAATGCCTTCTGGGTCAATGTGTCTGTCTTCTGTGTGCTTTCCACTGTTTCAGGATGGCAGTAACAAGATAATATATCTCATTCTGAATGTTGGTGCTTCAACATCTGGGATTCTTCTGTAAAGTAGTATTGTGGTAAGTTCATTTTACTGGCTTCTGAAAACAATTTTTACCAACCAAGAGTTCAATTGAAGTTCTGGACTCTCCTATCTCCTGGGGAGATAGCCTCATCTTAGTCTAGAGAGACTAAAATAAACAGTTACAGTAATGAGTTTTTCTGCAGGGTAAGTGGCAAATTTCATGGACAGCTGTGGTGGTATTAGGCTATGCCTTTAAAATTTAGTTGAAGATTTTGAGCAGAAAAGTAGAAAAATATCAATAAATTACTAATGGGTGTCAAAAGGAAACCAAAAGATTATTGTGAACAGATTAATTGGATAAATATCTACAATAAGACATGGTGTACCTAAACAATTCTCTCCTCCTTCCTGATCTTTGCTGTTTTGCTTTACTTGGGAGAGATTAACCTGTTTGTCGGCTGGCCTTGGCTGAAATTGTTTAGTTAAGTCTAACTCACTGCTTTCTCTCTGCTTCTCTCTCTCTTGTGGGATGGGGGGAGAAGCAGTGGAACGGCTTCCCTGGTCTCTGACCAGGGGGGTTTTGGTGTTGTTTGCTAATTGTAAATATCTGTATAATATTTCAAACACTGTATATTTTGTACATATTCATTGATTCCATTGTAAAGTGTAGTTCTTGCTTGTAAATACAGCTTCATTTGTTTCTAACTGAGTTGGTCTGGCAAAGTTAATGCTGGGGGGAAACTTCAGCCCACCACAACAGCCCTCTTCAATATGACAGTAAAGATTGTTTTCAATATGGAGGAAGGTCTCCTTAAGATTACAGTCTAATTTCTAGCATTTGGAGACATTGTAGTAGAAGTACTATTTTTATTAATCTTTCTTTACTTTTACTCATGGTGCTAGAGATTCTTTCAGTGTTTGGAACTCAAACATTTTTCAACATTTATTGTTATTTTTTTACAGTAACCCTTTTCTCAGGAGGGACCTCTTAAGGCCTGTTGTTTTTGCACATTTTTACATTAACACGTTTCGTGGATCTGTGATGCAGTTGACATGACATTACTTCTGCAACCAAGTATTTTACAATACTAAAACTTCTACTGGCATCCAATATCAATAATATTATACAAGACAGAAGAAAATACATGATTTTGTGATGGGAATAAAGGCAATACTGTTGCTGGAAACAACGTTCTCTGGGAATTGTTACTGTTGATGTTCCATCAAAAACTGTTATTGATAATATAGACCTCATCTTGCGCTTTAAACTAGCCCCTGTACTCAGCACTGGTTAGGCCACACCTTGAGTACTGTGTCCATTCTGGGCCCCTCAGTTTAGGAAAGATGTTGACTTGCTGGACGTGTCCAGAGAAGTGCAACAAGGCTGGTGAGGGGTTTGGAGCACAAGCCCTATGAGAAAAGGCTGAGGGAGCTGGGGTTGCTTAGCCTGGAGAAGAGGAGGCTCAGAGGAGACCTTATTGATGACTACAACTAACTGAAGGGAGGTTGTAGCCAGGCGGGGGGTTGGTCTCTTCTCCCAGGCAACCTGTGACAGAACAAGAGGACACAGTCTCAAGCTGCACCAGGGGAGGTTTAGGCTGGATGTTAGGAAGAAGTTCTTCACAGAAAGAGAGATTGGCCATTGGAATGGTCTGCCTAGGGAGGTGGTGGAGTCACCATCACCGGAGGTATTTAGGAAGAGACTGGATGGGGTGCTTGGTGATATGGTTTAGTTGATTAGATAATGTTGGATGATAGGTTGGACTCGATCTCAAAGGTCTTTTCTAACCAGGTTAATTCTGTTCTGTTCTATTCTATTCTATCCTATTGACCTCAAATTAATTTAATGCCTCTGTATCATAAATGGCAAAATTAGGATCACAACAGCAGCTGAAGATAGGTTCAGCTCTGGAAGATCTTGCCTCCTGGTTTAGTTGGACATGGATGCTACTGTAGTAGGCCTCTGATCTGAAGATTTCTACACTGGAAATAATAACACTAGATAGTTCCTGTGCAGACTGCTCTAGGTGATCCTGCTTTCGGATGATCTCTGGGGGTCCCTTCCTACCTCTAATATTCTATGTTTCTCTGATTCTATGATAGACAGTGCTTGCATGTTTGCCTAAAATATTTATTTCTCTGGGTTGGGACAGTGACGAGATTTTTTGGATGATCAGTGTTCAGGGGTATGAATGTTTTGCATGATTTTGCTAGGCTGTTCTAAATGAAGTATAGGTTAGCACAAACAGTAAACATACAGAAATAATCAAGTTTCATTTCTGATACCACAACTGTTACATTACTATCCCAATCCTGTGATAATTATTTCATTTTCATTTTTGTTTTTTCAGCCTTTCTTGTATTTTGAAGTGTCTATGCATGGGTTTATATCTAAGGTTTCCTAAGATTGGAGTTTGGGAATCCTGGAATTGTGTTTTTGGAGAAGATGTTTTTTCTTGAAGGAAATTTATCCTGGTTGGATTCTGGTGCAGCTGAAGTGTTTGATATCAAGGCAAATGACATTGCTTGAAAATGATGGCCATGAAAGGCAAGTACATTGCAAATCACTCAGCTGCAGAGTCTTGGAATAAGAGCACTGCAGAGCTGATGGATGGACTGATGTTGCCATTTAATGTGGTTTCCCAGCAAACCTTTCATAAAATTCATGACTGTAGCTGACCTCTGTTACTGTGTTCCTCTTAGCAGAGGAAAAAAAAAAAAGGCTATAACCCAGCTATCTACAGCAGCGCACTGAAAAGTGATGTGTGATGTAAAGCAAGGTGAGGGGAATCATGTTCACTTCACCACAGACACTAGAGGTGAGCCTATAGTCAAACAGTTGATTAAATGTCACAGCATATTTGACAGTCTTCTGGGCTGACAAGGTTCTATTCTGACCAGCTTCAAACTAGGAAACTGATTCAAATCTCATTTTCTACCAGATTTACTCTACTGCCAGTGTTGTTTTACACCTGTGAAAGTAAAAGCAGAATCAACAATCAGCTGCCAGCAGGGAACACATAGCTTCTTTATGTTGTTATTACCACAAAATACGAGACAAGACACTGCTTATAGTATTTTGCTCTTGTATTACATATAGTTATTCAGCTTCTAGTTTATGCTTGGCCACAAGTGTTGATGCTTCCTGAAATCAGGAGTTCTGGCTTATAGTGGAAATTCCTGGCTTCTTGTGTAAGAACTAGTGTTCTGTTTTTGATTTCCACTATAGCTGGCAGTAAAAGGGCAGTTGTTGATGGTGTGCATTATCAAATGCCGCAGTACATTGAATCTGAGGCAAAAGGACTGGCTGCTATGGCCATGTCCGGCCACCTCCTGAGAGAGAGAAAAGTAGTGCAGATGGGGGAAAAAATAATAGCTAGAGGTGTTTGGATACCATGAAAATACAAAAAGAAGCAAGAAGTATCTAGTTAGACAGATGGCAGGGCAGGCTGGGGAAACAGATGCTGAAGAAGCACTTCTTTTCTTCCTTCCTCTGTGTAAAATGGTAAATCAAAATCTACTTCCCATTCTTACTTCCCTGTCTTTTAAATTCCCACATTCCTCCAAGTACCTCTTTAAATGATGAGCTGAGAAGGCATGCATTTCATATGTAAGATGATTCCTATATTTGGGGAAGTGGAAATTTAACAGCTACCTGTGTACACCTTTGTCACTGTCACCAACTAAAAATAATTTATCCCTTCCATTTGCTTAGATCAAATGAACACACAATTGTGTGCACAATGTTTTTGTCCATGTGTGAACCTCTACCCTCCTGATGTAAATGATTTGTAAATATAAAATGAGGGTACTATGTATCTCCTGATCACCTGTATGATCTTCATACCCACAACATCTATCAGTAGAACATGCCACGTTATATTTGCTTCTCTAAGACGGTGATGTATTAGCCCCTAAAAGGTCTGTGGCACAGTTGAGAGCAATTGATTTCTTCTTCCTAACTTCACCTTGTCTCTTCCAGAGCATGTGTATGTATGAGCGTATTTATAAAGAGGGAAGTAAGGCAGGAAGATGTAGAAAAGTGCACGTTTCCTTGGAGGAAAGGAACATCTTTTGTTCCAGTACAGTGATGATGAGTTAGTGATGTAGGGTTTGCCTCCTAAACAATGTGACTAAAGGTTTTTTTTCAGATTAACTATCAAACCTGTTCTCCATAATAGTGGTTTAGCAATATGTGGTGGCAATGGCAAGTGAGAGCTTCCAGAGTTCCATTCTGCTTCTAACCCAAGCAAGCTGTATGTATAGTAATATGGTGCAATAGTGTAAAAAAATTTACAATATAATTAATTTTTTTTATCCTAGTTCTCTCTAGGGTATATAGTCTCTGTCTGTTGTTTTATTTACTCTATAGCTATTCTTGGTTTGTAGCTATTTCCTTTAGCTTGTAGCACTAAGGTCAGGATAAGGACAAGATGTTCCTTCCAGAGATGAGTTGTGAACAGTAAGAAGTAGGCTGTGTAAATGCTTCTTTTCTTCTGTGTCATTTTAAAAATGTAGTTTAGAGAGGAAAAAAAAAGTCTCCGTCAGCTCAGGATTGAGGTCCTAAATTCAGGTTTTGAAGTTGACCTCATTCCTTTGATGTGTCTGAATAAATTACAACAGAACAGTTGCAAGATGATTCAGAGATGTGCCCATGTCCATGATGAGACCGGGTTTCATAGCCATTAAATTTTATGGGAAAGATTTAATTATTTGTTTTCTCTTTTTTTGACAATATTTTTTTCAATAATTTCAAGTCATTTGTTCTATTTTTTTAAACAAAATCTTGATTCATAAATAATGTTGTGGATGCTGAATCATGAATCATCTATACTTTGCTAAGACATTAATACAAGTCTAATAGTTATGGTTACTTTTTTATGTATTTGCTCTGTGAGGGCAGAAGGGTTTAACATCTAGCCAGAACAATTGATTCATAGAAATGGAAAGAGTGGTAGCTCCACAATCAGATCCTCTTTCTCATTCTTCCTCTGGACAATATAAATGTGCTGGTGGTGCTAAATGCCTTCATTCATAAGTGAGTACGATAAAGATTAGTCTTTAATTATTTCTGGCATATGTCCTTTAAATTCAAAGCCTGTAAATCACAATGGGCAAAGGGTAATATGTCTTAACAGGTTACACCTCCCAAAGGATTTGTTGATTGGCATCAAAATTGTTTCCCCTCCCTCTCTTCTGACTGACAGAATGGCAGGTGTGAAGTGATGGCAGTGTGCTGTAATAATGTGTCAAAAGACCTTAAATCAAGACTAATGTGGCTTCAATGATAAGCTCCCAAACATTTCTATGGCAGAAAATGGAACTGTAGGTCAGATTCATCTTGGGACTATTATATTTTTGCACTTTCTGAACGCACTTATTTGAATTAGGGTCTTTGGTTGATTGTGGGACAGTGGTTCTAGAAATATTTCTCCTTACAATCATCATGAGGAGAAAAAAAAGTCTGTTGCTGTGAAGAACTTACAACAACTGAAAACAGTGGGGTTTTTTTGCACAGTAATCTTTTGTTATAAATGTAATCCAGAATTTGAAATAGATAAAAATACACTTGTTTGACAGCTACTGATGGTCACTGCTTTGAAAAACTCAGCATTTAATGCTTGAAGAAACAGAAGAAAGATATTGAGTGTAAATGAGGGTGAATACACAGAGAGACAGTTTAATGTAAGCCGCCTCTGATGTCCAGTTCATACAGAATTTTCTGAACTATGGGGGAATAAACTCACAGTCAAAAGAGTGATGTGTCATTAACCCTCTGTTTAATTGTACAAGAATGGGTATTTGTGTGCATAAATATAAAAAAATTGAACAAAAAAGCACAGAAGTTGATGAAGTCATCAAATGGTTATACAAAAATCTTAGAGGGTCTGTGTGAGGAATTCAGCAGTGGTCTGAATTCTGCAGAAATGGCAGACAGATGTTCTCTGACCTTCCCAAAGTTTCAGATCAGAGTCTTATTCCTTAGTTTCTGTATTTAAGGATACCTGAGAGGAGTACTTCAGAGTACCAAATGTAATGTTTTTTGTGTACAAAATCCAAAGTGCTTTTACACTTTGTTACAATGTCTCTCAAGACAAGAGATTTTGCATTTGTTATAGAGGTTTAGACAGAATGTTATGAATTTTTAATGAGGAAAAAAATGGCAGTCCCATTGATTATTTCTTTTCTTTGGAAAGCAATTTTTTATATATTTATAAACAAATAAGAAAATGATTTTATGATAAGTACATGGCTTGGGTGTGAGAAGACAGATTTTCCCCAGTAAGTTTAGTAGTCAGTATTTACACAACATGGAGGGAAAACCACTACTATTTCACAAATGGTGTGAGAGCTGATACTGAAATATGCTGGCCAGCACAATCGAGTTGGAACCGGATGAATACCGTGTCAGCACAGAGAGTGTATGAAGGGTAAATTAGAAACTCTGAGTACCAACACCAAACAAATGATTGCTTTGGACTTAGACAATATTTGCTATGGGTTAGAGATGAACTGTGTTGGCAGGGCAGGTGAGAGGAACTTCCAATAATTCTTCATGTGCTATTCCTGATCCGTACAAAAACGGAGGCTTTAGGTTGTTGGACTTTCTAAATACATTAAACCAAAGATGAAACAATGTAAGATCTACTTCATGCTTTTATTTGTGGTCTCTTGTTTCAGGCTCAGTCCACTCAATGACAGTTATCTAGGACAAGAGGCACAGAAGGACAGGCCTTCATGGAGAATGCCACAGAATTTTGGACTTCTTAGGAGATAGCATCATTCAGGTGTTTTTCCTAGCTTGTCTACATGGAAATCTTTTAATTAGTTCTTAGCAATATAATGACAGGTTATATAATATGATGAAAAGAAAGGAGGACTTGTGTGATAATACTGCAATATACTGGATTATAAAAAACCAACATTGTCACCCCATGTTTTCTGGAAATGCACTGAAAAGACTGCTGTTGCAGCTCCAACTGCCCACTTTGATACTTATTGCTGATGAAACAGACATGTAAAAAAAAAGCATAGAAGGCAAGTCAACTCAGGCAAAAAGTGAAAAAAAGTAAAATAAAGTAACAAAACAGAAGGAAATCCAGGGAAGTTTCTTTACATTACAATTGTAGGTCAGTTTAAGAAAAAAAAAAAATTAACCCCAAAATTTCTTGCTGACTGACAGTAAACTAAGGGGTCATTACAACTTTGGAGAAACCTGCTCTACTCACCTTTCAGAGCACAAATAGGAGCTATTTCTGACAGGGAGGAGTCTATGCATAGGAAGATGAGAGTTGAATCCAGTCACTCTTAATCTCTCCATTTTCCCAGCCACAGACCTCACATATATTTAATTCTTAATTCTTAGTTCTTAAAAAACATTCAACCCAATTCCCTCCTCTTCATCCCAAAGCAAGGCCTAACAAGTGTGCTGTCATTGTTCCCCTTCCTTCCTGCTTCCTCCGCAATCACCCTTTACTGAGTTTGCATGCTGAACTTCATAATTTCAGCTGCTTACATTTATCTGTCCCTAACTTAAGTAACTACAACAGAAGGTGGCTTTAACAATCTCAGATTATAACAGGGTTCCAGGCTCTGTTTGATGGGCCTACAACTAACTTTTCAGTCTGATGATCCTTTTTTTCACTCTTTTATATTAAACAGCTGAATGTCATACCAATTTCATTATATATATATATATAGAGAGAGAGAGAGAGAGATACACACATATATATAGAGAAGTCCTCCTTACCATATTTGTGAAATAGCAATACTAATTTTTCCCCAAGGAACCTTTTTTCCCCTGATTTTAATTTGAGGGGGTCAGGTGGGTGTGAGAGCTGGTTATGTTTGTTTGTCTGGGGTTTTTTTAGATAAAACACTGCAAAACCATGCAGTATGGTGAAGTTTCAACCCATCATCCAAGTAGCCATTACAGGAAATGTTTCCATTGGAAAAGTGTTAAAATACGACAGTATTCTTAAACCTCATTTTTCCCCTGAAGCATTACTTAACCTTCCCACAATAAATGTAATCATTGAAGTGAGAAATGAATCCTTTTAATAAGGCTTTTAACTACACATCTTGATGAAACCTAAACAAATAGTGTCCCTGCCACTATGTTGGTTGAGTATGTGTTTATGTATATTGTGAAAGCAAAAGGAATATTTTTCATACTTAGAGATTTATTGTTCTATGGTAATTTCCAAGCAACATTGGAATATAAACAGACGATTCTTTCATTTTAAGGACTGCAGTTTGCTGGCTTGCTTCTTTTTATGAATAATGACCACCAGGAAGGGCTTCACAGCAGTTTGGTTTGTTACTAGATCCAGAAAATACGTGGTTTTGCTTACAAGGACAGTGTGTGTGTTTTAAGGTATGTTTATCTTTGACTCCTTTGTTTGTTTGTGTGCTTCTTTAAAGAAAGACAACACACATTCTTGACCTCTGACACTGGCTAACCCATGCTGTTGGCTGTGCAAATGGAAATTTCCTAGATCCAGGCATCCATAGTGCATTAGTTATATCCTTGCATGCTACTCTACACCATTCCCTCACACTATTCTGCACCCCCTCTCCCCCCCCCCATTTTAATTTTAGTGAATTTTGTGCCTTATAAAATCAGGCTGTTTCAAATATGAATAAATCTGTATGTCAAACCCACCCTCTTCCCCACAAATACAAATCTGAATACAAATGTCAGGACCCATGCACATGCCTAGTTTCTGTATGAGAGCATTCTGCCTATCTGAAGAAGTGATTTGACTTCCCTGTATTGCATTAGACCACTGTCATTAACGACAGAGGTGTCATTTTGATGTGATCTGTGAGGCTGTAGAAGCTTTGAAGTTGAAAGATAGAACAGACATGGATAAATTGTGCTCTGAGTATGCTGCTATTGCACCATTATTGCTGGCAATTATCTCACCAAGTGACACATCTGATAAAAAGTCATCCGCCTTGCTACGGAAAGAAACCACAGTTCGCTGAAGCACATGGTAGATCTGTCGATTTTAGAGCCTGACAAAAAGCTCATTAGTTTTAGCCTGATCATTCTGCACCAATCTTGAAATCTTTTGCATGGTTTCCCCCTGTCCTTGTCTTTTCAGTTGGTTTCTTTTTCCAAGATAGCACATTTGCTTTTCTGTTGTAAATATTTAGCTACTTGCTTGCTCTTCTCAGTACCACTTTCCCCAACACACTCCTTTCTAATGATGTTTTTCATATGATGATGTTCTGGTTTGAGTTATAACAGAACAAATTCTGTTCAGTGATTTTAGTTTTCAACTCAGTCTCTTCTAACAAACAGCACTTCCTGAAATTAACAGTTTCTGCAGACATTGTCTGCTTCTAGTAGTGATAACTCTCTGTGTTTCCAGTCAGTATCAAGGATTGCTACTGAGACCAAGGTCACTAAATCTTGTTTACTGTGTGTGGGTGCAAATTAAATGGCCGCACCTTCAGGGGCAGTTCAGGTGACCCCAAACTGACCAACAAGATAGTCCATCCCACATATGTCATATTTGGTATAAATTTGAGGGGTCACAAGTGGCAAACTGCTTCTTCTTCCTCTTTCTCAAATAGGTAGCATCCAATAAGGACTCTGCCCATTCTGCCATAAATCTCAACCCAGGAGTTCCCGAATCCAGCTCCTGAATCTAATTCTTATCTGATCCTGAGCCCAGTTTGGGACTTCTGCCACAGCATCAGAGGTGGTGGTAACTAATTGTCATCAGGGTTGTGGGTTTTTTGTTTTTTTTTTTACATATTTGTGTGCATTTTATCATTATTCTTTTCATTAAAGCAGTTTTAGTTCTGTTTTCCAAACAGTAAATTTCTCTCCTGTGCTCTCTTTCTCTTCCCTTTTGGGAGAGCAAAGAGGTTAATAGAGAGCATCTGTCAGTTATTTAGTGGCTGGCCCAGATCTAACACTTGACAGCCTCCCAGATCTCTCACCCCTTTCTTAGCTGTCTAGAACAATGTTTATTTTTTTGTTGTTCTCATAAACTGCTTTTTAATCTACAAAGCATGTGAAATATAACTTCTCCAAATAAATAGCAGAAGATGGCAGGTAATTAAATTTCAGGTTAGTTTTAAGTTAAACATGGAATACATATGTACTCCTTCAGCTGTGCCCCATGGGCTGAGTTCTTAAGTGGATTCATATTGTGCGACTCCACTTAAAGACTTCAGATAAGGGGAAATATGCAGAGCCACTGCTGAAATTCTCAAGTGCATTTATTCATATTTATTCATTCAGTGATGATATGTCTGTGATGGGGGAAAGGGAGCAGGGGCATGCAAGCAGGAACTACATTAAGTGTGTAGAGTAACAGGGCAAGATAATAGGCCACAACTTATCATCAGATGTTTTCATCTGATTTGGAGGGGAAAAATAAAAGGAAAAAAAGCCAGTGGATGTATAGCAAGAGAATTATGTTGTTAGAGGATGAACTGTGTGTACATGAGAAAGGAGTTCCATGTTGTATTAAAGGTTTCTGGGCAAATTGCTGATTTTTTGAGCAACAGGGGCATGGAAAGTAGAGCTATCATAGATGTTAGAGATTCTTCCTCTTTCTAAGCTGAATAACAACTTTTTTAGGACACAATCTTGTGTTCTGTGCTTCATTTATTACATTTTCCCAAACAGGTAAGCTGTAAAAGAAGGTGGCCTCAAGCCATCCACCTTACAAAAAGGTCATTCATCACAGTACATCAGAGCTGGTTTCCCATAAAGGGGTCACAGAGTATGTGGCATAGATTCAGTCCTTTAAAACTCAAGCGTCTCAGATACCCAGTTACACTACGCTCCCTCTGTAGACAATTGTGGTGGTTTTAGGCTATGCCTTTAAAATTTAACTGCTGATTTTGAGCAGAAAAGTAGAAAAATGTAAATAAATCACTATTGGGTGTAAAAAAAGGAAAACAAAAGATTATTCTAAACAAATTTGTTGGACAAATGTCTGGGATAAAAGGAGCTGTACACTAACAATTCTTCATATTTTCCATTTCTTTTTCTCTTCTCTTCTGATCTTGGCTGTTTTGCTTTGCTTGGGAGAAAGATAATGTGCTTCTGGCTAGCTTTGGATAAGTCTAACCCACTGCTTTCTCTCAACTCCTTTCTCTCTCTGGGACAGGGGGATTTGTGGGGGGCAGTGGAACAGCTTCCTGGGTCTTTTGACCGGGGGAGGGGTTGTGTTGTTTGCTAAGTGTAAATGTCTGTTTAATATTGTAAATACTTTGTAAATATTTTGTACATATTCATTGCATTCCATTGTAGAGTGTAGTTAACATGTTTACTAAACATGCTATATATATATTATGAAATAAGACAGTGGCAGAGTCCAGAGAAAGCATACACACCTTTGGAGCATGCTCTGTGACACTTGGGCACAATAGGTCATTGTCCAACAACATAAGCTCTACCAGGATTGTGCTACTCAGTCTGGGGGATTTAAATCTTCAAAGTTGTACAGACAGTATTATTTTTGCTCTAAATTAATTGTCTCAGTCTAAGCCTTGTAATTATGTCTTCACAGCATTTGTAGCCAAGGGACAGGTGGTTAAACCGTCTGGAGTGTCTCTGTCCCACTAGGAATAGGCCTCTAGGTCAGAGGTACATTAATGAGAGAACTGCTGGAGGATGATGAGCTGATCCTGCAGCCTCCAACAGCACTGAATCGATTACAAGTGACTGTATTAAAAAAACCCCTCAATCTCCCAGCTAATAACTATGCAAATCATACTGCAGATACAGCTTTTAGCATGACTGCAAATACTTCTGTTATTTCTTTTAGAGGGGGCCAGAGCAGTTGCATCAAAACTCAGGCCACATACAAACTTTCCAGTGGCCACTGTGTAGCATATCATAATATTTGAAAGGGGCAGTAGGAATGAAGTTTGCATCTTTTTTTTCCAGGACTCATCCTGTGCTAGCTGAGGTGGAAAAGATGTTGGATTTTTAGAGAGTTTTCTGATGAGTACTCTTCAGTGCATCCTAGCTGTAGGAAGCAGTAATGCAAATATTAAAACTACCTCGTACAACTAAGTTACATGTTACAGGGAATAAAACTAAGCATGTTGTACTGCAAGTACCTGTTACTATTTGCATTAGAAATGCAGGTGGTAGTTAGGCATGTGTGGCTGTTTGATGCTGTGCCTTTAAGAAAGGGGCACACTGGCTAAATGTTTATAAAATATTTTGGTATTCTAAACAAATTTCATTGGCCAAGTAAAGGTGGGAGGTGACGTTAGTCCCAGCGCGGCTGGAACTTTCTCTCAGTCTTCCTGGGACCTGTCCGAGATGGTCCAGACATTAAGAACATTTTGTACACGGCTGCAGGTGACAATGGTCCAACCTGGTGCTTGTGGCAAAAAGCTCCAGGTGAGACACGTGGACGACCTCTTGGTTTCTGGAGTCGAGGTTACAGAGGTTCAGAGGCTAATTACACTCCAACAGAGAAAGAGATTCTAGCTGCCTATGAAGGAGTGAAAGCAGCTTCTGAAGTGATTGGAACTGAATCACAACTTCTCTTAGCTCCCAGATTGCCAGTTTTGAATTGGATGTTCAAAGGCAAGGGTTCCACATCACATCATGCCACAGATTCCACCTGGTCTAAGTGGATGGCTCTGATAACACAGAGAGCTCGAATGGGAAATCTTGAAAGACTTGGTCTGGTGGAGGTGATCTCAAGTTGGCCTGAAGATGCCAACTGTGCTAAACCTCCAGAGCATGTAATACCCCAACCATTTTATTCTGAAGGGGCTCTCTAGGCATATATTGGATATTTCTAACAAAGGTGGATGAAAAGCATCATTTATAACAAGTATAGATTTTCACATTGTTTATAGAGACAGCTTTGATTTGTTAGTTACAAGCAAAAGGCATGGGGCTGACAACTGACTTGAGCAAGGAATGTAAACTAGAAAGGTGTAATGGGTTGGGGCAACCCCCCTCCCTACCATGTGCAGAAATAACGACTCAGACAAACAAATTGCAAAAGTGGTGGGAAGCTTAAATAGAAAACAGTGAGTGTGTGCAGAAAGCTAGAAACACAGTGACAAGAGAGACCCAAAACAGTCCCAGAAAGATCCCATCCCCACCTGAGGGTGCACCCAAAACTCCCAGGGCTCCTCCTTGCCCCCCCCCCCCCCCGCCACTGCTAGGCTAGTCTCAGCTGGCCAGATCTGAGACTGCCCATCCCCCTGTGGCCTTAGGCCTAGCCACAACCTCAGTTACCAGGTGTCGGAGAGGAAGGAAAAGAGAAAGCGCTAGACCCCGCTGAAAAATTTATAGTGGTGCAAGGGATTATGGTAGAAATACATAATTTCCTGTGTCCACCCACTGGGCTGGACTTCTGGACACAGGGAAACACCCCCGTAGCAGAGGGCACCCAGCCCAAACCATGACAAAAGGATAATAATCCTCAGAGCTTCTTCTGCACCAAGCAGTTGGTTTTACCCTGACCAAAGCAGTGCTTTTCAGTAAGAATTGAGACATAAAGAAGTATTCCAAAGCCCAGCCTGCTGACTTCCCTACAAAAGACCCTGTAGGTATTCAAACACACATTAATGGAATTCTTTCTTTAAAGTTCAGCTACAACAAATTCAACAAACGGTTGTAAGGAATTTAATTGTTTGGTGTAATGCTCTTCCTTACAAATTCTTTGGACAGAGGTCAAGTGCAAGAAAGCATTTGCAGAACCTAAAGTGGCAAGGTAAAGTATCCTTGCAGAAAGTGATGCAACATTACGAGAAAAGGTGAATGCTGAAGGAATCAGTGAATTTGAAAGTTTGTCATACTTGCCATCCATGCAAATGATGAAGTTACCCAGCTACCCAAACCTCCATCCAGCTCTTACCACCTTTTAATAAGCCTCTCCAGCTCCACTGTCAGATGTGAATGTCTACACACTTAAAAATCTACCTCCATATATGGGGTTAAACTGTAAGCAGTTGCTGTATCACAGGATGACTGCTCCCCAGCCAAAAAGAGGAATTCAGAAAAGAAGACACACGAGTTAAACCAAAAATGGGTATAATCCCCCCCAGGGATGAGTGCTGGGCCAAATCCTATTCAATATATTTATTGATGATCTAGATGAGGGGATTAAGTCCACCATTAGTAAATTTGCAGATGACACCAAGTTGGGAGCAGGTGTTGATCTGCTAGAGGCTAGAAGGGCTCTCCAGAGGGACCTTGACAGGCTAGACAGATGGGCAGAGTCCAACATGATGTCATTCAACAAGTCCAAGTGCTGGGTGCTGCACTTTGGTCACAACAACCCCATGCAGTGCTACAGGCTGGGGTTGGAGTGGCTGGAGAGCAGCCAGGCAGAAAGGGACCTGGGGGTACTGGTTGACAACCGGCTGAACATGAGCCAGCAGTGTGCCCAGGTGGCCAAGAAGGCCAATGGCATCCTGGCCTGTATCAGAAATAATGTGGCCAGGAGGAGCAAGAAAGTCATTCTGCCCATGTACTCAGCACTGGTTAGGCCACACCTTGAGTACTGTGTCCAGTTCTGGGCCCCTCAATTTAAAAAGGATATTGAGACACTTGAATGTGTCCAGAGAAGGGCAACAAGGCTGATGAGAGGTGGAACACAAGCCCTATGAGGAGAGGCTGAGGGAGCTGGGGTTGTTCAGCCTGGAAAGCAGGAGACTCAGGGGAGACCTTATTGCCATCTACAACTACCTGAAGGGAGGTTGTAGCCAGGTGGGGGCTAGTCTCTTCTCCCAGGCAACCAGCACCAGAACAAGAGGATACAGTCTCAAGCTGCGCCAGCTTGAGGTTTGAGGTGAGGAGAAAGTTATTCACAGAAAGAGTAACTGGCCATTGGAATGTGCTGCCCAGGGAGGTGGTGGAGTCATTGTCCCTGGAGGTGTTCCAGAGGGGACTGGACGTGGCACTTGAACCCATGGTTTAGTTAGTCATGAGGTGTTGGGTGATAGGTTGGACTTGATGATCTCTGAGGTCTTTTCCAACCTTATTGATTCTATGATTCTATGATAATGGAACAGCAAAGCTAATACTAGTGTCACTATAAAGTATACAAAGCTATACTCAGCCCAAACAGTAAATTGTTACAATAAACAGGAAAGCAATCCTCAGGAGCAGAATGGTAAGCAAGCCCCTCTAGATAGAGGCAAGAGATCCTCCTGTCCACAGCAAACTTCCCCCCATTATAATGTGACACTTGAGGTATGTGGTATGCCTGTGAGCCCCAGCTGGGGTCAGCCGCTCTGACTGAACTGAAATGGCTAATGGCCTGCAGACCATCACTAGCCTATGATTCTACCCCAGTGAAATGAGAACATATCTTCCCCCCAGGTTTCTGAGTCAGTTCATGAGATTTAAAATACTTTGATAATTTTAATAATCTTCTTAGCTTTGCTCTGATAGATGTATATAAATATCTGAGGGCTTGGTGTCAAGAAGGAAGGGACAGCCCCTTCCTGCTTGTGCCCTGTGATAGGACAAGGGGCAAGAGATGTTAAACTACAGCACAGGAGGTTCCACCTCAACATGAGGAGGAACTTCTTTACTCTAAGGGTCACAGAGCACTGGAACAGGCTCCCCAGAGAGGTTGTGGAGTCTCCTTCTCTGGAGACTTTCAAGACCCATCTGGATGCATTCCTTTGTGACCTGCGCTAGATTCTATGGTCCTGCTCTGACAGGGGGTTTGGACTTTAAGATCTCCAGAGATCCCTTCCAACCCCTAACACCCTGTGATCCTGTAAAATGCTGTTTCTCAAGAAGGAATTCATCAACAGGGAAGATTATATGGTAGGGGAATATTATATGGTAGGGTAATCTTATGACTTTCTGGGTTTCCCTAAATTCCACTGTCTTGCACATTTTTATTTCTTCATTGCAGCTGTGTCCCTATACAAGTTGATGAAAGGATGGGAGTTTGCATTATCTGGCTAGAATATTGCAGAGGAAATATTGAAGCTTACCATTATGAAAAGACAGAACAGAGATGGCTGATCATGTGCAGGTGGGGGATAGGAAATTAATTTTACAGCACATTTCAGGAAGTCTATCATAAGGAAAAGTTATCTTTGATGTGATCTGTTCCTCAGTAGGAAAATATTATATATGTGCAAATTGTGGACTTTCATGGCTTTAACTGGTATCTCTGCAAAGCTATCTCTGCAGTAGAAGAACCAGTCCTGTTTCCATCAATTCTAAACTTCAATCCACTATGAGATTAGCATTTTAAAAAGCTTTGTATTCAAGCTGTAAGCCTGTGGTAGAGTGGTATTAAATGCAGCCTGAATGCATGGGTTATGCACCCTATATGTAAAGTCTTTGATCCATGATAAACTCAACACTTACTGATTTGTTTTACACTGTCCCTTGAGATAGATGCACTTCAAAAAATATATATGATATTGTATTTGACATATAATTTGAAGGGTTTGCTGGATAGCACTTGAGCACAGTTAAAAAAAAAAAAGGATATGTTTAGAGTTTCTAAACAATTCTAAACAATCTTCTGTGAAGAGTCTAAAATGACAAAGATGTTGGAAATAAGCAGGAAAGTAAAGTGGAAACTGATCAAAGGCTTTAAAAAGAAAAAAAAAAAGTGCTCTGGAGTGTTCATCTCACTCTAACACATCCAGTGGGACACTTTGAACTCATTGTCCCACTGACTTTAAGATCTTTTTGACAGAGACTGAAATTGTCTGGTTATAATACACTTGTGTATACTTGCTGGGAATAAATAAGAAAGTAAAACCAGACAAGCTTCATCCAAAAGATTTTTGTGTAATGGGTCTTCTGAAAATAATGCACATGTGGTTTCAGGCCTAGGGGAAGGGCAGGGGGAGTGTTTTAAAAGAGGCCAGTCAAGTACATATAGCCAGAAATCATGCTTATGATGTAGCTCAGCTGGAGAAACACTACATACTTCAAGTCCTCAGGGATAGATAATTAAAGAGTTTTTTCTTAACCTAACACATACTAAATGAAATCTTTGCCAATTGAATCTATGTTACTTACCATTTTGTTATGTTTGCATATTGTTTAGTTATTTGCTTCTGTTCTTCTTCCCCAGTTTTCATTCACAGCTAGAGTTTATTAGATAAATAACACCTGTTTGAAAGACTTAGGCCTTTGTTCTAGCTTATGAAACAGCTAGGCACAGTGAAGTCACTTGCTGTATGGAAGAGTAAAGATGGCATAGAACCATTACAGAAAAAAAACCCCGTAAGAATTGCCTTACTAAAGGCCAGTGTAAGGCAGCACAGTTGCATTTTGAAAATAAGCACTGACTTCAAAAGGAATCTGTGAGACAGATAAGCAACAGAAGATATACATGAAGCTATCACTTTCTATCTTTTTCTCCTGTTGGTTCCTTGATAGGGATACCAACAGTCTTCAATCCCCTGTCAGTTGCCATTCTTGAAAAGGATGAGGAGGGAGGGCAAAGGCAGGATCAAAACCTGCACAGATTTATCAAATATGTACCATGAATGCACAAGTCTTTTTCTTCTGATACACTGTAAAGATTTTCTTACTTGATTTCACTCACATTTGTAATTTATCTATCTCATCAGAATGTAATTACATGATAAATTCTCTCTGGTAGGAAATCCAGGCTAGGAAAGTTCAGGTCTCAGCTACACAGCTTTTCCCCAGACTATCCAGATGCAATTATACACAAGAGAACCGGCAAAGCTTGCTAGGAAACTCCCTCATCTGGTACAGCCCTTGACTGTTACCCACTATTGGTTATGCAGGTTGGCAGAGATGGGGTTGTAGAGAGAAGTCATAATCAAAAGGGCCTTCGGGGTACTGGAGCTGTTGGTTGAATAATCAGGAGCACAAGTAGCATTTTCCTCATTCCCTTCAGTGGTGGGGCAGATTACTGAAGGGAACAGGAAAACACACCTGATTAATGTGTGGCTGAGAGGCTGGCACCATTGATTCAATTTTGGTTTCTTTGATCACAGAGGCTTTACATGACACTGAGTCTGCTGGTGACAATGGAATCCAGCAATCTCAAAGGCGAAATGTTATCTCATGTGCAGAAGCAGAAGGATATAAGTAGGATTGCAAACCTGGATTTCAGGAGAGGCAATTTTGACCTCTTCAGAGACCTACTTACTTGTAAGAATCCTATGGGTTAGGGTGTTAGAAGATAGGGGTGCTGAAGAGAGCAGATTAATATTCAAGCACCACCTCCTCCAAGCTCAAGACTCATGCATCCTCATGAGCAAGAAATCAAGCAGTGGAGGCTAGAAACCTGCATGGATGAGCAAGGAGCTTCTGAAAAAGTTCAAATGGAAGAAGCAAGTTCACAGTATGTGGAAAAAGGGACTGTCCACTTGGAACATAGGATTATTGTCAGAGTGTGTAGGGATGCAATGAGGAAATCTAAGGCCTCCTTGGAACTAAATCTAGCAAAGGATGTAAAAAAATAGTGAGGAGGGCTTCTTCAAGTATATTAGCAGGAAAAGGAACACCAGGAAAAATGTGGGCCTGCTGCTGAATGAGATAGACAACCTGGTGACAGAGGATATGGGGAAGATGGAATTACTGAATGCCACCTTTGCTGCAGCCTTTACTGGTAAGAATGGCCCTCTATCCCTGAAGGTAAGTGTGAAAATCTGGAGATAGGAAGACTCTCCCTTAGTCAAGAAGGATTTTAAAGAAGATCTTTGGACTGTGTAGTGAAATTATCAGTTCACCATAAACTGACCTCTCAGAGCTAAAGATACCATGAGATGCTCCATTCAACCATGGTAAGTATGTAAAATATTCCAGATTATAATTCAACTATACAACTTGTGGTAGCATGATGTTTGTTGTTACTGCAGAATTATTCACTTACAGCTCTGACAGCATCCTCCATGGCAGTTGATATTAATTATTATTAGGAAGGGGCTTATTCTGGAGCGTGAGCAGAAGAGGAAGGCAGCTGTGTTAGTCTTAGTTCAAAATATTAACAGCATTGGTTTCATGACTAAAGTACTATTCATAACTTTATGAGACACAGCCCATCCTGAAGAGAAAAAAGAAAACACAGCAAACTCTCCTTCTTTTAGAACACAAATACATAAATTTTAATCTGAGAAAAATACAAAATGAAACCATGTACAAGTTATGTACAAACTTTTTTTTTTTTTTTTTACAGGACAATATATTTATCACTGGATATTACATATGACAAAGTCAGGTAGATCATTTCTGAGCACCAGCATTTTTTCTCTCTCACCAACCCATAATGGTAAAAAGTAAAATGATGAAGTCATACTCCTTTTTCTTGATGAACTTTTAAGTTAAAATGATAGCTGGTTCTCAGCATACCTCACATCTCCACTCCCAAATTATAACTGAATAGAAACCTATAGCCATCAAAATATATGGTATATATGTTGCCTGTGTGGTTTTTTGGGTTTGTTTTATTTTTAAGGAAATGTTGTGGGAGTGTCGGGGGTGGTTTTGTTTTTGTTGTTGCTGTGTGGTTTTTTTAAAGAAGAAAATAACCTATCAGCCTTGAACTCTACAGAAATGTAAAAGGTAAGATTATATCAGCTCTTCTTTTTTCTTGAACAGTGGTTAGGTTGTTTGCATTGGCTAAGCATGTGTGTCCCAAGCTATAACGTGGCAGAAGCTGCATTTTTTTAAACTGCTGTTAAAGAACTTGAGATAACTTCCACTGCCCTTTGCATGTAGTTCCTCTTATTGTCCAGTCAACAAAGTGTTCATATGTAAATGGTTCTGAAAAACCTATGTTTTCTATTACATGTATTCAACTACCTGTATGTTGTGTTGTGGGTTTTTTTTAAAGTTATAGACATCTCCTCTAAAATGCATTTCCCGAAGCAGTAAGAAGCTCTCTCCACCTCACTAAGGTTCTAATTAGATGCACTGCAACTGTGTTTAGCTCCTTAAGTTAGATGTTACTCTCAATTAGACCCAAAGCGATAAAAAAAATTTATTTAATGTTTTCGTTTTTCTTCCTTTCTCCCTTTCTCTTTTGACAGTTAACAGTAGTACACCATTATGTAAAACAGATATATTAGACCAGCAGTCCTATCTATTAACTTCAGTAGCATTTATTCGCCTACGCAAACTACCAGACGTTATAGACTCTACAGTATCAATGAGGCTGCATGTTCTATAGCAGAGAATATCTGTGCTGAATAGATAGATAGATTACTTGTATAAATAGAGCTTTTATAAATGCTAGGGCAGAACTGTCAATAGTACAGGACTGTGTACCATACTAGGCAGTGGCCACAGCTGAACAGCTACTCCTTTCCTTTCATTATGTCAGATGAGGGCTATGCTCACACCTATTAGTATTGCTCCATAGAAAAGTACTACAAGAAATATGCCTGCTAACTGAATATTAGGAGACCTGATCTGCATATATAATGATTAAAAATAAAATAAAATAATTCCCCAAGCCTGATTGTTCAAATACTCTTAGAATGAAAAAAAATAAAACCTAAAAAAGTATTTCTTCATGTGCTGGAGATATTGGTGGTTCAGATGGCAGGGAGACAAAACCAAAGAAGGAATAAAAAGAACTTTCCTTTCCCCTGCATTTTTCTATGCATCTGCCATTGACTTTGACAGATATTCCCAGGCCAATCCATTGCCAGACAGGGAAAGGATTTCTGTTTTCACTTTGTCTCATTCATCACCTTTCCACACACTTGGTTATTTTGTTTAAGCAGATTTAAAACTGGAAATGAAAGGTGAGATCCACTTCTCTTGGTGCTAAAGAAATTCACAATGATAACAGCTTCAAAAACAAAATACCATACACACACCCTGACCTCAATATATGTCTATTTCAAACACACTGGGATCCAGAAGCCCTTATGAACCTACTTGATAAAACCACTGAAGCACCTGCACTGTGTTTAGCTTTGAGCCCATGTGAGTAGCTAGAACAAGGCAGCTGCTAACATGTTTATGGATTTGCCTGTGAATGACCAAGCAGTGAAAACTTGCATAATTACCCATCAGTAAATTATTGCTTTTTTTGTTATGCATTAATTTATGCATCCAGTTATTGCAGTAGTTGTTAGATGTAGTTTGCACACACGTACATATCCCCCACTGCATTCCTTTCTGAATGAGGACATGCTATTACGCTTTTCCCTTCTCCTACTCTATGAAGTGTTTAGAAGATGCAAATCTTCCTCATATTGGCCTAAAAACCCCACCACCGGCCTCACCGCACTGCAACCTATAACAAAAGGCTACAGATGATACTTTTGTAGTGGCTCTTGTACATTACATGCAAACTGCTTTTCCCCTTTTCCATATTTGTATGAGACAAATTCTTTTCCCATCCATACTGCTTCAGTTTTTGGGTGGTGTTTTTTTTCAAAGGAAAAAAAAAATGTACCCCCTGAGCCCCCCAGCTAAACTTGGCTTCCTGTATAGCCCCAGCTGCTTGAACAGCCTGCATGCTGGCTTAATATGGCTACATGGGATTTTCATGGTCTTCACCTCATATAAGCAGCACTGGCTTTCCCATCACAGATGATTTGGAAATAGCTATGGGCTTACATTTGCTTGAGAACCTAGATGAGACCTCTACCCATACCCTCCTGGGTTTTGGACTACTAGGGCTTGCAGGGTCCTATTGTGGAATAACAGTGCTGTCCATGAACTGTAGCACTGTACAACTGATCATACACCAAGTCAAGGAGTTTGTACTTTCTGCCACATGCAGGCCATTGATGCTAACCTGAAAGAAGACTTACTGCTAAAGTGAAGGTGACAGTTTAAGCTTTTGAAAAGTACAAGCAAAGGGGTTTTTTGTTGTTTTTTTTTTTCCCTATTAAAAAAATGCATTGTATATTATCATCTTAGAAGCAATTGAATGACAATCACATTGGGGCTTTAAAAATTGCATTTAGACTCCAAATAGTTTCTTTTCTTCACACCTCAATTTTTGGCATGCTTGGCACCTTCCATCCAAGCAACATCCCATCAGAGCATTTGTGCTTTCATCTTGGTACTCATGAGCTTCAGGGGCCAAATAAAAGTAACAGCCATGAGAGAGAGCAGACTTTCTAGTAATGTGGGAGCATGTATGTGCTTGAGTACAAGGAGGGGGGCCAGGGCGAGCCACCTTCAGTACCTGGCTGGATTTCTGTGGTGTACTCTGTCAGTGCACCCCCTTATATGACCAACAGGAATGGCTACTTTTTGATCAAACCAGGAGGAAACAGTATGTACAGTTCCTCAGTATGCTAGCCTGTAAGTCACAGAATTTCTTTTTCTGTTTTTTTGTCTTCCTTCATCTCCCTCTTCCCACAATACTCACCACCTTGTCTTGGCTGTATCAAATGTATATATACACCCCATATATACATATGTACACAGCCATACATACATATATGTGTGTGTGGACAACATATATGCAAATACACACAAGATACTCTCTCTAACCAATATGTGGCTTAACAAAAGCAAACAAAAAAAACCAACCACCAAAATAAAAAAATTGGTTAGCCTGCATTTATAGTTCATGAAATTAATTAAAAAAGCTGAATTTCCTCTTACCTCCTTTGGTTTTCTTTTGAGAAAGAATTAAGAATCATTAATAAGGATCAAAACCTAATTTTTACATCCATCATCATGTGGTCTGTCAGCTGTCACTTTGGCCACTTTCCCAGCCACTTGGCTTGCTATAACTTCATATATCCAAATATTGGTGCTGGTCTTATTGTAGCCTATTATGGCTGAATGTCAAAGATCTCAGATAGGTATTCCATTCCATTCCATTCCATTCCATCTGATTACCAGAAGTCAGTCCTGCATCTTTGATCATCAAAAAAAGGCATAAGAAAAAAAATATTGATTGCCTTTATCTTTTCTATAGACTTGAAATGCAAATCCATACCTATACCTGTTTTTGTCTGCCTCACATGCTCTCTAGAGGTGGTGTTCTGGCTATTAACCTTACATATGGAACTATCTGTGCTGCAAGAGAGTGTGAGTGTATTCCGATCTTGTCCTTCATTTATGCACAGTTGGCAGCATGATAATTTTGAGTGTGACTGTTAAACTGGACAGAGACACACACAAACCTTAGCTATGTAGGAGTGTTGCATTTGATTAATTAGTTTATCTACTGAATGCTCACTTCTGAAGGAAGGTCCCTCTGAAATGGCATTGCATAGGATAAAATATAAGGTATAATGTTGTACATCCCTCCAATAAAAAACAATATTCTAAGGGGAAAAAAAAAACCAAACAAAAAAACCAAAAACCCAAAAAACATGTACTTGTTGAAAACAGATGTCAGAAGTTCTCCTGTGCTCAGGTCCAGCTTTTTTTTCACTCTGGTTATAATATGAATGCAGTTCATAAATGAAAAAGGAGCACTGACTTCAAAGTAAAGGCTTAACATGACCCAATGCAGAAACTCCATGTAGATTATAACGTGCCACTAGCTGAAGCAGCGTAGATAGGAAGAACTCACCAGAATTATCTTCTGTTTTGCAGACTGTGAAAAATAGGCTAAATATGGCCTAAATAATAATGAGAAACTGTTTTAATTGCCTTGTTACTTTGGAGAAGAGTGAAATATTTTAAATAATCCAATTTTACAGATACTGTGTTAACCATTTTGTGATTGTCTTTGAACAGCTATTCTACAAAATGTAACAACGAAGTGGTCACAGTCCAAGAAGTCACTTCAGAATAAAGCCTGTTTAGGTGTTAATATGGTTATATTTGTACTGCAGCCAGTGGACAAACATTAAAGCTGAGATAGTTTAGCTTAAATGTTGGACTATATAGTGGACATTGTCATTTTAACAATAAATTAATTTGCTTTGTATTTGTTTTATTTGCTGATATTTCTCTAATGATAGAAGTGCCACTGTGTGTTTTATTGTGGTTTTTACCAGTTCTGCAAAATTACAAAGCCTAAAGTTAACTTGCACAAAAATCTGCTTTTCGTGTGACTGGGTCCTATGTTTTAATCCTTATTAGCACAGCCTTTTCTTTATTTTCTTCACAGAATTGTGTCAGATGTTGCTAATTTGAGATAGAGTTACTTAGTCATTGAGAACATCAAATGCTTGGGTGGATAGATATTGCAGCTCAGATATGAAACATCACATTTTTGTCTGATGGCTATAAAGCTTGTTGGCAACTTTGTGAAACGGTTGACACAAAAGGCACCCATCAAAGGCCTTTTGTAAGTTATCATAAATACATTCATTACTTTCAATTTGATTTGGTTATTACTGTGCTTTTATGTGTGGTGTCCCAGCAAAAGGAAAATAAATTTTAAAAAATTAACTGCTAAAATACAGGATGTTGCTTGGTGCAGGAATTAACTGAGAAAAGCATGGTGTGCCTATTACTAAGGCTTGAGCTTTCACCAAAGTTCAAAGATCCAGAGCTAAACCTCTACACATACCAGGAAAAATTTGAACCAAATAAGACTAATGCAAGGCCACCAGCACTTTTGAAGTAAGGAACCAACAAAATATGGTAGATGAGAAGGCTTATAACTTATGATTTCATGCACTATTTATGCACTCTGGATTAAAGCACTGCAATACACAGCAAAAGAAGAGGAACAGCCACATTTGCCTACCTGAAATTAGCAACTGCTGATGGCCAGTGGGAAGCAGAGTGGAATTACCAGGTTTGTCATTTATAGCAAGTGCTGCCTATGAGCACCTTGTCTACATGGCCCTCAGTTTAGGGCAGTGATATTCACTATGCTAGTGTAGCAGAAAGTTACCAGGGATGCTGGGCTTCTCTCTGTGTGCGTGCATATGTGTGTGTGCATGGCACACAGTGCTGTGTATGTGTCGGGGGGGGGGGGGGGGAGGGGGTTTATTGGACCTTAAAATAACTGGCAATTAAGATGATCTGTATATGGTACTAAAACAAATAATATTTCAGAAGATGTACAAAAATATGACTTTCAACTTTGAAAATAAATAAATTCAGTTTATTAAGAGCTGGTGTCAATGCTGAACAAAATACACATCCTTCAGTAAAGAAACATTTTGGTGAACTTTTGTCTTTTTTCTCATTTTGATTTACTAAAATACAAGTTGGACCTTTTGTTTGTTGGTTTTGTTTTTTTCTTTTCTGTAAATATATGATTTGTCTCCCTTAATTACATGTCCTTTTAACTGTGACCATCATTCTCCTTTAATCCAAAGACTGAGGTTTGGGGGTTTTTCAATTCTTAGGAGTCTGGCCACATATGCAGGGGTTTTTAAAGGGAAATACTTTGACAGTGGAAAAAAAAAAGAAAGAAAAAAAATATATTTTTTTCCTAATAAATAAAAATAATTTAAAACACTAGAGGCTATACATGACTAATTTTGATTATGTTAATTTATAAATAAAATACTTTCCAAAATACGTGGAAGCAATATTAAAGGCAGACAAACAAAGATCTGTCTACTTTATTTTCCCATTAGGCTTGCCCTTCTTAACTTCTCCACCGGTGGTTCAGCATGTAAGAGGAATAAATGTCACATCACCATTCATGAAGTTTGTCAGGATTTAAAAAAATAATTCTGGCCTCGAAGGAGTCAACATTCATCTTCAACTTCTCTGATTGGTGGTATCAAGCTGCTTGTCGATTTATATTGATTGATCTGATTGGCCATGTGAGTGCTCATAGGCTTGATTTGAATGTTTCTGGGATAGGCATTATCCGGCTCATCTGTAAACCATTTCTTTTCTGCTAAGAAGCAAAATGGGTAGAGACAGAATAAGAAGGGAAAATGAGAGTTTTAATTAGTGAAGCACATTATACATAAACACCAGGAAAAAAAAATAATAAAAAAAGGAGGGAGCAGTGAGTAAAGTGTATAGAGAAAAGGCAATCAATAGAAGGTGACATTGACTAATTACTAGCAGTACAGTGCATTAGATTAATACCTATGAAAATAATTCTCATGGAAGGAGGATGACATGTTTGAAGATTCAGTAGTAGAAGCTGAAGAAAACTGTCAATATGCTAGCTTGCTTGTTGATCATAAAAGAGCCTTTTGGTTTTTTATTTCATGCTTAGGTGAATACCCTTAAAAAATTATATAAATAAAAGGCTAAACTAAGAAGTCAGGAAGAGCAGATGAAATAAAGGTAATGCAGAAAAGATCACGAGTCCACATACAGAGGAGTACCTAAAGAGTCAGAGGCTTCTCTGAGCCATTTCATCCTCAGGGTGGTAGCTACTGCTGGCTCAGGAATCATGCAGAACTTCCCACATCTGGTGCTAAAATAAATACAGCTTGCATTCATGCTACCAGATGGCTAGTCACAGAATCACAGAAACATTCAGGTTGGAAAAGACCCTCAGTATCACCAAGTCCCACCAATAACCCTACTCCTGCATGGGATGGCCATTACATTGCTACTTAGCAACCTGGCTCTGCTGAATTCTCCAGCTTGGGAAGGGGCATGGAACACACCTGATACTGATGACTGTCAAAGCCGTTCAGGCCCTGAATGGGCTGCTAGTGATATGTGACAGCAAGACAAAGCAAGCATGGGCTGGGGAAGGTGTTTCTTGTATATCTTTGGCCAGTGATTGTTTCTGTGATCATAGGAAGAATTTTATGGGACTGATCTAAGGATTGCTGGGACCAGTGTGAGAATGCGTGAGGATGCTAAGAAGCTGTAGCATTGCAGTCACTCCCTAGCTGCTTGTTTGTAACCACTATATTGCATTGTTCATACACAGATGTTGACAAAAACTTAAAATTCACAAAAGAGAAAAACAAAAGGCAAAATAATTTTCTTAAGCCCCTTAGAAAGCAATTTCTGTTGCATTTCTTAATCACAGGTGTACAACTTACTTCACAAAGACTTAGAATCTCCTGGTCTTAAGAGTAGGTTATAGAAATTATGTGCTTGTACTTCGACAAGTATTTGTGAACAGAGATCCCTGTTCTCTTCTTCCCCCAGATTCCAGAGATGAGTGTGCAGTGCAGTGGACACAAATGGTTCTGGGGATGGGATTCTGAGACTGGAGCACATCAGTGATGCTGCTCTTACGTGTGTGCACTATTTCTCATTCTAGTGGGAAACTCAAACCACTTAAGAAGCTTTAGCGGCTCACTTGCATAATGCAAACTGCCACTTTGCTTACCAATGAAGCATTGCTGTATCTAGGCTGGAATCAGGGCAGGAGTGGATGGCATACTCATTTAAAATAAATAAATACATATAAGCAAAGCAAACTCCATCTTGGAAACCCATGGGCTCAGTAATTTGTATTTTTATTAATTTCTTGCCTTATCCCTCTTTATTTGTAACAGAGGTGAAGAATAAAACCTGGAAAACCAGGAAGAAGAAAGGACAAATATCTGGGCATGAATGCATACAAATAAGTAACTAGCTTTGAAGTTAGGGCCTCTAAAGAAGTGGATCGATTTCCAGAATTACTGGATTTCTCAAGTCACTTTCATGAATATGAAATTCAAACCTTTACACTTGATATGACTTTTAAGCATCTACATGCAACACTCCCATTCCCCAATAACAAACCTCAAATTCTTGTAGATTTAATCCTCTTTATTTTTTTTTCCAGATATGTTACCTATATTTATACTTTTAAAAAATGTAAATTGAAAACAAAAAGGAATTGTCTTATTCATTAGTGGCTTATTCATAAAGCTAAGCAGAACTATTTTGTTTTTCTTGTCCCCTTCTAATATGCATTTTACTTCTTTCTAAAACACCCTGCTCAGTTGTGATCAGAGCCAATAGTTCCCTGCCCACTTAAAGTTCCCTGAGTCTGAACAATGTTCATTCTCCCATCTCTCTCGCGCTCTCTTACCTATTATAATTAAGTTCCCTTTGATTTGAACAGATTGGACGATAGGAATTCATAATGTTACATCCTGCACACTGAAGCTAACTGATTAAGTGCTTTAAATTATTCTTCCTGACAGAATGATAAAGTTACAATCTGTTCAGAGATGATCTACAGCTTGCCACACTCCTACCACTTCTTTCCACATTCATTTATCTTTTTGTCAAGCAGTTTAAAAAAAAAAAAAAAAAAAAAAGCCTCAGTTCCATAGATCTTTTAAAGTCATCAGAACATCTGAATTATTAATGAGACTTTAAGGGAATGGTTCCTGATGGGGGCTGGTTTAAGAAAGGTTGTAGGAAAAAAAAAATATATCGGAATGTGTACACATCAAAATAATTTCAGCTCCATTTAAAAACCCATTTAGTTCAAGTGTGACACATGAACCATTATGCATTTGTGGAAACCAATTTTATGTGATCTACAATTAAACCAACCTTTCAGAGAGGTGTAAAGTGTGATGGCTATCATGTTTTAAAAGCCTTGCAAGATCACATAAACAATTTCAAACTAACGGTTTTCTAATGGTCTGTGTTTAAAATGATTCTGAGGCAAGCTAAGCACTGTGAACTTTTATCTCTACCTTCTAACATCTAGTGCACAAACTTTCTTTACAAACAGAACTTGGTGTAAATAGCAAGACAAAGGAGAGCTGCTTGAGTGCTAAGGATTAACTGCACTCTTCTCAGCAGCTGGTGTAAAGCACTTCCAGCTCCGCGCATTCCCTGGAATTATGCTCTTAAAGATCTTTTCCAACTGAAACAATCCTATGATTCTATGATTTTCAAAACAAGGCAATTATCTATGTGTTAATCTTTACAATAATGCTCATATCTACAGAGCTGATCACTAAAAGGAAGTCATCAAGTATCTCTTTGCCTTTAGCTGGCAAATAATAAATACAGAAATGTTTACATTTATTTTTGCCAGTATTGAAACCTTGATCCAGGCATTATCATCTCTAGCACCAAATGCTTAGACTCGAGTTTACAGTTTTCCTGTTACTTTTCTGGTGTTGAAATTGTATTTGAGCACACAATGACATAGCTCCTGTGAAAGTTCTTGGACCTCTATACTTACCTTTGAAATGTGAGCATGATGCTTCTCATCTTTTCTCTCGGCCCCTAAGACATTGTGCTGCCAGTTACTAAATGTCCTTAATTTCCTTACACAATTTTCCATCTTTTTTTTTATGCTCACAATCTAACTTTGATATGTCTTCCAAAGTCTTAGCACAGATTTATATGTATCTTAAAAAAAAGAGTTTCTAGATGATTTAAAAAAAAAAGAGTAAGTAGTTTGTTTAATGTCTTTACAGTGCTATAGTCGCCAACATTTTTTTTCAGTTCTCTGTCACGTTCAGTCTGTTTCCCTCCCTTTTGGCATATGCACATTGAGCCTTACCATGTTGATGTGTTATAGTGAGAAGAGGCATAATTTTCTTTTTATTTTTTAAGAGCTGCTCAAGAGAGTTCCTGGTCTTCCTATGCTATTTGATGGGTTTGTTTTTGACAGCATAACCTGAGAGATGTGGGAACAGCCAAGTAACTTCACATAGTAGAAAGCAGAAAACATTTACTTTTCTCTCAAACACCTGTGCTTGCAATGGGCTAGCAGCAACCCAGTGCATCCATGACAGCTATAAAGGCTTCATGCTTTTATTACAAATAAATAAGATCTTGTATATGACTGCTTCCTGCAGCATAAAAAAAATATAAAGATCTAAAGTAAAATATCAAAATACAGATTTCTTCATCTTGTGTAAAACTAGCAATGCTCTCGAACAGGTTTATTGTTCTGGTGCTTTAAAATTTCTGTCATTAATTCTGGATGTAGTAACCATATTTGAGTATGTCACTGTTAAATACCCTCTCTTCTGACCAGAGGCAAAGAAAGTACTAGCTAAATATGGCACAGATATTTACCAAATCTGTATTCTCACCACAATCCCAGATTATTTTACAGTTGTTTTAAACATTTTTTTTGTTTAATTTAGTGACACAGTTTCAGATAAGTCTGTATGTATGTGTTTGTGTGTGTACATGTAGGAAGCTTGTTTACGGTTAAGGTGAAAATTATCCTGTGTAATTTCTTCCTGTATAAGAAAATGCAATCAAAGTTTCTCCACCCATCTGCTCAGCAATTCTTTGCTTGGGAGTTGAATATTTTACATATAACAGGCAATAAGTAATTTTCAGGGAGACAGAGAAGAAGTGATTCTCACTTTCTGTGAAAGTCTTTATTTTGCTCCAAGGCAACTGAAGTTTTGTGACAAAATCACTATTCCAGACTTGCTCTTGGTGATTTTTGATTTTTTTTGTTAAACTGGCAAAATTCTTACTTTTGACAATGGGAAATTAACTGGCGGTTAGGCCAGTGGGCACCCAGTCCAAGAACCTGTAGATCTGTTAGATACGGTTTTACGTCAACACTAAGATCAACAAAGTTACTAAGAACCTGGTTTCCATTCCTGAAACCGTGATGAGAGTGATGTAAGTGGCCAGACTTCCATTTAAGGCTCTGAAATATCATCTCTTGACATCGGTGCTGCTTTTCTACTTTAAAAAAAACTACTCAGGCTAGTTACTAAGAATGTTTGACTTGGGAGAAGTTTCTGAATAAAAAAGATGTTTCCTGTTACTTTTGAATATAGGAAAAAGTCTGAGAAGATACCATAGTTAATGTAAGCATCGCTCTCCTTGTAATGACCAATGTGCCAATTTCATTAATATATACATATCATATATATATAATACATATTTGACCAGTTCACTATAGTTAGCAGTGAAAATTGCACATGATATAACTAAAAGAAGTCAAAACTTAAGAATTCCAACCTTAGGGAAGAAGGCAGAGGAGAAACAGACTTCAATATGATTTGAAGAGCTCAGATTTGCATCCATATTAAATATTTCTCTTATGTTCACAAAGTAAACAAGTTGCTTCTCTTATATATGCTATTTTTTTCCTGTTTGAGCTGCAGAGTTATACAAATACTATTTCTTTTTTTATAAAGTCATTGTGTCATACATGACAAGTGTGCTTTATATTAGCACCCTTCTTTCCTCTGCCAAATGGAAAACAGATAAAACATTAATGGAAAAGCATTTTGGTGTCAAAGCCATTAACATTCCTCCAAAATGCTTAACTCCTCTTGACTATCTTCAGCCAGTATTTCCAACATAAAAAGATGCTCGTGAACATACACGGACAGGGGGGTGGGGAGGGAAAGGGAGGAATGTGGAATGTGAAATTAAAAGTAATGTCTGCACCAGGGTAGGCATCTTCATTGAGCAGGAACCTGAGTGTTTACAAAAGGACACGTGCAATTAGAAAGGCAAGCAGATGAGAGGATAAAAAAATAAAAGAAGGTTGAGCAACAGCAGCAGCAGCAGCCAGTTTTACTTCTGGTTTGGAGGGGGAAAAAAGGCAAAAGAAAACCAACAAAACAACCAACCAAACAAACCAATAACTGAATAAAGTTTGTAACTAATTTTTTTTTTTTTTTAATTTCACAACTTTTCACAAGGACAAAGTTATAGAAGGAAACCCACAGCAGTTGCTAGGTCATGCAGAACCATTAATTGTCATACCTTGGCCCATTCTATTCATCCTTGTTGCACTTTAGAAAAAGAAGTAAGCTATGTAAGTTTTACAATGCTTTTAAACTGTCATATTTCCTGTTGAGCACTTTAACTGGCACATCCTTGTAGTAATAAATGTTCTTGGGGCAAAACACAATAACTTTCTTTGCAAAAAAGAAATACATGAATTTGTCTTTACGATGAAGAGCAACCGTAATAGACTCATTTGCTGGGCAGCATCCATAATTTGCAGTGTATTTCACTGATAGGACTTACAGCTGCATTTGAATGTACACGCACATATATAATGTATTCCAATCACTATGCATAACACTGCACAGTGGTATTCTCTGTCGCCCACTTACATGGTTCCAGGTTTTGTCAGTAAAAGTGCTTGGCTTCATTGTCAATTCACACAGCAAGCAAATCTTCAAAATTATCATGCTTGGGGAAGGGGAAGGTAGAAAACAACACTAACCATAAAAGCACCTTGTCTGGGTTGGCAGTTACAGTGCTAATCACTCCCATATCCAAATAGTTATTTTCTGTCTGCTTTCTTGATGGGCATCCAGGAAAGGTGATATGTGTTTCTAGCCTCCCTATCCTATGAAACTCTTCAGATGACCTAGAACTAGTTCTATATTTCAAAAGGTTGGTAATTAAAAAAATAGCTGGAAGTATAATTTCTATGGCTACCTAGGAAAGGTTCCTTTCCACCACTTTATTTAATTCCCTGCCACAGTTTTTGTTTGGCTATATGTGTCATTGGTGAGAAACTGCAAAAACTAAACTCTGACAACTGCCTAGAACATGATGCCTCAGCACAGTGAAGATTTCTGCTTGTTGTGCTCATTAGCTGTCTAGGGCACAGCACCTTTTCTTCCCAAATGGGAGAGACTTTAAAGGCACTCAGTTGTCTTCCCCTGTATTCCTGGCATACACATGTTGAAAAGAAACAGCTAGAACATGGAGCAGGGTTCCTGGAGGATCTTTGTGTATTAGGACTGTTGTTGGATGATTTATACCACCACTCTAACTTGGAAAGTTAAACTGCCATCTGGGGAAAGGAACAAAGTCCCTCGAGAGCTGATACTTAAGCATAAAAAAATGCTTGCTCTTTTCTGAACATTATTTATTCTGTACATAAGGTGACTAATTCACCTTTTAAAGATGTGAAAGTCCCAGGAAGGCAGTTTTTAATGACTTACATCCAATATTTATGATACATATGGCTTTTTATCCCAAATGTCAAAAGTGAAAGAAAATATAGCTATTCATGTGGCAGTATAAATAGACAGAATAATAATTTAATATGCAACTAGACTCTTTCTAAACAAATTAAACCACTGGAGTTTTACAACTTCATACCTAGACAATTTCAGTGTTAAAGGGAAAAGACAGTATCTCCAAAAGGCTAATATTTTAGAGAAAGTCCTTAAACAAGCAGAAAAGTCCCTGACATTTCTTTGGTATAAAGCAGGTGTGTAGCAATAATCTATACAAAGAGTGTAAGCCCTATAAAATATTAACTTTGAGAGTGAAAAATCAGTAGGGTTTTTTTAAATGATTTTTAAAAAAATGGGTTAGCTTTATAAGCTTCAAATAAAAGTAGCAATGCCTGTAAATATGAATATAAAAAAAACTACTGCAAAATACATCAATGCTTCTGCACTAAAATTTCTTTTGTGTAACTCTGACATCAGGAGCAAGTGTTCATGTTAAATATACTCTATTTTTCTGATATGTAGAGTAACTGCAGTGAGTTATTTATGTTTTCAGTGTGCCTATGGGTTTAGAATTTTTCTTTCTCCCTTAGCATCACAAATAACTTTTGGTCCGTCTGCTTTGTTGCTGTTGTGCTTAAGGGTTTTATGGTGGTGAAATAAAAATGACAATCACATGCACACTGTCATACATATGCAAAATATGTGTACAAAAAGGGAGCACTCCATGGGAAAACAGGTAACATTACTGCTGGAAACATTAACTGGGGAGAATGGGTGGTGAATGCAAGTTTCACACACAGTGGGAGCAGGTACACACATCAAAGTCTATCTTCCTGCACATACTTCTGTTTTTCCCGGGAATCCCTGGTCTTGGTGCGGTTCGGTCGGTTTGCTGTTGATGGGATGGAGTGAACTGATGAGCTCTTTTTGCTGGAAGAATAGGAGGAATGGGAGGAATGAGAAAGACTGGCCCGGGACTGGCCAGCGTTGTGGTCAAATTGCATCAAACAGAAGATCAAGTCTGTCGGCACAAGCTCAAATTCATATGGTGGGTTTGTGATAACGTAACTAGACAGAAAGAAAGAAAAAGAAAGTAGGTTTAGGTTTCTACTGAAAAAACAAAATTAGTCCAGGGTTATATCACAAACATGTACCCATATTTTTGAATTTCTGTTTCTTCCAGTGTGTGCCTAGTTTTAGCTCCATAACATTCATTATGATTTAGGACCTTCTTGTATCAGATAATCACTTTTTGTATGATGTCTTCTGTTGCAAGAGACAAACTGTCTAAGCAGGATGTTCCTCAAGTGAATCATGTCAGAATTTTTCAAAGACACCACAGAAATCACCCTCCTTTATCTAGCTGCATCATATTGCAATGACTCTAGCAAACAGATTGACAAAAACAAGTAACTACCCACCAGCAATGTTATTTAGAAGAATGGCAGAAAAGCAGGGAGAGGAAGATTTTAGGTGCAGTTATATTTAAATATATATTTACTATATACTTAGTAAATACTATACTCAATAGAGCAAGTCATATAATTATGTGTTTGTATTGTGATTGTATATAAAATAAGGAAAATATACCAGCAAATTTGCAGTGAGGTTCATTTTATTCATGTACATTCCTGGCCTCAAAGAGCATATTTAAAGAGAAATCTGCAAGAATCCAGCATTGGTAAGTACACTTCCCAGGCCTGAATTAGACAGTCTATCAAATGTCCTGAATCCTCACCTTCAACTAACCCACTTTCAGGGTAGGGATGGATTATAGAACCTGCTGATAAATTTTCTCATGCATTCTGGTACTGGCAAGAAACAAGTTAAAATTATCATGAAGCTCACAACTTCTTTTCAAACTATTCACTGCTCTTAAGAAATCTGGCTTATCTACCTCAGGGACATAAGTCTTTCACTAATTCAACAAATAATCACAAGTATAGCAAGTATGGTGTAAATCTAAACTGAAAATAGTTGGGTTTTTTTAACTCAACTTGCTCAAATCCTTACAGAAGTAACCACTTTGGTGGGCTGCAGACTTGCTGATTGACATGTTCATTCAATAATGACGCTTTTTGTACAGAAAGAGACAGTAACAGATGATAGTTTTGTGATAGTTCTCTATTGGTCTATGTGCATATTTCTAGCAGGCACTTAATTCAGACACATTCCAAGTAAGCTGCTAAATGGCCTTCAGTTTGCAAAGGTCGAAACCTGTCTGCTCTGTTTAAAGCACTGAGGTCAGCATTAGTGATAGTGAAGAAAAAATGTAGCATACCAAGAGGGGCTTCCACTTACTGAAGTATTTTTTTGAGCACTGGGAATAAGAAAGAAACTATATTCTAAATTATTATCCAGTAACGTAAAGCTGATTAATATAAGCAAACTGAAGTTCTTTTCTTATATGCAAACCATGGATGATCAAAAATCAAAGACAAAGATATGTCCTGAAAATTAACTTTACAACTTTGTGATTTAGATTTGATGAAAATTTGTGCTATGATAGTCAGCTTATGATTTAAACTCAGCTGTAGAGTCATCATGAAGCCCTCAAAGAGTTAGCTTTTGTGGCAAAGTTTGTAAAAAATAGAAAAAGTTATCTTTTTAGATTTACTACAGGCTTTGGGATGTTCCTCATTGAGGAGACTGAAGAACAGTGAAGGAGAAATATTATGAAAGACTGGACTTACCGTTTAGTGCATTGGCTGGGAGTAGTTAGATGCGCATCCCTTAATCGATAAATTCCAAAGCAAAGCATATTGTATGTTTTCAGGGCTTTACAAAATAGATCTCCATAACAACCTCCATCCTAGGATAAGAAAGGAGAGGACGAAAAACCAAAAGAGAAAAGTACATTTTGTTTTTCCGTTATTTTCTCTGTGAACACAACGTTGCGGAAGAGGATTTTCAGTATGAGCCTGGACAAAAAGGACTAGGTATTGATAGTCTTTTGTGTGTCATGACTTAGAATCTTTTACCCAAAGAGATAAATAATCTGAATGTTTTATTTCAAAAAAGCAACTATGAAAAGCAATCATTATTTTGGAGATTATGCAATTATGAGGTTGGGGTTTTTTTGTTTGGTTGTTCAGTTCAGTTCAGTTCGTTTTGTTTTGTTTTGTTTTGTTTCACTCAGGATAGTGTACTCAAAATGTCAAAAAATTAGGATTGCAAAAGAATTTTAGTTTATCCAGAAATAGCAGAAAACCTTTCAGCTTTGTTTTCAAGACAGTAAACATATTTTAAGCAAGAACTGGAAGCTCCATGGAAAGAATAAAAACCCCACCAAAGGTAAAGGTATTGTTCATTTTTACAATGGACTATTGTCAGAATGGTTATATCATCCAAATCAGCTCATCCAACTCTTTAGCTGACAACTAAGATGAGCCACAGGATTTTCTGTATGAAATATCCAGGCAAGGAGTCTGGGAAGTCATGTAGCTTCCTAAACAGTGTAAGAGTAAACCTGACAAACCTGGCAGCCTGTGCTGTGAACTGTGAAATGAATCAAAAGCTCTATTAAATTAAATAATAAAAATTTTACAGTAATTAAGTAGATTTTAATTCTGAATGAGAGAAAGCAAGTGAGTGCAGACCAGCCTAGGTCCTATATTTTCTTCATGCTTACCCCTAGGTCTGCAAATGGCCCATCATACAAAGCCAACTGAGCAACTCGACACCTGTCCCTGTTTGCAAGTGTCTGGGGCGTACTGTAACCTCCTCTCAATGCATTTTCTTCAGCAATCAGTGCTTCCAGCTCTGGTGTGGCTCCTCCTGTTACCAATGTCCGTATCAGTGTGAGGATATTGTCATTGAAATATGTCTGCAGGAATAAAAGAGAGCTCTTTAAGCAAACACCATTAGAGTCACAACTGAAGACATCCAAATTACAACTTTTCTGTGTTTCTACTGTTTAAAGTTCTTGGCTGTCTCTTCAAATAATTTTATATAGAAAGTGAAAAGACAGCAGCCTCCAATTACTCTATTTTCTTCTATCCCATTAGGCTCCTATACCAGATCTTTCCTTTTAAACACCGATTTAGACTGCTTTTTATTAAAGTACAAAAATTTGAATGATTTATGTTTCCTATAATTGGTGTTAGTAGTGATGCAATGACTGCTTTCCTTCTCATTGTCTTCATGTCTAATAATGGGCTTTAGGACATGTAATTGTAAAATTCAGACCACATTTAAAGCTTACACAGGCTAGATTGCCTTTTTACTCTTGTCACCAATTCGTTGGGGAGCTGCCTTTGTGCTGCAAATGTCATTACTTATTACTGTGGCTGGACTCTAGCAGTCTAACCAATGTATTGTACTAAACATCTTATTACGAGACTTGACAGTGTTCAGACATAAGCATGTATCAATTAAACATCTTGAGTTCATTCCAGATAAATGTATGATGAGTTTGGGATCCTGGTGGTCCTTTTAAAAAACTCTAGGGTATAGGGTAAGTGTGGTTTATTAGAGAAGATTTACTTCATACTGACATTTTGCCAGTGTCTGTAGCACTGCTGATCTGTCAGGCAAACAATGGGTATTTTAAATATTAATTTAATGCCAGACGAATGACTTTCAAGTTCATTTACAAGTATACTGGTATAGTTCGGAGATACTCAGTTAAATATCTGCAATGTAATGTACTGGACAAAAAATAATGTTGCCAAAAAAAAAAAAAGGGGCACCATCAATTAAAACGCCACTAATATCTGTGTTTTCCAAAGCTTTCAAGTGTGGGGGGTGTACGAGAAGAAAAAGAGCTCGCTGCAGAGAACAGGATTGACTCCATCACTAGATCTATGCCTTCTGCTGAACTTGGGACTAGGAACAAATGTCTGTAATCCAAACAATTAAATATGAATACTGAATTCTCAAACAGCGTGTGTAGTCCAAAGATAATTTTAAATCACACTTGTAAATGAAGTTAGTTGCTGTGCGCATATAATGTAATTGTATTTAATACATGGGTAAATTGAGGTACAAGTTGAAATATTTTATCTCGAGATCAAAAAGCAGAATTGGCTTCTTATCAATATTACTTTGATATTCTTTCTGTTTATAATGACACTTTAGTTCTACTGTTCACTTGAGACAGCCAATAAAACATGAGAAAATGAATTCTACATAGCAACATTTTTCACTGTTATGTGGAAGTTTCCTAACTTCAAGATTCTCTGCTTACTAACATAGGCATAAACACAATTCACCTGTTGACCAAATTAAAATGAGAGGAACATATTGTTATTGTTATACATGCCCTGAAGCAAATACTTGCATCTCATCAACTCCAATTATTTTAAATTAGCCTGGGTAAGGCTATGTGTTTTAAATAAAAGTTGTACTGTAAAGAGATGTCTGATATTAGCAGGAGTTCAGGAAGATTCAGTTATTCTAAAACAACAGCTAATCTCAAAACAGCTCTTACATATTCAATTACAATTTAAATGTAACACTCAAACCTTTCTTAATATATAGAAAAATCAATGTGACCTCTTTCAGGAGTATAAGACTGGAGTGATTACATGATGTTTAATTGGAATTGGTGTGGTGAGTGGGAGAAGACATTGAGATATGTTTATTCAGTTACTTCTTCCTTGATGTTCCTGAGGTGAGAATCAGTTACCCTCTTTGGCAACTCTTCCCACTGTATTATACTTTTCCAACACTGAAGTACTCAGAATAAAGAAACTGGCATTAAGTTTAGCCTCTTCTCTTAGCTTTTGCCATTGTATACTATATACCACACAGAACTAAAATAATTAACACAATTGCTCCTGCAGTTAGGCAGCAATGTTACTTGACATCAGCTGCATAGATATAAAGCCAAATTCTGACAGATCTTGGAGTGAGACATTGCAACTGTAGAAGGTGGAAAAGCCCAACAGTAAAAATGTGCTTAAACATATTCTACATGACACTTCTAGCGCATAGCCTGACAAACCCATACCATCTTCTGCAACAGTATCTTTTGTTATGCCTTCCCTACTCTTTTATTCAGCATTTTTAATTTCTTTTTCTGCTCTAAGTAATGACACTTAGTATTATGCAAAAATGCTACTCTCAGTTTTACAACTGTAAATTAGATTGAGAAACATGAAACAAAAGCAAAGCTTATAGTTTTACAAGTCTGGTTTACAATGAGACCAACTATGGTAAATGTCTACCTGCTCTAGGACTGTTGAATGCTGGTTCATGCAGAATAGCCTGGTTTTACAGAGTGATGATTTGCAGTTATTAAACAGGCAAAAGTCTAAAACTGTACTAATAATTTTATTACTCTTTAGGAGGTATCATTAGGCCATGTTTTCACTGGCTTCCAGCACTTTCATTACTTTGTAATTCAAATTATAGCAACTGTAGCCAGAAATCTAGACTTAAACAGATACACTCTGAATTTTGTATTGTGCAAGTGCACAATTACCCCTTATTGTAAATTCAGTTTTAACTCAGTAGAGCATGTTCTACTGAGAAATTATACTGTGTCCATATAATTCATTTTGCTACAGATCTCCTACTAAACTGAGAAATGATACTAGTAGGAAAATAATGTATCAAGTCACAAATTCACCAATACAAATTAAAATAAAATAAAATAGAATATGCACACATACACAACTCCTCCCAGCCCCGATGCAATTAAGACATAATGGGCCAAATTCTGACTTCTATCATGTGCCAACCAGGAGTAACTCTGGGAGCCATACTCTATAATGAAACTGATGAAAATGAGAAAAGAAGCAGGTCTATTGGTTGACGGAACAGAATGCTGTCACTGGAGAAAGGCCTCCCACGGCTAGACAAATGTTAAGGCAAAGCGAATACGCTTATTAGCAAAGGAGGCAACATTTATCTTGGAACAATGGCTTCATTTGGGCTTCACACCATGACTGATGTGGATGTCACCATTTAATCAGATGGATGAGTGCAGCCCAATTATGGGGTCTGGGTTTTTGTCATCAATGGGTAAAAAGATTCCAACTTTCAGACTGTGGCATTGCAAATGATCAGAAAATGCCCAACCATAAGCAATAAAGGCTGGGTGAATAGGATGCTGCAAGTTGTCACCTTCTGCTAAATGCATCTGCTTCCTCTTGTACTAATATATTTAATACTCCCCAGGAAAATCCCGCCTGTCCATGCTTTTGATTGTCACAAAAATCAACTCCTCCCCATTATCTCTTGCTAGTTTGGAACAGGGGGACACTGAAGAGCTGAACTAGCTGATATCCATTTCCTTTGGAATAATAATACACTGAAATTAATTTGAGAGTGATCTTCTACTTGCTCTGTGGGAGGGTACATGGCCTGGATATGCCAGTGCTTATAAGAAACCAATGTACAGAATATCTTTGGAAAGGTGCTGCTGTACTTAAAGTAACAAGACACTTTGCAGTGATGGCAGTGACTATAAAACTGCAGCTGAAGAAATACTTGTTTACTGCTGCCATTCACTGAACCCCACACTGGACATCCATATGACATCACTATAATTACTTTAATTCCAGAATCAGAATATGAAACAGGTATAGTATGAACACACAAAAAAAGAAATGTATCACATACACTGAAACGGGGCAAACTGCAAGAACATTCTGACATAGATATCTGAGGTAGCAGTGCCACCTAGCCTATTCTCCAGAATTGTAATGCAGCTCTTTCAAATGTGTTGGGGATGCTTTCCCATTTGCTCAATCACTTCTTAAAATATAATTACCAGAGTACTTATGTTTTGCAGTTATTGCTATCAAGCCTTTTAAACTAATTGGTCTTTTACAGAAAATTTAACTGAAAATTAGCACATTTTCAAATAACATTCCTTTAATAGCACTTCACCTTTCATTTATAGTTACTCTAAAATTGTTGTATCTGCCATTTTCCTGTGTTTGCTAGTGGTTTGTTATGGATTTCTTTCAAGAAGTCACCTCCTCCACTGCATGCAGCTTTCTAACATTGCTACCCAACAAATTTTTAATTTGCTTTCCTTTTTCAGTTGGAAGAATTCTGTTGAATGAATAACATATATGCAGACCTGAGAAATGAGTGAGCTAACATCAGTAACATATACCAGTTAAAAAAGGGCCTTTGAGACAGAACCAACAACAGAAAATAAATAACATTTCACATTTTAAAAATCTATTGATTCTCAAATTATTACTCAAATTTCAAAGAAATCTGGAAGACTTCCAGTTATAAGATGCTACTTGCTACTCTCCTGAAGAGACTTGCACAAAATTAGTCTTATGTTTCAAACTGTTTGCATCATAGATTAGAAGTTTCTTTTCTGTATAAATTAGACTGTGAAAGAAACTCTGAAGGAAAACTCTTGAGTAAAGGATATACCGAAAAGTTATTTTTTAACTGGTTTAGCTATTGTCTTCCATTCTGTGCTTTCATTTATACGAATAAAAATAGAATTTAGTATTATAGAACAAAAATAAAGACCTGAAGTTGTAGTACAAGGAAATAAATTCTGGGATTATGAAATTTTAAATGGTATCACTTGGTTCTGAAGATCCTTGCCTCTAATAGCACCACTCTGATCATATATCAAGTTTATTGTCAACAGCATGTGTGGAAGGGATGCTAACCTGTCAGAACCTCTATGGTTCTCCTAGCTTAAGGACCACAAAAAGAAACAGAGAAGCTTTGGTTCTCAGACCAACTGTTCAGACCTACGCATCAGTACAAATGGTTTCTTTGAATGCACAGAATTTTCTGGAACAACTCCCTCAACTAGACTTGGAAAAGCAAAAAGTACTTCTCAAAAATTTCCTTCTCTTAAGAAATCCCTTTTATAGGTGAAAACAGTATTTTTACAAAACTCCCACACTTAAAACATTAACCGTGACTACAGCCTTCACACAGAGTAACCGAAGCCTGCAGAGACCACTGTTACCAACTCATCAGAAAGACAGTACAGGTTTTGATCTCGTTATTGTCTTCCGAGAAATAATCTTCAAACTACCACACTGAATCACAGGGTTATGGAACATTTTGCCTTTACTGCAGAGAAAAAATGATGTGTAGATAACCTGTAGAAGGCATTTTAAAAATTAAACTTCATTAAGCCCTTTTATCTCTCAAATAAGAAAATAACAGGCAATTTCAAATTCAAAATACCTAATTTCCTATTTCTTATAGGAAACAATGCTAAACAAGTAGAATGTAATGATTTTCAGCATTCAGATTTGAATAAGACAGAACAACACATTTTCTAATCTGTGATTTCATGAGTAAGGGTCAGTTCATTACTTATATATTAACAAAATTATAGAAGGGAAATAATAATTTTACACTTTTTAATAGTGTTCAATTACTATTATTCAATAGCCAAATATTTAAGCAAATATTTTAAATAGATTTTGTACCTCTTTTTCTATTTAGATTGGGTATCAGGAAAAATTTGTTTCCTGTAGGAGTGGTCAGGCATTGGAAAAGGTTGCCCAGGGAGGTGGTGGAGTCCCCATCCCTGGAGGTGTTCCAAGAAATATGTGGACCTGGCAATTTGTGACATGGTTTGATATTCATAAGTGGCCTTGGACTTGATGATCTTGGAAGTCTTTTCCAACTATCAGAAAAAATACTGTTTGCATGGATATTATTCTACTTTCTGATCTTTCTTATATCTATTTTACTACAAAACCCTGCTACTGTGAGAAAAGAGTAATTCTTAATTAAGCAATTCATGTATTGTACCTTTGTATTGGAGACCATATAAGGAATTTTAATTCCAGACATATTAACGGATAGCATAAATTTGGATTTTTCTAAAAAATTTAGAAAATAAAAATAACCCCACCCCCCCACAATCATTAAGTGGATTCAATAATGGAGCATATCCTTGTCTCAAAGTGAGCTGGCACAGGCCAGCACAGTGTGAATTATTTCCTTCTTACACAATATTCCTGTGCAACTCCTAGGATTAGAGCCTGACTGCAGATACCACAATTTAGTTAGACTGTTGGGTAGAGTTTGTTAGTATTGGCTTGAATTTAGGCAGAATAAAAAGCTCATCCCTACAACTAAGTATACCCTAGTTAAAAAATGAGAAAATATAGTGTGAGTAGATTAGTTTGTGTGAGAAATACTCTTTTCCTTGGAGAAAAAATGAAAGGAGGATACATTCTTTCCATGATAATAGGGATAGTGAAGGGAAACCATCTCACACATATTACACATATTACATCAGGAAGAATTGTACTTTTCCAACTCTTTACTAGGCCTTTGAGGAATAAAAGAGAAAATAACACTGCCACCAATCAGCAAAGTGGTGAAAGAAAAGACAGGATGGTGAAGAATTCTAACTGACTGAATCCTTGGCTTGTCATTTTGATTAGTACTTTTTCTAAGTTAAAATTTTCTACTCTTGTTATCACATCTACTTCTTGTGGCTTCGGGCTGCACTGTCCATGACATATAATATGACCACTTAGATGTGAAAATGTTTGAAAAGAAGACTGTTGGAGAAAGAAATTGCAGAAATGGAGAGGCATGTTGTCAAAAACTACAAGTTAATAAAAGCTAGCAATAACTAAAAATATTGTGAAGATTATATGATGAGCTCCCAGAAAAATTTTCTGAACAGACATGTCCTGCACATTTCTTACAGCATCACTGCTATTTACATGACATACTTTTGCACAAAACCACAATGGTGTCTACAGCATTTCGCTCTTCTTTTTGTGGCACTGCCAGGGGCAACTGGAAAAATTAACCCTACTTTTTCCAAGATTCTGGAAGTACCGTCCTGAATGATTCATTTGGGGTCATTGATTTAAATAATTATGTGAGTAGATAAACAGCTTCTAGTACAACAGTTTCAAACTTTCATGTTAAATTATTTCCATTAATAATGTGAAAATGTTAAATATTCTAGAGAGAGATATTTTGACTACAGATGGTAGAGTTTAAGTGTGCTTGTTTATGCTTTCTGAATTTGTCATATGCAAAATATAGTAAAAAATAATTAAAAAAATATAAAAATTGAGTTTATCGTGAAGCCCTAAGCTGCATTAGAATAAAATTTTACCGGAGTAGACTGGTATTATGCATCTGTGGATTGAATAAATAAGGAAAATTGTAGGGAATGAAAGTATGAAATACAGAGCTATAAATATTAAATACAAGTAAAATATTAAATAATAAAGATCATTGTGAACATCTATTAAACACAAAAAGTTTAATTCTGAATTTAGGTGAAGGTCAGACTTGGCTCCATTAAGGAAATCCATTTGTACCAGATCAGAGCCAGCACTATGAAAATCTATTCTGTGAGGAGCTCAGAAAGACCATACTCAGATTTTAAGAGGATTATGTCCTTGCTATATCTAGCAGATCTTAAGAAAGAAGTCCAGCTCATACAGAGCAAGACTGGTCTGCAAACCTGGACAATATGAAGCAAGGGAAAATGAAAAGCAGTATGACCAAGGCGTTTGCTTCAAAACCTCACGATGGCTGTAAACCAAAAACCCTAATGTAGACTTAACCAAAGGCCACCATCTGTAGTTTCTAGCATAAACTTATGTTTTGACTCACAGCACAACTCCTGTGAAAAGGAGATTATAACCTCTCTTCACACAAGTAGAGTTCACATAATGATATTTGCATAGTTCTATCACTGTCCCTCAGCTCTCATACTTTGAGCATTGTTCATGACTATAGGAAATTAAAAACTGAAAACACAGTTTATGCTGACTCGAATGGTGAGCATAGGGATCAACACACTGAATTTGGGTCTGGGTTTCAGGAGGTAGATACAACATCTTGTGGAAAATATGATCCTTAAAGCCTGACATCAGACTGCTTTTAAAATTGTGGACCCCTGACAGTACTAGATATCTCAGCTATTAAGGCCTCTGTGTAAAACAAAAAAATTACCTAGTTTAGGCTCTGAAATTCTTTTGATGCTAAGAGGTATGTGTCTTCTCCTGACTATCTATGGAAAGGGGTCCATGCTTTCATACTCTTTCACAGTAAGTCTAACAGAAAGGAATGAAAAAGGTTTCATTTGCTTACTGCGCTCATGAGAGAGTCCAGCACACTGACAGCAAATGCAGTTCCACATGCAAAGGGCTGCGTGAGGTACAATTCTGTATCTGGATCATCATCGTCATCTTGGTCCAAGAACTGAACATTTGAATCATTTACTGAAAATAATAAATAATAATAAAATCATAAGGTGCTTCTGGGTCATCAACGTGTGACCATATACATTACACAGTTAGAAAGAAAAAGAAACGGCATATGTCTGGAAACACAGACTCGTGTCTTGGACGGCACTGAAAATGAAATCAAGATGGATGTGAAAATATGCATTAAAAAATCGGTTGATCATGATATTGTTTGTAAGAGGTGACTCTTGCTCTTGAGAGGTGGCTATCACTCTGCTGTAAAAGTAACTTCATGACACCAGCTGCCTGCACTCAGAACGAGATACATGATGGTCTTTTATAAACTGACACAATCTTGGCATTGGTCAGGTACAGAGACTAAGGCTGTACGCATGTACAGTGAAATGTTATCACAAGATACCAAGTCAGAATGTTGTTGTAAAATAAAGGCTGTCCATAAAACTCTGATATAGCCCACAGGCATCTGTTAGATGTGCTGCTGTGATCCTTACTGGAGTGGTGTTAATGCACTTACAGCTGAAAAGAGGATAAACTGTTCCTTTAGCATGCATTTATCTGAATGAAGGAGCAATACTCCAGCTATTTTCTTGTAGCTCTGCCTTTTGGTCAAATATTTGTCTCCATAACTTCACTTCCTTACCCACAAATTCTATATGAGCCAGTGTGATAAAGAATCCATATCAGGCTATTTTAAAGAAAAAGTCCAAATAAAGCAATATTTGTCATTTTGATTTTCTCTGGCATTTCATTGCCACAGTTAAGCTCTCTGCCTCCATCTCATTCCACTGAAAATAGGTGTTTTCTTGAGATCAGTATATCAAGTCGATCATATTTCATTAAATATTTCATTTCCATGTTAGTCATCCTCAGGCATGAAAGCAGGCTGTTTAGCTATGCCATCAATATATTCTTTAACTTACTAAATCACAAATTAATTTCAGTTCCCATGAAAAAGGGAAACTAGAAATTTTTCCAGTATTTGAAACTGCATACATTGATTCCGTCCTGATTCCCACGTGAATTTGTCTTGTAAGCCAACCAGTCAGCTCTGAAAACATGACAGCTGCTGTTGACTTGATCAAGTTTTGGCTCTGAACTTCTTTCACCAGAAATTGTTGTCTGCTATTCTGATCTTCCTCCCTGTATAGTTTAATTTTCTATCCACTCCTTTTCCAATCTGCTTGCCATGCTTACCTTACAGCGTGAGTAACTACAGATAAAGCCTCACACTAGCTGTCTAAAAGCATTAAGAATTGTTACCCTTCATTTGGAGCCCTGTTGAGCCAGTACATGGCCAAGATCATCCAGTTAGGATCTGAGCTGAAGTAGGATTTAAAATTCCTTCTTTCTTACTCTCTAATGTAACCACAAAAACATCGTACCTCAACATTGTAAAGGGAGAAGTGTTCTGCCCAAGGAGTCAAAAGAATTTCATTGTAGCAAAAACCAGTATCCACAATACTCCTTTCCTTGCACAATGGGTATCAATTTATTCTCCAGATTTTTGAGTGAAGTTTATTTGAAAGCCTGGTATATAATTTCAAAACGTACTTTTTGAAGAGCTTGTGCCTTTGTTTAATTTGCTAGTTGGGAGTAGGCACTATTGACAGCAGCATTAATTTTCCACTTACATCTGGTAGAGTAATACTTGACTGACACCAGCTTGCTAGCTGTGTGTGGTGTCAGTTTTCAAGGTACTACTAATCTAATATAAATTCTGCAAGTATGGTTTTATCCTCAATATCTTTATCTTCCTGATGCATGTTAGCACATTGGGATTTCTACAAAAGGTCTCTGGGCTAGGTGAGGTAGGCTTGAACATGTGGTGTTGTGCCATAGGAAATGCTCCTCAAACACTGCTCACAAAATCTGGTGAGGGCTCTCAGTTATTTTTCTACAACTTCAAAACCTGAGCTTCTCAGAAAAGGCCTATTTTTTAAATAACAAAAAAATAGCTTAAGGGAAAGTATGATGCTGGGGTGGGGAAGGTTCTGCAATCTTTTACTCCTCCTTGGACTTCCTGTAAGAACTGCTAAGGCATGTCCACCAAACTGACAATAGGCTGAAATAACAAAAAAGAAAAAAAAAAGAAAGAGAGAGAGAGAGAGAGAGAAAAGGTAGGGGGAAGTGAGGGCCTGGGAGGTGGGGAGCCAGGCCAAAGAAAATGAATTGGTGAGAAGGTGCTATGAAATCAGCTGGCAGGTCAGGCGAGTGTGATCAAAGGTTTACTGATGCTGCGTGAATAAAAAAATCATTAAGAAAGCCCAGAACAAGACAGTCAGTTCCAACCAGAACCACAAATAAAATACATTCAAAGCAGTGCCATGAGGGTAGCACCTCTGATTCAGCCAGATAAATAAAGGAAAAGATGATGACAGTAAGAACAACAACAGAAAATAAAACAGTGATGTGAAGGAAAAAGGAACTTCTTACCCAGTTCAGTTATCATTAGAATGTGGGTTCCACTGTTTTTTTCCTGACTGATTGAAACCAAAGGCAGAAGTTTGCCAGGCTTAGCTAATAAGTAAAGTATTTAGGGGGAAAAGAAAGTACAGAAAAGAATAAAGTAAGGGAAAAAGACAGGTAAGGCTCTAAAAAATAAAACTGAAAAAGAAAATAAAAGGACAAAGGACCACAAATCAAGTTTGTCATTGCCATGAAAAAGCAGAACAGCTTCTGCACTTCACATCACACCACTTGACAACATAAATACCCACAGCTAGAGTGGAAATCAGAGCCTGGTTACCTACCATCATTGTATTCTCAGGAGTGAAATGTTTCATACTATTATACAGAGTTTGGTTACACATGATTAAACAGTTCTGGACCATGAAGAAATAAACAAATGGCCTCTTACTATTGATTAAATGCACAGGAAATGTCTGCTCATTCTTACTGTGGATTTTTTTCCCTTTTCTAACTTTAGCCCAAAGTACCCTGCTTATTGGTTACACTGTGTAAAAAGTATCCTGTCTGATAGAGTGTTTATTTAAGAAAATGTAGAAAACCCAGTGAAAGAAATATATTTCAGTTATTCAAATAAAGTGTTTGTAACACTGTAAAGTGTAGTAACAACATCTTTCCGTAGAAAGAGTAATTCAAAACAGTTATCAGAAGAGAAAACATAGCAGTGTAAGTAATTTTCCTGAGATTCAATAACAAGGGAAGTGGGAATGCACATGAAAGGATAAATGTTAGTTTTCCTTACCTAGCTCTGTTATAATAGGGATGTTGGCTCCTGTTGTAATGGAAGGTTGACGTAACAAGCCATGGACCGGACTGTTGTCTGGAGATGACCTATCCATCCCCGGGGGTGTAAAGCCTAAAAGAGAGAACAAAACAAAGTTTATACAGGACAAACAATATAGGGGGAAAAAAAATAATCCTCACCAACAGGGAATTTCCCATCTCTATTATTCTTTCTAGAAATATACAGTTAAAAAAAATTAAAAAAACAATTGACAATTTTAAACAATTATTTCCTAGAAGCATAATCCTTCACAAATATGTGGGTTATTTCAACTGGAGAAGTATTTGGTAGCTAATGGAGAAATTGATATGTATTTTGTTATCCTAGATAGCATCAAAACATATAAAATGGAAAGAGCAATGCTTACTTAAACATAAACAGAGACTTCTGTGTTAAGAGAGATGTAATTTTGCCCAATTCATGTTTAAGATAATCCAGAAACAAATATCTTTCATTAAACCTCAATCAACATTTTAAGGAGCATTGTTTGTAAACAGTAGTACAACCAGGGAGATTGCTTCCACCAGCAGGTTTCAGGTTTGATCAACATGCAGGACTTAAAATTTTCTAATTATATTTCAGGAGCAATACAACCCACATAAAGTCTTGGGTTTTTTCATTGTTTTCAGATGTACCATTATTAATATGCATTTTGATGAGGATTACAATTATAGGAATACTGGGATAGAAGGACGTGTTCTAACAGAAGACAAAGGATGGAAGGAAAAAGATGCAGGTTTTCAAATAGTAAATATGAGGAATGTTTGAAAAGAAACTAGAAAGAGTTTTATACCTTTGGGGAGGTAAAGGAAACAAAGGTGGGAGAGGAAACACATTGGCAGGTACTCAAAGGGAAAAAGATCTGGAGAGCAGCATGGTTTGCCTCTAAAAAAAAATAATTGTGTTTTCAGCCTGATTCACTACACAGTTTGAAATGGATCCCTCGACACGGAGTAGTTTTTAATCTTTGGGGCTTTGTTTTGTTTTGGTTAGTTTGTTGTTTAAATAAAAAATACCCAGGCAAAGCCTTTTGGAATTTAAGTACTGAAAAATAGGCAGTTCTACAGAAGCCGGTGCCACAGTGGGACTGGAAATTCACACTAGGGGAGACTAATGCATTCCATCTCCTTTGTTCATTAAAGATGCGGAAAGCATTGGAATGTTCATTTAATGCTATTATTGCAGAAGTGATGGTGAAGCCAGAATTTGACTTTAGGGTTTCCTGTAGACCAATGCCAAGGTAGCAATTTGAAGCAAATGTTTGTCTGCTAGGAAGGATTGAGCCACGCTAACTTTAAAACGCATATTTTTGACAAAACATTCTTTTTTTTGTCACATTATGCCCAAGTTCTTTGATTTCACACCTGACATCCAGGGAAAGACTTTTGATCCTCTGTTACTACTGGCCTGAACTAATTCTGAATTCTCCGTATACTGACTATAAATTAATCACAGCCAAATTAGTTCCTAAAATAACTTCATTATCTTCTTGCAGTGTAGAATCTCTCACTGCATTAAATTTGTTGATACATTCATCCACTACTGAATTCAGAAGAAGACATGACATTATCTACTTTCCCTGTCCTATTTCAGTATGGGGACTAATTTACAAACCTCTGAACTAAACTGTAGTTGTTAACATGTGGTACTGGTTTTATATAGTTTGAGGGATTTATGATTTTTCACAGCGATAAATTGTCTTCAATTGTCCCTAAACAAGAAAAATTAGGTCTGAACTACTTGATATAATGGGATATAAGTTCTTTTACATTAAAAATTTTATTTGATTATCAGTTAATTTCTCCTCATGTTTTGTCTATATCACATAGAGCCTATATAGGTAATAAATCCACAATCACTGAGAAAAGAGACTTAGCCCTCCAGAAGGTACTAGTATGAATTTCCTTCTGATTACAGCATGAAAGCTAGCTACAACATGAGGCTTCTAAGAACAGGATAAGTAAAAAAGGAATGAAAAAAATCTCTGAAGAAATTCCTTAGAGGAAGTGGATGTGGTATCTTCAGCAGGCTTGCAAGACAGAAACATCACCACAGACAAACCTCAGACAGTAAAGCAATTCTGCTTAATATTACCAGTGCATAGAAAACCTAAGCGGTATTCTTAGGGAGAATCAGAAATATGGGTGATTTAATACTGTTCGTTGTGCTGCAACTAATTCAGCAAGACTGGAATGGTGACAGTGAGCTGCATTCCCAACTGGTATCAGTTTGCAGTCACAGTTTGGCCCTGTGACTGACAGTCATATTGGTGCTTTGAATGATTACTTCTGCATGGCAGAACCTAGGATTTCTCAGAGTCACAAACTGAATCTAACATGGCTCCTTCAGGCACAACTTCATGAGTTAGACATAAGTCTGACACTCTCACACCAGCAGAAAAATTGAAGTGAGACACCAAAGGGAAGGAATGCTGTCTTAGGACAGGTGGGTATTAGTGTCACTTCTACTTCTGAAGCAGGATCTGATGTATAAGTTTTGCATTGTGTCATGCTATAGGAAAGGCAAGACATGGCTTTGGTGGCAGTACATTATAAAAGTCTCAAGTACCTGTAGACATCTTGAGCAGTTGAAGTGTCAGGCCACTTGGGTCCTCTGCAGAATTACAAGTTAAAATGGCAAGAGTCTTTACACTCACTATCTGAGAGTAGAGAAAACTAATCTTGTTCCCATGCACCCTTTTTGTTAAGGCTTTTCCCTTTCCATTTCAGGATGCACTCCTTAAAAATCATTTAATGAATCAGGTTCTTCAGACGGTAAGAGCACACTGGCAATTCCCTACTAGCTAAAAGCAAATAGTAGAAAGTTGCATAACTGTGTCTAACTGGAAGTCCTTCTTGCCCTCCCTCTGCTGCAATGTGCACACACACAGCGGCACACACACACACACTCTCCATCAAAAGCTATTTGTAGCCACCTCTCTCTAACCCTTCAAATATTTGTCTTCCTATGATGGTGTCAGAAGATTGAAGTAAATGTGGCATTTCTGTTAGACACAGGCTGTCAGGAGCTCTGTAATTGCACACTGCACACATAGTGCATTCAGTCTGAAATAGAGGAAGCATGTTAAAGGGATTTTGTTTTCTCCTTGAATGAGAAACAGACTCATGCCTTAATAGATTTTGGTCTTGAAAGATATGAGAAATATATGCTATTTTAATTTAATTTCCTTGCCCACACTTAACTCAGACAGCTCTACATATTATCTTTTTAAAAACATAAAAATGTTGGACTATTATTAGTGAAATGAGTACGTGAGGATTTTGTGTGCCTATGTTTGGGTTACAAGGCATCATACACCTTCAGGACATATTCCCATTCCCAACCCACAATGTAAATTCTGTACATAAGCTCTACTTTTTCTCTCCAGAAAAGAAAAAAAAAGGAAAAAAAAAAAAAAGTGCAGGAAAAGTAACCTGCTTTATCAGAACTTTCATTTAAAGGTATGAAAAACTACAAGTGACAGCTGTGCAGATTCAGTGAATGTGACATTTCTGAATTTCTTCAACTTGACAAGTAAACACCTTAAATCGGTAATGCTATATGCATAATACATGACCTGTATTTTGACATCCATCATCAAATGCTGACTTGAGAAAATACAGGTTTGTACGTCAAGGAATAGCACCCATAAAGCAGGGAGAAATTCAGGTCACAGGGTATTAGGAAAACTCTATTTCATTACAGAAGCTGAAACAAGCTAAGGCATCAGATTTAAGATCCATTTTCAGCTATGAAAAGATTCAATTCCTCTGCACAGAGCATTCATTTAGAAATGACATGCTTTCCTCACAGCCTCTTTTCATTTTCCTTTTCATATTCTATTTTCTCCTTCAGTCCTCAAACCTTGTTCCATTAATGCTCATCAAAATCATAAACAGGGCTGATAGTTGTGATCTTCTTATAACCACTGTGTCTTCTTGTTCAACAAACAACTGAAGTTGTGGCTACAATTGCTTAACAGGATCAACCCCTAACAGTAAAATTCACATGGCCTCAGCAAGCCTGAGCAGATTCCCTGTGTGAGTTACAGTAGGGGCTTCTAGAGAAGGGAATTCTCTTTGTGAACAAACAGAAGGTAAGGTGCAGCACAATCACATCAATTCTAGCAGCCACTGCATCTGATACGAAATTGCTGCACTGGGTGACTGCCTTTGCACAACTGTTTTTTGTTGTTTTGTTTTCTTTATCTCATCCTATAAGGTTTTTTCTCACTTTTGCCCTTCTGATTCTCTCCACTACCCTACTGTGAAGAAGCAAGTGAAAAAACAGGTAGCAGCTTAGTTGCCACCCAGGGCCAACCCACCATGGTTGTCTACAGTGATAACCACCACAACATCAAACTGAGGAAGAGACTTGGACTTCAACAGGAGGTAGCAAGCCCCTGTCCCTCTGTGAAACAGCATGCTACCAAACTGCACTGAATATATCATACCTCTGAAAGGAACATTTTGCTGTCCAATAAGAGCTCAGAAGGGTCAGGTGCCTATCAGCCTTCTTTTTTTCTTATAAAACACCACTTACAAAGTTTCTGTAGGAGCCGCAGTGGCACTGTGATGAAGTTCAAAATTAAGGAATGCTGGCATGGCTTAATAGTGACTTCCAGTCACTGAAAGCACCAGCAATATTTATAGTTCATTACACATTGTTTGGAGCAACTACTGTGATGGTCAAGTGATCCGCTGATTGTGCTGGCTATAAACCACTGTGTTTTGTTCCTGTGCAGTTCACCTGACTGAGATGGTTTAGAGGAGATGGTTAATGACCTGCTGTAGCACCTACACACTCGTCTATGGAGCCAGATGGCATACACCTGAGAGTAGTGAAAAACCTGATGGAAGCACTCACCAAGCCACTTTCCATCATTTACCAGAAGTCCTGGATAACTGGTGAAGTCCAGCTGAATGGAGACTGGCAAATATGGTGCCCATCTACAAGAAGGGCCAGAAAGAGGACCTGGGGAACTACAGACCTCTCAGTCTGACCTCAGTGAGGTCAGGGAGCAGACCATCTTGACTGTCATACAACATGTGCAGAGTAACCAGATGATCAGGCCCAGTCAGCACAGTTTCATGAAAGGCAAGTGTTGCTTGACAAACATGATTTCTTTCTATGACAAGGTGATCTGCTTAGTGGATGAAAGAAAGGTTGTGGATGTCGTTTACCTGGACTTTAGTAAAGTCTTTGACACTGTCTCCCACAGAATCCTTCTAAAGAAACTGGGGGTGCTGGCTGACAGCCAGATAAACATAGGCCAGCAGTGTGCCCTGGAGGCCAACAGCATCATAGCCTGTACCAGGAATAGTGCGGGCGGAGAGCAGGGAAGTGCTCATGCCCCTGTATTCAGCACTGGTAGGCTGCACCTTGAATATTGTGTTCAGTTTAGGGTCCCTGCAGCGTGTCCAGAGAAGGGCAACAAAGCTGGTGAAGGGCCTGGAGAACAAGCATTAGAAGGAGCAGATGAGAGAGCTGGGATTGTTTAGCCTGGAGAAGAGGAAGCTGAGGGGAGACCTCATTGATGTCTACAACTCCATGAAAGGAGGTTGTAGCAAGGTGAGAGTTGGTCTCTTCTCCATAGTATCAAGTGAGAGAATGAGAGGAAATATCCTCAAATCGCACCATGGGAGGTTTAGATTGGACATTATGAAAAATTTCTTCACTGAAAGAGTGGTCAGGCATTGGAACAGGCTTCTGAAGGAAGTGGTGCGGTCACCACCCTTGGAGGTGTTCAAAAATCATGTAGACATACCACTTTGGGACATGGTGTGATGGCCATAGCAGTGTTAGATCAATAATTGGACTTGACAATCTTAGAGGATTTTTCCAACCAGAACAGTTCTATGATTCTCTGATTCTATGAAATGCAGGAAGGTTTGCTCTGCATAGCAGTACATATACCCTTCCAGTTTGCTGAGGGGCCAGTAAAATTTTACTGGGATTTTAACATACAAACACATTTGGGACTGGATGATCACTGCTTCTGTTCCACTAACTTAACTGAGAAACAGATGGTCATATTCTCAAACCAGATTTTTATTTTACAATATCTTCTGTTCTAAAGAATCATATTAGATCCTTTATGAGCCTCTTTCCTTTCCCCCTGCTCCTTTCCTCTTGGCCTCCCTTCCCTTTCAAAGACTCATGCTTTACTAAACTGGAACTCTACAGAGGCAGAATGCATTTTCTCAGACTGAAAATCCACTTGGCAGACCTAAAGATTGTAACCTTGTCATTAAAGTGCCCTGTAAATTGATAGTGTCCTTTACATTATGCTATTCCAGGGAAAGGTGCTATGGGATTCACTGGGTAACACATGCATTAGAATTCTCAACATAATTTTAGAAGCGTATATACTATTAACTAGCTCTGTGTCTTCTAAGAAGCACGGAACAACAATCATATTTTGAGGTTATATGAATAACACACAGGTGGTGAACTGCTAAACACACCCCTGACAAGTTATCATGCAGGAATATAGGGCAAGAATTTTCATTAAGCAGAGTGAGCCAAAAAGAAATAATTCTCACACAATAGGACCTCACAACTATATCCCTTTGCTACTGTTCACTGACAATGTCCATTAATATTCCAGTGAATTCAATGGAAAGATAGACTATACCTGTTATTCTCCAAAGTACATTCACTTGGGTATACCTGGAAAGATCAGCAGCAGTCATGCAGCTAAAGAGCTGCTGACATTCATGGGAATCTGCTACAGCCATTCAATTTAGAAACAATTCTAACTTCAGTGTCCCATGTGGTCTGAGACAGAGCTGCAGTTTGGCCTCAGAACCTGGAAATCCTAAATTCTGGTTTCAGTTCTGACTATTACTGTAATTTGTGCCTGAAGATCTAATAATCTTTTGGAGATGATCTCTAAACTCTGGAAAAGGAGAGGAATGTGGGAGAGCAGATGTGACTGCATAAGCTACCAGCTGTCTCAGAGACTGCAGCATCTTCCAGAGATGCTCTGGGAGCAAATATAGGCAAACACACACCAGATCCTCAGAGAATGGAGACAGGGGAGAAATACTTTTTTTGAATCGTAACAACCCTCCAATGCTTTGGAACTGGAACAGTCCCTGGAGCACTGAATGTTGAGAGAGACTGATACAGAGAACAAACTGCCATCTTTCTCCCAAGAAAATACTTTCCTCTAATGTCTCTTTCATTCCCATACTGTTGCATTACAGAAACTTACAGTGGAAATGTCCGTATCAAAGCTCTAATGGAAGCACAGGGCAGTAGGATCAATGTTAGTTTCCACAATCCAAACCCTGGGTGGGTTAATGGTACCAGAAGCTGAAATTGTAAAGGATTTATAGGTGCACTGGCTCTTGGACTGTTCTAGTGAGGCAGCAAGAGTTGTAAAAGCAGAGATCAAAAGGACTGGAGTTTCATCACCTTGAGGTCTACCACTGAATGATACCACACTGTTTCCATTTTTAATTATGAACAGAATAATATGTTAGAAAAATAAGTATATTTTAAACATTGTACAGAATCATGTATAACTTTGGTTTTATTCACAGGTACTTATACAATATTTATACTTTTTGAAACTGTCTCTTTTGTGCTTTTCTGTGGTTTTGTTTATTCATTTGGTTGGTTGTTGGGGGTTTTGTTTGTTTTGGCTTTGTTTTATTTCCCAGAAGTTCATTGAAAATTACCCTAACCATCCCTAATTGGATGGGTTTTGGATTTGTCAAATTCTTGTTTTGTTTTGTAACTAATACCATCTTTGATCTCCCATCTACTTTCCCTCCCTTTCTCTGTTGTCATGAACTTGCTTTTCCAAAGCCTACTCCTATTGGGAAATAGTTTAGTTCCTTCACATTGTTCTTCTAGCAGAAATCTATCTCTTGGTGGCAAGTGACTATTCACTTTCTGGTACATTGCAACTCTAGGTATTGCAACTACTCCTAATACTAGGGTCCAGATGCTAGATATTAATTTGGCTACCTCTAACAAACTGGGGTTTTCCTCTGCTTTTTCTTATTTTGTCCAAAAAGAACCACTAGAATTACACAAATACTTGGTTAGAGAGAGAAGAAATAATAACTTGCGCTCATTTAGTATATTATGGAATACACTAAAATTCATAGTAACACCAAAAATTATAATTCTTGTGGGGCTTAGCCACTTTCATTACAAACTATTTTTTAATTGTCCCTGCTCTCCATTTATAATTTAATAGTCTTCTACTCTATGTACTTCTAGGGCACAAAGTTGGTAGCACTGCTTTGCAGCTAAAAGAATTTAGTATAAAACGATGCCAAATTCTTTTTAGTTTAATAATTAACCAATCTTGCATATATAAACCTCAGGCAAAAATAAAAATATATGCTGAATAAAACTTATTGAATGTATTAAGCAATATTACCTAGTTCAGAGGGACAGGTATTCAATAGGTACAAATAAAATGGAAGGGTCACCACTAAAAATGATATATTTGCATCTTAGGCAAGACTTTACATTGTGTCATTATACCCTACATTATGCCAAATAAACTCTTTCTTACTGAAAAACAAAGAGTGAAACCAGATGTCATAGCAAGCAATCAATAACAAGATTTTGATAAATAAAAGTAACAATGTTGTCCAACACATCATTGGCAACTACTGAAACATAAATTAAACAAATTTCTCATTGCTGCTTATGGAGAAATTATGCAGATTAGAATTTGATTAGGTTTATATCATGAGACTCAATTTGGACTTTTAATCTATTAAGCTCCAATAAATGAGGCATCTGAATAGCTCCCCTGAGCAGCAACAGTAATAACCACAGCAGTCATTTTTTGCAATATGTATTCCGACAATTTCTTTAGCAGATGATTCCATGTCTTTAAGTACAATTACTTTGTAACTCCTACAAAAATTTCAGGTGTATGCAGTGAGGAAATGGATCCATATAAAATGCTTAAACAGACATTTTTTGATAATCAACATCTGTCACTCTGTTCTAGCAATATTGTTTTTCCATCAGCTTGGACTTACTTACGATCGACTTCATGGTCTGTGTGAGATAAATAGTGCCAGCAGACTTGCAAATTACTCAAGCTGGAACTGAGCTGGAAACCTATGGTAAAATGTCATTAAGTTCTCTATAGGCTGGGTCAAAACAAAAATCCCACATTCAAGGCTGTCTACAGGATCAAAGATTTAACTGTGAAGGCTAAGGCCTCATTTTATCACAGAAATCTGAACTGGATTTCCAGAGCTGAGCTCTGAGACAGGTTGGAGTCAGATCAAGACCACCTCTAATTTATCTGGCAGGTATGCTCCATAAGCCTCCTTCACATTTCCTGCAATCTAATCTATTTGCAAGTGTCCAAAAGCTTCTCTCCCATCTTACTCTTGGCAAAGCCTGATGACTACAGAGCATATTGTGCCCATGTCCAGTTCTGCCAGACGTCACCAAATCCTGTCACAACTTTTTAGTGGATCGGTTGTCATAAAAGCACATAGTCAAGTGACAGTATAGAGTCAGTTCACAAAGATCAAATTCATATTTTGAAAACTCCAGGGCTTGATTAAATGCTCAGAGTAAAGGACAGTGGATTTTGTGTTCATGTGTAGATATACTTTCTAAAAAGAGGCTTAACAGAGAATTTCCATCTGTACCAATACAAAGACTCTCTGCAAGCCAAAATTTCTTACCAGAACTCCAAACTGAACAAAATGAATAGGGTGAAAAAACAAAAGTCATGCTCTTTGTCATTCAAATATTGTCTTCTGTAACAGATACAATTTCAGAGAAGCATGTCTGTTAAAGACATCTTTGTAGATATCATGTGTGAAAATAAGTATCAAATTGGGTTGAACTATACCAGTCAGAATAACGCTCAACCAGCTTTTCCACAGAAAGCACAACGAATCACTTGCACTCAGGGAGAGTTAGCTTTGCGGGCAACTAAGGATTAGTTGTATACCTCTTCAAACAAAACCCCCTTCATCCAAAAGAGGTATCTTGCTACATTCTTGCCGCAGTTTAATCTCAACATACAGTGCCCAGTTTGATATAGGAATAAGAAAACAGCATTCTGTGGTTTGGAGTATATTTTCAAATCACATACATCACTTCATCAGCACAATTACTTGCACTTCATAATTTTTGGTATTACTCACCAGTATTAAAACCATCCTGTCATGCACAATAAAGTGATAGGAAAGGAAGTATCTGCAGAATGTAGCTCCATTTAAAGAAATGTCAACCTTCTGATACTGAAGTTCACAAGAATAGCTCACACATCAAACCAGTCTTATGCTCTGTTCAGCACAGTATATGATCCCTGGTTTGTATGCCACATATGCATTATTCCACATTCTATTGCAGCTTCAATACAACTCTACCAAACACCACAATTGGCTAATTTATTGCAGTTACTCTTGACTCCAGAAATAAACAGACAGTGAAGATTTCCTTTCCTTTCTGTTCCTCTTTTCACACATGAAGAAAAAAAAATCTAAACAGAAATTGCAGTTATAGAATCAAGATGAATCTGAAGTAGCTCTCTAATTGTGTATTCTTGAGTGATGTACCAGTAACAGTACATTAGCTACTACCAATATCTAAGACTGTGTAGGTACAACTGTCTGAAGAACAGCAGAGGTACTACTGGGTAGTAGTTAACCTGTAAAGTTTGAGAACCTCTGCTTCAATCTGTACAGGATCCAGAATCAAGGAGCTAGAAAGTAACTTAAGCCTCTGACAGCCATTCTAGGGGGAAGAGTATCCAAAGCATATGGTTACTGGCGTAAATACATAGACAATTTGTTCAAATGTATAACAAAAACCTGAAAAGTATACACAAAATCAGTGAGATGCTGCCTACTCATAAGAAGAGATTAAATTCCCATTGCCAAGCTTCTAGTTTTTCCCTTCTTAGTGAGTATTACTCTTAGAAAGTAACAGAATGATTTATATTCTTTTATCACAGCTTTTGCTAAAGTCTTTATGGTTTTGCCTGCCTCTCACAGTTCAAGTATCTTTTTATATCTAAAGAAGTAGCAGCAAAAGAGTCACTATACCAGCTCCATATTTACTTTACTTACATGGGATCCAAACCCCATTACACTAGCAACTAAGCCAGTAAAAACTATGATAACAGTAAAATGTAAAGTGGTATTCTTTACGTAGTAAAAATTAGGTGAGAACCATAAAATACATGCAATGGTACCCAGTGCACAAGACAGTCATACCAAAAACTTCCATCAAGCAAATGTTGGTTTTTTTAGCATTATATTGACATTTTACTGTCATTCATCCATCTAAATACTACCGTTGGATTGAAAAATGGCATAATCTCTATAAACTCTTAAACACTACATTAGCTTTTGTATCCATTATCACTTACTGGAGAGTTAAATGGGTTGTAAAAACATAAAAATGTTTACTTCCTTGTTTGAATTTCAGTAGCACCCGTATCAGTGGAAACAGATGTCCTTTAAGCTATGGGGTTTGAGTATTTTTGAGAGTCTTCAGCTTATTTCTTGTTATTTCTAAGAATAAATATTCAAGTTGCAATGTGGATTTTTGTAGCTAGTGAGGTAGTGTATGTTGAAGAAAAGTAAATCACAGTAACTAGTCAAGAACAACGTTTCCTCCTCTTCCTTCAATAGAAATTCATAATTTACTTTTTCAGGTTTATCTGTTCAGAGGTTAAAGAAAAAAGTTACAAAAATACAGTATTAGGAGCAGTACTAATTCTCAGATGAAGGCTGTGCCTCAGTTCAGCCTGAATATTCAACTCTGCAGATGCGGAAATGCTTGGAAGGTTCTCGATAACCAAAAGCTACCACATTTTTAGAGACTGCCTGCTAGGGAAAGTTGGGGCTGCCTCAAACTTAATCACGTCAAAATTAAAAATCAGTAAGCTTGTCTTGATAAAAGAATGCCAAACACTTTGTGACAACTCTAGGGTAAAACTCAAAGATCTGCAGCTCACTAGAAACTCTCAGACTAGGATTTAATTGGAAATAACAAAGGCCTAAAGTCTAGCATCTCCTGTAACATCGTTAGACTGGTAGAATCTGTTGGTATTGATGTTTTGTGTCTCTTCCACACTAAAGCAAAGTCAGTGACATTGATCTCTGAATTCATATGTCCTTTAAAAGAACCTAACACCTTTATTCCTATAAATAATCATTTATTAAACAAACAATAGATACTGAAGCAAAGAAAGACATCAAAATTACACTCATGAGGATGCCCGTTATGGTATATAACTTTCAAACTATCTTGTAATCCTGTCATATATTATCTGTATGTTTCATTTTCTTGAAGTTATCTTCATAATCAAGATGCTATCACAAGCATCGTGGGCATTGGAACTATTTTTAATTTTCATTTAAAAAGCAATTAAAGAAAGACAATGGATACACAAGATAATAAAGTAAGTGATTAGCAGCATGCAAATGACATAGGCTTAATGATAATACCCTGTTCTATTCTCCAAAGGGCCTGTCAAGAGAAACCCTTCCTACATGTGGTTGTACAGCTAATGTGCCTCAGCCTACAATTACAACATTGCTGACACCATTAACCACTGAAACAACATCACTTCATGAAATCCTTGTTGTCTCATTAAAATGCAAAGGGTCAGGTAATTTACCAGCATTGTGTGCTACTTTTGCTGTGGGTAATTAGCAAGCATTACCCAGCATGGACTCCTACTGGGAAATAGTGAAACTGTGAAATATTTAGATTTCTTTTTGTTGTTTAAATTTGATGGGCATTTTTAAGATTCACAATTATACCATCAACACATCTTTCTATTTAAAGGACCATAAAATACAGACCTTTTATACACTCAATGTCATAAGATTCCTGTGGTTGGTTATTTTGGAAACAAACTTCAATTTCTAAAAAATGTACTCTGGTATAACTGGTAGCTATCTCCTTTTGCAATATGTATTTCTTTCTGCAAGAACTTTTTAAAAAAGACTGATGCAGAGAAGCATCAGTGTTACTTAAAGAAGACAAAATGTTTCTTCAAAGACTTCTTTCTAAGTTAAAGCAGAGACTGGGGTAGTATAATCTAAGACCCATGTTTCCTTTATTCTTACTAATTGAAGTCCCATATCATTTAAAGCAACCCTGATAACATTCACTATTGGCTCACATCTTGTCAGGGAGCAGAATGGGCTCTTATTCTTTAAATGGAAGTTTTGGAACATAAAACACATTCTAATAAAAGTGAAGAGAAAATTATGAATTCATTAAACTACTTTGGTATCTTGTGCTATATATAATATTTATATTCCAACTAGTGTAAAATATGCTTTAATATCTTTAGGCAACTATAAGGACTTAAATATTTATAAAATGGCTAAAGAAAAAGTATAGCTCTCTTATTCCTACATACAGATGATGTAAGGCATGCAATCAAAGACAATAACACTTTCAAACCATTTGTCATCTTAAAGGAGCCTTTCAACTTCAGATCCCTTGTGTGCAATCTACATAAGAGTTGTTGCCTACATAGGCAACTCCAGAGGAGTTTGCTCCTTAAAAACTATCAAGAGTGCTATACTTCACATAAAACAGGGTTTTCTGAAAATGGAGACAAAACTATAAATTTGCAGGCAAAATAGCTCCAAGTGGGGCTTCAAAATACTGCTGTATTTATCTCTGGGACATCTGGGAACAGGAAGCATTTTGATTTAATATTTCATAACACAGAGGCAATTGCTTCCTTGCCTGGTGTATAATTAATGCTCACAAAAAGAGCGAGGTTTTTTTATTCCTCAGCATCAGAAATGCACAAAATAGTACACCTTTATAATAGGGGGTTTGCTTTCAAGATGTTGAACAGCAAATAATAATAAAAACAGAGTCACCATGAATTTATAACAGTCTTGGGATGGTTAAATATATTTATAGTTTGTGTGAAATCACATGCTTGATGTGCTGTACTGTCTACCTCCTTTGCCTGGTTTTATCCTTCTCTGGCTGAAGCAGGAGGTATCTTGAAAGCATAAGAGAAAGAGGCAGTTGTGAAAGCATAAAAGTATGGGGGCTAGGAACTCACAGCATTTCTCAGATACAGGGAAATTGTGTCAAAGAAACATGCCTTTCCAGCCATTCCCCAACAAATTTTTAGTCTATAAGCAACAGAATTGAAATCTTCTTTTCTTAATAACTTTTTTTTCTCTTCCTAGGAAACCTTTAAGAGAGATAGAAAACTCTTCTCCACATGTGCAAATTCCAGCAGCTAATGTTAATTTCTAGAGGCAAGGAAAATACATGACATGCAAATGGTGCTGAGTGAGAACTCTTCTGTCATGGGTTTCTTGTGAAAGCTGGAAGAATAGCAAGGTCCTAATATGAATTGCTACTATAGCACAGGAAACAAAGTTAAGCGAGCAGCTTCTCTTCCATCCAGCATCTTTAGTTTATTTAAATCCAAATCTTGCAAAGACTTGCACACAATCTAACTTTACACAGGTGGATAGTTTCATTGAAGTCAGAGAGATTTATTAACCTGTATAACATTGAGTACATAACTTAAGTCTTGGAACAAGCAAGGCATCAGATTGTAAACTTGCCAGGGCAAAGGCCGTATTTTATTCTTGTATATATCAGGACTATGACAACAAGCCCTTAATCCCATCTAGAGCTCCAGCATGCTACCATAAAATACATAACAGCTATCAGCTGATCCATCTAGTTCAGCAGGATAAGAAATTATGTGCATATTGCAAAAAGGTAATACCAAGTTATTTATCATAGTGACCTAATCTTCAAAAACTGTATTTTTCTGTGACCAAATGGTGATGTGGGATATGTTCTGGGAAGTTATGATACCCTTATCTCATTCTTCAGTTCTTAACTTCATTACTTAGGATGGTCAGCTTTTGTTTTGAAAAATAATAGAGACTGAACTACAACAAATAGTTCAAAATTCAGTTAGTTAAATAATAATCAACCAATCACACAGAAAATTCTGCTAATTGTATTATTATTTTTAGCATTTGCAACAACTGATGCTAGGAAAATATAAGGCAAATCGGAAACGGCATCCTTAAACAGGTACAATCCCTACAACACAAAACTATCAGCCCTGAGAAACCAACATCATGTCAATCAAACTACTTGTAATTTTTGCAAATGTCACTGGTAGGATTGATACTGTCTGGGAGAAAACTTCAAAAAAATCAATATGATTTAGGAAATCTCTAAGTATAACAAGCATTCTGCAGCCTAAAGTACACTGATTTGAAAAACATGGAAATCTAAGTGTTGAAAAGACTAAAGTTAGTGTCACGGCTCACTTTGACACTTGAAATAATTACCTCAAACCTTCACTTTTTGCCATCATTAATTATTTTTTTATTTTTAATATTACATCAACATTTAGCATTCCATGTTTATATGCTTTCCCATGGATATTAAGTAACTCAGACTCTGATATTATTTTTATTACTATTGTTACTTATGGTTTAAGTAGAGTTGGATTTGCTGCATTTGAAAAGAAAGTCCTTTATTCTATATTTTCATGTATTTGTAACAAATTAAACACAGGTAACAGTGCTGGAGTTGCCAAAGAATACTGAATTCCATAATAGCCTAACTGCACCTATGATAACCAAAGCCTATATTCTGCAATCTGTACTGGAAAACTTTATCTTATGACTGTAAAGTAAGAGAAATAAGATTCATCAAATTCTCCTCCTTCAGGAATAAAAGTATTGTTTTGAACAAATATCTTTAACAGCACTGCAGTACAGTTATCTCTGCAAGTGACACAAAACATTTGCTAACCAAGCATTTCAGATAAATATATATATATATCATATATTCAGATCATTTCCCCTTGTTTTAAAATTTTCTCTCATTTCTAATCCTGATAATACTGTTGTTGTTGTCTCTCCTTTGCTCTCTTCAGAGACAAACCAATCAAGAATTATTGCTTGGTAGAGGTGGGGGTGGCGGGGAAAGAACATATAGAACACACAGAACATATAAATTTGTTTTAATAGGAAATTTCTTGTAGCAGATTGTGAGCCTAAGTTCACCAAAAACTGCAGCAATTTGAGAATTAATCAACAGATTGTGAAATAAATATAATGAAAATCAGTGGCTAACTGGTTTTGTCCTTCTGACTGAAATTTAAGCTAGGTCAAGTAAAAAATTATGACCAAGCCACTAGTGATTTTTAAAGGACCTGGATCAAACTAAACTTGTACAAGGTTATTTTAGCTTGTGCAATATGTTACACTTGAAAGTCAGCGTGTAAAATTCTGACTATGCTTACTTGATCTCATAGGATTTTCCCCAGAAGAACACTGCCATGAAGTATGAGATGTACTACTCAGGAGTTCATCCTCTCTTTATTTTTTGCTCTTTATTCCTTCCTGTTGGAGGATCTATTACAACAAGTGTAAACGAAGGCCCTAAAAAGATCTTTCATGTGTTGAAAAAGTGTTCCTAGGGAAAATTCTCATAAGTTGAAGTCATTTAGAAAACAGCTGCAATTGTTACTATGCTGAAATACGTCTACTCTGCTGTACTGTGATCTGTCTTGTAATGTCCATAGAAAAAATTGTTTCTGTACAACCTCCGCTTTCTGTACATTAGACCTGCTTGGAGCTGTAAGATCACTTTACTTTATTGTTTAGTAAGTGGTTTTTAATGAAATGTACTGCTCTTACTCTATAGGACTCAAAATAAGATCTAAATCACTATCCAATAAAAGAAAATTATTGAGTTGGCTATCTAAAGTTACTACCCAGAGGCTACTCTGGTAGAGTATTTATAAATCTCTAAACAGTTAAGTATAATTGTATTTCTGGGTTTTGGGAAGAAAGCCAAATAGCAGTTCTAGTTCAACTGAAGAAAAATATTTTGTGTTGGGCCCTATTCATCTAGTGGGTAAAATAAGTAAAATTCCCACAATGTAAGACTCTGAAAGAAAATACAAGAAACACAGAAAACTAAATGGGAACTGTCAATAGATGCTACTTGAAGAATAAATAATGGAAAGGTCAACAGAATGAAGGGAGGGAGAATTACTGGAGCTCTCCCAACACAACTGCCAAGGCAGAACCCATTCCAGACTCAATCTTCCTGGGTATCAATATTTCCTGATAAAACTATCTCTTTGTATTTGAGGAGACAGAATGTGAAACAGGAAGGATTACCTGAGGTTACCTGAGGGTAACCTTTTTTCTCTACCACAAACATACATCTTTACAAACCTTCCTAGCAAGACAATTGGTCAATATCTATATGAGGAACAGCAAGATAAAAACAGGATTTCCCTTGTCACAAATAAGACATCTGAGTTTATGAATAATTTTGTGAAGAGGTGGGCCAAGCTTCCACTTCACAGCATTTTGTATCTCAAAAGCTGTGGTATCTTAATTAAAATGTCAGTCTGCTGCAGCTTCAGCGGGATACACTTTGGCCTTGGTGTCCAGGTCTCCCAAAGCACAAACTGCCCAGATGATTTCCAGAAGTTCATTTTTCAGGACATCAGAGTCTGAACTTCCAACTACTAGCAAGCATAAGGAGCTGCACGGTCAGCTGTGAAAGGTTCAATGCAGACAGCCCTGAGAATTATTTCCACATTAGAACTTTCAACAATAGAAGGCTAATTTGAGGGAGTTTCTTGTTCTTGTGGAGTAGAATTACAAATTTTATGGAAAGGAGAACAGCAAATCTTTCCAGAATGGTTATTAAGCTTTTTCTCCTAAGGAAGGCATCTCGTTTGCATTCACAGTTCTGCAGAGTCATGTGCTTGGTCATACACTGCTAGACAGCTGTTGATGAGCACTCTGGGTACTCCAGGGGCCTTTGTAAGCTCTGGTCCAGAGTTTTTTGTGGGTTTTGTGCCTTAGACCTGTGAGCCTTTTGGTTTGGTTTGGTTTTCTTTTTCCTTTCAGGAGGTCAAGGGAGAGCACTCTATCTGGTTAGGATGCAGTTCTGGCAGGGCCAGTTAGGACTCAAAGCAGGCAGACCAGAGGACAAAAGTGGTTTTATACTACTTATGCAAGGTCCAGATAATTAATGCTACTCAGTGCAAAAGCCTAGGAATATGATAATGCTGTAAGGAGACACAAGGAAATCTTTGTTTCTGCATGAGAATGGTGGATGGGTGTTAAGTTCATCTTGAACTAGTAATGAGAAAATCTTTTGCTGTATAAAGCAGGTTAATACACTAGACTTCTTTCAGCAGTTAATGTACTCCTTTCAGAACTGGAAGCTGTATTGCTACAGAACTTTCCCAGTCAAGAAGCCCTGCTCTCACACATCCACCCTTCTGTTCCTTCTACATGGCTTTTCTTCTCAGATTACACTTGGGTTCAGTTGTTGGTGTAATGGTGTGTTCCTGGTTGGAAAGGGCATGTTTGGATGGATAGAGAGAATTGGCTACTGCTGGCATCATGGCCTGCATCAGAGATGGTGTGGGCAGCGGGAGCAGGGAAGTCATTCAGCTCCTGTACTCAGAAATGGTTGGGTCACACATTGAGTGCTGTGTCTGGTTCTGGGCCCCTCAGTTTATGAAGGATATTGAGACACTTGAGCATGTCCAGAGAGGGGTAGCGAGGCTGGTGAGCGGTCTCAAGCACAAGCCCTGTGGGGGGAGGCTGGAGGAGCTGGGCTTGTTTGGCCTGGAGAGGAGGAGGCTCAGGGGTGACCTTATTACTCTCTACAACTACCTGGAAGGAGGTTGTAGACAGGTGGGGTTGGTCTCTTCTCCCAGGCAACCAGCACCAGAACAGGAGGACACAGTCTCAAGCTGTGCCAGGGGAAGTTTGGGCTCAAGGTGAGGTGAAAGTTCTTCACAGAAAGAATTATTGGCCATTGGAATGTGCTGCCCAGGGAGGTGGTGGAGTCACCATCCCTGGAGGTGTTCAAAAGGGGACTGGATGTGGCACTTGAGGCCATGGTTTGGTTGTCATGAGGTGTCAGGTGTTAGGTAATAGGTTGGGCTTGATGATCTCTGAGATCTTTTCCAACCTTGTTGATTCTATGATTCTATGAATGCCTAGGACTAGAAGTGACTTTAACTTTGAAGTAGCTGATGATAGTGAGTTTCTGAGAAAACAGAATGAAATCATCACGTGGGTTCTCTTTTTGCTACCAACCTAGAACAAAGCACTTCAGCATTGGGCAGTGACTATGGCTTATCAGATAAATATCCTGCTTTTTATGGTGCACTTCTTGTACTGGCGTCATCTTTGTCTGACAGTAGAGCAAAATAATCACAGATAAAAACTAGAATGATCCTTGTGTATTCAATAACCCATCAAATGACTGTAGACTGTAATTTTTTTCTTTTTCAGAGGCATAAACATATAATTAAATTATTACAGGTTTTCATATGAGATTCCACCTCTTAGTGACTACTGAATGATACTATCTTATTGCTTACAATAGCTTAGCCCATAGGTTTCTCAGGCTGTTCACATATTTTGTTTTGTTGCTTCTCTTTTCAACACCCTGTCTCAGGTCAACTGACATTCTTCCACAAACTCAGATTTTCTAATGTCACATAAAAGAACAGCACAAAACATTCAAAGAATGGTATCAGTAAGGAATGTTTCAATTCAACATGATGCACTTAGAGCTAGAATCATTCAGATTGAAAATACTTAAAATTTGGGCCAATTAATGCATTAAGCTGGTTAAATATGTCAACTAACACACAAATGTCTAAGCAAAAGTAAAATGACAACTCACTCTAGATTAAAGGTACTTAATTTCCAATAAGGAGCTGTGAGGTGATTCTAGTATGCTACTTGTTGGCCAGCAAAAGCTCAGTCACATGGTTTATATAATTGTCATTATAATTGTGTCCACCATACTTTACAGCTGCATTTCATAGATAAAAATGTCACACTGGACATAAGTTCCTGTAAAGTTTGTGGTATCTACTGATCTAATTGCTTCTGAAAGCCTAACCATTGCATTCAAGGTCTCTTGAGAAAATTTACTATGCTGAAAGCAATGCAACCAATCCAGGAGTTGTGGATATCACAAGCAGAGAATTTACTGTGAAAATCACTATTTTCTGAAGCAACTGGTTTTGAAAGAATCCCTCCCTAGTCAGTGAGCCCAGAGACTGTATTACCTGCAAACACAAACGAATGTAGATCGCAAACTTGTTTCAATAGGAAATTTCTTGCAGCAGATTGCCCATCAAAAATTGCCGTAATTTAAGAATGAATCAATGGATTGTGAAATAACTATAATGAAACTGAGTGGCTACCTGGTTTTGTCCTTCCAATTGAAGTTTAAGCTTGTATAGGGACTATACTATAGCAGCAACCAGGATATAAAGAATTATAGAACACAGGGTACCTAGAATGCAAACTCATAGAACAGTTCAGACTGGAAAGGACATCAGAGGGAGTCTAGTATGACTTCCTGCTCAAAGCAGGGTCATCTATGAGTTAGATCTGGATCTTCCTGGCTTTATGCAGTAAGGTCTTGATTACCTCCAAGGATAGAGAATAAAAAAATGACAGGTGTTTATTTGGTGCGGAACACTGTTATATTATGCTAGGCTTTTCCATCCTCCTTAAGGCAGAAAAGTGCTGGAAATACCACCAACCTCTGACTAAAGGCAGAAGGAGGAAATTCTCTGACTGTCCATGCTCAGCAACAGAAAGGAAAGGAGGAAAAGGGTGAGACAAGCAGATCTTATTTCTTGATGATTTTAATTGCACGTGTGATAAAAGACTCACCAAAGAACAGCCAATAGGCTCATCATGAAAATACACATTTGGCAGGTCAGGCTCACAGGGAAATTGCAGACCAAAGCACTGTCCTTTCTACACCTACATTTATAGCAGGGCTAGATACACAAGGAATATTTACTGCTGCACTTAATGGTTTATCAAAGGTAAGAATTCAGCTGCATAAGCTGCAAGACTCTTCAGGGATGGGAAGATTATTGTATTTACACTGACAGTCTTTGCCAGGGTTCTTATGAATGCTTTGCAGATGCTTTGCACAGGAACAGTTGGTGTAAAATAGCCTTTGGCTACCTATGAATCAGTCCCCTACCCAGCAAAGCCTGAAAGATTTCATCCAGTGTTGCTAAATGGGATGAGTACATGTCAAACTATGGTAAGAAATCAGGTTTGAGGTAAGTCTAAGTAGCTTTTTGAGCAAGAAAGCAAAGGAACTGTAAAGAGAATTTAAATTCTTGATCTTTTTATTTTACTTTTTGGCTTCCATACTAACTCTTTTTCTCTGTGGCTGCAATGTGCTTTACATAAAATAGAAACCCTGTTAGAGAGAAGTTTCAAGAATTCCAGAGTATGAGTTAGCTTTGGCTATATGACAGCAACTGCCTTTTTAAGAAAGCCACAGAACAGGACAGGGTGAGAAAGCAATGGTTTTATCTATTTTTAAGGAAAATTTTAAAATGAGAAAAAATGCCAGTTTCATGTTCATTCATTTTTCCTCTGCAAGATGTGCTTTGTGATGTAGCAGAGAACTACGTGACTGTCCCTTTAAAAGCCATCATACCAATCAGCAGGTTTAACTGTCAAGCAAGCTGATGCAGGGCTCTTTGAATTACTGAGTGAGGGATATTCTTCCTGCCAGGTCCTGTCCCCCGTAGGCACTGCAGAGAAGTATTATAGGGCAGTCCTTACCTTGGGAATTAGCCTGCAAGACCCCAATGCTGTCATCAAACTGCATAGATTTGATGTTGAGTGACGCCAAGATGCATTCCTTGTCCTGCAGCGAAGCATCATCAATATTATTCTGATTGGCTGACAGGATAACGCACATGTCGCAGAGGTTGATGTTGACAGCCCTTAAATCAGCCCGACTTAATGGCGTACCCTTCGGCACAGAGAAAAAAAAAAGGGGGGGGGGGGGGCAGGAGAGGGAAAAAGGAAAAAACAAATTAAAGATTGAGAAGGAGCTTTGGGAAATTATTTAACAAGTATCTTTTTTATGCTCTGACATTAAGCTGGTCTAACTATGTGCCAGGGAATAGGAGATGTGTGCTAATCTAAAGGGTAGTTGGTGCTGATGGCAGCATTTTAGGTTCAGTCTCAATACTCAGTCAAGCTATTACTAACAAACAAGAAGCAGGAATAATGCCAGCATTCTACATCTCATCGGTGACTTGAAATTGTCTTGATTTAAGTGGCTGTCATGTGGCAACCTCTGGCTCTCTGAATATAGCAAGGGGTGTGTTTTAAATGTCTATTTATCTACTACTAAGTCACAATGGTCTTGGGCAAAGGAAGAGCAATTTAAACAGGAAAGCATTATGTGGCCTACACATTTGAAATGTGATCAGGATAAAGCTATTTTTTTTCCACCTGAAGCAACGCACAAAAAAGGTTAATCCTTTTCAACACATGTATTTGTTGCGTCCAGAAGGAAAACACAATGACCTTCAAAGTTGTGTGATTAAATCCTTTGAAACAGAAACAAGACTTCATCTTAATGAACACAACTTATGCAACATTCTCCACTCCTACAAATCTCAGAAAATGAAGTAACTAAAATGAAATGCTCTGGTAGTCCATGGGTTTTTTCATAGTTAATACAATCAAGACATCACACTTAACACATTGTTCTGTTTAAAGGTAGAACTTGCATTTCACAACCAATAGTCCACATCACTAGCTACAGAATATTAAGACTATGTCACAGAGGCCGCAAGGTCCAGGATAAAACCCAGATTTTTTCTAATGGAAACTGGATTCTGCCCTGCTGCCTCACATGGTTTGGTGCCCAAAAACTCTAATGTTGATGATGAGACTAAGTTGCCCCCTTGTCACATAGCGACTTTCATAAAACCAAGTCAAGACCCTACTCTTCCATCTCTTGATCACTCATGGTGAACATCTCCTGAACTCCCCTGAGAATATTAAATGCAATAGTGAATTTAAAATGTGCAAAGTGAAGGCAGAGCTCAAGTCTTATTCAGTGACTGCCACCTAGTTTCAGATACCAGCCTGACTATTCCACAATACTTTCAATAATCTGAGACATGAAACCTTGTGGAAAACAGTATATATTAAAGGGATCTGATGTAGTTATAAAGTACTTAAAAGTCAGAATATGATTATTCCTGCCACTTAAATTCTGCCCTTTTTGTCTGTACTGTGCACCAAGTGAAGCGGGATTCCTGTGGGGAAAAATAATATGCCATCATGTAATTAATTAAAGGCTTACTCCTAATGACTTTATGCAAAGGGACAGAATTAAGGCTCCTTGAGGATATTTTAAATTGACATTTGTCTACTTTTTAACAGTTTACTCAGCAGCTTAAATGCCTCTTTTAATATAGACTATAAATGAAATTTCCCTTTTTTAAAAAACAAAACAAAACAAATATTTTTATATTCAGCTGTAACCACATCCCCATTAGATATCAGCAGCAATTTTTGCCTTGTAAACCGAAGCACAGAGAAGTAGGAAATTAGTCCGTGTGGTTTCCCTTTACATATCATTCCTACTGTTACAATCTAAGAAACATAATTAGATTAGCATAATTAGATTAGAACAATGCTGATATTTTTAACTTTATGTCACCATTTTGAAGCAGATAGGCTGAAAAAAACCAACAAACAAACCAGTATTGAAGTCTCTGTGGTCTTCATAATCCCTGATTACTGCATAAGATAACATTCCTTAATATGTCCTGCATTTTAAAAGGTGCATTCACTGACTATTTAGGCTGTTTAAGTTGAAATTTGTCCAAAACTACACTAAATTTGGATGCAAACTGATTGGGGGATGTAAGGGTGGTGTACATTTCTTTAATGTTTCAGAATCAAAACTTCACAAATATGCTTTATATTAATGGATACACATTATATACTGGATAGTTTGGAAGTGGCAGTTTGATTGTATTCTGCTACACAGTTCAACAGTATTATTAAATTAATTCTAATTCCTTAGTCTTTAGCCTTCACAGTGACTGGAATTAAAAGGGACTGGCAGGAAGATGGGGATATTCACTGACTAAATCTGATACTGACACCCTTTTTGTGACAGCAGAGAATCTTGTGACACCATCTGTTGAATCAGTTTACAGAAAAAAAGCCAAGGGCTAACACTAAAGCTGCATTTACAGTAACAAAGACCTACAGTCTGAATTAATCAAAAAGTGAAGGCAGTCTTTCCATTCTGTAGCGGTTCTCCTAACTATTCAGTTTAGATTACATCATCATTGATTTATTTAACTTCTGAAATGCAATTACTAAGGAACAGGTAGATTCGTAAGTTTTCATTCAGATAAAAACATCCAAAGCAACTTTACTCTGCAATGAAGAGGGCATTCACTTTCATACGTATACCATGGGTTTCCCTCCTGCCTACATCTTTGAGGGTCATTTTTAGATATGACTATCTAAGATCTCTAGCTTGGACAGCTTCACTTGTTTGTCCTGGAGCTCATGTTTCCACATTTTGGGCACACAAGTGCATGCTAATAATACACAGCAGAAAAAGGACCTCTGAATTATGGTTTTACTGCTTGTCCCTAATGGGGCTTTGCTGCACTTCCATACATGAGTATGGCAGGACTCTGAATTGAAATGCTAGGTCAATGTTCCTTACAAAGCAGGCCAGATTACAGGAAGTTTTTTTGAAAATAGACAGATATTATGTGGACAGAGCAACAATTTTTTTTTTTTTTTCAAAAGTTTTGTGGGTATAAATAACATCATAAATAACTACTGTCATTCTGTCAGGGATATCACAGCATCAGAACTGGTTACATGCAGTGCACTACAGTGAATGTTCAACGTATAACGTATAATACATTTGATAACAGCTGAAATTCATCTGATGAGAATGACAAGGAACCAAACATCTTCTAATAAGGTCTCACAGGGCTCTGTTTTCATAGACACAGTAAAGGGAAAATCTAAGTCCTCAGGCCTACAAGTAGACAAAAGTAAAAAAGTCTAAGATCAAAGTCAATACGAATCTGTCCAGATGATGAGCTAAATAACAAAGTATCAATAATATGGCTTTGGACTTACAGGCAAGATTGAAACTTTGGGGAAGTTATGCAGTGTCTCCCATTCCCTTCTCAGGTATTCAAGTGAACCCACAAACACAATGTGCTTGAGTTCATGGTAGTGAAAGTTGCTGGCTCGTAATGGCATCACTAAATTTCTTAATCCAATCAAAGCAGATTTAACATCCCCAAATATGCAAACGACTACATGCCCACTTAAAACTGTCATCGCTGCTTCACTTCGAGTCTAAAAAGACATAAAACAAACAAAACAAAACAAAGACAAGGGAGAAATGAAACAAGGGGAAGCTTAAATCATATATTGAGTTTTAAACTAGGAATACACAACTGTCAATACTGTCACACATAATGAATTGGTTTGATTGCTGTTCATTTTACCTTTGTTTATCCTTCAGCAGAAGAAAAATTCACTCTTGTTCGCAAATCCTTCAGTATTCAAGATGACATTGTACTAGACCTAATTGTAATCCTCTGTTTCTACATACACAGATTAAGACTGGCTACAATCAAAGTACTACAGGTTTACCTAAGAACAGAATTTGACTTACTATGCATTTAGCCATTAGAATGATAACATAGAGCAGAGGCAAAACATGCCTCTCATGATGAGTCACTACTGGGTTTTTTTCAGGACCAGTTTGAAAAGGAAGATGTAAATGCTTAATGGTCTTACCAGACCTTCATGGTATTACACTTCGCTTGTGAATTGAGGACCATATTCTTCAAAGTTCTTAGGACAATGTGCTATGGCCCTGAGAAGCAAAGAATGCTCCACACTGCTTTACTTCAGGGTGGATGTCCACCATACTGCATAAAACTTCTCTCAGTAATAAAAAACTGGAATGCAAGAGAGTGACTAATGCTAACTTCTCATGCCAAGTGGACTTCCTGAGTTGAACACATAGAAGAAAAAAGTCTCATGAAGAACATTTGAATGATACTCAGAGTTGTCTTCTTGCATCAGTGATAAGAATAAATTTTTGCACTGACTTCATCAGCGGTAATGTCAGTTCAGCAGGTATCTCAAACTCCAAGATGATTAAATAAAGTCATTAGTAAAAACTTACCTTAATTTCTGGAGCCTGTCAGCATTATTGAACTGCATCAGGATGCTGCAGATCCACTGATATCATATTGTCAAAAAGTTGTACACTCAGTACCATAAAAGTTTTGCCAATGAATAAAACTAAGACAATGGTGAACTGCAAAATTTTCCCTCGCTTATTCATTGTATATGTTATTCTAAATTTTAGAAGTATGGTAATGTGCAATACAGATTAGAAAATGTGCCAGATGTTTTCACTATGGAAGAAGAATGGGAACTTCAATTAGAAGTTCTCATTAGTTAAAAAATACAAGAGCTTTCAATTTTTTTGTGGCCATTACCATAGCCCTTCAAACGGCAGAATATATGAGCAATGCTGAAGTGAAGCATATAAATTGTCCCATGCCTTTGCCTATGGGTCTGGGAATACTCAGACTTTACAAGACAGAGACCAAGTCCTGAAATAAATTATGTTAAAAATGTCAGGTAGTCATTCGACTACCCAAAAAACGTTACTACCAAAACAGACCTTGAGAAGAAAAAAGAGTTCTTTTCTGACTGAGGCATTATCAAGTATCAGTTAGAAGACAACCTGGCACATCCCATCATAGGATTATAGGATGTTAGGGGTTGAAAGGGACCTTCAAAGATCATCAAGTCCAACCCCACTGCCAGACCAGGACCATAGAATCTAGTGCAGGTCACACAGGAACACGTCCAGATGGATCTTGAATGTCTCCCGAGAAGGAGACTCCACAACCTCTCTGAGCAGGCTGTTCCAGTGCTCTGTGACCTTCACAGTGAAGAAGTTCCTCCTCATGTTGGGGTGGAACCTCCTGCAGTTTATATCCATTACCCCTTGTCCTATCACAGGGTGCAACAGAGAAGAACCTGTCCTCTCCTTCTCCCTTGGTCAGATTGTACAGATTCACATGCCAGTAGGGAAGAAAACTGACATGGCATCACCAATAGATGATAAACAAGGCACATTAGAAGCACTTTTCAAAGTGGGACAACATCTAAAAGTTGTTGGCTAAAACATATTCAGAGAATGAAGGCAGATTTCTATCTCCAGCATAAAGTTTTACAGCCTGCTGAATAATTATAAATACATACTATTTAATGCTGTTCAGCCAAACTCCATCTCACAATTTGGTCTCTAGAATTTGGAATTTACTTGCTTTGCTGTTTAAACACCAATATTACAATTCCAGGCAATGTCACAATTATTACAGAAAACCCTGAGGAGAAGACAAGCTTTTAACCCCTGATTGCTAGAATAAAACCCAGAACTATCACTGTTGTCAGCTATGCCACACCACAGGAAAATCTGAGAGAGCAGGCTCAGAAAAAGCTTTATGAAATGCGACAAAATGAAGATCCACCAGGGAGTTCATTTCAAATGTCATCAGTTTTGTGTACGAGATCTGGAGTTAGTTACTTGTTACCCTTAGGTAGGAGTACATGAACACAAGTGGCACAAACTTTCACTGAGCAAAACAGAGTGTGATAGGCCTTCTAATTATGTTTAATGACTTGAGTCAGTTTGATGGTTTCCCCAGTTAAAGAAGCAAAACAAACATAGACTAGGCTTACTGCAATGTGCTAGAAAGGTACAGTTATAGTACTACTTACTCTGGCCTATTTGGGCATCTTGAAATGTTGGAAATTGAGAGAGACGTTCTAAGAGAGCAAATTCACATCACTAAATGAGAGAGAATGCAAAGCAACACTTGCCTGTATAGAATCACTACTGCTTTGTATAAAGAGATAAATGGGGTATGTAAACATTTAAATGTATTCAATCCTACTTCTCTAATGATTTTCATTAAATATGCAAATTTCACTGTATGAAAAAGAAATTCTCTATTTTGGAGCAATTTTTATTGTTGCACTTGGAATACAGATTTATATAATCATAATTCTTTAACCAAAATGCTAGCTTTGATTTCACCACACTGTTTCTGATTTCACTTTGCTGGACTGAGTGATAGTAGAGATTAATTTATTAATCCATTAGATATCACTTCTATAGTTTGAATAACCTCTCTTCAAGCAGAACTCATCATCAATACCTACCAAAATGACCTTTTCAATGTCCTTGGCTGGACACCAATGAAACATCCCTGTAGAATCGTATTTTTTCACATTGGCATCCATATTGTCAATCTGCTCGTTGCCAGGAATTAACAAGGGGTCATGCCTGGGGAAAAACAAGTGGAGGACAACATAAGTGGAAAAAATTATGAATTATGGATAAAAAGATATATCAAGAGCTGTGTATGAAGAGGGATAAGAGTTTAAAAAAATGGAGTGTATTTCACTTTAATACACTTCCACTGCAGTGCTTTTAAACAAAAGCTGAAATGAGAAAGAAAGTTAATTCTTAAATTTTAGGAGTGGTTTTGAAGATTTTCTATACTCTTTTTACACTGATAACCATTTAATTTTAAACAGGGCTTTCTGACACCATCACATCCATAATTTTTTTTCTGTCCAGTCTCACCCCTCCAAAATAAAAATCAGAGTTGTTATTAGCATCTGCAATGAAGTAGAAGGGATAGGAACAGAACCCCATGGTGACTGACTGGCATAAGTATGGAAAGCCAATTACTTGCTTTTACCACACACAACTTCTGACGTGATGCTCTTCGCAGTAAAAGCTTTAACAGGCTGCACTTTAAATATTTTAGCAATTTGCCCAATCATATTTTGCTTTCCCAAACTGAAGCCCTTTAAAGATTCAACAGTATGTCATTTTAGAGCAGACTGACTAACAAATGGCCACATCTGGAATACATGATTTTAATATCAAACAACAATGTCCATTTTCTCTTATAACTCTACCTGTAATAACCTTCTAAGTTTTTTTGCAGCCAGATTTTAAAGCACGAGGCTTCTCAAAGGAGAAGCAAACAAAAGATGGTATCACTGTATTTAGGCATAGACAAATATAGTTCCTGATGCTAAAATCAAACATTAAGCAACTCCAACACACTTAGATGCTAGTGAGGACCCATAAGTAATTGCATTGTATATTAGCATTAGAAGGAGGACCCTGCTTACATGACAGGGTAAATGGACCCTAAGATCTTGAATTCCAGGATAGAACAGAGCTTTGTCTAGCAAAATTACAGTCTTAAGTTTTTGTCCTGAATGCTTGAAATATTTTGATAAAGAATTTTAACATTTAAAAGAAGAAAATATTAGCAATGTAGTACTCTGAGACACATAGCCAAATTTAAAGTAGTTTGCCTTTTGAAGCTTGCTAAATAAATGCCCATATTGGCCGAACAATCAAAACTAGAAAGTTTACTGCTTTTAAAGCCCATGAGCCAACTTTATGAACCTCTCTTGTGCATTGCCTACTAAAGCAGTAGAGACTGTTGAAGACTGTATGATAAATTATCATGATTAAAACATTTATGCTTGCATGCATAATCTCTAATCAGGTATAATCTCTAATTACATCATAATTTTATAGTGACTGATTATTTATCCATTTAAATCAGTGGAAAAACGTTCACTCATTTCACGCAAAGAGGGTCAGCTCCACAGGAAGTGGCTTAAAAGAACTTGAGAAACTATTAATGCAGTGTTCCATTTAAAACAGAGTCTTTTGATGCTTTTAGAAGGTGTAATAAACTACACGGAAAAGGCAGATGCATCTGGAAGCAGAAATGCTATGTTTTCAAAGTTCTTTACATTCACTCCACAGAGATACAGTTCAGTGCATTTCACTATCAGTCCACTGGCAGCAGTCTCTAGGGAACTACCTGCAGTCTCTGACCCTGCTCCAGGTTTAATAATGAAACGTGCTCCCTCTTTTGTGGAGAGCATTAGTGACTTGGTGCAAAAGCTGTATTAAAGGGGTTTGTTGTGGGATTTTGGTTGGGATTCTTTGTGTTTGTTTATGTATTTCTAGAAAAATATATAGTCTGCATTCTCTTACTCTGTTCATCAGCAAGCTGCAGCCATGGCAGTTTTGGCTGAGACCTAACTGTTGATGTTGTTCATAGGACATTCCTTGTTGTTCATAGTTGCATGTGGTACTGTAAGGTCTACAACCATGGTTAGAATTTCATTTGAAGGTTGTACTAATGTTGAGACATTTAGTGGTGTTCTGCCCTAGCTATTTCTTCGTACCTAATATGTATTATCTATGTTTCTCAAAATAAGAAAATTTGCCAAAAGGTTAGGAATCTCCAGGAGAAGATTCACTGAGAAACATTTTACTCTCTGTTGGTTTTGTGCTTGTTTTTTTTCCCCAAAACTTTCACAAGACATTCCTCCATGAGCTTTCCTAGCAGAGCACTGAAACTAAAGCAAAGTTAACTGATGTCCTTTCACAAATCAGACATATGGGAAGGAATTAGGAATTGTCTTTTATCCCTTCCCCTTCATCAGAGAAACTATAATAAATTCATTTGTAAAATATGTTACATTTTAATTTTCTAACAGGTGTTTCTTTTCTGCTCTTAGATTTAAAAATAAATAGATCATTTGGAGCTTTCACACAAATAAGTGTTTAGCAATACTCTAATCCCAGTCACAAAAATGATAACAAAGTTGGTGATCACAGATATCTGACATCAAATTTTGGTCAACTGCCATGAGGCCTGAGGTAATTTTCAGTGTGTCAGTGCTTAAAGTGCTTAAAGTGTCTCACATTCTACACACAGTTATCTTTTGGGTAGGGAACTTGTGTCCTAAACGGGAATATTCAAAGTAGCTTCTGCCAAGGACTTACTAGAAATTTACCTCAATATTGTATTTTCTAGACACCTTAGATTTAAAGAGACCAGTGCTATGGAAGGGATGAAGAATGTGTGTCATCAGATGCAACTTCCTATTGAAGTTTTAGGCAACAATATGTAATAATTATAAAATTATTCTGGTTTATTTTAAATCCATACATGCAGTTATTTGTGATATGACAAACTGTTCAGATCCTCTGCTTCACTGCTTTGAATACAGCAAGCGGGAGTCTGAAAAGAAGCGAATAAGATGGGACACACAACTACTATATTAGCAGATACTATTGTACCACTTTTACTCCAGGAGAATGGATTATTGCCTGAGAAGAAAACTGCAGTAAGACTAGCCACACTTTGTGGTTCAGAATCTGTGGGTTTTTACATGTAAGTGTGCTTATAAAATTTAAATCTTCTGAGATAAGCTATTATCTTGGTCTCTCTTTAATCAATGTTTTTGCAATCTCAGTAAAATGATCCCTGAAGATGCCCACGAAGATTGAAAACTGTTTACTACTAAGATTGAACTTTCTCTTCAAATGTTAGAAGATACACTGGTTTATGCACTTAAAAACTGAATTATCTTTGGAGTTTGGCTTTTTTAAATAAAAAACATGGTCAGTTCATGAAGTAATACAGTAATAAAATAGTATTACTCCTTTGGACATATATGCTCTAGTTAAACTGATGATCTAATCCTGGTTTGCAAATACCAAAAATTAATTAAGACAGACACACAGAGGCCAAGGCTGTCAAATCTGCCTAAGCGGTCTGGACACCCTCTTCCCATTAAAATTTATATTACACAAAGCACTACAGTGCTTGCCCTTACAGCTAAATCATGGACTGAATGTTTCTCAAGCCTCTCTGCCCCTCTCACCCTTGAAGACGGCCCTGTCATGCCATGCTTGAGTCATATTAGCAGGTTACTGTAGAAATGATTGTATTAGTGCTGCAGCTACGCTGTTCACCAGGGCTGCAAAGTCATCTGCTTGAAAAAATCAAATTATAGGAAGAAAACCACCTTCAATCAATTAAAATCCATAGTGTTTGTTTTAACTGAGATGCTAGCTCTTACGGCTTGCAATTACCAAAGCATTTGGTCACTGCAGCTAGGAAATGATGTGTTGAAGAAAAGGAGCAAAAGTTAAATTTACCTCATCCATAACCCCAGTTTAAAAATAGCTTCTCTGGTTCTTATGGCAGATATTACATACGCATGACTTAAAATGAAGAGCAAAATACCATCTTTTCAAGGTTTTGAAGTGCATATAATGCCACTTATGATCAATTAAACTTGAAAACGATGCTAAATGCCATGCTACAGCTGCAACCCCAAAAAGCATGCCTGGAAGACAACAGCCTAAAGCAAAACCATAAATCCCACTTCCAGCAAACCTATTGCAAGAAAATCAACATTACATTTTAAAGAGCACTGCTTTCCCAGCACACATTTTTAACTACTTCAAATTTATTTACTTGGAGGTTTTGGACCTTTTTTACTGGACCTTTTGAGTAATGACTGGGAATGGACAAAACTGAAAAGACCATCTTGGGCCAAATGTCTGCCTCATTGATGACTGTTTAGTGTACCCTTGTACTCTGACACTTTTGTCTTAACCTTTTTGCTATCATATGTAATTGAGAATTAGAGCAATACACCCCCATTATCTGCAGTGGAACTACTCCATATATGGAGCACTGGAAACAAGAATACTGTGTATGACCAATGGGGACCCTGCTTTTGTTTGAGAATAATACTCTGTTTTTGAAAACAATATTCTGCCCTCCAATAAAACTATCTTTATATCAATTCAACTGCAAAATATCCCTGAGAACAGCACCACTCATCTTTAACCCGTGCTTAACCCATGCTCGAGAGTGTGATGTCAGCCACGGCAAATTTAAACGCAGGAGAGCTGAGCCATGCAACCACCACTTGGCAAGAGATCCTTCTGGCAGGATTGCGGTTAGAGGCATGTGCTGCATCAGCCAACAGAGTAAAGAAGCCTCTCTGGTAGCTTGGGCAAAATATAGTAGTAAGGTCCCCCCCCACAGACCCCTGAGCCAGCTTTTCTCTATCCAGGAAGCCAGCGTGTCCTGGGCAGAGACTGCTGCAGCAGTGGTGCTTTCACCAGAGGGAGGGAGGTGCTGAGTTATGTGGGCTCATTCCTGAAGTGTTCACCAGTTAGGCCACGTGGCCAGGGAGACCTGTGTCGACCCAGACTGAGGTTGAACTTAAGCAGGCAGGTGTCCAGGCAACTGACTGCAGAGAGTGCTGGAGCCTGGCACCTGAAATGGAGGGCAATGGAGATAACACTTGCATTAGGTGTGAGCAGCTCGATTATCTGCTTAATCTAGTGGCTGAACTGAAGGAAGAAGTTGATAGACTTAGGACTGTAAAGGAACGTGAAAGGGAACTGGATTTGAGGGACCAGGCTCTGCAGGCTCCCCTGGCAGAAGGAAGTGACCTGGCTGAACATGAGCCAGCAGTGCGCCCATAAGGCCAAGAAGGCCAATGGCATCCTGGCCTGTATCAGGAATAGTGTGGTCAGCAGGAGCAGGGAAGTCATTCTGCCCCTGTACTCAACATTGGTTAGGCCATACCTTGAGTACTGTGTCCAGTTCTGGGGACCTCCATTAAAGAAAGATGTTGACTTGCTGGAATGTAGTCAGAGAAAGGCAACAAAGCTGGTGAGGGGTTTGGAGCACAAGCCCTATGAGGAGAGGCTGAGGGAGCTGGGGTTGCTTAGCCTGGAGAAGAGGAGGCTCTCTACAACTATGTGAAGGGAGGTTGTAGCCAGGTGGGTGTTGGTCTCTTATCCCAGGCAACCAGCACCAGAACAAGAGGACACAGTCTCAAGCTGTGCCAGGGGGAGGTTTAGGCTGGAGGTTAGGAAGAAGTTCTGCATAGAAAGAGTGATTGGCCATTGGAATGGGCTATCCAGGGAGGTGGTGGAGTCACCATCACTGGAAGTGTTTAAGAAGAGACTGAATATAGCACTTGGTGCCATGGTTTAGTTGATTAGATGGTGTTGGGTGATGGGTTGGACTTGATGATCTCAAAGGTCTTTTCCAACCTGGTTAATTATATTCTATTCTATTCCACTTAAGTCTGTAATTGTCATTCTCGGGTAGATTTTGCCAACAAAAAAATGTTTAGCGATTTCCTGCTCAAGACTGAGAGTCCTGAAACTCACCTTGTGTGTACCTGGATGTGTGTTTGTGAGTGCATGCACACACATACTTAATTTTAGAAGAAAGGATTGGGTTTGCTGAAGGTAAGACAGAAATTGAAGTCACGCTAGATAATGTCTCATGCCTGTGAAATTTCTCCTACAACTACCCTAACAAATTGTGGCAATTAACATGCTGTTAGTGTTAGGCGTATGCAGCCAGTGCAGGTGCTAATAATTGAAAAAGCATTTAGAGCTTTTACACCCTGGTTGAATATTTCATGATGTGCTGCATGTTTCACTATTTACTCAGTGGGCCTCTGTCACTTCAATCTTCTTTGACTGCTTTGACTGGTGCTATAAAGCTCAACCAAAATAGAGTGACGGCTTGTCACAGGCAAACTCCACTGACTCCAGAAGCTCACTGGGACTAGCTGTGAAGGTTGTCACGACATTCTGATGGAATTCAGCAAATGTTTTGTGACTAATACACCCAACAATTGTCGGCTACCATTAGCCATTCCCTGTGACCCTCTGCAGTCTGTGTGGATGGCATTAAGTTGTAATGAGAATTTGTTGCCTATGTGTGTTACACTAGTGACACCCTCTTACTCATCTTTCCTTTCACAGGTTAATCAGCAATGAAATTTGTAAGATTCAGTGTGCAGACACGCTGGGCTTTAGAGATGAAAATGCAGCGTGCCAAGTGAGGGAAACATGCAGTTTACAGTTAAATATTTTCATTGTCATATACAGAAGCTATCCTAATATTGGTTCACGCTGTCTGACTTTCCCCCTAAATATACAAAGAAAAATATATCTAATATAGTGTTTGGTACCTAGTGCCCTCTGCTAGCTTGTGGGCTGAAGTACAGTGCTAAGAGTGCTACAAATTCTCCTTCCTTCCCTCCTGCTCTGCTCAAATGTTGCTGAAGTTGTTTTGATCAGAAAGCTTCACTGAAGTGTTCACATTAATTTATCAAGAGTACTAAGGACATTGACACCACCCCAAGTGATCCTGCTTTGGCAGGGGGGTTGGACCCAATGATCTCTGGAGGTCCCTTCCAACCTCTAACGTACTGTGATACTGTGATACATAGCTCTTTACTGTAAGAATCTTGCTTATGAAAGTCAGGACATGCACAGAGTATCCTTGTCAAGTATGAATCCTCTCACACAGAAAAGTAACAAAATAGTTAACTTCTAGACTTTTATATAAGCAACTCAGTAAGGGACAGACAAGGCATGAAGCCAATGTATTTTCTGGTTTTAGTATTTCCGATTTATATCTACCCAAGCTGCAGAGCTTGCAAAATTTGAGGGATAGGGGGATGTACCTGAAAAAAATAAAAATTGTCAAAATAGACATCCACAGGTAAGTGGCAGGGGCAAGTAGCACAAGCAGAAATGTGTGTGCACATTTGAGTGTAGGTAGCTGGGTGAGCAGATGAGGAGATAAATGTGCATTGTCCATATACAAAGAATATAATACCCAACTTCAGGAAAATAGCCAGGATATTTTCCCCTCAACATCAGAAAAACAATCTCATTAGGTTTCTGGAAACATGGGCCAAAAAGCTCACTTTTCCTCATGTCACTTTGCTGGGTCTTAACAGTCTCTAAGCAAGTTTTATTGTTTGGTCAAGAATTATTTTGGATCCTTGACCAAGGAAAATCCTCCGGCTTACAAAATTCTCCTTGGCAATGCACTGAAAACCCAGCATCCTCTGATGCCTCTGATTCTTATGTGATCAGGGACACTAATGATAATGACCCTTTGCTGAGTATGCTACTTGTCTAGAGGCCTATGTCAACTACACCACTACATTCAGAGTGGACAGGGACAAACTATTTGTTTGCTCTTCAGGCCCCTTGGGCCTTGTCATATGCTATTTGTTCTTGCATTAAGAGGTAGTTTGACTCAGCTGGGATGACATTTCCTTCAAGTCAGTGTATTCCACTCATGCAGTAGCAGCTACTAGAGCAGTAAGTGCAGACTTGAGCCCCAGCAACAATCCTTTTAAGTGGCATTTTTGATTCATATCCAGGGCTTTTCACATTTTTACTGGTCATTCTGGAATCCAAAATGACACTTCTTTTTTTTTTTTTTTTTTTTTTTTAAGCTAGCTTTGCTATTTGATATTCAGGCAACATAGCCACCTTATTTTTAACATGGCCATTTGTCAATAACAAGCATCAAAACCTGTGACTGTGAGATGATGAACAAGTGATCTGATATCACTTCATGACACCAAAGATGCCAAATGGTTCTACTTTTCTTCTCTACTTCAGCATGAGGGAGACCTGATATGTAATTACTCTGCTACTCACAGCTTTCCTTCCTTTTCTTTCCACTTACTATTTAAATTTTATTTCTTATTGTAAGAGATGCCCTTGTGTTCACACCTCCACAGAAGGATCCATTTTTTCCTGTAGGAGTTTCAGTAATTTTTAAATAATACCCACATCCTTGTGGTTTTAATTGGACAGACTTCTATTGATGTAAACTAGATAGAAATAACCTTGACAATGCAGAGCATTTTTCTAGTTAATTTGCATTTGAAGCTATAGTTGGAACTGGAAGGATTAATTTCTGACTGACTAGATTCTTCCTTGTTGCATCAGTGGGATTCTGCTCATGTCATTTGATGTGAAGCAGGATTCAGTTAGAACAGCAACTTTATAAATGTGAATCTAGACCATGTGCATACAAAGAACATGTGTATGCCTACCATCTATTTATTCAGATGCCTTCTATCTATGCATCTGGATCATATTTGGTAATACAGCTTTCTACTTACATGTGAGTAAATCTCACTGAGCAGGTATAAATAAGCAACTCTTAGACCTCCTGTCAAGATGTCCCAGGGAATCGCTAAGATACAGCTTCTGTTCTCTGTTCTATTCCAGTTGTAAAGTTTTACATCATGGCTTGATAACCTCTTCCTTGATTTGCCACTACCATCATGGAAATCTAAAATCTACAGAGCATTTTCAACACTGTCTTAACTATAGAAATGCTCAGAAAGTGTTGTTAAAGTCACAGCTCTGATTACAATTTACAAATTAACTTTTCACATATTTCTCCTTCACATGTTCCAGACTTTTTGTTCTTCATGTCCTTTCTAGATCCAGGACCATAACTGAACAAAAGTCTGTAAAGTAGCCAATGTTTCTGTGGGAGGGACAAGGGTGAAGATGGCTTTGAAAAGAAGCTTTTAAAGTAAATTTAGGAAAAATATTGCAAAGATAAATATCAGCTACAGACATGACAGTGCTTTAGCTGATTTACCTCTTGTGCACTTTTAGCTGACATACACTAAAGATTTCCGGGCAGGAAAGCAAGTACCTGTCACTTCAGGTAATTTACAAGGATACAAAATAGCAGATAATACAGCCCACCTTTGTTTATCAGAAAGAAAAAAAGCATTTGGCCATTACACACAAAGCTTAACAGAGTTCTTTTCTAATTCAATCCACTTTGTCTTATTTAGCACCCTGAACCAAAGTTTAGTCAGTGTAGATAAAGGGTAAGACAAAGAGACAGTTTGGTCTGGGGAGGGGCTGAGGGTGCCAACCCAGAGCTGGTGAATAAATTTAGCAGCAAGGATGAAGAGGAAGAAAACAATGTCTGGATTTGGAAGCCTGGCAAGTTCTCCAGTCACTGCTCGACCTGTGTTTAGCAATTCTGATGCGCTACAGAGCAGACAGCTCAGGCTCAGGATGACTACTCTCCCTCAGTCCCTCTTCAGCAGGCAATGAAAGCAGGATCTACTTTGAAAATCTTCCCCCATCATGCAAACTGACACAGGCATGCTTTTCAAAAACCCACAGCCAATCTGTTGATCATTACTTATTTACAAAGGCCTTCGGGCAGAAAGTCCTGTAAAAACCATACTTGATACAGTATACACTAGCTTTTTCTGCTTGTGGAAAAAAGTACCCCTAAGGCTACCTCAAACCATCACTTTCTATTGCACATAAAATGTACCATGTAACACTAAAGTATTTAATATATATGGTATAATATATCTACAGGAAAGGCATTTGTGTAGAAGTATGTTACCCTGTATTTGGTAATTTGATGTTTTGCTGAAGGCTATGACTTGAAAAAGCCTGCACCTAGTACAGAGGACCTGTCATCTCAGTACCCAAGAGCCAATAGAATAAAGAAGTACCCTTAAGCAGCAAAACTTTGACACAGCTTTGAAGCATATGAAAACAGTATAACTCCCCAGAATTATTATTACTCAAGATCAAAGAAATGAGGAATACTTTACATAGCAAACAGGGACAGTGTGTTCAGCTCCAAATGTTTCAGCTCTTTCTCTCTCTCCCTCCCTTTCTTCTTATTCCCACTTCCTCAAAATTAAGACTTGGTTATGGGGGGAAATCTGCCACATGTTTAAAACTGTAAGTGGTTAAATCTATTAGCACCAGATAAGACTGTCCAAAGGTAAGTAAAATGAAAAGAATGCTAGAATGACAACTGGCACCACAAAAATGAGAGGCTTGACAGAATGTTTGAATTATTCTTCCTCACAAACTGTAAACAAGCATGTAAATCAGTGTCATATGGGCAAAACTGAGCTAACAGGAAGGTAGAGATACATTTAACAGAAATAGATGGTCAATAGGAAAAAAAATCCACAGCTGGGTGCATTTTCCTGTGCGAATCACTGTCTTCTGATTCTGTAGACTAAACAGAGATGAAGATGAGTTGTAGAAGTTATGTCCTTGAACATGTCCTATATTGTGGCAACAGTAAACAAATACGGATGTTTCTGTAACTGGTCAAAGAAAATTTCAGTCTACTTACTGAAATACAGACAGGAATATTAACTAGGTGTATCCAGAATAATTAAAGGAACAAAATACTTGTCAACAACAAAAGTCATAAGCAATTTTATATAGGGAAGGAACTATATATTCATATTAATTTTTTTTCAGCTAACCTCTGTGAACGCAGAGCACATACACTCAAACCCCAAACTGCACAAACATTTCTGTTTATATATGTAAATAAGGTTACATTTTTCTGTGTATACATATATATGCACTGGAAAATCTCTGCTGTGGTATTTGGTTCAGGATACAATTACGGACCAAGGTTCTAGCCTGCTAACTTTCAATTTGCAAAACCAGAGCAGGAATAGCCTCCTTGTAGAAAACTCCTTGTCCACTATCTGACCATGTTCATTTCAACAAGCAAAAGGTGAAGCACAGTGAGACAGAATGCAAATGCCATATTGTTGTAATAGATGCCCATTTCTTGATGTAGTTACAGTTTTAACAAATCTCTCACAGGTTATGTGTCCTATGGAAGGAAACTACATAACTATACAAAGGCATACTGGTGTAAAATAATGTGCACATAGCAACAGGGGAAAAATATCACTAACAAGATGATATTTTCATCGTCCACTTTTAGAGTATATGCTTCCCTTTTAAAAATCCCTGTATTTCATAATTAATGTGCTTTTAGCCTGAGTAAAACTGCATTAGTTTTGAACTTTGCTTTGGCAAGTACATAGATTATTAGACTTTTTTATCAGTCTAAATCAATTAACAGAAATTTGATTTCAATCGACAACATAAAAGGAAGGTAATATTCAGGTTCATTTTTGATTGTGATGATACATCTCACATATGGCCTTAAGTACAGAAAACAGTACTCAGAGGGAATCCAACAAAAAGAGAATTGCCTGAGGCAAACTAACCACATGAGTTCCCCTGATTGGTTAGTGCTATCATTAGTGCCACTGCTGTTTAAGAACTACACACGGACAGGACAGGGTGACAGCTAAGACTTTAAAGCCTATGTATTTTTCAAACAGCTTTTCAAACTGTTTTTCATGACAGAAATTTTTTTCAGCTCTATCATTAACTGCTGACAAGCTGACAGAATAAATACTTCAGCCTTTCAGAAACCATCTAACAATCTTTTTTTCCACCCCCTCCCCTTATTTTTGATGTAGGGGGAGGAGAAGAGGAAGGAAAGAAGAAAGGAGATGAAGATATGAGTTTCTTACAGTCTTACCTCATCAGTTTGGGTGAGGAGTTGGGTGAATTTCGCATGCCTCCATTTCGCTGCTTTTTTTTGGGTGATAGTGTCGATGGCTGCTCATCTTCAACTGGAAATACAAGGAACTCATGAGATTAAGTACCGTTCTAAGTGCAATGTGAAATACAAGTGAAGTACCAAAGAACACACACTCTATGTCCATTCACGCACTGATACTTCATTGCTAACATAGGCCCAACAGTAATAAAAATCAAATACATGTTAGTTGAAGAGACTGGCTTGAAGGAGAAGCAGGGAAGAATACCGGGCTTTGAACGCAGGCGTTCAAATTGGGTTCATACTTCAAAAACAAAGGAGAGGGAACTGCATTTGGGTTATTCTTAGAGTTATTTTCAGTTAATCTGTGCTACAGAAAAGTAGAATTAGTGCTTTGCTATATTCCCAGAAAGATAAAGTACTATTTGCAATGCCAACATAGCAGCTGCCAGCCTGCTTTTGCTAATGAACTAGACACCAGTTGGTTCTTGCTCCTCACATGCCAAACAACAGAGTCTTCATGAAGAGATGTAAAATATTCAATGCCTTGATGTTCAATGATTCAGTTAGCTGGGAATGTGAATGCAGCCTGCCATTGTGCACAGATCTCCAGCACAAGTCAGACCTCATCCTTCTACCCTTCTCACAAAAGGGAGTTTTAACAGGAGTGAACAGAATGAGGTTAAATGGAAGTGGGAAGACAATACCTGTATAACAGAGGATGCATGTGTTACGCAATCTTTTAACGAGGATGAGGTGTATTTTCAATGACAGATCAATTTCCAGAGGTAAAATCATTTATGTTTTTTTCCAATCATAAACTACTAGTGGGTAACCTATGTCACAATATGTACTGCTTAAACAAAGGCAGATTCCTAATAACTCATCTATAAGAATTAACCATCATCTTTACTGTGCATAAAGGTTTACATGTGCTATCAAAGGGAATTATCCTATGCTTGCTTTTACAAATTCACGCTAATGCTGAATTATTCTAATATAAAGAAGGATAAATAACATTTCCCCCCATCCTACTGTTATCTGGAAAATTAACTAGAAGATAATATAACTGAAGCTATTACTTAAAGGCTAAAAAGAAAGAGATTAGTAGCAGTAGTAGTAGCTACATTAAAAAAAGCTTAATACACATTAGGAGTGCACAAGGAGAAGCTGGAAAAGAATTTCTAATTGCAATGAGCTACATAAGAGCAACAACAAAACCTGGATATATTTCATCTGACACGGTCTCATCTGGGAAGAAAATAAGCAATATCCTTCTTCTATAACCCTCTTCTGACACTGTTTTATTACAGACTGGATTCTAGCCTGTCATGTCTGTCTGTTTGCCCAAGTCTGCTATGAAACTTCATTTTGTCTTGGTCAAGACTGAAGGACTGGACTCTGAAAAGACAGATGTGCCGTCTTTTTAAATGACCTGGCATCACCTAACACATCAATGGAATCAAAACAAAAGGAAGAATTGAGAAAGAGAAAAAAAAAAAGAAAAAGATAATCTAACTCCAGAATAGATGCCCCAAAGTGTGGTAATTCTTAGATCAGAGCAATGACTGTCTAATAATGATTCACTAAATTTCCTTCCTTCTTAAGCAGCATCCTCAAAGACAAAGCCACTTAATTCTCATTTTACTTTTTTTCCAAGTCTGAGTCCTGTGGTGGAAATGCTTCTTGTTGATTAGTCAAGCACCATTCCTTGTTTGGCTGTGATAAATAAGACCATAGAAAATTCTCAGAAAAACACAAATTGAATATTTCTTTCTTTAACAGCATGTTTGGATTAAACTAGATCACTTCAGTATTTAGCTGTTTCTAACATGACATGAATATTTTGTTAGTAATCTCTTACTATTTTCAATTCCAAAAAAACACCCTCTGCAAATCACTTTCTTAGAAATGGCCTAGTCTTATTTTAAACTTGTCTATCAAAGAGTTATTTGCATACTATTCCACACAAACAATAGGCTGCTTTCAAGATATACAACGTGCTCTCTTGTTCTGTGAATCCACCACTTGAAAGATCAAAGGAACAAGAAGCATGCAAAAATCAGACTTCCAGAAACTGGCCACAACTGATATGTTTTGCCTGCTTGGTAGTAGTAATTCTAAATTTCACTCAATTTATTCTGCTAACATGGGGTTATAGAGTGTTTTTCAAGAGATTGAGTGCGGCACCACAAGCGTATTGTTATGTTATTTTAACGGTTTAAGGGAGATATATAGCCATCGGGACCACTTGCAAAATCTTACATTAACACAAGGCAACTATAAATCACATTATAGCAAAAAATATTTCTATGAACTATTAAAATATGTTACTTTTCCAAGTTTTCGACTATCTAATGAGACTCCTGTCTGATCCTTCTAAATACTGAAAGTTAGCACAATAAGGACCTTTTGTATTGTATGGTCCAACATTTTTGCTTTCCAGTGCTACCAGGTAGTGCTACACTGCTGGGCAATTAAAAACTCAAAGGAAGAGATAGAATAGAATAGAATAGAATAGAATAGAATAGAATAGAATAGAATAGAATAGAATAGAATAGAATAGACCTTTGAGATCATCGAGTCCAACCTATCATCCAACACTATCTGATCAACTAAACTATGGCACAAAGTGCCCCATCCAGTCTCTTCCTAAACACCTCCAGTGATGGTGACTCCACCACCTCCCTGGGCAGCCCATTCCAATGGCCAATCACTCTTTCTATGAAGAACTTCTTCCTAACATCCAGCTTAAACCTCCCCTGGTGAAGATTGAGACTGTATCCTCTTGTTCTGGTGCTGGTTGCCTGGGAGAAGAGACCAACTCCCACCTGGCTACAACCTCCCTAACCCTAAGTCTCCCTCACTAGTAATCACCCAGAATCTTAATTTCTAGAACTAGATTTCTTACAGTTTGCACTATTTTTTGATACTGTATTTATAATAAATAAGACATGTGCTTGTCATACTCACACTATGCCTGGAAAGCCTAAGGTTAATGTGACTCATTAGTTATTATCTGTTAGAACAAAGCCTTCTATAGGTCTCAATTTGGTGCTAAAGCAATCCTGCTTTGCTTAAGCAAGGAGGCCATTTATTATCACTGCAGCAATAAAAGGTGATCTATCTTAATTATATCACATCCAAAGAAGATTTTGTTTTACAATGAGATCTGTGAGCAGATTTTACAGGGCACCTGCAACTAAGAAACTTCTCCCTAAGAATGGGAGACGGGAACATGAAGCTGAAATATGTGAATGGTATATAATGGACACCATTACTTATGGCTTTGTTCCCAAAATTTGTTGCAATGATAAATCACAAGTCCCTTCTCAATAGTAAGTAGGATATAAACCATATTTAATTCTTGTCCTTCAGATATTCTTATCAATTTCCTGCATATTTAAAGAAATAGATCTAGCAAAATTTTTAGTAAAGCCATAAAATATCATTTTAGTTTCATGGTTCCTGTGCCTGAATTAATTTAAAAAGGAGTCTTAAATTTGCTTTTTCTTATGAAAGACAACTATATTTGAATAATGGGCTGTGATATATGACAACTTAACTCTGAAGCTGTATGTTTGACCTAGTGCTTCTGTTAATGAGTCACCATTTCCAGCATTTTTTTATGTCTTTATGCTACAGATTTTGTATTAAAATATAGTTGTATTATATTATGCAGACTTTCTTTACCAGCTTTCATAAAAATTGAAGATAAGTTCAAGAAATGGACACAGAATTTTATAGAATTGAACTTAATCCAGCCTCTGAGTTACAATAAAATTCAAGACCTTGTTTGCACATCCCTAAGTATAACACTTAATGTACTGTTGTAACAAGCTAGTGCTCAATTGTCTAATAGGCAGAGAATCTAATAGCTTTGCAGTTAAGGAAGACTCTGTGCTAGAAAAATGTCAGGCGAGTCTAATGAGGTTTCAGATGCTCCAGTTTATGCTGGAGTTTAATTTAAAGTTACATCGATGTTTTAACATGTTTGCTTATTCTTGAGTAAAGAGAATTCATTATTTCAATGACATAACCTCCAGACTATGTTTCATGAATTGATTTAAGATGTGCTGGTAATTTTCACAGCCTTAATGTGGAGCTGAACATCTGTAACAACATATTACTTGACTTTTATTCTCATTTAATTTTTTAAGCAAAATAAAGGGAATGTCTTTCAGAGACAGTGGACAAGTTCGTAACTTTTTCTTTACTATTTTGTTACTATTTTTAAAATAAATCTGTCTCCTTCACTGCCTCTCCCATGTCACCAGCAGAACAGTTTACAGACACTGCTCTTCAGACCAGAAATAGGAAATAAAATTTATGTTACTGAATATCACGCAAGCTGAAATACCTGGTAAACTCTTTCTGCCTAGCATGTAAATCCTTCAGAGCAAATAAGCCATATGAAGGTAAAGCGCAAACCACCCAGAAACATTAGTCAACTAGCTATCTCAACTTATTAATCACCACATCTGGAGAAACCCACATCTGTAAGCACTTAACAGAGCATTAGTAATGTCATAGTCACATTGAAAACAGACTGCAAAACCATGCACAAACCAATCTATATTGCCTTATGCATACAACTGTGGGGCTACCTACGGAGATCTTGGTTCAACCCAGGCTTTTGGGAGTGGTAGCAGTATTTTACAGGCAAGCTGAGCGCCCTTTGAAATCTACAGTATGTAGATTTTCCTTGTTCAACAGAACTCTGTGAGTTAAGTTGCAGCAGCGAGGGCTTGCTGGGTAGGAAGAGGCTCCCTTTACGGTTATTAACAAGTGGAACAGGTTCCGGGACTCCTTCAGTGGACTTGGCACCAACCAATGCATTAGTAGTTGCATTCTTGAATTGATCTGAACATTTTGGGTAACTTGATCTAGCTGCATTCTTTACTTCTAAATAATAAGAAAAAAATTTAAATTAATGTCTTACTATTAAAAATTATTTCCAACCACAGGCATGAATCACTTCTGATATTATGTGGAATCACAGACTTTAAAGCTTGAAGTATAGGTTTCTACAGCTGAAATAAAGGTTTATACCTGCAGCTTTCTTATGATTCTTTTAAATGGCTTTTTATAAAAGAATACTTATAAAAGGATTATTACACAATATTATCATCTTTAAGCGATAATCCCATCCTAGGGTAAGTGTGTCTGAGGCAACACTTATTTCCCACATGTTGATAAAGGCTTTGAGATTTACTATCTGTGGAAGATGTTTATTCCTTTGAATCTACTGAAAATTACAGGGGAGGTAGAGCACTCTGCAGCTATTAAAATAAATAAGGAACCACAGAAAAAAGTCAGGTCAACACTTCCAAATTGTGCAAACATACTTATGTAATTAAACTGACATTTAGGAACCTACGTAAAAGTTATTGCGTATTCAGAAGAGCCTAATACTGTACATTTCAGAGGTCATACATAGCACCTATGAAAAAAAAAGCTAATAAATTTGTATTTCCTAAATATGAATTTAACTTGAAAATGTGGTTCTTAGTCTTCCATATCCAATATATCAAAGCCAATTAAAAAAAAAAAAAGGCCATACTAATATCTCTAATGTCATCCTCTGTAAATAACAACAATAAAAGGTTTTGCTGGGTAAAAATATGCAGTAATAATCTTCTCCTAATGACTATATTGTAGAAAATAAAGTATATTACTGAGCCACTAAGATCTCATGCCCTGTTGTGCATTATGAGGTGAGGAGGTTAGGTGGGTAGAATTATTTCCATATATTTCAATGGTGTTAAAGTATTCATGTAGAACTTCAAATAGACAGTGGCTCCAAATTATTTGAGGAGAGTGGCATGTTTTCTGGCATCTTGGTGTAGTTTACCACCAGACAGAAACACTATCTGGTAACCAGGAAGACAGATAAATAGCATCTGGGTTTGCCATTTGTGTTTAAGCATAAAATCTGACTCTACTACCAAAAAATAAAGCAAGCTGATAATACTTGAATTACACAAGTAATATGAATGCACAGGTTCAACTAAACTGATGCCTTGCTACTACTACTATGACTGAGGTTCATAATGAATCAGTTAGAGCAGAACCAGAATCTACCTCACAATGTTATTCTGCTCTTTGCTAATAGTAGGAACATCTAAAGTGCAACATTAATAATACACATTCATAAGAGTTCACACTGATTTTAAATCACCAGAGGATGGCATATATCTTCGATTAGCAAAACTGGCACAAAAAAAGTTGTGCATCGTATTGGATACTCAAAAATGACCAATCTTACCTCAGAGTTACTGGGGGTTTGTCAAATCTTGTACTTCTGTCTTTTATATTCTTCCACTGAAACAATTTTCAGGTGATAAAATATATCTGCAGAGACCTATCTCCCTACACAAGTCACTGGTCAAGCATGTATTTAAACACTTTGAAATGCAGTTTGATTCAGTTCTATTTTTAAACTACAGACAGAACTACAGACAGTGATATTGGAAATAACCTTTATAAAACCACATCTGCATCAAAGTATCTTCACATGCAATGGCAGAAGGCCAAAATCAATTAATAACACTTATTTGCCCTCCAAGTGGGTTAAGAAACATCAAAATCTTTTTACAGTCTCTTCTGGAGATGGTTTAAGTACAAGACCTGACTATTAAGCACTAAACTTCCGTAACACTGTACATCTTACAGCGCATTCGGTGCAGACATAAGCAAGCTTTCCCAAGATTTTGTGCTTGCAGTGGCATAGCGTGAACCAGAACTGAAGTACCTTCTCTTTTGTAATGGCTTATTAGCTTGAGTTTGGCATCATATTTGATAGCATCACATGGTCCTGTTCAGGATTAAGGCAGACTGATCTGCTTAATAGAAATCCTACTTCACCTTAGTTCCAACAGTGTGGATAGGAACTGCCACTGGAAAGCAAAATATTAAACCATGGGGATAACAGACTTGCCATTTTTGGGTCAAATTACTCCTTATTTAAAACTTCTAACTACCAGCTTCATCCCATGAACTCTAATCTCCTGCCTCTGAGAAGAGCTCACCAGCTTATGACGAAAATGGAATGACTATGAAATACCTTGTTCATAGGAGAAACTTCTTTCTAGCTCCAACAGCTTATGGCTCATGTCTTTTTTCTCCATCTTAAAAAACAACGACCACAGTATAATATCTGAATAACCTATCTTTGGTAGAAATAATTATCTCTTTCTCTATTCCTCTAGCACAGTAATATATATTTTGCCCTGGAAGAGTAGAACTGTTTGGGTTTTTTTTTTTAGTCTAAATAGCCTGCCAAATTGTACATGCACACTGGGCCACAAACACAAACATGTCAGGACATATATGGAGCTGTATGTGCAAGCACACAGGTGCAATTTTGAACACATGACATTATTGTGCTCTCGGATTAAGCAGTATTGTACAGCTAGGTGAAAAACACAGGCCAACAAAATTACTTCTGCAGATATATATTATAATATGCAGAAACCAAAACAGTTATGTTTTTATAGCATCCTGTTGTTCAGCAAAGGCAGTTTCTTTTTCTTATAATTCCTTAAAAATCTGATTGGATGCTTGCATCACTTTGTGGTGGGTTGGTTTCCAAAGAAAATATATTTAGGAAACAAAGATTGCTGTTAATCATATGGAACTAAATACATCCTTACATACTGTCACTGCCTCACTAGGTTTGGCAACCAAACTGTCTGGACTCGGGTAATTTGTTGTACCACTGTGCAATGTCAAACCACAGCCTCTAAATCCACAGGAATTCTCTTCCAAGTAAGTGATGAGTTTAGCACCACCGAGTCTACTAAAAGAAAACAATTTTCTAATCATAGTTACATTAATTTTTCTTTATCTAATATGACATATGCAAATGGTCACAGGACAAGTGTGCTGCCTGCATTGTTTATTTTGCCAAATCTCATTAGAACTCTTCAGGACACTTGTCATGTAGCCATAAGGCATTATTACTGTTAACTAAGAATAGAGACACTTACTGGTCATTTTGAGAACGGTATACAATAAAGAAGTGAGTAAGAGTAGAGTAAGAGTAAGAAATTCTTTTTTTTTTGCGTAGCATTTCTTAATTGTACCCTGGGTGAACACTACCTGATTTTGGTAAATGCTGTATAGAACTTGCAGAAGATAGTTTAACAACATCAAGACAAATACAAAATAATGCTTTTATTTAATGTGAGATATGATTTATATAAAGCTATTTTGAAGCTGCATGCATTCCTATTCTTTTTCCCACCCTGAAGAACTCCCTTTCAAGCTCAATGGCTATACACTTGCCTACAGACTGCATTAGGGTATCATGCCTGTTTCTATTTCTATACATTTTATTTATTACAATGAAGATAATTTGAAATGCAATTGCAACTCCCTGAACATTTTTAAAACAACCAATGCAGTTAATTTAATGCCTATGGCAATCTCTGTTTATTCTTTGTGAGTATACATTTGCCGTAACTGAAAACAGGGCTGAGCTTTAATTTAAATGTAACAAGGCAGAATACCAGTACAGTGCTTTCAACAAAATGGCTGAAACTGGCTTCAGCATGATTTGCCTGGAAGGGAAGATGAAAATGTGTTTTAAAGGAGAAAAAATATCCTGACCCAAACCAGACATTCTAAACAACCACCACTGATACCCACCGCTCCATTCCTCCCCCATCCCTATCAGCTGCCAGGCTTTCAGCACCGTTTTTCGCCAGACACTAGCACAGTGTTTTCCTTCATAGTCAGCCATCAGCCAGAGCTGTCACTTGCAGATACTTCATTTTTGTTTCAGTCTAATTCATACTGCACCCCCTTAATCTCTGTAGTGAGTAATGCCATGTCACAGCGCAGATATGCCAGATCCAGCACTAGTAGTATCAGGAGTGTCTTCAACGGTGAAACAACCTTGGTTTGAAAAAATATTTTTATTTCTGTCCCCAACTTCACTGTTCTCTTTCTCCCAAGCCTCTGCCTAGCTGACCTCCAAAGGAGCAATCACCATTCTGCGACCTGGCATGTCTTCCACAGAGCTCAGCTTTTGTGTGGAGGGTAAAGACAAGCTGCAGCTCTGTATTATTAAATGGAAATAATCAACATGTTAATTGATTTTTTTTGCTACCAGAGTTCTTTTGATGGGAGTGGCAGTACCTCTTTCAATGACAAGCCTGTTTAGACTTTGCTACCTACCACTCTGTGAATAAGACAACTGAAAATACCCACAGCAATTCCTCCAAACTGTCAGCTACTGCTGTGATTCCACCCAGCACCCCCTGTACAAGACAACAGATTAACCATTAGGCTAGATATGTTGAAAATATACAGCTTCAACCTTTCCCCAGCTAGCTCAGAGCGATGTATAGATGATTATTTCAACCGTCAGCTGCCGCATAGACTTAAACCCCTGCACAATAACTCCTGGATTCATCTGCCCCTTGTCAAACTTGCACAGCTTTAGTTTGAGCATACATAGTGTGGCAGTTTCACTGCGGATCTAGAATAATCCAGACGGCTGCTGTCTCTTTGTTAACAGGAAGCTAAACTGATGAGTTTGTAATGCATTTCTTATCAAAGGTAGTTTCAGAAAAGAAAATGTGCCTAATCAGTTGGGGTTGGAACTTAGCAAGGTATTGAGATACGGTTTAATCAGAACATTCGTTATTTGTTGGGAAACAAAAACATTATTCATCCACTTTAAAAATCACTTTATAACAATAAACTATTTATTTTATAGATTTACCTGATTTTTTTTATTTTTTCTTCTTGGTGGTAACAGATGTAACAAAATGATTGACAAGAAATTACAATGCAATGGCTCTTGATGAGGGACAAGAATTTTAATTACAGAAAGTGCAGAGCAGTATTTGCTTGGTGTCTGAACTGGTAATTCTAATTAACCAGGACTGCTGTTTTGGTTTCTATGTGCATTACAAACTCAGGGAAATTATATATAAAGAGAAAATTATATATATAAAATTATACATATAAAGAGAAACAGATATGCTCCCATCTCTACATACTAGTACCACTAGAAAAGCAGGTGAGGCTCACTGGCTTCTGGTTGCAGTGTGTGCTATCTGAAGCAGGTAAGAAAACATCAAGATCCAAGAATGTCGAGAACACATCTCAGAACAGTTTACAAATACTGAATGATGCTTACATGAGACATGCTCTTTGAAACAGTGCAGCTAAGAAACACCACTTTTTTGATTTCTTTTCTTTCCTCCCCTCTTTTTGACCCAGGCTCACACATTTTAGCTAAAGGCTTATAAAACTGAATGACAAAAGCATTGCTCTGCTCCTATTTTCCCTCTTGGCATCCAATGCTTAAATTTTAGTCTTAATTCTCCTCTCACATAAAGGACTGAAACTCAGCTACAGATATATTCTTCACCTTTGTTTTTCCTAGAATAATGTAAAAAAATAGTCAACAGAAAATACAGAATGTTGCTAGGCTAGATCCTGTTATGCATTCCAGACAGCTGCTCTGATACTCTGAAACTTAAGCTCCTGAGCTTTTAAACATCTACCGAATGAAAGGATGACTGCAAAGGTGTTTATAAATCCAGCAAAATATTTTCATGAAGAAAGTCCAGGGTATGGTTTCACACTACTTTATTTTTAGGGGTAGAGCAACCCCCTATGGTTACTGTGGAACTGTGGCTTGTTTTGTTTTGTTTTTTTTTACTTTGCTACTCTGGTTTCATTCAAGAGCATAATTATTAAGGATGCTTTACAGATATACCAGTTGTTACCACTTCTCTATTACTATAACTTCAGCAAGCAAAGTGGTTTAAAGCTGTTCAAATTGTGGCTGGTCTAAAGGCCACTGAAGTCAGAGAAAACACAATTACTTCAGTGGACTGTAGATCAGGAGTTGCTCATATGTGTCAGGGCACAAGCTGATAAAATTGGGCAGGAAGAAAGCCTCATATACATAACATTTTACAACTGGCTTGGGCAATTTAGAGAAGAAAAGCTTCAGATTCCATAGACCTGGTTTCTTGTTCCCATATAGAAGTATACACAAATTATGACACTGTTTGTACCATAAGAACCATCTTCTCTTTCCCCTGACAAATGTGCATAGTAGAAAAAAAAGCTGCTTCATATATTTCCTAATCAAATCCTAAATTGTATTTAGATTGTCATAGAGCCACTGAACCTTGGACATCTTTGCTTAATCAGATATTACTATTCCCCATATAGTTTTGTTGATTTTTAGTCTCATTCTCCACTGCATTTTGACATCATGATTCACTCTGTAACTGTTTATTCAAGTAATTATTTTGTTATTTAAGAAGTGTCAAAAGAAAAGTTAAAATACCCCCACATCAGAGGCCTATTTTACCTCTGTCCATTTAATTGTCCAACTGACTTGCACTCATACAGAATACCACTTGGGTAAAGTGGTTAAGATTGTAGCAAGGTAGGTGCTGGTCTCATCTCCCTAGTAACAAATGATAGGATGATAGGAAATGGCCTCAAACTGTGCCAGAGGAGGTTTAGATTGGATGTTAGAAGAAACTTCTTCACAGAAAGGTTTCTCAAACACTGGAATAAGCTCCCAGGGGAGGTAGCTGAATCTCCATTCCTGGAGGTGTTTAAAGGACATAGAGATGCAGTACTAAGGCATGTAGTTTTGCACCAGACTTGGCAGAGTTAGGTAACAGTTGGACTCAAGGATCTTAACAGTCTTTCCCAACAGAAACAATTCCATGATTCTATGAAAGTAAAGTATAGAAAAGAGTGACGAAAGGGAGATGTGGCTAAATTGCAGAACTTGAAACAGAACATGGTCTGTGTTCATGGGTGTAAAATATCCAGACAAACATCAAAGTGAATTGATATTTATCTTTTGAGAGTGCACTCTGGAGAATAAGGAAGCTCAAAATTTCTCATCAGGTATTGCAAGTGTAAATAGTCTCAGAGTTAAATTTTAAATTTTGTTATTTGATTATGGCAAGCTCTTCTGCTGTCTGAACACAATGGAAGAGCAACAGGAAAATGTTACCTGTGTGTCAAAAAAAGAGATGCTCTGGCCTTGTATGTCATACTGCGTCACAAGCAGCTATGAACTCCAATTCTAGACCTCTAGCTGCTGCATCTAGCAGAAGCAAAGTACAAAAGGATTGCTCAATGCCACATTAACTTTTAAATACACTACCTGATGATCCCATGGCTACAGAGAACTGGTAATCTCTTGACTTAAGTTCTACTGCTGATCTGTCACACAGCCTTGGGGTGCTTATTGCCTCAAGAGAGGATTTTGAAACCAGCTGTAAGGGATACCAAGAAAGAAGCTGCAGTAACAGTGAGGGTTGACTGTAGTTACATAGGTCTGCCAAACTGCAGGAGGCATCTGTCCTATTTCCAGAAAGTAAGGGAAGTTTCCCCTTTGTGACTGAATACACTCACAATCCACTAAAGCAGTGGAGACAAAAGATATTTTTGAAAGGCAGCTCATCATTGTGCCAGTTAAGTGGGAAAATATACAAAACCTAGAACTAAAGGAAAAAGCACAGGAGACCTTAGTGATTGCTCTGCTCCTTGGGATTTGAAATCTTGTACTCCTCCTCAGGAAGAGCAAGTACTTCAGCCCATGGGAAAGAGATAAGTTATATGCTGACTTCTTTGGAGTAGAACTACAGAAATCTCAGCTAGGTCTTGCTGTAACTTTCCTTCCTGAGAACACTGGGAAGTGTATATTTCTGCCTGTAGAAATCTAATTAGAATTATTAATTTGTTTTACAGTTCAAAGTGCCAATTTGTCTCAATATATCAAAGATACACATTTCCAGTGTCATTCTAACCTGAGCATTCTGAAACTTTAAACTGAAATAATATTTTATCTACCCTGCTCAAGTTTAAACATAAATTTGTGATAAAAGTGTTTTCATTAACACATTTCCTGAAGAAGACACACTAGGTCCCCACGCTCATTTCCCTACCAGCACAGCATTATTGAGGAAGGAACAGATTTTTATAAACTTCTTATAAATCTAGAGGACTTCTAAGATTTAGTACTTTAATTCTTCCTCCGCTTCCTCGTGAATTGTCTTGATTCTGAAACACACAATCCAGAAGACATTACACAGTCTGGGGGTTTGGGGTATTGTTTTTGTTTGCTTGGGGTTTTTTTCTGTGTGGCTAATATATCACCAATAAATTCTAATTTAAAAAAAAAAATATATTTTTAAACTTCAAACTTCTCTACCATTTAATATCTTTGCCCTTTTGGCTGTTGTTTACCTTTGTAAAAAAACCAAACCAAACCAAACCAAAAGGATAGAAGTATCTGTGTCTCTGAACAAGAAGAACTGAAATCCTGACATTTTACTCTGGCTTTCTTGTAGCTGGTCTTATCCAATTTTCATACACATCAGGGAGAAACTTCCATTTATTAAATTTTAATAGGATCAGGCACAGTGATTCTCAATACTCTTTCAGGTTCAGCTGTAATATTTTCTGTAGTACTCCTTCCTGGATGGAAGTCTCCACACAACTGTTACCTGTGAGGTTATAATACCATCACCATGTAAACTCTAAAAAGCTGAGCATGTCTGCAAACACACTGTTTTTACATACAAGAGGTTACACTGTATATACCTATTTGGAACATCTCCACACAATCAAAATGAGTCATCTGAAATATTAGAAACTTGGGATGCTTTTTAAATAAAATTGTTTCCTCACAAAAGCAATACATAAGGAAGTTTTTGGAGGCTTTTTAGTCACCACTTACTTCTAATACAGCACCACCACCTGCTGGTTACACAGGGCTTCAAGCCCCAGCGCTGTTTTCTCTCTTCAAATCTATTCATAACTATAGAATAGTAGTTCTCAGCTGCTTTTACACACAGAAATGTTATTGCCAGAAGATGGATTTTTAGCACATTGTTTGCAGTTTAACAATACTGTTACCTGAAGTATGGCTTTCATAAAGGCAAGGAATATTAATTGTTGTTAAACCAGTTCTCTTATGCAAAGTACTGGAAGTCACAGGGTAAATATCCAAATTAATCAAATAGATTGAACCTGTTGTATTTAAAAAGCTGTTATTACACGTTGGTTTTATCATTTACAGATATAGAGTTAAATACACTTCACAATGCTATAAAGTCAGTTTGTTTTTTTCTGAAGTGCTGCCTACTTTAGTAAATTCTACGATGTACTCCATTCTTGGAAAGCTCTGGTTTTCTCTGAATAGATGTATCAAAAAATCCAATAACACCTGGTAAGTATATTAATATTTAAAAAATCTCCAAAGCACCAACCAAAACCAACCAAGGTAAAAATAACTAAGATTAAATCTATAAAATAGTACAAATAGCAATAGCAAAAATGGAGATAGAACATAATTCACTGCTATGGAAAATTAGGGAAGCACAACACATAATTTCTAGCTAAACAGTGGCAAAACAAAGGAAGTAAACCAATATCATATTAATTATTTACAAAAAAAGGATTGGAAATTTGATGTCTACTCCTGACTGTAGCTGCAAAAGAACCCACAAAAGAATGAATACTTACATCTCTGCCAAAGCAATCGGTAGTTTGGCTGAAATCTATTGCTATGAGGAAGCAAGGGTTGGCAATATCGTAAGAGTTGAAAATAAAGCGTATGATAAGAAATACAACCACAATAACTAATAACTAACGTTACAACAGTGTTTTAGTTTCTAACAGATAGTGTACTCTAAAGGACGGATATATTTAGCAAGGTTCATACTTGTTGAATTAAATCAAAATAGGATCAAAATACTGCCACACAAATTTTTTTCAGAAACACCTGTTATAAATTCCCTCTAATTTCTCTAATACTATAAAATACTGCATTGATAACAGTGCAGAAGTCAGGGCTGAACTATTCAGAGTTATTGTGAGAGGCATCTCACATTCTCATCATGTAAATCAAACTGTAAAAGCATACAGAGTAACAGCAGAGAAAGCCAATGATACTGAATCTACCAAAATAAACTCAGCCAGCTTTTAAAAAAATAAAGTTAAATACTATTTTTTTTTTTCATTTTATTTTTCATTTTGTTACTAAAGCTACACACGGATTTCAAGCTTGCTTAGTTCACAACGAGGATCACAACCAGTGATGGCTTTGGAATGAAAACTTCATCTGAGGTAAATGCATTTCACTAACCAAATCCTGACAAGTATGTGGACATTACCAGAGACAGCAATGGTAGCCTAACAAGCAGCACCCTGTCAGTACATAATGCACTGAAATAAGAAAATTTTGGAGAGAAACCTTCCACTGTGGAATTGGCCACTAAGGTTATTTAGTTGTGTCCTGCAGAACACTTTGTGTGCCCAGTGTTATACCAGGGAAATAATTTATACTATGTGAGTATAGAATTAAATATAGAAGATGTCCAGTTTCAAAGCAGGTAGCATCATAAGAAGAAAGACTGATAGAAGAAATGGAAAAGAAAATTCTCCAGGAAACAACTGAACTGCCAGTATTCCTGCTAAAATTATCACACCAAATTCACAATGAGGTCCACGATCACCTGGAGGAGGAGTAACTCTCTCCAACAAAGAAAAAAATTATATATAAGGTTTCATAAGATTTGCAGGTCAGTTACTCCACTGAAAGTAACTTTATCAACCACAAATGCCACAGGAAGTCAATATATCTGGAAGTAGTAATGCTGCCAGATGTTTTAAGAGTCAGATACTGAAAGCATCCAGAAATCCAATGCTCGGGGGACACTGACAAGAAAGTCATCTTCCAAAAGTGAATTGCTTGGAGTTCTACCTCTAAGGATTTTACTTTGTCCTGTTTGAGGAGAAAGAAGAGGGCAGACAAAAGACTCATATGCTAAAGTCAGATTAAAAACAAATGCATATTTTTACATATTTTATATTTCTCACAGGCAGAACTCAAGGATACTGCTGAAGAAATCTGTGGTACCCAAGGGATAACTTCAGGATATTTTTCCAGGAGTCTGTGGGGCTTTACTGTTGAGGCTGAATATATAAGTGTAAAGCTAAAATTCTTGCATTCCCTCAAGCTATGATTTTAGATGCAGAACAAGAGCTTATCTATTTTACAGAAGAAATATTAGTAAAACTAAATGAATGAGCTGCAGCATTCAAAGATTCCATCAGGCACTCAAGAAGGCCATTAAGTTTGATCAGCTACTAAATGTGAAAACACTAGAAATGCAGAGTACACAATTTCATTGAAGTAGGAGATAGTATCTTCAGAATTTATTCAGAAAATAAAGGGGAAAAAATAAGTTCCACAGATCAGGCTACCATAATAATAATAATGTGGTGGCAATCACAAGGGAGATCTAAAACAAAAATTAAACTAATCTCATGCTTGAAAAGAGACAAAATTAGGTGTAGGGAATCCTAAGAATGGCAGAGTATATATAATAATTGCATATTGAAGTGCACAGATGCGGCACAGAATTCATATTACATAAATCAACATACAAAAAGATCTGGTGCCAATGGGTTAAAAGAATGCCAGTTCCTGCCCTTAGAGAATTCCAGACTGAGGTAATATTAGAAAAAATTTAGACTACATGAGCACAGATCCTTGATTTGAGTGTTCCCTGTCCCTGCAAACAGTGGCTTTACTTCTCTTCCTGATGTAATCAAAGGATTTTGCTGAGTCATATAACTCTTCAAAGCGTAAGATGCTTTTAAGTTGAACTACCTGTATGGAAGGATCCTGTTTACTAGCTAGGATTACATTACTGATTACAGTCTCTGCAGATCCCTGAATTATGATTATTACCACAGAATCTGTGCTCAGACATATGAAAAGACTATCCCAAGTTTACTGTCCACTCATCTTTGTCTGAATAATTAAATCAGTAGGGTATATCTTATTACCCAATCAATATATACACATTAAAAGTATTTGGGATTTTTTCTTAATTTTTCCATCAAAAATTCTTCTATGGAACATAAGATCCGGGTGCAAAAAACCTAGCTTTTAAGAATTATGGAAAATTTTAAACTTTTATCAAATAAGAAAGGATTTAATTTTTAGCAGATGATTTTTTTTTCATAAAATGAAACCAAAATTACATTTGAATTTATCAATTTAGACAAAGTATAGTTTGTCAACAATTAAAATTGAATTTGAATGGCACTCTGAAAAGGTGCAGCCTCACAGAATAGGATAAATATTTTTTCTGTGGCATACCAAAAGCAGGTCTTAGCATCCAAGACATAGTAAAATGTATTTTGGTATTGTATTGCTTATCTTGACATTAGGCAGTTTACTGACTTTGTTTAGAACCAAGTAAAAATGAGGTATTTCATATGAAAAATAACACATGATACAAAAATTACTATGAGACCAGTTTCAGTATTAGTGAGAAACACTACAAAGCTATCTGACAATTTGGGAGATGTTTCCCATATGTCGGAAAAAACAGAATATAGTGGAAGCCAGAAAAGCACATCCTATTCTTTCCAGAAGTTAATCTCTCTACTTTTCACCCTTCTGCTGCTTCCTTATGTGAATTATATTTAATTTTCACATCTGCAACTCCAAATAAATACTGTATCACTTCTTTGTTGCTGCCCATCTTGTAGCCTGACCAGAGAGAACCTGTCAGTCCCTGCATCTTTTGGCAGATCAGGGATAACTGCAGTAAAGCATTGTGATAGTTTTAGGCTATGCCTTCAAAATTTTTACACAGATCTTGAACAGAAAGTGGTAAAATGTAAATAAATCACAAAATAATGATAGTTCTAAACAATCCCATTGAAGAGATAAGGGACTTAAACTAATTGTACAAACTCAATTTCATACTTCTCTCATTCTCAGGCTCTGCTTCTGCTGGCTTCTGCTTGACCTTGGCTGCATTGTTTTAGCTAAGTTCTAAGTTATCTGCTTCATCTCTTGTCCCTTTGTGTACAAGGGTGCAAGGCAGGGGCAGGGAGGGAGAAGCTATTAGCTTTCCCTGGGCTTTGACCAGGGAGGTCCTTGTGCTGTTCATTAATTGTAAATACCTGTAAATATTGTAAGTACTGTATATTTTGTACACATTCACTGCATTTCATTATAGACTGTAGTTTTGCTTGTAAATACAGCTTTCATTTGCTTCCAACTGAGCTGGTCCGGCAAATTTAATGTTGGGGAAATTTTTCAACCCACCACAAGGATGAATGAAAAAAATCACTGGACAAAGGCCTGTTAATGAAACATGCTATCAGTTTGCAACTCCATTTTACCTCACGTTACTCATGGAACAGGAATAACCATCATCTTTACATTAGGCTCAAAACCTGGAATTGCTTTTACTTTCAGAAGAATCCTAGTTCTATTAGCTGATGGCACTTTATCAGCTAGGCAAGTGTTTATCTTGACTGCTAAATTGTTGTCTGTGTTGAACAACTTCTATTTCCACTAGAAATCCAAGCAGTATGTCCTATACAGGATTATGCAAGAACTAGAGAAGAGGGGCTAGTTGTAGAATAATTCATCCACATTGGTACATGGTACACCTACTAGTCCACTGAGCAAGGGCTTGCTCAAGAACAGAACCTCCAATTCTTGTTGCCTGTCTTCCTCCACAGTACAGATATGATGATGTAAAATCTCTCTTCATATTGTCAGACATGCTATGTCAGGCAACACACAACACCACCGAGTTAGAGAGTGAAAATAATGTCACAAACATGAGAACGGAGAAAGCAACATGCTTAGTGCAAGCAAAATCTTTTATGCAAGAATGAACAAAGGAAATTGCATGACAAAGATCAAAGGCGCTATAATGATTTTTTGGATTTCCTTCAGCAGTTCTTCACAGTAAACAAGGTCTGCATTCCTGTAAAAGTTTAGAAGCAGCTAACACCTGCTGATGACTTTTTAAATGTTTTTTGCCCCCTGAAGTCTGGAAGCAGCCAAACAGAAGCTATTCATGTCCTCCTAGATAGTATCCCCTTTCAGAACCTCCGTAAATTAGAGTAGCAAGGCAGTTCTGGTAATTTCCCCATTCCTCTTTTATAGCATGTACACATTTCACTTTTCTCCTTGCTGTGTATCTATGACCTCCTTCAGAAAACAAACCTCTGCAAGGGAATCGCTACATCAAAGGACAGCTGGGCTTACATTCACTACTTCAAAATGTAAGGATCTCAAAGCACAAAACATAACAATCTATTGAGAATACAACAGCCTCAGTCTCTGGATGGAAAAAGAACTATAGTAAGTCAGTGGCACAGTCAAGACTGAGATCTTTGCCTTTTGCCATCTTCTTTGTATTTGCCTGCATCAATTTCCAGTCAAACTAAAATGTCTACATTAATTAATTTTAAACCACATGACACTGGCCACTTCTTACACAGCAATAATGTTTTTTCCACCCTTCCTTTTTAGAGTAATCGTACTGTGCTAACAAAATCTGATTGGTATCAGTGAAGCATGTGTGTGAGGTAGCATACAGTATGTTTCCTAAAGTCATTGATAATAATTGAATCACAGCATTACAGACTTCAGTAATATGCAAAATATCACAAATTTATTATTGTATTATATAAAAAGGAATGCTAACAGAAGCTGGTGATTAGTCTCAAACAGTAGAAGTACAACTAAACTTTAAAGTATTTAAGAACTTCCACACTACAGTAAATTCATCTATGACTTCTTACAAATGAAGTCATCTGTTAGTCATCTGTTCAACTCCCTCCTATCTACCGTAACCTCAGTCAAAGCAATGATACAGGATGGTTGCTTGTTCAGTGACACTTCAAGAACCACATACAGAGCTACATAACAACAACCTCCTCTTTTCATGTAGCACATAAAAATTTTATGAGGTTACGTATCCTGCCATGTACAAGTACCTGGAAAGTTTCTAGGTACACGGTAGAAAGTACAATGACCCAGAAAAATGGGTCTTGCAAGGAACTTCCAGCTTCCAGGCTGGGGGCTGGATCACCCTGTGGACCTACATGGAACCTGATAACATCTGAAGATCTCTGGTTCAAATTCAATGGTTGCACCTGCTTGAGGTAAGCCTTAGGTTGGTTGCCTCTGGTTCCAGTTCTAGAAGTATGAATCATGTAATATGACATTAGTGGTAACATTACAGCTTATGTGATTATTTACCTGACTAAATCTATGCATATATTAACTATGCTAAGGATCTCACTGGAATAATTGGATGGTGGAAACACTGCTTGATTTTTTCCTTCATTCTCCTGTTTTTATACCAAAATGAATCAAAAGCAGTAACAGTCTCATTCATAACAAGCTGAGCACATTTAAATTTTATTCTATTTGTTTAATATAAACTGCATTCTACTTTATATGTTGATACTATATTGTAGACTGGTATATATTTTGATAAGAATCTCCTTCTATACATTACAATAACTTCAGATCACACAAAATGTAGAAAACGTAGGCCAGAGGACTTCTTTTTCTATGAATGGGAGGGCGAATATTCCAAATCAGTGAACCTATTCTTCCCTGAATTATAAAAGGAGCCAAGCAGTAAGGATATCATGTGAAAAAAATATTATAATACAAGAGTATAAGAAGTACATGCTTTATGGATTAACTGTTCATTTTAATTTGGAAGCAATTTGAAAAGAACACGAACTACACATCAAAGTGTATCTATGATTAGCATGAGCTGATAGCTTTCTGCTGTTATTGGTTCAGTATTAATTTGAGACCTTGCCCAATAACATCAACACAAATTAGCTAAGACTCAAAACGGCAATCAGCTTCAGGGACCTATCCTGAAAAGTGGTGCTAACAACTTCCCAGCATCAATGAGCTTCTCAATCCTGCAGCTGTTTTTAAAAGCTTCCTCCCAAAGGCATATTTAGAACTGAATTAAATGCAACTTTGAGTTAATTAACATTTTAAATGATAATGAATACAATGTAGATTCATAGAAAGCATTTACATTGTGTTATAAAACTGATAAAAATTTAATAACTCTTTGTTAATAAGTTATGTCTCTCCAGACCCATAAAGCCTAAGGCAGTCGGTGCTGTAGTCTAGGGTCTAATCCAGGTTCCTAATGCCGGTGGTATAAAGAAGCAGAAGACTGACTTGACACTTGACATTTGCTCTAAGCCGGCTCTGGATCAAGCCACTGCTTGTTCATAAATACTTTATTTCATATAGTAAAGGTCAGAATTTGGGCTCAAGGCAGGACTATGACAGAAATGCTCAAGCTGAAACCGAGCCAGCTCTGGCATCTGTCGCTTGAAATAGCTTGGAAACAGTAAAGAAGGAGACCTAACCGGCTAGCATCTGTCCCACACCAAGGAGGTAACAGAAGAATCTGCTGCCTGGTGGTAAGAAAATGTCATGGTGAGTTTCCTGACAACCAGCCACACTCAGGAACTAAAAATGCAAACATAATTTCCATGTCACCTTGCATAAGACCCTCTGCTAAATTCACTCCACAGGATGCAGACAGCATCGTTTCTAGCTTGTCCCCATCAAAGCAAGCCACTCACTAGTCTCTTCTCTGTGACCCTGGTAAGAATCATTACTCAACATAAAGGCCTAAAGGAATTACAGGCAGTCTTTCCCACCTTCACAATTCTTCAGAAGATTTTCTGCTAAACTTAGCAGTGCCTCTATTCCATGGTGATGTGAGAATTCCTATCCTTGTTACAGACATTGCAAACTGGGCAGAGCTCCCTTTAATCAACCTAGTGTTACATGCTGCATCATACAACTCACATGGAAAGACATACGCTTCATTATTTATATTTTCTAGTCATGAGTAATGAGTCAGATTGTCTCACTTTTACCATTCTATCATCTGAAAAGGAACAGCTTGGTTTGGGAGGATTGTTTTGTTTTTATTCTACTCTTACATTTCTACATCTATATTCATCTATACAATCACATGGTAGCCAAAAGAAAGTTAAAATTTTAGCAGCACTCACATTCTTTTAAAACAAAGAAGAATGAAAGGAATTAATTTTTTGAGTGTTAGAGCCAAACTAAGTCATCTGTTGTAAAGTACCCATTTTTCATGTTAATGTTCCCCCTTCTGTAATTAATATTGTTTACTCAGCATTTGAAAAAGAAATACTGAAGTCCAGTGCATTCAATGTAGACAGAAAATATTGTGGAATAGATACTTAGAGCCTCAAGAGGGCATATACCAGCCCATTCCGATCACTGCTTCTATCTCGTATCAGCAATACAGAAAAACATACACAGCTGCATGAAGGAGAGGATCACCTGAAGGTCTGCACATTAAGGCAGACAAATCAAAGGGTCGGTTCAGTGAAACCACTGTTCCAGCAAGCAGTTCTTGAATGCTAGTTAAGACTGTGATTGCAGATACTGAGTCAGTCCATCCTGTTTTCTTTAGAGAAAATGCCTACATATGACATTTGTATGATTGCAAAAATGAGAGGAACATTGGAAGAAAGTAGCTAAGGCAGAATTTTAAATATAAACTACACTTGAAAGGGGAAGACTAATGAAGAGATTTTCATTCTTACAAAAGCAGATTTTATGGAGTCTGGCTTCTGACTTGCCAGTACCACAGGGTATGGAGATGTCTGAAAATACGGCAGATCTGAAAATCTGGCATGATCTGAAAATATGGCATGTACAAACACTGATTTCTTATCAGTGGCTACACCATAAGGACCTCTATAGAAGAGTGCAGGAATCTCCTGCATTGGTATTTTATTTTTCAGTTGTTCCATTGCCTGGTTTTATATGATTCAAAACTCCTTTGTCCAGTTTTGGTTATAACAGCTTTCTTGACAATAGTTCATTCTGAGAAGGTGGGTAAGGATTGTTAGTTTTCTTCACTCATTACTCAGTAGCAACACTTATATTAAGATGTATGTGCCCGAGTCTCTTCCAGCTCTCCTGGATTTTTATTTTAACTGAGTTATCTAAAATACTATTTTCTCTTCAAAATTAAATACTAAAACATGTTTACATTATTTTCAATAATTTGAAATGGGACACATGCAGTATTGAGAGGTACTTAGAAGAAAGGTCATAGCCACACCAGTCCTTAGAAACACAGCCCTGGATACATGGGAACTGATGTAACAAGTGAAAACCTGTCACTCTAAAAGAAAGAACAATATTTGAAACTAGTTTTAAAAATATGAGTATATCACCCACAGTGTGTTCCATGTGTTTCTTTATATTGCTATGGCTCTGAATAAAAATCAGGCTACACAACATACTGCTGTATCATCCTCCAGTATACTGAGGTGGCGCCATTCCATAGAAATGAGCTGTAAAAAACATAACAATCTGATTTTAATTACTTATGAACTTATGATGTCATGCCTGAGAGGCAACATCTGGTTTTGCCTTCCAAGCAGACCCCATTGCTTATTTACTTCTTTAATGTCTTTTTCCTCAAAACATTAAAGGTGTGCAATTGGCTTTTTGTGCAGGACAGAGATGAGACAGTATGACCGCAGGGGGATAGATGGGTTATATTAAAGAGAAAAGTTTTTATGCAGCATATACAAAAGTAAGAATCACAAAGCAAATGTTCTCCAACCCTCCTGTGGCCAGAGCAGAATTCTCACAGATCAGAAAAGGTGTGCAGTAGGAGAAAGCAACAGTAGTACCCCAACACTTCATATTCAGAGTATTACATATAAAAAGTAAATGGGATCACATTTATAGCTGGTTTAAGAATCTCAAAGTCTCTAATCATCACAAGGTGGTATACATATCCTGTAAAAGGGAAACCATTGTTGCTAAAGAGTGAACAGAAAATTCTAGCACTGAAACTTATCCTTTGACAGGGCATATAAAGGCCCTCCTGCATCTTAGCTCATCCATAAAAGAAAGTATTACTGTCCTGGCTACTACAGCAGGTCTAGGGAAGTCATAGGTTAGTTTTATTCCATAGAAAGGCTCTTGCATTCTAGGAAGAAATAAAGGCTATCTTTTTAGCCAGTAGTTTAGGAATCAAGGACTTAATAGTCAATTCATTTAGAAAACCCCAAGCATAATTACACCACTGATGAGTGTAAAATACACTGACCAATGTGCATGCTATGTGTTCTCCCTATCTAAACCAGTATGTGACATGTCATTTCAACTTGCATTATAGAATTCAGGTTTTTAAGTTGTAAAGACAGTTCACATTGCCCTAAATAGCACAGGCTGAAACACATTGAAAGAAACTAGTTTTTCTTGACCTAACTTGTTAAACCACATTGCCAGACGTAAATTCAGCACAGTGTACCAACCTTGGCTCAACTGCTGTCCTTATTCGAGCTACTCAAAATGTTCATCTGATCTTGCAGAATGTGATTTTTCAGTCCTTTCAGAAAGACTCAGCAGCTAACTAGTCTGTTCAGCACAAACCAAATGATAGCACTAGAAGGCCACATGGGATATATGTTTCTAATCTGGGCTTGGCACATAGTACATGTGCTATTTTCACAAGTTCAGCTTGTCTTAGCATTGTGTTTCTTTCCACATAAGATGGGTAGGAGTTTAGGCTGAACCCTGCATTCAAAATAGAGTGACAACTAGTCTTTTTTTGTCTCTGGAGATTCCTTACACTCACTAATGTCAGTCTTCACACAGACTACCAGAACATGCCAAAACATGTTTTCTCACTGGCTGAATTAGAAATGCCTGGGCCTAGTTTCAAGAATGTCCTGGAAAATGCAGATTCCCATGGCAATGGGCACAGCAACAAGTTTAGAAAAGGGTTTTCTTTTGGAACGTGACCTTTGATGTTCCTGAGAAGCACAGGCATATGGTGATACAAAACCGAAGAAATTAAATGGTTCAGGTTAAGATTCTGTCTGTATCAATTAATCATTTGCATAGCAATCCCCAAGATTTGGAACAGACCTAAGCAGAAACATCACACTTATTAGTAATATAATTTCACTGAATAAACCACCCCAGGTTTTTCAACAGCTAAGTGCCTCTCTTCATTCTAATTTGCTAGAGTCTCCAGTGCAAAAAATGCTTGGACCATTTGTCTACTGTTTTGTAGCAATCTAAACCTAAAAAAAAATTTAGACCCACAAAAAAATTTAAATTCTATCTCCTTACTTTTTTTTCCCCTCAGACAACAGCCTATAAACTTGAAAGCTATTTTAATATGATTGTATTAAATCAAAATATGATTTTCATTTGCTGGAAGTACAGGCAACAATGTAGCAGAGGAACTCATTCACAGTGAAAAATACACTCCACTGTTACTTTCTCTACAGACTACACAATTAGTACACTAAATCATGTGTACACCATTAAGCACGTAAATTTGTATAACCTACTTGACATCAGATTCATATAAACAGCATTCATTTTTACAAAAGCTACTGATTGTTTCAAGTTTCATACAAAGGTTTGTGATTTTATTTACCTTGGGGGAAAAAAAAAAAGCCTAATTTTATATACCAAGAGGGGGAAAAAAAAGAAAAAAAAAGAAAGGAAAGAAAGAAAGAAATGCATTAAGCAATTGTAGAAGGAAACCAACCCAACTGGGGCACCACGACCAAAGCAAGCTCTGTAATAGTATAATGACCTTTAATGAGTGTCTGGGGAAACAATACAGTCCTAGCATAAAAGACAAAGGGCAAAACCCATCATGGCTCCACTGACACTAATTCAAAATGATTCTCAGAACAACTGAAGAATGTAAGAGAGGTAATCTGATCCACCAATCTGACCTCACTTTGATTCTGGGGCCCTGCTGCTGCCATTTCTAATTGTCAAACACTCTACATTTCACATCTGCCCATATTTAATGAAAAGCTGACTCTCACCACCATTCTTTGAGTTAACTAGCTCTGTCAAGATGGGCATCATACGACCCCTGTGAGCTGCAAAGAAAACACACTGATTTCTATTGAAGCCCTGCCAGTGAAATGTTGCATGTGTGTATATATATATTAATTGGAAAAGAAAGGCTTATGCTGCTTTGCAAAGAGTGTGAATTGGTATTGATTTTTGTACTTATTATTAACAAAGGTGACTACTCTCACAAGGGGAAGAGTGAGATCCCTTTTGATTTGATAGAGTGATGAAAGGGGGAAAAGGCCTTTGAAAGACAGGATACTAACATTACGCAAAGCTGTCAATATCACTTATATTTCAAAATATAACATGGATCTAATGTGTTTCCCAAAAGTATTGTTTTTGGTGGAAATAATACAATTATTGCTGGAGGTTTTTGGCTCACAAGACAACACAATCACGAATGTTTACTTTATATGCCTCTATAGTCTTAAGTGAACTTGAAAGTCACGGTAAACCTACAAATTATGGCTTTGCTTTCCTCACCAAACAGTGCTAACAGCAGAAATTTTACCCATTTTAAGGGACATATTCATTTAGCCTGGTCTGGTTGCTGTTAACACCAGTGCCAGGATCTGAAGACATACTCTGTGCAATAGCCACTAGATGCAAACTATACCAGGCACTGTGTACAGAGGCTGTTATTGTAAGTAACACTGTCTGCTGTAATTCTCAATCCAGGAAGGTTTCTTTTTCACTTTTCTTAACAAAATAAGTTTTGCTATGTTTTACTTTGACAAAGGATACACTTTATTATTTAATCTTTAAAGCATAAAAACTCCTTGAACTAAGAGTAGGACTTAAAACTGAGAGCTATCTTCCCTGAGGTGATGTGTGATTTGCAATCAAGTAGATAAAAATCAAGGACAATCAGAGTGCTCATACACATATATTGAAAGAAGATTTCTAGTAAAATCTCTAAGAAATTATATTTTTAATGACATTTTATTGACAGCCTTCAGACAAAAAAAAGGCTAACAAAAATCATCATATTAAATGCTCCACATATGTGTCTGGAAAAATAGTTCAAATGTCAAAAGTCATTCACCGTTTGGACAATACACCGCAATACACATACGGTATCAAAAGATAACCAGATGCATCATCTACTAACTATATTATACTCCTAGCAGCAAAAGGCATTTTTATCTGTGATAACTTGTAATGTGGACACACTTCCTGATCAAAACTTATAGATGAATCTGAACAATTTTAGAGTTTTTCTGTACCATTTCATTAGGTAAAGGAATATAGCTCTTCTGCCAAGTCATAGTTTTGCCTACTGTGAACGTCCAAAGAGGATCAGAAAGTGGGAAAAAAGAAATTAAAAATCACCATTTATTTTTTTAACAATCTTCTTCAGTTGTCATCACACTGACAACACAAGCTTTGTAAACCCCACCATTTGCCCAATAAATTAATGGCTACACAGATTGTTTTAAGTTCTCTGTCTCCTCCCTCTCAACTCTGATCTTTCAAAAGAGGTTCTGCAACACATTCCAGAATGGTACTGTCCTATGGAACAGATTCTACAGTTAATTTCAAAAAGTTTGCATCAGGAAGTTTGCATGAGGCTAGTCCTTCTAAAATGGCACAAGTATGACCATTTTTATGAAGGTATTTGTGGTTTCAGTATTAGATGGAAGGTTCTGCTTTATAGAGAACATTGCAAACAAAAATAAAGATCATGTAGAACAGAATTCCAGCTGCTACAGTTCAGTTACTGACTTGTATCCTGCATATTTATTCACTCTCTAATGCATGCTGCTCTAGTGCCAGAACTATTAAAGCTGTCTGCTTAGCACCAGTCTTAGCTTTAGACATAGGCCTGTCCCTCCACTGAAGCACTTATTGTTTAATTAATGACAATTTATATTTTATGCTGCACTACTAAAAGTTCTTGCATGCTATTGCAAGAGTATGCCCCATAAAGAGCATACTAAGCAAAATTGTGAATTACATTTTTTTGTATTAAAAAATAAATGAAAACAGAAATATAAAAACAGAGCTGGATTCAAATTTGGGTTTGACTTATTAAAAAAGCATCAGCCCAGTAAAACTCACAGAATTACAATGTACGACACAAGACGGGGATGATATCACAGACATCACAGACATGGAACAGCATGTGTTGGTGTTAAAACTTACAGGCACGTAAACTGGTGGAGCAATCATTAACAGAGACAGAAGAAAGTGGGAAGGCTCTCTCAAGGGTGTCCATGTTACTATGTACACTGCCTGACATGCAAGAGCAGTCACGCTCACAGCGTCCGCAATCAAAACAACATGCCAGTTTCATTCTCTTGTAGATGGACATCTTGGCTATAACCATGTGTTGGATGGGAGGAGAGGAAGAGCAGCAGGTTAATGGCAAGGTTATATACATAACAAGGCAGCTGGAAGGTAATTTAAGGGATTTAATACAGGCCTTAGTTTATGTTAACAGTCTTGACCCAGGAAAAAAAATGCAATTAAATTATTGATACCACTTTGGCTGTACATTAAAAGTAGGGCAAAAGATAAATTGCTCTTTATTTCTGTTCAGTCTTACAGGGTGACCGCAGACATGGGCAAGAATTACTGTTTATAGTCAAGTATTTGGATCAAAAAAGAACACGATAAAAGTCGAAAATCCTCAGAATATATTTTTTCCCTTGGCACAATTAATACTACCAGGCTAAAATGAAAAGAAAAATCTGAAGTTGCTAATTTGTTAAGGTATTTTTGGTCTATCCTGCTTCCTGTGAAAAATAATAACTTTAATGTGTGTGTGTATATATATATATATATACATGTATGTATGCATGTATGCACACACAAAAACACACATACACATGTATTCTGATATACACACTCACACACATATATACATTATACACATACATATGTATATATACATATATAAAAATATGTATTTCTCTGTATTAAACTGTGCCAGGGAATATTTTATTGCAACAAATTACACATTACTAATGAGTTACAAGATGCTAGTAAAATTTTCTGAAAGATTTACTTTCTTTATATTATATCTTCAGGAATTCAAATTGAGTCTTGACAGAGTACCAAAATTTGTCCATATAAGAGACACACCAGTATGGTAAATATGCTTGACATTAAAATCAGTTCACAAATAAGGCATCACCAAAAGCACATACAGCATTGGTCCACTGAAACATGCTGAACCAATCACTGGCATGTTTTCTGCTCTGCATTGAAAGGTAGATCAAGAACCAAATAGCTGAATATAGAATTAGGGGCTAATCCCCAAAGAAATCACAGGCTAAGCTAGAACATTTATACCAATCAGTCAACCAAATGCCCTTGCCATGTATTCTAGAAATATACATCATCCTATTTTATGAATGTCTGTGCAATTACTATTGTACAATTTTGTATGCTACCCAAATCACGGGTATGCTTCAGCCTGAGGAAATGCAAAGGCCATTTAGATCGTTTCACATGTGGCACTGAACCAACACTTTTGGTAATGGTTTAGATTGAACTGACTCAATTATACTAAAAACAAAACAGAACACGGACAGGCAAAAACAAAACCTTAAAAGCAAATGCAGAAAAAAGGTAATGTTTCTCTGGCCTGTACCTTCCATTTAGGATGGCATTTTTGCATTATAGCAATAGCATTAAATTCAGAATAATTTATCTTATTTTTTTCCAGTTTCTTAATGCCACAGTCACCTGTGAAGAAGGATTGAAATCACTCAAATGGGTCAAGTCCTGTTCTAAGGCCTTGATGACTTGCCATACAGTATACTTGTCAAGCAAGGGTAACATTATGATTGTGGAAAACAGGCATTGAGGGAGATGAATGAGTGATCTCTTCAGCAGCGACTCCATTCCTCTAAAACTTTGCCCACATGACTAATGTCATGTTCCTTTAGCATCCTAGAAGAGTTATCTTACAGCTGTTCAGAAAGTCATCATGCAGCATCAGGCTTGTTCATTGCATTGTACATCATTCCTCAGAGCTTGGCTTTTAGTAAGAAGGTTTCCACTGCAGCTTTTGATGCATAAACATTCAAAGTACATAAAAAATTCAAAACAGCATTTGTTTTCCCATGGTTTCCCTCTGTCTAACTCTTCCCAACACATTCTTTAAAATTGAAAAGTTGGGCAGGAAAAGGAAAATGAAGTATGTTACTAAAAATATGGAAGTCTTTCCATTATGCCTATTATATTATTTTCACTTTAATGAAATGAAAAGGGGAAAAAAAAAAAAAAAAAGGCATCTTTGAGACATACTAACAATAGATGAGGTAAAAGGCAGGCCCATTTTCTTACAATTATAGCTGTTTTGAAGGACTTTGTATAACCATATGCTGTAGCAAAACACACTGCTCAGAACTTCTCAACTGCTATGTCACTGGTTAGTAACAGTCCCTGGCTTTCATTTACTTGCAGCCATATCTTGTAAACAGTCAATAACAGGATAGGACATATTTACGAAAATTAAAAGAAATCATCCTTAAGGACAAAGACAGTTGGGAAAGAAAACTTTTTGTACCATTTTCATGAGATTTTAACCAATGAAGTGGGAAATTTAAGCCCTTCTGTTCAACAGGGAAAGGACTCCGTGGTGCCTCTCAAAAGCAATGCCCTTTCAGGGACTGTTTTTAACTATTATTATCAGTAGTTCTGGAGATCATGCATCACATATTGTATTTCACATAATTAACATGCAGGAAACAGGCTTGGACCTGGAAATATAAGTAGCAGAAAGGACTTGCAATAAGGTTTTCAACCAGTATATAAGCAACTGCATATCAGAGCAATACATTTGAGAAAGAAAACATGCTTTGACTATTCATTCCTTTTGTACAGTCATTGTTACATTCATACCAAAATACAATACTTATTTTCTTTCAAATAAAACAAAAAATGGATTATTAGTAGGGATGACTAGTGACAAGATCAGACAGACAGTAATGGTTTTAAATGGTACAGCCACACATACACCATTTCCTATAAAACTTCAAAAAACATTGACAAAAAATGGAAATCAGCAGAAAGACAAGGGGACCTTAAGAACAGCCTCTGGGTGGGTGTTAAATTCTTTTGACACCTGTAGCACCTAAGAATCAACTACTTTCTATTCATAGAAATGTTATGGATTTTGAATAGAACTGTTATTTGCAACTAGTGAAAATGCCAGTTGGGACATAAAGGAAATTACTTCCCTATTTTCAACTGAATAATGAATGGACATGAATAACACATCCTTCTATTTGGCATGATTACAATCCCAAAGCATTTATAATATGAATTAGTAAAAATATAATGGGAAATTATCATGGACAAGGAAATCAGACTACTTAATTTACCGACAAAACAAGGTATTTTTTGCTGAAAGTTTTCTTAGGCCCTCCGTTATTCTAATAAGGAAGGAATGTGCTTTAGATGTCTAAGCTAGGAAAAAACTTTGCTTTCTGATATCAAAACCTCAAAAAGTTCAGTAGAAATTTCTAGATTGTCTGCATCTGAGGTGTTACTTAGAGTCCACAAACAGTAATGGGAAATATTTCCAGCTGCAAAAATAAGCAAAGGAAACTGTAGATTATTCTCTACCTAAGATGTCAAGGAATAGCTCCCTTTTTTCTTTTGTTTTTAAAGCAAGCAGAACAAAGTATCCGTTCAACTTTGCTGGGCTTTTATTTTGTTGTTGCTGTTTTGCTGTTGTTATGTGTGGGCTTTAAAAAATTTTTAGACCAATCCTCTTACTCCACTCAGCTCCATAGCATTTCTTGTGACCCTCAACAGTAACAAAAAGTAGATCTACGAGGACATCTAGTGGGTCTCTATGAGATAACAGCTGGCGAAGAAACTCATGTTTCTAAACCGGCATAAGGCAGAAAAAGGTCCCACCTCACTTAAGAATTGAAATGCCTACAGTGTCATTTCAATTCATCAGGTTCTCATGATTCACGCTGTAAGTAAAACAGCAGCATTAAAGGACGACTAGACTGATCTGATCGCCTTGTAGCAATGCTGGTTTGCATCATGAGACTGAAATATTGAAAGGACTTTCCGCAGCACAGTCTCAGTTTCCTGAAAAATACAGCAGCATATCTTAAACCATTTGTGAGAATTTATTTTCTCTTAACACAACTGGTAAAGCTATCTCACCATTATTTAGTTTTCACAGAATGACTTCAAGACCATAAGGACAGTTTGTTCACCACCTTGCAATTTTTGCAATCAAAGGCAACTCATGACTATTTTGCTGGAATTCATACAGTTCTTTGTCAAAACTGTAGAAACAGCAGATGAACTGAGTGGACATTTTGCCCTATTTTAGTAGCTGTAAGATTTACTCGCAAGTTTTGAAGCAATGGCAAATTTATAGACCAATTCATTTTAAATTTCAAATCTGATTATGCCCTTAAAGAAGACTCTCAGCCAGTGTACTATCAAAGCTAACTGTACTCCTAAACAAATTGAAGCTATTGGGGAAATGGAAAAAAAAACAACGAAACACCTAAGGCAAACCATATGGCCTTTTGTTTTCTAATACTCTCTCAGAATGAAGAGCTCTTATTTGTTGATGTATTATTGTTTAATTTCTCTGGACCAGAAAAACCTCAGCATAGAAACATGTTTTTAAGAAAAACATTGCTTCAAATAAATCCACATTACTTCTAGTATTTTGTCTCAAAGTCAATGGAATTCCTCATTTTATCTATAGAAATTAATTCCTTTCTGGTGTATTACTTGGTACTGATTCTTATCATCTTGACCTGTTTCACAATCTTCTGTGCTGCCCTGTGTTTCTGCCGTGTCATTCTATTGTCTGAAAATAGATCTTTGGACACATTCCTCTTCACTCTTTGTATCCTTTCTACCAGAAGAGCATCTCACTCTTTCAGGGTAGTTTGCCAACACCACAATAAGTTAAATAGTAAATAATGACAACGAATCATAAACTGAGAGTATCTGGTGTAATAGTGAAAAAGTCTCATCACTTATTTAGAACAGCTGCAGATGTATGGTATGGTTAGTAGCCTCAGTCTGGTACAGTAATGCCTCACTGTGGCTATGAAATATTTGACCCCTCGTGCTGTTTGAAAGAACAAACCCCTGTAATACCAACACTGCCTTATAACCAGCAGATTTCTTTGCAGTGCTTGTGTTTCTAAGCAGAAAATTCTTTCCATATCCCAAAAGCTGTTTTAATTTAAATTAACAGGACTGTACACACTAACTGTCTGACAAGAGCCTTCATAGATTCTGCACATTTAAAAGTTGTATGACTCAGATTGATATGAAGTGGTCTATAAAGTTCATATTCTATATATAATAATAATAATGTAAAATGTTACAGTTTAGGTGCTGAAAAGTCAGTGTGGCTCTACTCATCTAACAAATTTCAAAGAAAGCAAGCTGAGGAAAACAATCATTGCGGCTTATTTCATGTTGAAAATATCTGCAGGTTTATACATTAAAAGTTAGCCACAAATCTAATTCTGGCTTTCCCCTAATCTCCTTTTTTGCCAATGAGGAGAAAGGAGTTAGAGAAGGACAGCAGAAGACTGTTGTGCTGTGCTTTTTGTGTCAGCTATGCAATGGAGCAGACAAGCTACAAAAAAAACCTGAACACGGATCTCACAATGAATTGCACCTAACCCAGTAATGGTGCCAGCTTAACTGATACTCCTAAAAATTCTTGAGATATCTCTGGAATAATTTAAAGGAAATACTATTGCCGAGATATAACTTTGAAATAGGGATTAAAAAATATGGTTGTGGAAAAAAGGGGTCAAAAAGGCATAAGAGGGGAAAACTGCTGTATTTTCTTCAACGTCACCCTAATGTCCATGGGTGTAAACGATGAGAAACTTGTGGGTATGACGTCACTGCTACATGCAACATAAATAAAGAAAAGAACCAAAAACTGAACAAAAATACTCTCTGCTAGAGAAAGACAGGTTGGACCGCACTCTGGGCTACAGGGAACCCATTTTTACTCACAATAGATCACTATCAGTGTGCAGTTAAAATATAGTAGGGGCCGTGTTCCAAGGCAGCAAGAGGAAAAATAAATCAAAAGTTTGTCAATTGTCATAGATTTCAAGAAATTCCTTCAAACAAATCAATGTACATATGATATGTCCCCTCTGGGGTTCAACCCCCACCGCTCACAGCAAGCAGTCACTGGAAAAAATATAGAGAGAATTAGACCATAGCTGTTGCACAAAGTGAAAGAAACAGTAGGAGGAGATCATCCAGTTTAGAGATTTTATCACAACATGGTTGCATTTTATATAAATATATACATGTATTTGGCCCCTTGTTGCAAAAACTGTAGTTAAATGGAATAAGAAAGAGACTGGAAACATTTAAAAAAATATTAACAATCTGTGAATAAAATTTCCACATAAGCATTTCCCCAGACAATGTGACATCAGCATTCATAGGTTATTCAGGGAGTATGATGGGTAAGGAGAAAGAGATGGCAAAGAAACTGCAAAAGGAAACCAAGGTTACAATTATCACTAGCCTCATGGAAAAGTACTGATCTGCCCTGAATTATTAATATTAGGCCTAACAGGTTTGAACAAATGGCTATGTTTAGACTCCAACATAACCACAAGCTAATCTTCAGACACTCTCTAAATTGATGTGCAACCTCAGATGCATTATTAAAGAATGCAGTTTTCAAGTGTCACAGGAAGATGCATTAATTAATGCCACCATAATTAAGTTTTCCATGTAAAGATGTTCTTTCACATTTAATTCACCTGAATGTGTCAATATGTTTACATACCAACCTTTCAGTTCATCTTACACATTTTCCACATTCAGCTGCTTCTAATTACTATGCTACTTGGTAATTAAAAGGTATCTATCATATAGGACTACATATATGCATGTGTAACTATTTGCAGTGTCTTTGAAAATCAAATTGAAATACTATCTGTTGACAGATCAGTTGACAGTTTCCTAATTCAGCAGGGAAGGAGTTTTCTTAATTTATGCTTTGTTTTGGTTAACTGCATTTTTAAGCCCCATGATTTGCGTAGCTTACAGATGGATAACACAGTAAAGATTTTCCAAAAGTGATTAGTGATTGGAAAGCTAAAACTAAGACATTTTATGTGAATAGCAGACTGCAGCAAAATCAGGTCCATAAAAAAGATCTCAAGGCTGGCACCAAAATTTGAGAGACAAAAATGAACTAACTACTGTTGAAATTTTTCATTTACATTTTTTGCCCACTGACAGAACTGTAAAAGCAAAGCGATTGTATTATTCCTAACAATTGTGAGCACGTTCCTCAATGAAAGATGTTCTCAGTGGTACTGAGAGTTGCCAGCTATGATGGTACCTGTGACCATGCATGTGTGTGTTTGTGTGTGTGTGTGTGTGTAGGAAAGTAGACGGGAGTGGGCAGATGAGGGAAGAGGGAAGAGGGCAGATGAAGGGAGAGGGAAGACAATAAGGGGAAATTTAAGATTTTATTCTCACTGACCAGTTTTTTCTTTTTCAACTTACTCAGAGGATTCTCTCCTTAATGAGAAGTGCCCTCCTTCAGTGCTCACTGCAGCAGCTCTAAGAGCTTTCTTCTGCTGCCTCACTAACTCCATCAGTCTTCCTTTTTCCAACACTCTAATTTACTGGACTGATACATGTGACCATGCCATTTGGGACATTTCCTTGTGCTACACGTAGAAGCTGTCTCTCTCACCTCTCCATGGCCCTACTGCTGATATCCATTGTCTTCACTGTCCCAAAGGATAGTATTTTCTCCCTGGTTTTCTAGTACTGAGGAAGTAACATTGATTCTCACTGATGTATAATAAAAGTTTCTTGCCTTTTATACTGTGAATTCCTGATTCTTATCTGCTAAGAGGTTTCATTGAAAAATGTAGGTCTCATACTAAAATTAGAAATCTTTGAGAACTGTTTTCATACAGCATGTGTAAAAAGCATGCACTACATGAAGGAGGCATAGAGAAGACAATACAAATAAAATATGTCTTAAAAAAAACCCAAAAAATTTAACAGATAACTTATTTAACCATTGAGCAAAGATTTGGGTGTGTAGGTTACTTTTAACTAAGAAACCTCCACAATTAGATATAACTAGCATTAATTCTTCAGATTTTGGTAGCTTTGGATCATAATGAAGGTTTTAATGAAGAGTGGTGTGAAATGTAGTGTAAGGACTTCAGAAATGCAAATGGTACTTACTATGCTACTGTGTATTTATTTCTTAGTTTTTCTTACCACCATGTAAACATATGTACAGATACACTTTAAAATGAACACTACATGAAGAGCAGAGGGAGTGATAGAAATATTACTTACGCCGTTTGCAGCCACATTTTTTTATCCTTTTGGGATCAGTGATGTCATCATGACAGGCCTTGCAGTAAAAAAATGCCCTAGAGAGACAGAATGGAAAAACTGACACATTTCTTAATACATATAAATGAAATTAGTCCCACATTTCCTCTTGTTGCAGTGCCAAATTAATGAAACATGCCAGCATTAATTTCCTTTAATCTCTGAAAACACTTAAAGATTGAAAGTACAAAATATTTGCTGCAAGAACATTAATTTCAAATGTAAGACTCCAAATTAGTGTTTCTTTTAATATACTTCTATTTAAAATGTAATTGGGAGAAGGGATGATAATTATGACACAGTGTATCAGTTAATTTGTCTTTTATCTTAGAAAAAAGAGCATCCAATGAATATTGTTGCCAATATATATTTGTTCTTATCAGACATATCAGATTTTATTTTATTTTTTTAAAGACTGTCTAGCAGCCTGGGCCAATTTTTCATCGTGGTCACAAGCAGGACTTCATTATGAATAAAATGAGAGACTGCAATGTGACAGTAACATTAGATATGCTATCTACATAAACCCAAACCAAAGCAGAAAGGGAAAATCTACTCAAAATACATTCCTAAAGGAATAAATAAATGAAAGAACTGAAATAATCTTGATTCAAACTAGGGGTTTTTTGTCCTTGGTATCTAAATAAAGAAGAATCCTCTTGGTTTTGGAGTGACAGCCAAGATTTCAAACAAAATCACACAATTAGCAAGGTGAACCATTTAGAGCTCTACTCCTGCTATCAAATGGCTTGCCACTAGGTGAACCAAAAGGAGAACTAAGGAAGTAAAAAAGGGTAAACATTTGATTTTAAAGTATGATTAAAACAGAATTTCAATTTAATAAACCGCCATTGGACTGCCCACAGGAAAGGTTAATCATGCCTGTCAAGATAACGAATCACGTAGGGCTGCTGTGACAGATTTCATGAGGATCACCAAGCTAGCCCCTAGCTGGACAGTTAGTTTACGAGGATTCTTGCTGGTGTAACAAATTATACATACTTTTTAACCTGCTGAAATTTCCCTGTACTTATCCATAATCAAGATATGTCAGCTCAATGCCTATCTTCCCAAGCCCCTCTCATTGCAGGCTTCTCAATATAAATTGGCCTTAAGAACCAAAACTGCCACTATGCAGCCACCCATGGATTTTGGCAGCAGTACTGGATGGTTGGATTGCAACAACAGTAGGGAGGTTGCTGGAACAGAACAATTTGTAGTCCAAAATATAAAAAATAAAAATAATAATAATACACAGCCTCTGAATAAGCACAGCCTTTGGTAGTTCAGCTAGAATGACTGCTACCAATTCTTTTTAGATTAATTAGTGTCCCTCCCAGGTATAACTATATTATATATATTATTTCAGGCTGGATGTTAAGAAAAAGTTCTATACAGAGAGAGTGATTGCCCATTGGAATGGGCTGCCAGGGGAGGTGGTGGAGTCGCCATCATTGGAGGTTTTCAGGAGAAGACTTGATGGGGTGCTTGGTGCCGTGGGTTAGTTGTTTAGGTGGTGTTGAATTGGTTGATGGGTTGGACGCGATGATCTTGAGGGTCTTTTCCAACCTGGTTTATTCTATGTATTCTATGTAAAAGTAATGTTCAGAAATACAAACTAGATACCTAATTCAAATAGTTATCTAAATTATTTTCATATCTGAAGAATAGCCCTGGTAATGAAGTGGTCCGTCAGGAGGAAAGTCTAGCATATGAGATATGCACCAGAGAATACAAATTTAAATTTGCAGAAAGACCTCATTGAATATTACTAATATTTCTAAAATCAAAATGGTATGTTAGCTACTAGCAGAAGATATAAATCCTAGTTGTAACAAACTTAATTTTGCTAATAAGCTCTGAAGAAGATTACTGTTTCAGACTGTGAAACTGTCTTACTATTTCAAGGAAGCAGAATGTAAAATGAGAAAGCCTTTTCTGAGCTATTTGCAAACTTTTCTGTGAAAAAAAACCCTGGACTTAGAATCATAGAATTGTTTTGTTTGGAGAAGACTTTTGATCACCAAGGTCAACCATTATCTAATTTGGTTACCAAGTCTGGTGTTAAACCACGTCCTTCAGCACCACATGTATGCATCTTTCAACATCTCCAGGGATGGGGATTAAACCACCTCCCTAGGGGGGGGTTTATTCCAATGTCTGAGAACCCTTTCAGTGAAGTTACTTTTAATACCCAACCTAGACCTCTCCTGGCACAACTTGACACCATTTCCTCTCACCCTTGTTACTTAGGAGAAGAGACAGGCATTCACCTCACTACAACTGTGATGAAGAGGTTATTAATTTATGAATATGAAATATGAATTATGTGGATATTATTATTTAAAATACTAATAACCGATGAACCACTATTTTATATACATGTTCTAGTGAACCATTGTGAAATACATCCCATAAGTGCTTTAGTATTTATAATTAGGACTCAATCGGAATATTTACAGAATTACTTTGTATTTAAATAACGAAGGGTGCAATTCCATCGCATGTCCACCAGATGGCGACTCGATGGGACATTGGTGGCTGCTAACTATATACAGAGATACTCCAATGTGTATCAGAGGGTTGGACTGGAAAGATTATGCTGGTAGACGTGGGTGCTTTGAACTGAACGTTACTGGGTGGAAAGCACGTGGAAGATACACTACGTCTTTTGCTTGTACCGAGGTTAGGTTCCGGCAGACTACTGTCTCCAGGCTGATTCCTAGCTGGGTGCATTTACCACAACAACCTCCTTTTAGGTAGTTGTAAACAATGTAGGGAGTTAGTTGTCTTCAAAATCTCCTTCCACCAAAAAGAAAACAAATATTCTCCAAGGAAATGAGAAAAAAAGTTATTTTTTTCAAACCATGAGTTGTCATCAAGACATAAACAAGAAGGAGAAAACTATCTTCAATTATTACAACTTCTTCCCAGTTCAGCCGTAAGGCCCTTCTGTTCAATAAGAATTCACTGTCACTAACATTCCCTCAAACTTCATGACATGAATTGGATATAGACAATTTCTACAGATCGTGCTTCTGAAGTCCACAGCAGGGCAAACATCCTAAAAACTACCCTATGTGCAAAGTCAGAAGAAGTTATTACTGTAATATAATTATCCTTCTATATGACTGGGTTGAATTAAGTGAATTTGAAGCATGTGGATTTCTGATGTTAAATACTGAAAGAATAATAAAGATGTCATTCCTACAGCCTGTATTCTATTTAAACACTCAACATTTTACATGAAGCTATTTAGCTAGGCATAATTATTGCTAGGTACAATTGTTTCTATTGTTCTAAAAATGTAAAAGTAATTCTAGCAAGAAGAGCAATTGAGGATTGCATGTTATATTTTATTCTGGAATATATATTTGATAAATACGAGTAGAGTAATTTACCTCCATTAGGGTGTAACACAAACCAAGTATAACTACATTTGAGTTTGAGGTAAATTTTACTTTTATTTAAAAAACCCTTTTTCCCCCACTCAAAATAAGCCCAATTTTAGAGTATTTTGCTGACTCTGATTCATAACTCAAAAAGGTGAAATTAAGACTTTAAATAATTGGCTTTGTTAGTTGAAACACACATGATAATCATTTGCTTTGTCCAGAACAGCTAAGAAATGTGGTAAAGGCAGGCAGCATGTTTCTAAACAAAGCCTTCTGCAGAAACCAAAGTGAATCAGGAATTTTGTTTCACCTTGCTATTAGATAAAACATGCTAGATGAATATGTATAAAATTTCTCTAAATATATTAATAATAGAAAATATGTCCTCGTTAAAAATTATATGTCAGGTAATTTTTACTTACAGTATGAAATTATTTCATAGGACAGTGTAAAATATCTTATAAATAATAATGTAAAACCCCTAGCATCTCAGTAAAAGAATGTGAAGACAGTTCTGTATTCACATGGAGTTCTGCATTCTCTCACTGGAGAAAAGCACCAGAGAGGAAAAGAACTATATGCTGAAAGGCAGCAATACCTGAGGCAGTGCTGGATGCAAATAATCCAAAGATGATGTTAGAAATAAGAGAGGACAGCAGCATTGCTGTGCTGGTCACTATTTCAGTTATTTAATGAAAAAAGAAATCAAGTTTTCAGTGATTTCACTGTTTTGAGACTTTGACTTTCTTTAAATATTTGTAGCAAATATGCTTTGCTTATATACTATTTTCACTGTGATTTAATGATTAAAAAATTAAGTTACAATTTGAATATTTTATTCCAAAACAGGATTTAGCTAAATCAAGGAAAATATTAAGTAAAAATCAGATTCTGGTAGTATGCCTTACAATAAAAACACAAATCATGAGGAAGCACTCAGCTGCAAACATTCCTTCTGTTCTTTTTTTAATGAATCTTACCCACATTGAATAATTACTTCTTTTAAAAATTACTTTCTCACATTGCTCTTTTATTCCATTTGAGCATATTATAATCCTAACAAGTGTATACAAGTTTGGTCCTACACTGTATAGCACAAATACCACTTTCATTCAACCCAAATCTAATACAAACAACTCAAAGAAACTCCGGAGTTGTTTACAATGGTTGGGATTGCTGTAGCTTGATTTTTTATTATGAAGCCATAGAGTATGTAGTTCCAATAAGGAAAAATTACAATTATTATTATTCTGCTAATGCAGTTATGGAATGACTACAGTAGCTTGCTCACAGCAAATATTTGCTAATGTCTAAATAGGAATTACTCTAAATGTGAAACTCAGAAAAAACCTGACATATCTGTCCCTCTCCAATTCCATTGATACAAATTAATCACAGAGAAATTAGATCAAAATGGTCTACATTTTCGATCCAGGTTCAGGAAAAAAAAAATTTCTCTTCACATTTACTGTAAAATTATTTTGTTTCCCTGATATTTGGGACTGTAGTTAAGAAAATGGCATGCACATATGGTTGGTTCAGTAGAGCATCAGCTCAATTTCCCCTAAGAATCTTTAAATAGATAATAACGAAAATTAGGTGATGTGTTTACATCTGATGGAAAAGCAGAAATCAAATATACTATGTTTAAATTTAAAGATAAAAAGATATGTTTTACCTTTTTACTTCTTTGGCATCACTTGCAATGAAGAATCCTAAAGTACCTTCTTGAATCTTGACATGGTTTCCAGGATTGATTAATATACTGCTCAGTGAAACAAGAACAAAAACAACAGACCATAAGTTTAAGTTACTTTTAACTGAATGTTCCAAAATATCTTATTTGAATCTGTTATAGGGGACCCACTACTTAGGAAAAGCTGCAAAGGAATTTCAAACCATTCTTTCTTGAAATTTCTAATCAAATAGCAAGTTTACATCCTTTTTACAAAAACTTCAGTTTGAGACAGTCACATGCCTCTGCCTATAATCACATCATTTAAGTGTTTACATCTGTTTTGTTATGTTTTTACATTAAATATAGACTATACAAAATAACAAAGACTCTCTAAAACATGATGCGTGAACCTGAGCATTTCAGCATTCTTGCTCTGTTATACAAAGTGGTGAGAAATTCACAGCATGTTGTAAAGGGAAGAATCAGCCACCACCTCTTAATAAGAACAAAAAATAATTTATGAAACTAAACCCTTTGATGCAATTTTTTGCCAATTTCTAGTGAAATATAATGTTAATGGGACCCCTATCTGAACATATAATGTTATTGTTTAAAATAATAAATGCACACATACACTCAAGGGGAATGGTACAAGACAACCAGTCATGACAGCTGAAAAAACATAAAATGAATAGAAAATTTTCAAAGCACTGCTGTGTAGCCATCAAAGAACAAAAATAACCCACCCACGCTGACAGAATAGCCTCATCTAAATTTGATGAAGGAAATCATAAACTGCTACCAAAAAGTGAGGTACTCCATGTCTCTCTATGAAATAAGATTTTTATTTTCATAAAAATGTAACAATATATTTTAGGTGAGGCACTTGGAAAAGTACCCAGTTAAATATGAATATACAGCTAGATGTAAATAAATTCTTCAATAGATTTTATTAATGTGTAATACAACTAAGCTTTAGACTTGGTAAAACTTAACAATGCTTGTCAAAAGTTCTCTGGTTTTAATCTTTTATGAAAGCTTAGCCTTTGTAAGTCCAAATGTAGTAATCAGACACATATGCATTTTATAGTAAATAAAGTCTACCAGCTATTTAAATGCTTGTGGATTTGGCCCAAATTTGGGGAAATATATATGCAAAAATAAGCACATTTCTGAACAGACATACGTTACTAAAATTTGAAAGCCAAAAGTCTTTCATGTTATTGTTAGGAGGGAATAGTTCTCAGCACATATCTCATTCAAGGTGTTATTTATCATCTATATATTATTAATAAATTAGTGTGTCAAAACAAATCTACCTGAAAGCTTTATAAGCACATTGTTTTGTTTGATTACACACCCCCATGAGGCCCTATGGAAAGAATATGCACGCTGAAAAATAAAGTGCTCCCGAGTTAAGAATTTAAAGGCTGGTCATGCAGCCATAATTTAGCCCCCATCAAGTAGACACTATGAAATACTTCCTAATTCAATGCCCGCAAAACTACTTTTTTTCTCACAATCTGCAACTTCATACAGTGGTATTTTATGGTTACTATTCAAGGTATGGCTTCTTGTATTTAATTTTTCTTTACATCAGTACCAGATTTTTCTTCTGTGTTTTTTTGCCGTGTCCAAACAGATTCACAAAGCCTTTCTGTCCAAACCTTTTATCATGTCTGCAACTGCTCCATGTTTCAGTCTCCACTGAAAATGTGGAGACTTTCTTCTTCCCTGTCTGATAGTACTTAATTTGCTACTATACTGAAAAATGATTTGTTAAACTCAAAAATATTCTACAGATGCTAGTCTCATTTATTTCTACTACACTGGGCTTTCTAAAATACAGTCTCATACTATGGTTTGGGTTGGGTGTTTTTCTTAGGTACAAATGGCTCCTGCCCTTATTTCATTATTTGTCCTTACTCACAGAATTACTACAGCTTTTCAGTGAAACCGGATGAACGCTTTTCTTTAATCAGAATCACCTTTCCCCCATCCCTTCCCCCCACCCTTCTTGAATACAGATAAAACATATGTGAACAGTCAAAAATCCTACTAAATGTACTTAAACTCCACATCTGAGGTAACCACTGGATATGTGATGTTGACTCCCCCTCACAGAACTTGAAATTTTACAAAGAAATGAACAAATGAAGCAGCTCTTTTAAGAGGCAGTGAACACAATCTCAAATCAGAAGTAAATGGTTTCATTTAAGATGTAATATATTGTGAGCATGATTTTGTATCTCAAGGTTTTCTGAGACACATGAAATTAATTCAGATGGGTCAGTGCAGAGATTTTATTTTTTGTCAGATTTTATACTTCATTCACATAGGCTTATTTTCACAAATACAAAGTACTTATTGCCACAAAATATGGATGTGGTCACAGTATGACCTAAGCAGCAAAATCTTCTGTTGGGAACAGAAATTAATTTGCCCCATCACTGCTACTGGCAGAGTTACAGCAAATGCTCATAAAGCTTTGGGTATATATACACACTGATACTTAAGTAGAGTAAAAGCATGAGTAATTACTACTGAGCCTATATGGATTTATTAAATATGCTGCTTAATAAAGCAGCCATTGAATTATTTCTTACGAGACCTGCAGTGTCGTTAGCTAAAGTTACGCTTTGATAAGCACTCACTCTAATATGTACAGCAAGGGAAACATTTCAAATTAAAAGAATTAAATACTGAGAACAAAAGAGGACAGATAAAAATAAAATGGGCTTATGAGCATACCATGAAGAATGTATGCATCGGTTACTTAGATACACATGTATCCATTTAAGCAGTTCATGAAAATATGAATATATATATATCCCCACAGTTGAGAAGATAAGCATGTGGCAAAATAAATCAGTGTTTTAAGAGAGAAAGCTTCAACTAATGACTCATTTTTATGCATCTCCAAGGCTGGGGAGTTTTGCAGATATAGGAACTTGTAGGAAAAGGGAAACAAGGACTTAAACTCATTATGTTTAATAACAATATATATAGATAACCCAAATGCACTCTGTGCCACACATTGGAAAAAATGTTGTTCAAATTGACATCCCTGACTTTTCTAAGTATATCTTTTCAGCATAAAATAGCAAGGAAGGCCAAATATTTTCAACTCTCCTAAGATTTCTGATAAAAATTTATATTTTTTTCCTATATTTCTAGTTTAAGTTACCTCAGAAACTAACATAGTAATAGCAAGCTCAAAAAACTTTTCATTATAATTTCCTTAACAGTTCCAGTTCCAGAAAAAAAATTCCTCAGGACAAAGCTTTTCATGACAGAGGTCACATGTCACTGCAAATAAATCATTATCTCTTGCTTCTTCACATATGAACATTTAGAATACATGGCAATTACTGCCATATGAATAATGTGTTTAAAAGGAATTTAATATACTTCACCAGCATCAACTTAAGAGAAGCCAGTTCCATTAGTCTATGATAATACGACAATTTTGAAGCCACTTCTGAACAGAATATGCAGTTTGAAAATCTCCACTTTACACTTATGTGACATCTAGCAAATGTTAGTCTGTTTGCTAAACAAGATTTGTATGGTGACTACAAGCAAGATCACACATCTAAGAATAATAAAAACGTCACACATCAAAAAAAACATAGAAATTACCCTTAAATTTGGTTCTATTCTCAGGCATCAATGAATAAATCACAGAATGTTTCGGGTTGGAAGGGACCTTTAAAGATCATCCAGTTCCAACCTAGACAGGAATATTTTACACCAGAACGGATTGCTCAAAGCTACATCCAACCCAATCTTGAACTCTTAAAGCTCAGGAAATAATCAGGAACAACAGTATCTATACAGTTGAAACTGAATTCCCAGAGTGAATGACATACTAGCAGGTGGAGCACAAATGGAAATTGATGCACATTTGACATACACAGTTTAAAAAAAAAAAAAAGGGCAAAATAAAAGAAAAACAAAACAATCAAATGCAACCGTGACAATTCTAAATAAGGGCTTCAAGATCTCTTTCATTGTCCAGGGAAAACTTACAATAGGATATTATGTCAGTGGAGAACAGAGATCTGTTAGCATCTCTGACAGCGTTAATTTTGTTCTGTTTAGACATTGGATAGATTATATATTTCTGATGTTTTAAGTATACATATTACAGCCAGTAAAATAAAATACATATTTGCTGTTAAGCAATTATTATTTTACCTGAAACTGGCCCAGAATATGAGCATTGCTCAATACCTTTTTGGTAGTGTATGGCTGGCTGATTGGCTGCATAATACAACAATATTATGACTTAGATAAATACCATATTAAGTCTTCCTTTAAAGCGTTAGAAGTGAGTTAAATTTTTTTATTACTAATTGCAGGTTTTTTGTGTTTTGATGAACTTAAAGACATTTGATGGAGAACCTGACAGTTGGAAGTTTGAACTGTAGAGCAACTCATCAACACAGTTTGGGGCAGGACTAATTCCCTCCAACTAGTTATTTTCTACTCATTTCTGCTATTAGGTAGTTTGTATTTGGCTTTTGCTTTCAAATGTCATACATATTGGACTCAAAATATTTTTCTTGGGTTGAAACAGCTTTAGAAGCTTTGAAGGCTAATATCTTTTTCATGCTATTAGAATATATAAACCACTTAAAAATATTTTTTCAGTATAAAAAAAAAATCAGTAGGACACAAAAAATATTTTGTGTATCTTCCTATAGTACTGAGCTATCTTCTATGTGAGTCAATATTGCAGACACAACCAATCAGCTTCAGCACCTGAATCACCGTTACACTGTAGGTGTGTACTGGTCAGCCACTTCCTAAGTGATCTGGCTCTGCAATTAGCTTTGCCCAGCTTGAAAGTGAGTAGGCTTCCATTACTGCTGAAGTTGTAAATGTACAGATCTTTGAACTCTTAATCTAGTGTGGTTTAGCATTTATACAGTAGATTACTATCAGGTTTGTGTAATTGTCAGTCTTCTCTTAGAGAAAAACAGGGTTCTTATCAGGATGGTAAAGGTGCAGTGAAGGTCTTAAAACTGCTGACAAAGGCATGTGGCGATGACCAGCTAGTATAACAGAAAACAATGAATGGTTAACAATATATTAACACACTGTAGGAAGACTGACAAATGGAAAATAAGGTCAATCTGTGGAGACTTACATTTGAAGAATCTTTTAAAGAACTTTCTTTGTCAACAGGCTCATTTTTGTATTATTTTTGTTTGTTCTTACTTTGAAAGTTACATTTTACAAAGCACTAAAGGTGGGATTCAGCTCATCTGTCTCAGAATGGAAAGTGCTTTCAAGAAATTTCTCTCTCTTCCCTTGCAATCATGGTCTAAGTTTGGATAACTGAAAGGATATTAGACATCTAATGTTGAGATGGATAAAAATTAGGTGAGATGAATCCCATTATCAGTGACCAACTTAACATCCCTGCATCAAAGAAAGTTGATTCAGTAAAACTCCCTCCATTTTCCTTTATTTCTCAGATTTATGGCTAGCTTTATAACTGTCATCATCCTTATGTTAAAAAAAAAAAAAAAAAAAGACCAATTGTTGAATTAAATGTAACACAAATGATAAAATTTTGACTAAACAAATGACTAAAGCTGCGATAACTCTGCTTTAAACCTTGTGGTAGATGTACTGTACCATTCCCCACGTGACTTAAACAGCAGCAATATCATCTTGCAATAAGGAAGATAAAATATTATTTAATTGCTATTAATACATTATGTCAAACAGGACTATGTGGTGTTATTGACTATAGCCACCACATTTTAAAATAAAACCAACTATTGTTTCCCCCCATGCCCAGATGAAATGCACTACTATAAGCATAATTGACTCTTAAAATGTACCATGTCCTTCACACAGCTAGAGAATTAGAATCACAAAATTAGCTTGAGACAATATTTTTTGCTTCAAGGTATATTTTGAGGTAAGAGTATAAGGGTAGCTGCACAAATCCCACAGTGGGAGTTGTGTGCATACCAGCTTCTCACTGATTGTAACTCTAAAGCATTGCGTCTTTCTTCTGGGCTCTATCATTGGCATTAATTCAGATCCACATTGCTCTACACACAAAAATCCAGTAAGACAATAAAAAGAGTACAAGGCAAAAGACACAGTGCACATTACATGCTACAGGATATTAAAGCTTAATTCCTATAAGCATATAAAAGGTTGCTCCCAGGAGTTAAGTTCTCTACAACATCAACTACAAAGTCATGATCTACAGGACATACGTGAGGTATTTTATTGGGGCATAGTCCAAACTAGTTCAATGGTGCTGGCAAATTAAATACATTTTGAAACAATGAAATTATTCCTTCTGATTCCAGAAGTACAATGAAGCAGCATAATGTATTTTATTCTGGGAGCAAGCAACTTCACTTGGTACAACACTTCCTCATACTGCTCATCATGCCAGCATTAACATGCCTTCACCACAAGATAATATATACTTAAAAGCAAGAAGCAAAGTAGATGTGCAACAACTACAGATCCTTGAAGATGTTAAGTGTTGCAGTAACTTCTCTGCAGTTGGATCATATCAATAATGCCAAGCTGACAGGAAGCCACCTCTCTTTTCACACATCTACCCAGAAACCACAGGAGAAAAGGAAAAAAAAGGAAAAAACCCTCACAAAACAAAACAAAACAAAAAAAAAACCAAACCCATATACAATACACGCAAGAGAACAGACATGGAAAGTACAGTTTGTAGAGTAGGATGAAGAAGGAAACTGGTATGTCTGGACAATGAGAATGTGTCTCCAAAGAGAAACACTGACAGTCTGACAGACTTGTATAAGCAACTCAGAAGACAAAGCTGAGAAGAGGAAAGAGGAAAGGACATAAAAAAAGCATGCCTTGTTTACTTCAGCAAAACCAATAGCAGCAAGACAGAATGTAGATAAGGGAGGGGCTCACAGTATGGGACACAAGAAGAAAATGCAGAACATGCCATCTCAAATAAAAATTGAAATTGATAAACAAATACGTTTGGCAATGTCTTCATAAATGAGCTTAATAAATGTCATTAAAATGAATGTGACATACAGTACAAACTATCCATGACACTTTCACTGGAACAGTACAACAGTTTTAATGAATACTGTATTATGAATTACTGGGCTCAAAACAGGACCAACGATGCAAAGAAAAAGGTATTTCATTGTTGTTAATGGAAGGTGAGACTTCAAGAGACCATGAACCACTGTAGTTTAAGACATGTTTCGAAGAAGGATTCTGGGGAAAGAAGGACATCAGTGACGGTGTGGATATGGAGACAATATGGCCGCACAAGGGCTGGCAAAGACAAAACACACATAGTCATGATACAGAACAAATGAAAAAAGAGGAAGGGAGATACTAACTGCAAAGTCTGCTTTTCAAATATAACAGTCTGATATACTAATGACACCAAAAGGGGAAAGAAAAAAGCCTAAAAAACTTAATATTGTTTCGTTTTGTACTTTCTGCAAAGAAGTTAGTGCACGAGTCACAAGAACCAATGGAGAGATAAAATGCTGTTCTCTCTCCACTTTGAGACTGGGGGCTCATATATAAATATACACACAGATATAGATATAAAGATATATATATACACACACACATAGACAGATAAATATATATATATGTATATGTATATATGTGTGTGTATATACAGAGAAAGATAGACAAAGATGTTATCTTCCTGTGTTCTTGGCAAGGAATTAGTCCTGAAGTTAGAAGGAGTGGAGGTAGGATTGAGGTTGGAAGGAAAGGTAACGAAGAGGGCATACCGCTTTCGGCTTCTGCAAACGACAAGAAAAAAATTGCAAATCAAACACTTTGATAAGAAATCAACTGACACCAAAGCAAAGCAAAAAAACCCTTTATTTAGAAGTCTTCAAGGCTCAAAGGTTTTTCTGCTGAGAATGAGAACAAATATATGGACAGACAAAGAGAAAATTTAACAAGAGGAGTAAGCGAGGGTTGCAGGAGGGAAGAATTCTGGTTAGGTTTTCCTTCTTGCTTACTAATGTGAAAAATAAAAAACAAAACAACAAAATAGGAGAAAAAGGCAAAAATATATCTAAAAGAGACTTCAAATAAGGAGCTTGAAAGTCTGCATTTTGAAGTATTCAGCAAGCTCTGCTGAGACATTTCCAGGTTGATGTTCTCCATGTTCTTTTAGTATTTTTCTACAGAAAAAGAACCAAAACCTCTCTACAAATGAACTAAGAAAGAGCACTTTTAAAGCTGAAGTATTTGGTTTATATCAGAGACACAAAAACTTATTTAAGAAGTGTTTTCTGCTCTTAATAACTAATTAATAATATTCCCAGATACTAATTGGAAATGAAGGAATGGCTAATACACTGTCACCTGCAACTACTGAAAATAGCAACAGGTCAGAAACCCACTAAATTCAGTTACATTTTTGTAATCTCAGAGGTTTTTTTGATAATTGAATAGTAATTTAAACATTATTAAATATATAAAAGTTAAATATATTAAAATTTTTAAAATAATCTAATCACTTTTAACTAATCTTCAAGATACCTCAATGAGAAACAGTTGCTCAGGTAAAAAAGTCTTTACCCATTATTTGAAAACAAGTTTGTATTTATCATACCTATGACTACATTTCCTACATTTAGCCTAGAAAAAATTTAAATTCTGCTTACAATTAACAATCTAATACTGTCAAAAATTGTTGTCTAGGTGTGCTTACTGTCTTGTACAGCTTTATTCGGAGTCAGGGAAAAGGGAGAAACAGAGCTGCAAGCAGGAAGCTCAACTACATTAGCATTAGTAGGGTTTTGATGATTTCTAATTACTCTTGATCTCAAATTCCCCATGGCAGAGATAAAAGAATTTGGCTGTAAATCAGAAAGCTTTAGAAATCTGTCATCTAGGAGGCTGCCTGGAAATTGCAAAAGAAAAGAAAAGAAAAGAAAAGAAAAGTGTATATGCCATTCTGAATGTAATAAGGACATTAACGAAGTCAATGAAAAGTCTGCCCATGACTTAAAATGGTACACGAATTTATGAGCAAAACTGAAGTAAAAATTTAAAAGGAGGATTAGGAAATCTAGAATGGCCTCACATTGTCACTTTTGAGCGCTTCAGATGCTTCTGAATTCACTTTGTGCTGCTTTAGCTCTGAGGGTAAGGTGATGAAGGCAGATGAAATTAATCTTAAAAGGAAATTCCCCATGTAAAAAAAAAATTAAAATCAGACACAAAATTTACTTACAGAGATACTGTATTATTACTAGTTAACAAAAATTCAACTGCTGGGGCTAAGATCTTCTCATCCCTTAGGCAGAAAGAATGATTTGAATATTTCCTCTGTTCCTGAACACACTGGTCCTAGACCTGTTTCATCTTCATCAGGAGGCACTAGCTTGTAATAATGTATTTTTTAAATTATTTTTCTCATTGTTGCTCTGAATTGTAACATATGTCAAATCTCTCAATATTTTACAAAATATGAATCTAAACTATAATCATAAAATCAGCAAATATCTACTTTTGGTCACTCTCATAAAAAGTGAACACTAGAAGTTTTAAAAGTGAATAATCAGTTTCTCTTTCACCCTCATGAAGAAATGCCAATGAAGAACTTATGTTTCTATGATTCTATGCTATGAAATCAAATAAAATATTTCCAAAGTCAACATCAATAAAGATAATTGGTAAATACAAATTTATCTTGTGCAAAGACAGCTTGCATTTGCAAACTGTGTCATTCTATGTTTTTTATCTTAATTCTCCATCTTTTCATTTATTGTGAAGTAAGGTAATGCAAGTTTACCCAAGAAGTGAGAAATTGAAGTTTTGTTCCATTACCTATCTGGTTAGACTAACAGGCTCCAGCTCAGAAACCCCCAAATATGTACTTAACATATTTGGGTTGAAGACCACAGGAAAGATACTCTGCAGGTAGCTATTTGATTCACCAAACAGTGACTATAAAATTGTCACTTACTAACATAAGACAGCAAATATATCTGTGGATCAGAGTTACAAGAAAATGTGAGTATCTAGGTGACATGTTCTCTTCTTGTTACAAACACATTCACAAAATCCAGCTGTTAACATCCCTGTGTTAGCATAGCTTTCTACCAAATCAATTAATTATGAACTGTTACCTGCATGACTTTAAGTAAGAAGGCATATGTGATTGTATGATTAAGTACTCAATCCAACTCTCACTGAACTTAGTGTAAACAATGACATAGAAGCCTTGAATTAGCTGTTATTACTGAAAAAAAAAGACTGCAGTATTAGCATTTATGTAAGTAAAAGATAACTGGAGTAATGACAACCTGAAGCTGGGCAATGATTCTCAGGAGAATCAACAGAAACCTAATAGTTTCTAATACTGGAAATACAATATCTGGAAAATAGTTCCACTGCTGTTTTCTTTTTTTCTTAGAAGACATTAAACTGTTCAGAGACTAAAGAATAATAAATCATTTGGTTTACATTAGCTAAGGTGGAATAAGATTATTCAGTGGGAAAGTATTCCATCTAACAGCATATGAAAATTGGAAACATTGGAAAACTGATATTTCAGAAGAAATGATTTCTTAATCAGCATATTATGATTGAAAATAATATCAAATAGCACATACACCACTTCACGTATTACTTTATAATATATGGAAGAACTAAGCAAAACCAACTATTTGGCAGAGAAATACTCTTATAAATGGTTGCAACACTGAATTTTCCATGTCAAGTGTTCTATGTTTTATAGGTATTAATAAGTAAACACTATAATATTTAATAAACATCATGAAAATAAAATTCCTAAACCTCAGAAATTGTGACATGCTCTCCAATGACATAATTGGTTCTCCTGTGAGGAAAAACAATTGCCCCCTAACGTTTCACAAATTAGTGGCCAAAGGTAAAATAAATTTACATCAGCATTTCAGCTTTAGTACTGCAGTACAGAATACAGTTTCTGACAGAGGTATATAAAATTCAGCTCAGAGTCAGCATTGTCCTATTTTTATTATAAGCACCTCCACCTGTTGCAGAGCACATTTATAACATTTTTGTTATACATAAATTAAAGTATGCTAAAGCCCTGGTGGTTAAGTTGATAAAAGATCAGCGTACCCCTGGATTTATATGGATTTTTGTAAAACAACCCACATAATACACTTTTTCTATCTATGAATCTATACTACTAATAATATTTTTCTTTTTGTTTGAGGAAAGGAGTCATCCTGTTGGTAATTTCAAGACTAAATTAGTATCTTCCAGTTTCATGATGGTATTCATATATAAACAAGTTTCATCAGAATGGATACCATACAAATACTACCTTTATCCTATATTTCTGTTTGTCTTGTATCCTATCTGGGCCAGCTCATTTCCAAACTGATAAGACTATGAACAAAAACATTCTAAGTTTTAAAGTAAAAATGAACTGCAATTCTGGTCATTGGATGTATGTATCACTGTCCCACCACTTTCCACTAAATGTTCCAACTGGAATTAATTTTAGGGGAGAACAACAGGGCAGAAATAAAGGCTTTTTAGCATTATATGAAATGATGTAATGTGGTGGCATGCTAATTATAATCTGAAATGTATCAAAAGAATAGCTATGCCCATTTGGGCAGTGGGGAAGGAAAAAAAGTGAGCCAAAATTCTTAACAATGCATTCCAGAATGTCAGAATTTGTAGGCATAGGACATACCTGCTTTCTCGTTTTTCCGACTTGTATTCTATGGCTATCATTAAGAGCTTTAGTTTCGCAAACACCAGTCTGAAAGAAGAGACCAAGAGTCAGTCCTTTTTCCACTATCAACATCACTTGGGTAGAAATGGGTACAGGGTATTTTCTCAGAGGACTTAAGCTACTATCTTTTACCATTTTTTCAGTTAGGTATACACAGAACATATATTAATGTCTTTCCACTCTGAAGATAATGAAGACATATTTTCCTAAAAATACAAACTGACACATTTGGAACAGTAGCACAATCATCAACATATTATGTCTTAAAAACAAAGGTCATAATACAAAACATAAAATTGCATTTCTCTATAGTTGTGGATGTCTTAAAGTTTTCAAATCTTTGCTGGAATTCAGTGACATCTTGATTGCAGTGTTCACTCCTTAGAAAATGTGTAGGTACTGAACTAAAATGAGAGTATACTATTAACGTCAGTATTTGCCAGCTAGTCACAGAAGAACATGACTGGAAGTAATATCTGACCAATATATCAGAAGTACATTCAGTAAAAGCCTGTACGAGTGTCTATTTACAAGAAAAACCTCAAGGATGATGTTCATAGACTTGCAGACTTGGAGAATTGTGACAGCAAAATACCATTTCAAGCTAATAGGTTCTGTGAGAACAAATGAACTAACCATTTAAAAAAAAAACAAAACAAAAACACAACACCAAATCTCCAAACCACTTTCCAATTTTGTGACTGAAGCATATGCAAACTCAATGCTACTCCCTGTTCTATGGATTTGTCACAAACTATTCTAGCGGTCCCTTTTCCATTAGATGGCTGCCGTCTTCTGTGTCATACACTAACTTTTCCAGTGCTCAGTGCTTCTCTACAAAATTCCTTACTTCAGTGCTATTAGTATATTTTAAAATATTACAATAATATTAATTTTCTTAAAGCAAATTTAGCAATATTCTGCATATTTTGCATCAGTCACATACTTAGCAGAAAATGAGGAACTGTCTGCTGAACAGATAATACTCCATTTCTATAGTGAGGTTCACTTACGTGACTTTTGTCTCTCACAGTAACATATCACCCACACTAACATACATCAGTAACATCCATTATTCTCTGTATAGACACATATATACACACAGAAGCACCTCACACAAATTAATACCATGTACCGCTTTCAGTTAGTGGCTGCTAACAATACCAAAAGGAAGTGAGCAAACCAATTTGCTACTCACAGTAGTGGATACCACTACCATTACTAGGATGGCAGTGAGAATGTGAGCTGAGTATTTAACGATTTCTGGTTGATGACCTGTTGATACATTACGAAAACAGTGACTACGAGAAATGTCAATATAGAACTCTACACTGATTTTGTTCTTCTGTATTTCCTGTATCAAATATTATCTTGGTTCCTCATTTGAAACTGTAATTGAAGTGCTGTGAAGTAGGAATAGGAATAGATCCCACTCCAATGCACACCTGGCTAGGGATTTTCATAACTACTTATTCTTGTGTCCTCTTCTGCTATATAAAACTATCATGCCACTGTTTTTTCTGTCTCCCATTGAAGTTCATCATGTTGGAATAAGAAACCTAAGTAATAACATCGTTCCTAAAAGAGCTCTACTAAAGATTTCTGTGGCAGTTTTAGGCTTATGCCCAGAAAATTTTCCACAAATTGAGCAGAAAGAGAGAGAATGTAAATAAATTACCATTGGATGTAAAGGGGAAATAATGATAAGGTCTAAATAACCCCACTGATTGGATAACTAACAAAGTTAGAGAAAAAGTCAGTTTATACAACTTTCTCAGCTCTTTGCTCTAGCAGATACTGACCTTGGCTGCATTTCTTTGTTGTGGCTAAGTACTAGCAAGCTCCTCTCTGCTTTTCTGCTCTTTCTTGCTCCCTTGTCTGACAGGGAAGAGAGGGGGAAGCTATTGGTAGCTCTCTAGTTTTGTCCAGGGGGTTTACTGTGTTGTTTATAATTTGTAAATATATGTAAATATTGTACATTTTGTACATTTGTGCATTTCATATTTCTATGTTTTGCTTGTAAATATAGCTTCATTTGCTTCCAACTGAGATGGTCTGGCAATTTTATTTTGGGGGGGTAATTTCAACTCACCACAATTTTAAGCACAAAGAAACCAAGCTTGCTTTTTAAAAGTGGATAATATTATTTTTCCAGGTATGGACAGAAAACACATCTGCCACATATAGAGTCTTGAAAGAATAAACCAAATTTTGTCAAGTAGTTACTAACCCAGTAATTATAGCTTGTGCCAAGAGTAGTAAAAACCAGATTATCCAAAACCACAGTGTAAGCACTGGTCATAGCAACACATTTCCATACTTAAAATGCATTAAAGAAGAACGAACTGTGGGAGGCTGTAGGGCCTCTGTACAGATCTATGGTTAGTTTTCTACTGAAGCAGCCTTTTTGTATTTGTGAAAAGGCTAGTCTCCAATGAGATGAAATTAGGGAGCACACTTGGAGCTTTTGACATCTGCTTTCATGTGTTAGCTCCTGCTATCTCTCAGGTATGCATGAAGAGACCACTTAGCAGATTTGCTGGCTGTAGGGGTGTCCAACTTTTGCTGGAGTGACCCAGAGGAAAGTTTCTGAGAGAGCTTGGAGGAAAGTGTAAAATATAGGAGATGTTTCTGGCATGTCAGAATCATATCAATCTAGAGGCTGTCTTACAATTTGGCTGCTACCTGAGCAGAGCTTAGGTTTGTTGAGTCTAAAACTTGACATATATCTGCAATGTTGAATAATATCCCAGATTTAGGTAAAAGCTCTTAATTTAAGAGGACTACTCCAGCCTCACTCCTTCAGAGAGGCAGAAAACCTCTGCAGATCATGTTATGTGTACTTTAATTCTCGAGAGTTGAAAAGTGCCTAAGATTTACTTTACCCTCTAAGACAAGTCAGAAATCTAATTGGAGAGAATGATCCAAACATAGAAGCATGAACATGACTGATACAGGTTGTCCATGCTGTCCTTACTGTGTGAAAGACTAGTTTAATTTGGAGTTACTCAGACTGGGAAGTGCTACTACAATGAATATATTCAGAAGACAAATAATCTGTTGTGGAACAGAGAAGCGAATGTAAGATTTAGTTTACTCTTCAATAAGCATCATCCACACCTAGTCTAACATATTGTTAGTGAAGAGAATGATAAAAATTATATTCATATATTGAAAATTTATTGGTGGGAATATGTTCAAATAACACATACACACAAAGTTATAAGTAATATTTGCTGACTGATATTAACTTCCTTTTCCATGTAATTCTTTACCCTGATGTTGACATCCAAAGCTTGAAATACTTTAATGAGTGTCCCATCTCCACAGAAAGAGATGTTTCTCTATGTTTGTTATCCAAACTGCATAGCAGCTTATTTACCAAACAATCACATTCCTAGAGTAGCAATTAGGATCAGCAACCTGAGGAAGCAGCACATTTTATTTAGTTTCAGGGATTTAAAATATCATTTACAGCATTAATTTTAAAAGCTAGAATACAAAAGCTATTCCCAAAGCCTATGTATTTTGTGGGTAGTTCATCACACTAAGCTGTTTGTGTGTTCTGGAAATGGCAAAGTCAGTTCTTACAGTAATGACAATACCTACATACCTACTCATTAATGTATAATACTACATTTTAATTTTCAGTGTATTTTAATTAATCTGAATTTAATAGAGCTATTAAACTGTTGAAAATTTTGAGATAAATCTTTTTCTTTAAACTAGGAAATGCAATTAAGCCCTCAGATAAACAAATTCTTGAGAAGAGCTCCAACACTTAGACATGTTTCTAAATTTTAGTAAATTCCCTTTCTTTATTGATTACTTTATCTCAGCTCTACCAGCAGAGTTACATGAATGTCAGCTTTATGTCAAATACAGCCTCAGTCACGTGTTTCTGTGAAGCTTTTCTGGCAATAGTTTCATGTGCAGGTTTAGTTTTCATATTGTAGTTACTGTAAACACAAATTAACATTAATTCTGAATATAATTTGTAGAATACATTATGAGATTTGCTATTTCAAGATATCCAGGAAAAGTTCTGTGCTTATAGTAATAAACAACTTCCCTCAATTTCTTAGTCACAGTCTGCTTAATACAGACGGATGCATTGTGAGCCTTTCCATTTTACTAGCAAAGTGAAGACTAGGCTCTGTCCTTGCTCCCCCTCAGAAAAACACAGTTTTTTAAACAGGTAACATTGGTCTAACAGCTATTTCTGCCTCATTCTTATGCCATATGTTTGTGCTACTGCATCGATCAGAAAAGTTAAGAGAAATGAGAGGTGTTCAAGCAACATCATTTTCCTTTACAGAATAGATCGTATCTTATTACTTCTATTTCCTCTTATAAGAACAGAATCTGCAGATTTTCTATGTTATCCCAGTCAGACCTCAAACTCTTCAGAGTAGAATCTGTTTCTCTCTAAGTGTTTGAACACTGCCAGGAGAAGAGGAAATATGACTAACCTAAACTACCCTATGTTTGCAGCCACAGTGCTTACCACAGAAAATGTGTGCATGAATATCTTTTATTCACAAGGAAGTCATTCTAGGACAAATATAAAGATTTTCAGCCTCAAGACTGGGTTATGCTATGGTTATATACTTTATGCTTCAAGTAAACTTTTCTCATTTCAGAATAGACATATTTTTCCTGCCACATCTCAATATTTAGAAGTGGTTTGCAACCAGTTCCAAAGATGAGACATAAGCCAAGATGGTGACACTGACAATCACTATTCAAAGAATGGGAACCACTGTAAGAAACAATAGGACAGCACTCGTGAGTAAATAACTCAGTTGAAATGGATTTCTAATGAATTTGTTCAACACTGGAAACATTATGCTTTCATTTACAATCACTTAATTCCAAATCTCTTCTGGAAACCATCATTACAATGTTTGGCATACTTCCATGTTTATTTTATTGGATCCCATCTGACGTAGCAACATTAGGACTGCAGCAGAATGAAAAAGGCTTGTAGAGAAACCTTAGATTTCACTTTGAGGGAAAGTATATACTTATGTGCATTCGTATGTATTACTACTTACTCACAAACTGCAGGGAAGGACAAACCCACAAAGGCACTAGACAGATATTCTGTATACATTTCATTTGCAACTCCTTCCAAGTAGTATTTCTGCCACGTATCCTCCTCAATCTAAAACACAGAAACACAGATGAAGACTTCTGAGTAAAACCAAAAGCTTTCTTTAATATTTACAAACAACTGCTTAAACATGAATCAGATTTTAACAAATAAGTCAGTAGACTGCTACAGCAATTAATATTGCATATTTACAGGATTTTCAGTATTGTTAAAGAGTCTATGTAGTCTGAGAATCAAATGTGCTTAGTAAAAACAATACACTTAATGATTGGCAAGCATATTCAGCACAAGGTGAAGTAGTGATCTTGAGGGGAAAAAAGTTTCTCAGTTTTACCTTCCTGAAAATTCTCTAGTTAAATGGTTGCATTATACTGTTAAGTGAGTCTCTTGATTTAATTATTTTCACCTTGTTTAGAAGCTGATCAGCAGTCAAAAGTCTTTGTTTAAAATTATAATTATTTTTTTCTTCTCAGCATCTATAACTAGCAAGAAAATATGAGAAATGCATTAAACCAGTTTCTTCAATGGTCATCAGTGCTTTGGGACAACTGGAGAAAATCTTTACTGCTAAATCCAACTTCAGTATTGGAGATATGAAGGACAGGAAGTCAGGAATGCTGCAGGACTACTATCAAAAGCTCTATATATTTTCTGTGTCAAGTTTCTAGTGATATTTGAGATCTGCACGGAATCCTATCTAGCTTCCAGCTGCTGTTCTGGATCTGTGGATGCCATGACATCTCTATAAAGCTTTTGTCTGAGATACTTTATAAGGTCTTTCAACTAGCATCAAACACATATATTAAGGCAAGTGGATCAAGTCCCTTAGTATCTACCAGCAGGAATAGCAGTATAATTCAGAATAGCAAATACAAAGCTCGATGACATGGCAAATGTGGCATACACTGAAGCTGTTCCCTGTTGAAATCCCAGTTCCCTACATTGTGATTTGTGAGCTCATGTGAAGTTTGCCTGAGGTCTCGCTTTGATTTCCAATGAGACTTTTTTAGGCAAACTACCACAAACATGCAGCCTAAAATATCTAAGGCTTCACATTGAACAGTTGCTTCCCTATTTATTACATCACATTAAAAAAGAGCAAAAAATTCAATCACAATAGGACATTCCTGGATGTAATTACCTTTTGGCTTTACTCACTCCCTGTGCTAGATAGCGTGAACAGAGAACTTGATATTTGCAAGAATTATGCACAGCACCAAAAATAAAGGTATTTTCCAACCTGCATAATTCTATTCTATTCTGTTCTATTCTATTCTATTTCAGCATATGTAAAGTTAGAGAAAAATATACCAGACTAGGAAAAACAATGAGATATAGTCTTTTTTTTTTTTTTTTTCAATTTGTATTACCACATTTTCATTAGGCAGAGTCTATCTGAATAAATGGTGAAAACAAAACAAAAACAATCAAAGATGAAAAAAGAGATTGAGAGATGAGAGATTTGTATTTTCTATAAAAAGGCACATGCTTTTTAAGATCATGGAAATGCTTCTTGCAATTTAGTTCACATCTAACAGCCATATTTTATTCTTTGCAAAAATATAAAGAAACTCTTAATTCCAGTGCTTAGGTAGGCCCATTATACATTTTACAGGGAAGAAAGTCAGACAGAATTGAGTTAGATATGAAGGCCAAAAAATCTGACATCATGAAAAAAGTAGTTTAAAAAAAACTACTGGTTGAAATTTTCGAAGCTACCCAAGTTCAAGTACCAAATGCCAATGAATCTAGAGAAGGACTTGGACAACTATAGATCTCTTAAGCATTTCACAATTTGTCCTTTTCTCGTACCTCCAGCTTTTCACAAAGCTGACTCTGTCTTGTGTAAAGAGAGGACAATACTAATCCTGCAGGAAACAGAGATGTAGCCAGAACCAATGAAAGAGAAAAAAGGGATGCTTCATAAATCAGTGCAGGTAAGACTCAAGTGTTTTAATCTATATTGCTGTTCTTGCTTGTCTGGTCACAGAGAGAGTGTAATGGAAACTAGCTATTTATGAGACAGATATTTTTTCACATTACATAGAGAGTTCTCAGCATTTCAGAAGTTCTTAACAATGAATTCAGTCAAAAAATATAAACTTGCTACTGCCTTGAATAATAACCAGCCATTGATTCAATGGTATAAAATGCCATATAGCAGCAAAATGTTTTCTTGTTGGTAAAAGCATTATGGTACGGCAGGAGGAGTATAAGGGCTGTTAAGAACATAAATTAGAAATGACAATATAAAGGTACACGTCTGTCAGTATTCAAGAAAAAGACTAACACATGGCATGTAAGTGACTTGGGTAAAGGTGTCTGAATTAAATTTTTAGCTAGTCAGCAATAATGAATTAGAGAAAACGACCTTAAAGAATTATTTCGGTCATGTCAAACTACTGCTGTTTTAAACAGCATTAACATGAAAAGTTCTTGTGGTTGGGTTTTACTGGTTAAGGACTGGTAACAAAGAATATAAAAACAGCCACTCTGAGCTATAAGGTAGTTTGTGGGGTTAGGGCTGTTAGGGACTTCTGCTGATGTTAGTTTGCTACTTCATCTGGCTAAGGCTTTGGTGTAGGGATGCTGCTAGGGATATGCTTTGGACTTTTGCTAGCTGCTTCATCTGTTAAGGTATCCTGGACTACTACTCTAAGTGGGACTCTGAGACTGTAATGATGGGGATTCTACAATGCAGCAATAAAGGACTTCTAGGGAGAACTTCTGAGATGTTCTGCATTTCTAGAATCTCATTGCTACATGGCAATGGGGTACCTGCCTTCATTTGTCATCCAATAGCAGCCCGTATCAGGAGGAGAAGAAAAACAATACAGTACTGTCACACATACTAAGATCAGCGAGGATTACAGGAAAACCAGGATTACATCACTCATCATCAGGAAGTAAAGTAACAGCCACATTTAAAGTCTTCACAAAGGCAACTATAGCTGAACATCTATGGTTGCAGTGTTCTAGAAATAAGTATGAGCTACAGCTCTGCTAATGGTATATGTTAAAAGAATCAATTTCATACAATGTCCACACATGGCTTGTATTGAAATGCTATAATCAATGCTGAGCTTACCAAATTCTTTTACAACTTAAAAGCCTCTCTCCTCTACAGCAGACTGATCCACAACTCACTTAAATCACTCTGACCTTCTCTACTGATTGTGACATGCTTAAGCACATCTGAACAACACAAAGTGAGAGTAACAATAGTGTGCTTTGACAAAATGATTGAAGTTAAAATAATAAAAATAAAATTAAAAAATTTTGTTATGATGTTAAAATATTATGTTGTTGAATAGAATTTATTGTTATGTTATACTATAAAATATTACTATCACTTATATATTATTTTATAGTATAATATAACTTTCCTCAGAACTTGGAAAAACTATTTCCCAATATGTAACAAAAAATAATTTCACGGATATTTTGACACAACTTGTATAGTATTTCTCATGGTTGCATTTTTATTCTGAAGGCTGAGTACCAATTTGTAATTCACCTATCTTCTCCCATGCACAACTGGCCAAAAAAGCACTCTTACAAAAGAATGTCAAGAGAGGTTCTCCTCCCAGTCTACTCTGCCCTGGTGAGACTGCATCTGGAATATTGTGTCCAATCCTGAGCCCCTCAGATAGGACAAGACACAATGGGTACAAGCTGGAGCATAGGAGGTTCCATAGAAACACAAGGGAAAACTTGTTTTCTGTGATGGTGACAGAACACTGGAACAGGCTGCCCAGAGAGGCCATGGAGTCTTCTCTGAAGACATTCAAAACCCATCTGTATGCATTTTTGTGGGACCTTCTCTAGGTGATCCTGCTCGGGCACGGTGGTTGGACTGAATGATCTTTTGAAGTCCTTCCAACCCCTAACATTCTGTGATTCTCTGACACTGCAAATGTTCTAAAAAATAGGAGAACTGGAAACCTTTGATGAATCCAGTGAAATATAAATTAATTAATTTATTTCTGTTGAATTTTCTTTTCCTGTTGATAGGCCACTATGTAACCAGATACTTTAGTTCTGGAGAAGTAAACAACTGCAAGAATAAATTGCAGTATGGAGATGTTCCAAATCCTTGACAAGTGGGCTGCAAACAATCAAGAGAAACTTCCTCCATAGAAATTGTTTTACCATTCAGAGACCATGTAGGATGCTAAAAGGGATTTTCATTGTGTTATTCTCCACCACAGAGAAGCTATAACACTTTTTTTTTATAACTCTTTCATTTATGTGAGACTGCAAATGTTGCTGATCTGCAACTCTTTATACACAGAATACAAAGTGCAGCCTTGGTAAAAAACAAGGGTAATGATAGCAGGGCCATGTTTGTAATTTCTCATCTACTTTATGGATTCTTGGATTAATGCCACATGGAGTTGGAACAAAAGAAATACAAATACATTACATGCTTTTCCTTTCTACTTTCTTCCCCTGATTTCTTGGTTTTGGGCAGATGGGTTTGGAGGAAGGAATTGCAGATTAGACCTACAGTTAAGTGCTAGTTCGTAGTCAAGGACCAAGAAAGGACTGGAAAAAAACAAACTCATCCACAAAATAATGATCAAACTTCATAGATACTACATGAAGGTTAATTTAATGCTAGCCAGTAACTGGAATGTTTAAGATATGATCTGTTAGACCTTATGTCTCAATGTCTTCCTTACAGTGAGAGGCCCAAAACTGAACCAGAGCTGAGTACAGGGTCACTATTATTTCCCTCCTCTGGTTGGCCAGACTATTCCTTATACAGGCCAGGATACTGTTAGTCTTCTTGGCCACCTGAGCACACTGTTGCCTCATGTTTAGCCAGCTGTCAACCAGCACTCCCAGGTCCTTTTCTGCTGGACACCTTTCCAGCCACTCTTCCCTAGACCAGTAGTGTTGCATGGGGTTGTTGTGACCCAAGTACGGAACCCTACACTTGGCCTTGCTAAACTTCATGCAACTGACCTCAGCCCATGGATCCAGCCTCTCCAGATTCCTTTGCAGAGCACTCCTGCGTTTGAGATCAACACTCACAAAGGTATAAATGTTGAATAAGAACACATTAATCAAGGAGAATTCTATTTCCAAATAAGAACATACTAATTGATCAAGGACAATTCTATTCCCCTTTTTAATTTGTATCTCCTTTGCTCATTAAATATTGTATACCTCAAGCACATCACAAGGCAGTGAGAAAAGGCACTTCCACATGTCTTTCATTACATAAAATGAATATCTGTACTTATGAAAGAGTTTCCTCTGCATGATCCTAAGGAGAAAATTTTGCACATTATTCTGATGTTTTTATCACTTAAGTAACTAGCATACTTCCAGCTAGTATATTGGCAAGATGAGTAAATGCAACACTCCAGAAAGACAAGAAGACATTGTAATTGGTGTTTGATGTAGCATGCTCTACCATTTACTGGTGACCACATTATAAATTAATGGTGACAGAGATATGAAAAAGCAATGCATGTCTTGCATGCACAACCATTAGTGCTATCAGGAACAAACCCTAACCTTAAGACACCCAGATCTACCCCCTGGAAGTGAAATTATCATGAGGTTCGTAGCCCCAGATGATCTATATTGTTCATAGCATTTCCTTTTCAGTGTATTGATGCAAATAACTACATGAAAGAGATATCTATATTATTATCAGGTTCAGATATACTCTATCTGTTCAGTCAAGATCTAAGTCTCACTATCAAGTCACTAGCTAATGCTAGTGACTTAGGGTTTTTCTTTTGCATTTTTCAAGAAAAAACAGAGAAAGGATGGTGGAAGGAAGTAATACAATGAAAATTCCTTTATAGCACAATGAAAGCTCTTCTCCACAGCATTGTAGGTGTTTTTCTAGTAACACCGATGAGAATAAAAAGAAAGCACACACAGATTATTCTTGATTCATAGTGGAAAAGTTGTTGTACATTGGAAGGAATGTGTTTTAAATATTTCCTTGTATTCCCCTATCATACCTTTCCAGTCCACCCAAACTGCTTACTCAAATGTCTGGTTTATTTACACCTTTACTCAGTTCCATTTTTTGTTTAAAGCTAACATATATCCTTAGCAGTATAAACAATTTACAGCCTCAGCCAGCTATTCCCACAGTTCTTTCTGCATGGAAGATGTTTTTTAAAACTGGTATTTAAAGAGTATATTTTATAAAACATCAAATAAGTCTTGTATCAGATGAAAGAAGATGCGTATTCTTGAAATACTATAACAACTAATTCTGCTTAAGATGTTGGCCTTGAGGAGTTCCATTCAAAGGCATACAGGCTCTACTTTTAATACTTCCAAGATTTACAAAACAGAGCAGCATTTCTATCCTATCATAATGCAAAAGATAGATTGGTATTGGTAAATTTAAATGATTGACTGAAAAATGCATTCCATGCTAGACTTCAATTCTCACAACAAACATCCTGTTATCACAAGGACCAATACTATTTGAAAATAGCAAATAGGTTTTCAACCACAACAGTTTTTAATTCCCAGACTCAATGATTAAAATTACATTCAGGCAGATCTCTTTGATAATAATGTCCTTGGTAACATTTGAAAGAAATCAAGAGCAGCAATTCCTTTATTAATAGAATGATACCAGTTCATCTGGACAACAGAAATACAGCTTACGGGTGTAAAGTTTGGTTTTTCCCTTTAATATCATTGTTGTGTAATCAATCTTTCTTCCTTTGAGTTTTACAGAACCTGAATTTTTCTGAGCTGATTTCCTCTTAGCTCAATGTGGTGCCAAATGGAACATAAAAAATTCCATATGAGATCACATTGCTAAAACCAAAAGGAAAATATTAGGAATAAGTATAATATTTTGAGGTTTCCTAACTTGTGGGAGACTCCACTAATAACCTGAGGAATTTACAAAGGTCTGACAGTACTTAAATTCAGTGCTCTAAATGAAAAACGGTGTTAGTTCTTTTAGGGAGTAGATATCTTTTTTAACAGAGTCTTCTTTTAACAATTCTAATCAATGTAGCTGCCCTCCTACAACACACTATTGATTCACAGCCATCATTCATAAATGTTCTCTTTCAGATACAGTATTTAGAGTGAGGCAGCTTGCAGAAACATCCTATCAATCAGATAAATTTAAAAAATTGTTGTAACCAACCAAGTAGGAGTCTCATGAAGAAATGTCTCGGTTCTTGTATGTTTATTTTGCTTTAGAATTCAATAGAGATTTTTGGAAATGATGACATACATTTTACTTACCTGGAAAATTCATTCTTGGTTAGCTGGTAGTCATTTTTTTGACCAGTACTAACAGAGTCTTACATTCTCCCAATGCACTGCTCTGTGGCTTTTTTTCACTCAGTGTCATCTGAAGATGACATCTGAATACAAATTGAGGTATATCTGTACATGATTCTGTTTATAACTGTACGAAGTTCAGGCTTTAGTTCCAACACATGTTCCTTATTTACTCTCACAATCAGAGATTCACTGCTTACTTGATATGAAAGACCCAAATGGTAAGTTCTATTTTTCTGGGCACACTTTTACTATATGGGACATATATAAATGATATTTCTGGTTTAGCAGCAGGGGCCTTTCTCATAGACAAATACGTTGTTTGTATAAAACAAAGCAAAACACAAACCACCAGAAATATCTCCCCACAAATGGATGATACTTGAAAAAATAATTTAAAGGCTGAACACTTGCTAAAAAATTTTAAAACACAACTTGACAGAACTTGGCTCATAGCCCAGTTTGCAGCAGAAAACTTTCGTATGGAAGTGCACACTAGTTTGTTGGGGAATTTTTGTCTTACAAAATCTCTTAATGTATTCCTATCTGTTTCATATTGGAGTCATGCTCTCTACTCAACTCTCTGACAAACTGAAGTGAAGACTAATACATTCTAATGAAACAAGACATTACCTTTATGAATGATCTCATAGAGAAGAGGTTGGCTAACATTGTTGAAAGGCCTGGTGCCAGGCAGCTTTGGGCTATGAAACCCAGCTTGAGCTCAGCAAGACAGATTGCATCATCCCCTTCTTTCCAATTCCAGCTTGGGATATTCAGCAGATGGGCCTGTAAAACAAACAAAGTTGGGATACTTAGCAGATGGGCATGCAAAAGAAAGAAAGAAACAAACAAAAATATCCCATATGTGAAGAACCAGAAATACTTCCGGAAAAACAGTACAATACAGAGGGAGATAGCAGTGAATTATTTCTCTATTACTCACTTGGCTTTTTCTGAGTAGGCAGAAGCACTCCAAATATTTGAGAGTTAAATTACCTGGTAAGAAATGTTTCAATCTCACCTACTACACACAAAAATGTACATTTCTCAAGCCATATTCTGGTTGTGACACTCTCCCAGGCCCATCCTCACACCTGAACAAACCATAGACTATTGTAAAGTTTTCTTTCCCTTCCCTTTTACAGTACATTGAGCTACTCTCTGACTGGCAAGGCACATACATAATACACAGGAATCCAGTATAACTAAGATTACAACTCATGTGATGCTGTAACCTTCACATAACATTGTCATTTAATAAGGTATACAACATCATCTGTCTTTTCAATTTTGTTCTTTCTATCCTGAAGGACAGCACTTAGTGAAAATCCAAATTTCTTCCTAAGACTGCTACTTACAAGGACAGAACAAAGAAAATAGCTGATCCTGACAGACCTCTAGTATTGACACTGGCCAGTTAGGTATGGATATTGTTCAGTCATTGACATAACTCTACCAATTCTCTCTTTCATCTACCTTGTACATTTGCATAGACACAAGGAAACACTTCCTGCTTGCTTCCCCTTGAAACTTAGTGTCACAGTTCAGTGCTTTGGTAACAGCTATTCTTGGAGATCACAGAATGATAGGGGCTTCAAGGGACCTCAAGAGATCATCTAGTCCAACCCCCCTGCCAGTGCAGGATCACCGATACCAGATCACACAAAAATGCATCTAGGTGGGTCTTAAATATCTCCAGAGAGGGAGATTCCACAGCCCTCCTGGGCAGCCTGTTCCACTGTTCTGTCACCCTCACTGGGAAAAAATTCTTCCTCCTGTTTCCATGGAACTTTCTATGCCTCAACTTCCACCCACTGCCCTCTGTCCTGTCACTGGGCATCACCAAGAAGAGCCTGGCTCCATCTTGGCACTCACCTTTTACATATTTATAAACATGAATGAGGTCACCACTTAGTCTCCTCTTATCCAAGGTGAAGAGCCCCAGCTCCCTCAGTCTGTCCTCATAAGGAAGAAGTTCCACTCCCTAAATCATTTTTGTGGCTCTGCACTGGACTCCCTTAAGCAGTTCCCTGTCTTTCTTGAACTGAGAGGCCCAGAACTGGACACAATATTCCAGATGTGGCCTCATCAGGGCAGAGTAGAGAGGGAGGAGAACCTCTCTTGACATACTGACCACACTCCTTCCAATATAACCCAGGATACCATTGGCCTTCTTGGCTACAAGAGCACTTTGCTGGATCATGGTGTGGGAGACAGGGTCAAATGCCTTACTGAAATCAAGATGTGTTCATTGGAAATAAAAAGGGAAAATGCAACATTTAAAAGATCTTCCCCTCTGAACCTGTTTAAAGTAGAGAAACACCTTGCTTGTATTCTACAAAAAGACAGGCTCCTTCCATTCACATACAGGAAGAGGACACCACAAGCAACAGTAATTGTCTTAGTTCTAGTTCCAATTTACAGGTATAAGGAGTTGTTAGCAGTCAAATCTCCCAGGAACCACGATTATTGTGTATTTCATTGAATGAAGATCTACCCAGCCAAGCTTCTTCTCCAAGGCTGGCCAGTAGTTGATGATTTTAGAAATAATTAAAAGAGCAGGTCACATATGAGTAGTCTTCTGATATATTCTTCGTAGCTCCATTAATCAGCAGTTTATGACCTTTCACATCTCAGGACTGAATGAATCAACTTTGTTGTGCTTAAAGGCTACAAATTTATCATGAAAAACTTACAAAATTCCTTTCTAAAGTGGACTTATAATTTTGATCTCCACAGTATTTTTAGCAACGAATTCCACAACTGAGTAATGTTTTATATGAAAAAAAAAAAACCACAAAATAAGGACAATTAAGTATCTGCTACTTGGCAATTTCACGTCTATATCATCATGCAAGAAACCAAAAAAATCACAATAAATCAACAATAATTCTATGTTTTGGGTTTTTTTTTATTATCCACATAGAATTGACTTCAGATGACTTGCCTAGAGGCCACCAATTCATCTTGGGTAGTCCTAGTGTAGTAAGATAAGCAAAGCTTAGAGAAGCTAATTGGTTAACATGTCACCTGGAATCAATACTAACCAGGGACACTGTGGCTTTGGCAGTTCGATCCTAGATGATTTATCTCCTGGATTTTGATAAGGTCTCTTGTCCATAAAAAAACTGAATCACCTTGCAACTGGATTACATAAGGCTTATTGGGATGCTTTTGTTTGGAAAGAAAAACACCACTAGAGGACCCAGAAAAATTTTTCATGAGTGATTGTAATGAAGTCAAAAACACGTCTGGGAAGAGACACTTTTTGGTCATCACATTACCTTATTGTGATACTGCAGCATCTGAGTGATAATTCTTATCTTCGGATGATAATTCTTTATCGAAATAACTCTAAAAATAAAGGAAAAAACAATTAAAATAACTTCTAGATGATGGGTATTTAGATAATGTTTTCCATTACCTCTACTTTTTTGTCAAGTGTTGTATTAAACTGCACACTGATTGTAAAGGATATTGATTGAAGTCAAACCTATGCAATACTTACACCTAGTCAAATTCAGTAAATAATTATCAGCTAATACAAGAGAACATAAAATTTCAGGAATTATTCAATTGAACGATTTGCTTTAATGGAATTTGCAGAAAGAGAGACTTGTCCAGGCAGCTTTGTTCAGATGCTATCCTCATTCTGTTAGTCAAATAATAAATTTGCAACTATATTCATGCCTTCAAATCAACTTAACTGATCAAGTTTTACAATTATGTGTCTGAATAGAATCTCTTACTTTCTGCCCCATCAGATATTATTTATTTATAGTTGCCAGATATTCCATCGTGTTTAAATACCTTGAAAAAAAATCCAAATGCAATTTCATCTTAATTTTAATGTATTATTCCAAAACTCGACACTAAAACTGATGCCTGAACACTGAATTCATAAATTATGTGGCTACTTCCATAATCTGCAGCTTGCCTGCATACTTAATTATTTAATGATTTTAATATACACTCAACAGTTTACGGATTAGCAGTGGCTGGAAAGAAAAATATTTGAGAAATGAGTGGATTCATGACGTGTTATAAAGAGAGAAATATACAATTTTAAAATGAAAAAAGTATGGAGAAAAATAAAGAAACAGGGCAAAAAACTCTGTTCTGTATATACAAACTAATGGTAGGAAAACAAGAATCAAAACAAACAAAACCTATTTATTATGGAAGCATCAGTCTCAGAAGACTGAATTCTATTTTTACATTGGTGTTTTGCAGTAAGTATCTTCTAAACTGCTAGTATGGGTTGTGCTTTGAAGCATATCGAAGTTAGAGTATGAAACATTAAAAACCAGTTGTGTGCATGATTTTAATTTATGTTTTCTTTCGGATGGAGAAAGCAAGTCTTCCTTCTAATTTTCCATTTCTTGCTGAATTATTTAATTAAACATTCAATTTTGTTGAATTAAGTTCATATACATGTGAGAAAACACAAGAGAATTCCACTCAGAATTACACTTTGGCATTTTATTGCATTGGATTTATTAAATCTGTTAAGAAGGCACTAATCTGCAACTGAAATATTTTAATGTATTTATGTAATTAATGTCAAAATAAAGTTATTCACATTGCAACTCAAAAGCACATCTGGGAAATTAAATTAGGCATATTTAAGTCATGCTCCTTCCTCAGATAACCAGATCAATGTTGCACAGCAAACTTTTTCCAGAGGAGTAATTTAATTAATTTTTAAAATTTTCTTCTTTATATTCACAGCTTGCAAATATCTGACAGACCAGTAGAACACAGAATTAACCAGGTTGGAAAAGACCTTTGAGATCATCAAGTCCAACCAAACTGTTAAAACTGGTTCCTAACACTATCCAATTCTATCTTAGATAATTTGTAGCAACTCATTGACATTTTGTTTTAAAAAGGAGAGATCATTAAAACTTGAGTTGCGTAACAAACCACAAAAAAAGGAACAGCTTCAGTTTGTTGTAAGCCTGGCTGTCATCTCCTGAGTGACTCTTTCATCTCCTTTCATTAGAAATTATAAGGAGAGAAGCAGAGCAAGATCTGGTGACCCCTATATGTGGGAAATGCCTTGTTAATCAAAATAAGCAACTTTTGATCTTCACTGTAAAAAAGGAGCTAGGAGACCACTGTATCATTACTATCATGAAGTGTATACCTTGCTACCCCCTGTAACTGCAGTGCATTACTTGCAGGAGTAGATATACCAAGAGGCAAAGAGGTAGAAAGTGAGTAAGGGTCCTTCTGTCCCATCACTGACAGAAGCCCACGCAGTACATACACTCACGTAACCTATTGTAACAAAATAACTGCATTCCCTTTGCCCTGATCCCTGTTGGGACTGTGTTCAATTTTAAATGCTTAAACCTTAGGTCTTGCAAAATGAGTAAGAGAACCAAAACTTGTGCACCAAGCTGCTCTTCTGACACACTCTTTGTAAAGCAGTTAATTAAAACAGTTTCGGTAAGAATTTAGGGTATCCTCATCTCCGAGCTTATGAGACAATCTGTCTGCCAGAAATAATTCTGCAATTTTCTTCAAGTGCAACAGATGAGTATTAAAGCCATGTGTGGCTATTGCCTATCTGGACACCAGAAATCAGAGTTAAGAACCAAAAAAAACCCTATTGAAAACTTAGGAGTTTACCTCATAATATTGGAGGCATCTTCAGCATCTGGGTCAGCGCAGTATTTATTGGCAAGGATTAGGCACGCATCTGCTGACTCTATCTGAGACACCAAAAAAAAAGCAAACATAAATAGCAACATCTCTTTCCAGCTCTTCTTTCACCATAAAGTATTAGAGAATTCAACAGTGCAACCACAAGTGTGAATGTCAGTTCTTAATACTGTTAATAAAAACCTTTCACTGGCTAACCTGAGTGAATGTGAGTGATTACAACAGCTCTCATATACACATTGCACTTTCCTGAATATTGTTTATGATGCTTTCCAGAGGGACCTAGACATGCTTGAGAAGTGGGCCTGTGTGAACCACGTGAGATTCGACAGGGCCAAGTGCAAGGTCCTGTCCCCAGGTTCAGGCAATTCTTGCTATCAGTATGCAGGATTTGAGAGCAGCCCTTCTGAGCAGGACTCCAACAGTACTGGTGGGTGAGGAGCTGGACATGAGCTGGACACTCGCAGCCCAGCCGGCCAACCCTGTCCTGGGATGTATCAATAGAAGCTTGGCCAGCAGGTTGAGGGGGGTGATCCTGCTGCTCCACTCCAGTGAGATCTCACCTGGAATATTGTGTACAGCTCTGGAGCCCTCTGGAGCACAAGGACATGGACCCATGTGACCCAGATGAGTGCCACAAAAATAATCAAAGGGATGGAGCACCTCTGCTATGGGGGAAGGCTGAAAGAGATGGAGTTGTTCAGCCTGGACAAGATATCGGGCTCTGGAAAGGTTGCTCAGAGAGGTGGTGGATACATCATCCCTGGAAACATTCAAGGTCACATAAGATGGGGCTCTGAGCAAGCAAGTAGTTCAATTATTAAGGCAGCCAAGGCATAAAGGTGTTAATGGATGCATCTTTTGTAACAAAATACTGAAATTTATACCCCTATATCCACAGGAAGTTTCCAAGTATCAGTATAGTGCTCCCACAAGTCCTGCAGTTCTGATTGGGAATTTATATACCCTCCTATTAGATAGGATAAGGTGCTGAACTGACAATTCAGAATCTGAGCACCAAGTTCTAGAAAGCACAAAGAAAACTGATCTGCTCACAGGATCTCTATGCTTTCAAAAACCTTATTTCTATTTAACTCAAAGCAGATGACAAAAGCATTTTTCAGTATATACAACTAATACCAACACAAAGAAGAGTGGAATAATACAAACCAAAAAATATCAACATGGAATTACGTGGTCATAATTAGAACAGTTTGTTCTGATGAACTGAAAAAATTTCTCTAGCCAAAATGGACAAAAGAGATGATTAGTACTCCAGAAAGTGTTAACACTGCACTGAAATGTTATTGGCTAAAGCAGCTGCTTTATAACCCATTTAAAAAAAAAAAAAAAAGAACATAAAAGAGTTAATGCTGTAACTGACAGTTTGCTATCTTTTTTGTTACTTTTTTTTTTTTTTAATATAAGGTTCATGCTTTGCTTCAAGCATACAAAATAATTTACTACGGAGAATTTTAGAAAACAAAATAATCTCATTATAGCTACCAAAGAATCTTAAATTGTACTTGGTTTTGGTATTTTTTTAACAGGATTCTAGACAACAGAAAAAGGGTTTAACAGGTAAAAAGATATTTTCTAATCTTGCTGATGAAGGTAAGTATTTTAAGCAATTACTATAAGACAGTGCTCTATTATAGCAAACATTAACGTAAAGTAGACTCCCCAATGAAAAATTTATGGAGTTCAACGGCATGGCAGACAACATATCTTAAGTCACTGTGTTATTGTAACTTTTGAGATCTACAAATAGAAGATACAAAGATACAAGGGGGAAAAAAAAAGTTTATAAGAAAAGATATTATTTATTAGGCAAGCTAAGAGATAGAAAAACATTCTTTTAAGGTTACATGAAGAAGAGCTTTACTGGTTCATTTTTTCCAAATAATGCAATGAATACTTTAAAAAAAACCTAAACAAACCCCAAAACTCAACAGGACAATAGAAGAACATAGCTGTTACCTTCACTCTTGCCAGGTCATGGGGATTAAGGACTGAACCCTGATAAAATTCCACCTGAGTGAAGTGTCGTTTAAAAAGAGCTTCCAGCTCAAGGTTAGGGGAGATACTGCAGACACAAGAGCAAACAAGAAGTCAGTTTACATTTCTGCCCCATTCCCTTAATTCATAAATTTTAGGTGTTCAGATTTCTGCTAATGCTTTTACTGTGGTGTGAAAACAGTCTGCAGTGCTTAAAAAACAAATATTATACTGCTTCCACTTTCTCTGTCTAGAGGGCTCCTAGCTCACTTCATTTTGCCACTGCACACTCATCATGTCAGTTTCTCATAGATGTGAACCCAGAAGAATTGGTGCAAACATTTTAAAACATCCTTACACAGCACTCTCCACAGAAATTGTTTAGTAAGACAATCATCCTCTGCATTTCCCCACTATTCTCAAAACAGTTGTTTGCTTCAAATAAGAGAGATCAATGTGAAATAACTAAAAGCCAGATAACCAACCCTATAGGGACTCTGGGGCCTATATGAGCTACAACTAAAACAATTATGCTATGACTTTCTGCCTCATTTCATTCTGCTAGAAATAAAAAGATATTAAATGCTAAATTTAATAAGAAAATTAGAGATGCACACAAATATTTGTCTGTGAAGGTACAGAAGAAAGCAAGCATAAACAAGGAGCCAGCTGCTAAACTTTCTTCATGTGCATATGGAGTTTCCTGATTCCCATCACCGCTGTGGAAATGTGCATCTCCACAGTCAATTCTTGCTGTTTCTTAGAGAAGCGAAGAAAGCAAACAAGTTCCTTGAGAATATAATCTGTTGTTCAATTTGAAAGGACTAAATAAAATCATTGTGTAAGTGCTACTGATCCTTAGTAAAAGACCAGTACTAACAATTGCAACACTAGACCATAACTATATCTGTAATGTATCTCCTTTATATTAAAACGAATTCTGCACCTAGTTTTTTCTTTATATAAATATTTACATGTGAAATAAACATTTTCCCCTAGTGAAACCAAAGGCAAAAATGCATTCTCAGATAGCATACATTCATATGACACAGTATTTTCCACTAAATTTACTGATTTTCAAATTTTCAGTAGAAAATGTCACTAGACATATTTGCCATTAGAGAAAATTATCACATATATTTATTAATATTTTAGTATTTTTCACTTCATCATTCCATTTCCACTTCAACTACATGTTTAGGTATCTACCTCACAACTGTGACATTTGGGTCTGAACTCTGCTTAAAAAAAAACTATACTTAGCAATGGTTTATAAAAAATTGCAGAAAACTGCTCTTTTCTCAAAATACATTGTTAACACAGTAATTTTTCACTTATTTGGAGCTTGAAAGATGCTCTGTCTTCTCAAAATAACACAGCTTCACTTAATGACTTTCATCTAAAATAAATCTTGAAAGATTACTCACTTATGCAGAAAGACAATTTCTACGTTGACATCATCCCTATCCTTGTGCAGGAAGTCCTTCAGGAAGTTGGACACACTTTCAAGTGTTATATGACCACAGACAACTATGTGCCTGTTACAGAAAAATAAGAGTTAATCTTTCAAAAAAGGTAAAATAAGCAACAAAGTAGAGAAGGAAATAGTAATTTATTGGCCAAAAAAAGAGCATTAATCTCTTCTTAATGCTTGTCTAGATCCTATTCCATGAAGTCAGAGAAGAAAAACATAAGTTCCAATGGGTGCCTTGCAATTGCAAATACATACACACTTGCAAAGACTACTACTATTGACATAACATTTGGCCAAGTTGTATCACACATTTAACAATAAGTAGCATAATTTATATATCTCTTTATACACTATTAACCTGTCTCTTTCCAAGTCAGGTTTCTTAAATTTAAACATCTTTCTCCATGTCTTTCCTCCTCTACTGATATTTACTGTTTAAATTTTTGAGTTATGACATATTGAGACAGCAAATCTCCCTAATATGATTCCATATTTTATCACGGTTCGAAGCAGTCACTTACGCCAACAAAGACAGTACAAAGTTTGCCAATTAAGGTAAATCAGTGAAAAGATAAATCTTTTTCCTATCATAACTCCTACAAGGAGAGTACTTTACAATAAAAAAAAAGAAATCACTATTGCATCATGCAACAGACTGATTAAAAAAATAATAAATAATCAAAGTCTGCATAGACTATGACATCACTAGGGTTTCTACTGCTCTACATTTCTATTACTAGATGTATCTGACCATGTAAGATGGAAGCACAGGATATGCCTAGGCACACTTTTTTTAATTCTACATCTTAAATTTTGAAAGGCTGAAAGCATAGGATACTGAATTCTTCCTGCCTTAAGGTGTCTTTCCTCCTTTATTGCTGTAAAGCAAAGTCCAAAACTGTGATTAGAATATGCTACATTGTCTCATAACTGCTTTCATGGCATAAACTCAACCCCAGCTTTCACTACTATCAAGAGTTTAAGATAGATGGTGATTTTGATAACTATTTTACCAATAACCACGCTGCTCTCAGAAGTCAGAAAGAGGCTATGGAGACATCTCTTGCTCTAACAGCAAGCAAATTTAATTTGTCATATAATCTATGCACAAATGGTACAAATATACAATTTCACAAACTCATTTGCCACTCAAATTGCCAAACATGAAGTACAGTCATTCCAGGGGTAAGAAGCAAACCATCCATGTCTCACCTACTTCATAATTGTTCTGTGAAAACTCAGTAATGTAGAAACTTTATTGGCTGGAAACAAATAATAGGTGGCAGCAATGATTATGTATGTAATGGGCTATAATAGGAGTCTGTTTATGTTTCATAATTTGATGCTTGATGAAATGTGTTTGAAAATTGTATAGAATTCATTGGAAAAGGGATAATGATGCAGAATAGAATAAATCAATAATATGCATTATGCAGTGAATAATATCACCATCATGTACAGTTACTTTTGCAGTGGTTCAGATGATGACTAGAAAAGCAAATCACAATAAAATAATGTACCACTCCAGCATACCCTATTGGTTTACTATTACCACTTTTTAAATAGCACAGCACAGAGATTTAAAGCTTTATTTTGAAATATGGTCAACTTAAGTCCTTTTGCCTGAGTTCTTGCTGACATCACTGGAACTCAGGTGTAATTTTAGAAATAACAGCAAATGAAAATGTCAGCGGTTTAACTCATTTTAACAGACAGGGAACATGTTTACATGAGACTGAGCACACTGGGTTTTACGAACTAGGACTCAATAGTATGAACATTTATTACTAAAGTAGCTATCCAGAGTGTCTGCTTTGGCTTCAGTGAGATTTTAGGTTTGCATAGTAAGTGTACAGAGCGATGAGTTCTTGGGACTGTAAACACTTAAAAATACATCCCCCAAAAAAATCCCCAAGTTAAAGATTTCCTGGTTTATGAGGTGGTCAGTACAATGTCAGAAAACAAAATATAAAACACGTTAGTTCTTTCTTTTTTGGTGTAAGGGGTCCTTAAGAGGTTTCCCCAGGGATCTTTGCAGCTTGACATAGTCTGCAGCAGCCTCTGTACTGGATAAAATCATGTCTATATTACTCGCTTCTGAAGCACTCTTGCTCAGTTTCCCTAGTGGTCAATTTCCTGAGCTGCCAGCACTGGCTTCCAATGTGTTCTTGCACTCACAGTTAGGTCAAGAAAATAACCTTCCAGAGAAGGGTAAAATATGATTTCAAGCACTGAGACACACTCCTCACCAAATGGATGATTCACCACTCAATGGATCAATGTAAATGAAAAAATTCAAGGAAGTTCAGATTCTAAAGAGCTTTTAAAAACTTTGTCCTTTACCAGATCTAAATTCTGAATACACTGCATTTAATAAACTATGTTAGAGTGATATATTAGGATGTTCTTGCTGTTCAGAACTCGTCCTGAGTGTAAAGCCGTCTTGCACCAAAACCCACACAGGCTCAAGAAAATTATAAATAACAACTAAAAACAATCATTTGTATTCCTTATATTTTCTGCACTTGTTTTCTAAGATGAACAATTTGAAACTATGGGTAATATTTTCATCAAATATTTCCATCTATTATTAAGAAATTAAACTTTTCCATTTGCATAGATGATGCAATTTTTTTTAATTAATTTTATTAATAGAAATAATTTCTTCTTGAAGGCAACCACTTTGTACAGATCCTGACTTTTGGTTTTATCACAATCTCTTCTTGAATGCTCTTGTGCTACACTGCATTCCTGTGCAATTTACTTCATTGCTAGGAGATTTCACTTCATTTGGGGGTTTTGTCATTTAAAAAATATGGATAAACTGAAGAGAAAAGCCACAAGCCAGACAGAGTCTGCAACACAAATTACTCTGATGCAGAAGAAATTTTCATAGGAAAAAAAGATTACAAAGTAATTAAGGTAGGAAAAGATCTCCACAGATCATCTACTGCAAAAAAATCCCAGTAGAAGTAGATGCATTTGGCATTCAGTCCTATTATGATTTTCATTCCGTAGGGTTTCATAGCAACCTGCTCCAGTGAAAATAAACCATTTGGTTGTCAAATACTCTTGCATCAGGACTGATTCTTTTGAAAGTGCCACAAGGAATCTGCACCATAGTATCATTTTTAGCACCCTGATCTGGGGCTGGACATGATCAGTTCTCTTTGCTGTTCTTAAACAGTGCAAGACAGTGTCTGGACCAGTGATTACAATAAAAACTCCCAATTTTCAAACAGTATGTTTTCATAAGATACTTGGCATTAATTTTTGGTTGACAACTGACCACCACCACCTCTCCCAAAAAAAGAAAGAAAAAAATATCTTTTTAATATAAATTATATTTTTGCTCAGAAGAAGAAGAAATTGAAAACAGATTTCCTACTTGCCCAGAGAGAGTTATTAGGTACATTACTTAAGAAAATCTGGACAGTTTATATAGTTGCAATCTGTCATGTAAATGATTTGAAGATTTATAACCTCTTCCATTTGTTCTAATAACCACCCCCTTCCCATGTACAACCCATTTTTTTCCACGCACTACCCATTTTTTAGTACGTACTGAGAAATAAAACCACCACATTGGGCATCTTTAGCTTTGAGCAAGAGATGGTTGGTAGGAAAATATTGTATTACTACTTCTGGATCAACAATCTGCAGGAAGCTTTTGTTTATGAAAATTTGCAAAAAGTGAAATTATTATGATTGGTTGTTTGATTTTTTTTTGGTGGTTTGTTGCTTTTGCTTGTTTTTTGATTGTTTGTTTTCATTCTTTATAAACAAAACTTAGAAATTCCTCTATAATATTGAAAACCACAATTCAGGAATTTAGACATTTTTCTTGCTGACAAGTAGAATAGAATAGAATTGAATTGAATTAACCAGGTTGGAAAAGACCTGAGAGATCATCAAGTCCAACCTATCACCCAACACCATCTAATCAACTAAACCATGGCACCAAGTGCCTCATCCAGTCTCTTCTTAAAACACTTCCAGTGATGGTGACTCTACCACCTCCCTGGGCAGCACATTCCAAAGGCTCAATTACTCTTTCTGGGAAGAACTTTCTCCTCACCTCCAGCCTAAACCTCCCCTGGCACAACTTGAGACTGTGTCCTCTTGTTCTGGTGCTGCTTGCCTGGGAGAAGAGACCAACCCCCACCTGTCTACAACCTCCCTTCAAGTAGGTGTAGAGAGCAAGAAGCTCTCCTCTGAGCCTCCTCTTCTCCAGGCTAAGCAACCCCAGCTCCCTCAGCCTCTCCTCACAGGGCTGTGCTCCAAACCCCTCCCCAGCTTTGTTGCCTGTCTCTGGACATGTTCCAGCAACTCAACATCTTTGAGGGGCCCAGAACTGGACACAGTACTCAAGGTGCTGAGTACAGGGGGAGACACTGGATCAGTGCTAAAATGAAGCAAAAAGATGCCACCATTTACTGTATGGCTTGTTTTTTTCCAAGCCATGCATTAGCAGTACCATTAAACCCAGAGACAAAAAAGTATTCAGCAGAACTAAGGTCTCTGTTAGGCATCATTGGTATCACGTATCAGAGGTGAAACAAGTTTAATGTACCAATGGAAATCCCAATGATATGATAGTGATGCTGCAAAAACAAATTATTTTACTGAGTCAAAAGCTTATCCAGACCCATATTCTATCAACCAATAAAGCCAGACTAATGCATTCTCTCACATACCTACTTATCATTCTCAAAATGAGTGACTAAATATGAAAAAACAATTTAGTTCTACACAGTTGATTTTAACTGTGAATCTCCACAACTGAAATTCTCTATAGCACCTATTATTATTCCATTCAATTATTGGCATAATGATACGTTTGCTATAAATACACTAGCTTCTTATAAAGTCAACAAAAATGGTGACAAATGGTCCAAAGCTACCATAGATACAAACAGTTTCATGAAGGGAAAAAAAAAAAAAAAAGATTAAATAAGTAAACACTAAAACATCTAGAATTCTGACATAATTGAGAACATACACTTAATCCATGTAAATGAAAACAGATTCACTGTGAACAGAATTCTTCAAAAAGTATCTTTGCATAGTTCTTCCTTCAGAGGACACAATATGAAAGGCAAATCTGTTTATTTGGAAAGAAGTTATACCCGTTTTATTGGAATGAGTATAAAGAACTTGAAAAAACTCACTCTAACTAGTGTGTCATAATAAATCAAAGGTAATAAACACAAAATTCTCTGCAGCATTCAGCTGAATACATGGTGTTCACTTGTCAAGTAAATAAATGAGGTGTGATGCATATTGATCTAGATGTCTGTATAAAATTATAATACTTATATCAAATACATATGCACAAATCTCTTTATGGTCTTTTTGCTTAATGTTCTGATCATTCCTTCATCTACTGAGTATCTAAATGCTCTGCCAGTAGCAGACTGCGATGGCTGAAGTAAACAGGTTCTTGTAAAGTTCAACTCGTTTTCCTCAAAGAAGGGTGGAGTCAGGCTCTTCTCATTGATGCCTGATGACAGAACAAGAGGCAATGGGAAGTTGAGGCATACAAAGTTCCACAGAAACATGAGGAAAATATATTTTCATTGTAACAGGCTGCCCAGGGGAGTTGTGGAGTCTCCCTCTCTGGAGACATTCAAAACACTCCTTGATGCATTCCTGTGTGACCTGGTATAAGTGATCCTGCGCTGGCAGGGAGTTGGACTAGATGATCTTTTGAGGTCACTTCCAGCCCCTAACATTCTGTGATAATTCACTAAAACTTACTGATCCATTCACCAGTTCTACCTTCTCATAATACACTTCCTGGAATGCTCCCATTAAAGCCACGGCGTGTATATTTTGCTGAACATGTTAGATCAGCAGATTTATAAACCAAATTCAGTATTTCCTGGGTCAAAATTTGGACAGCAACAACTGCTCTTTGGATGCCAAACAAAAGTTTCTTTAAAGCTTAGGCAGAGTGAAGGAAAATTTGAATTTTTTACAATTTAAACTAGAAATATAAAATATGTGTTGTTATTGTAGGAATGGAATGTAATTTGAGACACAGAATACACGTCTTTTTTTTTAAGACATAATACTATTATATGTCATGTCTCAATTTTCTCTCTTTTTTTTCATAAGAACAGATATAGTTTAATGTGAATGCAAAATTTTGGGAAAAAAAAAAAGTTTGTCCTGTTAGTTCTGCCTGTCAGTCTAACGCTCATCAGATTTTCATTATCATTAAGTGAGACTTCATTTGAACAATGGTTAGCAGATGGGAAACAGAGACACCTCGGGAATCATAATGCAATGTATGTCACATTCTCTTACTATATTCTCATCCCACTGGAAAATAATCTCTTATATATTGTATTGAATTATTTAATATAATAATATGTCACTGTAGCTATGCCTCTCATTACTGCAGCAAATGGACCTTTGCCACACTAGCTGGATAATCCTTATGTTTTTTTCTTCTAATTTTAATCACATTGTCTAATGAGTCCAAGATGGCCTGTCAACTTAAATTATCTGTTTGTCTTTCTGTTTACCATATCTATCTGTCCACAGTTTTTATTTTTCCCTGTGAAGTCTAGTTATTGAATCCCATGTTTCCTTCTGGAAGGAATGCCTACCAGATGATTATTCCTGTTGATATGTTGATGATTTGTTAATTTATGGCTTGTAAATATAAGAAATATGAAAAAACTTCTGGGAAGCAGAGCAGATCATGACAGAAGAGGAAAAAAAAGAGTTTTTAATAGCTTATAATGTAAAGAAATGTGATTTAATTAAAACACAGTTTTGAATCCTATACATTAACTACAGTAATGCCTCTGGATGGCTTTTTAAAATCTAACAGTTTAGTATAAAGAATGAGTATTTACTATTGGGACAATATAAGTAGTTTATATATACACATACATGTATATAAAATAATAAATCATCTCTCTTTCTGCCAATATCTATTAATGTAAAGCTGTGTTCTGCTTGCTCATCTCATAAACAATTTCCATTGGATTTGATAGTAGTTTGCATGAAGAAGGAAAAAAATAACACCACATGGAATCTGAAGTCAGTAATTCAATGTAAATGCTGAAAAAAAATCATTAAGTTATACAATCCCTCTTTCAGGCCAGCACTTTACACATGTTTTTCCCATATGTTCTGCAAAGCTGATTTACAGTAAGCTAATGTTTTTCAACTAGAAAATATTTCACAGAATTAAAATCCAGTCTGATCACATGAACACATACAGAAATGAAACAACAGAGCAAAACCAATTCTCAAGTAGATTAGTAAATAGAGAATAAAAGTCAATTATAAATTAGTAGAGGTAAAGCAAATCCAGTTATTTAACTAAATCTCAGACCTGACCTGTGTAAACATTACAAACACACAAACCTTGATTGTTGTTGTGGGATTTTTTGCTTAAAGGAAGTTATAACATAGATGATATTATAAGTCCTATTTTGTCTAGCACTGAATGTGTAACTTCCAAATATCACAAAAAGTGTACTACAGCAGAATCCTACGCATTCCAACCAAAAAACTTCTTGAAGAAAACCTTTGTCTCACATGATTTATTGCCTGAATTTCATAGTTAAGAGGTTAGTTGGAGTGATTCAGAAAATCATTCAAACCCAAAGCGGTCACTGCCTCTGCCAGCCTTCCAGAGGTACACATGCATGAAATAATCTGTTGGTTTATTGCTATATCCTAAAAAAAAACCAATAGTCTATGACCTATGGCAGTAACAGTGGCAGATAACTTTTCATCCTCCTGTGCTACTTCAAGTTAAAAATATCACTTTAAAACAATCCCTTGAATACTAACACTTCAGATAGGTTCTACAGATGGGTTACAGGAAGAGCCTAAACAGAGTAAGTCAAATTGAAACTTTTAAGAAGAAATGAGCTAAATGTTGTGGCCGTTTGATAGGGTGTAGAGAACCAGCTAATGGCTAAGAGAAAACATCATTAATACTCAAGCTATATACCATTTCAGTTTGTAACTGATGAAAAAGCTCAAGCAAACAGAAAAGCATCACACTCCCTCTGCTTAGATATGTAATTATACATTATTTTCTAAATTGAAGTGTATGGAATTTTTATAATACTGTAATAAACGGTGTGGGTTTTCCCTCTCCATTTAAACACGTTACACACTTAAACAGGTGCACTTTGAACAATTAAATTGTTGCTGATGAAAATGCTTTCCCAATTTAATTTTCAGTGTCTGTTTTCTTCACGAAATTCTTTTATGGATTTATCTGTATCATTTTATTTAGTAGTGATCTTAGCAAGAAGCAATTGGGGTTTGTTCTGTGCATAACTAATGTACAACGGACAGTTTTTCTTGTTTACTGACCATCCGATTCTAATGTATCAAGGCACATATTAAAAATCATTAGTCTGCTGATGAGGTGATCTATAACAGCAGCAGAAAGTTGTTTAGCAGTACTTTCATTACCTATACAGCAGATTTCATTGCTTATAAATTTGAAATTCAAGATAAGGATTATTAAATTTTTGTAACTTTTTTTTTTTTTTTTTGCACTAGGTTGTGATTGTGATGGAGTCATTGCCCTGCTTGTCATTTAATATAGATGTTTGGTCTCAGTCACATTTTTGAATAGGTTTATTTGTATGTATTTTGGTGTGTATATATATATATATATATATATAAAAATAAATGAAACAATAAAAAAAATCCTATAAAATCAAATTCCTGCTTTGCATTCTGCAAGAGCTTAGAAGTTTCATTACAAAAATATGTTGCAAAGCAGAGACCATAAATTACACTTGAAATTAAAAATTCCTCATGGACTTTTGAACAAAACTACCTAGTATCTAGTAAATTTAACCACTGGCAATTCCATACTGCCTATAAACTACTTCTGTTTCCAAATTCTCAATCTATGCATCTCTTCCAAGAGAGCAGTAAGCTTGCTTATTGTGCAAAATAATTCCTATACGGTTTACAAGTTCTTTGAGGACTCCATTGGCTGACTGAAATTGTTGGAGTGTTGGTTTGTTATGTTTAGTAAGCAGTTTGTAGAAATAATTCTTATGAATTCAATTCTAGATATTTCAAAAGTTAATACTCTATACAAAGGTTTAGTATTGCTGTAGTGTAATTGTTAAAAGATAAATGTTTAATCATCATACAGAAGCATGTTATTCCACAGACATAGTTCACGTGGCAACATGTATAAACATATATATAAAAAAATGCTACAAAGCAGATTCCATATATTTATCTGTTTTGGAGAAAGTTAAAAACTGTACAAATTTGTTATTTTAAAAGCTGAAACTACATCTTTCAACAATTCTTTCAATTTAGCTGTTTTAAGTTGTACATGTATTTAATTTTATCTGGGAACTCTGTGTTGGGAATAGAACAACTGTAGTTTCTCATTACATTTGCTGCCAGAATCTATGCTTAGTTGCTCAACTAAAGACCTTACATTACTAATTACTACCACATGTACATATCCCAAGCAAAGGAAAACATCGGTTCTGACAATCCATTATCTAAACATTGAATTACAAATGAAAAAAAAAATTGGCCAAACATAACATTTCATCAATCTTGCTCTACTGACTGCAAAAGCAACATCAAACAAGGGGTGCTAATGTTTTTCCACTGTGCAGTTCCCAAGCTTAGACCCACATGAGTAAAGAACATCTTTAAACTACTTAGCAATGAGTAACTGAAGCAGAAAACAATGCATAAAGTAACTCAAACAGCTTGTATGCTGATGAGAGAGAGGAGTTTCAAATGACAAGCTATATGGGCAGTAGAGATGAGCAGAGAAAGCCCTGACAACAGAGTGAGCTAAAACCAAAGAGAGAGCATGTATAAATAAAGACAAAAACAAAAGGTTAAAAAAAAAAACCCACACACCAAAAATGAAGCAAGCCCCAAAGCTAGCAGAAGCCTGCAACCTGAGATTCAGCTTTTTGGAATGTGAGGTTCTGATTGAAGATCAGGTCCAAATTCAGAGATGACTGAGCAATGCTGGTACTAGCGACAATGGAGAAGGGGGGAAACTACAACTGTGTATGTAAAACAGTTTTTATCTTTATTTCCCTCTGTTGTAACTCCTTTAGAGCCTCAAAAAACAGAGCTGTAAGTTCTGTTTGAAAAGGGTTTGGTTTTTAGAAATCAAGTATGAGTATAATATGATTCTGAGTAGGCCCCTGTCACAAATAAATATTTAGGGGAATTAATAATACTATTCCATCTCAGGAATGTATTAAGGCTTTTAAAAAATCTAGATAAGTGAATTACGATGCAAGTTTCCAGTATTAGTGTTAGATATTTAAGAATATCTCAAAAAAGGGAAGTACTGATATTTTCAATTGTGTCATCTAATTACTGGAATATTACTGCACATACAATATAATACGTTGTATCTAAAAAAACCCACTTTGTCTACCCAGTGATGTAAAATGGTAGTCCATAATTATACCTCTGTGGGACATTTATAGTCCTTCTGATCCCCAGACTTGATAAAGCCATAACCCACATTTATTAAACAATTCACAGGTAATGATTTTAAATTAATAAAACAAAATCATGTCTTTGTAAAGTAAGGAGAGGGATATTTAATTACATGTGATCCATGAAGTACTATCTTTATGTTACATGTAAAGGATTCTATATGACTAGTCTTTTAGGGCAAATATATCTCTGCCAGTGAATGTCACAATGATATGTAATGAAACAAAAGATGGCAAGGCTAAAGGTGATATAGAGAAGAAATTACTATATCATCAAGTAGTTTATTAAACGATGTATCCCTGCAGGTCTAGATAATGAGAATGCCAGAAAGAGCTGGTTTAAGCTTGCTCAAAAAAATAAGCAGGCTTTCAATAGAAATGTAATGAGCTAATATAGTTCAATAAAATTTACCAAGTAAAACCAGTGTTTCTCACAATAGGCTTTTTCCCATACTATATAGATACTAAGGCTACTACATCCCCTTCTTAGGATGAGTTTCACATGGTGTGTGGAAGAGAATCACTTTAAAATCCCCAATAAAAGATTATAAAATATCAAGTATTTGCAATATTTATATGAAGTCAAAAGGAGCTGCATGAGATGTGTATCTGCTGTTTGAACAAAGAGAAACAGCAGCATTCTGACATAGTCACTGTAACGGAATAACCTGACCAACATAAATATCATATTTTGCACTCCAGTAAAGCCAAGTTTTCTGAACTCTATGAAAATCATTTTAATGATCATTGTCATTTAATTAAGAGATGACCACATGATAATCTGATGCTCCAAACTGTGAAGCAGTAAGTGATCCTTGTTCCAGAAGCTAATTGCATATGCTATAGCAGCATTTTCTACAAGACAGGTCAGTGTTGTCTTAGTGGTAGCCAAGTTCTCCTGAAGTAGGGACAAAATATTGTGACTTGTACCATGCATAGCCCAGGTCTCAAATTTACAGTGTGACAATTTTTCAGTGGTAACATCTGACGTCAAGGAATACAGTCTTATAAGCTGCGAGTCAGCTGTTACCACCTTCAGGGTCTCTTCAAAGTCACACAACCACACCTGGTCTTTTTTGACTTACTTTCTGCCTCGGGTTGAGTTAAAAGTCCCGCCGTATTTCTTCCGATTAAGGATGAGAGCAGCAATTTCTGGCACGTAGCGAGCAAACATTGCCTACATGCATGGAACAAAAACACAAGAAAAAAAAAAAAAAAAAAAAAAAAAGAAAATGGCATGCAGAGAGTGTTCTACTGCAGCAGAGGCAGCAGAGCCTCTTGGGATACTTACTTTCTTCCACTAACCGCACTATAGGAACCACCATATTTCTTGCGGTTTCCTATTAACTCTATGATTTCAGGGACGTAGCTGGCAAACATGGCCTAAGAAGAAGATAGGAGACAGAAGAAAAGACTAAAAAGAGAGGCCAAAGAAAGGGGGATGATGAATATTTTCAGAAGAGATGTATCTTTAAGATCTGAAAATTCAAAAGATTTAGATCTATGAAGTTGTTTAAAAAGAAAATTTAAAAAATATAAAAGTTCTTATCAACCAAAACAAAAGGGCTCAATGTAAAAGTTCATCTTGGAGAAGATACACACCTTATAAATTAAGAAAATGGTCAAAAAAGGAAAAATAGGCAAACAAAACAAAACAAGAACAAAATCAATTCAAACTGGTATCTAATCATAAAATATAGTTATGTCTAATTCTCCTTATAGAGGGGATAGTAAAAAACCTATCCAAGCTCCACTACAAAAAACAAACCCAGGTGTTATCATTACTGTTACATTTGTATTTTAAAAGACAGTCATCCCCACACACACTTCATTAGGATTCAAAATAAGACAAAACCAAGATGGAATCAAGGGGTTATACCCCCGAAAAGAAACAAAAATGGTCACCTCCCCTGCCCCAAAAAAAAACTTTTTTCCAGAAGTTTATGTTTTTAAAAGGACTGGAATAACATGTGATAGAAAAAAAAAAAAGGTTTTGAGAAGAAAATAAAAAATATTCTGCCATGTTTTGTCCAACAAACAGCTTCCTTGTGGCTGGATACATCAAAGAGCTACTGCCAGTTGACATGGTGTTAGTCTTCATATGTCAATGAACATAGATGAGAATGCATATATTTATGCTCATATATATACACAGTCATATATATGCATCTCTGTGTGCCTCATATATAGCATTCATAACATTAATGGTATACATACCACCTCTGGAAGATGTATGTATATGTGAAATCAGTATATGAGAGTGAAGTAACAATATAGAAATGTAGGTGCTTGATATATACTGGGAGTCTTCCATAAAGCACTTACCTTGCACAGTGTAAATATTAAAATAAACCTTGCTGGTTTAGAGAATAACATTACCACAGGTCCTACAATATTACAAGCACTGATACATCATATAAAAGTTGACAAAAAGCAATTAGTAACTTTTGTGCTATGTAGAAATGACAAAGAAACACTAGAATTTAGTGACAGAAAAGGACACTGATTATGGCCACATGATAAATTGTGAGTTGAAATTGTGCCTACATGACATGAAAGGATGTTTGAAATTAAAAAGAATGCAGTTTGCCATCATTTTGATCAGGCAAGCTGCTCTTTAAGGCAGTCCAAAGCCACAGTGTTTGTTGGAATTCTGGGAAGGAACACAGAAGGATGGGTAGGACATCTGAAACCGCAAAGTGTCTTTAAGTATCAATAGCAGCCTCCAAAAAATGCACTACAGTCACTAAATGTACTACATTACAAACAACATTATATGTTGAAATACTAAAGCACTTGATGTATTCACATGCATTACTCTTTTAAATGGATTAGAATAATTCTGAGTTTACTAAACTGGACTAATTTCACAAGCTCTGCCAAAATATTTATCTATAGAAGAAAAAAACCACATCAACGAAGGTGTACTAAACATATTTAAAGGTGTTATAATTAATTTTAATTCACTAATCCAGATATTATTTTTAATTACAGTATTGAGCTGTATAGAATCAAGTATAAAGGTAACTGGAATAATAATTATTATTAATAATAAAAGAGTTTTTACCAATCCCCCAAGGATGAAGAAGACCATGAAAAGGCGCCCAAGGGTTGTTTTTGCATAAACATCTCCATAGCCAACAGTGGACATTGTAACCATCAGTAAATAAACACATTCCCAATATGTCAACGGTTGATTATTTTGGAAATTTTCCCATGGATCCCCTGAGTTCTCCACCTAAATTGTACAAGAAAATAGATTATTACTTAATAGAGTTGTACAACAAATTCCTTCTATTAATGTATGCATTTGTGCATGTGTATATATATACACACACACATATATATATATATGTACATATAAAAAAAATCTGGCATAATAGCAGATTCTCTGGACACTTTCTTATGATTTAAGAATCTAAGTATCTAACTCTGCCCCAATTATAAAACTACAGTCCTTTTGCCAAAATACATAGCTTTGTCACTCTTAATACTTATGGGAATTATCTTTTCCATTCACTACTAAATAATATAACTTAATAATGCAGCTAGGTAAAATAATTTTTTAACAGCTTGTTTGGAACTTTTAAAGAGTGCATCTTACTTTAATGTAATTACTGCTTCTATCTTAAAAGCATTATGTCGCTATTAAAGCCATAAGTGACACGCTATTTCTTTTTCAAGAAGCCAGCTACTGTATGTGACAAAGTTATAAATTTATCAGCAGGAAAATAGCACGCCCTTTAAAATCTGTTCCACAGTAGAAGTTTGAAGTTCAGGGTTCCTACAGCAGAATAGAGAAACTTATGCAAGAACAGTGTAGCTTAATTTAAAGGAAAAATTAAACTCCCAAACAAATAAAAAATAAATTTCCTATGTTGGGTTTGGCAGAACTGGAGTTAATTCTGCTCACAGCATCTTCCTAGTGCTGTGTTTTGCAGCAGTAGTTGATAACATAGCAGTGTTTCAGATACAGTTGAATAAGTATCAAGGATGTGTCTTTTCAACATTTCCCTGCCCCAAGAGTACATTGAGGAGTGGGCAAGATCTTGGGAGGGGACACAGCTGAGTCAGCTGACCCAGACTGGCCAAAGCGGTATTCCATGCCACATGACATTAGCTCAGATATAAGGATGAAGTGAAAGAAGGAAGTGGGGGGATTCGTCCACAGCATCTATCCTCCTAAGGAACCACCAAGCTTAGAGACCCCTGAGTCCCAAGACCGATACTCATCCTCCTGATGGGCAGTGCAGACTAACATATCTCTCTCTGCTTTTGCTTCCACAAGGTCTGTTGCTTTGCTTATTATTGTTATTAAATTGCTTCTATCTTATTACTGGCTTTTGTTAAGTTTTTCCCTCTTCATTTAAGAAGGGGAGTGATAAAGTGGCTTTGGTGGGCATCTGGCCCCTAGGCCAGGGCCAAACCACCACAAAACCAAACCTCCAACCAACAAAAGAAAACCAAATGAACCCAACAAAACCCACCGCAAACCAAGCCTTAGAAAATAAAATTAGCATGTCTTTTTTGTTGCTGTTGTTTAAAAACAGAGAAAGATACATTTGTCAGGTGGAGTGTAAATATGTGGTTATCTATGAATAAGAAGTATGTCATAAATTAAACATACAAAATTTCACTGCATCTTTATTAATAGTGAAAATCAAGTGACTAATATAACAAGACGATAAATATTCTGACTTTAATCTTTTATGCCTGGATGCCGCACAAGGTAATTCAAGTAAAGTCAATGAAATTGCTCAGGACTAAGATCAATAACATTAAATTACACTATCAGTCCAAAATCATCCCTAAATAGGTTATTACTACTAGCAGGTTGACATTTTCCTGAGTCTAAGTGGATCATAAAATGTACTTAAAGGACAACACTTAACCATATTTACCAAATCAGTAAAAACTACTAGGTTAAAATGTTTAAAATACACAACTGACATATGCCTATCATACATATGTGTATTCATATTTATGAATTCATATGGACTTGAACACTATCTAACTTAACAATACCTAAAAAATTCTAAGTGCAGAATAAAAATCCAGTATAAAAATACATTATTAGTGAACTGAAACTGAAAGCCACAGCAAAAAAAATAATAGTGAAATTTACGAACAAAAGTGAAGGAAATAATCTCTACAAAATTTCTACATACTGTATTAGTAACCCCATTACCCCATTCTGGAAACACAACAGAACTGCTTTCTTCTGGCACAACCATTACCCAGGACCTCAGTACAACTTCACCTCCACTATCCCCTTACAGGAAGCACTCCAGGCAGCTGTTTAGGAAACAGTGCCATCTACTGGTACTGTATAATTGGTCAAGAAGTTCCAACAGTTCCAAGGGTTCATATTTTATTACTGAGGTTAATGATGCATTACTTACTATTCAAAATTAGTTTTGAACTGGGAGCTTAAAATTTGGGAAGATGTGATGCCTTTTTTATTGCACCCTTTGTTATCCAGAGCATGGCATTTTCAGGTAATAAAGTAGTTCAGAGAGCAGATGCTCCACAAGAAAAAGTCAATGAAGTATTTTCAAATATACTTACCAAATGTATGAACCCAGCCGCTGTCAGCCACGTGCTGATAAATATAGAGCACAGATTCACCAGCTTGATGGAATTACTGAAAGCAAACAAAACCCAGGTTAATTTCTGGTAACAAGAACTTAAGACTGGAATTCATCCCACATTTTTATTATGTAGCTGTATACAAATGCATACTTTATTGGGAAAGAGTTTGATGAAGATTTATGAAGAGAAGCAGGCTCCCTAAGAAATGTAACCAAAACCTATGCAAAATATGTATTCTTTTGTCTTGGCAGAGATCACATTTCATACACAGCTTGAAAGGAAAATCTCGATGCATTTGATAGCAGTAAGAGAAATAGAAACCTTAGCTACACCTATACTCACAAACAAATAGAAATAAATAATGCTTTTCACAAATAATCTCTCAGTACACTCACCTTATTTTTTATTACTATACACTTAAGCAATTAGTTACATGTAAATATTCTGGCATACATCCTTGCAGGTCCAATGAATTAAAGAGCAATGCCAATTAACACTGGCTGCTGAACACTGCATTTACACAAAACTGACTAATTTTAAAAGATTGTTTCACTTTTCATATGATTCTTCTGTATTAATTGTGCTTTTGACCTCAAACCTGCAGAGGCTTTAAAAATTTATCACAAGAGGTTGTTGCACACTTGCCACATATCAACAGTTGCAGACATGACCACAGGGCAAGACTATTTTCCTGCAGTTACAGCAAACAATTACTGAACTATCACAGCCATAGTGTGCAAAAACCATAATGTAAAAGCCATACTGCTTTTATGAAAAAAAAAAAAAAAAAGAATTTTTTTTTTAAAATCCCAAATTAAATAACTTAGACATTTTACAGTTCCTGTGTAAAGTCCTAAGTAATTTCTGTGTTATTCTGCTCATACAAACTCTTATGGACTTCTTAGTGGAAATTCCTATGAAAACAGAGTATTTAATACTTCACATTAATTTTTTTTAAATGAATTTTATATATTTTTAATATATTTTAAAGTGTATATATAGAGATGCCCACTAGCCAAACTTGGCAAACTCTAGTCCAAATTATATGCTGTGTTCAGTTTTGGGCCCCGCACAACAAACAGGACATTGAGATGCTGGAGTGTGCCCAAAGAAGAGCAACTAAGTTGGTGAAGGGCCTTGAAAAGAAATCTTATGAGAGGGTGAAGGAATGCTTAGTTTTCAGACGAGAAGGATGCGGGTAGACCTCGTCACCCTCTACAACTACCTTGAATCACGTCGGTATGAGGTGGAGGTCAGTCTCTTCCCACATGCAACCCATGACAGGACAAGAGTAAACAGCCTGGAACAGGCTGCCCAGGGCAGTGGTGGAGTTACCATCCCTGGAGGTATTTAAAAGATGCATGGATGTGGTGCTATCACTATCACTGTGAGCAGTACTATTTTTGCCGTAGAGTTAATATTATTTTCTGTTTATATTTACTTTAAGGAGCAATAAAAATGCATTCTTTTCTAAATAAAGAAATTAACCTGAAAAATTAATAAGATCAGCTCCATTAAAAATATTTTTAAGAGTTGCAGTTAACAAATTGGGCATCTGTGGGTACTAGAAGAGAAATGTGATTGTGTACTATGACAGATAGTATAATGAATACTGCACTCAAAAATAATATACCAGTAGTTTTGCAAATAATTAACATTCACCTACATCAACACATCATCTGTATTTCTCTCTTTCTTAATGGTTGGTTGATTAAGGTTCATATTTTGTTGGTGATAACACTGAATGACAGCAAAGGACCCTCACCAATAGGTTTATATATTGAAATTGCAGAAGTCTTTCTGACACAAAGCTCCATTATGAAAGGCTAAATATCATCCACCTGATCTTAGAACAGGAGAGATTCCTTGTTACAATAATGTGTCAGTATCTACATATTACTGTAATACAGCCATTAAGAATAAATATTTACATTATATGTTTTGCACAGTTTTTGCAGATCTATTAAACATTGTATCTTATCTCTCCTCTATGAAATACTCACTGTTTCTATCAGAGTCTAAATATAGATGAAGGATTAGTCAAAAAAATTTTCCTCCTCTTTAAGCTTTTCCAACATCTGTACAAAATCCCTTACTGTGATCCCTGCTTAAGCCTCTGTAGTTTTGTTGAAATATCAGAGAACAGTGAAGGAAATTTTTGACAATTTCTTCTATTTCATCAAGCACAGGAACAAAAAATATCCAACACTGGCAAAAATACATTTATTTTCATATTGGCAGAGTACAGTCTTTTAATATGACATCGTAAAATTTTGATTGTTTTCAAACATAATTAAGAATTTTTCAGATATTGTAGTAATTATATTAACTTTGCCACATTACTTTGCTAGTCTCCTCACTGCCTCTACTTTTGCATCATTTCAACTCTTCCATTGGATTTCAGTGTTTGGAATGGCTTTTCTACCCATTGCATAAACAATATATGCTCCATTAATCCTCATATCTCAGCCACTAATTCTAATTTCAGGAGTAATTCTCATGTATAAGTTAGAATAAAATCTTTTCTTTACTGGGGTGAGAGGAAAAGGTGGATGGAATTCCTTCTTCACAGTTGTTACTTGTCATTAATGCCATGCACACTCAAATGCCTCTACTTGAATTAGTTCCATATTTTTTTCAGAAACAATCTTTTGCCAAATTTTTGTAAATGACAAAAAGCATATTTTTTTTTCCACTACTATTATGTCAGATAATAACAATAAACTGAATTTGCTATCTCAGTTCAGTAGTTCAAGTCTTGACATTCAGCTTTAGTCTTCATGCTCACAAACAAAATACTACATTGAAAATTTTGTTACATTCTTAAAAGCAGCTTGGAAGAAATGCTAAAATATCTTTATTTCATGGTTTTTAAACCCATCCCTGAGCCAAACGATGTTGCAGTAGCTAGACAAAAGCACACAATAGAGTATTGGAGTTTAAGGTAATAATAACAGTTTAAGACCACTGTATGGAACTGAAATCACTGCTTAAATTTAGAAAAGCAATTTTTACTTAACTTGAGGTAGTAAATAAGGTTTTAGATTTTTTGCTTTTAAATTTTATTTAATGCAAGACAATAAATAAAACCCAAGGCACCCATATGGTCAAATTAGTTTTGTGTATCTAAACTCTTCTAATATAATTCTATTAATATGTTTTATTTTGACTCATCCATTTGGAAAAAAACAAAACATATATTCTGTGAACATTAACAGTATACCAAATTATTTAATTAATTTCAAGTTATTAATTCAGGTACAAAATAGACCAAACACATCTCTCTGTTGCAAAACCAGGAACAGGGAGAGAGAAAAATATCTTTTGAGGCACTAAGGGGATTTAATTCAAATAAATGGTGTTAGTGATGATCTGCTGGGATTGAGTAAATTGAGAAAATTCACAGTCACGAAGCTTCAGTAATGAAGCTTTACAGTCATGTAAGAAAACTTTCCAGGCTTTCTGATATCAACATCTGAAGTTTACAGATGTTTGGACATTCACATAAGGAATCACAGAGATGATGATTTCTGAACAAGGAGTAAATTTTGCACCAGATAAATTATATTTGAACAGGTCAATATTGAACAAGCTAGCTCTGAATGCATTGAATGTGATTAATGCAGTATCCTTTCATTTATGGATCTTGAACTTTACAAATCCACCACTCCTGAGGGGGATTTTAGCCTTTATCTAAAATCCTTTCAGTTTATGGGACTTCACCATTAATTGTCATTTCTTCTGGTGAGGTGGTTCTGTGTGCTAAATGCTAACTCACTGAATATTCTAAGCTTCTGCACAAATTACTGTCTTTTAACATACCAGTAGTATTCTTAGCTACTGAACTACATCTTCCCTGTACATTTTTTGATTGTTTGACAAGACCTGGATTCCTTATAGCCACAGAGCTGATGGCAGACAGTGTGAGAGTTTTACAGCAAAAAGAATAGTTTCAAGGGTTGAAGAAATAGTTGTTTACCATGAGGTAAACATGAGGCTTACAAATCTCAAGGATCCACTTCCCCAACACAGGGGAACAGGTTGGACTTGATGATCCTTGGGGTCTCTTCCAACCTTAGTTACTGTGATACTGTGATAACACTAAGAATTAATACATCAAGTAAATGGAGTTACTTGCATATGAAACCCTTATACATGCACCATCAACTGGTGAAGAGAGCATAGGATTTCAGAATGGAACTGAGTTTACAGTAATTATTGGAAGCTGGATTCAATACTTCACGAAGAGCATTTTAAGCAATGATGAAAGGCAATGTGTCCCCAGCTGCAAAGCATGAGACAGTTCCCATTTGTTTTCCTCAAAGTTATGCATTTGTTCACAACTGTACTGCTTTTGCACAACTGTTGTGTATTAATAGCCCAAAGACTCCGTGAAAGCCAGAATGTTACTTGGAGCATATAAATTAAAGAAATGCTAATGACAATAATCACAATGTGAAGATATTTCACTGCAAAATTAATTTGTTATATGTTTTGATGTGAAGAAGGGTGATCAGTTAAATAAAGAAAAAAAAGAAAATTAAAGCCACAGTGATTATTTCTCAAAATACTTTCTAACTGTATTCTGGACTGATTACATGGAAAGAAGCAATATTTAATCAGTGCAGAGTCTGTAATTCATTCTGTTTTTAATTTATCAGCACATTAAGTATTTCAAGTAACCAGCAACCTAAGCCATTCATGTTGTCACCAATGCAACTAATTCAGTACATAAGAAAAGGTCTTACCTTGTTTTAAGAATATTCAGAAACTGCAAAATTTCTGAAAATTGTATCAGTCTAAGGGCTCTTAAAAATCTTAAACCTGCAATAAAGAAGAAGAAAAAAAAAATCTAGTAAAGAATAATTCAAATTATAGTAACATTTTACTTACAGTGACAGTGATCAATTAAATCAAAATAGGTAGCATACCTTTGAAATGTTCTTCCATATTTAATGATTCCAAGATCATTACCAAGTCTGTTGCAAATTACTTTAAAATGATTTCCTTAATAGTTTATGTATGCAGCCATGGGATGAGATTTAGCATACAGGCTAAAAGCTATGGGGAAAAAATATCACTGAGGTTCTATTGGCAGACCTATCGCACATGTCCTTCTCTTCTAGGCTGTCAATGACACATATGGATGTGAAACTCCTTAACTCTCCAGGCTCCTACATTGCTTAGTGAAAACTAAGAGATTATGGGCAAGAGATCTGATAACCTGGATATATGCCTGATTAAATTGGTAAATCTTAATGACGTAAAGTCTTTTATTGTAATAATACTCCCTATCTCTACCCTAATTTTAAAAATCTCAAGCAGAACAGAGAAATGACACATACTCGCTTTAAAACAGCAAATTTGCTATAATTCTTTCCATCAGACTCTGACTACAGGAATAAGTGACACTTTGCCTATTAAAGAAGTAACTATTTTTACAAAGAAACAGCATTTTGGAATTGAAATCAGTTTGTGTGAACAGCAATTCCCAGATGACTACAAAGCCAGCACAATATACACAGAGAGAGTGTGTGCAAGAGAAAATACTATGGAAGATTAAGGGCTTAAATTATTAAAAGAGACTTATGCAGATAGTAAATAATTTGCCTGCAGATCTTTGGCATATGAATAAAAGTACATTGTGTATCATACACATGCACAGCTTATAAAATAAAGCTTTGAGGATAATTTTTATTGGACAGTACAGCCAGGAGTTATATAAAAATTGTGTAACAGGGTATTGTGACTGTTACAGATAGGCCCAGGACAGCTTCTTCTCACACACACTCTATTTTAACTAATTCCAGTCCTATAAACCACTTTTATGTCTAGAAACCTAAGGAAAGGTTCTAGCAAGCATATAAGCCTGGTCAGAACTTTCATAATCTCAGAGGAGTTCAGAGGTTTCCCTCCAGAGTAAAGATATCTATGTTGAGATGCATTTAAATCAAGGCTTTATTTCCACAGTATTCTTGGAAGTTGTTATATCAAATTTTTACTCTTGCTAAGATTCACAAGTAGCCTTAATAAAGTAGAAAAAAAAAATCACTCCAATTACATAAATCTAATGTTTCTTTTTAATTACTATGGGACCTCTAGAGATCAATGACAAGTTGAAAATTGGATTTGGGGATCTACACAAAAAGTAATAAAATTATGTTTAATAAACATAAACTTCATATCCAAACTCTTACAATGCATAAAAGAGATTGTAGTTGCTGTGACATCAAATGACAGAACAAGAAGACTATGGCTTCAATGTAATTTTTATGAGACAAGAAAGTCATCACAGATTAAGTTCTGCAAATAGCCATGCTGGCTACATATAATCATCTCCCTACTCCCTGTGTGCTTAGCACAGCTTCTAGGAGGATCTGTTCCATGATCTTCCCAGACCCAAAGGTGAGAGGGACAGCTAGTAGTTCCAAGGGTCCTTCTTTCTACCCCTTTTTAAAATGGGTGCAATGTTTCCCATCTTCCAGTCACCAGTGACTTCACCTGACTGCCAAGAGATAGATATTCCAGAACAGTATAAAAAACAACTCTTAAAAGTGATCTGAACAAAAAACACATAGAACTGGCCAATGTCAGAACTGCAGATGGCACGTATGGTGGGTACAACTGCTTTCCGTACCCCCGCCCCAGGCTGAGGCTTGCTAGGAGATGATAAAGGATCAGCTCAAGGCCCGCAGATATTAGCTGGTGCTTGGGGCTCAGATACCCTTTTGGTGCTTGGAGGACTCAGGCCCCCAGCTGAGTAAGAAATTGACCACAGCCACACAGAGACAGGATATAAACAGAGTCCGCACAGAAGCAGCCTGGCAGCCAGATCTTCTCACCTTAGAATGGGATCTTGTCTAAGAAGTCCTCACCCCAGCTTGGTGAGTGTATATGTAAATATCCTGGCTACCCATGGGGAGATTTTTCTTTTCTCTCCAAATAGTTTAACTAGTTGTGCAGCAGTATATTCCCAACTGATATCCAAATCCATAATTTCATTCTGTCAAGAGAGCACATTAATTGCAAAAAATCCACCATTTTCAGGTGGCTGCTGCTGTTTTGTGGGTGCCTCTACAACAGCAGGTTTGAGTAACCTTGTTTCCAGGTGCTCAGTGTCTTATTGTAAAGCACTGAGCATACAAGCATCAGTACAGCACTTACAAGCAAAACCCACCACACCTGCAGTGTTTATCCTCCTTAGCATTATTATCACCAAGAGTCAGTCAGTGGAAACAACTCTACATAGAAGAGACAAATTCTGTCGTACAATGAACCAGCATGCACATCTCCTGTAGTAGCAGGTTATACATGTGGAATCCTTGTGTGGTCTACTGGCAACATCCACTAATACTGGCTGAACCAAAAGGAGGGAGAAATGAATTCTTATTCTTGAGTAGTTACTTCTAAAGCGATGTCTTTGAATGATCTGTTTGGCACTATAAAATATTTCATCACATCAATTGCTCGACCCTTTAACAAATTTATGTGCATTTTGAATGACTGCAGATAATTCAGAGGCTTCATCCTTATTCTTCAAACAGACTACAAAAAGCAGCTGCTAAGAATAAACTAAGCTTAGAACTCAGATGCAATTGTTCTGCCCCTAAATGTACACCTATTTGTACAACCTTGAACTTAGCAAGGGGATGATGAACACTGAAAGATTCCTAAAGGAAAAGTCCACAAAACAGTTCATTCTGATGCCGATATTAGTGAAGTGTGGAAGTGTACTACCAATCCTAGATGCACCCATAAACTGAAGACACAGTAAACCTCACAGCAATAACCCTGTCGCAATGAAACAGTAATCAAGCTAAAAACTGCTTAAATTATTCAGTAGATGGCTTCCTATGAATCCACATAAGATAAAACCAAGTAAAATAGAAATTATTTTGGTGGGTCTAACTGCAGAATAATTATTGACAAAACATCTTTAAAAATGATTTGTCTCTGAAAACTAATCACATGCAATCGGTAACATAATCTCCCACGCTACACTCTGTTTTCAAATGAAATCTGACTCATAACCAAAAAAAAAAAAAAAAAAGTGTTGCCTTTCAGGACCATCAGCTCACCAAGAATAGACATTTTTGATGTTTATCAGTGCATTCAGATCAGTAAGCAAAATTCCATAATAGATGCACTAACATGAATTCCCATTTTCCCATAGCTATCTCAGCTACACATACACGTGTACATCTCTCCTTCCTCAGCAGCATTTGAGAATGTATTTTATAGATGGGGGGGGAGGGAATTCTTCTTTAATATGGAATAACTCCAAAACTGTTCTACATTTAAATGATCAAATCAATAGTTGAGACAGGATAACTTTTTTATATATTACAGTAAGGTCTATCTTAATTTTGCACATTTCATCCTGCCCAATAAAGTTAATTGAAAACTGCTGGATGGAATTCTCAGGAAATAACTGGTTTGTTGCCATCACGTCACTCATCTTTTTCTTGGCACATGTTTTTCTATCAAGACTTTCTTATGGGATCTGACTGGAATAGAATACAATCTTCTATACTGTATTTTATATAAAAAATATCAAAATAATTTTATTTACCTAGAAAATACTTCTAACAGCAGGAAAAATATACAGATAAAATTAAAGGTCCCTTCAGTTTGTCAGTCTTCTGACTCTAAATTGATGACTACAGTATGCTTCCAAGAAGGGTTTATTTCAGTGGCAACGCCCTGAACAAAGCTAAGAGATACACAGATTTCTAGACCAGTAAACAGTTTTTTGTGATTATCAAGCTAGATTGCTTTATCAATATGAGACAAGTAATTTTAGTCAATAGTTTTTGTGTCAACTACAATAACTGGAGTTGCAGGTATGAACTTCCACATATACCACAGGATTATTTTCTTATTGTGAAAGTTGTTTAGATAGCTGTGTTGCCTGTACAACTAATGAAGCATTCCCAAAGTACACTGAAAACTTAACAGGTGTGCAATGCATTCTATCATTTTTACTATGTAAATTCTTGGGTAACAAATGTGGTATAATTTTACTTCAGATTCTGTGTGTTCAACCTGGAACAAACAACAACAACAAAAAGCCATATGTGACTCCCAGGGATCAAATGCTTACCTCCTGAAATTCTATGCATTAAATTTAGATGTGAAAACTTAACACATCCACAATCTCTAGGCTGGTTTTGAAGGGTCATTAACAGAAACCAAACACTGACCAAAATCCTGAAATCTGTCTTAAATATTACAAAAATCAGTGATCTTTGCAATAAGAAACAAGATACTGGGCTAGACCTAGAATATAGGAGGAGTATTTTTATTCATTTCATTACATACTTGTTCAGTTCTGTAAGGTAAGGTGCTATTGCTTTCTGACTCTTTACTAAGAACTTACTAAAATGGATGCAATATAAACATGACCAATAAACTATCTGCAAGAAGCAATGTAATTACAGTAGAAAAATATTTTTCTGCAAAGTCTACAACAAAACAGGCAACATTATCTTAAGCTTTAATTGACTTTACTGTCTTAAAAGGTACTGAAATGCGGAATTTTCCTGTCTGATATTTTCTGTCTGTCTGCTGACTGATGCTTTCTGCTGGATTCATACACAGCTGCAAGCAGGATTATCTGTAAATTACAAACCCCTGAAAGGAAAATTACCATTTTACATCTGTGAAGGGTAAAAGGAGGAAATCACAACAAATTTATTTGTCTTTAACAAGATTCTAAAAAACAGAAACAGGAATTGGGATACTCCTTCAAACAACACAAGAGATCAATCTACCAGAACAGATTCAAGCATTACATTAGGATGATCAGAGGGTTGGAGCACCTCTCCTATGAGGACAGACTGAAAGAGTTGGGGCTGTTCAGTCTGGAGAAAAGGCGGCTCCAAGGTGACCTTATTGTGGCCTTCCAGTATCTGAAGGGGGCCTACCAGAAGGCTGGAGAGGGACTTCTCAGGATATCAGGTAGTGATAGGACTAAGGGGAATGGAATGAAGCTGGAGGTGGGGAGATTCAGACTGGACGTGAGAAAGAAGTTCTTCACCATGAGAGTGGTGAAGCCCTGGAATGGGTTGTCCAGGGAGGTGGTTGAGGCCCCGTCCCTGGAGGTGTTTAAGACCAGGCTGGATGAGGCTCTGGCCAGCCTGATCTAGTGTGAGGTGTCCCTGCCCATGGCAGGGGGTTTGGAACTTGATGATCCTTGTGGTTCCTTCCAACCCTGACTGATTCTATGATTATTTATCATCAATAAGATATATAATCTCTTTCTTACTGCCGTACATTGTGTTTTCTTGCTTACTGACAATAGCATGTCCAAAACACGGGTGTAAGGATTAAATAAGCAGAGACTATGAATACCATTCCTGACAAACCGTTCACCCATTCATCAGAATGAGATCATCACTAAAGCTATCAATGTCTATTTCAACCCTGTACCTCATTAAGATCATATGGTTTACTTAATTTTGAAATCCATCTTTAGGAAATCAGAACCTTTGCTGAGACACACCTAATAAAGAGCTAATTTTTAGGATGCACATTAATTCTATCCTGAATGACTTCACATAGTGCAGCAGGGCAACCTGAGGTTTTACTTCCTGTAGATAGGTTTCAAACTGAAAGCTCAAAGAACAAGACACAAAGAAATAGCATGGTAGGAAAAGAATCTGCAATTCCTTGGAAACAACACAGCCAAAATATTTTGATACATCTGTCTGCTTTTGTTATGCAAGTGTACAAGCAGGGAAAACAGTCCACAGCATGGGAAAAAAAAAAAAAATCAATACACTCTGAACCAGGACAGTGAAGCTGCATCAAGTTCATAATCTACGTAGGTTGTATACTAATTGCTTTCAAACTGTGCTGTATCAAAGACATTAATAATCTCTCTGTTTCATGTTTTTAAATTTTACTTTTTTTATAATAGCAACAGGCATTACAACAATTATTTCTTCATAACACCAAAATTGCAGAATATCACATCTATCCTTCAATGTTGATTCTAGGTCAACACAAAATTCCACTGATGAGGGAGATATGAGCACATTACAACCTGCGAGTTTGGGAAGGAATTTTTCCTATAAAGCAACTGAAATACTGAAGCATTTTGAAGCTGCAAAAATAAATATATTTTTAGTAAAGAATAATACTAGCACTAGAGACAGAATCACAAACTACAGTTCTGAAGAAGTTGTTTAGAGTTGGACCTTACCCCAGTATGAGCCGACCCTATAACAAGACACCAAGGAGTTTCGAAAAGTTTGGTGTTCTTCCTTTTCAGGGACATTATGTCCAGCTTTGATACGATATCCATTTGGGAACAATTCTCCAAGAGATTTCTTACGCCTTCGAGTAGTTTTGTAAGTTTCTGTACGTGTGCCCCCAGAAGTATTGTGGTAGACTAAAATCTTGCTGGGAATCATGACTATGTGTCTTCAGCTTCAGGAGCACTGCACATAAGTACTGTAGTCCAGGCTTCTGTCACAGCATCCATTAACAGCAAAGGCAGTCATATATTTACCCTTCTTTTTGCTAATATCGACATGCAGAGACAGATCAGAGCTCCTTCTTTAACAGAACTTTTCTTTGGAAGCAGATTTATTTAACTGTACACAGGATAATGTAAAATTCACCTTCACATGTTGTCACCCAAAGGTAATTCAGTATAATCTAGTCCATTTCTGTTAGCGCAAAACAAACAGAATTGATTCACATCCAAAATTCAGCCTCACAAAACAGACTAAGAGTATGACAAACTGTCTGGACAAAACAAATCACAGAAGCAGGAAAGCAGTGCAGATGCTCCTCTGATCTGTGATGTATTAGAGCTTAAAAGGCATCTTCTATCCGGATATTACCACATAAGCTTCTTTCAGATACACCAAACAACCACACACATTGATCCAAAACCCAAAATGGTGATGCTGTTCACTTTGAATAAGCAGGTACTCTCACAAAGAATACAGTTCCTGTAGTTTATGTACATAAAGGGAATTGTTTACTGTGCATTATTTTCTTTGGCAACTTTACATATCTGCCTTTCAGTTAAAGCCAGTATTCAGAAGGCAAAGGTCACATAATCAGCCAACTCTTACAGGATTTATCCCAGATGAAATTAAAAAACAACACAAATAAACACAACCATTCATCTAATCCCAGTTAATGACAGCTGTATTACTAAAGGGAAAAAACATCAACAATTTAGCCAGAGCAAGCAAGAGCATAGTGAATACCGACTGGATTTTTGTTCAGTCATCTCCTATCTCATTCAGTTAGAAAAGGCTCTTCAAAAAAAGTGTACATATGAGGTATTACCTTCCACAATATACAATATGCTTGCTTGATCAATTTTCTGGCTTTGAGCTTAACATACAAATTTTATCTTGAAAAAGCTTTCATTTCGAGGAATATGCTTATCATTGCTACTTTCTGTCCCCAGAGGAGCCACAAACACGTATACGCTAAAAATATATCAATGCCATCTGGAGTACAATGCAAAGCAGACACAAAAATAGACTGGACCATGTGCTTGTAGGAAATATTCTGGATCTCAAAACATTTTGGAAATGTTACTAAAGGGTGACAATGACAAATATAGAAACGGGGAGCACAGTACAAACAAATTTCAGATTTCGAGTAAGAAACAGTGAGTGAATCAAAGGCAAACCACTTCTGTGACTCCTTTGCATTGTAACCTTCACACTATGCTCTTACAACCAACTTGGTCATATTGCCACTGGTCACAGTAGTGAAACTCCACTCAGACTAATATGTACTGGTGTTGATTCTTCACACGTGCATGCAGACATATATATAAAATCAATCTGTGAACACTTGAATCATTCCTCTCAAATTGGAAAGCCTGAACAAGGCAGTACTTATCTGCGCTACTGATCACACCTTGTACAGCTCAAACTGAAATAATGTCCTACTTCTTTTTTACTATAGAAGGGATACATTTTTTCTTTCTTATTGTATTTTATCTTGAATAGTACTATAATCTTGTTATTATACAATTTTATGGATGAAACTATTTGGGTGCAGAATCCATTTACCATGTGAGTCTGGAACATCTCTACAGAAAAAGTACCCAAGTAATAAATAGCAAGAGCCAAGCAGTTTAGTTTACATAATCTGTATTTTGATTTTAGTAATTAATTTCACAATATTCCTTTAATTCTCTCAGCTTTCTGATGACAATATTCCTTTAATTCTCTCAGCTCTCTGACAGAGCTAGATTTTTATCAATTTTCTCCCTTTTCCTTGCAGTGCATTGATAAATCTGTTGCATACATCAAAATCTGGAAACACAAATTACATGACAAAACAGTAGGATGATGACATATTGTGCTGAGAAGGCGTATTCAGAATCACAGAGCCACACACAGTTGCATGCATTACCTTCCTGTGCAGATGTTTCTGCTTTCCAATTGAACATTTTTTAGCTTTTTTACACAAAAGAGCTTATTGTTTTCAGTGAGAGTACAGTGCTCTGCCATCTATATCACCTATTACTTGACCAAATTTTTCTTATTAGATGCAAAATAAGATTATAGAAAGTTGTTCTCTGTAGGCAAAACTATTTTTTCTTCAGTTGTCAAGAAAACTGCCCTTTAGGTAGCCCATCATCTAGCTCAGACTAACATGAGTGAAAACTTGAAGTCCTAAAGAAGCTGTCACTACAAAAATAGTGCTGTTTCCAGTATTTCTGCACTTTTGCCTATCTCTGTGAAGGATGCAGTTGGCTATCTCCTGGTCTGAGGTAGCCTTAAAAAGTTCTCAACTCTGTGTTACCAGAAACACTGGAGATGTGTGCAGTCTGCTATAAAACATTTACTCCAAGATTAATTATTCTGTTCAAGCAAGTTCCAGGATACCTTGTTAAGATCTGTTGTAACTTCAGAGAAACCAAGATATTTAAACCATGTTACAAGTGAACTTTTACATGATTTTAGTAGAAGTGTATGCTTGCAGTGTATCCCTCCATGATCCTCCCTGAACTTGCCATACAAATCAATTGATATACTTATGGAACATTGCTACAATTAGATAAAAACTTGCTTTCAAAGTCCATTCATATGTGAAACTATTAATCTCATATGCAGGGAAGAAAGCAAGCCTTCTCAACAGCTGAGCTCCGTTTTACCTTTGGCTATGCAGGAACTAGGTGCTTGCAAAAAGGCAAGAGACGAATAGACCTGTTGGCATAGACAACTAATGTATTGGGTAGAAGCGGGTATCAAACTTATTGTTCTCTAAAGCACAAGTTAGAAGAGAGATGACTGTGCTTTTGTAGTCTACTATCTGAATCATGGAATGGTTTGGGTTGGAAGGGAACTCCAAAGGTCATCTAGTCCAACCTTCCTGCAGTGAGCAGGGACATCCTCCAAATCTGCCTACAGCTGTGCCTGGAAGCACCACCTGAAAAAAACACCCCAAAACACAAGGAAACCTACCAAGGGGAAACCTGCTGTAGAGAAAAATAACTTTAATATATCCAGTGACCATTCTCTCTTTAGAAATTAATTTTTAATTTATCTTACACTAAGGTAAACACAGATTGTTCCACACATTATCCTTCCTTTGTTTCAGGTTGCTACTTCTGAAACTACTGTGTAAATACCAATGGTCTACAGGAAATGGCCCATAAAATTTGCAACGGTCCTATTTCAAAAAACATAGAAGTATCATCCAAAGGAAACAAACAAACAAGCCAATCCACCAACCCAGAAAAAACAACAGCAAAAAAACTCCAACCAACCAGCTCAACAACCAAAAAAAAAAAAAAAAAAAAAAAAAACAAAAAAACCACCACCACCAAAACAACACCCTAAAGAAGCTTGTGTGTTTGGTCATAAAAACTACCTTTTTGCTACAGCTTTGTAGCACTGTCTGTGGATTATGACAGTCTTGAAGACTAGAGAATTTGAGAAGAGAAAGCTTGGCACTAGCAATAACAAAAACAGTTACTAGATATGAAAACATTAACTTTTCTGCTTTATATCACTTTAGGCAATGACAGTAATCCTTTCCACATACTGAAGTGTTTTGAGAAGTGGTTACTTTACTGATGACGCTACTAAAATCAAGACAACGCTTGAAATAGGAGGTTACACCTCTGCAAGTGATCCTTGCAGAAGGGAGGCACTGAAGGTTAGAAGCTTAGGCTTTGTTTTTTACAGTGCCCATTACAACTAAAAAAAAAGTAATTTTACTTGCTAAAGAATTACAAACTAGCATCTTGTAAAATTTTCCCTGGCATTCACCAGGAACAAACTGCACAGGAATATGCTGTTCTCAAGAGTCTGTAACCATGGGGCAGGACAAATTAAAAGAACAAAGGCAAAGGAAGGACAAAGGGCAGATCTAAAGCCTGACTCATGCTGCAGAACATTGGTTTAAAAAGAAGCATGCAGTTCTAATCAACTGCTATGATATAATGCATCCTAGACACTGAATCTTCTTTAGGCCTTGAATTGTATGAAGAAAATATCTGAAGGATAACTATAAGCAGATACATGCAGGTATTAGTTATTAAAAACTGGTTGTGAAAATGCCATGACATGAAATTCTACATGTGATTATGATACAAGTGTAAAAAAAATAAATAAATTCTGTTTTCTGACCAGATTCAAGCTTCATAAAATATCTATGACTGTCCAAGAGAAGAGATGCCTTCTTACTAAATGTAAAGAACAATTCCTAGTATGTGCTATAAATTTATATTCTGACAACAAGGAATAGAATATTACACACCAGCCATCACATTACGAATTTAGGCATAAAATTTCATGGAAATCAAAGACTAGAGTGTTTTAACTGCTTTTTGGAAATCTAGCTGCTATATAAATCCATACACAACTTACCAGTGTCCCTTATCTTGCCCCTTGCCAGTACTAAAAAATTAGCTTTCACCTATTCAGTACTGTATCCTGTTTAAATACAAATTCCAAGAACTGCAAGTCAGTTCAGGACGAACTCTGAATCAAGAGGAAATCCAATAGAGAGAGTAGCATTAAAAAGTCATCTCTTCAAATTCATGTCAGGCAGAAAATCTGTGATCTGCCAACCAAGAAGGAAATTCTCAGCTTCAAGTGCATACAAATGCTTGCACTAATTGGCCAGTTACCAAATCACTGAGAACAGCTAGGCAAAATTTCTATGCACCATCAGAGTACATTAGAACCAGTGCCTAGAAAAGTAGATGTCTGGTGTTTCCTAGAAGATGCTGCTCCTCCTAATCTGTGCACCATTTGCCATTTTACTCTGATGCAATATATTTCTTATGCGATTTGCCCTGCCTGCAATTGTGTATCGTTTTCTTCAGATGAATTTCCGAGATAGAGCGTAAGCATGAGAAAATTCAGATGAACCTATCTTGGTTTGGTTTTATTTTCTATGTGTCTTTGCTTTTATAGTTGTAGCAATAGTGCCAATATCTACATTTTACCCACAATGGGAAGGGAAAGTGAAACATTAAAAGACAATCCAAATTCAGTTTTAACATGGATTTAACAGAAAACATAAACCGGGATTGCAGTATTTTCTTTACAGATTATCCTAACTCTTTTCAATTCATATTTAACATTATTCAACATGTAGAGACTCAGGTGTTCATTGATTGCTACATCATGACAAATACTGCCTGCTACCACTGTAAAAACTTATCAGTTAGCCTTGTCCTAACTACATATCTAGCCATTACTAATCCTTTCATTAATGATGCTTTCATAAGAAGTAACTAAGCTTTATTTAATTATATAAAAATATAAAGAATTGGTATCTGCAATACATATTTTAAAAACTATTATCTTAATTTTATAACATACATCATCACCTAAGTACATACTAAAAAAGTGAACTTTTACATACAGCAGCCTTTATGTAACAGAGCATTGGTAAGAACCCATTTAGAATTTCCATAGTATCTATGGAAGTTGAATGTTGAATAGGAAAAGTGTCACAAAGTTTGAAATTTAAAAAAAAAATTTAAAAATATGAAGGTTCTGGAAGGTATTCAAATCATATTAGGACTTTATATTTATCCCAATGTGATTAGTTCTTCTGTCACAAGGCTGAGGAGTCATTACATCCTTGAACTTCACGGACTCACTTGACTTACCTCAGAGAAAAGCATCCCAGAGCAGAAATAAGTAAAAGTGATCAAACCCGTACAGTGTGAAAATAGTATTAAATCAGCACACAGTACCAATGCCATACTTGGACACTAATTTTACAGCTAGCTCAAAGCAATAAAAGACCTCTCTAGTAGGCTGTGGAGGTATGCATCTACATTCCCCAAGTCTAACATCAACAGATATTATTCTACATCTTCAAGCACATGACACTCTGAACCACCAAGGGACTGCAGTGTGGATGAATGAGATTGGCATTCCCTGCTGGATGCACAGTGGTTGGAAAGGAACCAGTGTAACCGTAGTGCAGAACAAGCACAAAACCTCCTACAGTTCTGAAGGAAAATGCTTCCCAGATTAAGGGGCTGATCAAAGGAAAAGATAACCAGCAATTAGGAAGACAACAAAGCTTACAGATAACATATACAGGTTAGGAGAGTAACTGCTACCAAGTTTACAGAGGTGATAACAGAGAAGTAACCACTGGAGAGTTTTTACTACCTTGGAAATTTCATAATGCAGTAGACTAAACTACTTTGATGTCAGTCATTTTGCTTATAAGGGACTACAACATTTACCTTTTCATTATGCAGAATATTGTCTCCAGATATCCTGACCTGAATACAAATCTCCTGAAAATGAACTTGGCACTTAGCTGATTCTTTCCAGCTAATCATCCACAGTGATGCTATAATATTATTAACTTTATAAAAACAGCACTCTCTGCAGAATAATCTTGAACAAAATTATGTGTACTAGACTTGCCCCTGTGCGACAAGCTTCCATTTGCCTTACCTTATAGAAGCTGGTTTAAAAAAGAAGGCAAAATAATTTCCCCGTCTACATTGCCTAACCCGGAAACATGAAAATGGCTTTAGACAAAAAAATAACATACATAGTAGACGTTTCACTTACGTAGAAAACCCCCACATTTTTCTAAGCCTAAATACTATTCTTAAATTAATAGATGCATCATTCTGTTTTTTATCTTTATCTATGATCTGCTATATTTTTACTAGCAACAAACAAAAGAGCTGGTAAAGTCAATTAGGCTGCTTTTCCAATATTTCAACTTTTGACCTGAAGTAGCAGCTAAGGATATTTCATAAGAAAAGCTGCTTCCGACAATGGCCTGTGAAGTTCTGAAGACTAGATAAGCTTAGATAGTTGGAACCTAAAATACCAAGAAAATTCTAATTCTACGGCTTCATATATATCAAACCACAGAAGAAAGACTGACAGATATAGAGCAAAATGTTTCAGAACTAATACAAGCCTATATAAACTCTGCAAGCACAATGTACTGCTTTTTCCAAAAATAATTAAAACCTAAAATGCTTGAATTAAAAAAGTGCACTCCAAAGAACAGTAGCTGCTTATTTAACACTACTCTATACTACAAAGTTCCCTGAAGAGAAGATACTAGGAGAAGCATCAGAAATATCCAAAAGCATGCACTGAAGAACAAATAAATACTGCTCTCTGAGGATCATTATCAGCAAAGACTTTCTGGCCATCCATCTGGTACACCACTGCAGTGCAAGCAGATATGGAGGAGTCAGTAACTTTCACAGCACTTCTGTGATGCAGAGAAATGTCCTCTGGATTTACTCTGCTGTATTTCTAGTTTTACTTTATTATTTATAATTTGAGATGGTATGACACTGAACACTGCTGAAGATGGTAACAAGGTCATCAGAATAAGCCATTATAACATGAGCATGACCATTGTAAATACCGAAGTACTAGAGAACCTTAGGCCCTAAAAAATTGTTGTGAAACAAGTGGCAAAAAGTGGTAAACTATGAAAGATACTGTCTTCAGGATTTAAGTCAATATTGTATGAAACTCTGTCAGATAGTATAAAAATCCTGCAATCCAAAACATGGAGGTGGGGAAAGAAAAAAAACCAAAAAAGGAAAGCCTTAAATACTTTAGCTGGAAGAACACATCTCTCAATATCCCACATTTTCCTTCTTTACATGTCACCTGACGTGTAAAGGTTGAAAAGTGAATCAAGGAAAAGATTACAAACTATTACTCATCCAGGCTCAGTTCTGAAATGTCACAATAAGCAGGAAGGTTAGTATTTTGCTCATATTGATACCTAAAGCATTGAAGCACAAGAAATAATCTTGCCTGATCCCAACAGAATTTTTTTGCTTATAGGTGAAGATGAAGCAGTGCACCTAAAATTAAATGATGACGTTTCCCCTTTTGAGTTCAAATCCTCTCAACTTTTCTTAGATTCTTACATATAAAGTTGAGTGAGGGAATTGCCAAAGAAAATTGAAAGGATACAAATTATATGGTTTGTTTTCATTGAGTACATAAATTCAGAGCTCTCCTATATCCACACAGAACAGCCACTTTATGAGCTTTCTGAAGTTTCATATAGAACTCTTAACTTCTAATCTTTATAGTAAGATCGCATCTGTATCCATCAGTTTATATCAATTTCAGTCTCAACAGGATGTGCTTATGGCCAGTTTAGTCTTGCAAAGATGTCAGGAGGAAAATGGCTAGATAGTTTATTTTTAATTTACTTAAACTGCATAATGCATCTCTCCTTAATTTCACACAAATGAAGCCTCATGCATCACAGAGCACATTAGACCACTGGTGTTGAATTAATGAGAGCTACATGGACATCTCACTACATTTACTCCAATTCTTAAAATATAAATGAAACAACAAGCACTGAAATGGTAAAGTTGAGAAGATCACACTCTCCGGTAATACTACCCCAATTCAATGGACTGAAAAAAACCACACAACAGTTACCAGGAAATCAATGGAAGATATCAAGGGGAAAACTACTGGATAATTTATAATGAATAGATAAATGCTTACAAGGTACTGTACAAAGTAACATACTATCATAGAGCCAAGACATTTAATTTTATTTTCAACTGATCTTTCAGCTGGCTTGCAAAGATACGAAACAGTTAAATAAAAAAAGTTAACCTTGTTGCTTATATTACCATTCAGGAAATTGAACAGGGAAATTACATGCTATAGGTAGCCCAGGAAAATGCAGAAAGCATCTGACTAATGACAATGCAATGATCCTTGCAAATACTGCTCATGCAAAGGAATATATACGCCAGAAAACAGCGTAAGAGAATTATGGGTTCCCTGGGAAGTTTGAAGGACAAGGTTTTCTTCTTCTAGAACATTGCTGCACACCCTGTTAAGTTCAGGAAGCTTTCCTTTGAGCAAAAGGGGACTAAAGACCATTGAAACAGAGAACACAAGAGCAGTCATGAACTAATTAAATTGATAGGAAAAAGTGGTGGGGGGTGGGGAGGGAAGTGTTGTTTTTTTTTCCACAAGAAATCTAGATTTTGAGAACACATTTCTATTAGACAGGAAGGGATATAGAAGGAGGAAAATTACAGAATGTTTTACCAAAACATACAAAATGTGTGGCCACTAAAAGGAATTGCAATGATTTATTTCTCAGCATAAATACCAGATATTTGATATTACCATCCTATAACTATCCTGGAGGAAGCATGACGGAATGAAATATAAGTGAAAAAATTAAAATCAGTATTATGGACTACTTAGAATTTAGCAATCTATCTATACCAAAATGGCATTCTGTGATTCTGAAAGACAAAATTTGGCAGACTAGTGTCATCATGGCTTTTGGGGTTGATGTTAAAAAAAACAGGAAATAAGAGTATTAACCGATGATCACAACAGATAATTTGGGTCTATCATTTTGGTTTACACTATGGAAATGTCTATTTGAATAATTTTTGCTGAAGAATATTAATAGAGCTTTAGGAGTTCTAAATACTATAACTGTGAAATAGTGTGTTTCATTGAAAGGAGGGATGTCTATGTGACTTTATCTTGGCAGGAAGGGAAAATTTCATTATGGAATTCATATTTATGCTATTTACTATCAGCAAGATGGGAATTTCAGTAATAATGGAGAAAAGTTGAAAGTGTCTTATATATGTTTAATTTTATAACTGAGGAAAATCCAATTATGTAATGACAACTTTCCTAACATGACTGAGAAAGCTAATAAACACACCTATTTCAGCTGGACACTTTGAAGTCATCATGTCTGGGTAACTTGCATCCAATAGTTTTAAAAACAATTTCTATGGACTACTTTATGTTGGATTTCTGTGAGCCTGGCATATCTGGTTTATAGAAGTTCCAGAAATGTTTAAGAAAGTTAATGTCATTTCCCTATGTTTAAAAAAAACCAACACATGGACCTATTAATCCTATTACACAAAATAAAGAATTCTGCTACAAAAAAGCTAAGTGGTCAAGATAAAGAACTGTATTTATGAGTACATTTTAGAAAAGCATCCAATACCATTAGCCTTTCCATTAAATGTCATGTTTGAGCAATAAAGCTATAAATACTAATGTAATTTACTCAGCATTGCCATAGCACTAATTAAATGGACCAAGAACCATTAAGTCTTGAAACGAATGTGGGAGTCTTGTCAGGGATGTGTTCTTGACCTTAGATTATTTAATACTTCTACTAATGTTCTGGAGGGAAATCAAAGTCCACACTAATAAAGTAAATCAATAATACTAGAGGACCTAAGGCTTGATAATAAAGAGAACAAGCTAGTGTAAAGTGGGATAGCAACAAACTATATACATTTGTTTATAAGTAACACGAAACTTAAGACTGACTTCTCATCAATGGAGGAGAGAGAAGCAGCAACATATTATCATACTTGTGTGCCACAATATTTATAAGAATTCTTCCTGAATGTTATGACAAATGCATATTTGTCACAAGGTTACGTTTTGCTATCAATATTTTGACAATTTAAATGCCTGTTGTGGGTATCACTAACTGGTACCCTGTCAAAATGTGCCTGCTTTGTGAAAACTGAACTGATTAAAGTATCTAGAAGAAAGCAAAAAAATTGCTGTCTTCAATACACGATAAATGTGATATAGTCCATTCAGTGACATATTAATGAGTCACCAAGCAGACTGAGTATTCAGAACTATTTTCACTAAATTCCTGCTGATATGTTTGAAGGCATACAAAGAAATGCTACTGTAGAGAAAAGTAGTGCATACGCACATATACATAAAACACAATTCTAGGAAATTTTACAGCATTTAGCTTCCATTATATATAAATAACTTATAAATTCTAGTAAATTACACAAAATGTTTTAAAGCTCCATAAAATACACTGGCTTTGTAAGAAATACAGAATTTGGATGCATATTCAAAGTTTTTGCCAATAGATGGCAGAAATACACAACACTTGACCAACAAAACATTTGCTAATGATAGCAAATCTAAGGTGCTAAGTGTGGGACAGTTTTGAGACCTCTGGATGCATTTATAAAGTTTTGGAGCTCAAAATTCCTCCCTCACACTGGCATCCCTATAATTTAATTATCAGAGTACTTCTTTGCATAAGTAGAACTAAGGTAGTGCAGTGCTCCAAGTTCCATTAAAACATGTATGTTTTCTAACAGGAATTTCATTCTGCAGATTCTTAGAAGATAGGATACCAGTTTTAAGTAGTAAGTAGAGTGTTTGTAAGTCATTGCACAATATAACTCTAAGATGTTCATTTGTTGCAGGGCTCGCCAACTTGGCACACTGCAAGCTACCCAAAGAAATGAAGACCTGAATCTGAAACTTAGCTATGATACTCAAATCATGATGACTTTTTGTTAAAAAAAAAAAAGTATTTTTACCACAGTGTTGTTTCTCCCATTGCAATTTTTTTGTTTTCACCCAACAACTTTTTTAGCCTACCTTCACTCAGAATATAAAGACAGTATCCAGACTCAGCACCATTTGCTTGAAATCAGCTCTCAAAATTACCTGTAAAATCTCAAGAGCCAGAAACTCCACCCTTTCTGTTATCATTCTTCCCTTCACTCCACAGAATCTTGCACTTGAAGTGGAGAATTATACTTCTATCACTATCAGAAAGTTTCCTGCACTGTGTTGTGCAAAAAAATATCTACCATATTATAAAGCTTTAGTTTATGCGTCAATATCTACATAAATGTTACTGTTTGAAGAAGTGTGTTGGAAAAACATCAGAAAATACATTGATATTCATATCTGCACAGTGTTATGTCAGAGTACACAACTTTGAATACCAAATATCAAAGTAATGTATATATTGAAGTACAGGTTACTTTTTTCTTCTTACTCTCCACCTATTATTTCAATACCATATAGATCATTCCATGTGCCAACTGTGTTCTGCTCACTTCCTTCCTTTTCCTATAGTAGCCTATGCTAGCAAAGATGATACCCCAGAAATTCTAATGGATTTACCAAATCTAAAAATTTCATATTTTGAAGGTTTAAAGTTATGTTGTGCCTACCACTGTATTTTAGACAGTGATCATCCTACCAATCCTAGAAACCTTTTGACGTTAAAGCAACATCTAATCTTTCTTGCACGTTGAATTTTGTTTGCATAGTGGAATCTAGATAAAGGACTAGATTTGAATCCAAATACTGATTAAAAATTTTTTATTCAGAATCGGCATTTTGAGATAATAAAATATATCTTATGAACAACTAAAAGGAAAAAAAAAGTAGCAGGGAAGGTGGAAGGCTTCACATGCTAAGAGTTACATATAACTGAATGGTGGCATCTTTGAACTAGTGTAAGAAAAGGAAAAAATCCAATGGCTTTCCACGATAGTACATGAAAAGATTATACATTCAGACCACACGTCCTCTGCTATACTTTACATCTTTCAATGAGCATTTAATGCTCATCCAAAGGCAAAGTTTATTTTTTATTTAGGATGGTTTGATTTTTTAAAAATACTTTTTAAACTGTGTGCTCATAGTTCATTATCAGTTAGCTAAAACAGGACAGTTCTTGTGAAATCAGGAATCCAGAGAGCCACATTCTAGTGACTTTCATTCTGTCTAGTACTCAGATGAACTCATCACAGATGACTGATACCAATCAATACTGAAATAAACTGGAAAGACCCTGATGCTTAATATATACCAGACAATCCCATGTATTTATTAGGCATATAAAGGAATTCTGCTTAATAAGTAAAAAATTTTTAAAACATGCAAAGGATTATTGGGATACACTGAACCCTGACCTGTTAAATGATTTTCATTTGCCTGAGATCAACCACTCTCTATTTACTCACCTCTCTAAAAGGCTAACCTTGGTGCAAACCCTCTTTCCAGAGACACATGATACAGAAACGAGAACTTACAAACTCTGAAGGATATCTCTTTCAATTATAAAAATTATATAATAGGGAAAATAGGCATCTAACCTGAAATTGTAACTAATATCATTCAAACATCCACCCTTCCCTTCCACTCACACAACCAGTCCTGCTACTGTATTATCCACAACTATGTCCAAAGTATTTGAGCTCCAGAGGCAGAGTAAATTTTGCCATTTCTTTAAATGGTGTCAAGGAATAGAAAAACGTCATTAATACACTTCAGATCTCAACACTTACACAGCATCTCCAAATAATAACTTCCTGATCTAGATTACACCTATGTCAGGAACTCCAACAAATCTTGAACTAGTTAATTATTTTACTAAGCATGATTTTCCCTAAAGAGAAAACCCCTTTAGAATAAACCTAGTGGAAGCAGGTGCAAAGCTCAAACATTGTAAATACAATCCTAAAATGATTACATTAAAAATTAAAGAAGAAATTAAAAATCTGTGCCTCAGCAGGGGATAAATCTCTCAGAAGGATTCCATGAGAAAATAGGTAAATTGATTTTATAAACAAGAAATCCTTTCAATTCTATGAATAAGTACAATGTTTAACTCTGCTGGCAAAATGACATAAATCTTGTAAAAACTATCCGGCAGAAACTGCTAAATGGGTAAATTCATTATTTCTGTTGGCACTGTTAATTAGATTGCTGTGTCACCATGAGTCAGTCAATTATGCAGTCACTTTGATAAAGGGTTATTTGTCTTGCATAATTATCTCTTTGCCTCATTTACCAAATTTTGCGGGTTTCCTGTTTTTTCATTTCATATTACTCTTCTATAGATTATGTGATTATAGTTTCTGATCTCAGATTGTTTTTTACCTCCAACAATTTTAATACCAAAGTTAAATCACATTCAAGTACAAAAATCCATCTCTTTAAAATAATTCAAAGAATCTGGGATTGAATTACAGCTAGTGAAATCAGCAATTTTCTTTTCAGCATGAGTTTGTTTTATATTTACATACGTTCATTTTAGTTTATTTCCTATCATAATATGGAACTGTATGAGATTTTCTCCTTCAGAAAGCATTACATAGTTTTATGTATTCAGCAGAAGTAAGTGATGAAGACAATCACATGAGGATCCACACTGAACTATTCTTACTGTTTTATCACTTTCTTCTTTGGCCTATCAATAATCACAGATTTATACAGAACTCTAATGTGTGTGCATTATACATTTAGTAATCTTTTTTTTCAACAGTAATTCATCAACAATTTTTGCATCTTTACACTTCTGTATCAAGTTGAAAATACAGCAGTATAAAAAATAGCTGCTTTATTTTCCTTTCCATGTGAAACATTTCAAATGAACACTTTCTTTAGTTCTCAGGAGTAAGTGCCTGTATTTCTGGAGAAATGGATTGGCAAACGGTGATGTTTCAGATGTTGTCTAAAGACAGCATTTACGAAGTATGCCATTTGTAGGTTTTACCTTCATTTTACTTAACTAGAGAGAATATGCAATTTCTGCAAGAAACAATATGCTGCATTATGGGTACTCTTGAGTTAATTTGTCTGCATTGCTTCATTTTTTATTCTCTATTACATATAGCTTATTTTTTTCTAATGTACTTCTACACTGTATAGGTACATCATCTTTGCACTAGCACATGAAACAGGTTGGTAGCCGTCTTACGTATTTGCTACTCACAAGTTTCTAACTACATGATAGCTAAGCTCAGTAGGTATCTAAACAAGTTTTCCAAATATATTGTTTAAGTGCTTTTAAAATTTACCTACATTGGCTCAAAATGTGAAAAAAAATTATTGGTACAGCAATTTATGGCAATCCAGTGCAGTACATTAATGGCCTGAATGACTCTTTCAGGTTGTAAGCTGAGACAACTACATAAAATTCACAGTTCTAGCAAAAACAGACTCATGTTACACACTAATTTCAAATTGGAGCTCATCATCATTTAGAGTAGGAGATTGTATTAATGAATCAAGAACAAAATGGACTTCAGTGCTGCTTCTGGCATAAACCCACCTGTCTCCTGACATGGCAAATTCATTGCAAAGCAAACCTTGGAAACATTCTGTCATACATGATGTCACAAGATGAAGAAATTCTCCATCCAAATGTTCAAAGTTTAAGTATTTTTATAACAGAACTTAAAAGAAAATATTGTTTTACTCACCAAGCCAACTTCTGTTTAAATATACTGACACAAACACTGGAGGAACCGTGAAGAAATCTACTACTGAATTAACTTCTAGCCAAAACCATAGCTTGTCATTAGCTGCTATGAACTGAAAAAGAAAAAAACAACAGATGATGGGATGAAAGAATCAGATTATGCTGATGGTGGTTTCAAATCTGTACAATATTTTCCATTCTAAAATATTAAACTCCAAAGTTAGTAAAGAAGTGACTGATGCTTTAGGTCAGTTCAGACAAAACAACATGTGTCACCACAAAGCCTTCCTTGTGCACTGCTTGGTAACAGATCATTTGTATGACAAGTTCTAGTATCTGTACTAGAACACATTTTCTCTGCATTTTAACAACATATCTATACTTTTGTAATATTATTGATATATCACCTTTGCTGTAGCACACCAAATATGTTGGTAGCAGTCTTATCGTATATTTCCTGTTCTCAAGTTACTAAATACATGATAATCTACAAAGAGTCTCATTATCATCCTGCCCAGAGGCAATCACCAGATGACTTCCACAAGGCATAATTCAAGTCTAAGGTCATTTCTCTTTCCTGACCACAAAATCACTGTAAGGAATACTGGAAAACTTAAGATGACAAGGACATCATTGTTTGAATTTGCCTATTCATCTCTGTGCGTAAATGAGACCAAACTACTATTCACATTCAGGTAATAATTAAAACACATGGTTTTATACACATATGAAATATAAACACACAAATAAAAGAATTATTGCATCTCAAATATTTAACAGAAAATTTTACTCATGTTAATCTTAAAACATAAACTAAGAAAATTCAAAACACTGCCTGTCTTTTAACTACTGACTATATGCTTTGTCTCTTTTTCAAAGAAAATATTGATGTTCTCTATCCACTTAATCTACTTGGCTTTAGAATTACTTTAAAAAGTTAACAGAAAATGTTTATGGTGCATACAAACTTTGCTGGAATCCCAGATACAGTATTAGAATGGGGACCCTACTGATACCAAGAATGATGAAATCATACATAAGAAGAAGACAGACAATATGAGCAGCATTTGCCTTGGAAGAGTCAAACCCCAAAATACACTGACATTTTGTTGGTCATTTTGTATTTACTGAATAGCAATGCTCCAGCATGAAAACTATAGAAAAATATCCAGTTTCAGCAGAAGCTTTCTATTCACTTGTGTTGAATTTAAAAGGAGTCAAAATATTTGGAAGTTAAAGCTCTTTAAGATGTCAGACCAGTATTTTCATAATCTGCAATTTACCTTTCCATAGTGCACAACCTTTAGGCTTTCAAACAGGTTAAGGGGTGTTATCCAACAATTGAAACAAAGATTTTTTTTGTTTGAAACTAAAAGTGAAAAAGGTGCTCTAGCAGTTCATCTCACATACTAGAACTGCTAAAGTGAGTTCAGTCTCCAGGATCTGCACTCTACAGTACTCTCTGGACAAAGAAAGATCAGGAGGCCATACTTGCATCAAATTTAAAGATCAATATGTCAGGCTTTCTGCTCACATGAGGTTTTTCTTGTGGTTCTACTGTGTTTGAGGCATTTTTCCCTGATTTTCCAACTAACAATAAGAAAAGACAGTTTTCAAAATGTATTTTTTAAAAAACAAGAAAGCCCAACAAGCAACAAAAAAACCCAAAACACCTCAAGAGTTTGAACTGAGAGCATTACCAGCCCAAACTGTTTCATGTAACTGTTTCAGATATCCAGACTTTTAGATCCTGACACAGCATTACTGGATTTTCAGACAGAGATAAGTATATTCTAAGGATATACATTTCAGTATGCTAATTAGTATTTACCTCTGCAAAAGAAATAAATGCTTCTTCAAAGTATTCCTCAGTAGTTTGGGAAACTGAATGTACATAAAAGTGTATACAGCAGCTCTACTAGCTTTTATCTCAACCTTCAACTGCCCAAGACATATCTGGCTGCAGAGGAAGGGATCCAGTATTCACTAGTCTGGCTGAGGTAGTTATCACTCTGCTGAGAACACCGAAACTAGATTTAGCGTCACTGACCAGCACTTTCCACCACACAAGAACATTCTGGAACAGACAGCTTATAAACCATTGGTCTCCTTGGTGATCCTAGATACTTAGTAGTATTGCCTAAATGTTCTCATCAAATGCTTTGCTCATGGAATTTAGAAATTACTTTAATTTTGTCCAGACATTGTAAAGTCAGCCCATATTCAAAGACTCTCTCTAGCTATATTCCTTCTCTGTCTCATGCTATCAAAGACGCACTACTTACACGCAGGCCGAAGTAGAGTAGGAAGAACACATTGAAAGCCATGTCGATCTGTAATGTGAAATCTTTGTAGAAATTCTGGCAAGATTCTATTGGGCTATTTGAAAGAAAAAGAAATCAGAGTAAATTATCAGTATATGAGCTTCTACTGTACTGAAATTTTTACGCATTTCATTAAAGACCTTGATTCAGAAATCATAGCTCTGTTTTCCAGTTGTTTACAAGCAAGCATTTAAAATTAATTCATTCAGTTAGTCATTCATACAGTCTTTATATTCACCTGTTCAGGTAATATGTGAGAATTAACATGCAGGTACCTTTAAGAAGGGACAAGCAGGAGAATACCTGAGGATTCCTTAGCCCCATATTAACCCTTAAAGAACTGACTTCTTTCTATAGGAGACATACCTATGATACTTTAGCAGCAAGCCTAACAAGCACAAAGTCACAGTGAAACATTACACGTTCTTAGTTGATGTAATTACATGAAATCTTAAAAGAAAAGTAGTTGCTTAGGAATATATTACCCATTAGCAACCTAGGGTACTTAGTCTTGTAGAATCCCTCATTTATAAGAAGTTGGTTTGGGCTTGTTTGTTTGTTGTTTTTTTTTCCCCTTTTCTCACTTCTTTTTTGTGTATAGCTATTTAATGTACTTTATGTGCAGCACTATGAACCAAGTATAAAAGCAGCATAGACTGCTGGTAAAATTAAATAACAAAATAAATTGAGGAATTTGAAGCAGTACTCTAAGGGTTAATTTCTGCATGCAGGTTAATTTAAATACCTTTGTGTGTGTCAGGCAGCCATTGCAAATTCTAGCTTATTATATTGTGCTTTATTTAACAGTGAGACAAGTCCAAGGCACACACTATACAAACTGGTACTTAATACTTTTATCTAAGGAAGAAGATAATTTCCAAAAGTATGATTAGTGATTTATTTGTGAGGTATCTAAAATAGGTTGGTGAAGCCACAGAACAATATTGAAGTCACAGACCAAACTGAAAGTTGTCCCAATATATGCTGATGTATATACTATATATACATAATGTCCCACCATATATACATATATATACACACACATATATTGCAAATGATCGTGTATTCATCACAACTATAGTAAGTGGAAAACTAGAACATAGAAAATCTGATCATTTGGCACCCAAAAAATGTTCTTTTAGGAAAGAAGAAATTCTTTGGCTTCCCAAGTCAAATAAATCACTGAATGTGAACATAATACCAGTTAGTATAGCAGTAGCTCTCCAAATATAATGCTAGACTGCTCAACAAGCAAGAGTCTATGCGTCATGAATGTAAGTTACCTAATTGAAGGCATAAAGGAAATTACCTGGGCTACCAGGTCATTACTCATGCAGCCAAATTTTCCATTCCTTGTATACATTACAGGTCAAACAAGTTAAGTACAGCATGCCCTTTCCTCTCTTTAGATGCATGAATGTATACAGCAAAATTCTCCTTGATGTACAAAAGCTGTATTTTATGAAGCGTCAGTGCTACAGATTACATTAAAATAACTTTTAAAGCTATCTGCAAAGTCATTGAAGTTATCAAACATTTCTGTTATAGTTCAAATAAAATTGATTAAGAGAAGCAGGCAAAAGGGAAGAGAAGCCAAATGATAACATACAGGACAGAAGACAACACCTCATACTTTACAAATAACATGGATGTAATTTGAGAACCCAACAGGATAATTTTTCATATGCCATTATTGAGAACAAAGATTTTTGTCAAAATAAGGTAGGCTACACACTGAGGCACTATGCATCGCAGGAAACACAGGAGAAGCAGAATGAACAACCCTGCACCAGCCCAGAGGCTTGAACACTTAATTCCACATAAAGTTCCTGTAAAAGCTGCAGAAATCTATTGAAGCTAATGGCATTCCACAGATTTATAACCAGGGTAGAGAGAGCTTCATTACCTTCCTTTCCACAGTTATTTTAGTACTTGTCATGACAGGTAAGGTCAGCTAATGTTGCAGCAAACGACTGCACTTTTGTACCATTGTCTTTTACAAAAACCTACAAGATCTGAAATTAGCTAAACCATAACAAAACTTCATCTTGTTTGCAAACCACTTAGCACAGTAGACCATAATCCTTCATGTCAGAGATGATCTCTCAGGTTTTGTTACTCAGTTCAAAGGCAAACAAAAGGTCCTTTAGTTTTGGTCTGGTTCTGTGGAGGTTTTTTTATGATACTTTTGTCAGAAAGGCATGTCACTACAGCTAAAGAAAGTATTATTTATACTCACAGGATGCATTACACAAGATTTAAAATTTTCCAATTTAAATTTTGGTGACATTCTTCAGTTTGGAATTTTTTTTTAATCAGTAGCACACATATGAGCTAAGAGAAAAATATGGCCACTAGTGTTTATCATTGCACCATTCAGTCTGCTGCAGAAAGGAAGCCAGTTTGAACCTCCTCTTTACACCGAGTTTCCCAAAACCAGAAGTGTTCTAGTTCTTAAGAGCTTCAGACAGTGTGCTGAGGTCTCCATGACTAATAATGTATTATCTGGTTTAAAGTAAAATCAACTTGTCTTATGGAATTTCAGCCCTTTAGATCAGCAAAGTTTTCCCTTTTGAAGGAAGTAACAGACTGTTAGAAATGCTTTTATTACTCTTCCATGTAAGCAGCCTTTGTTGTAAGTGTCGTTTCATGCATTTCTATTGCTAGACCCCAGAATAAAATACACTAAAATCAATGGACTACACATTATAATAGCAATGATCAGAAAGATTTAACACAACTGGATATAAATTACAGAATCACAGAATTTTAGGGGTTGGAAGGGACCTCAAGAGATCCAGTCCAATCACCCTGACAAAAGCTGAATCACCTAGGGAAGTCTGCACAGGAATGCATCCAGATAACTCTAAATGCAGTATTTATGTGTGCCATATATGCACATATGATGCTTTGAAAGAGCCTCATTAATTTGCTACACAAAACTTGGGGGGCGGGGAACAAAGGGGGAAAAAAACAACACACAGAACTTACTGTAGCCATGACAACTTCTGTTTTGAAAACAAAACCTCATAGCACTAATTTTATTTAACCTAACATAAGGGCATCTTGCTGATACTCTATCAAGGTGTATAGTTCCCCTTTGCTTTGCCATCTTTTCATGTAAATAAAGTAAATGCTACAATCATGCCTGGGTCACACAAGCAAGACTTGAGACTGACAATTTTGTTCAGGTCAACATTTACATCAAGTCATCATTTGCTGAAATTGTGTGCTCTGTCCTTCAATTCAATATAAAAATTGCATCTAGAGTGGACAGTGTACCTAGTTCGCCTAACCAGACAGACAGAGCCTTATTTGATTCTTGACACACAGACTACACTGCTGCTTTTCCTCCTTTCCCTCCTGCTTTTTAAACGCTGCTCTCATTTCAGATTCACATTACATCCATTTACTTTTTCTGTTCATTATTACAGTATTTTTATAGTAATACGAGTAGTTATAAAGCCCAGTTACACAGGTATCACAGACAAACTAGTCTTGTGAGGAAGCGTGATTACGAGAGACGTAATAAAATTACTCCAGTTAAACTTTGCACAGATGGAGCAAAATTTTGACACGGTGTTCCAGCATCCTTTAAACACTTTTCACAACCAACATTGAAGCAACACTTTATGTGACACTTTTATCACAGCTGAACAAATGATCAAACCCTTTCTCTCTTCAAAAGAATTCACTGCTGTTTAAATAACTACATTTGTCACAAGTTTATTTCACGTATTTATTATTCTCAGTTACTTCTGCTTCATTTGAAATGGCTCTACTGAGATTACGCTTTGAATAGCCATAGAGTGAGTGTGAGGGGGCAAAAAAATAGCACATATTTTAATATTTCCTGAAATTGTTTCTGTGAGATTAGTAATATGAAGGTTCACACAAAAGCAGTCTTGAAAGAATACTTCCAGGATTCTGTAATTGCAACAGAGTTGAAAGTATCTTGAGTGTTTTCTCTTGTATCATTTAACCCCTTGACAGGAGCTGTAAAGCCCGTATTTCCAGCTTCAGATCAAAGCCTTGACGTGATTTATCAATGCCACAGTACGATCACTGCCATTATGACCACACAGAAGTAAGGGGAAGATATTTTGTGCTCATTCAGATTTTAGGCCAGCTTTGCAATCATCGTGACATCTATCTGAATCATTTTGCACAAAAGTACCCCACAATAATAAGAAAGGTTGGACACCCAGTTTGGCATCTGAAACAGAATTGGCATCCAAATGGAACTTAAAGTTCCCTGTTCTTTCTAAAGAAGTGAACTCCTGAATTTTTGGCATAGATCACATCAGTCTGCTCCTTATACTTTTTTAATAACAAGGCCCACAAAGACTTAGATGGATGCAAATTTGTATCTATGTATAACTGTATATCAAAACACAAAATATTAATTTTAAGACATATTAATCTAGTTAAATTTTGCCAAGTGTTTCAAAGATAAAAAGTTTTATGCAAAAGGAAAAAAACACCACAAGAAATTTTCAGGAACCTATGTTAGTATCATACCATAGCTGCTACATCTTTGGAACTTTAAGAAATTACTGCAAAAGAAGTAATTAATCAGAGAATTGTCCCAATTTGCAATTTTAATCTTTTAGAAGAAAGATTATCTTCTGAGGGGTGGTACAAATGCTAAATCCATTACTGAAATTAGATACACTAAATTTAAGTTCTTAATATTATATAGAATATAAAATTGAAAAATTTTTAAAGAAAAAAAAAATTACTACAAACTTAAGGTCCCTGAGAGAGACAAACAACTACCTGACAATACGAAAAATTAGGGAGCTTTTTATTTCCTTTGCTCATGGCAGTTTTTAGATTTGTGGTGGGTTGAAATTTTCTCCCAGCATTAATGCCCAGTGTTCGGGGTTTTTTATAAACTATATTGTTTTACTTGGAGCTCCCCCAAAATATTATTTATATACAAATCCAAATTTTACAAAGTTTATGACATGGTAGTGTCTATTTTTACTCCTTTCATACATATTTATAACAGCATAACAAAAGGAAAAATAAGGGGCTTATGGTTAGGCTTTTTAGCTGTGTTTCAGTGATGTAGCACTGAAACAAAACTAAAGCAAAAGCCAGAAGTATCTTTTGGTCAAAGCGATGTTCATTTGATGCAGAATACTTTCTTTACCTTTGACCATGGTTTAGTTGTACAGCTCAGAAGGGAATAAGCAGTTAATACCATCTTTTCTGAAACAGGCATGAACATAGACCAAAATTATAAACATGAATGCATATCAAATGTCAACCTAGTAAAACAAGTATCATAACTGAAATAAATCAGGAAGACTAAATGAGAATCAACAGTGTCAGGCAAGCATTTCAGAGTGATAGTATTTTTCTTACACCAAATGGCTTTCATTTATTAATCAAGATCGCCCCATATTGGAAAAAAAAAAAAAATAAATTTCTTCTGCCTTGGAAAGTGACTCAATTTAGAGTTGACTCTTTGAATCATAACCTCAATAAGCTAATTGATTTTTTGATGGCAAATGTCTTCTAATTTACTTCACTTTCCTTTGACATCATGTAGTCTTCCACCAGGGAACTTTTCCTGCTAGCATTTTCAGTTAGAACTGCAGGATACTTAGGAAGACTTAAGTTGGCTCCTTCCCCAAAAAGGAGTAACAGCCAGTTAGATCAGAAAAATATTTTAGTGAAGGCAAGGGGAAGAGCCACTTTGCCGATAGCAGAAGTTCAGTGTTATCTGCCTTCACATCCCTGCATCTTACAATCCATAAAACTCCTCGGGATCCTTAGCTACAGATACTTTCTAAGACATTCTGCGTACCTGGAGCTAATGAGTGAAGCAGGAACCCCTTTCTCACTGGATACTGCAGATGGCTATGACTTGATAGCCAAAGATGATGCTGTGACTATCTCCTGCATCTTCTTGTCACTGATGAAGATTTATTTAAATATTGTTTGACCACTCAACCTCTTAGATCTAAATCTGTTTCTCCTATGCACACGCATGTACGCTGCCAGAGAACTTTTTGTTCCCAACACGTTTCAGTGTCAAATCCTGAAGCTTCTCTTTTACACTCATAGCCAAGATGCTGATCACACTTGGTTGCCTGCCTCTCTCATCTTTTTTCCTTGTACCTTCCTCCCATCTGGACTACATATTGGCTATTACTTTGTCCTCTTCCTCAAAAAAGCTTCACAGAAATATTCCTGCATAACTTTGTAGGACTTTGCAAAGTACCTTTCTTTAATTCTGTCTTTCCTTTGCTTAATGAATTAAACTGTATTTCTCTTTCTAGACACAACTCCTTGAATTCATCATGTGATGAATACACTTTGGATTACTCTGTCTTAGTGTCTTGTTTCCAAATCCGTTCCTGCCGTGTCTACAGGTGGAGTGGCCTCCCTTCTTCACTTCGAGAGGCATCTTTCTCTTTCACATTCCTTTTGAAAATACATTGCTGACTTCAGGCTCAAGTCACTTATATCAACAATCAGTATCCTCTTTGTTCAATTTTAAAGCAAACAAGTAAAATATAAATCTGATGAAAACAAAATATTAATTAACACATAATGTGAAATAAAGTTATCTTCTAAGATTTCTTCGACTATTGCTTAATCTACATGTTATCAATTGAAAGCACCAGAAGGGAGCTGCTCTACAGGGGGGGAAAAAAGGTAGGAACAGTACAAATGCCTGTCTTTACTTCCCTTTCCTAATTCCTACCACAACATATTCTGTCATTCTTTTTAAAGTCTGACAGACCACAAACTGACATTAGAAAATTACCCTTCTATTTCTCACCTAATTAAAGAATGCATCATGACTCATCTGTTCTGCAGATGCCTTCCACAACTAAGTACTTCTATATTCTCTCTCAAGCACACAAGCTTTTAGATACATCTGGTGTAAAATGAAAAAAAAAAAATCCACTGACAGAAGAAACAAGCAACAACAAAACCAGATTAATCAGTCTCACACTGATACAACAGCATCATGTCATAAAGATTTCTGTAAGAAACAGAGACTTTTTTTTCTTTACAGCTCTTTCATTTTTCTGGATCACATGGCAAAAGGAAGGAGTATAAAAATGAGACCCTTTCAGTAGTGGACAGAACATAGAGCATGTGCTTTTTTGCAAAACACACCATTAAGGTCTTCATTTGGCTTAAGATAACTCCATTTCATAAGGCTTGCCGAGAACCACATAGCTAAGTAGGAAGAGTGTATTATTTTATTTAGCACGAGATATTTTAATTGCTTATTATAAGCTGAAAACATTGTCAACTATAAATAGTACTACATTACCTTGACAGAATCTCTTTGAAGACAAGCCAGTTTTAAGAGAGCAACAAACAAACAATGCAGGGAATCACCTTTTTAATCAAAGACTTTTGGGTGAGACTACTAACATATTAAAGAATGAGACACCAGCATTCTGCTTCAAATAATGTTATATTCTTTACCAGTGCATCAAGGAGTAATGAGTTGTTGTAGCTGTTTTCTCTCCAGGGAACAGAAAATAATTTGTGACATGAAAATGCAAACACATCATATGATGCTGCAAAAATACTAATCCCTGACATTGAATTGAACAAATGGAAATGTACCAAGTTCATGAGAAGTATACCAGAAGCAAAAAAAATGTTCCAGTTAACAAATGTAGTTAAACACTGGAATAAGTTTGTAGGATGAATGGTCAATCTGAGATTCTTAAAACTGTATTAAGTACTTTTCAGATGTGGATTTACAGTCCTTGCATTTATATGCATCAGTAGAATGATCTACACATGGATATTCTAAAATCTTCTGCAGGAGAGGGCGTACAAATCACTGATCCCTTATATAAGTTTTTGATTGAATAAATTTATGTAGTCACTCCTACCTTGCAGCTGAAGTAAGAGTGACTTTCTAAGACTCCTTGCTCTAGTTTATCTGATTCTATTTTGCAGATGCTGTCTTCTAGAACTACTCATAGGTGCTTTTAACATTTACTATTTGCTTTCCTCACTCTCAAATTTTCAGCACCCCACCACCATCATTTGTTTCCAACTCTAACCACTCCTCCATCTCACTGCCTTTTAATTACCTTAACTTTGCCTTTTTAAATTGTCCATCATCTGACTGCACTCTGAAAAATCATTTATGATCTTAAAAAATATATACCTACCCTATTAGATCCTAAATATTTTTCCTCATGTGCATCACCATAAAACTGAGCTCTAATTTTATTCTTGATATGCATAATAGATTACTCCAGATGATTTTGAGTATTCTTTTCATATTTCTTGCTTCTCTACAGATTATGATTTTAAAAAGATGATCTTGTCCTATGAAATTTAGTCTAAATTGAACTATCCTGACTGAAAATTAATGTCTTTTCCAAAATTCCTTTCTGCAATACTTTAATGAAATTATCTGTCTACTATCTAGCTATTACTGAGTATTTGTAAACTTGAACCTAAGCTGCATTATTTTACCTAAATGTCAGTGAATAATGTAATTAAGCAATCAAAGCCAGAAGTACTGCAAGTGGTATAAAACTGACATTACATTATTGGATCAGGCTTTTTGTCAGGCTTTTTAGTGCATGCAACCAAATCTATTGTTATCCATAAAAAGCTACCCACATTGTGTTAATGGTAATTCTAATGCAGTCCAAATAAACGATTACACCAAGCAGGAAATATTGTTTCATATTTCAAAGACATAACTGTAAACATCAATCATGTACATTCCTTTGAAAAATCTGCATAAACCCAGAAAATATATTGCAAACAAACTGCTGTTATTTCAGATTCACTCTCTTTCCTCATGAGGATCTTTTAGCCTTATCAGCATAAGGGGTTTTTTAAGCACCCTAGTCATTTAATACCTGAGATACATTTAGGGTGCCATAGATCATGAAACTCAACTACTTCCAATACAAGCTGTAACACATCTAGTATCCTTGTAAATTATCATGAAGAAATTCGTATTTTTATACTTTTTCCACTTTAGTAAGAGTAGTGAACAGGTGAGTTGAAGTAAAAACCCCCTTTCAGCTATGAAGAGTAACCATCTTATAATCTCTAAATACATTCTTAGCATCACAGTACATCTGTTTAAATTCCTTTGCGCTGTACCAATGGCTGGCATAACCCAGGTACTATTCATTCTCATCAGATAGGAATGCTTACAACAGTCCCTCCTATCATTTTCCCTTTGCCTTTCCCTGGACACATGGAGTATTACCACACATACCTTTTTAGAGTAAAACACACATACACAGTTTATGCATATTCTCCTCTGCTATGGCTTACTTTGCACATTCCTAGTTTAAATTTTCAGACAAGAAAACTAGCCTGGATCCTGAGTGACAGTCACAATCACAGTGGCTTTTCTAAGTGGCAAAGGCAATGTCCCTTTTAGGTAGACTAATGACACTATGCCTTTCTTTTTTAGCTGTCACTTGTTTCCATTATCAAATGGAATAAGGTGCTGCCAACACCTGTACGAGCCACCTGATACCCAGTTATTTTACATGAATGTAAGAAGAGGATTATAAGAACATTAAAACTTAATATATAGTGGTCCCTTTTTTTCCTAATATTACAAAATGGCTTACACTGTATCATCCAACACCTTTTTATCCTGGCTGCTGTGCATGGGACGTGTAACTAGGCTTATATACGAGCTAATGGAAAAATCAAAAGGACTGGTGTAATAATCCATTTTGCAATTATTTCAAGAGAAAGAACTCCATGTTGGCATAGATCTATGCTTGATAAATACTACAGTCTTAAAAGAATTTTACTTCATTATAAGGAAAAAAACAAACAAAAAAAAAAAAAAAAAAAAAAAGTAACTGCCATTATGTAGAATATAGGAATAACACTACAAAAAAACAATACACAACCTAAGTAATACTAAATAATAAGCACTCTCAGGGCAACACCATTTATTGTTTTGAAAATAATGCACTCAATTTTTCAGTTACCTGCTTAAAAATCCACACTAAGAGATATCTCATGTCTATATATCCATCTGTTCACAATTTTTCAAAAATTGTAACATTTTATGTTATAGGCCCTTGAAGTTAAATGTATAGGATAATGTTTATTCACCACGTTTGAATGCCCAAAAAGCACAAACAGTAACTTGTGTTCAGACACAACGATTTAAGTCAATTTCCAAAGTGCTGTTTTGTCATTTTATCAGGACAGGTTCAGCATTAAATCGTATCTTCTACTGTGCTGATGAAAGATTTATTTGAACACATATAAGAACATATGAAACACAGGTTGCTTAGGATGGTCACAAAGTCATTTGTAAATGAAACAGCAGGCAGCGGTACAACTCTTCATATAAATCTTTATTTCATTGGTGTTTTGTAAATCAATACATTTTAAATTATTTTGCAGGCTATTTAGTATTATAAACCCCCTGCTGTGCTTCAAAATTCTTTACCAATTCTGACTTTTGAGAAATTATTATTTATAATCTTACCTCTTTTCTCTGTCACCTGCTGCAAAAGTTGACAGCAGGGAAAGGTTTATCTTTTTGAACACAACTGGCATCATTCAGCCATTGTGAGAAGAGAACAGTTATTAACACTCCTTCTTTCCCACATTCTGACCACACTGCAATTATGTATCTTGTCAATAAAACACTCTCATATACAGGAAATTTTAATTATATAGACCTGATACGTACTACACCCTATTCATTGTAGAAAAGCTTAACTAAAGATATTAATAAGCATATTTAACATTTGCTCAAGCTTTCTAATTTTATGGATTATTTTTAATTCCAGTTCATGCACTTAATGCTGTAGATTGCATTCAGTGTATACACCATTATGGGAAGCACAGTGGCATGCACAAGCAATACAAGAATAAATTATAATTAATCCCATAGACAACCAAAAAAAGGTGAAGTTGCATCATGCAATGAAACCACAATTTGGCGTGGGCTGCCATGCAGAAAAAAACCTACATCAATGAGTCTGCTGTACGGCTCCTAGGTAAGAGTTGATATGAAAAAGGTGAGTTATTTCAGCAATGAAGTCACAGGCTGAAAATGTTTATATTACTGTAAACAAAATACTGTACATAGCACCAGGATTACTCTGAGAGGAAAAAGATGCTTGTAGAGAGGACAAAAAGGATGAGAAAGAGAAGGGAAAGGAGGAATTATAAATTACAGTAACAAGTCTGAAATCCAATTGGTCCTTTTCAATAAGCATTCTCTTATTTAATTTAAAGTAATCTCATTTGAGTTTTGAAAGTAAACCTCAATTTTCAGTGCATTTTGCAAAAAAAACCCCGATGGATGAAAAAATGAGATACAAGGTAACTAAAATGTCCACAGTGCTCAATAACTCATGAGTAACTGAAGATCATAAACACACAGATACATAGAAGTGAATTTTTCAGTGCAGTGCACAAGATCTAAAACACAGAGCTTCCACTGACTTGAATGCACAAATGTATTGCACTGAATGAATATGGGTAATATAAGGAATGCATTGATATGAGTGATTTATTCAGCCACCTTCTGCTGCTTCTCTATGCAAAAGACATCTTTCTGCTGAATAAAGCAGGGGTTTTTGCAAAAATCATGGTTATTCTGAATTGCCTTTACCTTACTCACCTTCATAGCTGTTCTGAATGTAAAAATGTGACCTGAACAAGAGGGAGTTCACCTAGCCTGTTTTAAAGGTATATACATTAGGTCCAGTACTTCATAGGATGATTCCAGTAAGCTAAGAAAGAAATAGTTGACCACGTAATTTAAATTATGCAACATTTACGTAAGAAAACGTACCCTGTGATGTAAAAAGTATGATATTGTAACACTGTAACATATTATTGTGTGTGTCCCATGTTCTTCAATATGTATTCTCTTTTTGAGCAATTTCTTTTAATTACCCTTTATTGTAGGTAGCCACTATTTTTAATGCAGTTCCCAAGTATATCAACTAATTATGCAGGGCAACAATTCAAGGTACAATAAAAATAATTTTATCAAGAAAACTAGAATTTCACTTACAGTATAAAGTTTTAAATAGAATTCAATCGTTTTTCCATTTGCAGAACAACTGGTTTTGGTATCTGTTTTTATACACTGATAACTCTTAAAAATCTTTTTAGTCAGCAAACTGCTAGAGAAATTTAGATCAAAATAAAAATTAGCTTAATTGAAAGTAAAATTATTTTCTGGAATCTTGAAACTGCTCAGAAGATTTACAGAACTTTTTAGCATCTTTTTAATTTGACAGATAAAGAAATACTACACATTCCAGTTATTAAATCCTCTGGTTGCACTATTCTTAAATAGTGAAATACGCATTCTTTTTTCCAGCCACACACCTCCATCCTTTTCACAGGACAGAACTTGCAGTCATGACTCATACCACTTTTGGCCACTATGTGCTGTTTAACAAGGCTAGTAGGATGTTTTATTAATTGTAAATCAAACGTGAACATTTTCTTGGGTACACAGGTATACACTTACAAACCGTTGCACTGTGCATGCAAATGTTATCAACTAGGAAAAGGTCATTGAGTCAAGAGGGACTTAAGCACCACTGACACACCTAGTAGTACCCTAGTAAATTAAGGCAAGCAGATGAGGAATCCAAAAATGTAGAAACTGAGCTTGCAAAGGTGTACCATCCAAATAGGTAGAACACAGTCAGTAATAGGAATTACGGCATACACAGTAAATACTCCACGTATGTATCACAATGTAACACGTTATGTATATACACTTTCCCTATTGTTGTGGAAATAAAATAATCTATTCTGTTTTACTTGACAAACATTGACTAAGCAAAAGATGAAAAGCAATCCATATATTTATTCTTAATAAAAGTACTAAACAGATAATTTTTCATCTAACTACAATGGAAAAACCCTTGAGACACAGACAGAACACAGATCTGTCCTTAGTTCTACAATTTTATCACCATAACAATGTAAAAACAAAAATGAGAAGAGTCATGTCCTTGGTATCTACTATTATGGCAATAGAGGAAAATATATGTAAGGACCTCTGAAGATCATGTTAAATTACATTTTAACATACATCTTCAGAACAGTTTATTGTCCTGTCTTGCTATAAAAACAACTAGTCTTGAGAGATCAGATTATTAGGTTCAAAAAAGAGATACAGTGGTCAAATTAGTAAATAAAAGCGGTATGAAAAATATTTTGCAAAGCCACGTGCTAACCTAACTGTTACTATCAGTATGACTTACAAGTCTTTCAACTTGGTTTCATTTAACCAGGTGGCTTAGATGGCAAGTTTGAATAACACTTCTAAAGTGCTTAACTGAAGATGGCCATAAACAAGTCACAGAAACTACAGAGTGACTGGATTCATATCCATTAATCCATGCTGATTTGAACAATTACACCGCCACTGCATTTTAGCTACAAAATCAAATGCACTGGAGTTTCAAATTTTCCCTAGGCGGCCAAGGTTATTCAATTCTCATCAGGCATGTGTTTATGACAGAGAACTGGTCTAGAGAAAAAGCCTTCTTTTCCATGAACTAACAGTCTCTTGAGATATGCCTTAAGATATTGTGCTAAAACAGTTCTCAGTGAGTACGCTTAGCAGCCATCCTTTCACATACAAGGGTAGAACACAACTAGCCTGTTCTGCTTGCTGTAGCCATTTAATGGCCTTGGTGGAGGTGGGGGAAGAGGTGAGATACATTTCCTTTCCAGGACTCACTCTCTTCCCAGCCTGTCTCTCTCACACAGAAAGGGGAAAAATATTTTTTAAATAATTAAAAAATATCCTGTTAACTCTCTAATTCGTTCTATAGACACCTTTTAAGGACCACACTACAGTTTGTTGCTATGTGCTCAGGATTTTCTCTGTAATGCACCTGTATATCTGTTTGTAATTATTTCTGACAGGGCCTGGTTTTTCTCAAGTCTGTAGAAGGTGAAAGGATTTACATGCAGGTTAATTAAAGAAAGAAAGAGGAGGCATGACCCAGCTATCTTCTGACCAGGAAGCTGCAGTTTCCTCTGATCTACTCAAGTGAGCTGGCTGACAGCTTCCATTGGTCTTTGTGTTGAAAGGATAGACTGTTAGTCTCTGCCTCCTACAGAACAATTCTTTCTCCCCTGCATTTAATACTTAGCCTTACTCCTATTCCCATTGCCATGTCAAACAGGAGTGAAAAATACAGTGTGTTTTGGTTTGTACTAAAAATTGGAAAATAACCCTAACTCCCAATGTGTAACACTTGCATGTTTCCATGTAAGTGCATTAGCACAACAAATATTACCAGCTGTTAAGCTAAAGCAAGGGCAACACAACTTCTGTCACTGAGCATGTGTGTTTGGGACAAGGTGTATAACCACTGCACAGGTGTTGAACTTCTAATTTATGAAAGATGGTACAGCAAAAATAGACTATGGATAATTTTCTGTAATCAATGTCACAAAAAAAAAAAACAAACAACACCCACAGGACAATATTTTCATATCCTCCTAAAGGAGTGCATCTGCATAAACACATTTGGCAAGATAGAGCACTGATATGCTGGAAGCTTAGAGATACCAAGAGGAAAAGGACACAGGAGTGACATCAGAACCCAGTGGCTGAGCTTGTAAATTCATGTCTACTCAAAGACTTAGGGAAGCTCAGGAAAAGGAACAGATGAGAACTGAATGCTTCAACTTACTCACAGAAGCAAGAGGAGTTTCTGTTAGAACATATTGTCTGGGAATGCCATAAAGACTACTACTAGAATATTAAAAATACTTTAAATCCCAAAATACTTGTCTAGACAGAAACAGGAAGAAACTAAGTAAAAGTTATTGGAGAACTAGGAAGGAGCAGTCTCCTAGGATATCTGGGAAAAGTAGTAGACTATGTAGTAAGGACTAAAATATGCACTTGCTAATCAATCTCTGATCATGGCTGTAAAGAACATGTTTCTATTCAATATCTGCTTATCAAAAAAAAGTGTACTGCAATGATCATTAGCCATCAAAGGGGCTAATAATTATGGACGAGTTATCAAGATTCTGCTTATGGAACAGTCAGAACCTAAAGTATGCTTTCTAACGGAAGGCACTTGACCACAAACTTAAGTTAAAAACCACATATGACAAACTTTTGCTCAGTAGTGTTGATTAGCATGTTAGAACACCCACCATCCCATCACTACTAGCAGCTCTATGAAAATTTGTGTGGGTAGATCTATTTTCCCAATGACAATGCCTAAGCATGTTTTATAAAAAAGGTGTCAGATTGAGAGACCTAAAATTCTGTGTCGAGGAGGAATTGCAACTAATTGAAAAACATTTTCACAATAGTTTTATTAAGAAAAAAATATGTCAACAAAACCTCTAACAAAATGTCATTATTTAAAAGTATTTTACAGTTATTTTTACTAGAACTGCTGAAAACTACAATTCTCATGTGAAGTTTAGGCATTTGACTCCAAAGCAGTATCACTTGTGGGCCAAACCTTCATAACCCACTGAATTCAGCAGCATTTCTGAATGTTCAATACTTCTGTAAATTAGAACATTAAACCACTGGACTCAGATGTTTAATTTTAGTTATGAAATTTTAGAGTTTTAGCATTTAAATTACCATAGGTAGCAATTAGTTGTGCATTATCAGTTGAGGGGATTTTTACTTCTATTGCTATAGAAAATTATGCAAGCATTTGAATAATTTCATTGCTTCATCACAAACAATAAAAAAATTCTCAGTTGGGAGAAAAATATGCAAAATTTGTTTTCTGTATGTTCACCTAATGCTGCTGTACTAGGATAGGATAGGATAGGATAGGATAGGATAGGATAGGATAGGATAGGATAGAATAGAATAGAATAGAATAGAATAGAATAGAATAGAATAGAATAGAATAGAATAGAATAGAATAGAATAGAATAGAATAGAATAGAATAGAATAGAATAGAATAGAATAGAATAGAAGTCCTATCTGCAGAACAACAGAATACGTGCACCTACATTTAATTCATGCCATGGTAGTTCTTTCATTTATTACTCTATTATTTATTCTCTGTATTCTTTACTACCTCTTTGGCACATCTCACAGAAGACACAGAAGACAGCTGGAAAGCTAGAAGAATTAGCATTATGAATACCAAGGAAAATAATCTCCAAACTTCATTACTCATAGAACCATCAACCCATTAGTACTGCAAATCTTGGATCTAGCTGAATAAAAGCAATTAGACCGGCCTGATAAATCCATAGGGCTCTTCCGTGCCTTCTTGCTGTTTGTTTGGATGGAACAGACTACCAAAACTGGTATCCTGTAATTCACCCAACCCTGTCTAGCAGTTTGCATGCATCTCTGAGGCCTTAAGATGGGCCATATTTATCATACATAATGGCAGTAATATCTTGGAGGCTATAAATTATTGCAGCTTCACTGACAGACATGATTTTACACTCATACTGTCTGATGGTGAGCCTTAAGAAAAAAAAGGGAGTTGAAAGATATGTTCCAAAGTGATTGTGACGTGACTTCGGTTCAATACCAGTAAATAAACATACACATACAGAACAATCCCTATGCTTCCAGAAGTATTAGTTTCCTGTATCATTTACATTCAAAAGCTACACAAGTCTATTTAAGCAGTATAGTAGAATAAAGTATCTCCTCCTCTGATAAATTTTTGAGAAAAACTGAGCAAAGTTATCATGCCAGCATTACTATTCTGTATGTGCATCAAGGAACACTGCAGTTAAAGATATCTAAGAATGTAATACTATGGAAATGTGTAACTGAAGAGCAATAGATACTAAAATACATGCACAGATGAAATCATCTGTGTACCTGAAAGTATGATTTTTTTTTTTTTTCTTTACTAGAGTGACAATAATTTTGCTTTGATATAGACTGGACATATGCCATCATTGCATATGTTTTTATCTTACTGGTAACACAAGCAGTTATAATGAGAAGTGTAACAATTTTGTTATGTTCAACTGTATTATGCACAGAAATTAAGTATCAAAATATTTTTTGGGTTTCATACAAATGTGTTACACTACTTTCATTTTGGATGAACAGCAAAGTCTAAACAGTCCACAGGAAAGAAATTACTGTCTTTTTTCCACTGTTAAAGGGTCTCTCTTTAGGCTCAAGCATATTTAAAAATCTAATCCTTTTCTAAGTAATAATTTTTCATATTTAAGTGTAGAGAGGCAGATATAAACTTTTTTTTTTTTTAATATTAAATACATTTCAAGTTCATGATGTTCCCACATTATAAACATTCACATCATCCATACTCTAAAGTCCTACATTGCCTTCCAACTTATTTTAAGAAAGTAGACAAAAGGTTAATGATGCACTTACAGACTACCTTTTTTTTTAAATTATATTAATATAAAGTTATGAGATTATTAATCAGGATGATTGACAATTTTCATGGTCAGTATTTTTTGTGAGGGATTTCTCTTACGAATTTCTTCAGTTTACTTAACAATGCTTCAATCTGTTGAGCTGAAGGTACATGCTCACTTTCCTCCTATTTCGTTTAATTCGTGAGAAGGCAGATGGAAATGTAAGAGGTAGTGTGACAGTCTGCTGTGTTTTTTGTTGATGAGTATACTCCATCTAGATTCACTTGCATGGAAATTTTGCCCATGTTAGTAACATCATAAACATGGATTGTAGTATTTGTGAAAACAGAACTGCATAAATAGTAAACACTTCATGCATCTAAGGGTTCTCATGTAAAATAAAAACTATACATATGATTAAAAATGCTATTTATCTGAAATTCATATTAAAATAAATGTGAGCTACATTAGAACACTACCAGTTTAATCCTGACTACATGCACTACCTTTGCACGAGACGCAAGTGCTATACAATGGACACTTGAGAGACTAAAATAGAAGTAAAGCAGTTTAGAAGTTCAATCAGATCAAGAAATGAAACATTATTCTTATACTAGCTCTACACTTATTAGATTACCCTAAATAAACAAATGAGCAGGGCAGGTTAGGAGATAAAAATGTCCCCACTTCAATTTTATTAGTGGAGTGTAAGAGCAAACAAAACAGAAGAAAACATCCCTCCCCACCCCACCCCCCAAAAATTATACCCCCCACAACAACAAAAAAATGAAACACATGCACCAAAAAACCTAACCCAACCCAAAAAAACACAAAGCAAACAAACAAAAAAGAACCACTAAACAAAAAATTTTTAGAAGGCACAAGCTTCACTTCTGTATAGTTCCTGCCTTTAAATACTCTGTTTTGAAAAGGGAAAGAATCTTGGATAACCAATTTCCACATAGTTGTTTCCATGAAATACAGATTGTCATAATTATTCATACAGATACATCAAGAAAATACAGTAAGATTTCAAGATAAACACATTAAGTGGAAGCTTTTAATCAATTTGGCTGAATGTGTTGTACACCACAAGCTACTGAGCTACACCAGCTTGCTTCTGATGGAAGCAAAGCATTGGCATTTTAACTGCAGTACAATTTATGTTTTGATAAAGTGCAACTTTCAGGGTTCGGGGGGAGGATAAATCATTCCTAATGTGAAGAAACATATAATTGAAAAGTCCTCATTTTATCTTCATATAATATTTCAATGGGCAGTCACTCACACTACTGATATTTTATGCCTTATTTCCCATTTGAGTTTGTCCAGAATCAGCTTGATATTGATTATTGTCAAACCTTTTACTATCTTCCACAAAGATCTAACCAAATCACACATCAGTCCTCAATAAACTAAAGCTACCACGTTTCCTGCTCTCCCCATCATTCACTTTTTGTGTCCCTACAGAATGAGTATCTGCAGTCTCCAATATATGCTTCCACAGAATAAAGATAACAAACCAAGCTTTACAGAGCTTGGGGTATTTAGAACTTACAAAGCTCTAAAAACATTCTTTGATGAAAGTTACTTTTTCCAAGTGGAAAACTGGTATCCAGATGGCTATCAGCATTGAGGTTGGTCACATGCTTTAGACAGTGTGCATCATCTCATATGGGTTAGGAAGCTGCAAACATTAAAAAACACTGTTGCAGATCCTTGGATACACATTTTAAATCACTTGGTCCCAAGCCTTTTCAAAAAACTTCCAGATACATATGTAAAATTAAACATGGCAAATTTCATACCTTGAACCTTTTCTTAAAAAGGGAAGATTGGCTTAAAAAATGCATTTGTATATACTTTACAAACTTTTCTTCATCACCTACATACTGCCCTCTGTGAATGCCAAAAAGAATGTAACTCCAAAGGCTGCTTTGAAAACAAAAAATTAAAAGTTGAGAAAAAAACAATCTTCAGTGTAAAGTCTGTCAACTTTAAGATCTAAAATTCAGAGACAGAAAAATCTGTCTTCAAATAAATGTTGTCAACCTGATAAATGTATCGTTTTCTTTCTTTTTTTTCTGTTCCTTTCTGTGGTCTTCCTTTACCACTAAATTGCACCTGTCTACTTGTTTACTAAAATTTAATTTTCTGTTCCATTCTTCCTGTCCTCTCTCAGTCCTGGAGGCATTCAGACTTGGGTTTGTTTTTTTCTTTTTTTGGTTTGCTTGCCTGCATACAGAAAAGGAGAAAGCACCAACTGTTCACCAGGTACTAACCCCTGAGTGAGACACAATGCTAGACTGCTCTCAAGAGCAGCCAATCCATTTATTTATTTGACTGCAGCCAATCTATTTATTTTCATTTCTCTCCTGAGAGGTTATTCCACTGAATAATCTACACAAGCAGGCTCATTCTCATCTCTGCAAATCTGATAAAACTGTGACACTCCTAATCCATACAAAAGAATTCTGATCTACTTTTCATTTTACATGAAAAACCTCTCTCTCTCTCTCTCCATAAACCCAAGTTTTATCCATGTATCAACCACTGTCTGAGAACTTTTCTTAAAACTCAATGTTTCAACTTTTCCTACCATGCAGAAGTGTTTCCACTGACAGCTGCATTAACTAGATTACAAAGGACAGCTAGTAAGAATGAGTACCTCAGTACTTTCAGTGCAGCTTGCCATACAAATAGTGACCATCAATCAGACAAATTCCTAGCAACCATTACAGACTTGACTTTGTGTTTTATAAATTTTCTCTTGATTTTTAGACAAATATTTAAGAAAGACAATATTTAGAAGGGTACAAATTCAAACAACTTTGTAAAATTAATACTTAAAAGGGAATTTTGCCTGTCTCTCAAGACAACAGCAAGGATTCACCCAAACAGCTTCATTAGTGCTGGGTGGGGTGGGAAGGTAAGGAGGAAGGGCAGCAATGGTGGAATGGTAAGGGAGGGAGGGCATCACCTTCTGAACAAGAATGATATATGAAGAAACCCTTGTGACTGGAAGTAGAATAAACTTATGTAGCTCTCTGTATCAGTGAAGAAAACCAGTCCATTAAAATACATAAAGTCTCAAAGGAGAAAGATAATGTTTTGAATGATTTCTCAGCCTTCTTCACAGTTTCTGAGATAATTTTTCAGAACCAAGTAAAATAAAGGATGATACACTGAAAGTATTCTTGTTAACATATTAAGTCCAGCAGCCATTCTCTCAGTTTTACAGATATGTAGAGCAGGGCAGATATGTAGATGGAGGAGGTCTGCTTGATTCAGAAATCCCAGGTAATGCTGGAAAACCAGGCTGGGGCAGCCCCTCTACAGCCTGGCCTGGGCTGAGCATAAGCTGCCTCCTGGGTGAGGTGCAGTGGGAGGTCCTTGGGCAGCCTTTCAGGACTATTAAGGCATGCTGATGCCAAAATTACTTTTTTCCTAAGCCCAAATCTAGCAAGCAGAATATTCAATCCTGTGGAAGATTTTAATGGCTGAGATGAAAAGGAGGGGTTTGGTGAAAATATTATCACAGGCTTATATATGGACAGTTAGCCAGGAGCTGCAAGATTATAAATTGCTGCTTTTACTTTTAAGTAAAAGCTGCAAAGTATTATTTGTGATATTGCTTTCTTAATCTGTCTTCCTCAGTAAGTGCTCTCAAAATTGGCTTCTGCATTAAGAATTAATTTACAGGTCTTTAAGCAGCAAGGAAAAGGACAACAACAAAAAAATGTTATGGCTCTTATACCAACATAAATGAGACAGAACAAACTCAAAATGACCATTTATATGCATTATTTTCTTTTGTAATCACTATCTAGTGTTATTTTCCATTAAAGGAAAAAAGTAATTACAAAGATGTGCATCAGTAAGAAAATGTCATTCCTATACAGCCTATGCTTTCTGATGGCACTGGCAAATATGCAGCTGTAGTTTGATCACACAAAAATTAGTATATTAGAGGGATCATATTTCCCTGATTCATCACATAATATAAGGCTACCTTGATTGTTTCAGAGGAAGTCTATAAATAAAGAAATGTAATTCTCCTATTGTTTGGATGTGAGCAGATTTGTGTAAAACATATTTTTATAGATATTAGCAAAAGTTATTCTAATATGAAAAGACAACAGCTATGTGAAAGAAAGTCAAGGTAAAATGCTAAATGGTACTTTGATAACAAAGAAAAGCAACATGAATACAAGTAGGAATAAAACATTCTGAAATCAGTTCACAAAAGTTCTAGAATGATTACTGAGAAAATATGACAAAAGTTCATAGGTCCACTGTTTCCTACACAGATTTAAATGCTAAACTTAAGAAAATGTTAATTGATATCACTGATAGTATTGATATCAACATAAGTACTGAAGGACATACAGATTTGTATTGTTATTTTTTAACATTTATGAATCTTTGTATCATCTTATCTAGGCTTAACCTCTAAATGAAAACCATTGAAACAAAACCTACAGAAACCAACTCCTTGACTACGTTTCCTGAAACACCTACAGCTTTTAGCCCTCCAAGAAGTCTGACCTTTAACTATCATTTTTTAGTATCATACTCCTACTTTCAAATACATAATTATCAACATCTGTCAATAGAAATTAATTACAAAGATATTAGCCTCTTTTTATCAACTTTTTCCCTTATTAACATTTTGCATTAGGATTGCCTGAAAGCTTAAAGAGTGATATACCATTACAGTGACAGCTTACTGAAGTTGTGGAATTACTGAGTTCTCTTGATAAAACACTCAGTGCCAGCCAGTGAGCTAATGGAAGCCTGAAAGGTTCCCTGACAGCCAGCATCACCATTATTACAGCAGACAGCTTTACTGTTAAGTCCATAACTTTGAAGTTCTCACTGTAAAATATCTTAATTCCGCAGTCAGAAATCTTTCAGCTTTCCACATAGAAACTCCTCAGTTAGCCTTGTCAAGTCACCTATAGTTTGACACCCAACAGAGGTTTCAAGCTTGATATATAATACAGTCTGAGTTGCTGGCAACCACAAGTACCTTAACACACCGTATCTTTCTGATCTCTGCTGTTAGCACTCTGCTGTTAATACTTTAAGAGTCAACAAATGCCAATATGTGTAATGTGTCTGTAAGAGCCAACACATGTGTTCCATAGCTGAGAGATTTCCTGCCAAGATAAATAGCATGGACATCTGCAGGCAGGTCTCTCATAGCCATCCACCATGTGCCACACTATAGCACTTGCACACGTACAACACAAACATTCCAGCATAATGTCCAGACCACAGACACTGAACTTCAAGAGACAGTGGTTGTTTGCAGATTAGGAACATCTGTGTGTTCCACCCATATGTCTATCAAATGCATAAAAATTCTGTTTCAGTTAAACTGTTCCTCTAGTCTTGCTATGAATGGAACTAAACTTCCAATCCATTTAATAATGTTACAGATATAGTTGGTACTAAAATTTGCATACATGCCAGATCACAAGGGATCACCGAAACACTAACATAAGTGATCAGAGTTTGCGACACTCAAGTCGGGAAGCTTATGCATTGAACCCCACAGAAATTGTAAAAGGTCTTAGCCAGTATTATTTTGAAATGTACATAGCTATCTGGTCACCTGCATTTAAACCACTTAACACAGGCAGCTCTTCTTCCTTCTCTTTACAGAGCAGCAGTTCTCTGAAAACTTTATATCCACATAAAAGAAAGGTAATCCCACCACGGCAGAATTACTCACTGTTTCCCTAGTTTGGAAAGATTCCCATCTCCATTGCAATGAAAAGATTAAAATTTTAGCAGTTACATCAGCCAAAAGGAACAATCCACAAATGAACTCTAGTGTACAGTGTGATACACAGTCAATTACTTGCCAGTTCTCTGATGTAATTTGTTAAAGGGTAATGAAAAATTTTGACAAACTGAAGAATGGTCCTAATCTTAAATGGCAGCCTCATCACTCAAGTGAAGAGTTTTCAGTCTTGACATGACTGATGCATAGTATTATGAATTCTTTAACAATAGATGTTGATATTATTTTAAATGGTACATACTGCACTACACTCAAATAAGAGGACTAAGGAAACAATTACTATGTAAAAATGTGACTCATTAATGTGCAGTTAAAGGGGTTCATGTTTCCATCAGCTGAAGCATTGGCATGAATATAAATGTCTTACAACTACCAAGAATTTAGTTTTTATTATTGCTACACATGACTTAAATTATAACTGACAAAATTATTTTAAGTTTTTATTGAATTGTTTTATAGCAGGAATCATAATCACATGTGCCAGAGTGCACATACGGTTTCCATCCATTTTGCAAGTGACCACATCAAAGCTTTTGTCTACAACCAAGTTCTGATATTCTGAAATGGTAAATATTCTTCAATATTAAAATAAGCTTTACAGAAACGATTTGATTACTAATGCATGTATATATTCTCCTAACCAGTTAAACATCTTTCAAATGCTTCAAGCATTTCTTAACAAAACTCCCAGACAGCTTCAACTTCAACTCAACTGGGAGAAATGGATTAGTATCCTTAAGGTGAGAAGTGGTTAAGACTAGGAACAGCTGGGAAAATCAAAAGAAATGTCAGAGCACGACATAAGGGAAGTGGTATGGGAAAGACAGTTACGAATGGGAACCCTGTATTCAAAAACACTGGGAGGTGCTGCACATTTTCAGCCATTTGACATCCAACCTTGACTACTACAGCTTGCTTCGCTTGTAACACTCTTTGCTTTGGGTGCAAGGAGAAGGATTTTATCTGATTTCTCTTTTTCCTGTTAGAAAAGATGCAGCCCTAGATAAAAGAATATAACTCAAAGACAAACCATGCAAAAGAAAAATAGTGGATTTGTATTAAAGCCACCCTTCCCTCCTCACTCCCAACTTAACTGTAAATCATTCCTAGTTCTATTGACATAAGTGAGCATCATGTATTACTTGCATAGTTTTTTGAAGGTGACAAGACCTACTACATTAAAAAGAGAGAGAAGAATTGAAGATCTTCTTTATGGAAGAAACAGGTCAGATTTATTGAAATGTGACAGCATAACCTAAAAATCTGAGCTGGTGAAAATCTGCAAATACTCATTAACAGTTTAACAGCTTAGGAAAAAAATACCACACAACTTCAATTGTTTTTTTTTTTACATAAAGCCTCATACAAAATCAAAAGTTAAGTACTGTTATGGAATGGTTTTGGTTGGAAGGAACCTTATTCACCTATCTCCAACCTCTCTGGGGGCATCTTCCACTAGATCAGTTTGCTCAAAGCCCAGTTCAACTTGTCTTTGAACATAATGCAGAATACCAACTAAGGAAGCTATCAATCAAGCACTTCTGCAAATTTTGTGCACAGATTCTGTGAAAAACAAAGGAGTCAACTAATTAAATCATTCAGGTTTTTAATTATACCACCTATCACTTTGAGAAAAAATCACAACACCACAGTCATTTTAAACACGGAACAAAACATTCCTCTAAAATACCTCCGGATCTTTAGGGTCTGAAAAATTCTAGCTTATAAAGACTGACGATCAGACTTTCCTCCCTTGTTTTGATGTCTTCCTGGGACAATCTCCTTTGGGGTGCTGCTGATCCAATCCTGCCTGATATCAGGTCCCATCAGTTCAGCTAGAGCGCTCCAATAAATAAAGATAAGCCATAATCACAATTCTGGATCTGGATACTTCATATCCATCAAGCTGATGTATTGAGGTCTACGAAGATGACAAATCAATTATTACATATTTATAAATACGTATTTAGCATTTTTGTAGCAGCTGCGCAATGTGGCACACTAAACTGCCCCAAGGAACATGGTAACAACTCTGGATTGTAGAAGAAAAATCCCATAGCTTACTTATCAAAGCTTATGAAGACATGGCAGGTCCGGCTAGTATTTTTATCTTCTGATGCTACAAGTAATATAGATGAGTTTTGTGTGGTTTTGCTGCATGGTAAGAGCAGTTTATTAAAAACGAGGATAACACTGAGGAGAATAATACAAAATCATTTACATTTAAAAAAATTATTATTTTTAGCTCTGTTTAAAGTCACTTTGGTTGCCTTTATATAGAGGTCAGCTGACAAGGAAGTAACTTAAAATGCTGGTTTACATACTTAATCACTATAACTTTAGGAAAACAATTTTTTAAAAGAGTAAACCATTACAAACTCCTTGAAAAGCTTTTTTCTTTTCATAAAGTTTACAAAAAGTACTTTGGTGTTAGACTGACCCAAATCTTCTAATGCTTTAATGTGTAGAACAGGTACAGTATGACTCTAACGCCAGCACTGGCTGTGAGACCTGAAGTCAAATGATGCTCTAGAGAATTGTGCATGTCACAAATAATAAAACACACAGAAATACTTCTTCAGGAAGGAGTACACAGAATGAACTCACTTTTTATATTAGCATGCCAAGTAACTCTGACTTCTTTCTCAGCCATAGTGAAAAGTTGTAGATTGCCCTCTTTGTTTATATGCACAATTCAAATACCCACTGAAGGAGTTGCTATTCTTTTCTGCACTAGTGCAAAGAAGCAAAAGGATTCTTTTCTCACACCACTGGCAATATATAACTTAACAGTACACATGCAATCAACATGAAATAAGCACTTCTTTTAAATTGTGGGACTGATATTTTATATATGCACCCCCTTTTAAAAGACCTCTTCCTCTCTGACTTCCTAGTTAAATTGGGGATCTATGTATTTGTCTGAATACAGTAGCCTGAATTTCTCTTTCCTCTCTATTGCTGTTGGCTTCTGACAGATTTATATGTCTCATACAGAATGTCTCAAGGCTTAACTTGTTTCTGTTGCATCTACCATACGATATCATCATCCTCCCTTCCTCATTCCTTATAATGCCTTTTCAGACACAAGGATTTAAAGATTTCTGTCTCAAATGTGCTCCTACGTTAGTTTCTTTGTACTAACTCTGAATTTATGTTAGAGAATCCCTTATGAATTATACCACGATCACATCATGATTCTTTCCTCATGTTGTATGGGATTTATTTCAGACTCCACACATTCAGGTGGTCTCCCTAGACCACATAAAGTATATTCCATTCTGTCAGCATTTAATGTAAAAGCCTGCATCAGATGCCAAGTGGGGGATGGAAAAGATCTGACAGCTAGCATGAGTGGGAGTAAGCAGCCTAAGGACAGTATGCAAAATGCAGCAATGAATGACACTTTCATTTTTATCAGAAACTAAGTCTGGGTTTGCTAAAGAATCTGACCTGCTACTTAAAATTGTATTTCTAATAGGCAATTCTTTCTTACTGCTGCTTCCAGGACTGATGCGAACTGAAATTCAATACAAATGGAGTTCATTAATATGTGGAAAAGGAGGGCATGATATTAGTCTAAAGAGTTTTATCGTTCTTCCCCTTTTTGACTGAGGCCTGAATCTGTTAGAACTGAGTGGCTGCAAATCATCTCTGCTTTACCTGTATTTGGTGCTTGCCTACAGAATATGTATGTTTTAAGCATATACACACACGTATGCATACAACTAGAGAAAAAAGAACATATCTATGTATTCCATGGTATATGTATTTTGTATTTCACAGCAGTATGTTACGTAGCATAACCTATATAGTCAGATTTCAGACTTGTTAAGCGAACTTGCTGTAGCAAAAATGTTTCTACTAAGCAAAGATCTCTATATGCAGAGTAGAGCATCTGAACAACTAAGGTGCTAATAATGTTCATTTCCCATTGACCTGAATAAAATCAGAACCCTAAAATACTCCTTCTATATTACTTGAGCAAGTGTTTGAATAGAGAAGGCTTGATTCTGTGTCTGCAATTAATATAGATAACTAATAAAGGGAATAATATTTTAAAATTCAGAACACTATAATAAGCAGACATCGAAAATATTTGCCTATTACTATAAGGTCCTCCTGGTCCCATTTCATTTTGCTTTAAAAGGATCTTTAGTTAATCTCTCCTAAAAATCTGAAGAAACAATACATTGGTGACATGTCTACACATAATTGAGTGCATATCATGTTTTGTACATAGGGATCTTCACTAAACAATCACCAGCTATATTTCTTGTCTTCTAATTATCTTCTTTATGTAGCACTCTGCTTAGATGATTCAATATACATTTCAGGACAGACCTGTCTCAGTATCACACTGAAAGTCATTTCTCAGTATGAAAATCATTTATCAAATGTGCCCCATCTAAAATAGTTCCATTTCTATCACTGTTACAGAGCAAACTGGTTAAAGTCAGCAGGTAATCTACAACATGACCACTGGGGGTCATTCATTTTACACAAATAATCCAGTACAGTATTTACTGGTGTTGAATAGAAATAATATTCTGATGCGAAGGAACACTCAGAGATTACTATCCAGAGAATTACCACCTGTGTTCTCTGATTTTAAATGGAAAATGAGAAAAAACAACACTAAATTGTTCAAACAGCTAGCCAGAATAATATATTAAAAAAAAAAAAAACACCACCAAAAACCTAACCACCCACTACCACCACCCTCTGCAAAAAAAGACTAAAAATGAACCAAACCCACACCTTTTCCAGACTTTTTATTAGTTTTCAAGTGAACAAACAGGAAATTGTAACTGCTCTGATAAGGATTATGAAAAACGAATCTCTGATCTACCTTATATGATTTACTAGTGTTTTTATCAAATTGTCTGCAGTCCTCCCAATCACTATATAGCTGTCTCCACAAAAACAGATATGAATGTCAACACTGAGAGAAAAACAAGCATTTGATTCATGAAGTCGTATGTCCTAAATAAACCCCTGTATAGTCTAAGTATTTGTTTGCCAGCCACCTGTAAATAGGACTTCAAAATTAAAATGCAGGTTTAAAAACAAAACAAACGTAACATTCACCAAAGGTTCAAAAAATTTCAGTTAAGGAAATAAACAGTAGGTATCTGCACCTAAAAACTCACGTCCAAAATTCTTAGAACTTCAGGAAGTAGCTCATTTTGTCTTACATATAATCTCTATTCATATACAGGTATGTATTCATAGTTAAGAAAATGAAGGACACAAAAATTCTAGAACTTGGTTCTTTCTATGAGGAAAACCTACTTGGAAACACAGATGTGTAAGACATATATGTCCCACGTTTTGAGTGAATCTAAGGTATATTTTGCCTTTGAAAAATCATTAATTTTACGGTTGAAGTTCATTATAGAAATGTTTGACATCAAATCTTTTAAATAATTACACTTTCTAATCTGTTCTGAGAAATATTTATCCCATCTCCATTTTATTACTGTCAGTGCTGCCATACCTGCCTATGCATCACTGCATTAAAAAACCAACCAAACAACAAAAAAGCAACACACCAACAAACCCAACAAACTAACCACAACCCTTAAACTTCCTTTCAAAGGTAACTAATCCCACACATCTTTGTTTAAAATTTTGCATTGACAGAAACAGAAACAAGTGACTCCCTCCTGCTTCAGGAATCCAGTAGTTTAAGTTGAATATAGACCCATTTCCATTTATGTCCTGGAAAAGATATCCTGTACTGACATATTTTTCACAACCCTGTGACTTAGCAACAGTGTTTGGAGAACACTTTATATTCACTGGTCTACATCCCGTGTTACATTCAGTGGTGACTTCTATGAGATTGTATTTGTTCTTCTGAAGGTTTATAAAAAGCTTATTTACTTCCACAATATAACATCAAGCAGCATATGAATTTATTATAAAAAAGAAAATCCATATCCAGGAAGAATAATGTCTCTTTATAATGTTTACTGAGTGCCTATTTTGTTCCCTCCTCTTTTACAGGATTTTATTAGCTGTCACAAACCGCCCAGTAAAAATAGAAACACAGGGGTTTTTATTCTATCCATTAAAGTCTTCGCATCTTTTTTTCATATTCTATACCATCATAGGAGCTGTGTGACAAACTGAGCAAATAAATCACAGAAATACATATGCAGCTACAGGAAAGTATTGTGATCTATGTGCACAGGCTATTCAGATCAATTTAAGTTTAAAAGCTCATTTTTAGAAACTGAATTTACATACATACACACAAAAATGAAGTATTACGTAATATGTGCTTACATACTGGTTTCACCACATTGAAAGAAACTGAATCCTGGGCTTCAGTCAAAATAATTAAAAGCTTCTGCAATGTGAACTAAAGAAAACCTTTTCTTCACAACAACAACAGCATAATACCATTTTCGTTTTGCCTTAATGGGCAGCAGTAAAACCAGAGAGCATTACATTAACTTTGCTTTTCATGAATAACCAGAGGATAATAAGAAAATGCAGAGTTTTCACTGAAATTAAGTACTCAAAAATTACTGGAATACTATGTACAGTAGTATCTAATCAGACTGCAAAATGCTTGACCTGGATTGTTAGAAATAAAACAGAAATGCTGAAGAGTTCAAGAAAAAAAAAAAAAAAAGCTGCTACAATGATTCAGTCTAAAAACTTGTCCTATTTTAAGAACATTAAAATTAGGTTAATTAAGTTAATATAAAAAAAAGAGAGGATTAAAATGTGACTTGCACATGTCTAGAGATATCTCTACAAAATATTACAGTGGAAGGATCACTAACACAACAAAAGAAGGCAAGTGGAAGGTGAAGAAAAATGTTTGGATTGAAAGTTAACATAATTTTTGACAGCAAGGTCAGTTAACCACTGAAATCAGTTCTCTAAATAAATGGAAACTTTGTTAACACATCACATCTTTAAAATGAAGTATTATATTTCTGATCAGAAGATACCTGTTTGAAGCAAAGTACTGCAGGAGCTTCTATATTAAGAAACGTGACAAAATAATCAAAATAGGCCCTTTGGCATAAATTCCCAAAGCAGTAGTATTTCACAGTCTCATTTAGCCGTTTGCACAGTCCACAACCATAGTAATTAGGAAAAAAAAACAACTACTTACAAAATCCTTAACCTAAGAGATCACAATATCTTCATATGCATTTAAGCATGAAATGAAAATGTTAAATATGCAGCAATTTTATAATAAGCTGTTACCAAGAGTTGTTTTAAAGAATTTAATTCTCAGCTTTATTTCTTCTTTATAAAAAGTTCAAAAATAAGTAAACAATAAAATCCATTTCAACTTGTGTTTTCTCCAGTTAAAGTTCACAGTTAAAAGAATTTCCCCAGTGCTTTGTCACCAATTAATATTAATTAAAGCATACCAAGACAATCCTGAAATTACTTTCACTTTTCGTTTGGGTTGGTTTTCTTTCAGTTGTTGTTGGTTTGGGGTTTTTTCACTCTTATTCTACTTTTTCTTAATGTTACAGAAAAGGTTTGCCAACAGTAAAATACTGTGAAGTGTTAAAGGGCTTTATACAGAGTGATAATCTGATGGATACTCAGACAATTATTTAGTCATTTACTCTGACAGAAGTTTATCAATACTAATTATTTTTCTCTTGAATTTTACAATAACATGCCTGCCACTGAACACACATTTCAAATAAAAGGTGAGTAAAAATTAAGTTATTAGAGAGTGTTACAAGGTTTTTTTCCCAGGCATTAGTATTAGTATTCAGAAAAACTATAAGCAGTGAATAATGGATTTTCTGTAAATAACAGTGTAACAACTGCTGATTGAAGTTTTGGCTTCTGGTTTTGAAATATAAATTACCTAAGAGTGCTTTGGTGCAGATCCCATAAGAAAATCAGCAGCAAATATCAAGAAAAAAAAAATTGCACTGATACACTTTTTTACGTGTTATCAAAATCTTTTACACAAGCAGCAGGTCCTCATGTTTGAGGCCAAATAATTCCCTCCAGTACCAGATGCATAAAGATGACACAAGCCGAAAGTTTTGCTAAAGAACAACCAGGCCCACTGCCTCTAGTTGCACTAGGTCTGATAAAAGTGATGAAAACTTTGAGCGTTAAACTGAGCAAGATCCTACTACAATTTAACAACTGCATTCATATTCTAACTTATCTTATTGAATCATGTATATGGTATCCTACCACATGTACCTTAAGCTGAATACAGCTGATCATTTGATCACTGTTATCTTGCAGTACTTTGGCTGTGCAGATTTCAAGTGCTTCACAAATAAAAGGATAACAGTATCATAATGGTCCATTACAGCTTCTGTACACACTAATCAGATATTACAACTCTCTCAGTGAAGCTGGTGTACTGTCAGGTCTCAAGAGGGTTTTTTACAAAAGGGAGAGGAGAGGGAAAAAAAAAAAAGAGAGTGGGAAAGTAATGTCCATTAAATTGCTAAAAATGCTTGCAAATTACAGGGGAGAGGGGAAGGCATGCAGGTACTCATGTTCACACAAATGAGTTGGGGGTTTTTTTGTTTGTTTTTTTTTAATTTCCAGTGTTTTTGGATTCCAGCTCCAGTATTTACTGAAGACAGCTTTTTTTCTTCCCCAGCTGCTTAATTAACATGGCAGTTGGCCCTGTGACTCTGTCAGAAATGACATATGCGTCAAAAGTGGAATGGGTGTCCTTGCCACAAGGAATTCTATTTTAAAGCAGAAATGACTCATCAACTACTGGGGTGTCCCAAAAGCTACAATTTGTCAAGCTGTCAAGGATAAGGGAGGGGAAAAAAAAAAAAAGAAAAGAGGTCATGTCTGTAGCTTGAAAAGCAGAGGGTAAAAAACTGTACATTCAGCTCCACTCTGTAACAGAATCTGATACGCAAGCCATGTTTTGATAACAGCTATATGGTATCTGCTATTTCTAAAACATCTAAATTATCTCCTCTTTTATATTAAACAGATTTGTAAATCTGTCTAGTGGTAAGGAACAATGCCTTTAATTCAGCGTGCACAACTGAACTGTCTACAGGGAAAGAAAGGATGCGATGAAATATTTGCAGATGCATTATCACAAGCTTTGGGATGAAATTAAAAAAATGGAGATTCATTTGCAAAGAGGAAAAGGAAAACTAAAGAGAGGCTGTAAGCATATCAACTATACACTCATGTGGGTTTTGAAAGAATTTAAAATTTAAGAGTATGTTCTTACAGCAATACTGGAAATGTATCAAGCAGCACAGTATGAGTTTGTAAAAACAGAAAAGTGACACTGAGCATTCAATGAATGCAATCTATGAAGTCTCAATACACAAACTGAAATTCTAATTATTGTATACAGTAGGTGGTGAAAATAAACACAGGACAGATTTTCAGAGAACTTGTTCCAGTGAAAGCTTCTGGAATCTAAACGGCAATTAATGCTCATCTAAATTATTTTAATCCATATTTCTTAAGTTCAGATCCAAGTCACTATCAAAAGAATGTGTATATAAGCGTGTCAATTAACTTCTTATTTTATTGCTGCTATACACAAAGTAAATTACTATTCAGAGACAATTATGAGTAGTAATTTTTAACTTAGAGCTACAAGGTAATGGTTTGCTCTTCAGGTGCAGCACAACATGTAATGCTGTAGCACAAATATTAATTTCAAAATAAACACAGATTTACAAGACCATCAAACCACAGGAATGAGAAACTGAGACGATCTATTGCAAGAATTCTTTCATCCTATGATTATTCCCTGAAGTACATTCCATGGGAGGAACATCTTATATTGGTATCTATGGAAGACAAGGAAAATACTACCAGTAGCATCAATTCCTGCCTTGAATTAGAGAAGAAATGAGCAGACATGGACAGAGCAACAACATGGTCATCTTTTCCTTCTGGTGTCCCAGACCACAAAGTCACCTTTACATTACAGGAGACATAATAATCAAATAGTCTAACATCCTATGAACCAGGCTATCACCAAATAGATGTACAATTAAGATACCAGGTATTTTATTTTCTTCAAAGCTCTTTTTTTGCAGGAAATTCCACAACCACTCTAGGTTATCTAGTCCAGTATTTCACCGATGTCACAGCTATCAAACTTTCCTTAAGATCCAAGCTAAATCTGCAAAGATGTAAATTACACAGATTTTATAGTTTCTCCAGACGCCATAGAGATGACCTTCGGTTAGCTTTCCATTTACCTATTGGAATGGTGCCATATCTGCTCTCCCTGCATCACAAAGTGGAGGTTTTTCTAACTCCCCAGGCTAGAAAAATCCTTTTCCAACAATCAATCGTCATTCCTTCAACCTAGCTGTCACAAGAAATTTCTTAAACTCTTCATTATTCTTGTTTTTCTCCAGACTCTCTCATTAGCTTGTCTACATGTTTTTGATACAACGATGTAGAAAAAGAAGCATGCTTTGAGTCCTTACCAAGGCTTAAGATACTCTGCTTGGATTAGTCTATAGAAACTGTACTGCTGTGAAATTTTTCCTTTCCTCAGCACAAAAAATATGAAGCCAGGCTTCAGTGTAAAATCCTCCTTCCTTTGAAAAAGTTTTGTTATGTAACTAATAGCCTGTAGCTAGCAGGCTATTCAAATTCAGAGTTTACACCTAAACTACAGAGCAATACATCATGCTCTCCTGTAAACATGCCAATGATCCGGATTTTTGTCAATACTGAAACAAATGTTATGGTTGTTTGGTAGAAATTGGACAAGGAAATATTACTAGCAAAGTGCTCCAAAAAAAGCCACTAGCAAATTCCACCTAGCCCTTAAAAAAAAATAATAAATCTGATTCTTGGAATATGATACTCTCATTTATCCAGCTAATATTCTAACAGATGCTGAAAAGTTAAACTACAGAAGAATGAAAAAATGAGGACTTAGCTTCCAGAAGTCCAACGCTTAAGCCTGCTATGTTCAGTATAAACACTGTTAATTCAAGATACACATAGAGACCTATTAGGTAACATCTTAATACAAATAAAGTCACTAAATATCACTGTGTGCATAGACTTTTGTTATTGAAAATTATTGAGCTATTTTTGGAATAACAAAGTGATACAATCCTGGACTTCAGAGACTCAGCAGTTACAAAGCAACTTTGCAGAATAGGACCTGAGGATCGTGGTATGTATGTTAACTATATGGCAGCAATGTGTCATTGTAGTACAGAAATTCAGCAGCATCAGCCCAACTCTCAGTCTCTGAAGGTAAATTAGAAAGCCTGGAGATAAGAAGATTCTCCCCTGACAGAAGTTTATGTTAGAGGCCACCTAGGCAAGCTGGACACCCACAAATCGATGGGACCCAGTGGGATGCACCTGTGAGTTCTGAGGGAAGTTGACACTCCCCATCATCTTTGAAAGGTCGTGAAGAACAGGAGGTGACCGAACACTGGAAGAAAGACAACATCACTCCCTGCAGCAAATAAATGGTGGTCATTTTCCTTGGCTTTCTTTTTGCTGTGAATGTATTTGTAAAAACCTCTTTTGTTACCCCTCACAGGAGCAGTCAGATTGAGTTCTAGCTGGGCTTTTGCCTCTCTGATGTTCTCCCTTCATGGCCTAACTAGATCCCTGTACTCTTTTGAATTGCATTATCCCATACTCTTCAAGAACTAGTTTACAATCCCAAACATACCAAGCTCTCATAGAGCAGAACACAATCAGTGTCAATGAAATCTTAGTTTGTGGTGGCTGAAATTACATATTCAAGCTCTCTCTCATGTAATTGATAAAATGGAGAGGGAGACGAGGAGGAGGAGAGGGAGACGAGGAGGAGGAGGAGAGGGAGACGAGGAGGAGGAGGAGAGGGAGACGAGGAGGAGGAGGAGAGGGAGACGAGGAGGAGGAGGAGAGGGAGACGAGGAGGAGGAGGAGAGGGAGACGAGGAGGAGGAGGAGAGGGAGACGAGGAGGAGGAGGAGAGGGAGACGAGGAGGAGGAGGAGAGGGAGACGAGGAGGAGGAGGAGAGGGAGACGAGGAGGAGGAGGAGAGGGAGACGAGGAGGAGGAGGAGAGGGAGACGAGGAGGAGGAGGAGAGGGAGACGAGGAGGAGGAGGAGAGGGAGACGAGGAGGAGGAGGAGAGGGAGACGAGGAGGAGGAGGAGAGGGAGACGAGGAGGAGGAGGAGAGGGAGACGAGGAGGAGGAGGAGAGGGAGACGAGGAGGAGGAGGAGAGGGAGACGAGGAGGAGGAGAGGGAGACGAGGAGGAGGAGAGGGAGACGAGGAGGAGGAGAGGGAGATGAGGAGGAGGAGAGGGAGACTAGTTTTTGACAGCTTTCAAAACATTAACAAGTCTAAGAAAAGTATAGAATAGACACAAAGCTGATTTTAAAAATATCTGTTTAGAAATTAAATTACAAATCAGGTAAAGGACATTTCCCTTATGGTACACTGAATACAAACTTGGTAGTTTTACATTTCAGAAATATTCAGGTTCTCTGGGTATCAGATATAGATAAATGAGATTTCTTACTATAAGTATGCAAAAGAGGCAAGTACTTCTGAACTTTTCTCAGATGCACAAAGAAATAAATAACATTAAAAATTAGAGTTGTCTATCAGTTCAACTACTTTATTTTCTACATATAAAAAGAAATAAAGCTGTCTGATTAAGAACACAACAGTTTCAAACAAGCTCAGGGTTCAGCATGAATCTACTTATCTGTGTATATATTTGTATAAGTCTTTCACTTTAAAGAAAAAAAAAAAAGTTCTGTGTACATCCTGTGGTACTATGAGACTACGATTCAAGCTGCTGGCTTGTAAAAAGTAGAAGCATTTCATAAACAACTAAATCATCTTAATGGAGGGTACTGGAATAATCCCCATTTTCAAAATTAATAACCTTCATTCTTTCCACTAAGAATGATTATTTGTATAATTTAAGTGAGAACCTTTCCTAAAAGAGAACTACTGCTTCTTATTAGGAAAAGTCAAATCTAATTAGATCAGATGTATTGGCTCACAACTGTGCCCATATTTCATAATGGAGTACGGTGCAGAAATCTCCAAGTTTGTCCTAGAACCACAATTAGTACAGACATATTACACAGCAACAGAGAGCTGTTTTATTGGCTCTGATGAGATTTAGGACTAACTGGTATGGATGCTACTATGCTGATGAAACTGTACTATTTTCTGGCCTAATCATACACTTGTGGATCTTAAATAGACTGATATATCACTAGATTTGATTCCACATTGATGAAACAGCTATCAGGTCAGCTGATAATTCAGAAAAAAACCAAAAAGTAACCAAAAACAAACCCAACACAAACAAAACCCCACAACAAACCTACCAAAAAGCCCACAAACAACCCAAAAACATAACAAAAAACCCCCACCCACATAAAAATAAAACAAAGAAAAACAAAGATATGTGTGGAGAGGAAGTAGGGTAAGAGTAAGGACTTTTTAAAAAAGCAAGTGTGCAACTGGAGTATATTAACTTGAAGTTGCTGAATTTAAACTGCAGCCAGGAGTTAAATGTTAGCTGAAACCCCACAGAAACCTGTAGTTAAAATGCTGCTCTATCCCCATTGAAAGATCAGCCAAAAAGCTGGTAGCAGTATGTGGATTAGGTGGCACACCAGATAAATGTCCCTTGTCAATTTTCCCGATTTCCACAATGTAGTACCTAAAACCACCACATAATCCATTAGTTTCACAAAAGACAGTTGTTCCAAAAAATAGCTGCATTTTGTTGTTCTGAAACTGAAACAGAAATAGAAATCGGTTTTATCCTATTTGACACTTTTGACCTAGAAATGTTGGGGCACCTAGAAGCTTTGTTATTTTGCTTTATAAAGTTCTTTAGAAGACCTTCAGAAAAGCAATACCTTATCTGCTTCAGTGGTGACACATTCAAGAAAAAATTACTAAAATTATAAGAACACTCATCATAATGGTAAGAAGTAAAAATTATCGTTTGTGCTTCAAGGGAGCTGCAGGTAGAACTTGAGTTTTCTCGCCACTTGGCTCCTCTTCACAAAATCTCTGCCTTAGTTATTTGTGTTATGCTTGACACATGTAGGCTACAATGGTATTGCTTGAAACTCACACAATACAGAGCTAGCATCCATGTATTCAAGCATGCCTTTACTAGTGCTAGCACCTATGTAAATACCAGTATGTACAGACATCAACAGTGAAATGTCTGGTTTTCTGAGACAGAGAGGACTGTTTCAGAACATGACCACTGCCATTACAGTTAGTGACCTTTGCATTAATGGCAACACGAGAACTAGTTTGGCAAAAAGCAGTCAGTACATAGTGCTAGAGCTTTAAAATGCTATTAATACTTCAGAAAATCATCCTCCCAACAACTGGATTCGAAATAACAATATTAAGTCACTTTTTAACGGTTTCTTCTGCGTTAGGCTACCAATCTGCCTATTACACCACTGACAGTGTAGAGCTTGATGTGAAAACAAGGTTGGAGTATGAATTGCAACAAAGAGAGGATATTCTGAATTATATTGGTTTGTTTCAAACCACCACATAGCTCAAAATACCAGGATGAAATTTCCTATTCCCTCACCAAAGCTGTAACACTACATGATAACGATGGTGGAAATCTCGGGGGGGGGGGGGGGGGGGGGGGGGGGGGGGGGGGAGGGGCGGCGGGGGAATGCTTTGATGCTTTGCAGATTTTTACTGGCTCACCTTATCTTGTAAGAAATCTATCAAACCCAGGAGCCGGAAATGTGAACAGACATGCAAGATACAATGCTCACACTGTCAAATTCATTCAGTTTTCCAGAGATGTTCCTGTCAGTCTCGTAAGACCTGCTTTTGCCTGCAAACTGTACTTTTTAGGCAAATATTCTTCCCTTTGTTTCTTATCCTAGTCTTGAATTTGAAAGATTCTACCTATGCCACATGAATGTAAAAACAGTAATTTTGCAACAGTATACACAATCTCAACACATAAAAGTTGTTTTTCTCTATTCATTCCACAAATCCAATGTAACTGTGTTCAGTGTAGTTTATATAAGATCTTTTTCTCATTATTGAGTTATTTTGGCAGACCATGCACTATTATAAGGCTCTTCGCAGTCAGGTGATGAGACAAGCTTTGATTTGAAGTAGATGCATGAAGCAATTTAAAGATGTGTAATTGCTGTAAGAAAGGAGGGCAAGGAAGATGTAGTAGAATACTCACTTTGACGAATCTATGAAGTATATTACAAGAGCACCAATACTAAGAGCGAAGACTAAGACAACCTACAAAATAAAAGAAGAAAATAATTATTTAAGACTGTTAGAGTGAAACATGTATTCTTTAACAAACAAAAAAAGGCAATGAAAATAAATCAGAAATATTTATTTATTATTTGAGCTGTCATTTTCTTTAGAAAGCTACTCCTACATTAATTTAAAACATTATATATTATCATAGAATGCTTTCTTTCATTGAAAAAGATACCTAACTTGAACTCTAGCTCTGGAAAACCTAGTATACAATTACCTTCCAGATGCTAACCTTTGCTAATTTAAATTCTTTAATTTCAAACAGCAAGCAATCCTACCACATGGCATTCAAATCACACTATAAGTTTATCAGATATACCTTTCAGTACTGCAGTAAGTTCCTGCTCATTGTTAAGTAAACCAAGAGAGAACACAGGTTAGACTGAATTGCCATTTACATACACGATTGTGAAGTCCACAGAATAGGGCTATATAAAAATATGTATTTACTCCATGTTTCTGTCCACTGACACCATAGTTAACATTCAAACAGGTTAAAACAGTAGCTTGATGCAGCACATACTGATACTGGCACCTTGTAGTCCCAATGTTTTCCCCCTTTTAAATCTGAAATTTTTAACGAAATAATGTTGTTGCATCTAGCATCCAGTCCTTTTTAACAAGGCAGAACTTGCTTTGTTGGCTACTGCAGCAGAACCTGGATAAATCACATCTCCATCTATCTCTAATTTTGTTTTATTTTATGAACACAAAATGAATACAACTGTCTGTTCTACTGGCTCCAAAATATGCCCCAACATTTGGGGAAAATTTAGTTTCATATCCTGCACTCACACAGGACAGCACAAATGAAATTTCTGCACTCAAACTTTGGCTTGAGGAACCATGAAAAACACAATAGTCTCTGTACCCACTGTGATTTATATTTTCGATATCCTTACTCTAGGTACCCATGCACTCGGTAACTTGGAATCTGAACACATGAGTCCCATAAGCTGTATTTTGTATGTTAGAATGCAACTCTTCCAGAAGAAATCAGAAAAGATTCATGCCTGCTGCACTTAAGATGGGAAACACGTGGAAAAATATCTCCTGCAAATCATGCAACCTGCTGGTCTACAGAATCAAACCAAATTGTCCCTTAGTCTTCTGCTAAGCGTGTGTCGGTCAGCTGCTTAGAATTAACATCCTTTTAAATAAACCTAAAGAACTGATCACTCAGGATTGGCTAAACCAGGGAACTATGGAGACTTGCAGCTTCTCAAACTGTCAGTTAAAATACAACTCCTTTGATCAGAAGTAACTAAAATTTAAGACACTATCTGAACAACTACACATGTGAAATAAATTAGTGGTGGCCATCCAGTTCTGAACAAGTCTATTTATTAATCTGTGAATATCATAACTAATATATAGTATCCACACTATTACTGATTTTGTTGACAATATCAACTGCTCAAGCAACAGATGAGCACTGAATTAGGGGTTTTTTTCCGTTCAATACAAGATTCAGACCTTTTTCTGAAGGTGCTGTATTAGGTGCTGTATAATGCAAGCAAAACATGGGAACATGCAATGTGTTAATTCCAAGCAGACTTACTGAAACAACAATGTAGAAAATCTCTGCTCTCAGCTATCACTCAGTGCCGCAATGGCAGTATCTGAATATTTATATACAACTATATAACCAAACTGCAGGGCCAAAATCAAGTATGTGGGCATGTTTTCCAATAGAGGACACTTATTCTTGCTGACCATAACTTCTTGTTTTGTCAGTCTGAGAAAGAGTATTTTTCCTGAGTACAAGTACTTGTTGTCTTACCTGATGTGTTATTGCCAAAGTCAGTGAGATCTGTCAGTTGAATTCTAGAACTGAAACACGGAATTCTTCAAATACTATTTTTACTGCTGAAGTCTAATATAATGTTATCATCTAGAGTTTGAATCTTCTTTCATGAAACTACATTATTGATCAGACATGTACAAGGACTGCAAGGTGAAATATGCTACTCAATGTATATCAATTGGTAAGAGCCTCACTATATCTTAAGAAACTAGTGTGGTGAGTAGAACTTGTGGATTGTTCTCTAGCAATATACCCCAAGTGATATCAAGGCTCATTTTTTCTACAAATGAAGTTACAGGGAGTAAGATTGATACAGTACACACCCTGCTCCACCCCTTGCAGTATACCAAGCCACACACAATCACAGTTTGGATCGCAGTCAAATAGGCTCTGCTGTCTAGCTCTACAATTATTTATAATCAGTACATTTCAAGGGAAATCTTCATATCTTTAAAAAAAGTGCTGAGCATTCTGCAAATGCAGCACTTACATGTTGGTGAAAATTTTTATTTACCTGAAACCTGATTTTAACATAGCCATTTGATCTTTTACGTTTTATAGTAAAGTATTATGGTGATGTTTTAGTCTGTATTCTGTGGAGTTGTTCAAATACTAACCTTTCCATCAAAACCATTATTAAATACAAATAACTCCTTAAAAAAAACCAACAAAACAAACAAAAACACTACAACAAACCACCCAAACACACAGCAAACAATCATCCAACAAACAGCCAAAACAACACAACCCCACAGAAAACCCCAAACAGATTCACCCTATAGGTGGAGTTTTGAGGTGAAAACGAAATCTGAGGAAGTAAACCTATAAACTGTTTGGGACTCTATTCTTCTCATTCTTTCAAGTTTTGCAAAGCACACAAGTAAAGCTGAGCTTTTATTTTCCATTTCACATAGCAAATCTTAGGTCATAACATTCAGTCACTGCCTACTAGTCAAAGCAGTGCTCTAGAAAAAAAATAGTATAATTAGGGCAACAAAGTTGGTGAGGGGTTTGGAAGACCAGACCTTTGAGGAGAGGCTGAGGGAGCTGGAGTTTTTTAGCCTGGAAAAGAGGAGGCTCGGGGGAGACCTTATTGCTGTCTACAACTACCTGAAGGGAGGCTGTAGTGAGGTGGGTGTTGGTCTCTTCTCCCAGGCAGCCAGCACCAGAACAGGAGGACACAGTCTCAAGCTGCACCAGGGGAGCTTTAAGCTGGATGTTAGGAAGAAGTTCTTCACAGAAAGAGTGATTGACCATTGGAATGGGCTGCCCAGGGAGGTGGTGGAGTCACCATCACTGGAAGTGTTTAAGAGAAGACTGGATGAGGCACTTGGTGCCATGGTTTAGTTGATTAGATGGTGTTGGGTGATAGGTTGGACTTGATGATCTTGATGGTCTTTTCCAACCTGGTTAATTCTATTCTATTCTTGTACAAGCCTGACATTTTAGTCATATCCAATACCTTAATAATCATCACCGTGCTGCTTAACAAATGCTATATAGACTCTGGGTAAAATCTTCCAAAGCACATCTATGACAATTCATATAACTGCCACTAAAATACAAAGAGATACATTTTGCAAGAAGCTCCAAATACCCATGTACACCAAACAGTGAGGTATGCCTATAAAGCTCTATCATTCCTCTGCTGTGATTTTCTTTATTTTAAATCAAGGCTTGTTTTCTCTTCTGGTGCTCCAAAACACATACCTAACATTACAATTCACATCTCCCAAAAATCACAGAAAGAGCATCAGAAGAGAATGGAATCTTAAACTCTATTTTTATCCTGATGGCAGAGAAAGTTGGTTTTCCTTTGTGAAGTGACAGAGGCATTGAGCAGAACATTGGAATGGGCTGCCCAGGGAAGTGGTAGAGTCACTGTCCCTGGAGGTGTTCAAGAGGAGACTGGACGTGGCACTTGGTGCCATGGTCTAGTCATGAGGTGTGTGGTGACAGGTTGGACTCGATGATCCTCGAGGTCTCTTCCAACCTTAGTTATACTGTGATACTGTGATACATCAAAGTTGGAAGAAAAGCAGGGCCTGAACCAATCAGGTTAATGTAATATTAAAATTAAATTAAAAAGAAAGTTAACATGCTTTCATGCTATACAAAATGATCCCTAGATGCAATATTTTCCCATGACCCCATCCAAAAGAGCTGAATGCAACCTGGTTATTCTAATCCACGAGAAACAATTGCTGAGTTTAGGTCTAGATTTGGATTAGAGTCTTTGTCAGAGTCTTATCATGGGAGATATCTAATTTTGGACTTTACAGTGTTTGAAGAAATGTATGAACACAGACAGACTGATACCCCAAACTCCCAGCAACTAGAATCTAAGAGAGGAAAAAGGCACATATGACTACAAATTATTGCCTTTTTAAGTAGGCCACGGGGCGAAGTTCCTCACTCCATTTATTATTCCAGTGCATTTGGCACAACATTGCAATTGCTACACATCTATTATAACTTCTCTCTGGAAGGAAAGAATCTTTTAATTTATAATAACTTACTGTTTGTTTAAGATTGAAAAATGTGAAGTCATATGCTAGCAGCTACACTGACTAAACAGTATCAAGTCAAAAATAAACACCAATCTGATTAAAGGAAAGAGGAGGGGAAAAGCAAACCACGGAATAGTTCTACATATCCTTAAATGTTTGCTTAAAAAAATAACTAAATAAATATATTTTAAAATTAGCCACAGAGTTCAACAAAACTATACAAACTTTTTTTAGGCAGGAGTCAGATAAATTGCAAATAAAAGCCACTTAAAGAAAACTGTAAAAATGTTTTGTTCTCCACTGATAGCAAGTTCCTCTAGAAGATCTTTGCTCTGTTGCAGTCAAACTGCAGTGAAGCTCTATGCAATCACATTAAGGACAGAAAGGAAGGCGGCAAGGGGGGGAAGAGGGGAGGGAGACTAAACAAAGAAAAAACAAACAAACAAAAAAAACACAACAAAAAAACAACACACACCATAACAAAACCTAAACAAAAGAACAAGCAAACCAAAACCTGGGTTGCAGAGAAAGTACAGGCATTAAGAAAACACTATCAGAATTAAGTCTGCACACATTTCCTTACTAGGTCTACGTAACAAAAGGATGACAGTGATAATCCAACGGGTGGCACTGTTTCCCTTTACAACTGCACTGCACTGGTCCCGGCATTATTGAATAAACATGGAGAAATGGAAAAGCTGTTTACATTAGAGGAGGGCTACAGTTAACACATTCACAGCAACGAGTAATGGAAGGACACTACAGCAGGAACTTCAATCTCCTGTTACTCCGTAATATCTGCATGTTCTGTGGAACATGAAACAAAATTCACTTAAGTATCAAAAGCAAATTCTTCCTTATACAATATAGAATTATCCAAACATCATTAATATAAAATAGCATAACCTTCAAGAAGTAAAGTAGGAAATAAAAAAAGGAGTTGTCTATTGTTATATTCCTCTTACCATTAAGTATTAAAAGAAGAAGTACACAGAAAAAAGAAACAACTTTCAGGAATCCTATAACTTGAGCACTTTAGAGCACCAGAGTTCTTCCTTTATTTGATGACAATCTGTTGTGTATTGTTCTTCAGAAATGTCTGCATGAAACTCTTATTATTCTAAGGTTAAATTTTTCAACCCTAAGCCTACCGTACTACTTAGAATATATTAAGTTGTTATTTTATTAATATTTTTAGAATGTCAGGTTTAATTTCAAAATTCATACAGTAAATTCTGTAAATAAACTATTTAATTTTCCCTTTGATGTTCTAAAATAAGGCTTTATTAACTTTTATATTTCAAATTATTTAAGGAGAATACAAATTCTTTATGACCATAAAGCTACATCCTCAAGAATCCACTAATTTTTGAACATCAGTCTGCCTTAGTAATGTGTCAATTGCCTGAGATCTCAATGTAATTTGAATGAAAATTTACAATACTTCAAATATAAAAAACAAGCTTCCTTTACAATTGATTCCCATTTTCATGGCTATTTCTTTAACACACACACACAGAGAATTTACTTCTCTGGATGTTAGAAATAAAATCATTACTAAGGACACACCAGTTGCAGGTTCACTCTAGGACATGCACCAGCATCTGTGCAACTATTGCAGTGTAACAAAAGTAAGACTTGATCAAGTATAGACCACAGAAGAGCCCAAATGGCTTACTTAAATTAAAGTCTCAGTAACTGATACCCTTTATGCAAGCTACAAAATTCAAAAAGCATTCTATGTAGGCAAGGACATAAGTGCTACTAAATTATGCACTGCAGCTGAGCAACTAATATCTCTTAGGTTACTCTAAGTTAAATGGAGTAAGTACTACTTACTATGACACAATACAGATTCTTGATCTAACATATCAGTTCCCTCCACTCATTATTTTGGTAGCACTTCATTAAGCTGTTTTTATTAATGCTACCTTTGAATATATCACAGTAAACTAAACCAGCTGTGTGATGTTAAATTATATAATTCGTATTAGTTCATCCAACAACAGTCTTCAGAACTTTGTGACTGTCAAGGCAAATAAAATCTTATATATGGTTTTGCGGCAATCAATAGCGAATTCCCACCATACTCGGATACCCAGGAGGAAAGCAGGAGTGAAGACCTCTAAAATCCATCAGGAGAACTTTGTGCTATGCTCTGGATGGAACTGTACACTCACTTTTCTCTGGGGTTAAACACACTGCCCCATCTCCAGTCTTTTTGCTTCTGTTTCTTTACCTGGTCCCTCCCAGGCCAACGTATAAGTAACTAAAATAACAAAGGCAAAAGTTCAAAATATCCACCACCTTACTCCCACAGACTCTTAAAAGGTCATGAAATGCTCTCAATATCTTCCAGAACAACTGCATGCAATGCCATGTGCTGCTACTCATGAGCCACTTTACAGGAGAAAACCAGGAAATGCAAGCAAGGGTGAATAGGGGAAGCAAGATAGTCATAAAATAATGAAAAGACAAAGTAAGATTCCATCTTGTTCCCAGCATCAATAAATAAATGAAAAGTTCAAACAAGGACTCGAAAAAACTGGGAAATTTCCTGTCACTTAAGTTTTACTCACAAATAGAGGGAAACAGATTTTGCAGTAAATTTACTCTCTGTGTAAAGAGCCATGCTTGCTGGAACACAAAATGTTGTCAGCATGGGTTCATGAAGGGCAAGTCCTGTTTGATAAACCTGACCTCTTTCTATGTCAAGGCAACCCATTTAGTGCATGAGGAAAAGGCTGTGGATATTGTTTACCTGGACGTTAGTAAAGCCTTTGACTCTGTCTCCCACAGTATCCTCCTGGAGAAACTGGCTGCTCATGGCTTGGATGGGTGGACACTGGATGGCCGGACACTGGATGGCCAGGCCCAAAGACTGGTGAAACGTTAAATCTAGTTGGCAGTCAGTCACTAGTGGTGTTCCCCAGGGCTCAGTACTGGGGGACAGCTCTTTTTAACGTCTTTATAAACAGTCTGGATGAGGGGACTGAATGCACCCTCAAGTTTGCAGATGGCCTCTATCAGGTATAGTGTGACAAGCAGGACCAAGGAAGTGATCATGTGCCTGTAACCCCATTCCAGCACCAGTGAGGCTACACTTTGAGTCCTGTGCTCAGTTTTGGGGCCCTCACTACAAGATAGACATTGAGTTGCTGGAGCATATCCGGGGAAGGGCAATGAAGCTGGTGAAAGGTCTGGAGAACAGGAGTGTCTGAGGAAACTGAAGTTGTTTAGTCTGGAGAAAAGGAGGCTGAGGGGACACCTTCTCACTTTCTACACCTAGCTGAAAGGAGATTGTAGTGAGTTAGTTGCCAGTCTCCTGCCCCTAGTAACAAGGAACAGGAAGAGAGCAAATGGCCTCAAGTTGCTCCAGGGAAGGTTTAGATTGAATATTAGAAGAAACATCTTCACTGAAAGGGTTCTGAAACACTGGTATAGGCTGCCCAAGGAGGTGGTTTAATCCTCATCTCTGGAGATGTTTAGAAGACACACAGATGTGGTGCTAAGGGACATGGTTTAGCACCAGACATTTTAGAGTTAGACAACGGTTGGACTCAGTGATTTAAGGATCTTCTCCAACCAAAATGCCTCTATGAATATTTCAGCTATTTTTCTTATTTTTAGGGAGAAAAATTATTATATGTTATTATTTAATTCCCACCCACCCCCCCCAGCTTTCCTCTGACATACTGACAACAACATGAAAATTTCTGTTTAATCCATAAATTTGAAAAGATTGAGATTTTCTAATTAGTGAAAAAATACAAGACAGAAAGTCCCATCTGTTAATAGTGTTCTCTAGTGTGAAGTTAATTAGGTTTGTTGGGAGAGTGCCTGGCAATATGACCAATTAAAGTACACACAACTTTTCCAATTCAGTATTTAATTCCTTAGTCAAAAAATCAGCAATACTTTCTAACATAATGTGCTACTTTCTAGAACTAACTGCACATCACTACGTGTATGTAAGTATGTCTGTATGTCCATATATATATATATGTATATATATACATATATACGGGGAGGTGGTGGTGTTATGGGGTTTATTTTTGTTCCCTCCAACCAAAAAGATCCTTCCTCCTGATTACCTGGTAGTCATCCAGATCAGACCCCATTAAGGCAGGAAAAAAACAAAACACTTTCCCTATATATTTTACTTGTAATTATTTTTCAGTTGTGACAGGAGTCTTTTTTATAACCAGATGAAGAACTTGAAGGGAATAACTTCAGAAGGAACTCTGTTCTAATAACACCTCATCTCACCTCTGGATAAAGAAGGTGATCAAAGCAAGTGAGATGAAGCAAGAAGGAAAGATTCTTACACTTTCTGGTATAGTGTCTACACACAAAAAAACCATCTCCACCTGAGCACACAACACACTGAAAAGCACCAAAGTGCCACTAACTTATGTAAGGAATATGCCCCCAAAATCATAACCAGAATCTGTATAGTCTATTTAGAAAAAAAAAATATCTAACTACAGTGGTTCAAGAACAAGAAATTTTATCATCAGAAATAAGAATAAAATCAAATAAGGTCTATACCATTAAAAAGTAATCATTTGCCAACAGTTAACCCAACACTGTATCTGCAATACCACAATACAGCACTGAAAATTAACAAACTGTTTAAAAACAGTGCTGATAAATGTCATTTTTAAATCAAGCAGTTCTCTATTTATTAAGTGGTACTTCTTTAAAACAAATGAAAACCAAAACCCCAAGCAAACTAATTTTCACTGCTCTTCTCTTTACTTCAATATAGTATACTCCTCATCAGTTCCCATCAATAATTTGTTAACCAAATGATAACATAAGAGAAGACATAAGAAACTGTCAAGGGGAAAAAAAAAGATGGAAATTAAACAACAGTGGTAAGAAGGCCAGAAAACAGGAATATAATAGGGTAATAAAAATGCTGTGCCTTTTAAATTATGAAATCTGAAATGTACATCCAGAGGTAATGGTTCAGGGTAAAAACAAACACTAGCAAGTGCTCCCAGGAACAAATAAAATTGCATATGGGGACCTTATGAGTATTTAGGCCTGATTCTGCAATCCATAGTTTGTTGTTACCACATTACACATATTAACACTGCTGCTAAAGGAACTTCAAGTTTTATTTTAATGTCATAAGAAATGTCTAAAAGGAACTAAACTTCTTTGTGAATGGATTGCTTCAAGGATTACATTTAATGAAATAATCTACCTCACACATTTGAATTAAATGTACAATGTATGGCAGTCTAATGTCTAAACTGATAGTTGTGTCAATAAAAGTTGGAAGAAAAAATAGAGGACTAAGTAAAAGAGGTTATTTCCTCTTGCCAAGGTTTTATGATCAAATTAGTTTTGTGAGTTCTTTTTCTCAGATTTACTGGTTTTACTTCTACATTTTCAAACAGCAGAACTCTACAAACATAGACACATTTTCACAGAATGTTAGGGGTTTGAAGGGACCTCCAGAGTCTAAACCCCTTCCAAAGCAGGATCACCTAGCACAGGCCACACAGGAATGCATCCAGGCAGGTTTTGAAAGTCTCCAGAGAAGGAGACTCCACAACCTCTCTTTTCAGTTGTTTAGATTCTTTGTCACAAGACACATGCAGCAAAAGAGGAGGCATTTGTGGAAACAGTCTCTGAAAAAAATGGAAAGTTCTTGGTTTCAATAAAGCCTAGTGAAATTTCATTCACAAAAGAGAAATGGTCAAATTATTCAGCACACAAAAAAGCATTTGAAAACTTGTCAAGAAATGTACATTAAAACAGTATGCAAACAAGAGACAGTCTTCAGAAGGGAAAAGAATCACTGCTAAATGCATCTGATTAATTGCTCAAACAGCTGACTGCTGTCGTAGTCAACATTACAGCTCCCATCTTCCATATAACATTACCTAACATGTTTTGTTTCTTTAATATTGTGCAAACTAAGGATCATTTCCAGAATTGTAGTATTTCCACTTCTGTTTGCAGAACAAACATGGACTATAACAATAGTCGATACCTACAAATTAAGGAAGCTTTTTATTCATTGGTCAAGTTCTAAGTCTAGGAAAATCTATACCTCTTTCATAAAATTCTGAGGAAACAGATATCATCTATGTGATGTTTTTTTTATAGGGACCACTGCAGCCTCAAGTCACAGTGTCTACTCAGTGATTAAGCACAGCTTACTGTCAACTGCATCGCAAGCTTTTTTGTGGCAATTTAAATACTGGACATCAATGAACAACATCAGTGCAAGGAAACCATACTAAATAGGAAGGGGGGGGAATGTTTTTAAGGAAGTTTAACAATATCGTAGTTTTGAAAGTCACCTTTAAATCATGGTTTTCCTTCTTTTTCTCTGACATTGTCCTTCAATCATCCTTCCAAACCTGATGGCTTTTACTGATAGCCAAAGGAAAATCTCTTATACCAACCTGCTTTGAAGGCTGAAGATTTGACTTTTTTGATCATTATGAATAAATCTAAACTGACTTAATCAACCAGCTTTATGTGAGAATTTGTAAATACAAAAAGCTGCCTTCAATTAGCACGCAGAAGAAAGCAAATCTGAGCAATCTCTGTAAAATTGTAGCATTGACTAAATCTCAGTCATTGTACCAAATTAAGATATCTGACACTTCTACACAAGAGCATATACCTGATCATACTGGAAAACAGTGAACACGAACAGATCAATACTTTCCCAGGGCCTACTTCAAAATATAACTCTAATCAGAACTTCTAATTGCCCAGGGTAACATAGACAATGTGAGCCCTTTTGTTTTTAAACTAATTTGAACTGAAACCCCTGCCAATTAATTCTTTGACATAGTCATTAATCATGTGATATGAGATCTCCATGTAATTAGATAATAAAATTTAGCAATGTCACTGGAGCAGCTAAACCTGAAGTAGACAAATGTTCAGGGGTGTGGTGATCTTGGTTTATGGGGAGTTTTGGAAGTAAACTGGACAACTATTCATATGGCAAGTGAATTCTACTCCTTTAAAACACATGAGCATAAATTTCCCTTTTATTGTATGCAAAACCTGCACAGGCTATATGCTACTACAGGTGAAATCTTGATTCACAATCTGGTATAAGGCTGCTCTGATACATGGAGGGGTTTTTCCACACTTTGGTATTTCAGAAAAAGGCATAGAAGCCTTTGATACCATTAGTTACAGGCATTGGTGACACCCCTACTGAATCATGAAGAAAATGCTGATGGTATGCTGTGAGTACTGCTAATCTGGAATTAGGATTCAACATCGTGTACCAAGTAAGGAATTCACATGAGGTACGAAATTAAATCAACACTTTGTAACTATCACTAACGACTAATGCAGAAAACAAACAATGTAGCAAGCAGATACCTAGGCAGTAATAGGGCAAGCAAAGGGAAACAAGTTATTTTCACAAAACACTTTTTTTCTGGTTTTTGAGGAGCAGTTTCCCTATGAGGACACAAAGGCTGGTTTACTCAGCAAATGTTTCCTGCAGATTAGTTTTTCTGCATTGCTATGTGGCCATAATTCTAAAAGTGAAAGCTTTTTAATGAGCCTTTTTAATGTAGTTTAAAGATAAAATTGTATGATTAAAGGCTTGCAGAACCAACTTCCAGTGTAATTCTATCTTGTATACCACTCCTCCTTTTAAAATCCTACAGCAATAGCCAATAATGTGGCCTTGAACCCAAATGTTACCTCAGCCAACCCTTTCCTCTTGCTAGTGAGAACACTACGTGAGGTTCCTTTAACTTTGACCCTCTGGTGTTGCTTTTATTATGTTTTGTTTTACATAACAGGAAGAGTTAAATTCAAATATAACTTTTCAAAGTCATCCCTCCCTCTGGGTCCATAGTCTTTGCATCCTTACCTGGCTTTGCTAGCCTGTGCTATCTCCTCTCAGCCAACTCCTTCTTACAGATTCTCTCTTGAGAGGGGAGACCTAGAAAATTGCCTGTCTCCCTGCATAGTTTATATGATCCCTTGTGAAGGTCTAAGACTGAAAGACTACTGAGTTTCATTCTGGAGTGCTCTCATTCACAAACATTAAAAAAAAAAAAAAAAAAAAAAAAGTAGAGAATGAGAAGTAAGTAACTTAAGCTTATGTTCTGTCTAATAGATATCAATTGCTACAAAATTGTTCCCCTTTTCTGCATGCTCCCTTCAGTCTGGCTATATTCTCCTATTGAGAAGCTATAAGAGCATTTATTCTGAAAACCAACAAAAACCAAAATCAGACAAACCACTTGGTTAATCACATAAATATCCTGGCCGAAGAGATCTGTAAGAAGCATTGCTGCAACATAATGTCTTTATGTTTGTATGGAGTTTTAGTTCACATTTTACCATATTATGGAACGGGTAGAGGTTGAAAGTATATAGTGGGTTTTAAGGACTCTGTGTGTGTGTTGGAAGGAAAAAGTGTATCTTGTGTGAACTATAGAAAATCTAGCAGCAAACCATGAAAGAAAAAAAGACTTCTCTCTGAATGAGCAGTGCAGAATCTGACCAAGATTCAGGCAAGGTAAAGTATGCCACTGAAGTATAAAACCTCTTCCTTTTTGTTTTGTTTGGTTGTTTTTTGTTTGTTTTTTTAATATGCTTTCCTTTCCTCCTTTCTGAAACTCTATTTACAGCTTCTCTCCTATACAGTTTCAGTCCTAGGTTGCTTTATTCAAAAAAGGTTTTTAAATAGGTCACCTTTCTAGAGTATGTTCTAAGGTAGAAATTTTGATGGCCATATGTGAGGAACTCACCTTTTTACCACATACTTTTTAGATTTAACAACAGTTTAAGCCTTTAGCCAGGGCAAGAAGTTTCTCTCTCCCAGTGGCAGGCCCAGATCCTTTCCTCCATTGCACTGCATTATAAGACTCACTTCCCTGATGCATAATCTTCCCTAAAGACATTGAAGGAAAACGTAGCAGGTGAAAGAAAAGTAGCACCAACAGTGAGTGGGCTATTTGGTTTTGCATCAAATGATGCAAATGATTCCTCCTTCCACTACACTAGATCAATATTCACAGACCCTCCTGCACAATCAAACTTAGTCCAATTACACTTTAGAAATGCTTATATCAAATCTGCAAAATGTTTATATTCTGGTGATGACACTGCACATGAATAAACACTATCAAGTCCTAATACTAACAATTAATTTGTTTTCTCAAAAGCTTGGCTGACATGCTTTCTCTCTGACTCCTGGACAGAGCTGGATAAAAGATGCCTCAGTATTCATAATTCCAAACATTAAATTAAAATTCCTTTTGCTGATTGCCTAAAACCTCAGAATGCCTCTCTGATCAAAACAATCTTGCAACAAAAACCTATGCAAAAGGCTGCCAAGGCAACTGAACACTGCTGACTCAGTAAGGAAGTCCACCTACTGATTCATTAACACGACTACCAACAGCACTGATGTATTCCTTGGAGAGCTCTTGCTTAAGCAGTTTCTTAACTCATAGTTTGGATTCATATCACAGTTCCAGGTATATTAGACATCAGGAAGACCAAACGCACATCTATACCTGCTGCAGCTTTTTCTTAAGTGCAAGAGCTATAGTAGGATGTCAGTGATAAAAATTGACTGGCCACTTGGCAGAAATACAGAAATACTGTCAAACTAGCCCACTCAGAATTAAATCTGGCAAAGGATGTCAAAGATAGGGCTTCTGCAAGTACATCAGTAGGGAAAGGAAGACTAGGAAAAATGTGGGCCCACTGGTAAATGAGCTGAGTGACCTGGTGACAAAGGATACAGAGAAGACATAGAAAAGGATTGGGTTACAGATCATCTAGGCAAGATGGACGCCCACAAATCTACAGGACCCAATGGGATGCACCCACAAGTTCTGAGGTTGCTGGTAGATGTTACTGCTAAGACCACTCTCCAGCATATTTGAATGGTCATGGAGAACAGGAGAGATGACTGAGGACTGAAGGAACAACAACGCCACTCCAGTCCTCAAACAGGACAAGAAGGAAGACCCAGGAAACTACAGGCCATTCAGCCCCATCTCTGTCCCTGGAAACATTATAGAATGGCTCACTCTGGAGATTATCTCTAAGAATGTGGAGAAAAAAAATGTTATTGAGAGTGATCAACATGGATTCACCAAGCAGAAATTATGTTTGTCCAATCTGATAACCTTCTATGATGGAATGACTAACTGGATATGTGAGGGATGTTGTCTACCTCAACTTCAGCAAGGCTTTTGACACTGTCAGCCATAACATACTCATAGGATGAAAGAAAAACTTATTTTCTTAGAAGCTGATGGAGCACTGCAACAGGCTGCCCAGTTTGAGGAGTCTCTTTCTCTGGAGACTTTCAAAACATGCTGGCCCATGTTCCTGTGCAACATGCCCTAGGTGAACCTGCTTTACCAGGGTGATTGCCCTAGATGAACCCCAGAGGTCCATTCCAACCGCTACCAATCTCTGGTAACAAGAATATTCAGCAGGGCTATACCTTGACATAAAACATGGTCAGGAAGACAGGCTTTTGTGAATGAACAAACCTTTGGTAGAGTGGGTAGCACACACAGTGTGCACTAAGGCAACTGTAATACAGGCACTGTGCCACTGACAGTGGAGTTATAAGCTCCAGAGCAAGCTGTCCTATTTTTGTTGCAGTTTGTTGGTAGATTAGGGGTAAATGACCACTGTACTGAATATACAGAGCATCTGTTTAGGTTGCGTTAATGCTGCCCACTTTTCATATTTTCCCAGAACAAACCCCTTTGTGTGATTCATCAGAACTTAAGTACAGCCTCTTTATTTGCAAAACAGAGGTAGTCAGTAATTCACCTTTCACTTAAATCTGCCAATCAAATCCGAAAACAGCAAATCTGTGCAGTAAACATTTTCAGATGATACCTGCAGAAGCATGTTTGAACTGTATGAAGTTGAATAATTGCATCAAAAAACCAATTTCAAACTAACCTAGTTGAATAATAGCTTATTGATACTTTTACATTCTGGGCAAAAGAACAACCATTAAATAGATGCATAAAGCTAACACAAGCAAATCCCTTTGTCTATCTCTATCCAAAAAGAATTAAAGCTTAAAAAAAGCCAAGTCCTCCAATGCCCTTCAAAAATGTAACATATTAGAAAAACCTTAACTTCCAAAGCAAAAACGTTCCTATATAACAATGAACAGAGAGCAGATCAAAACTTCCCCCCAATTTTCCTCAGAATTCTACATTTTTACCTAACTCCTCATTTATATGTTTTACAATTTTACCTTCCCATTTAAAGCTTTTTGATTCTCTGCAAGCAATAGGAGTCAATATGTTCATGTATGTTCAGTTCATGTTTGAAAGAGTTCTTCAAGGCCATAGAGGCTAGAAACTTAATGTGCAAAAATTAGTTTAGGGAAAGCATGATGATACCCAGGTAAAACAAACAAGCAACTGACAGGAGCTTTTTCCTCTGTGATTTTAGGATACAAAGATCATTAGTTTTTCTGTTTCTGCAGTCCAAGAGGTACTGACTGATTAAAGCTCAAATATTATTTTATTCTCAGTCTATTAGCATCATAAAATTACTTTTTTTAATTAAAGCCCCAAGACTCCTGAAGGAGCTCTCCTAGCACTTGTGAAAGCAGCTGTGTATGCCTAAGTAATTATTTCTGAGAGAGCCATAAATTGTTCATAAACAGATATATCCTGGAGATGCTACATTTACATGCCTTTTCAAAAAAGGATTAAATGCATATTAGAAGCATTAGAGCTAAATTATTACCAAGAATTCTGAGGAACTTGCAGAACCATTGCCTTCTTCCATAACATCCTAGGACCAGTAGCAGATTCAGAGATTGCATTGGGTTGGAAGAGACCCTCAAAGGTCATCTTGTTCAACCCCCCTGCAGAGAACAGGGACACCACCAACTACAATAGGCTGTTCAGGGCCTTACTGAATATCTTGATATCTTGAATATCTTGAGGGATGGGGCCTCACCCACATCCCTGGGCAGCTTCTTCCACTATTTTAACACTCTCATTGCAAAGAACTTCCTCCTTACATGCAACCTAAATCTACCTTGCTCCAGTTTAAAACCACTGCCCCTCATCCAATTGCTACAAGCCCTTCTAAACAGTCCTTCCCCAGCCTTCCTGTTGGTCCCCTTCAGATATTGAAATGTAGCTATAAGTCCTCTCCAGAGCCTTCTCTTCTCCAGCCTAAACAACCCAAATTCTTTCAGCCTGTCCCCATAGGGCAGCTGTTCCAACCATCTGATCATCTTGGTGGCCCTCCTGCAGACCCTTTCCGGCAGGTCCATGTCTCTCTTGTGTTGGGGGCCCCAGAGCTGGTCTCACCAGAGCAGAGTGGCAGAATCACCTCTCTTGACCTGCTGGGCACCCTTCTTTCACTGCAGTCCAGGATGTAATTTGCCATGTAGGCTGCGAGTGCATGTTACTGGCTCATGCTAAGTCAAATAAGTATCATAAGTAAAGATAAACAAATTAATCTCTTTTGTGTTACTTGCAGTCCACTTTTGACAGTGCCACATAAAGGTAGTTTATCACAAGTCTTACCAAATTGTATCAGTTTGATCTGTCATTTCAGTTTGAGAGACATAACAAGAACATCATGGGGAAAAAAAACCACACAAAAACAAGCAAAACCCCCATAACCCAACCACCACCACTATTTTTTTCCATCCATCTAGTTATAAAATTAGGAAGTAATAAAATTAGACCACAGTAAATCATTTTAAGAGTAGTAATTTGTGAGTTTAATGTTCAGAAACCTCACTGTTTTAAATATGTATTATTTTGAGCATAACTTGAATATAGACTCGTAAATGCTTTGGAATCTGTGTTATTGGTAATATTGTTTATTATACGTTACAAAGATGGTAATCCTGAACACCATCACAGGACTGTTTAGATTTCATAGTGGAGTCCATGCAACAACATTAAAATAAAAAATAAAATTTGAAACTATCAAAAAATGCAAAACCATCTGGGTTCAAAATTTACCACCAGGTGTTCTGTGTGCTAAATTTATAGCAACTGCTTAGTCCTCCCACCACAGTAAACTAATGGCAAATGAAAATGCAGTTTTTTGCAACAATAAAGAATAACTATATATAGTATTATATATTTCATTATTATAGTAACCTTACATGACACCTAACAGTTATGTCAAACTGCAGGAGAAAAATAATTGTCAAATACATTGCTTCACATAATCAATATCCATATGAAGAATGAGCACAAAGATTATGTCAGGCTGTGATAATAAACTTCTACATCTCATAAATAACAAGAAATTCAGAATAATACATATGATCATATATGATGATTGGAACAACTTGCCCTCCTGGCAATTTTCACACATGGTTATGTTTAACAGCATTACATTTAAAGACAATAAAAATAAAAAACAATCAGCATTTCAGGGGAAACATACACACAATGATGGGAAGTCCATCCATTCTAGAAGAGCCAGAGGTCAGTGGGAAGATTACATACCTTGCATGAGGTGCATGAGACTGTATTAAAAAAAAAAAAAACCCCAAACCCCCCCACACACTGGATCTCTCTCAGTTCCTCTAATCTGAAAGGTTCTGGTTTGTGTAAATAATTAAATACCCATTGGAAGAGAAATATGCCACAACTCTCACAAGCAAGTTAAGCTATGAGTTAAGCAATTATTAACCGATCCTGAGAGCTGTTACAGACGCCTTTCTTTTCTCTCTCTCAAGCTCTCCTTCTAATTTTGAATTACATTTTTTTTAAAGCAATATGGTTTATCCAAAAGTATACTGAAAATGCTGCAGAATTGGTCAGCTCTTTACTACTTTGATTCTAGCTTTTAGAAGTTTGGGTTTGTTTTGCTTAGTACTATATAGGCAACATTTAGATTAGAACATTTTTCACTTTACTATTGTTTAGAGCTACTATGACACTGAACGGTGGAAAGCTACATCACTAGGGATAGTGTAGAAGTACCTCACTATAATTAGTCTATTAGATAGGGGGAGTTGCACCATTCAGGTGTAAACAGGAGTAGGACCTCCTGTGAATTTTCTAACTGGCAGTTTTGTGCAAGATATGATAACAATCAAGTAATTTATACCGTGGCCTGCTTCAAGGACTCAAGCTGCACTACAGGACGATTTTGTGCCAGGGAAGCTATTGCTTAGACTTAAGTGTTCTGCATTTTAAAAATCTCTGTCCACATTCATGAAATATTATTTTGCTTCTCTGATAAATATCTGAACTAACATTACTAGCTTGTTTAAATTCAATTTTAGAAATATGTAGCATCCACATACATTTGGTCTTTCATAAATGTGGGTCTTCACGCATTTAGTTTTGAAGTTAAGTAATCAGCAAAGAGTAACTTCTGGGCATTATGTAACATGACAGAAAGAAAGATTTCCTGTTTTTTGGTTTCTGTTGTTTTTTTTTTCTTTTTGGCAATGAGAAATATTAATTTTTTTTGCCAAAGGAAATATAAGCACTGACAATGTGCAGAGGCTAGCAAATTAGGTAGGACTTCATTTCATGAAAGCAAATTGCGACAAGACTGCCAAAAAAATCAACAGTGATCCATTACACATCAAAAGACAGTCAGCTTAAAGCAAGCCCCATTTCTGTGCAACAAACTGAAGAGTCTAAAGCTTTAAGCACAAAGCTTTGATAAGTAGTTGTCCATTTTAATCAGATTTGTGCAAACTGCATTATTTGGCTGCTTTGAATTGTTGTGTTTTCTTTACACAGTCAAATTTATTTTATTGTGCAAATCTGCCATTAAAAAAATATTAGGTAAATCCAATTGCTCTAGACAAAATTCTGAGTTTACACTTTAAAATGTTACATTTAATTTTATACTTGCTATAGTAGCATAGTACCTCTACCACTAAATGACCTACTTCTCTGATACTCCAGAAGAGTTCCTACAAGGAAGAAAAGGGGGAGGGGAAATCATGGTAATAATAAGGAAAAATAAAAACCAAACCACAAACAAACAAACAAAAAACCCAACTCATTTCACACAATACAAAAAAAAAAAAAAAATAAAGGGACAACAGGGGCCTGTAGTGCCAGGACAAGGCATAATGCTATCAAACTCAAAGAGAGTAGATCCAGATTAGCTGTAAGGAAGAAATTCACGACTGTGAGAGTGGTGAGGCACTGGAACAGGTTGCCTAGAGAAACTATGGATGTTCCATCCCTGGCAGTGTTCCAGGTCATGCTGAATTAGGCTTTGAACAACCTGATCTAGCAGAAGGTATTCCAACCCATGACAGAGGGACTAGTGTTCAATGTCTTAAGAAACTGTAAGAACAGTGAGACTGAGTGCACCCTCAGCAAATTTGCCTACCAAGCTGAGTAGTGCAGTTCACAAGTCTGAAGCATGGGATATCATCCAGAGGGACCTAGTCAGGCTGGAGAGGTGAGCAGAGGAGAATCTCATGAGGTTCAACAACGCAAAGTGTAAGGTCTTGTACCTAGGAGGGTGCAATCCCAGATATCAATACAGGTTGGGGGATGATGAAATTGAGAGCAGCCCTGAAGAAAAGGACTTGAGAGTTCTTGTGGATGAGATGCTGGACATGAGCTGACAACATGCACTTGCAGCCCAGAAGACCAATCACATGCTAGGCTGCATCAAAAGAAGCACAGCCAGCAGACTGAGAGAGGTGATTCTATCACTTTGCTCTGGTAAGTCCTCACCTTGAGTACCGCATTCAACTCTGGTGCCCTCAAGCCAAGAATAACATGGACCTGATAAAGCAGGTCCAGAGGAGGGCCACAAAAATTATCAGGGAGCTGGAAGACCTCTCTTATAACGACAGGCTGAGTGAGCTGGGGTCGTTCAGTCTGGAAAAGAGAAAGCTCAAGTCCTAATAGCAGCTTTCCAGTACCTGAAGGGGGCCTTCAAAAAGGCTGGAGATGGACTATTTACAAAGGCTTCTGATGATAGAACGAAGTGTGATGGTTTTAAATTAGAGAAAAGTAGATTTAGATTGGATATTAGGAACAAGTTGTTTACCATGAGGGTGGGGAAACACTGGAACAGGTTGCCCAGGGAGATAGTAGAGGCCTCATCCATGGAGATATTCAAGGTCAGGCTTGACAAGGCTCTCAGCAACCTGATCTAGTCCAGTGGGGGACTGGACTACACCTTTGGTGGTCTCTTCAAACTGAAATAATTCTATGATTCTATTTTTAGAGGTTCCTTCCAATCCAAACCATTCTATGATTCTATATGTTTATTATTTTCCATTAGTTACAAAGCTACAGTAATTTTTTTAAAAAACTTCACTACTCCAGTTAACTACTGCATCTGTCCCAAGAAGCAAGATAGAAGCACAGGAAATATAGTTGTAAAATCAGGGGGTTTAATCACAGTAACTTTAAACAGTTTCATCTGTTTGGGTTTTTTTTCCAATTGTTTTGTTTGTTTGTTTTCTAATTCCTCTCCAAGGACAGTGTGTATGCCTTTTATGGAAAAGCAGAAGTGCATGACAGAATTATTCCTCTCCCCCTTTTATCTGTATCCAACCAACTGCTGAACACCCAGGGATTCTGTCAGCTCAGTAGAATCTAAATTTCTCACTTTCACTATACTCCATTTTCCCAGAATGCAAGAAATCACATAACTAACTAATATATACATTATAAATAAATGAAGCAAATTACAGGGCATAAAAATAAGCAAAGCAAAATAAAGGCTATCACTTAAGCAATGAGGTCTGTTGATCTGTACTTAGAACCTATAGGGAAACAACATTACTCCTACCACAAGTATCTTCAGTTTGAAATAAATTTTGTCATATGTGAAGCAGATGCTTGCAGTCTAAATACTTTAGAAAAGTTATATCAGAGAATCAAACAGCTCTATGTGTGGGAGTAGCAACATGATTAGCAAGAGCATGACAGCGACCTGGCTAACAAAGGCTTTCCTTCAATGGTCAAACAAATTAAAGGTACACCAAACTATTGGTCATTACTTCATGTGTCCTTCACAGGTACTGGTGCTTTCTATTATATTTGGGTATTTCATTTAATTCCTGGAAATATTATATATATTTTAATCTAGAAAGTATATTTAATAAAATATACAGTGTATTCAAGAAAAAAAAATATACAATTAAACTGGCTCAACAAAGTACTTAAAATAATATGCTACAGCTAGCAGTTCTGCAGTGATAGAAAGATAGACTAGAATGACCAAATTCTCTCTCTGCTTTTGTAAAGCCAGTTCAGATAAATTCAGCAATAAATTCAGTTTAGGCTTTTTAAAAAGGGAGCAAGTTTTGCATGTTGATCATCTCCCATTTTAACAATCTTGACATTAAAAAATACTTGGCAAAGTTAGTATCTGAGCACTTTTTAAAATCCAGTCTTTAACAACTATACAGATATAGGATTTTCTCATTTTACACAGAAGTTTTTAAATCCTATGTCCAAGATTAACATCCACATATTTGATACTTACTCTGTAGTCTCTTGATACATGTGCAGACTACAGAATAATGTGTATTACAAACTGTCTCTCTCTCCCTTTTCAAAAGTGCAAAAACATGAAATATTTTTATAACTCTGTTACAGCAACATGTTTTCAATACATCAATAACATTTTCTCATGTTGACAGATTAGATAGATGAGAGTTTTATAATCTCAGGTTTGTTCACTCTGCACTTTTCATTTACCTCAAAAAAAGGCCTCTAGCACACCGATGAACATCACCAGGCTTTCATCTTTTTCACAATGATAGAAAACATTTTAATAGACAAAAGCTCCTGCCTTCAACTAAAAACAAAACCAACAAAGCTTCTTGACTGTGATGCAGAATTGAGAAGAGAATCTGAAATACTACTTCCAAGAACACTTTGATGTAGTAGTGAAAACCACATGCATCCAGGGAATTTTTCAGATTTCCACGGTCACACCACACATGTTGGTTTAGGATCTAGATTGCTATAGAACTGTACTGGGCTTATGTGCCAAGGTTTTGGTAGTGGAGAGTGGGGGACTGTAGGAGAGTCTTATACAAGAAGCTGCCAAGAGTTTCCCCATGTCTGACAGAGCCAATGCCAGTCAGTTCCAAGCAGATCCTCTGCTGGCCACAGCTGAGCCCATCAAGCAAGCGCAATGTTTAAGAAAGGAGAAAAAACCTGCTGCACAACAACAGTCGGGAAAGAGGAGTGAGAATATATGAGAAAACTCTGCAGACACCAAGGTCAGTGAACAGGGAAGGGGAGGTGGTGCTCAAACACTGGAGCAGAGATTCCCCTGAAGCCCATAGTAAAGACCGTGGTGAAGTAGGCTGTCCCCTGACAACTCACAGACATTAACAGTGGAGGAGATATCCACCTGCAGCCCATGGAGGACACCAAACTTGAACAGGTGCATGCCTGAGGGAGGCTGTGACCCTGTGGAAAGCCTATGCCTCCTAGCAGGACCTGTAGGCCCTTGGAGAGAATAGCCCATGCTGGAGCAGGTTTGCTGGCAGGGCTAGTGACCCACAGTGGACCCAAGCTAGAGCATGAAAAACTGAAGCCCATCGGAATGACTCACGTTGGAGAATTTTGTGGAGGTCTGTCTCCCATGGGAGGGAACCCATGCTGGAGAGGAGAAGCATGTGAAGAGTGCATCTCCTGAGAAGGAAAGAGCAGCAGGCATAATGTGTGATGAACTGACCGCAACCCCCATTCCCCGTACCAATGTGCCAATCCTGGTGAGGAAAATATGGAGAAAATCAGTAGTGAAATTGACCTTGGGAAGAAGGAGGGAGTCAGGGCAAGACATTTTAAGATTTAGTTTTCATTTCTGATTTGATTGTCAATAAACTAGCTTCTCTGAGCTGAGTCTGCTTTGCCCATGACAGTAACTAGTGATTTCCCTGTCCTTATGGTGACCCATGAGCCTTTCATTATATTTTCTCTTTGTGGTCTTATCTGAGGAGAGGGAGTGATAGAGTGGCTTGGTGAGCACTTGGTGTCCAGCCAAAGTCAACCTACCAAAAAAATGTGGAACAACTCAAATCCTTTGCATTTAACTGTTTCTGTGAGATGATGATCTTCCAATACCTATAACCTCAGACTACTCTGTTTTCCTCTATTTTAATTCTAGGTGTTTTTCTCTAACACAAGGCAGAACATTGTGCCTAATGTATTATTCAGTATTCAGCTTCCCATAAATAACAACTCTGTTCAAACTTTATAGGTACTGGAGGTTCAGTATCACAAGTAATTCCACAATTTTCTGACTATATTTCTAGCCACAGAGTTGTGTGGCCCTATTGGAAAGAGATGGATTACCCTGTACTTCAGATGTACTGCCCTCTTTGTGGCACAGGAGGCAGGAAGCAATTTACAGGCAGAGCTAAACAAGGAGTCATGGAATATGCTCAGTGTATGCATTAACTTCTATTTAGCTTTAAAATCCCACACCTCTTAAATTTTTCTGTTTATAACATACGCATTTTCTTCACACTATTTCTTTAACACCATGTGGGCTGACACAGTTGAAAAGTAGGCCATACAAGTTTTGCATGAATAGTGCACTTCAAAAACCACTTCATGTTTAAAGACTCATGTTGTCTTCTGCTGGTACCTGTGCAGCAAGATGTGCTTTGAACTTCCTGGGAGGAAGACCAGAATTAATCTTGATTGTGTGAAAACAGAATTTGCTTTAAACACACACAGATTATTTTTTTAATAAACATAAAGCTAATAATTTTTTATTTCTTATGTCCATTGCATATTTTGCTAAAATGCACTTCAATTTTAATTTCCACTTCAAGCAATGAACTTGATAGAACCTGGATTTTTTTTTTTCCCTGTAGCAAATCAAATTCTAGTTTGAACCAACATCTTCACTCATTCAGCTTCATTGTCCTATTTTTAGTAGTATTACAACTTCAAGCTCTGTACTTTAAATTACCAACAGTGCAGCAGCATGCATTAGTCAGCTTTTTAATGGCACTGCAATAAAGCTGCATTATCTAGGAGCTTCTTATTGATATGACTGCAATAACGTGTTAGCTATAAGCTTGAGAGCTTCCTTAGTTGCAATTACATGGACTCTAGTTTATGATAAAACCATGTTTATTTTTCTGCACCATATGGAAGCACCTTGCCACTCTACCAATCAACCAAGAGTGAACTTTTTAATCAAATCCCTTCTTTTCGGTTAAATTTTATCGTATGCTTTCATTGGTAACTTTTTTGTATGATTTCCTTAAGTTAAAATTTGGAGAGGCCTGTAAAGCTTATTGATACGACAATAGTAAGTATAAATCAGATACAAAGAAAAGTTTCAAATTTGGATGCTGAAGATGATGGAAATTGTGCATGCTCAGCAGTGTTAAAATGAGACACTTCTTCAATCAGATTAATCTCTCAAACATCTAAGAAACTGGTGCACAAACAGAGAGTAGAAAACAACATTTGACAAGACTAAGAACACTTCAAAAACTAAATTAATCTTTCTATGCTACTTTTTCAACTTAGAAATACAGACAGACAGATTTATTGGCATCATTCAGTTCAGAAAGCTTATTTAAACTATGGTTAAAGATAAGTCGTCCAGCATAAACTACCAACCTTCTGCATTCATCAGCTGAATACACTGTTTTCATCCAGTATATTTTCATTTAAAAAATACACATTTGGGGGGTTTTGGTTTTAAACATGTATGCATTTTTCTGTATTATTTGGAGTAGAAAAGAAAGTCAAGGTATTAGTTCAATTAATTTTTTTAAATTGACTTGAAATTTTATTTCAGAAATTATTGTATTCTAATAGATAAATGTTATTTGCTAAGTAAGACAATTGTTGCTCTATGCAAAATCTAAAATAGTATCAAATGTAACCTTAATTGCACCAACTCATCAGGTATCACAAAAATAGCCTAGCCTTTTATCTGTTTCCATCAGCCTAGTTATTCTTTTACAGTCATTACTTTGTTTCAAAGTGCAGTTGCTCATTACTGTTTAAGTATTATCCATCTGGAAATTCATCTTCCTCTCAAGGGCCTTGCTGATTTACTAACTAACAATAACTAACTTCCTCAGTGAGTTTCCCATTTGCAAAGGCACTCATTAAATTTCACATTTTTAAGTGTTTACTGCCTTGTTTCCAAAGTAAACATTGGAAAGAGCTGCTGGGGGAAGGAAAATAAATAAACCTTCTGAAGTATGTGATGAGTAAGTAACAAAACAGAAAGTACATTATCAGGTTTAGTTTATTGTTCTTAGCTCCAATACAGTGTCACAGCACAACAATGTAATTATGTATATGCATTAGTAGTAATAGGATCAGTTTCCATTACATGAATGAATTCTCTCACAGGGTATGTCTTTTTGTGAAACCTGCATAGCTGCTACATGGGTAAGGAGAAACTAATATTGTTAGATTTTGACATATCTGGAGTAAAACTGAAGTTACAAGGCTTCTGAGAGATCAAATCTGAATTTAGACTGAATAGCCAACTGTATCTTTATTCTAACATAATGCCAATGTCAAGCAGTATCTAATTTATCTTACACTAGCAAATATCTTCTGAACTTCTATAAAAATTTTAAAAGCAAAAATATTTACATAATTTTACCCCCATACCAATATAATTCATTTTTAGCAACTTTCTTGTCATCACAAACTCTAGTCTCACTTCCATACTTTTTTTTTTTCCTATCAGATTCTGTTCTCCTTTCTTTTATCGCCTTACATTCTCCAACAGTTTTTCCACAGATATTTTCTTCTCCATAAATAATGTTCTTCAGACTTCTAGGTAAGAAGGTGCTCTATGTATCCAAATAACTTCAAATAGGTATACCCAGGTTGTTTGTCATGACTAGGGATAATGCTTGGTTCTACCAGTGTGGAGATTCTTACCTGGCTCCCTGCCTTCCACTGTCAGTTAACTGGCCATAAACACTTGTGGTGAACATGCTTGTTCCACCTTTCACAAAAGAGCTTCCACATGGGAAACACCTCCTATCCAAAGGAACTATTTGGGTAGACACATATCTAAGCCACTGATCAGTGACTGCACAGATACCAGACCTGTACTGAGAATGGCTGGAGAAAACAGGAAAGTGCTACCTGAAAGCATTAAACATAGAGACAAAGGGAAAACAAGGAAGGAAAACCAGGTGTGCTTCAAGTGAAAGAGTAGTTTAGGCTCCTACCTTAAAGACACAGTATGTGGAGATTTGTGATAAGAAGCTGGGGTAAATAGGTGAGAATAGGAGAATGAGATATTGCCTGTAAATTACATTTGATATTCCTTATTTGAAACTATTCTGAATTTCATCAAGTTAAGCTTCCAATTCTCCTATTTGGCCATCATTAGCTGTGCTAAAATAATCTCAGATGAACTGTTGTGTTTTTTTTTATCATCAGTTGCAGTGGTTCCCAACAAAACTTCACAGCAGAAAGTCCACAAAATTAATGACAAAAGCAATAGCCCAAGGAAGAAAAAAACCTAAAGGTGGATGAAAAGATTAATATATGGATTGGGAAAGTGGAGTGATAGGCATCTGGGATAAGACATATCACACTAGAGTTTGAGATCTGAATGCAGTTATTTGTCCTTAAAACATTTAGATACCATATCCTGATCTCAAAACAGTAAAAGAGCTTCCCCTTTCAAAAAGTCAGCAGCTGAGAGCTAATCAAAGGTCTTTCCAACAATCTCAGCAGAGTCTTGTCTGCTTCATCCTAATGCAAATGATTTAAGCATTACCCAGTTTCAGACTCTGTGAAGGGATGGATAAATATAGGACTCGTCAATCCACTATTATTCAGAATCCTGGAGGATAAGGATTATTTTATTGAACATACTCAAGATACGAAGCAAACTTCAAGAAAAAAGTTACCTGGAGACCTGTTTTAATTGATTATGAAGCAGTAAGGAAGCATTTAGATTTATTTTGTAGTGGATGCTGCATAAAAACTTGATTAAATGAAAGCTGTTTTTCTGGTTTTGCACACAGAGATCCACTTGCTTTAAAATAAAGTTCATGTAAGGGCACTGGCATAATCTCCTTTGAGCACGTCTAAACCTCCAAGCTTCCTCGTATTTCAGCCTGCAAACTGAAGGAAACAAAAATCTTACCATCACACATGTGTCAAAACGTCTTCAAGTGCTTTGCCACATCAGGTGAGTGTTTGTTTGACTTATCTGAAATTACTGACAAAGACAACTATAATATTAGTATAGCTTTTTTTGTTACTGTTACTTAATAGCACACAGAACTTTTTTTCATTTAGATGACAGCTGCTCTAAGGCAGCACAGTACATAATGCAAAAACTTCCCAAGAAACTGGCTAAATGGCCAGGCATCTAATATATATTAAACTCCATCTGCACTTTCTATACTGCCATAAATACCTCCACTGGTTTTCACAAAATTAGCTTTGATGCCTTAGTATCACCAATTATACTTTAAAGAACAGATCTGATTCATTCAGAATCAGCTAATATCTTGTAAACTTTACAACCTTGAAAATAACAGCTGTGCTGTGCTGACAGATGTGTAACATAGATGTACAAGTAACATTCTACTGTTGTAATCAAAACTGAATAATGACAATGTGTTTCAATGGATTTACAGGGTAAATTAAAAGCATCAAAGAGCATTGTTCAAGCAACTACTGAATATTGTCACCTTTCATATTAAATACTACTTTATACACCAAATTTCTTATTGGAAGATAAAGATGTGGAATACAGTGTGTAATACCTGAATGGGGACAGATATCACAGAATCACCAAGGTTGGAAGAGACCTCAAAGATCATCAAGTCCAACCTGTCACCACAGACCTCATGACTAAACCATGGCACCAAGTGCCACGTCCAATCCCCTCTTGAAGTTCTCATACAAAAAGATACTCATCCTACAGGAATACTGTACATGATTGTTCACTGCAAGCTATATAGTTTTGGCACCCAAAACACAATAAAAACAAGATATTATAGTGAGAAGTAAGACTTGGATATTCTGACTTAATGTGGTCAATGACTTTCAGAGCAGAAAGTGAACAATTTTTAGTCCAGAGACATAATACAAATGATGACATACAGATTTGAGCAAGTTGTGGCTTCCTGTATATGTAGTTTCTTCCATTTTGCATCTCACCTGTTCCTCCTTTATTGAGCTATTCATGTCACTGGAATGCCATGAGAATTTTAAGGCATGAATTCCTGAGTCAGAATTCCATACTCATAACATTTACTCAAATTCAACAACTTGTTAATTCATATTACAGAAAGATAAATGAAAAATAAACAAATAAATAAATAGAAAACTACTCTGGAATAAGGAAGTGCCTTAGCTTTCTGCAGTTTGATAATTTTACTTGGTACACAAACATAGTGAAGGGATAAACATGCATTAATCAGGGTAGGAATTCCTATTCATTTACTTCATTTTTTGGTGTGTTTTTTTTTTTTATATATTTACATTAAAAGAATCAGAGCACATATGAGAAGGAAGACACAAGAGTAATTAGGCATTTACTGCATTGTGTTTACTTTTTAAACACAAAAATAGTTTGAAATGCAAAATTTCACCAGGAAGCTGCAAACAAAAAATTAAAAAAATATCCATGATGTCAGTGCAACAGTGAAACTCCTTTCCCCAGAGGGCTTTAAAGACTCAGCTAAATAAAACCACAGCTGACTTAATCTCTTTTTTAGTTCACCACCACAAGGATTCATTCATGCAAAATCTTTATAAAGTTCTCTAAAGTACATCTTAAAATAGTCTCTTGAGGAATCACTAACTGAAGGAGTCTGAACAGCTCACAATGGAGAGTAAACTAACAGTTAACAGTTAACCTGCAGAGTAAACTAAAATCAATTTTATTATGCAGTTGCAGTCTGTGTTGCTCTTTATATTAGAGATATAACATTATTTTATTTTATCAAAACTGTAAAATAAAAACACATGAGAATTGCACAGTTAAGTGCAGAATAATCTTATTTTAGATACGATGATGAGGACAAAAAACAAAGAGAAAAGGTAAAGAAAATCAGCATATATTTTATAACATAAATTTGAAACTTGAGACAAATAGAACTACCAGCAAGATAAAAGCAGAAACTGAAATGATTGGAAAATTATTAAAATACAGTATGTTCAATTCATTACTCTACAGATAAACTACAAAATGAAACAAAAATGCAATGGCTGAAAATTAGTATTTAGGCTTTCCCTGTCAAGGTAATGGTAACATGGGTGGGTTGGTATTTTCAAATTTTATGATGCTGTTTCTTGTAGTAATAGTCCCTTAAAAGCAAGGGGTTTGGCAGTTACATGATCACAAAACCTATTTTAATTTTAAATAGTCTTTTCAGCTGGAGGCCCTGAGGTCTTTGTTGCAGTTCTTATAAATAGATCTTGACCTAAATATCCTGAGATTAAGCAAGTCCTTAAAGAGTTACAGTTAAAAGCACTACCTTTAAAGCATTAGAGTAGACAAGTGGTCACATTTCATACCAAACTATGACCTTCATCTAACACAAATGTCACGTTAATTTAGAAAAGGTACCTGTGCAAGAAAAACAGCACTCCTCTCAACCAGTTTTCTCTAAACCGTGTGGCTCAGCATATTTGATTTCACTCAGTGAGAGCCATATATAACAGGGATGTGCTTCATGAAACTTTGCAATGTTCTACTCCGCTGAATGGAAAGCCAGACAAACACTCAGGACTGTATTCTCCTCTTAATGCATATATAAATTCTGCAATTCCTAATGACACTTAATTATACTTGTGAGCCTATTCAGCACTTCTTATTCAACTTACTGATTGCAACAGGACTTGTGCCTTAGTATGCAGCACTACCTAAGGCACACACAAAAGGAAACAATTGCCTTTTCTCTGTATTATTCGATTTTTTGCATCTTTCAAATACTGCTTTTTGTTTAGATGTGGGAGGATGAGAAATATAATGTAATCTAAAACAATACAAAAAACCAAATTTACATTAATAATACTTATTCAAATTAAATAATTTTGCCTGTTGTTTGTTGCCTATTCTATCCTGGTAACAGGAGTTGGGAAAATAATGCATTTTTCCCATAAGTTAACTGCATCACTTTAAAGCATCAGTCTCCTGCTGGAAGAGAAGCAGCATAATCACCTTGCTTCAAATCAAGTTAATTTACCATGAAAAGGTGCAGAAATCAAGCAAATCCCTTGATGGACAGCACGTTTAATAGGGCACTGGGATAAATAAAGTATAATGTGAAGCATTGGTAAGATATGAAGGAAGAGGAGAAAATACTTTCTAATGAGAAATTACAAAGATTTATAGCCAGGGTACAAGTGCAGTAACTGTATTACAGAAAGAAAAACTACTACCACTATGAAATCACTTTAAAAATGAATTTTTTTTAAAAAATAAGATTATTGAGGGAGTTGTCAATTTAAATACAGATTAAGGTAAGCCTATTTTTTCACTTGCAGAGCCTTCTACTTTATACTAATGATGCCACTGAAAATACTTGCAAATTTATCACTTACAACTAGGGTCCAAGCATTACATGGCTTCCTAGCATCATTTATTGCTTAACTGAGATCCAAAGTCTGAGCTTTGATTTCTTTAACTGTCATTACCATTTACTCAGGAAAGTTGAATTAGCACAGTGTTATCTGCTTCACAGTGCACACAACGTGAAACAATTGCTTGGACAAATACAAGCTGTCAAAACTAGGTCAGAAGTCAAAACTAGATTAGAAGTCTACAATTCACCTATTATGAAACACAAGTCCATTAACATTTGTTTTCTGTTTCTTTATTTCATCCAACTTCTCAGTAACTACACACCAGTTCATGCTTCTGGCATTAACCTTTAGAGATCAGGAGCTTATCAAGGAGACAGAGCAAAAGTGATAGGAACCAAAAGAATAACCTATCTAAAACAATAAATATAGTTTCTTAGGAAACAATGTCACTCAAACACAGAGACATGGAAACTGGAGTTATAAAATGTGACTATAAATTCCCTTTATTCTAAGTGGAGATCAAGAATACTACTGCAAGAACTAGGAAGGGAAGAATGATGAGCAGAGCTTAGATTCTTTGAAACTATTTTCCTGAGTACATTTTTATTAGCCTTCTAACATGCACTGTGGAAAAGGACACTGTATCACAATAAAATAAGCTAAAACAAATAGTAAGAGAAATTAGGGGTGACTGAGCAAATTCACCTTGTTAAATATCAGAATTGCTATTTGTATATTATAAGATCATAGAAAATATTTCAAATGTCAACATTCTGATAAAGTTAAAAAGAAAAATGTCTATTCATTCAACAGCTTTTTTTGCCTCAAGATCTGTCCAAATTCAAATACCTCTATCACTTCCTGGGCTTGGTAAAGCTTTTACCACAGTAAATCACCTAAATAAATTAAATATGCATGCCAAACCCAGAGCTGGGATACACAGAAGCACATCCATTAACCACTTACATTGTCACTATAGTGCTTTGGGCCTAGGGATCTCACACAACGAAAAGCATATTCTAGCATTCAAATAACAAGCATTGCTAAATCTAGCCCTTTATTTTCCTCAGAAGTCCAGGGACACTATAGCAAAGGTTGTTCTAAGCAATACTGTGCTACATATATCACATATACATCAGCACCATCAGCATGTTTGCTTTCTTCCTGTGTCAGGTGGAATTCCTGCCCAGAATATGACAAATTGCCTGATTTTAGAATATTTTTTAGGACAGAAAAAAAATTTTTTTTTTTAAATAATACATATATTTTTGTAATAATACATGGATGATGTAACACTAATGTTTCACTTAGTTCTCTAACAGATTCAAGCTAAAATACCATGTACAGACTTCCAACATCTTTGAAAAAACATTGTGGTGTAAGAGCTTTCTCAACCAGTTATCATAAATGGGAGATTATTCTGTCCTTCAGAAATGGAACTTAAAGGAACATGGTAACATTGCCTCAGTAGCTGACTATTAAATATAACTCCTTTATCTCTGCATTCTTCTGCAGTCTCAGACAATCTTAGTTAATCTTAAGTGAAAGACAGAAAACTCATGAATTTCAGAATGATGTTTGGTTTGGAACATATTAAGTAAAAAGCACCAATTATTATAATTGGTCTGTGGTAAAAGATAAATGTAAAGTAAGGACAAATTCTATAATCTGGTATCATTAAAATAACAACATTAATCAGGGGAGGAGTGGGTGTGGATTATTTGCTCTTGAAAAAAAACACAACAGAAACCAAAGCCAAAACAGCAGCACTACCCTTATTTTCTAGTACAGTGAACTTTATTTCTTTTCTAAAAAGAAATTAGCTCATTTTTATTGTAGCCTCCAGAAACTGTACTCATGGGTTAGACTCCTAGGCTATTAAAGATGATAATATTAGCTTACCAGGTTAAGGAAAGCAAAATGTTAATTAAGGGCATACTGCATATTCTATAATTCTTTTCATACAGAATGAACAATCCCTGCTCTGGTCTTTACCTGAGCTCTACTGCACCTGAGTCTATGCCTGGCTCTGTATATCATGGATCCAGAATCTGATCCTGCACCACAGATCTGACTTTTCCCAGCTTCATCTATGACCTGCCTCATACCTCACCTGGGAATCTGAAATCTTGGCTGAACATGGTTACAGTTACCAGATCTACTTTGTTTTAAAATCAAATTCTTTTTCCTTTCTAGTAATCTTCTCATGTGAATTATCTATTTAGAGATCATGATTTCAGGCTAGGCCCTTGAGATTCTTCAATGTATTTTAAATTACGTTGAATATCTTAAGAAGAAAAAGAAGACAAAATATTTTTAGCCATATAAAATTGTCATATTTGCAACACAGTTGAGGATGGCCTTTACACAAATATGTATTTAAGTAAAGCCTTCTTTAGTAAATCATTCTGATATAAGAACAGTCTATCACTCATATGTTGTAAAAGATCAGATCTTGAAAAGTTAATACAATTCTTTCCTTTGATCCAAGATGAGTTAATATTGACATGTAAATTTCTGAAATGGAGGGAAATTATTACAGGCCAATACAGATCAATGAACTGACATGTTCATTTTTTGGAAGCAACATAATAGTCAAAACCAGCAGAGCTATCCTAATATTAGTTAATAACACACACCGAACAATCCTGAGTTTTATTATCTTCAGTCAGCAACCCTTAGGGCATCATTTTCCTTAGTTATTCCACAGTTAACTATTTAAAAGATAAGTGAATGTCCTATGCTCTTTAAGAGTATATTTTATATTATCTTATTTCAAGACAAAAATTACTAACTCATTAGGCCAACTTCATTGTGTAATTGAGCTTCTTTCACATTACCTGTTCATAGACACATAGAGGTCAAGGACATGGTTTATGAAAGAATCGTATCAAGCCAAAATACAACCAGCTAGCCAAAGTATCACACTCGAAACACTCAAATTAAAAGGCTACAAGAAACATTTCAAGGGAAACATGGCTATTGTTAGTTTTGTGTATAAAAAAAATCACATTAGTATGGAGTGACCAATAGATCATTCTAATTACTTGGAAGTATTTGTTTATTTTACAAGTACCCATAGGACTTTTTGAAACCTCAATATCTAGACTGATAAAAAGGATTTTTGTGATGGTATCACTCATCTAATTTTTTTAGACACCTGCAATCAAAGATTATAAGATCTGCAAATAAAGGATCAATCTTTGATGGCATGTTTTTACACTGTCTTTTGAAAAATATATAAATAATAAACTATTACTTTATTCTACATAATAAAAAATCGTAGCAGCAGTTAAAGAATCGACAGGAATGTGCATTTTCTCCCCATAACATTCCTCCTTTATAGTAATGTGCTTGGGCTTCTGGCAAAGTATCTTTCACTGCACTGCATATTTGTGATCAAATACTACCTTGTTTTTTTCTACAGCTAACATTTCCTTTCCTCCAGTGAATCTATGCTCATTATAATCCATTCAGCACTTCTGCTATAACATTCATAAGGTGATTTGTAAACGAGGGAATTGGAACTAGCAGACTCTAAGTCCCCTTTAAGGGATGAGGCAGGTAACAAACAAGTGTTGCGCTTGTTAGCTCAGAACTGGGATGAAAGTTTTCTGGAATGGTGTATAAGAAAGTCAGCTATTCAAAACTGTCCTGACCTTGTAGGTAAGAAAGTAGAAACAACACTGAGTAGTGAAAATAATATGTTTTTGTTAAATTAGCACAGCTCTGGTTTTTGTATCTTTGCCCATATGCTACATCAGCTATTTTGGGCATATACAAGGCCCTCAAATGCATTAATAAACTTGTCTTCAATTAAGACACTGGAGTCCATGACCAATCCACCATGACATAAACACTGTGACATGACTATATAAAAGAAACTGATGTGAAGTCCCAAACACTGGCCTGATGAGGAGAATAAAGTGCAATGAGAATTTCTAGTGGCTACTGTAGCAGCAAGAAAGAATCAAAAATAAACAAAGACTCTTCTGGTATAGACTACTTCATATTAGAACTGTGCAAAATATGCCTATACTCGCCTACATGTCTGAACCTGTCTAAACCAGTAACAGTGAAATATTTCTACATCAAAGTTACATGATTTAAAAAAAACAAAACACAACCACCACCCACAAGACATCCAAACCAAAACACACACACCCAAAAAACCAAACAAAAACAAAACAAACAACCCCCACCAAACCAAAGAAATTTAACAATTACTTTGAAATATCCTAAGGGAAAAACCAAACATTTGCCGCTGCCCAACCAGAGTTTACCCTGATGCCTGGGTTTCTTGATCAGAAAAATCTGGGGTTTACTTCTCAATAGAATGAAGTTGGGAATACAAAAATCACTAACACTGCTAAATGAGGGAAGTTCCTCCAGAACAGAAACAGGAAATAAGATGGGGTCATCATATTAGTGACAAAGAAAATGAATGGACTTTGAGAAGCACTGGTTACCCAGAAATTAGCTTTAATATTATTGAATAGCACAGACGTGGACATTCTGGCTTATCATCCTATTTAAAAAAATAAGTTGGAAGAGCTACAGAAACTTCTTGATACAGTGTCTAATGTCACATTTCACCAAGATTCCTTGAGGCCAAAAAGAACAGGTCACCCTACCATGACTCAGGCATCTTTTGAATCATGCCTGCTATTATAATTTAGCTTGGAGAACATCTTCATATGGGCAGAGTTTGGTGTTTTTGAATTATTAGCCATTTCTGCCTTCAAATTCCAGCCTTCTATCTCAAAAACTAAATCAAAATATGTTAAACAGTTACACTCTTTCCATACATACAGAGGTACATGTTCTCTGCATATGTGGGTATATTTTCACATTTGACAAAAATCAACTGAACAAAAACAAATTTCAGGAGAAACATAAAACATAATGGAGGAGTTTTAAACAGATTTCTCCCAAGGTAATCCTGATTCATCAAATAGAAGAAGAAAATTCAAATGCCTGTCTCTTGCAACAATTAAGCATACATTTATCCTATATAGGCTCCAGTAAACAAATGCATATGCCTGGATTTACTAAAAATGCAGCACTGTTGGGTTGTTGCTACTTTCACTATTTAACTGTTCCCCTTTACAGATGATCTTATATACTACTGATACAGAATCACATAAAATTAATAGCATTGTCTTCATCCAGAATATATATGAATAGAATAGAATAGACCAGACCAGGTTGGAAGAGACCTTCACGATCATCACGTCTAACCCATCATCCAACACCACATGCTATTTTAACATACTATTTCAACTACATTGTTTGAACTCTTGATTATTATTTTTTTTGTCCCTTTTAATGGTCTAGAAGCAATTGTAAATAATTTTCACAACCAAACTGTGTCTATGTGTACACATATGCATATGAGAAGAGCACGATAAAATCTTTACTGACACACAATCATTCTGTGTTCATATTTATTTACTATACAGCCAGTATTTACACTACTGAAAGTGATATTCTTGCCAGAATGTACTTCTGTTTTTTTCAGTGCTCACCTGCCTTATCAGGTTTTGGTTTTAAACAAACTTATTTTCATTAAATTCTTGCTTCTTCTCAAAATTCTTTCATTGATGCAGTCTGTATACCTCCATCTTTTATAGCTTCCTGATCTGCTGAAGTTCTGAGGTACAGTCATACAATGTGTTCAAAAGACAGCAAAAACTTTTAAAAGCCTGGAAATGCACCATGAAGTACACTCCTCCCTCCCTGTAAGCAATCCATGCACCATGCAATACCTGAATTGGTTAACACAGTTACATTTACAAGTAAAAGTCTTGACTTTGAACCCAGTATGCTCAATAGAAGTCATTCCACAGATGTCATTTGGCCTTGGATTAGGTCCTAAACTGACAGAGTCATTAAATTGTTGACTTATTCCCTGTGTTTTCTCTGCCAGCCACTCCAATTCCACTATGACTCCACACAACCTGTCAAAGAAAATGGATGGACTTTCACATTAACAAACCCTGATAGCCAACAGAAATATTCAAGTGGATTGCCAATAGAAATATTTAAGAGTATATGTATTACTTTTTCAGCATATTCCAGCTAGTGCTACATCTTGGTTTAGTCAGCTAGCACAAATGAGATCATTTTTGGCTTTTAATTCTCAGCTGAGTGTTTGAAAATTAGCAGCTTTAACTCCATTAAGAATTTCACATCTAGAACAAGGCAGTTTGCAACATCCCTTAATCATTCCAAACATCTCTAAAATCCTATCTTATAAAAGTCAAATTTTATAATGCATAGTTTTATTTATATACACAATTACAACATAGAATAAGGTGAATTCTTGAATTCTATTTATTTTCCTATAAAGGACTTCCTTCTTTTATACTTTTGTTCTTATCTTTATGTGGTCATTTTCATTTTGCCTATCACACCCTGTTTATCTGAGTGCTCAAGAACAAAGCAATAGCAACAAAGTACTTCACAAAATTTGGGAACACTGAATGCAAACTGCAGTCTCACCAGCCCCCCAGGAAAAAAGTACCTTTAAAGTATATTTTATCTGTGAATAGAAATTATATAATGCTTTTAAGTGTCAGCAGAGTCAATGTCTAAAAAGTTTCTGAAATCTATTCCACAAAAAAAGCAACAGTGATCCTGGAGGTTTGAATACATCACAAGCAATTAAAACTGGCTGTGAGGCAGATTGTAGACCTATCTTCACTTCAAACCATTGTAAGCTTGGCATTGGTCCTTCTAAGACTCTCTACATGATCCAGAAATAAATCTTGCTATATAGGTTAGAGTGAAACATGAAAGAGCTCACAGGAACGGAAGCACTGTTTTGTTGGAGAGCTATGCCCAGAAGAGCTTCAGCTTTAAAGAACTAATAAATCTGGCCTCCTGCAGATGCTATTCTACTAACGTAGCAATTCTTCCCTCCATGCATCTGTCTGGTTCACTATATACCATGAAATGTGCTAGAAAGTTCATTACATCTGGTTAGCAAAGCTAGTGCTGAATGGGAAGCAGTACCAGCTAAAAAAGGACTACGACAGGGAGGGGGGAAAAAAAAAATCCCTGCTGCTTCTTAATGTATCCTATAATTCTGCTCTTCTATTTCTATTGTGTTTCTATTTGTTTCCCTAAAGGTGATAAGAACTGAAGATAATACTTATATTATTATATATTATTTATTAAGACTTTCAACATTTCAAAGAATTAAGTACGTGATTAGACATAAGAGGAGCTCTAAAGAAAACTAAAGAAAATAGGTATAACCTGTCTGGTATTTCTGCTGAGAGACTTGAGCAGCATCACTGCAAAGTAAATCAGTCAACAAAATTTAGTCACAAAACAATGAAGATATTACCCCTGCACATATGAAACCAGCCTGAGGTTTATCTTGTAAATACAGTAATAAGGAGTCTTATTTTGGGGGAGTTATTACACTAAGGAAAGTGCATCTTTACTAAGACTATCGATCACAGACCAATGAACTTTCTAAACTGAAGTTAATAAATAAATCATTTTGGCAAGATTCCATTTTACATTTAGAACAGGTCAGTCCAAGAATTATTCTCCTTTCACTCAGGTTTTTGTCTCCCAGACTCCATACAGGACAATGCTACTATAATGAGCAACATAAGAAAATAAAAATGCCTTTTAAACCAAACCTTCCCGGGATGTAATGCTATCCTTCTTACTCTTACCAGCAGTTCCTATTAAAAGGCCTCCCTTTAATGGAAATGAGAATGTAGCACCTTGAATGATACACACTGTTTCCTCACTGCTGGTTTTATGTTTCCCTCTGACCAGTTACTTCAGTCACTTGTGGGTTTTATTTCTAAAAATCATCTCCACTTTACCCCTGAAGCATTTGATTTGAACAATGTTAATGTGATGTGGTGAGGTGGGAGCAGAGTGGCAAAGGGAAATACTTCACAGACTTCCCATTTTCACATCAACTTAAAAATTAAAATCACTGAAAAATAAACAATCATTTTCTTGTTCATAGCAGGTAACTTCCTGAATACAATCCAGGGAATGTTTCAAAACAGAACAGGATAAAGGCTACCTCTGCATTTTAAGCCTATAGAAATTACTGAAATATCACTCCATTTAGACACAATTAGCCAATGCACTTTTTTTTAAATTATGGAAGTCTAATTAGTAACTGATAACCAAACATTTACACATATACACAAGCACACACATGGATGTATATGAAATTGGACTTTAGTGGGAAAAGGATTTTTTCAGAAGCATGTAAGAACTTCAATAAAAATTGGTCTCAAATGCCTAAATATTTTAAAAAATAAACCAAAGACATTCTACCTTTCAATCTACTAGTTCATAAAGACTTTAACTACAAGTAATTACATAAATATGAATGGCAATCTGCTTTCCAAAGCAAAAACGTGACAAAAATTCATAAAGAGTTCAAATTCAGTATGCTGGTACTCTTTTTCAAAGTCGAAGCAGAATGACTTTTATAATTGGATTATCCCTATCATGGATTGAACCTCACAGCAAAAAAATCACAATAAGAAACAAGGCTGAGTCCCAAATCACTAAGTTCTACAGAAAGTACTTGATGACTCCATCCATGAAAACGGCATTAGAAGAATTTGAAGAGAAACATGGAGGGAGCTGCGAATGTTAATCATATAAAACTGGGGTAAGAAAGACTTTCAGCATTTAAACAATATAGCCAGAAATAAAGTTAGAAAGAAATACTCCCTAAATAGTATTTTCATGTTTAAAGAATAAAAAACATTCTTAGTTGTTTTTTCTAATACTGAAGGCGAGGCTGGCCTTGTCAACAATGGTAACACCACTGTTGCCAGCTCAAGGATTTTTAAAGCTCAAGGCAAGCTGAAATCTATCAAGCACACTCTAAAAATATTTGTACAACAAAAAGCCCAATAAAAACTTATTTGCCTCTAGCAACCACCTGCTCTGCCCATATGCGATCACCAAAAATCTAGTATAAAGCATACCTTCTTCACTAGTCATTATCCACAGATGAAAGCAATCTTTCATTTTTGAAATGCACAGCCAGTATATGGAGAAAGTAAATTACATCAGGTCTCACTCACTAAACTCATGATCCCATCTTCACTTGACACAGTACTGTACCCCTTTGGAGCATATCTTACAAATATTAGTATTATACCAGACATATTTTTATTCTATAAACCGGATGTTCAAAACCCCAAAAACCTAATGTCAGATTCCAGCAGAACAAAATGAAGTAGGTGAAAGCATGGAAGAATCACAAAGAGAAATTTTTCTTTCCTTTCATTATATTACAATCTCAAGGAGAATTTACTTCACAGTGCTGGCTCAAGTACGTCACAATTCCATGAACTGCAAGCTCAGACATGCAAAATACTATTTAATGGGGGGCTTTAAGAGCTGTTCATGGATAATTCAAATTATTTGCATTCAGCAGACATGTAATCCCTTAAACATGTCCTAAATATTTCAATTTTATATTAGCCCACAAAACAAATTACAAAGTTTATTTTCACCAAATTTATTTTCACCAAGTTTCTGCCTATTCATACTAGGCAGTATAACTGATTTTAAGGCTTCTTATGTTCATCTGCTCACCACAGTGGCATACGGTTCATTGAGTATTTCAGGTTTCCCATTATATTAGACAGTTTTTCAAGCATCAACTGCCTGGATGTAATTACAAGACTGTAAAATATGACAGTTGCATTCCATCCTTAAGTGTTTTAAAAAAAAGAAGCAACAAGAGACAAGGCTAAGAGACAGTGCATCTGTGTGACAGAGAGAGGAAGAATGAACAATAGAAGTTAAGAATAGAAGTTCAAGGTTTTGGAATTTGCAGTCAATGAAAAAAGTGTTTTAAGACACTCTGAAGTCTTTGCAGACACTGGTCATTAGAAATGACCAGTTAGGGAAGTTGAGACACACAGAACAAGATTAAATGGAGAAATTCATTGCAATTCTTGAAAATTACAGTTATTGTAAAAGGAGTTTTGCCTCTACCACCAATTCAACAACTGCAAAAATCTGAAATTGGGAAACTTCCAGCCTAGTATTCTGCCTTCAAAACTTACACTTAGCAAAATAGTATGATGTCTGCATTTAACTTCCTGAGGTCAATTATGTACCTAATTACACACCTCACTAAACACCTTTGCCAATAGAAGACTATAAGTCAAAGTAAGTATCTGTGAAGATTTTGTCTTCATCACAAATTGAATTCAAATGTTCATTTGCAGAACAGAACCATGAGCCCAGTCTTATTCATGACTTTTGAAAGCAAGTGTCTCTTTGCACTTCATGTAAAGAACATCAGACCTATATAATGAAATGCATGATGTCAGCCACTGTGTCTGGATGCTGTAAAAGGATGCAAAATATCCTTACACTGTATTTAAATTGACAGGGCTTACTATATTGGGAGTTTTTACTGTCTCAGTGGGAGCCCGGGGATGTTGCTGTCAAACCAAGAAGCAGAGACTGCCCTGTGAAGGGAGCCCTGTCAACTTCTTTCGCATCTTCCACAGTAATTTCTTTTTCATTTTGTTCACACTTGGAGACTCCAAGTACCTAAATCAGTTTCAGATCCACATGTTCAAGTTGTCAGTCACTTGAAACAAATTCCCCCTACCATTCTTTTCCATCAAATCAAAGTGAAGCTAAATAGTAATGGAATCACCTCAGTGCTGTGCTTTCTGGCTAGAGTCAGCATCATCAGACCAAATAATTGTTATTTACTGAAAAGCAAACAAAAGCCTCCTCAATGTCAGTGAAACTACCGAGCAAGCCACTGTACATATATATCATATATATACATTTATACTTGAATAGAGTTCTGCTTATCAAAAGCTTGATCTCATGCAAATCACATTAAGTTGCATTATACAAGAAAAGTAATACATTCAGTACAGCTGACACCAAAATAAATAATGCTGCTTGTGGCATATCTCAACTTTGCAAAATCCACCTGACAGTTTAGTTTGGCTCAAGTAGACTGGGAAAGAAGAGATAACATGGAAATAAAGATTTCTGTGAGGCTGGCATTCAGATACATGTTTTTTACAACCCTTCATTAAGCTGTCTTACCTGAACCCAGCAGAAACTTAAAGTAAAGTAGGATGCCTTCCAGATTCACAAGAATTTAAAAAAAAAAAAAAAATCCGTAAAAATAAAGACTAATCAGATCAGTTCTGTCCTTAGTCTCTCTGAATTTCATGTTATTCATACATCATACAGAATGCTACATGCATTTTCAGTACTTTTCTAGCCTAACAAGTGTTTTGAGATTTTTGAATAAACATACATTTCATAGTCATAGCCATTTGTGGGATCTTTTGTTGCAGGCATTAGAATTCCAGTCCTTATTTACAGACCAAAAAATGAAGGGGTTTATCTCTGAATAATTGTTTCAGGCCTAGATCCATTAAGAAGGACAACTACTATTCTGTGTGAATATCCCTACCATGGGACTCTAATTGTCAGATCTCTAATTTTTGCTACTGCTGTCCTTAGATATTGGCTGTACTTCAGTATAGACATTGAAATTGTGGATACTTTCTCTTGTAAATAAAACACAATCTGACTACTACTCATAAGTGGATTTAGAAATTACACTAACATTCAAATTATTTCCACATAAATAAAATAGGCTTGACAATGTGCTGCTGGTGGGGCTCTGCTTCATTAACATGTAACAAAGAAAATCTGTAAGTTAAATTACTGCTGTCTGTCAGAACAAGAAAAAGCTGAAGTTTGCACCATGGAAAATTTAGCCTCTAAGATCAAGTAAAGAAAAACTGGACTACTCTGCATTATCAGCTGATTTTTATCTTTGTAATGATTTATAGATGAGAAAAATTGAGCTATGGCTAACTGCAATGAATTTAATTCACGTTAGACACTGAAAGCAGTAAAAGTTAAGATCTTCTGGAAAAGTGTCTGACAGGAACAGTACCACTGCATGCTTAAGACTGGTAAAACACGTTTGATGCAGCTGTCTAGCATTATTTACCAAATAACTGGGGGTTTATGTCCTTCATAAGAATAATATCTAATACCATCATTTTCCATTTCTCACCAACTTTTTAAGTTAAAAGAATTAGGTATTCAATTGAGGTTCACTAACTATTATATATATGAAAAATACATATTCCAGGTAACAAAATTTATAGTTAGCAGTCAAGTTTTAAACTCTAGATGAAACTGAGGACATCTCTGCTTAACTTACTTCTAAGAACACAAATTTGTCTGACTGATGTACAGGTGACACTGTAATGTTGCTGTCCCTTGTTGTATTGTGACAAGATAAAAATAACTTAAATTATTGTAATGAATGCCAATGCAAAACATGCCTGGAGGTATTAATTTGGAAATCCCAGAAATCCCCCTTACAGGTAGCTTGTTTATAATTAATTTCTTAAGCAACAGTAGTTCAAAGATTAGACTTCACACAGTCAATACTTGCAGACAGAACTTGCTTATGCACCAAAGTATATTTGCAAGCAAAATTATCTACTTTGCATATACCAAAAAGAGTAGGGTGACACCAGTTTATAGTAGAATAAAAACTTCATTAAACATTTAAAGTACTCGCCATATGATATTCAATAAAAAAAGGTGAAATGTGTTTTCTTCTTATGCAGTCCTTCTGTTCCTCAGTAGATTGATTCCACTTTCAGTGCAAACAAAACATGAAAAAAACAGACAACTCATTTGTGTGTGAATCATTACCCATCAGAACCCAACAAAGAACTGCACAAAAGACACTGTTACAATTCAGTCTTGACTGTAACATTTGCAAAGCAATAAATATATTGATGAAAACAGATGATCAAAATTATGGTAAGTAGATTGTCATTTCAAAAAGCTGCACCTACTATCATGAAAAGGTTTTTAAATGGAGAATAAAAAAAAGAACCTAATGAATTTTAACAATTCTGAAATCTATCTCACACCTAAAATTAAGGCTTTAAGCAAATAATGGAAGTCTTTTAGGAGTGCTTTTCTGATATTTAAATGATACTTTTGAAAGCCTGAACTGAAAGAGAACCATAAAAGCATAAATGTAAAGAATTTTTTGTCGCTGTGGGGTACAGGGCAGCACCCACAGCGATGAGGGTGGAATTCAAGCAGGGGGTAGGGAGCGTACAGGTCAAGAGCTCCTGCCCATGGCAGCAAGCCCACAAGACTCACGACTGCCTTCATGCAGCTCTCCTCTTGGTGTGGCTGGGATTGGTTAACGACCTCTTCTTCTTACTGGCTGGCGACACTTATTAAGGTAGTGCAGGTGACTCATCTCATCTACAAGAGTTTCTTGTTAAGCCACTGCAGGTGATTCCCATTTCATCTTTCCTTGCAGTTTCATCTTCAATCATCCAGTCCAGGGGATGCAATCCCCCACATTTTTTAATTTAATCAAATATTTATTTTATCAAAACCTGTGCAATTCTAAGCTTCTTACATGAAGAGATAATATTTCTAAGCAAATGCAGAAGGACAACAAAAAAGGAACTACCCACATCATATAGGGCCTACACAGTAAAACAAGTAGCAGTATAAAAGTGCTGAAAGGGAAAGCGTGGCCAATTAGCAATCCAAAATTATTTCCTAAGAGTGTATTCTAATAATGCTACAGAAACCTGCCACATTCTTACCTCTTACAGAGATGTTGGGTGATTCTTCTTCTTAGTACTTACAAGTTGCAGTTACAAGTACTTACAAGTCTTAACAGGTGTAGACACTATCACAGAAGTAAATTTAAGAATTTATGCTACACAGTAATTTATGGAAAAAGGTCTTGTTCCCTAAAACACCTTGGAGTGAGAGTCACAAAAAAATCATTTTTACCATATCAATATGGCATTGAAAGCCCACTAGTTCATGATCTGGGTGTCTTCTACACATAGAACTGGAGAACCAAACTCTGCTAAAATTAATGCCTACTGATATGAAATAACCAGCAGAGTATCTGGAAAAGCAGTTTAATACAATGAGATGTAAATGTTCAGGGTTATTGCATTTTAATCACAGGAACTATGATGTACCAAAGGACAGCAAAACATTGTCATATACAGTGCACATATAATTAAGTCATTCCATATCAGTCCACTCTTACAGAGTAAATGCATAATTAAAAGCTGCCCAACTCTATAGAGCCACTTCATAATGATTACTAAGTGGTTTAGTTTTTGTTTTGGAGTTTGTGGGTTTTTTGGTTGGTTGGTTTGTTTTTTTTAATAATACAATGCAAAACTACCTGTAGAAAATACCTGTGTATTGTAGGCAGAAAGATTTGCCCTTTGGAATGTTGAGGAAGCAAGAATTAAGTTTATTATCTGAAGTGTTTACAATTATTTGTAGAGTTCTTAATTGGATTTGCCACTAAAGCACAAATTCCTCCTCTACATTTGAAAGAGAATTTCTTAATTCTTTTAACTTTCAAGGTTTCTTCTTTCTAGAAAACGTTGTATAAAATATTTTGGGTTTGGGGTTTTTGGTGTTTTGGGGGTTTTAGGGGGGTTTTTTGTTTGATGTTGGTTTTATTTTTAGTTATCTTATAGCTACATGCCTACTGGAGAACTGAGTCACAATAATATGCTCAAGAACTACCTCAATAAAAAATAGTCCTGCAGTTTCTCATGGGAGGGCACACACTTGCAAATCTAAACTAAACCACCCAATCCCCCACAGCATTCTTACACTGAAATCCCTAATGAACAACTTTTTGTTTTGAATTTAAAATTACTCTGACTACTTTTCACCATAAAAAAAGATAGCACAATTTTCTGTGCAAAATAAAGTGGTGACAGGGATGCCCTGAGAAATTCCTAGTGTGAAAAACTGTATTCTCTTGCCACCCTTAATGGATATTTAGTATTGCTTTGTGGTCTTACTAGATGCCAGAGGTAGCAACAAATCACTGAAAACCTAAACATTTAGTTGAAGCTACTTGGTACAAGCAAAACTAAAACAGCAAGAAATTTTTTCAGTATAAAATGATAAAATGATTATTTGTGTCCATAGTTAAACTGCAATTTTTTTTTAATAGCTTCTTAGTTAAATTTATGTTAGTATCTTCATTTAGAAGATCCTCTTTTTTCTATTTTTTTTTTTTTTTGGTGAAGAATTTTTCCTTTGAGAAAACTGAAGTAGAAGAAAAATATTTTTTAGGAAAGTAGAATTTTGAATTGAACTTTTAGCTTCAAAACTATTTTAACAGGGAATGAATCACCAGCACCCCCAAAATGGGAGAAAAATATATGCTACAATCACAGCTGTCATCTTCTGAGCCTTATTTGAGCCTGCTAGGTTAATTATTGTTTAGAAGTCAGTCAGTCATGTAAAATTCCAACCCTACTGAAGCATCAAATAAGCAGTGTATATACCACGGAAATAAAATGCCATTTAGAGTGAAACAATAGCACAAAGTGTTAGGAAGTGAGTTAATGCCTTTCAGTCTAGTGGACTGACTTAACTGTTTTACAGGGCATCAATATTTAAGACACTGAGTACAACCTTATGTTATCTTGATTTATTGCGTTGCTGCTTGCAGAGTAGACCTGAATTTAACTATCACATGCCACTGAATCCATGCAAGAAAAATTAAGTGAAAGTGAAAAAGAAAAGATAAATGATGAGCTTTCAGAATTTAAAATAGAAAACTTGTTTGAACTTTATATCCTCCTTGATACTGTAGTCTAGCATATTCTAAGAAATTTAAATTTAGTTTTAATAAAAATTTAGATTAGTAAGAAAAGGATGAAACCAGCATCTAGATCAGATAGAAAGTAACTGGGTATTTTACAGTGCAGATGTTATTGCAATTTGGAAGCAACTTCAAAAGGATATTGTTTTTCACCAGTAAAATTGATTGGCATAGAAGACAGATTTAAGTGAAACTGTATAAAGTGATTCCAGATAGCCTTATCATACAACTAAACATTCCTACAGCTGTGTAGGTTCTCCACCTAACACTTACATGTAAGTAGATGGTCTTGTATTTGATCATTTGTCTGGTATTTTGGACATGCTGATAAAACAGAAAGAATCTACTCTGTCCACTCCTATTACATGATCAGATCAATGCTTTGCCTTGGGCTTTGAGCATGAACAGGCACAAAAAGTGAGTCACACAAAGAGGTGTGGGCTTGGAGAACAGCAGGCTTCCAGCCCACAGTGAGCTCTGCCTCCATCAGATGCATTAGCTTCTTGAAGTTGCAGCACATTTGGTCAGGTTGTCATCACTGAAAAAGCTTTTTTCCATGAACCAAGTCACTAGAGTCAATATTTGGTTATTATTCAGTCCCAAAATAGTACATCCATCTTCTGAAACAAGTGCATAATTAAAAAATTTATTGTTACATCAGCTATATATTCCATACAATTCCCTTGTCAATTGTGGAAGGCATTAAGCCAAATTTTCTCCTGGGCTTCCCCTTCAGCATAATTCACATCAAGTCATGATTCAGACCATCATTTGGCTATTAAAAAACATAAGATACTGAGGGTGTGTGTCTAAACTACAACAGAGAAACAATTTAGCTGCAGAAGGGCCCACTGTTCATTACTTTCTGAACTCCATTTCATCCTTGTACAATGGCTACTGTGAAAGTCACAGCTTCTTTGTTTGCATCTTCAAAAAGGATCTGAGGTTGAGGACAAGACCAGTTCACAAGGCTACACACCATGGCAGATATAGTCGGACTCCAAAAAAGATTCCAGGTGAGAGAACCATGTGCCATTTAGAGTGAAACAATAGCATAATTGTTAGGTAGTGTGTTAATGCCTTTTAGTCTAGTGGACTTACTTCACTGTTTTACAAGGCATCAACATTTAAGACATTGAGTACAATCTTTCTTCTGATGACATGAAGCTTGGTCTTTCACTGTATTACATGGTTGAGGCTTAATACCCACTAGGAATGCTATATTAAACTCTACAAGAATACATTCAACACAACACCTACTGAGGCCTTACTCTGTTTCTATTTTTCTAAGCTACCTCAGAACTCTGGCTTATGTCTCTTTATAAACATAAAAGAATTACTAAACTATAAAAAAAATAGAACCCTTAATGGAGATTGAAATGAACAATAATGAAATAGCATAATGCTTATATCTTTGACAACAGCAGGCTGTAACAATACATTCATTAATTTTCCCTCTTATCACTGATTGCTAGGAGAATCTATTCAACACATTTTTTGTAGTTTTCATATTCCATGTTTGTGTTTCCCACAGCATAAAAGATACTATGTTGAAACTAAAATTGATTTTAGACAATAACAGTTCTGCTATTATTTAATAAAATTGACGTTTGCCTATGCTCCAGGAAAAAGTACACATTAAGAGGAGCTACGAATGTAACACAACTCCTCCTATATAGACTAAAATCTGCCTAACAAGTGAGTAGTTCATATGTTATTTCTTCCAGAGCATGTATTTGCCTCAGGGGTTTCAATAATGGCCATCACCTAATGAGGAAAAAAAATCTAGAAATCACAAGAGAAATCTATCAATCTTCCTTCCTTTACAAGCTAAGCTAAGCTTTCCCTTGCTTCTAAATTTCACACATGTAAAAGTAGAAATGCAGCAAATCATATTCCTTCCTTCCTTCCCCCCCCAGGTATGACAAGCATTCCTACGACATTTGACAGAACTAACATTTATTTATATTGCTTATAAAACTATACATTATTAATCATCTTTTCACAGCCCAAATTCTGTGCCTTACATAAGAATGATACGTAACAGTCTTCCCTAGAGAAGTTTCTGTTCTTGATAAACAAAAAATCCAGGGGAGACTGCAGCATTTTCTAAAGAGAAAATATTACTATCAAATACCTATAAATGTATTCTCACTGTGAGGTACAATTACCAGATTGGGGTGAGTTTATTAACACCAGTAAATTTATCTGAAAATATTCTCTAGGATATCAATTAAATTTATTATCTGAGAAATTATTAGCAATTTTTTGGTATTAATTTCTTGATTGCTGTAATAGCTAATGTAGTAATTTCATGTATCGCATACTAGCACATCAAAAAATGACGAGCTAATATGGTAGCATAGTACAACTGGGTGGGGGAAGAGAAGTAATAAATGTTGCCTAAACTCCATCTTCGATTTTCAAAAAATGAAGACAATAATAGATGTTAAGGATTTCAGTTCTATAGATTGTATTTTCTTAATACCCTCATTCTGAAACAAGAAGATACAATTATTTTTGTCCTTCAGCCACAGAGTATTATGTTAAATTCTCTTGGGAATTAAGGCATCCTTTACACATACATTTCCTAAGATTGGAACCAATAGCTGGCTCTTAACAGTTGCAAATGGAAATACACTCTTCACATTAAGATCACTTTCCACCCTTACCTATACTTTTTGCTGGAAAAGGGTTAAAACACAGCTTCTCTATCTATTTCAACAGCTTTTATGCAAGTCTGGATGTTCTAAATTCAAAAGCATCAGGATAATCCATGCAAGCTTCATCCATTATGCATTCCTGTATAGTGCTCAGTAACTTTTACTTGCAGAAACCGAGTATGGACTGCAGAACTAATCCTGTATAGGATCCAGAGACATCCATCCACAGCGAATGCCTGAAACACTTAGGTAAAACTAATCTAAAATGTTACAATATTTGTGATTCTCAGCTTTAAACACTCTGGAGTCTCATTTGTTATTAAGACTCCTCAACCACGTATTTCTGCTCTCTATAAGCCATTAACCAAAATGCATCAGGTGATTATATAAAAAATACTTGTACTGTGAAGGCATCACTCCTGTCTGAAATGGACCATAGCATTTAATGAAATGTCTTTTATTGTTGCTTTGTGTTTTCATGTGTGTTTGGTTTGGATTTGTTTGGTTTTGTAGCATGGATAGACTATATTAGAGGCATGGTGTTATTATAAACATAAAACTTTTTAAAAAATCTATCATTTTTCTAACACTTTATCACAGTGGTACAGGGTGAGTAAGGTTGGCAAGGTGTCAGTAGTTGGCTAAATTTTTGAATCAACAGGTGTACTCAGTTTTTAGGATTCTTCTACAGTTAAGATTATCATTTTACAATAAGTATTTGAAGCACCTGGAAGGACAGAGGAAAGTGAGCACAGAGCAGAGCTATCTAAGCATGAAAAAACAGAGAGTGATATTTCTGGACTAAATTGCACTCTATTCTTGGATTTATGGCAAAATAATAGTAAAGTGTCTAAGGAGTTTGTCAAGAGAAGAAAAAAATATATATATATTGTTAGGTAAAGGAGGGAGAGAGCACCCAGGGAGTCATCTACAATCCTTCTTTAGATGATTCTGACATATCTTTCTTTCAGCCCTACAACTTTGCTCTGCACCAGAAATTCCACATTAAAGTATCCTACTTACTTTTTATAGCTCGTTACCATAGTATCTAACCACCAGTTATGTGAAATAGCAGGTTCCACAAGGTAAGAAAATGCTGTAAAACAAGTTTCAGAAGGGGGAAGACACACAGAGCAGTGGCACGTCTCATCTAAGGTCTCTTAAAAAGCCCACGGGAAGTGACAAAAAATAAAGGTCTCACAAACCCTAAACCATTTTATGAAGTGTTGGATCATCTCCCCATCTGAAAAGGAAAGGGAATATCTGTGAACAAACATTAAAGATACCAACGGCTTTGACTCAATCTTTTTCTTAGTGTTGTTCCTTCAATTAAAATAAAATTGGTATCTGAAGGTATCAGTGTGAGAAAAAATAATCATTAAAAGGAGAAACTGTATTTCTTACTGAAGAACCCAACTAATGCCCAATAACAAGGGCAAGTTGAACCGTTTGAGACATATAATGCACTGTCAATACCAGTCACTAATATTCCAGTTTGAAAGAAGCATCTTCTTGATAACAATTGTTTTTAATTTTTTTAAGAGCCTTGGGATTTATATGGATGGCTGAAGTAGAACAATTTCAATTTAACAGGGAAGATCTGTATGCAGAGACCTGCTGAGGAGGAATTTTAGGCCAGCTTTCCTCTTGTACAGGCAATCAAAGATGCCATCAGTCAAGAAAATTGCAAAAGTCTCTCTTCTTTTCTAAATTTATGCAAAGTTTGATCGCAGACTAAACAGCAAAATATCCATAGCATTTCTTCCTTAACAAAATCCACCTATTCTCGAAAAGGCTGAATGCCAGCCATTTCATAGGTGTGTATGGAAGCAATTAATTGGAAAAAAAAAAATCTATCCAAAGCCCCACGCTAACAATACATTTGTTCAGTATTTCACCAAAAATAAAATAAATGCTACTTAGCAGATCTCCCTGGAGCAAGAATGCAGCTTGGGTAAGAAAGGGAAGATTTCTGTCTTGCTGTTTAAAAACAGAGGAAGAGTGAGTAGAGGAAACATCCCCTATCAGCACAGATATGTTTCAATTGGTTTGAGAAAAATGTCAGGAAGGACTGTATTTATTTTCTGTCTGTACTTGCTGCAAGATCCTCTTAACTTCCATTTCTCTTCTTTTATACTTTTCAGCTGACTGTCTTGTCTGGCACCAGTCTCAGGTGGGGCTCTTGAGCTGCAACATAGCTATTTAAATGTGCCAATGATTTGTCTTCAAAAATACATATTTATCACCAAATGAACCAACACATTGAATCAATACACTATGACCAGCAACACAAACTACAAGGTCTCTCTCTATGTAATACATGGCAGCATTCATTTATTGACATGCACTGATTATAATTACTTTATTTATATTTTTCCTACATAAAAGATCCCCCAAAACTTAAAAAGTCTACTCATATGAATGAAACTTTGAGATGCTGATCTGGACCTCTTCTGATTAGTGAAAGGGAATCAAAAAAGCTGCAGAAGTAGATGCTGGAGCAACACAACATAAACTGATTGCTCTTGTCAACAGGCAGATGTTGTCATTGGAGTAAACTGCTATGTCCTGTCAGCTTGATTTGGTGTGAGAAGTAAACTGAAATAAATACAGAAATTACCAAACGATCCACAATTAAAGATAGTAAAGGAAGGATCCTGTGGCAGGAAGAGGAATAAAAAGACTAGTGAGACTTGAATAAAAACTATTTGGGTTTGGATATAGAAGACCCAATGTCAGCAGCTCTGCTAGAAGTATCTGAACAACCAGAACTGGTCTTGGCTCTCAGCTGGTATTTTTAAAGCACTTCCCTAAGGAGAAAAATATTATCATCATCATATCTCTGACCCTCCTGAATTCCTACAATAGAGAACAGATAGATATAAAATTAATCAAAATTACAAAGTAAGATGAGAAAGCTGATGATGCATCCAGAAAGTGCTATGGCAAACCTTAAGAATTTAGCAAGCCAATAATGCATTAATCTGTGTCAAACATGTATCTTCTGTTTTTAAGAGTTCATTTGGCTGCAAACGTTTCTCATCCCTAATCCAAACACTGCAATTATAATATCAACACTGCTTTAATAAAATGATCTGTGATGGCGATGCTTATTAACCTGAACACAACAACACATTGGTGCAGGATTTACTGCGCCAATGCTCATCCTCTCTGCTATCAGTTTCTGCTCCTCTCAATGGAAATTAAGTTGGCAAAGGCAGATTTCAAAACACAGTGCAACAGAATTTGGAATATCACTGTGGGAGTAGTTTAAAGGATAAATTTGTGCAAGGCATGGACATCATACCGGGCAGGATCCCCCAAGACGGCTTGAATACATTGCATTGAACACCTATTCTGTGCAGCTCATTTAACTATCATGTCAATTACTAAGGACTGGGAGACCCTATTTTGGAGCACTGCTTATAAAATTAAATATAAATAAGTGTAGAATAGAATACAATAAAATACAATGTAACCGGTATTAATGAGAGAGAGAGAGATATATATAAATATGTTCAAATTAATTTAACTTAATCACTAATTCCAGAGACATAGCAGATGGGAGGACATCTTAATTCTTTTCTTCAACCACCAGCTATGACCGTTATTTGACAATTAGAAGCAAAGGTGGAAAAGTCTGTTTCACAGCTGCAAGACACCTAAGGACTCAGCAGGGTTAAGTAGACATTACACAAGGAAAACTCAGTATTTGCTTCTGGACAACTCAAGACCTCTTCTGGTGTTCTGAAAAGGATTTATTTTTAATGGCATTTTAAAGTTGCAATAAAATACTAGCTTTGCAAAAAGACCAGAGTACTTATTGTTAGGTCACGAAATAATTTGCAGATTCAACTCCTGATCATGCCGCTAACTCCTAACATGACTGTGGTAATTTTAGGCTGACACCTAGGAAAATTTTCCACATATTGAGTAGAAAGTGGTAGAAAGTAAATAAATTACCATTGGATGTAAAGCAGAAAGTAACAGTAAATTCTAAATAATCCCATTAGTCTGATAACTAACCCTCTTTCCAGCTTCTTCCTTCTAGCAGACACTAACTGGTGCTTATGCTTGGCTGTTGCTGACCTGGGCTGTGTTCTTGCCATGGCTAAGTACTACATTACAAGTGGAAAAGGAACGCTCTTTGCACATCAACATTTGTGATATTCAAATCAAATAGACACCAGCATTTAACTTTATAATTATTTTAGGATGAAGAAATATCAACTATTTTTGGTTTTGACAATATTTTTTCCTGGGAAACATGGCCCATTTTTCCCCCCCTTAAACCTGAAAGATTTTTCCTCAAACTGAACATAGTTCAAATCACTGGAAATCTTTAGTTCTTTGATCTGTTTTCCTCTTCTAGAAGACATTTCAGATTTTAAATGTCAAATGATGAACGTACTGATAGGTCATCTAGATGGATTTGTTGACTTCCACAAGATTTCTCCAGTTTTTGCACCATGTTGTATCATGAATTGCAGTAATATAAAAATACAGGATAAAGTTAAAAGTGATACAACAGGACTTCTGAGATCCCCTGCAAAAATGGAACTGAACTTGTCAAAAAATGTCAGTTATAACCAATGCTGCTTCTTCTATGAAAGTAACATCTTTCAGAGAACAGTAACTCTACCTTTCATCTATCACGTCTAGAAAAGGTCAGATTTATTCTACAATATATATTAAGTGTAGAATTACAGATTGAAAAGCAGAGGAAAAATTGAAGCTGAAGGCCTAAGTTATGTATGTAATGGTACAAGTGATGTAACCTCCCTTGCTAATTAGTCTGTCATTCTAAATCTCTGTCCATGACAGGTACTGCTTCTGAAGTGATTTTCCTCCTCTTCATGAGAATATTTGAGGATTTTACCCTTTTTTTAATTGCTCTTTGCCTTAACTTCTGAGATCAACCCTGGCTCTTCCCTTTACATTTCCACATGCTCATCCACATTAGAGGTCACTAATGCTTTCCATCTCTCAAAAGGATAAACCACCACATACATCCACTTAAGAATCAGCAGTGTCCAGTCAGGCTACTCAAGAACTGCAACAAGAGTTCAGATACACTAAAACTAAAAAGGGAATAAGAAGAACATCCATGCTTTTATTCTAATACATTAAAAGATATTATTTCTTAAAAATAGTAATTCTGTGTTTCATTATGTTGAACGTATGAAGCTGTGTCTAGTTTTTGGCCACTTGAGGGGAAAAAAAATAAATAAATTATTTCAAGGGTTTTAAGAGCTAAGAGCCAAGCTAATTAATTCTCAATAGGACTTCTTTACAGTTTGTAAATGAAAATCTATTCACTATCTTTTCAGTGACAAAGGTTCTTGATACATAAATTAAACTCTCAATCCAACCTCAGCTCCATCACCTCATACTCTCACCTCTCCTCAAACTTGAAGAGTCATTCATTTGGAAATTCTATTAGTTCTCTATGAATAGAAGAATGACCTTCTATTGAAAATTATTGTCTTCCTACACAGTAAAATTTGTTGTTCGCTCAAACTTACAATAGAGAATTGCCACAGTTAACTCTTTGCTGACACTTTAATCATTATTAAACTATAATAACTTCACATCTGCTTTAAAATGCACACACTCTGCTGTGTCAGTTTAACTAGCAGGTAAAACTAGAGATATATTAAACAAAGGACGATGCTATTAATCAAATTAGTTTAGTGGGCAGTTTCATATCTCCCTCATTATTTCATGTCTGACAACATCAAGGTCTTCAGGAAAAATTCTGAAAACAACAGAGGAATATCTAACCTTTTCAAGTATTTCTTTTTTTAGCTCAGGCAGATGGCAGGTGTTTTCTATGGTTGTTTTTCATTTCCACATGCTTTACATTACTGCTACATTGGGGTTGGGGTGTAGGTGACATAACCAGAACTATTCATAACATACTGAGCACACACCATTAGTATGTACAGTATACAGACTGGCACAGTTTAGCTAAACATTTTTTAAGGCGTCTTGATGGAATTGCTCTATTTTAAATTTGGTACACGCCTTCCATACTGAAATCAGTGCAGAAAAGGTTACATTATTTGAAACAGGTTCATTCACTCTGTGAGCTCTAATCTTATCTTAGAGATAAGAGTTCAGAACCCAGCCCAGTTTCTGAGAACTTTCACACAAAAAAGACTTCTTATCAAGGGTGGTTCTACATGTTATGCATTGCTATTGATTTTACTTTTTTGACATTTTTGTATGCTTCATAAGGTTATTATCTAAAACTTCCTACTCTTGTTAACAAGGTTATTGCCCTGATTGACTCTAATACAACATCAAGGGTAAGGAAACACTGCCCTGCAGCTAGGTAATATTTCATTACCATTACCATGTTATGTAATACTGAGACACTTGTTAGTATGCAGCTTAACAAACATATTTGGCTTACCTTGCACTCCACTGGAACTCCAGTCTTGTTTTGAATTAATGTTGAAGATAGAAGTGGAAGATTGCATATCTGAGGAAGCCTGCTTCACTATCACAGAGGTTTTGGTAAGTCTTGTCTTACCAGCATTTTTAATGCTGTACAGCATAGTCCCAAAGCATTAGCTCTTAACAAGATTTTTCAGCAATTAAAATTTTCTTCCCCTGCTTAAGATCTTCAGAAAGAATATTAAGCATTGTTTACCTTCCCCAAGTTAACCACTACATCTGATGATTTGCACATATATTACCAGTGTGTCAAGAGTGGAACACTCCTCTCTTAGAAGTAATACAGCCTTAATAGGGAGTTAAATACATATACCCTGAGGGTGGGACCAATGAGGCATTGAAAGGCCCTTAACATTTCAGTCTGTTTTCATTAATTAAATAATAATGTAGGATAGATAAAAATTATTTACAGTCCCTTCATCAATAGCATGCAGTTACACAGTATCTGCAGGTATTTTCAAGTTTAGAGGTTTACTATGTTCTGGCAACATGCACTTGCAGCCCAGAGGGCCAACCATATGCTGGGCTACATCCAGAGAAGCATGACCAGCAGGACAAGGGAAGTGATTCTCCCCCTCAATTCTGATCTCATGAGACCCTACCTGGAGTAGCACACCCAGCACTGGTGCCTCCAGAATAAAAGGGACATTGAATTGCTGGAGCAGTATTTTCTATCTGAATTCAAGCCACAATCTCTATGTTCAGTGTGCCACATATATTGAACTTTTCTATCTTTCATGGATCTTTTAAATTTTATTATTTCAGTCACATTCTAATATTGATGCAACTGGAACTCCACTGAAATCAGTTAAATTCAGATTTATAGTGCCACAAAATGCAAGGAAGCACAGATCCTCAGCTCTCTAAATGATCATGAAATCAAAAATATCCACCTTAATACACAGTAAACACATTCCACACGATATAGATGGGTGTACAGCAAATGCTGAGATTTGAGTGCCTCTATTTAGAACAGAACAGAATAGAACAGAACAGACCAGGTTGGAAGAGACCTTTGAGATCATCGTGTCCAACCTATCATCCGGCACTATTTGTTCTATAACGATGTGGTACTATTTACCTGAAAACCAGAAGATTCTTTAATAACCCATTCCATTTATGTCATGAAGGACTGATGTGAATTTTAGCTACAATAACTGGAAACTCAAATTATCACATCAGAACAGCCCTTTCTGTATCTCTCTTAACCAGTTTACGTGTTACCTTGGAACACCAAGCAACCATCTTCCCACTACTGAAAGATTTTGTTCCGTATCACAACCCAAGAGAAATTATGGGAACGAGAGCAGTTACAGCAGACTAACAGCAACATATACAGGTACACAGGGACAGATTTCTCATATGGGGACTAATGCAGCATTAGCTTTTTCATTAGCCACAGATTTCTGTTCCTACATCATACCACCCACAGATGGGTACTGCAAGGTGCTGCAGCTTCCCCATGGAACTCTAAAGCACTGTGATTTAGCGACTTGCCAAAACTGTTCAAATGCTGTTTCATTACATGAAAATACCAACTTCCATAATGTTATTTCTAGAAAACCTTGTTTCACAGGAACTTAAAGGGGGATTTCCAAATCAAATACAGACCAATATATTCCAGATATGCTGAATTTATAGTATAAAGTAGCTCAATTTCACTGGCTTTCAGCAGCACTGAACACAGGAAAACACTAAGATTTTTCTTGTTTCTGGAAAGATTGAGAGTTATTTAATACTGTTTTCCCTGGGGGCGATAAGCAAACAAGCATCAAGAGAATGAACAAATAGAAGTAACACAACAATCACATACTATCACAGAAAGATAATGAGGCATCCACATACACTCCCTGATAGTTACGAAGAGAGACTTCCCATAATTAAATTAAACTAAATGTCAAGTAAGTTAAATCAACATCAATTCCTTAGATGCAAGGAATATACGTAATTAAGATTTATTTCTGTTTTTGTATCATTCATAATGTTTTGGGGAAAGAGGTGAGTATGGTATATAAACAAGATATAAACAAAACTAATTAGACTACAGTCAAAACAAATTTAATAGGATTTATGTATAGATCCCAGTACAAGTTATAATGCCAGCTGTACTTCTCCTTGCATCTTTCTTTTCTCTCACAAGGGTGACAAAGCATAGCAATATTTCCTTGTAACCTTTCTTCATAAAAACTGGATATAAATAGGATTGTCATTGCATAGCAAAATGCCTTGACCCTTTTCCTCTTTATTTTGTTAAATAAACTGAGCTAAATTATAGCTTAGATGGAGTACAACTGCATCATTCCAACTTGATAAATGCCACATAACATGAACGTAATGTATTGAAGACTAATGAGGCTTATTACCAGGTACATCACAGTCTGAAGTCTGTCCTCTTTATAACATCACATCTTACATTCTGCTTGGAGTGAAATTAGAGAGGTGCTGTTCCTTCTGATTTAGAAGGAAAAAAATCTAAAGTAATTTGCATCATTTTGACAAGCCAAGATTCTTCTGAATATTTAGACATGTTCAGACATGACTACAAAGCAAGGTGCAAATGGGTTTTGCCATGACTCTATTTTCAAGACACATCATCTTTAAAGATTTCAGACATATTTTTAGACACATGATCACAATAATAAAAACTTTTTGGTTGAATTTATTTAAGAGGGAATGGAAAATGTCCAGTTCACATATGCAGTGAGCTTTGAAGTAAAACGGACTTTCAGACATTAAATATACTCTTTTTATTCCTATCCAAGTAAGTTCTAGTTGCCAAGGAAGAGACTATGATGAAACACTCACTTCCACCTACAGCAGTGGATAACCTTCTATACATGAGTCCATAATTTACTTAGCTAAATGTTTCTTAGCACATGTTGCACTATTCAACCATGAGGAAGCCATACTGTTCTAGAAACAACATTATAGCAACTTTCCCCTCTAAACATTTTACACTCCAGATAAGCAACAAAACAAAGCTGAAGGTGGCAGTCAGCACTAAAGCCAGAACTAAGGCCAAGGAAGATCTGTCATTGGTGCTGCGTAACACATTAGCAACACTCAGTCCCAATTTGCCGACTTAAGCCAGAGATACATTCTTTACATACATAATATAATGTATACATACAGACACAGATATTCTTCTGTTTTATACATAAACACATAAATATACACACACACATACATATTCCTTTAGTGATCCACTAACACATTTTGATGTCATTTCCTACTCGAGAATTTCAGTACCTATTCCTGCATGTTAAAAATTACCTCTGTTTTGATAATCAAAACAATCAAGCCCAATTTAGTTTCACCAAAGCAAGCAGCAAGATCCTGATGAATTCAGCATAATGGGAAAATCTTCTGCCAACTCAAAAACATAATGAATTTTTAACGCTAATTACAAACTGAAACACAATGTGTCAGTATAAGCTTTTAAATTTAAGACTCTTAATAAGAGCTTACCTCAAATTCTACCTTCCTCCTCTAAAATTAAGATTAATTAAGCAAATAGGCTGAAAATATTTACAAACTTGTAGAGCTTGGGGGAAAAAAATAAAAGGTAGAATAAAGGAGCTGGAACTCATATGATCCTCCAGCTGTTCACAAACTGGAAATAAATAAGCTGTAATATTTAAATTAGTTCCACTGAGGATGTGAAATCAGACTGGACAGGAAATAAAGCAGTGTATTCTAGAGATTGCACAGGATTCTCTAAATTAGTCCAAATGGCAAGAAACAGGTGTGTGGTTTAGGTGCTTCCACTATCACTTACATGTAGTCCAAAAAAAATCGTCATGGGATCAGAATAGAGACCACATTTTATTTAACTCTTTTCAGTGAGAAGCATCATCCCCCTTTTCCTTACCTCCAAGAAGTGGATTTGATAAAAAAGCAATAGGGGCCAAATGTGACAACTTTTATTGTGCAACTGACTGTGATCCTCACAAAATAATCTCAGGATCACTGCAGTTCAGTGATGTGAGTGATGGCTGTCAGCAAAGCACAATGAAAGGGCACATGAAGAAGTCCAGAGAAATAAGCTTAGGCTTTTCCTGCTATGAGCATTATTGTTTCATCTATTAAGCCATCAAGTTTTGCCATTCTAGCATGTCCAAACAACCACCTCTCCTCATTGTGTCTTCCCATGTACATATTCACCTAAGACAAGAACAGTATTTCCAATGTTTGAAAATACTCTAACTTCGTCAAGCCTCATTGTTCAGTCTTGAAGTTTTAAATTTATTCAGCTTCACAGCTAGAACTTTCCAGTGCATTTCAATCCAGAGTTTTCTCTATGCAATTAAAAAACAAAACAAAAATAGGGGAGAAACCATATAAAAATGGTATTACACAGATTAAAGAGATATTTTGGTGTTGTACACCAAAAAAGGTAAAATAGAATAATATGGGGACTCACCCCACAGTAAAAAAATCCTATAAAAACTATGAATGGATAGAAACAAAAGAATAAATGAGCAAAGTAAATGAGGTGTTGAAAAAATAGAAAAGTATGACCAGATAAAAACTGTCATTAGATATTTGATGGGAAATTAGATTAGTAGAGAGCCGATAGCTGTGCTAATGTAAGGCAGTAGGACCTGATGCCTCAGGAACTCATTTTGAGCACAAATCTGTGATACTTAATGCAGTGCAGTACTTCTAAAAGCAAAAATAGCAGAAATTTGTTAAAGACTTTAACATAACTCTCTGCATACAATGAAATATTTCAACATGTGGTTACAGAGATAAGCAAATAGTACTGTCATAACACCAGCTACCATCATTAATTTCCTTAACGCATTGGACTTACAATAGTTAAGTTCTGGTCATCTGAACAGACTACCAACTAAATCAAATATTGAGAGAAAACCCCAAGGACATCAGAAATTATTAAATATCTAGGCTTAATTATAAAAATAATTTCAACTTTTCCAAGTCCTGGTGATCAAAATTAATTCTTTACAATTGAAAATAATAGAAGTCAAATAAAATGAAACTTAGTGTAGGCAGACAGGCTTTTTTTAATTAGAGGTTGTCGTAAATATACTACTAATATACGGTGTTCAGGCGCTGCCTGGGGCCAGATGTCCACCAAAGCTGCTCAATCACTCCCCTTCTTTGATGGACAGGGGAGAGGGAAAATTTAACAAGAATCCTGGAGTCAAGATAGAAGAAATTTAGTAAGACACAAAGCCAAAGCAAAGGTCATGCAAGGAAGCAAATGAAGGTGCTATTCTCTACTTCCCATCACCAGGTGATGTTCAGAGGCTCCCCAGGAAACATGCGAGTAGCAGTTGCTCTGGAGAATAGATGCCATCAATGAATGTCCCCCACACTTCCTTCTTTCACTTAGCTTACATATCCGAGCCGATATCATATGACATGGAATATTCTTTTGGTCAGTTTGGATCAGCTGGCCCAGCTGTATCTTCTGCCAAGATCTTGCAACCCCTGAGTGTACTCCTGGGGAGGAGGGGCATGTTGGAAAAGTAGAGTCTTGGTGCTTGGCTCAGCAGTCACCAAAACAGTGGTGTGCTATCAACACCCAGCTACAGCACTCTTGGTGCACCACAGCACTGGAAAAATACTCTGGGGAGAATTAACTTCAGCTCAGCAAAACCTTATTAAAGACTACATGACATTTAGTATTTACATGTAAATTACAAGTTTGAAATATACTTCATTCTTATTTTTAGTCATTTGGTAGGGAGTTTTTTTGACACTAATATACCAGAATACATTAGACATGTTTATTCAGTTTCTGAGTACTAACCACTTTGCCTCACCACTTTATGCCGAAAGCCACCTGGAAGCACATCTGATAGTCACTGCTTCAAAAGAAGGCACTGATATTCAAAGAACTCCTCGACCTACCTCGTCCCTGCAAAACCAGCAGATTCCTCCTGTTTTGTCAGTGTTTTAAACTAAGCACACTGGTTATCCTTTAAAGATACCACCAGACTGCTGAAAAACTAAGTGGCAAGTTGCTAAGATTTTTCAAGTTTTGTTACTTATTTGGAATAGACATCTCATCAAAGATTTCTGCAAACTCCACAAATCATTATCCTGCCACACAGAATGCTAACAGGACTACTGTTCAACAGTAAAACCAGGGAAAACAAAAAAACAAACCACACATAAATCTAGTGTTTTCTAACATTTACTTACATTATAGCTGTTTGCATCCTTAATTTGTCTTTTTGCACTTATGCATTAAAATATACCGCTAGATTGCAAAAATCATGTATTACCTTTTCCAAATTCTCTCTGAGTTCAGGAAATGAATTTTATGCTGCTACTGCACCAAGACTATGTAATAAAAGCCATTCTAAAGATTGCATTCATGCTTCACCTGTTATTACAACTTAATTTAAAGTTGAGTAGTGAGCAGAGCAGACATTCTGCTCAGGAAAAACTTCAAACTGTCAGTGCAACTTTCCTAACAAAACATGGGTTCAGAAGTTGCAACAATCTTAAGACTTTTAGATTATTTTTGCACACAGCTCCATACCACTGTTAAACATGATAAAAGAAATGTAAAGATTAAAATATATAAAAACCCTTCATCTGCTTAGTAACAATACATACATTTCTTAGCCAGCAGAAAAAAATTCAGTGTGAGGAGTGTCCATCCTTATGGCTGCAGCTTAATAAATTATAGAATCATCTCCCTAACGAAGTGTAGATGTTTCATCAGCTGGACTAGACAAGCCAGTGTGAACTAGTATAGGGCATATAGACAGGTACGACAGCAGAGAGTGACTCTATTATTACTATCTGTGTGTCTGTATCAAGGAGACAGATGAATTAGTTAAGAGCTCTAAACAATCTCAGTCCTATGGGGACTTTTTGTGTTTTGTTTTATATGGGGTACTATTATAACTGCATCCAATACCAAATCTAGTTCAATCTGTATATCATTCCAACATAGGATACCAAAGGCAAAAAATACATGGAAAATGCCCTTTTTTCTGATGAGAAAAGTCACTTAACAGTTCTTCAACTTAAATTTTCAAACACAAAGGAAAAAAAAAATTAAATCTCCTGCAATAAATGCCAAAAAAACCCAGAAATCTGAAGAAGGTCAAAACCACATTAAATGACAAGTGAAGAATTATACATGTGGGTTGGTTGTCTGGGTTGGTTTTGGTTGGTTCAGTTTTGTTTTTATTTGGGGGGTTGGGGGTGGTGTTTGCAGTTGCTTTTTCATTTGTTTTTATTTGGGTTATTTGTCCTTTTTTTGCAAATTTTTTGATGAAATTTGTATGGCTCAAAACCTTAAGAAGTCAGAACAGGAATATTACTTTTTCACACACGCACACAAAAAGTAGCCACACCTACAGTTATGCAATAATATCACTCTTCTGTTCCAAACAAAGGTGAAACAAGGTTCTTGATAGCATCTGACAGAAGTGGCCAGGCATGCTATTTAGAATAGAATAGAACAGACCAGACCGGGTTGGAAGAAACCTTCAAGATCATCACGTCCAACCCATCAACCAATCCAACCCACCTAAACAACTAACCCATGGCACCAAGCACCCCATCAAATCTCCCCCTAAAAACCACCAATGAGGGCGACTCCACCACCTCCCCAGGCAGCCCATTCCAATGGGCAATCACTCTCTCTGTATAGTTCTTCCTCACATCCAACCTAAACCTCCCCTGGCACAGTCTGAGACTGTGTCCTCTTGTTCTGGTACTGGCTGCCTGGGAGAAGAGACCAACCTCTGCCTGTCTACAACCTCCCTTCAGGTAGTTGTAGAGAGTAATAAGGTCACCCCTGAGTCTCCTCTTCTCCAGGCTAAGCAACCCCAGCTCCCTCAGCCTCTCCTCATAGGGCTTGTGTTCCAAACCCCTCACCAACTTCGTTGCCCTTCTCTGGACTCGTTCCAGCAGGTCAACATCCTTCCTAAACGGAGGGGCCCAGAACTGGACACAGTACTCGAGGTGCAGCCTAACCAGTGCAGTGTACAGGGGCAGAATGACCTCCCTGCTCCTGCTGGCCACACTGTTCTTGATGCAGACCAGGATGCCATTGGCCCTCCTGGCTGCCTCGGCACACTGCAGGCTCATGTTCAGCCTACCATCAACCAGCACCCCCAGGTCCCTCTCTACCTGGATGCTTTCCAGCCACTCTGACCCCAGCCTGTAGCTCTGCATGGGGTTGCTGTGGCCAATGTGCAGAACCCGGCACTTGGATGTATTCAATCTCATGCCGTTGGACTCTGCTCATCTGTCCAGCCTGTCAAGGTCCCTCTGCAGAGCCTCTCTACCCTCCAGAGGTACAGTAGATGGAACAGTATTTGAAGGTAGGTTACCACTTCTAAAAAGGCTAGGAAAAACCCCTTTATGATAATGTGCCTGGGCTATGGATCCTGAAATCACTTCCCTCATCCAAGTCAGCTTCATGTCACACCAATCATCAATTAGCCACCTGAGATACAAATTGAGACAATACTAATTACTCTCAACTTACCATGATGCCAAGCAAAGCCAGAAAGCGTGTATAAAAGATTTTATTTTTCAGTGCTAGGTTTCCTTCAAACTGAAAGAAACTCCCCTTTCCTTAGTGCTACAAGAGAAATCACAAGAATTTGATAGTTCTTTCAACCAGCGCAACTTGGCTAAGTAGTTTTACCAGCTGACTTTAACTGATAGTAGGGGCTAAATGACTAACAGCAGTCACAAGCTTCTGCTGTATGTCATAAAAGCAAGGCAATTTAACTTTCTTTAATGATCAGGCAGAGTATTGAATTAATATTCCCTTCTGAATTTTAATATTGACTTCCTGGGTTCAAGTCTTCTATCCTCTTTCCAACTTAATTGAACTGGAAGCCCTCTAGGAAAGCATCTGATCATGTGCTTGTGTCTTTGAAGTGCTTAGCAAAGCACAGCTCTGACTTATGAGACAACATGAAAATCTTACAGTATTTTTATACATTTGTTTCTTAAACCTAGTTGTGGTGGGTTTAGGCTATATGCCTTTAAAATTCAGTTACAGACTTTGAGCAGAAAAGTAGAAAAATATAATTTTGGGGTGTAAAAAGGAAAACAAAACTTTATTCTAAACAAATTCATTGGATAAATATCTAGAATAAGACAGGCTGTACCATAACAATTCTTTCTCTTCTCTTCTGATCTCAGCTGGGTTGCTTCGCTCAGGAGAGATAACGTGCCTTGTCTGGCCTTGGCTAAGTCTAACCCACTGCTTTTTTTTCCTCCTCTCCTTTGTCTCTCTTGGAATGGGGGGGGAAGGGGGTAGGGGCAGGGGGCAGTGGAATGGCAGTGTTGTTTTCTAATTGTAAATATCTGTATAATATTGTAAATACTGTATATTTTGTACATATTCATTGCATTCCGTTGTAGAGTGTAGATTTTGCTTGTAAATACAACTTCATTTGCTTCTGAGTTGGTCTGGCAAAGTTAATGCTGAGGGGAAACTTCAACCCACCACACTACTCAAGGCTTCTTTTACTGCTCTTTTTTTGTCCACAGGGCATTAATAAAACACAAACTTAAAATCTGTTGTATTAGAAGCACAACTCAGTTCACCATTTGTTAAGACTGAAGTGACAAATGAGCAGCTCTACAGCGAATTAATACATAGAAAAACACACATAGAATCATAGAATGGTCCAGGCCAGAAGGGACCTCTTAAGGTCATCTAGTCCGACCTCCCCACAGTCATCAGGGACATCCCCAACTAGACCAGGCTGCCCAGGGCCTCGTCAAGCCTCACCTTGAATATCTTGATGGAAGGGGCCTCAACCAGCTCCCTAGGCAAGCAGTTCCAGTGTTCCACCACCCTCACAGTGAAGCACTTCTTCGTGATATCCAATCTACATCTGCTCTTCTCTAGTTTGAAGCCATTGCCTCTCATCCTACAAGCTCCTGTAAACAGTTTCTCCCCATCCTTCCTCTAGGCTCCCTTCAGGTACTGGAAGGCTGCTATCAGGTCTTCACAGAGCCTCCTCTTTTCCAAGCTTAACAATCCCAGCTCCCTCAGCTTGTCCTCGTAGCAGAGGTGCTCCAACCCCCTGGCCATTTTTGTAGCCCTCCTCTGGACCCTCTCCATCAGGTCCATGTCCTTCCTATATTGAGGGCTCCAGACCTGCACATGAAGCCTTTATATTCTGAGCACACATGAAAAGATATGTGGAAGAAGTGATTTTCTTGAGCACTTCAGTCTTCGCCTCTTTCAAATTAAAGTCTAACTTGAGTATTTATGTTAAAACTGAAGAATGCAAAAACTTTATCATTTGCTCAATGTTAACATCCAGAAGTTATGTAATGAAACATTCTTACCATAATGAAGGCGTCTTGCATTAGCAATTCTCACTGGTAAAAACATTTGTACTAGGCAACAGGTTTTGCCATTAGAAATAGACTTGCCTGGTAAGACAACATAAGTTGTCGAAGTAACGGCACCTGCAGTAGGACATCTGTAAGCACAGATATTTTAGCCATCCGATTCGTGACTGCTGCACTGGGGATGGGGCAGGAAATTAATACAAGTCATTGATTCCAAAGTCATACCTCAGTGGTCTGTGGTCATCATCCAAATGAACAACACACAGTGAATTACTGCCTTCCATGAATGGCAGCACAGTCACACAAAATGCAGCTTTGAAAAGTCAAATGTTGCTGCCTCCTTCTGGAAACAATTTTCCAGGTTGTCTCTTACATACACACAACCCAGATGAAGTACTGTTACATACCTGTCAGAGTGTTAAGTTATGCCACTTCTCTTCTGTGGCATTTCACTTCAGTGAAAATTAAATTTCCAATCACGGTTAAGTGAAACTATTATGTTGTCAAGACATTTCATAATATTAGCAGTGGATTGATAGTCTTTTCATTTTACTATTTCAAAATACTTCTCTAAAGAAAAGTTTTGCAATTTACTATGTCAATTAATACATTACCAGATTTGATTGATTTTAAAAGAAAATGCTGGCACTAATATAATGCTTTCCTTATAAAATGTATTACCTCTTCCAGAAGACTGGTTTAACCCGGAATAAACCTGGTCAAATACGGGAGACTCTAGCACAGTAGGACAAGAAACAAAACATCATCTTCATTTTCCTTTTCAAACTGACATTAATAAAGCTGAAATATGCCTCCCACACAAGAAAATCTTTTCATTTCTGAAGTTTCTACTCCGTGAAATACTATGAGACTTCATTGCTGCAATAGTCACATAAAAAACACTGGTTTGTATAACTACAAAAAGAAAACACATTGAGGAAAGGAAAAACCCCACCATTATGCTCTCTCCAAGTTGCTTTATTACACTTTATTACTGAAATCTCTACATGATTGTGTTAAAAAGTTTTCCGGAACAAAACTTGTCTGTGGACCAAGAGATAATACCTGATGCAGTAGCAGGAAAGCAGGCAGTATTTCACATCAAAAAATTCTTATAGAACACTGGATCTGTCAACAGATCCATTGTGTGTCTGTGACTTAAATGCCAAGACTAAAATTAACTTTATTTATTGACTAATTTATCCATGACAGTTTAAGGGTAATCTGTGTGGCAACAAAGAGAAATATCCTTACTGTCCTATGTCAAGTGCTATAGGACACTCAACAAAAAGATTGTATGCAAGATGGAAATCACCACAGCCATTCCAAAAGCACTTCCTTCCCGTGATTTCATGTCAATGCTTTCAACAGTTTTAAATGAGAAGCAATACCCTGCTTTCAACTCATTCAGAAACAGAGAAATGGAATTATTTCAAAATTCAATTATTTACTGCCAAGTTTTCTAAAATGGAGAACCTTCTAAGTAATGTTTATTCATTCAAGTAAACTTTCTGTTCAGCATTATCAAATTAGGAAGTCCATTACAAAAATGTATTTGTGTAATGTTTAGTAAGACCAAGTAAAAAAACAGATGAAGTCACCAGATTCTGCTGTCTTTCTGTCACTGCAGTACAAATGAGCAAGTCCTGCTTCAGAATACTAATCAAATCTAATTCTTACACTTTAAAACCTACACCTGCAGTTTAAATAATTTAATATTATGGCCAAACTCTTCTCTCACTGAATAAACAGAAAATACACAGAATCATGAGTTTGTGTTTCCCTTGTCTTTTGAGAATATACTTACTGAAGTAAGAATAACTATTATACTAATCTACATAACCAGATTTCTACACTCAACAGACCTACAGTTCAGCAGTCTGTAAGCAGAAAACATGCTATCAGGCAAGTGTATATGAAACTGCATTTTTTCTGGCACTTGCTGGCTCATGTCACCTTCCTACAAAAATGGAATAAGGAACAGGGCACTATTTATTTCATGTCATTTACCAAGATTAAAAAAAAAAAGGGGGTGGGTAATTCAAATAACAACAAACACAATCACTTTGTAAGCTAAATTATGCTTTCTATACTTTTTTCTTTTTGCTAGCAAATAAAGACATGTATTTTGTTCTTACAATACTTGACTGTGTTTTAATGGCACTTTGAACTAACTGCTTTTTAAAGCAGACTAATCTCCTGTCACTTTTTCCTACATGGAGAGTTTAAAATTAAAATGGACTGCATCAAAATAAATAAACCCCCAAATAACAAAAGCTTATAAGTTTTTTAATTACATTGATCAAAATAGCTTTTCTTGAATTTTCAAAATACATGCCTAAAAAGTGGAAACCCTACAAAAGTTGAAAAACAGTCAATAATACTTTTCTCCCAGTAAAAGATCATAGAATGGCTTAGGTTGGAAGGGACCTTAGAAATCACCTACTCCAACCCCTCCACCATGGGCAGGGATACCTCTCAACTAGACTTGGATACTCAAGGCCTCACCCAGCCCGGCCTTGCATACCCCCAAGGAGGAGGCATCCCCAGCCTTCCTGGGCAGCCTGTTCCACCACCCTCTTACTGAAGAACTTCCTTTAAGATCCAGTCTAAAGATAAAGCAGTAGAACTATTATTTGAATACATTCATGTTTAATCAAGGTTTCCCAAGTGAAAGTCATGTTTTAGCTAAATTCAAGTCAGCTATTTACTGGCATTAAGTGCATTTATACAGATCTTTTCACATCTCTCAAGCTCAAACTAATCTGGCATCCAAGACCAATAAAAGAAGATCAGAAGGCACTGTCTTGCCTTTGTCATCACTTTTTTTGATGTCCAAACCAGCATTCTTGAACATAGTTTTGTACTTTGTTAGAGAAACTGAAGGACTTTCTCCATCCACAATAAAACTCTAGGAAATTCATAACAGGTATGCAAATGTGCACTGCCTTCTTTTTAACCTGACATGACAGCGAGCCATAGTTTCTCAAAGTACACTTTTTACTGTTTCCTTTTACTTATGGGTAAAGCACAAGAGATGATAGCACATTTGTACTAACAAATCACATTAACTGCATCTTTAAGGCTAACAGTGCCTTTTGTTGTCCTTATGTAGAGTCTGCCAATGTACAAAACATGAGGTTCAGTCCTTGCCAGACTCACCCTCACACTCCTACTGAGGACTTGGAAACAGTAAAATGGATGCTATCTAGCTCTTGCATTTTATTGCTTTTCAGTTGAAGACAACTCTCAAGCAGATCAGGACTCCCTACAAAAAGTTTCCTTGACAAACAGATTCCTTTCTTATCTCACAAATCAGCTCTCCAAGACTGGAGATAGCCTAATGTTTATTAAAAAAGATGTTTTTGTAGAGTAGTTTAAAACAAACAAAAAAAAATCTCTACTGCTAATTTAATCCTCTTATCCATTGTAAATTTGAGATAAGAAAAATAAATTAAAGGACCAATTTTACAAATAAAGTAGCTCATCTGACACAGAAACAGATCTTTGACTTCAACTAACAAAAATGGAAACATTATTTAAACCTGTAACTGGCTAGACAGAGTTTATTAGATAACTCTATTGGGTTTTAGAGTCATTTTGGGGTCTAACAGGTTGCTAACTGGTTCATTTTTATTAAAATCACACGGGTTTACCGAATGGGCATCTGAATTTCAGTAACATGATCTATCCAATGTCTTTATACATAGCTCTATTTAATGTGTTGTGTCTTATTTCACATTGATACTGTCTGTTTTTAAGACTCTTACTATTCTTGATATCCTAACTTTGTAAGCCATATGAAATTGTGATGCCTAATTTGCAGTGAAGGCACTTTATGCTAACTATAGTATATATTTTCAAAATATCTGTATTCCATATAAAGGTAAATTTATATAGTTGCTTAAGAAACACTGAAATGCCAATTCTCATGCCAAAGCAGATATTGCTGTCACAGCAAACATTTAAAACCAAATGAGAAAGAGGGGATTTCTACATACTCATCACGTACCTGTAAATGAAACCTAATAGCAGGCCATAAAGCTGTTTACAATTAGCATGCTAATTCTGAAAGTGCAACAAAAATGAAGATTTATTTTCCAATTCCTATTGCTCAGTCAGAAAGAGAATAAAGAATTCCCTTCTAAGTGCAAGTAGCTAATGTCAGTACTCTTCATGATACCAGGTAAGACAAAGCTGAGTGTCTCTCAGTCCAATGCTTACTTTGTGGCAAACCGAAAGTTTTCAAACTTCAGCTTCTCCATATATCTGCAATTCCATACCAGTGAATTAACTCATGTGATTAAGTCAGATTTAGCAATTTTTTTCCCCAAAGATACATTCTCTTACAAGAAATAATAAAAAATCTCGCATAGGCAGGCATTTCATTTGCAGGAATAAAACAGTGGGTTCAGATATGCAAGAAAGGTGTATGATTAAAAAATAGTCTTTCTTATCAAAAGCCATCAGCTACAAAGAAACTATGAGCAAATAGTATTGATGCCCATGGCTCTTTCCAAAAAAGAATACATAATAAGACTACCTTAAGGGAGGTTGTAGACAGGCAGAAGTTGGTCTTTTCTCCCAGGCAACCAGAACAAGAGGACAGAGTCTCAGGCTGCACCAGGGGAGGTTTAGGCTGGAGGTTAGGAGGAAGTTTTACACAGAGAGAGTGATTGCCCATTGGAATGGGCTGCCCGAGGAGGCAGTGGAGTCACCATCACTGGAGGTGTTCAGGAGGAGACTTGATAGGGTGCTTGGTTCCATGGTTTAGTTGATTAGGTGGTGTTGGATGATAGGTTGGACACGATGATTTTGAAGGTCTCTTCCAACCTGGTTTATTCTATTCTATTCTAATGGACTGAATGGCAAGGAAAAAATCAGATTGTTTATCTGTCTGCACCTATCAGGCCCAAAAGGGATAAAAAAAGCAGAAGTGCAGAACAAAACCATAAAGGAATATAACCTGTACAGTATAAAAATATTTTGATACATGAATATGCTATGTCCTGTTTCAAAATATGGAAGTCAAAATAATTCATATATATAGAAATAGAATGTGTGTGTGCATAGATATATGCATTTCTGTAAGGAGAAAATAATACATATTTAAAAACACTAAATGGATTTGCCTATATATGACAGAAATGTATTTTGGATGTGAAAAAAAGTGCACTGGAAGAGGGAAAGAAAAACCAAAGTAAATTTCTGAATTCAGTATTTTTTTTAAAGCTGACTTTAATACTTTTGTACCAGTATGAGTAATGATTCTTAATCCTAGATTGTACAGACTCAAAGGAAGAACGGCAAGTTTGGTTACAAGTTCAAAATCACTTGTAACTGTTACAGCCAAGAACAGAAACCAGGCTAAACTTCCAGTCCTGTGTTGCATTTATTGAATCACACTGCTCGTATTATTTTTCCAGGATGACAGAAAATGCTTAGGAAATTAAGAGGTACTGTTAGAGACTGTACCATCTATTGTATGTCCTCTAGCTGACACTTCAAAGGCAGGACAGTTTTCTGCCCAATTAACTCCTCCAATGGATTTAAGCTAGTGGCTGACAATCTTTTCCAGTCTAGAGACTCCTAAAAGTCTTCTGTTGTACTTAACAAACACCTTTCAGTAACTGTAAACATATAAACTTGCTGGCTTGGTTTTCTCACTTTTTGCAGCTTTCTACAGCAGCAATATGAAAAGCATCAAACTCACCCAAAACAACTATGCAATATTTACAATGAAAGGACACAAAGCAGTTCAGAAAAAGTAATCTATACAAAAACCTTACTCAAACAATTTTCTAGAGCTTGATAGAAAAATAGCTACAGGTTTCTCAGACATCTGCTAGTATGACACACAAGACTTAGGTTCCACATGCTGATTCATATGTTGCTGTTATGTACCATGGAAGAACTTCTGATTTACATGTACTTCATTATTTTCAATAATATTTCACAATACTTTAAGTACAGCAGAAAGAGACTTTAAAATCATACAATGTTTCTGGCTGGGAGGACCTTTAACGTTACCAAAGTCCATACTCCCTGCAAAGAGCAGAAACATCTTGATCAGGCTGCTAAGAGCCACATCCAACCTAACCTTGAAAGTTTCCACAGATAGGGCTTCTACCACTTCTACAGGCAACCTGTTCCAGCTCTTAACCACCTTAATCACAAGAAATTTCTTCCTTCTATCTAGTCTAAATCTCCCACCTTTTAGTTGAAAACCATTACCTCTCATCATGTTGCAACACCCACAACTAAAAAAGATCATCCTCATCTTTCTTACAAGCCCCTTTTTACACACTCAGATGCCACAGTAAGATCTCCCAGAGCCTTCTCTTCTCCAAGGCGAAAAACCCCTCAACACTGACAGAGTGCAGCTTGATCACATTTCTTGAAACAAATCTTTAGACATAAGCATCAATGACAAGTTTGCTCAGGTATTAGTTGAGAACAAAAGCAGCCTTTAAAAAAAAAAATGTGAGAAAACTGTGATCATATTCAAATCTTTCAAACTTTTTTCACACCTGTGCTGGGTTTCCATATATAATGATATGCCAGGCTTTTGAGGGTAGGCATATCTGACAGCTTGGCTTTGTTTACATTGCTTAGAGCAGAGCACAGAATTCTCTGATTTAACTAAAACCATTGCAGATTCTGTTTGCATATGCATGGTTGCTAAACTGCAGCATGGAGTAAAAATGGTAGCATGCAACACTGTTCAGACAGCTGGAATACACCCAAAACATGGATCATCTGTCCTAATGGCACCTTCTGTTGATTCTTGAGGTCAAAATTCTCCTTGTAAGGTTTAACTTTACAGAATTTGGCTTGGTTAGATTTAAAATTTTTTTAAAAAGGCAACCAAAGTCACAAGGCCAGGCTGACATTGTTTTCCTGAGAAATTGATTTTAAAAGGACAAATTACAAAATTAAACAGCCCACCGAAATGTTGCATTTCACATTGACACTAAAATGCACACAATACACTCTTGATTGTTACCAAGACACATAGCTATACTATCTCAAGGTACATTCAGTATCATCAGACTGCACATTATGGGATTAAATATAATGGCTGACAATAACAAAGAAAATTGTGCATCTCCATGCAAAAACTTAGTGTTCTGCTATTGTTTGCAGCAGGCTCATGACAGTATGACGTTTTGTACATCACAACAATAAGATGGATCACTAAATCTACCTCTGTATAAAGAATTTTTGCAAGATTTTACTCTGACAGGCATAAACTGTTCTTCTAACTGTATGTAGGAGTTGCATATTTTCAGATGAGAGGACTGTGGGCACCTGACTGCACTGGATGGCTTAGTTTGCGAGCAGTGATGAGTATCTGTCTAAACAAAGCACAATTCGGTCTCATATTTCACCTTAGTTCCCAATGTGGCATCCCTACTCTAAAAAGCAGTAACAATTACACTGTGATTTTAAAATACATTTTTTAAGTTTAGGTTGGAAATCCAAGAAGGATCAGATTATATTTCCTTTTCCATCCTGCATCTACCATGCCTCAATTAAATGTATTTTGTGAGCCCCTCTCCATGACCACAGTCAGTGGTTCCATAGCTCATTAGAAGGCACAGAATTATGTTGCAGAAATTGCCTTTTCACGTATCTATCCTAGATGGCTACACTAAAGAGAAACAATCTTCACAAGACTGTAAAACACAGCAGTACTGCTTCAAAATCCTATAAAGTCTTGTCCCTTCTACTTTTGAGAAACTATTAACAGCTCTTTCCTTCTTCCCCACCTTCCCTACTGAAACATTTATCTTCTCCTGAGATGAAGTGTCTGCAGGATGAAGACTCTCTTACTATGAAGGAGGGAGCAGGACTAGTCAGAGCAGACATAAAAGTTTTTCCCTTAAACTCATGGGATTTTGCTGTAGACTTCTAGAAGATGCTGAGAGTTTTCAGTCTCTAGGTGAAACACAGAACAGGCAGCAAATATTCCCTGATGTTTACTTTGATTTCCATAGAATCATAGAACTCTTGCAGTTGGGAAAGACCTTTGAGATCATCAAGTTCAACTGCCCACCTAGAGCTCATAATCCCACCACCACTGCTAAGCCACTACCTTGAAACCACATCCCTCAGCACCACATCTGTGTGTGTTTTAAACACCTCCAGAGATGGTGTCTCCACCACCTCCCTGGGTAGCAGGTTCCAATGCCTGAGACCCCTCTCCGTGATGACAGTTTTCCTAATGTCCAAGCTGAACCTCCCTTGGCACATATCTTACCCTGTTGTCTGAAAACAGCGTTTCAAGGAATGGAATGGAATGGAATGGACCAGACCAGACGGGAAGAGACATCTGTTAAGCCATCTGTTAAGAGGTCATAGAATTCACTGTAGAGGAGCAGAAAGTTTCTGAAGATAACCTTACAGTAGGTAACTCCTATAGCAGCAGCTACAACCTGACTGAAACACCAGAGAAACACATTACAGAATCACAGAAACATTTCAGGTTGGAAAAGACCCTCAGGATCACCAAGTCCAACCCAGAACCCTACTCTACAAAGCTCACCCCTAAACCACATACCTAAGCATCACATCCAAACCACTTTTAAACACATCCAGGCTTGGTGACTCAACCATCTCCCCAGGCAGCCCATTCCACTGCCTGACCACTCTTTCTGTGAAAATTTTTTTCCTAATTCCCAGTCTAAACCTACCCAGTCATAGCTTGAGGCAATTCCCTCTTGTTTTGTCACTAATTACCTGTGAGAACAGACCAGCACCAACCTCTCTAAAACATCCATTCAGGTCCTGACTGGGCCTGATCCTCTGGTTGTTCTCTATATGGCATGTAATGGTGCTCGAGATGATCTGTTCCATGACTTTCTCCCATACCGAGGTCAGACTGACAGGTCTTTCTTCTTCCTCAGGTAGCCAGGACTTCAGATAAATAATGGAAAGTGGCTTGGCCAACTCCCTCAGCACCCTTGGGTATAGCCCATCCAGCCCCATGGACTTGTGTGCACCTAAGTGGTGTAGCAGATCACTGACCACTTCCTCATTTATTGTGATGATATTAGACTACACTGAGATTCAGCTTACAAAAAGAAGGCTTTTAAAAAACAGCATTTTAAATTCAGATCTATGACCTGTATATGATCTATACACTTAATTTTCTATTTCCTCAACCTGTGAACTAAGAATTCAAATACCAAGACCAATAATAAATAATATAAATAATAATAAATATTAAAAAATTAACATTACAAACAAAATAGAGACCAAGCAAAACCAAATTCTTAGTATAGTTCATGTCATTCTCTCGTGAAACATGTTTATCCTTTTTCTTGATCTGATTTTAACATGTATATCTACCTTAGGCTCATCAAACTCATCTCCACATTGTGGGTTTTTAAACTGGCAAAATTAAGGAGAAAAAAATATTAATTATGTTTGATTAGCCACTTCTTGGAAGGTTTAACAGAAATGAGAGTTTAAGGTTGGGATATATTAACACCAAAATTAAGGTATAACTGAAGTAATTGAGGTAAAAGCAAGCTGAAAGAGAAAGAAATTCAGCCAAATTTCTTCCAATATTACAAACTTAGAGCTGATAATAATTTCACAGTTCTTGATATTGCCTTTCTCTCTCACAGGACTGTGGGCAGAAGCTCACCCTTTGACCTACAACAAAAATCTTACAAAACAATCCTTAGTACTGTCAATAATAAATCAATATTCAGAAAAAGAAAATGCATAAATGGATCTTAAACTAGCTGCAGTTACCATAGAAACCAGCAAGACTTACTCAACACTTCCTACTCTATTCCATTATCATTCAGTGTCTCATGAACTCAAATGGAGAAGCATTGTTACTATTCCTATGGAAACAGCCCACATCATTGTCACAGGAGATTAAAGCAATCTAGAACACACCTCTTAGATGTGCCACCAAGGCCAATGAGTGGTTCAAAATAACTAAACAAAGTCTATTTCTCAATAGGGAGAAGTAGAATCTAAACTATTCCTTCTGAACAGTAGGTAACAAACATCAACAAGCAGTTCATCAGCTGTGAATAACTGTGATTAACAGATCTGTACAGTTGCAGTAAGACACTGAAAAGACACTGTGTACTGTCATTGTACAAATGCTTTGATCAGAATATACCCTTTAGTCCTTATGACATTTTTCTTGTTTACCAGGGTGAGAAAAACAGAAACTTTTATACATATAGAAGTATATACTATATATGCATATATCATCTAGAACATATACAACACAACTCTTTCCATCTCAGAAGACCCAAAACCAAAACCCATACTGTTAAATGAGGTTCATGTACATTTGAATGACTGTGTATTAAAGGTAAGATGCTTTCCCATCACTCCCTTCCAACTAGATAAATGCCTCCAAAATTTTTTCTACTCTGTAATTTAGAGTGAGTAAACTTTTGATCTACTGACTAGAAAGTATGACTGCAAGCCATTAAGCTGTCCAGAGCCAGTTCACTTGTCTGTCTAGCCCAGAGACAAATCTCTGACCATATTAATATGAGGCACTTTCTAGCAAGAACAGAAAAGAATAGCAATGTCCTATAGCCCATCCCACTCACAGTCTGAAATAGTTATGTTGGAAGACTATCCCTTCCCGTACTCTACAACAACTGTTAGGCATCTGTTGGCCATTTGTACAATCAATTTTTTGAACCTGCTGATATGGTCTACACAGTGTCACTTTACAAAAAAAAAAAAAAAATCCACTTCTATGAAATTTGTCTTAATCTCTAACAACTCTGATAAATCACCTGTGGTTTTAGCATCTGTTTAATAACAGTTCAGCATAGGTTGTACAAAAAAACCCAAAATCTATTGTGAATGCTGACCAAACCCCATACCAGACCTTTCTCCAAACTGAAAGTTCACAACAATTTTTACTTTGTATGGCAGTTGTTTCTCATCCTTGTTGCTTTTGTGGCCTTTCTCTGTCACTTTTAAGAGATAAAACTAAGGCAACCTGTCTGGTTCTTGACCACATCTAGAGTCAGTATTTTTTTCAGAGAACTATGTGTAATAAAGCCAAAATCCTTCCTCAGCTGCATCTACCAGTTCTGGCTTCAGATTTATCTAAGTCTGGTTTGGATTTTTTTTCCCCTTGATACACTGCCCCACTTTTATACACACTGAAGTTCATCTGCCACATACTTGCTACCATAGTACGAGTAGGACATCATCATAACCTTTGTGCTTTGCTTTCTTCATCCACAAAATAAAAATTGTCATCTGCCTTGAGAAACAGTTGTATATCTAATTTATTAACAGCTACTTATTGTTCTGTCATACTTAGGTATATGCAGAAAGGCAAATTAATGGTCATTGTGATTAGTTCACTCGCAATCATTGTAATATCCTTGCAATGTTTAACAATGCCAAATGCTCAGGTAAAAGGTCATATTCATGCTAGGAACTGGAAGCAGATGCACCATCAAGTAGCAAAATAAAAATACACTTTCTCTCCTGAAACAGGACGATAATAAGCCTTGTACCGAAACTTTAGTGCATCTTTTGAAATCCTTCAACCATATCCTGTGTTGCTTTAACTTTTGTGAACTATTTCACTATTTTATGAAAAAAAGTCTTGATACAAGTCTTCACCCAATTAACACATTTAAAAATAAAAAATAAAAATCACCTAAGCAAGAACAAAAAAGCCAAAAAAGAAAAAAAGTCTGTGCTTTATAGATGAGAACTGGCTCAAACTAAAATATCTCTTAACCAAAGTAAAAACTAAAACAAGAATATCAATTTTGGGACTAGTTTGGATTAAGCTGAAACAAAGTCTCACTTGGATTCTCAAAAATTTTAAGTGAGGAATAAATCTCTGCAGCTATTGATTTACAAGATCATGCATTCTAACATCAAAACTAATCATAATCACACAGGAGACTGATTTTATTGCAGTGAACTCCACAGAAAACTTTCATCAGTTAAGTACAATTTGACCTGGCTATAAAATAATGATATTCAAATAAAGTGAAAACTGTCAAGATTTTCAGTGGAAATTCAAACCACAGATTATCAGTATCTGGTCTGTGACTCTATTTGATACATAAAAATGTTCACAAGTTTGAAAGATTTCTTAAGTTAATAAAGAAAAGATAACATAAAATTCTTGCTATTCTATCAAAAGTATCAAAAATCCCCCTGCATGGTCAAGTCAAACTTGCCTTTGCTCTATATTCTGACTATCTACATTTTTAACACTGTGCTTACTGTCCAAGTTAGCTTTCATTTTTGCTAGCACAATTTTACTTTCAGAAAAATAGGCCTAGCACAGTTCAAAATCATGGTGCCAGAATACTGAAAAAGGCTGAGAAGTGGGCTGAAAGTCAGTCTCTGCTTCTCCCTTGCAGCAGGAATTAGTCTACTATTTCACTTCTAAGAGGGAAAATTGGTAATGATGCAACAAACCAATCAAAAATTTACCACTAATGTTGGGACACAGTGTTCCTTAAAAAATATTCTTTAAAATAACAACATAGGAAACCAAAGAATACTTACAAGTACTCTGCCAGTTAATGTCTGGGCAGATATCATGACTCCTGCCCAATCCTTCACAGAGGTCATCCATCCCACTTCTGCTGCCACATTCTCTTCTTTTTCATCTGTTGTTTTGCAGGCCCCATCTGCCTGTGTATCTCCTGCACCATTGATCTTCTGGGCCTCCTGCAAAATACGTATTCAGATTAGTTAATGTTTAGCAATTTGACTGTGACAGTCACTTTACGGTTGTGGCTAAGAAATGCTATGAAAAAAAGAAATAAGTCTTCCTGGATTCCTAATAGATGAAATTAAGCTCCTAATTTGCCACACGTTTTTAGAAAGAATAGAAACAGAAATGTTCTATGAGGTGCCAGAATAACAACTAGATAATAGTCCTCTCCTTTACTTTACATCTTAGAATCATATATTTGGCATCAAATATACTCTATGTTCCTTTCCTGTAAGCAGCATAACTGTCAAGAGGTATGAATGCAGCCATAGAGCTACATAGAAATGAATGTCAGCATACACTGAAGGACCTTTTGATATGTTAGCTCAAAATGTGTACTAGTGTGAACATAATTAATGTACAAATTCAATTTACTATCACTAGAATTAATTATCTGAGTAAACCTTCACTGAGAAGCATAATGGAACAAGACAATAATTATAAAGTGTGAGGGGAACAAAATACACCACAGACAATCTGGAGGGAGCTACCATGCTATCAGTGAACCAGTGTTTCAAAGAAGTGCTTAATATGTCATAGGAATTGTTCTGTCAGTAAGTGGCTCTCACAGAACAGAGAGATGGAAATTAAAAAGGTGCCTCAGCTGCACTAAGCTCCCTGATGAGTCACATGCACTGGAAATCCTATCAGTCTCTCACGGATGCTGCAGCAAGGATGTTGTGCTCTGTAACTGCCTGCTATGTGCTAGTCACGGATGCTGCACAAAAAACAAGGGAAATGATACAAAAAGCCAGCCTGCATTGTACAGCATCTAAAACACATCATATGCAAAGTATCAGCCTGAGTGTGCCTTTGGTGACAGTATAATATTAATGTCTTCCTGAATACTTGACAAGTACTAAACAAGCATAGGGGAGACAGCAAAATCCCGTGCTAAGGCAAGTACTGTTTCCAGTGCACCTATGGGCTTCAAGTACTCTGCATACACCAAAAGCTGGAAATATTTTGTTTGTAGATGACTTGCCTGTAGGCCACTGAGCAGGAAATCAATTGCAGTTAATTCCCTTCAGGATATCTGTTACACAAGCAAAGATGTTTGACACTGGTTCAGTGATGATTGCTATAGTAGGAATACTACACCATCATGGTCAACACACAGACCTGTGAGATGACCTTGAGCACCTAGCTGGACATAAAGGTATTTCCTGAGAGCAGTACTGAACTAATAAAGCAGTTGCACTGAATCTGTCAGCAAAGGACAGTAGAGCAAGACTAAAAACATAATACAGAGACTAACAGTTGATTTTGGAAAATCTCAGTATTGCAGCTTAATTAGTTAATCAGATTCATCTGTTGGTTTCCCTCCCAAAATGCAGGATCTGTCTTCTTACTCGTTATTACAGCATAGTGTGCAATGTGGCTATACTTAAAATAACAGATTATTCAGTTACAACAGTAACCCCTAAGCAAATAACCAGACAGAATATAAAGGCCACATTGTATTTGCATAACTGGACCTCATTCCCTAATAAATTTGAATAGTGAATCAGATGTTTTGCATTCAGCATTGCAAGAGGTATTGCACACGCACAGATCACAACCCACAAAATTTAGCTCATTGCTTAGTACAGTGACAAATACTACAGCACAAGCTGTTTGCAGGAGAGTTAATGATTGGCTAAGGACAATTCATGACCCACATCATCATCAAGTCATATAGATCAGCTCCCATGCAGATCAGCCTTGACACCATCAGTGTTTTGATTATAAATCAGGAAAGAGAAATGGAGATTCTCTGGGGGTTTTGAGTGCATGGTGCAGCTGTATATACCAGACACTGGAATGTAACAGAATGTTGAGGTTTAGGCAACCTAGATACATCTCCAAGACCCTGGGTACACTCACAGGCTTCACTGGCCCTGGCCACTTTGCCCTAGAGTCTACCCCAACCCTCCCTATGGCTCAGGATGCAATTCCAGCCCAGCCCAAGGCTACCAGTTCCCTACAGCACAGTCCCACCCAGCCATAACAGTGCAGTCCCCTTTCATAACTGTTAGACCTTGTCTTTCAGATGGTAATCTCTACACACCAGACTACTGCATGATCCAGCTCTAGATTGCTATCTTTTACGTGCTGTACAACTTTATAGTAAATAAAAGTATTAATGTGACTTTCATAGTAAAGGAGGTGTAATTATGTCTTCCTCTCAGATTAGAAGTGAGATGGTGATTAAATGCCTAACTCAGTCACCATAGAAATCATCATCAGAGTGAAAATAAGCTACAGAATTTCTTGATTTTTACACCCACCACCCCTATTTAAAATTTCAGAGATGTACGTCTTGGTAAAACCATTCATAACTATGAATTTTGGCATTAAAGGACTACAGATCACTAAACTAAACAAAACATCAAACAAGAGTCAGTTTTACAGTAGTGAACTTGAAAGTATTACAGTTGGAAAATTCTGTTACTTTTTACACCCTCCTTCCTTTCCCTCAACCTTTTTGTCATTGTATCAAACTGAGTTTAAACGATGTTATTACTCACAAGATTGTAAAATAAAAATTCCTAGCACTCAATAAAATAGTAGACAATTTATTTCACTGAAGAAAAGGTAGCTTTTATATTTTCAGAAGGTTCTAGTATTCCAGAGATTTTGCTGTATTGACTTTTGGCTGCAAAGAGAATAGAGCAGTACGATGTGACAGACCTATTCAGTACTTGATCCTCCGAAGGTATTGAAGTCTGTAATACATTTGAATTGCTGTATTTCTGCATTTATACTACTTGTTTCACCTCTATTAAAATCTCCCACCCATATTATTTCTTAATTAAAATCCAAGTTAAACAATCATCCCCTGCAAAGCAACATTTGGAGCAGTCTCATGATCAGCTACATTTCAAGCCTAGCTCCTGCTATTACAGCAACAATAATTAATATACAGATTAGTTGACATTATGTAGCATTCGTATGCAGTCGGGATATTTTACACTATTTTTTCATCTACATGGCAGCATTTTAGCTTACTTCATCATCAGTTAAGTGTTAAGAAAAGTTTACTCCCAAGTCATCATTCAGAGATCACTAAAGGAGATTTAAACATTGCTATCGTTTACACTGTGTACAAATCAGTCCTGTTATTAACTGTGTAGTACTGTTCAATTGTTATTTCTTCAACTCAAAGCACTGAGTAACCAACACCAGAACCTGAAAAGGGTGCCTAAAAAAAATAACCTGTGATGGTAATTGTTTAATTATTTACAGGTTCAGCAGCTACAAGTAAGGTAATACTATCTTTATCCACTCTGCTTACCTGTTGTTTCACAAAGTGTTCATTATTTTAATTACTTGATGACAAGAACATTTAGGTAGAATATAAAAGGTGTATTTTGTGAAATATGTATTTCCTGAACTTAATTTAAAAATGGAATATAAAGCATGATAAGAAGGTACTTATACAAATGAAGACTCGCTGTTTTAGTAATGGTTTGATGTGGACTTGGAACAGACTTTGTCTCAGATTTTCAACAATAAATACTGATTAATATTACACAAGCGCTGGGATATTTAAACACAGGAACATTAGGAAAGCGGACTTCAAAAAAGGAAGAGACACAGAAAACCAGTTATATATTTTTGAAAATGTAGTCCTGCTTGCTTAACTATCTCTCTGCAGAATACCTGTACAAACCTAGAACTACTGCACGGACATTATATTTAACAAATCATGCCCACGTTACACAAGAGGAAGCAGTATGCTCAGTTTAAGCAGATATACAACAGTAACACCAACAAAGCAAGCCCAGTACTGGCTTTGGAATTCCATCCTTAGAGACCATGAAATAAGAAAGAGACTACATGAATTGACAGTTGCACCTGGTATGAAATATACAGTAAAAAAATGTAAGTTTAGGGAAGGTAGCAAAGGGTTGGTTTAGATAATGATGCCTGTAATTTGTAATTTTTTTCTCTACTGCGTGTCTCCCAATTAACAGTACTGCATTCCAAGAGCCTGCATTTTAGGCTCAGATCAATATCACTTTCATACTGGAAAGTCTTATATAATGGAAAATAATTTGGTGTTTGCAAATCTGGCAGGTTAAGAAAATACTAAATCCAAAATAAATGCTGAAACTTTTCTTAGTAGTTTAAACCTGAAATAGTACACTCCTGGGAGACAACTACTCTTTTTCTTTTCTCCATACCTGTGAAAATTCTGAGAAGATTCTTGCCAGTTCTTACTTAAAACCAGACCCTTACATTCTGTGCTAACAAAAAAAATAAAAATAAAATAATAAATAAAAAAAAAAATCTTCCCTTTGAAACATCTAGTTTCCAAGAGCAAACATACTTTCTCCTTTTGAAGTGACCAGGTTCTTTGTTGTATTTATGCATGCCTTCAGTAATACTGACTTTTTTTTCCTGTGCCACTCATATTTCTGGTATGGGGTTACTTGTATAAAATTCCCTTTTTATGTCATTGTTTTGACAGACAGAAATTGCTATAGTAGAAGAATTAATTCTAAAACTTTGACTTTGAGACAAGGGAAACTAGATTACTAAAACACAGTGTTCCAGTCATGATCCCACAAACAGTGTATCAGTTTGTCAAATGAATGGTTCCCACTTAAAAACATGAAAGAGTAGACATGTACATTATCTGAAAGCTAAAGAAAATACAAAAAGATTCAGTTCCAAGCTAAAAAATTTCTACACATTAATGGAGATGTTATGATGCAACACCTCCATTAACATAAAACAGTATTTCTGAATAACTGGAAAGCTAGCTGAGTAATTTTTATACCAAAGAACTGGAAGACATACTAAGGCCCTGTTCTGCCATTTTTTAAGCCCTCAGTTGCATTCAAGTCTTCACCCTATAGCTATAGCACAAAAGTAACGGCAGTTTCTGTTGACTAGGGATCTTATAAATATATTTGTCTTTATGATTTTAAGTGTTTCATTATTACACAAATGGTAGGCAATGTGGGACATATGATTACAGGAAATCATTAAATAACACACAGTAAAATTATACTGATAAAAATTGTTAGAGTAGCTATACAAAATAACTAAAGACATATGTGTGAAAGGGAAGCAATTAAGAACTCAAGGCGTGAACTTGAAAATCAAAGTCTTAGTAATGATACAAGGCAAGTAAAAATAGATTATAAAACCACTGCTCAGTGAATTCAAAGAAAACAGGAGAGAACATAGAAGGATTGCACAATATGACTATTTAACAACAATTGTTTCTAAAATCACACATACTTATGCAAGCACACAAACAGGGTATTTTTTAAAAACTCATGATTGTTGGTTCAAGTTAGCAAAGCTTTGTAAGAAGAGTTATGCAAGCTTTGACTGTGAGTTCAGAATGGTGTGAATAATTGATTTATAATTATTAATAAAGTCCTTTTTTTTTTCCTTTATTACTGATTAGTGAAATTGGCCTAAAACTACATGAGAAGGTAAATTACTGTCTGCAAAAAAAGTAAATAAATAATTAAAACAGGAAAAGTCAGTGATGCGTGATGCACACGTTAGCAGTATTAACTAAAAGTATTCCTCTCAATCTAGCACAAAACCATAAATTTATTCTCCATTTCCATAGTCAACAGAGCATTTCTTATTAATTTCCCCTATGAAGACCAAATTACTATCACAATAAAATATTCCCTGAAGAACGCATTCAATTATAAAGTAACAGACAAAAGGGCAAAACAAGCATCTTGTTTTATTAATAGGGACATTAAGTTTAAATCAAAAGGAGATGCCATTATTCTTTGGTCCCTACATACCATAGAAATATGTACATCAGGAAAATTAGATAATTAATATGTAAGACAATATTAATATTTAATTTTCATGTATTAATTTTTCTGTCATTCAAGTATTATTTCCAAATATATATTTTTAAAGACCTTTAGAGTATCTATACCAGATCACTAACCTGAAATCTAACTGAAACTGAACTCGTAAAATGATATTAAATAATATCAGACAGGACTGAGTTATTGAAAGTATAGAAAGGGAAGAGATCCTTAACGGTAAAGCATAAAGAAGGGAGAAAGGGTGCATGCATCTTTCTCCTACCTAATAGAAGGCAAATCAAAGCATGTAATTGAAAATAAAATTGATACAGACATTATCATGAAATGAACGCTGCCAAATTACCTACATCCTATTGACCAATTTATCCAGTAGAAATTTCTTTTGTCATAGATGATAGACAGATGATAAAACAAAGAGTTGGGTCTGTTCAGTTTGGAGAAGAGAAGGCTCCAAGGTGACCTCATTGTGGCCTTCCAGTATCTGAAGGGGGCCTACAAGAAGGCTGGGGAGGGACTTCTCAGGATATCAGGTAGTGATAGGACTAGGGGGAATGGAATGAAGCTGGAGGTGGGGAGATTCAGGCTGGACATGAGGAGGAAGTTCTTCACCATGAGAGTGGTGAGGCCCTGGAATGGGTTGTCCAGGGAGGTGGTTGAGGCCCTGTCCCTGGAGGTGTTTAAGACCAGGCTGGATGAGGCTCTGGTCAGCCTGATCTAGTGTGGGGTGTCCCTGCCCATGGCAGGGGGGTTGGAACTAGATGATCCTTGTGGTCCCTTCCAAACCTGACTGATATTATGATACTACTATGAAATACCAATAATTCAATGAAAACTTGTCTTGAGCAGTAAAAAGCACATTTCACTTACTGTCTACATTTTAAACTCATTTTTATGATGCTCCATGGTACACTGCAATCCATAAGTCTTAAAACTCTGCATGAATATGAGAAAGAGGTCTTACAATGTAAGGGGGAAAGTAATAAGCACTGGGGAAATTACCTAGATTGTTTATCTTGATTACAGGAAGTACTTCAGATGATCGATTGTAATTTTGTTGTTGTCAACATTAATACCCAACTCCCGTTCAAGCTTTTCAATCAGCACCTCTTGGCACATTTTTTACTACTCTGAAAGGATGAGAAATACCTTGAAAAATAATACATTTGATTTTGCTCAAATTTAAGAGAATTACCAGCAAATCTTTTATGATCTAAATTATTAAAATAGATTTTACAAAGTAATTACGTGATAAAAACGAGAGAATTGCTGAAAAAAACCTCTATTCTCTACCAGGCATATTCAACATTAAAAACATAAAAAGGTCACTAAAAGGTTTCAAAAGTGGGTTTATTTTACTAAGATATGCATACAAATACAACATAGAAAGTAAGTAACAAACTGCTTTGTCAGTAAGAGTATATTTATCAATGGATTTTCAGTTGCATACTTTTCTTCATCCTGCTCAATTATAGAAGATGAAGCTTTTACCTATTATCAAATAGCATACTGCTTTGATTATATTAACCTCATATTATTTTCTTACTTCTGGTATCAGAGGTATCCAAGAGAAAGAGATGCAAACTACATTGTAGAAGGAAATTTTTCTCCTCTTCTGTGTATTGCAGAATAATAAGTGGTGCTCAAAATCACCTCTGTGATGCTCCAAAACCAGACAGATTCCAAGGAAAGGCATTACATAGTTTAAGAGAGTTTCTAAGCACAAGGTAAAATAACTACTGAAAACTCACTTCCTTGAACTGTAGAACTACCTAGAAAACTCAGTGACAGTAATTTCAGGTCTTCATTTGATTCAAATCAAACATTTTCATGTGTAAGGTCTGGACTTAAGCCCTTATGGTCTCTATTTTACATGAAACAGCAAACTACTAGTACTGTGTGGGAGTATAGGAAACATAGTATCATAGAGCACATGGATCTATGATGATTTGAAAATTGATGGAAAGTCATTCTGTCATCTGCAAACTGGACAGACCAGTCATTTCTAAGGCATCTTTTGATTCAAGAGAAGCATAAAATACTTATGCTGATTGTATTAAAATATAAAAAGAAATCACAATGAATTAAAAGCAACTCTGTAGGACATAAAGCTACATCTAAGTCTTTACCAGCACAGGAAATTAATTTCCAGGGTGCAGCACAAATATTTGAAGAGCTGTAGGTCAGCCAATAAGTAATTAAAAATACTTAACAGAACACAACAGTTCTCACCTCAGTGATTACAGAGTGTAATGCAGCTTTCCGACTTGAAAAAACTTGGTGGGGCAGAGGAGTTATGCAGGGAGGGGAAAAGAGAAAGAGTCAGAGAGCACAAAAATGTGCAGAAATTTGGTAGAGTATTATGCAGCTCTAATTTTCTAAAATATTGAATACTAAACATTTCCCCCTACAGGACCAGTCATCTCACACTGTAAGAAATATGTAAGTGCTATTATTTAATCAAGTAGCGATGATCTCAGTCATTACTCACTGCTATGGAAACAATTTTGTGTAATCTGAGCCTCAAAATTCCCTTCAATAAATGATTCAGCAGACAAAAGCTAAAAATCTAAAAGAAGAAAATTTCCTTGTAGATAAATTTCTTTTAAGTAAGATGCAATACTTCAGTTCACTTCCCAGACACAATATATCAGCATCCAATTTATCAAACATCAGTACTCGTAGACTACAAACACAGCTGGTACATTTATGATGGAAAATAATGTGCAATTCCTTCAAATTCATAGACACCAACTGAAATCTAAGGCAGAGAAGAAAGGAAAGTCAAATTCTTGGCTTGCATACTATAGCTCCATTAATTTTTAATTATGCGATACAGAATGAGGACAAGGTCAGTGAAATCTCTTTGACTTTCTTAACCTCATCACTAAATAACAGAAATAACAGAGAACATCTACTCCTCTTGAGGGTGTACCAGCGATGCACTGCTAGGAATTGGTGCATGACTATGACATTGAACACAGCCTTTGTAAGCAATTAGAAACTGGACTACTGGAAAATGAAGATACATGGTGTTCATTCTTGGCTGTCAGAACACAAATAATTTTATCTAAGTCTTCTTGCCTGCAGCAGGATTGAATCTGCCTGTACCAAAATTTGTAGATGACGGTTCTAGTCTGACAAATCATTTTCTAAATGAGAATAGCAGCTCTTTGAAGTTCTGCAGAGGCCTGAATTGTTAAAAGCAGTTGCGTTAGTAGCATAAGGCAAGTGAGGTGCTTAAAGGCAGACATTGCTCTGTCTCATGAGTTTGCAGGTTTTGGCTTTATCAAACTCACAAATACTGCAGAAGTCACAAAAACATTGTCTCTGAATACCAACTCTGTCTATAAAATTATGCATGACACAGCAAACGGGTATTGTCCGCTGATCAGGAACAATAGCTAACAGGTAAGAAGATAGGTACATTTTTAGTTCTTTTACTAACATTAAATAGTAGTAAAAATGAAATTAAAGAGTAACAGTTGTCAAATCATCAGAGAACAGTGAGTTTTAATATGCTTAACCTTCAGAGGAGCAGAAGTTAACAAAACCTTAAAAAGTTAATGGGGCTACAGAGCTTGAAAATAGGTGGAAATTAACCATTTTGTGGTAATTTGGTAACTTCATGACAGGACCCCACTTTTTTATTTTAGATTTTATAAAAATTATTCTAGTAAAAAGTTTGTAGCAGCATAAAGATCAAATGGCTCATCAAAGCAGGCTGTCACACTTTACACTATTTGCAAGCTGTGTTTTACAGAACCTCCTCCTCAACTTGAAGTCTTCCTTTACAGTGCTTCCTAATTTGCTCAGATAGCTTCCTAAGATGCAGGTGCCCCCCCTAATTTATCTGTGATATAAGAGTCACTGACATCCCATTCAAGTATCATATGAAGTTTAGAATTTTACCTTTAATAGTTTTTACAAGGTGGGGGGGGGGGGATTAATTAAGAAGGATTAATAAAGCCTTAGTAAAGAAAAATCAAGTAATTATTCAATTATTCATACATCAGCAATTCACATCATCCAAATTACCTGACTTCAGCTTGTACAGCTAGAATACAACCAGAGGATACATGTGAGAAATGCACTTGGAGGAAAAACTATCTCTCTGCATTTTAGATTCAGCTCATTGAAAACAGGGGTGGGGGGGAGGGGGGAAGTATGAACTGTAAGAACAGCTTGTTTGCTAGTTTAAAAGTATGAGTTTGATCTTCACAAACTAGTTTAGTGTTAAAACATTGGATCTACAGGCATCAACAAGTATAAGCCATACATAACATGATTCCCATTTTGTCTGCTGATAGTTGGCTCTAAGATGAGGTTTCAAGGATCTTTTTCTTCCTGGTCACTCTCTAAACCCTCACTGTCACCATGAGATACACTGTGCATAATTCAAGTGCTTGATTTTATTAATGCTTGTAAAGTGCTCAAGATACTAAAAGCTATGTGCAACACTTAAGTAGTTTTCCGTTCAATTACTGATGATGCCTATATTGGCCACAATTGCTGCCTTTTCTTACTAACTAAAAGCATCTAGAGATCTTCGTCTTAGGTTGCAAAAAGCTTGTACTGAATAGAATTAAATTCCTGTGAAGAAGAAAGCTTTATCCTTAAGACTAAGTCATTGTGGTGGTTTCTTAAAGGCACAGCGTCAAACGGTCAGTCATATATCAGGTTTTTGTACTGTGCTGTTTTATTAAAACTTGACTTCAAGTCTATTTTAAAGTGCTCTCTGTAGAAACAACATTTCCTGGTTATTGATTGGGTCAATAAAAAAATTCAAATGAAAAATGTTACCTTAATTCAGGTCTCTTTTCTAGGATTCAAAAACTGTAAAACAATTTCATTTCTGCAAGTGTGGTTCAGAGCCTCCACTGCTACATCTTCTACTATTGCCACTGATTGTGCCAGCATTCAGTACTGAAAAGAGGATCAGCAGCAGCACACATCCTTCTGGATGAAATTCAGCCAGCCTCCTGGGGTGACAGCAGATGTTTTTGTTATTCCTCACGTATTGTAGGAGCCAATACTAACTCAGGGAAGGAGCCAAAAACTGAAAGCAAGACTGACAGTAGAAATAATATTGTGGTCCAATGGACACTGAGGTCACTGTTTTTAACTAAGGCAGGCATCCATGAGGGGACACATGCCAAATTACCCAAATGGTTACACAGCTTTTCAGCTTGCCGGGAAAGATTTTGTTTGGTTTTGGGTTGGTTTGGTTTTGGTTTGTGTTTTTTTTAATAAAACAAAACAAAAATATGATTGCAATTGAAAAATACCATTAGGCAGGGTCTAAACCCAGTAGTGCATTCACCACAACTGGGACACTACAATAATAAAAGCTACCACATATACAAATCAGACTCCAAAAGGAGCATGAAAGCTGCATTCTTTCATACAAGGAAATCTGAATACAGGAGTTCTCACAGATTATTAGTCACATATTTTTAGTTTATGCAGTGAAGTTTTCTTTTTGTGAATATCAGCAGAGAACTCTTTTTTAAAAAATATATTTTGAAATTATGACAATTCCAGGAAGAAAGTGAAAATTGAGAACTTTTATATGGACTCAATATAGTGAATATTTTAAGTTACAGAGACAATAAATTACACATAATTTTCTCAGTAGTTCTAAGAGACAAATTTAAAAAAAAAAAAAACAACTCTCATTCACTGTGACATCTTTTCCAAGCTATGGCAAACTTTGCTAATAAGTTTTGAACAAATAATAGAACAATTTTATTCTAAAAGCAAAGTGAAGCATGCCTACTTTTTTCCCTTTTTTTTAGGAAATTAAGGCCACACACAGCTTTAATTTGGTGCTTTCCAACATTCTATTTAGTTCATCCTAAGCTTAAAATAATTTTAATACAAGCTCATATATAGGTAGCAGAATGGAGGGAAATAGAATTATTTAACTCCCATAAATATATGTTAGAAGCAGGGCAAGCTTCCCACTGCATCTGCTTTCTGACACCTTAGCCACGCAGCATCCCAACGATGGTGGCATCACTGCCTTGCTGTGTTCCAGACCCTGGAGCTCAGAAGGATGCCTTCATTACTTGGAGGCCTAGTAAAAGTGATATTTATTAAAATTATCATCAGTCACAGAAAAAACCAAGAAAACAACCACCACCAAAAAAACACCAAACCCCAACAGTTTAAAAAATGTATGATTTTCTGCTGTGCTCTGCACTTCCTGTAATCAGTGAGTTCTGCTGGAATCCAAGTGGGGGAAGTTCTTCATCAGCATAGGGATATCAATTATGAAAATGTCAGCCCTGTTGGACACCAGACTTGAACTGCTGTTAGGTAGGCTGTTTATGAGATAGCTGGAGCAAAACTGTAGAATAGAACACTAAATGAAATACTTAACAGAAAAAGTAAGGTTAGAATTACATGCAACTTGCATGCAAGTCTTACTGTAACAAAACTGTCCCATGCCTCATTCCTCCAGTGGGAGTTTGGAATTATGCCTTAGTTTTTATAATTAGCTCACTCTTTCACATATACACACACTCCACTTATTTTTTGAAAATCCTGATAAAAACAAACCATGTTTGATAACACTCTCACATCCACTGAAATGTAATCACCTTTGGTACTAACCACAACTTGGAGAGTATAGCTGCTATAACACACCACAAATACAGTGAAAGTGAAAAATTGTGGCCCTCGATTTTTCTGTCGAAGTACCAAGTTAGTTACCTGCCTTTGTGCATTCACCTGTACTCTGCTTAACCCATCGTGCATTAAGTTCTCCTTGGGAGAGAAAAAACGGGAAAAATGGAAGGAAAATCATCTGGGTTTCTACCCTTGAATTTTGCTGCCTATATCAGCATTTGAACACAGTAATAAGGCAGACCCCAAAAGGTAACTTAATTCCAGGGGAAACACACTATAGTCCACATGAATGCTAATTCAACATTTCTTTTAGGTACTAAAAAGAAGCCTAAAAGTAATAGGAAGTATTTATAAACATTAATTTACTTGGTGCTCCATAAATCCTTGGAACATGGCTTAACAGACTGTCTATGTTCAAGTGTACCAAGAAATAGTTCTGCAACGTCAGTATCGTTCTTCTAGACAACAATCTTAGATTGCAAGGAATCAATCAGTTTCAGCATGTATCAAGATCTCTCCTGCAGTAAGGGTAGCTTTGGGCTTGGGTCAGTTCAAATACAGGCCAATGCATGTGCAAGAAACTATTCATTTATGTAGGTAGCACTACCTGTTTAAAGTGTCAGCGAGGTTTGAAGCATATTTCTATGCATAAGTCCTGCACCCTATAAATTTGCTTGCAAAGTCGTTCTCTTCCTCTTTTTTCCCCCTCTGCTCCCATGGGAGATGCTCCCTATTGGGTAACAATGGGGGAGTACCTCAAAGCCTCTTAGGCCTGATGCCAGGAGGAGAAGGGGAGGTGGAGGGACAGTCTCAGACTTGGCCAGCCTGAGACTGCCATAGCAGGGGAGTTGGGGGGGGGGAGTGGGGGGGGGGGGGGGAGCAGGAAGATCCCTGGGGGTTTTGGGTACACCCACAGGTAGGGAGAAGGGAAGTGTTGGGGGCTTTTGGGTGTGGGGTAAGGGACTCTCTATGCTTTGGGCTATCTTTGCTACTATGCTTTGCAATTTCTGTAAAACACAAATTGCTTTTCCATTTAAACTTTCCATCACTATCCAATCCATTTTTGTGTCATTCTTTTGCCCCTCTCAGGGCAACAGAGAATCATAAAATCAATAAGGTTGGAGAAGACCTTAGAGATCATCAAGTCCAACCCATTACCTCACACCTCGTGGCTACTAAACCATGGCACCAAGTGCCACGTCCAATCCTTTTTTGAACACCTCCAGGGACAGTGACTCCACCACCTCCCTGGGCAGCACATTCCAATGGCAAATTACTCTTTCTGTGAAGAACTTTCTCCTCACTTCAAGCCTAAACTTCTCCTGGTGCAGCTTGAGACTGTGTTCACTTGTTCTGGTGCTGGTTGCCTGGGAGAAGAAACTAACCCCCACCTGGCTAACAACCTCCCTTCAGGTAGTTGTAGACAGCAATAAGGTCTCCCCCGAGCCTCCTCTTCTCCAGGCTAAAAAACCCCAGCTCCCTCAGCCTCTCCTCATAGGGCTTCTGCTAGAGACCTCTCACCAGCCTCATTGCCCTTCTCTGGACACATTCAAGAGTCTCAATGTCCCTCTTAAATTGAGGGGGCCAGAACTGGACACAGTACTCAAGGTGTGGCCTAACCAGTGCTGAGTACCGGGGCACAATGACTTCCTTGCTCCTCCTGGCCACACTATTTCTGATGCAGGCCAGGATGCTGTTGGCTTTCTTGGCCACCTGGGCACATTTCTGGCTCATGTTCAGCCAGCTGTCAACCAGTACCCCCAGGTCCCTTTCTGCCTGACCACTCTCCAGCCACTCTGACCCCAGCCTGTAGCACTGCATGGGGTTGTTGTGACCGAAGTGCAGCACTCGGCACTTGGACTTGTTAAATGCCATCTTGTTGGGATTGCTATATCTGGATTTTCCAGTGCTACTATGTTATTTGATGGGGAGGTGGGTGGGTGATTATTGTTCAGAAGTTTTCATTTCTTCTGTTTGTTGGGTGCTTTTTTAATCCAGCAAAGTACAGTGAACGGTTGAGACAGTTTATAACATTTTCTGGATACAAATGAATGGACAAAAGAACATCGGCATCATTAGAAGTCAAGGAAAGATGAGTTAAGGATGGATACCTCTCCTCTTTGAGTCAAATTAAAAGTACAAAGAAACTTCATTTTCTTTGCTTGTTTATATCTGCTGGCTCTCTACTTCAGTCCCTGTGACTCCCCTTATATCTTGTGCTTATTGTGCTGCCACTTCTCTGCTTTCCAGGAATCTAAAACTACAATGCTACAGTTCATTTATTGTATCAACTACATTGCTGATTCATACTCCAAAACCCTACAGACATTTTTACCGGGCAATATTAATATCAAGTGATCAATTATGTAAGCATAATTTTACACATAAGACTCTCCATGATTATTTCCTACAAAGTTTAAATCTGTTTTAAGTGCAAACACATATGTACTAACTTTAAAATTAAAAAATAATAAAAATATATTCCAAAACATTGCATAAGCTACTAATTACTACTGATCTATTATTAACAAGATTTACTTGTTCCATCAAAAAGTTCTACTCACTATAGCATGGCTGCAAAGACAATAACTACTTTTACCTTTTTTAACAACACTGACAACATTACAATAGGTTTGCATAATTATAGTTGTCTCTAGCATGAAAACACAGCTGGTTTGTATTTAAACAATGAACAAATTAATTCTGAAAAGAAATAATGGTGCAGTCAAAATGGGTAACAATTTAAGACCTACGTTTCATTCAACTAGTCACAAGCAGAGCAAACAAAGCAGCTAGCACTAGCAAAAAAAAATAAATCCAAAGAAAGTTACTTGGAGCCATTAGCAAAATTCATTTATAATAATGCTTTTTTTATAAAATCAAGTCAAGCATCTCTGGGTGTGGACAATTGTAAAACCTTGGCATAGAGAGATCTAAAAAAAGGAAGTATCACATTCTCAGACACATTACTGTCTGAGTTAAACAGTGCATACAGTTCACTAGCTATTAGAAGTTAATTGGATTGTAATCAGAAGTTGCAACTAGATAGTTGCTGAGTATTAAGACCAATAACATATACCATACTACATACAAATTCACAAGTACAAAAATTCATAAATACAAAACTAGCTAAATAAAAATAACATTAACATGTAGGAAAACACTGAAATGTTGATCAGGAACTCCCCCCTCCCCACATTTACTTTAGATAGATGCAATTGGCAAAATTTTTCTACAACACAAATAATTTTACTACATACTACGATGTAACTCTGCTTTTAAAGAAAGGTTGGACACTAAAGGTTACTTATGAACAAGGAAAGCCTTTCCATAGTTTTCAGCAGTCTTTTAATGAGCCCTCTATTATGCATAATTTCCTTCCTGAGCAAGGGACAACTAGAAGAAATGGATACTTTGCTGTGATAGATCCATTTTTTGGTTTATTGTGGAATATGGGAAAGACGTCATTCTTCAGAACGTATTTACGCCTCAGTAAGGGTGCATTCTCCTAGTTGCATCAGTGGGCCTTTGAAAGTGCTATTAACTAAATACCAACACTATACATTGTTACAGTACCACTCACCTGACCATCCACTAATGTATGATCAGTTTTGGAAAAAGGATTCTATGTCCTGGGTAAAAAGCTGCCAAGCAGCTGACACTTTTGTAGTCATTACAACAAACTAAAACCAAGTAATGTGATCTTCTGTGCAAGATGAATGAGGATCCTGTAATTTTATTAACAGGAATAGGAACAGCAGTCTTGGGATCCAGAAAACACACATACCAAACAATGTGCAGACTGCTTCATTGGACCACTAAGGACAGTTCACTCTCTTCTGAACTGCCTAATGTTAGGATCCCACATTGTATCTCAGCCTTGTTAACATCCAGCATTCAATAAACTGACCTATCACCTATATTAACCAGTGTAATAACAGCTAAGGGTGTTAACCATAGAACTGCAAGCAAAAAGGGCATATGCCCAATGCTTGATGCATGCCAAGAAAAGAAATATTTAGTCATGGAAAACAAAAATGTCTTAAGTGTTTTTTGAAGCATTACTCCAGGGTTCAAATAGTACCAGGAAGTTCTTCAACAGTTACTATGTTAACAGCAACAAATAAGTTACACAGAAATTTCCAAACATTACATTAATAATTAGTTTAATATTTAGCAGCAACACTTCTGAAAGGTATGTTTATAAAACAGAGAAAGTTGTTCATGGAAGATCTACTTTCACATTTTTTAAATCAACATACCATGGAAAACAGCTCTATGAACACTACAGTGCATATGAATTTGAATTCTTATTGTGCTGATAAGTACTCTTTTAAATATTGTATTCAAATATTCTTTAAATTTCTCATTAATTTTTTTTGGCTGTTTGATTAAGTTAATAATACAATGCATCTGCATCAGACTGAATTACAGATACTAGGATTTGGTTTCCTGAATTCAAATAGTATTCATTCAATATTCGGAAAGTTAAAGAACAAAATAATTTTATTTGAGGGAGTTGCTGTTCTTGGTTTTGTTGAGGGTGAGGTTTTTTCCTTTGCTTGTTTCTTTTGGTTTTGGGTTTATTATTCTTATATTATTTTGTAGCTAGCATTGCTGTTCCACTCAATAGATACATTGTTGAAAAACAATAAATAAATCCTAGGGTCCATGAAGTGGAAATGTTATTTATTTTTTTAATGGAAAAAAACTGTGCTGTTCAGAATCTATAAAACAGAACTGTGACAGTGATCTGACTTCATTCTATCTCTGAGGAAGAATTTATTCATCAGTTAAGCAATTCTGTTATGAAACAAACCAAAAAGTCCACCCAAGTGCATCTATTCTTGAAAGTTCCCTCTTCTACAATTAGCTGCATCTTGACTTCTTTCTGAACATGATTCTATGATTATTTCTATACTAACATCAGTAAATATTAAAAAAAATTTTAAGAGTTTGAAGTTGCCCCAACTCTTAACAAATTGATATATAATAAGATTTAGTAATAGCTACTGGGTTATAGTTAAGTGCCAGTTAACTAATCACTTAGTTAAATACTCAATAATTTACCAGAACAATTTTAATCTCCATTAACAAAGTATGTTTAGAATTCATATCAAAAGAAATATAAGCTAAAGGTCCTATATTGCTTCTGCTGAAAAACAGGAACTTGAAGTGAAACTAAACTATAGGGTGATAAATGTATTGACATCTACGTATCTACCAGAAGAAAAATATTTTATTCTTATTTAGGTTTGCTTAAACAAAATATGAACCAGTCCTTCAAATAGGATAAAAAAAAACCACCAAAGTCTAGAGCAGTTGGATTTTACTGACAGAATGCTTTCCATCCAGTTTTACTTTGCTTAGGTAACAGATGTTCTGTGATAACTAAATATAGATACGTATGTAGAAAATGGCAGGATGCAAGCAACTTCCTACCCAGTCTGATTGTAACTGCAGGGATTTGGTTTTGTGTAGTAAAGAAAACATCAATCTGCAACTCTTAAGCAGTTGCGTATCACTGATAAAGTTTCTGCACCTCCACAGCCTGCACAAAAGAAAAGCATAAACTTCTCCTTTCACACATGGTAATTTAAGTGTCTATTAATCACCTACATAATACAAGTTTTTGAGAACAACCTTAAATTCACAATGTTTACATTTTGTTTTCAGAAATATTACCACAAATTATCTTTGCCATGAACATTAGATTGCATAATTATTGGATTTGTTATCAAACTTTACCCCTACTTAATAGATATTGAGTTTTGAAACTTTAAATCAATTTGTACAGCAGTCTCTTCAGTCAAAAAAATTCATGTTGATGCTGCAGATGTTATGTATACACATGGCTGTGTCAAGGAATATGATCCCTGTATTAGTTAGTTTACACATAGAAGGAAAAAGGGGTAAACAATACAGATAAAAAAAACAAATCAAAGAAATCTAGAGACTTCAAGCTTATGAACAAAAATCTGGCCTGCATACATCTGTGGTTTAATTGCCTTAACATTTGCTCTGTTGCTACATCTTGGGGGAGGGAAAAAAAAAAAAAAAAAAAAAAAAAAAGAGAAAAAAAAAAAAACCCAAAAAAAAAAACCAACCAGAATGGAAATGCACATCCCTGATCACTATAAAAGGACGTGTGAAATGTGCATTGAACCTGATGCTTTTCTGGTTTTGCTTGCCATTCATCACGTGCTCCTTTTAAAAATGCTCCTTAGACAAACATTAGGGGAAACATTGTAATTTAACATTATTTTACCAAGGTTTAAATAGAAAGTGTTATTCTGTAACTGAGAGACAGCTGGCTGTTACTGTGATAATGATATGTCAAATGAAGATCTTTTCCACTGGAATATTTTGCTACCCCTGATTACAGGTTAAATTCCCAGAATTAAAACCCCATTCATAAGGATTTGAAAGCCTCAGCTTAAGACTTGTCTTCCATATGTTCCTGTTCTCACAGAACAGTGGATGCTACTCCGTATCTGCCCACAAAAGCAAACAACCAGAACAAAAACATGGTTACAGGGAACATCATTAAACTATAAATAGTTATTAACTGAGATACAGTGCATGCCATGCACCTTATTACAGTCTAGCAAAATGCCTGTGACAGGAAAAATGCCACAAGCCTTAATATTTCCTTACTTAATCTAAAACATCTGAACAATAGGATTACTTCTTAGGCATTTTTTATGCTACCTGACACTATTTATTTTTGTATTACTGTGTAACTGTTTCTGCCATCAAAATATGCACAATAACTGAAAGCACAGAAAAAAGAATTAACTTGAACTGTGCTTTTTAACATATTCTGATATTACATAAAATCCAACAGTGCATGAGAAGAGTGTATCTGTAGTTCACAGTAAAAGTGATGATAAACTACAGTTTTCCTGGGTGTAAAGGCAGCAAATTCCAATCCTGACCGAAATGTAGTTCACACTGAGCAACTGAAGACCACAAGCCAGCGCTCATGAGCTTTGGTCTCAAATACAGAACCACATTTCTGAATGGTTTTCTCCAACATATAAACAAAGATCCATGTTGGAGAACAAGTTCCAACTGATTTTAACAAGAGTTCATTTTAGTCTGGTGTACACAAACACCACATGTTTACCATTCATTACAGATGCTACATGCATCATATTGCCTACTAAACTTACAAGGCAGAGTTGCTGCTGCAGGCTAGAATAATACATCCTTTTCAGCAAATGAATTTTGTTTACTGCTTTTGCTGCTCAGTGAGTGAAAAAACATCAAGTTCGGAGCTGAAAATGTAATAGAATCAGTAGATAAACTCTGTGGATCCGTGCAGCTAATTGTTTTGCTTTTGGCTATGGCATATGTATTACTTGACTGCTAATTTCACGGTCTGATACTGCTTCTTTATAGCAGCAGAGGAAAATGAAACTCTAGTAACCCCTTCAAATATGCTGATAAATATGCATTCCAGCCCTCTGCAATATGTTTGACACACTCCTCACCCACTGTTATTCTTCCCTTTTATGATGTCTAAAACAGTCCCTTATTTTAGCTCTCAGTCTTACCATTGTCAAGCCAAATTTATACATGCTCCAATTTATACATGCTCCCAGCTTATTCAGTATGCAAAAAGGAATTCTAATTTCCCTGTTTACAGAAATCCTCTTACAAATCTGTGGTATGTCTGTTTAGATTTGAGGAGGGGTAGACACTGCTGTATACTTCTAAAAATCTTCAAGAGAGTAACAGCGGCATATTTCCCTGCAGATGGACAAATAAACACTGAAGACATCTCACTGTACATGACTGAACTTTCCAGTTCAAACTGAGATTAATATTTCATTTAGGAACAGGAAGAATGGCTGCTGTAGTTAATTTTAACCTATCTGGCTCTTAATGACTGTCTGAGATGAAGACACAACATTGTAGCTGTAAGAAGGTGGCTGAAAAAAACCAAAGCTTTGGCTAACCCCTGAATTATTTGAGTACCATGAAGTAAAAGCAATGTTTCTAATGTTACCTTTAAAAGAAGTTAAAGGAGAACAAGAATATTGAAATCTATCAAATCCATAGGTAACAGTGGATCATACAAGAACAATTATAATAAAACAAACAGTTGCAAAATCAAGAACAAATGGAACAAAGCTGAAAAGCAAGTCTAAGGAGACAAATCCTGCTTGTTTAACTTAAGTACATATTTCTTTCCACTGGAACACTACAGTAACATGTTCTTATACTACTAACAGATCAGGAACTATCTACAATATTTTAGCTGTGAAAGAACCTGTAACTGCTGCATTCCATTTTTTCTTAAGAGTTATTTTGGTTTGATTTTTTAAGGAAGAGGAATTTTTGTATAATTAAGGAGATTACCTAAAAGTGAGGCAGTAAACAGGAAATGGAAAATGAGAAAAGATTAGGGGAACTGAGACACTCTAGACATGTCAAGAATGAGACAACTTAGAATGAGTAAGTATTTGGTATACTTATGTATGAAATCTAAAAATTGCAAACCAAAACCCTAGTATATACAAACTTTCAAGTTTATAATTGTTTATGAATTTAGTAAATACATATATATAAATGCATGTATATACATAGAAAGAAATACAGGCAGGACAAGCAAACAATTTTAGATCCTGGGCAACACAAATCTAGTTTCCTATAGAACAAATTTTCATCATTGCCTAGCAACTACAGCTATTTTTACAAACTGTGATAATTCACCATTTAAGTTATCTTTACTGCGATCTGGAGGGAAGATGACTTAAGTCTCATCTCTCCCCATCTATCCCTCCAATACTTTTTAAAGACAAAAATCAGTCCTTCACAGAAGCCAAGTCAGAATAATTTCAGCATATAAAGTGCAAGTCTGAGGAACAGTCTAAATGACAGAAAAGGACACAATTGAGCAAACACTTTTTATAAATACATTTATAGATATGGTTTATTGTTATTTATAATATTTCAGAACCTATTTTCAGAACCTTCTGTAGATTCTGATACGATAACAAAAGGTCTGTGTAATGATGCATAATAACAGGATAGTTTCAGACAAAAAAGGCATTTCACTGCATGTTATAAACTGTTGTGTTGCATGTTAAACATAAAATTCATTAGAAGTGAATGAACACTACTATCACGGGATTTTGTACAAACAAGTGAATAGTAATCAAAGTTCCCTTGCAAAAATTGTATCACAAACATGACAGAGGAGGGGGTGGGGTAGAAGTTCAAAGCAAGAAAACAGGTATAGTGCTTTTTTTAAATTTAAAGCCTGCTGCCATCAGCAAAAAAGCCTAGCTATATTATATAAGAATAACATCTCTGGAAGTTTATAAGGTCAGTATGAGAGATGAGGTATTAGAAGGCTTGGTCCTGCACGTTCAAACTGCTTGAAATATCCTGAAGATATCTTCTTGCACATCTGACTACAGATTTACATATTTTTGAACATGTTCTATGGTTACTTTTTGAAAAAAAAAAAAACAGAATAAAAAATACTAGAAACACATGGTTTTAAGTGGAGATGAAATTCTGATAAATCCATATAGCACCAGAAGGTAAAAAGATGTCTCTATGACAATCCTCATGATGTAAAGTAATAAGAGCTATTAACCTTGTATAATCTGAAAATGCACAAGATTGAAATCTCTGAAAGATGAACCGGAATACAGCCTTTACCTACAATTTTCCACAAATAATACATACAGATATGAAATCCACTGAAAATTACACCAAAGTACACTCCTAGAAAGGTTACCACTTTCAACCAAATAATACAGTTTGGTCACAGTGTACAACCACCTTCTGTACTCTCTTGAGGTAAGAATATGAAAACTAGTGCAATAAAAACTCAAGAGGTTCCTCTCAAATAAACATTATCCTTGTCTTAGAAACAGGGAATCAGCAAGACAAGAAAATTCAGACATACCCAGCTTTAGGGTAATTGAGTTTCAGTGATGGGTTCCAAGTGCAGAAACTACCTAATTGTTTTAAATGTGCTACAGTTCAAAAATGTGAGTGGATAGAAGATTACACAGAACAGAATCAAGAAAATTTGGCTAATTTTAATTTTTTTTTTTCTTCTCTTTCTTTGGTAAGTAGTTCACATATACTTCGAGATAAATCAAAAGGCAGTTGCAACTGTTTCTTACCTATGAGACACACAAAGTATTCACTGTGTAGAAACTGAGGAAATTCAGGTGTTCTCTTTTTAAAATACTATAAAATCCTGTCAAGTTGCTTTACTCTGTGGGAGATTTTCCAGAAATACATTTAAACAAGGTAGCATTTCTCAGATCTTTCTTTTGGAACTTTAGTTCTTTCTATGGCACTTCCAGGAAAGTGTTGTTTGACAGAAAACAGGCTGACGCCTAAGAATCACGTTCAGTCACATTTCATTATAACTGCTTAGAAAAAACTATGGATCTATATAAAAGCAAAAAATGTGAGTACAATTTGATCCTTTAAATGTCCTTTTTTTTTTTTCCTTCTCCAGTACAGTGAGTCACTGGTAAAACCACAGCTAGCCTCACTGGTTTTACTAAATATTAACACAGAATTCTCTAAAATAAGTACAGTGTATTAAAATGACATATTCCTCATGCTTATATAAAAGTGACCTGCAAGAAACAGCATAGAAATAAAATTCAGAGACTAGGAAAAGAAACCAAAGAAAACACAGACAAATAATTTCTAACTAGAATTTCAGTAGATATAGGAAAGACAAATTTCTTATTTTCACACAGCAGGCAAAATTTGATTTTCTTCCCTCAACTGAGAACTTATCAAACATTATTTTACCAATTGGTGAAGCACAATCAGAGCTTCTAAAATATCAGCCAATGTAAAAGCTACTATTATAATACTTGTCTATTAAGAACTTGAATTTTGAAAACACAAAATTGTTAAAAACACAAACAATTAAGAGTCTCAGAGAGTGTAAGCCCACCCAGAGAAGAAAACTATCACAGCGAAGAAGTAATTCACATCCAAACATTCTCCATTCACTGGTCTAATGTTATTTCTTCCACATTTTGCTTTTCTATACTGCTTTTTAGCAAAATTATAGCTATTATTGCATATGTTGTTTTCTTGTTGTTGCCTTTTTTTAATTCAAAAATAGAAGTCTTGTCAAAAAGTTCAGGTCTCTAAAACATGCCATCCATGCAGGTGTGTTGAAAATATTCAAAATATCATTTCCCAAACAGAGGAAGTCTAATGATATAACAAAATCTCTTTCTGGCTCAGATACTCACTAGTTATGTGCTAACTTACAAAAATAATTTTGAATATCTCCTAAAGTAAAAGGCTTACTTTTGGAGCTCTGGGTATTATCATAATTGGAAATTATTATCTCTTATGTTGGCTCTGTTCTTCCAACAGTCATCAAAAAAACAGATAAAATGTCCTCAAACTACCCAATTATTTTCCAACAATATGTCCTAGTTATTCATTTGTTCATGTCAAGATTTCTATGATTACATATTTCCTCAAATGATATTATGTGTGGTAATAGGAGGGTCAATGAGGAGTAACACAAATAAATTTTTTTTTGGGGGGTGGGGGAAGAATAAGCACAAGTAAGAGCAGCCCAGTGTCTTCACAATCAAGTGGGTAAAATAAATTCCAAAGGGGCTATAAAACTTCTGACTTCAGTAATCTTTATTTCAAATTATATTCTCATAAATTCAGTAACAAAGAATAACTGTTTAGGGCTTTCTTTTTCTTTTTTTTTTTTTTTTCTTTTTTTTTACACCTTGATCTCCTCCAATTCTCCCTCTTGGAATATTCTCCATTCCAGTCTTGCTAGGCAAAAAAATGGTAACTTCATTCCTGGCTGGCTACAAGTTGACCAATAGTTATAATCGACTATAAATGTGGCCATAAAAAGAATGGAGATGTTCTTCAATGAAACAAGAGGACTATTTAATAAATAGGATATTAACAATTAATAGCTTCAACATATAATAAAGTGAACATTATTTTTTGTCTTTGATGGTGTTAAAAAATTCAAAGAACTTCTACACATTTTAAGTTTTGGGTTTTGTTGGGGTTTTTCTTGGTTTGGTTTGGTTTTTTTAAGCTGTTCAGTCATTCAAGCTTGTACAGTCTATCAAAACTAGGTCAAGTCATGTAATTTCATTCATGTTTTTCTCTTTCCATTCAGTTTTCATTCTTTTGCAGCTTCAAACCATGGAAAAATTACTTCAAGTAATTATTCAGAACCACACGGTTTGATTTATTTATATTTCTAAAACTCTGTATGAGTGGCTTAAGAACAAACCATCTTAAGCCCAACAGATGCAGGGAGAGGTTCATAGTAAATAGGCGTTTCTGAATCAAAGATTCTACTTTCTACTTGCTACCATTCTCCTCTTGAGACAAAAAAAACAAAAAACCAAGCACACACAAGAACCAAAACAAGAAAGGATGCTAAGAAATATTAGAGTGAATTATCTCACAATTTTGCAGCTAATGAGATCTTCGCAGTCAGAACTTTCCAACAAAAGTTGTTGTCACTGATAAGACCTATTAAGAGTTTCACCATTTGCTTAAGCATTTGAAGGTGTCATGGATTGAGTGGAAACTGCTGTGTTATTCATACCATGCTGCAGTCATGCCAGCTTCAAAAAATGCAAGTGCTGACTGCAGCAAAGTGCTATTGGTCTTGAAATTTGGATTGCAACATGGGAGGCTTTCTGGTCCGGTTGCTGCTTCTGGGTTCTTTGGGGTGTTGGTTTTTTCCACTGTGATGGCAGTGAGACAAGGAAAGACTGGGGAATAATTTTCTGGTTTGGGCTTTTGGCTCACTTGCTTCTGCCTGCTGCTGCTTTTGCGCCATGCTTTTTCTGCAAATAGGCTAAGGTAATTATGTCTTTTGTACCATGTTTTTCTGACTTCGATCAGTAAACTCTATTCTTATCACACTTTCCTTCTTTTTGTCTCAATCCCAAGTTTTTGTGTGTTACTTTTCCCTCACTTCCGTGTTGGGAAAATAGACAGGTTAACCCACAGGTTTGATTTGATCCATTCTGTAATGGTTTGAATCAGAACAAAAGGAAATTAAAAAAAAAAAAAAAAAAAAAAACCACAAACAAAAAAAAAACCCACAAATTTTCTTATGATGGACAGCTACAGCATGGCATCATCTTTTACACTTACCTCTGTCCATGTTCTTGCTATTTCATTGATTTCTAATGAACAAAAAAAACCAATCCCCAAGTATGAATTTAAACTGTTATGTCACTTTAAGTGCAACTTATTTGCAGAATACAACATTAATTAAAACTTTCATTAATGTCAGGCATAGTTCAGACAGATTTAAACTACCACTCAGTTCAGAAATACATCCAAACCTATTATTTCAAAAGGCTTAATTAATGAACATTTACTGCATCTTGAAATAAATGGTACAACTAAAGACAAACCACCCTATCCTATATGGGTCATCTGCCACATAATAAAAGCTGCATTGAACACCTACTTGCTTTTCAAATTTGTTAGCTTATGAAACAAGTTGTATTTCTAAACAAAATGCTCTGAAAGGGGTTTGAAAGCAGATGCTTTCCTAGCAAAGGAAAGCCAACAAACATGCCATAAACCCACTAAAACCCAACTTCACACACTCCACTCCGCTCTGTCTTCTTTCAGATTAATACTTGATTTAGAATACACTGGGATCATTAGTGCTTTGTCACTTTCAAAGGAGTGGAAAATTTCATGCTTTCTTTAGCTTCCTAAGATGTTATCAGATATAACTTGAGGATAACAGACCTAAACTTTAGATTATTCTGGAGATGACAGACTTGGTCAGTTACAGAGTTCTGCTATTATAATGCCAGGAAGGCAGCATTAGCTAAGATTTTCAAAACACTTATCTCTAGAGGTACACTAAAATTTGCCATTTTTTAGTCTGTAATGATCTAGTTTTCCAGAAACTGATACAGCTAAGAATACACCTTTGGTAAAAGAAAAAAAAAAAAAAAAGAAAAAAAAAAAAGTCCAAAAAGTTCAAGTAACTTCGAAAATCCTGGCCATTTATGAGCCTGCTTTTTATTTAAAGTTGCAGATGTTTTACCCATCTTGGCTGTTTCTACACAGGGACAAAAGTGAAAGGGCCTCCAGAGAAAAATGTTCATCATCAACTGGTTGAAAGATTTACTTAAGGAGCTAGATTTAAAAAAACTACAATATGTATTTGTAATTGATCACTAAATTAAGATCAGGGTGTTTGCCTGAATTATCTAAAGATTGCTTCTTATGTAAACAGAAGAAAGCAAAAGACAGAAAAATTTTGTAGCAGATATTCTGACAATGCAATACAGGAACTTATACGAAATAAACTTCTTAGTGACTGGGTGGAAATTATTGGGTTTTTAGAACTAGTAAAATAGGATGTTAAAAATCAAAACACACCAGGAAGAAAAAAAGGGGGGGGGGGGGGGGGGGGGGAAGGAAAGAAACAAGAAAAAAACCCAAACACCTTCCCTAGATTTATTCCTTATGACAGGAGAAGGCAAAGTTTGTTCTTGGCTATGATACAAAGAAGAAAAATCTAGAGGACTGATGCAGAATAAATGTGTACTACTGCTGTTAAATAGCTACAAATGTAATTGAGCTTTCTAAAATCTTGAAGTAACATGTAAGCTTACTAAGAGTAAAAAATAAATGCATAACTGAATACATAAGCACGGGCATTAACCTAGAAGGGTAGGTCAATTTCACATATTAAAAGTCAAGGAATAAATTGTTATTAGCAGCAGCAAGAATATATTTGGGTTGAATAACGCAAGAACAAATGTACTAAAGTTAATTTCTGGTCACCTTACTCTGATACTTTTAACTAAATTATGTATGTTCCACAGTAGATACCAGTGCTTATTCACTAAGCAGCAAGAGTATCTGTACTGTCCACATAAACAAGGGCAAATGGCGAAGAGGAAAGCAAGCCAGGAGAGATTTAATTGGCATCCCACTGAGATCTTGGCTTCTGTGATTCAGAAGCTCTAAAAACTGGGCTTTTTCTTCCATATAAATATTTCAAGGGAGACAGGATCAAAGCCCCTTCCATTTTGCAGGTATCTCACACCTTTCATCCTAACTAAATGTAAAAATAGTTAGAAATTGTACTCTGAAATGGCAGCCAGGAGAACTCCTCTTCTGAAAAGGGCTGAGTGGAACCATCTAATCCAATTAGAGGCACCTGGTGATATGACTGGCAAGCTCTACAGAATCAAACGCAATGTGGCAAACATCCAGCAGAGACAAATCAGGATGCAAGACAGGGAATTGTGAATTTTTAGACTTTGATGTTGAAGACAGACCTCAAATGGAAAATACCCAAATATTGGCATTCTCTCTCACCTTGCCCCCTCAGCCTGAATAAATAATCTAAGTTTCATTTGCTGAAAACAGGTTCTTGCAAAACCTCTGTCCCTGCAGAGGAACAGGAAAGGACATGAAATATAGGGGTGCTGGTCAATGGTAGGCTGAACATGAGCCTGCAGTGTGCCCAGGCAGCCAAGAGGGCCAAGGGCATCCTGGCCTGCATCAGGAACAGTGTGGCCAGCAAGAGCAGGGAGGTCATTCTGCCCCTGTACACTGCACTGGTTAGGCCACACCTCGAGTACTGTGTCCAGTTCTGAGCCCCTCAGTTTAGGAAGGATGTTGACTAGCTGGAGCATGTCCAGAAAAGGGCAATGAAGCTGGTGAAGGGCTTGGAACACAAGCCCTATGAGGAGAGACTGAGGGAGCTGGGGTTGCTTAACCTGGAGAAAAGGAGACTCAGAGGTGACTCTACAACTACCTTAAAGGAGGCTGTAGACAGGCAGAGTTTGGTCTCTTCTCCCAGGCAAACAGCACCAGAACAAGAGAACACAGTCTCAGGCTGCACCAGGGGAGGTTTAGGCTGGAGGTTAGGAGGAAGTTTTACACAGAGAGAGTGATTGTCCATTGGAATGGGCTGCCCGAGGAGGTGGTGGAGTCACCGTCGCTGGGGGTGTTCAGGGCGAGGCTTGACAGGATGCTTGGTTCCATGGTTTAGTTGATTAGGTGGTGTTGGATGATAGGTTGGACACGATGATCTTGAAGGTCTCTTCCAACCTGGTTTATTCTATTCTATTCTAAATGGGCTGCCCGAGGAGGTGGTGGAGTCACCATCACTGGAGGTGTTCAGAAGGAGACTTGATAAGGTGCTTGGTTGCATGGTTTAGTTGATTAGGTGGTGTTGGATGATAGGTTGAACATGATGATCTTGAAGGTCTCTTCCAACCTGGTTTATTCTATTCTATTCTATATTGTCTGAGCACACAAAGTAGTCTACATCCATGGACTATACCCATTTTTTGTGTTCCTCAGTTCATTACCAACTCATGAATTCTATCTGTAATTCTCAGTCACAGATGGCCTGCTTCTGCGATACTGTCTGCCTGCTTAGCAAGCTTCATTTGCTAATCAGAGCTCTAGTACAAGATCTTTTTCAGAAAGCTAATTCAGAATCAATAATACAACTGGATGAATACACAGACTTCCTGATTTAACATGCACGTATTTTATCCATTCAACTTCAGTTTAACAAGCCGGCTCCCCACACAAGTGTTAGTACAAGATGGTTTTTGTTGAACTAAACACGATAGAAAAATACCAGATTATAAATAATGTTTGGGGTGTGGGTTTTTGTTTGTTTTTTTTAAGGACAGAAAAGATAAATAAAATAGAGTTTGCTTTCAGCCACAGGAAAATAGATAGTCAAAGTGGTTATGAGGACAAAACTTTTCTGTGCCTTAGAAAGGTGGTCAGGCACAGACATATTTGAGCTTTTCCCTGTATTACACAGGGTGCCAGCATATGTATATCCAAAGAGAATGCTGAGAAACAGTTCTCACTGTCATGAGTGGAGAAACCGAATGGATGTTTAAAGACTACTGGCCTATGGCCTGTGGATTCATAACCACCTTGTCTCTTGCCTGTTACATATGTGGTTTTTACATTAGAATTACTGTACTTGTATGTATGAGAGGTGTTTCAACTTCTTCAGCTCACAGAATAACTCACTATATCCAAACTAAATTAGTAGTAGGAATGGTTTATTACTTCATTAAAAAAAAAAATAAAATTGATTTTTAAAATATTTTTTCAAGTCAGTGGGCACAAAGGCAGTGTATAAAAGCATAGATTTTTATGAAGATTGAAGGAAGCAATGAAAGATATAAACAAGAATGACAAAATACAGTACCCAGAGAAATTGGAACAAGCTGCCTGCTGAGACTTTAAAGGGAACAACATTTAAAATTAATTCTGCCATAAATAAGTTCTGATAAATTCGTAATTGTCATTTACACTACCACAGCACCATCACTTGGCATTTAAAACCAGGTGCATTTTATGGCATCTACTTGCAAGAACTGAAATGCTACATAACTTCATAATAGCTCGTGTTTCTAAAACAATTTCCTACAGAGATCCAAACATCTCTCTTTATGTGTATGTTCAGATCTTTTCTGAATGCTGAGGCATTTGTGGCCAGCAGAAGGGTAAAGTCTACTCCATCAACAGTCAAGATTCCCAGACAATAGCACTTAAAAGACTGGTGATGCACATTATCTCCAAATGAACTCCAACAGTAATTTTAACTTGCAGGATAATCATACAAATTAAATGTAAACAAGGTTAGCCTCAGTGTTCAGAAATTACTTTCATTAATAAATCAAAAAATATATGAAAATAATCTTGTTTCAAAAGTTCAGCCTTGTCAGAGATGTCAAAGTGCTGAAAGAGAAGTACCAAGAACGCTTTCCAGCGGCAACTTTAAAACACCAAGTTCAGCTCATCTTACCTACTGGCCCATGTCCCATTAGACTGCGAGAGACTGAAGACACATTGGACTTGGAAAAAGAAGATAATCTATTTTTGACAAAAAAGGGCCCAACCATTGCTATAGTGAAGAAAGCTGTGAATGCAATCTAGCTAGCAAGAAAGCTTATAAACAGCCAAGAGCAAAAGTTACATCTCCTAGAACAGATGATAGTGTTTTAAGATACATAATTCTCAAAACCTTTTGAAGTAAAATGGCCAGAAGTTATTTTGTATCTCTTAATTTCTTTTTATGCTGCTGATGAAGTGACCAGATTAGAAACCAAATTCTAAGAGGCAGCACAGATGAAGCATGTTTATGCCAAACAGGCTACTGAAAAGTGATGCTATTAGTAAGTTTAGTTTGGCTGATGCTAAAAGTGAGATGTTTGCATCTGTGAAAATTAGCTCTATTTCCTTAGCCTTCCTTTCTTTCCATTACACTTTATAGTGTCTTAATATCAGTACAAATCACAGTTACTTCAGTCCATCAACTCTTTAAGAACCATAGCAATTCTTTCCAGTTATTTATTAGCTGGTTTTCAGCAAAACTGTTTTAGATTGCTTACTTGGAACATATGTGAACTCAATTTATGTAACAGGAAGTCAGCACATTTATTCTCATAAGCAAAAGGGAGGTTTACCAAGTACTTAATACCAAGGGAAAGTAATTGCTTTAGTATTGACTCAATGATATACCACAGACATGCTGAACCAGAAAACAGATCGATTCTTCATCTCTTCTTCACTTTGGAAATCTGGCCCAGCATGAATGGCCACTCACTGATCTTCCTAAAATTACCCTTCACAAAACTTATGACAATGTCATCATTACACTACAGAGGCAGATGAAATAAAGAGCAATGGGAAATGAAGTAAGATCAGGAAAAAGAGCAGAGCAATCAAAATATATTGGCTGTGTCCCAGAAGGACTGGCAGAGAGAGGCTGCATGTTGATAACACCTTGAAATACCTGAACAGGAAAGGCCACTGGCAGGCTGCCCAGCTACCAAGAGTAATCATCACTTCTGTCAGAAATGAAGTCCATTCATAAAGTAGCATCACATAAAGGGGCTCTGTGTTTTCTGAACCCACATAGTACAGAAACATAAAATGGTTCCCCTTGGAGATATTGGGTCACTTTAACCTCTTATAGAGTATTTAATAAAAAATACATTAACAGGGAAAAAAAAATCAGATTATGAAAAACAACCCACTAGCATTGCCTGTACATTTTAGTAAAGACAAGGCATGGTTACTAGAAATAAAGCAAGAATGTGGGGCTTGATTCTTAGGCTAAGCCTAGGAATTGAATCCAACCCCCCCTTTCTATAGTATTTTAATTAAAGCGATCACAAAGTAACATATACTGCCTGATCAATATTTGACTCCTCCTGGAAAAAGTTTAGCTTTCAGAAACTTCTCTTCATTTGAGGATTTCAGAAACACTCATAATACTAGTTCTGGATTACAGCGAATGAATTAAAATGAAACATAAATAAATTAACCTTGTATCTGCACACAATTTACAGTGGGTTTTCATTATTTTCAGGATTATTAGGAACAAAATCCACTCCATTCTCCCTGCCTTTTTTCTTTTTAAACTGACGTTAGCTATGTCCAAATTTTGTCACAGTGAGTGAACTGGGTCCCTTCCTCAGCTCTGACTTCTGACAACCACAGCAATCATAAGATCTTTAACTGCCAGCCAGTCAAGTATCTTTCTTATCCATCTTATCTTTAGCTGCCTGTCATCAAGGGACTGCTTTGTGGAAACCATGTGTTGCAGTTTGAGCTGGGTGCCCCCCTGGTGTGTTCACTTCCTGTGTCCAGAAGTCCAGCCCAGAGGGCGGAAGCGTGCTGGGCCCATAACCCAGAGGTCGATGGATCGTAACCATCCTCTGCTACCAAGAATGTGCTGGGTTGAGGCAGCCCCCTCTCTCCCCACCACAGGCAGGAATAAAACACTCAGACAAACGGATTGCAAAAGTGATGAAAGTTTAAATAGAAAGCAGTGAATGTTACAGAGAACCCAAAGCGCAGTGACAAAGAGAGATCCCAAAGCAAACCCAGAGGCATCCCATTCCCACCTGAGGGTACACCCGAGACCCTCAGGGCTCCTTCTTCCCCCTCCCTCTGCTGGGCTAGTCTCAGCTGGCCAGACCTGAGACTGCCCATCCCCCCGTGGCCTTGGGCCTAGCCAGGCCCAAAGCCAGCAGACATCTCCCCCAGTTACCGGCTGGCGGAGGAGGAAGAAAAGAGAGCGTGCTAGACTCCGCACTGGATCTTATAGTGGTGCAAAGAATTATGGTAGGAAATACACAATTTCCTGTGTCCATCCCTCTGGGCTGGACTTCTGGACACAGGAAGTGAACACACCAGGGGGGCACCCAGCTCAAACTGCAACACCATGATAGAACTTATGAGTGAAATTCCTACACAACACTCCCTGACAAAAAAAACCACAACAAACAAACAGGGAGATAATCTACCTTAAAGGCCTATTGGTAGTAATTAACATCATCTTTAAAATATACCAAAATCATTCTATAAAGATTTGCAAAGTCTACAGTTACAAGGACCACACGAATAGCTAAATTCAAGATAGTGTTTCACACCGGGGATACATAAATTCTAACGCACATGCCACATTCATGCAATCTACAGTGTATGCAAATTAACTTGTTATCAGATAACTATTTGCAGGAGCAAATTGGAAGCAATGTTTCCACTATTAATTACTCGTCCAACTATCTGATAAATTCCATTTATTTGGGGCATTAGGAAGTCCTCCATTATGGCAGGACTTCCTCATGAATGTTTCTCATCTTTCACACTTTGCTTTAAACAAGAATGAAGAAAATTAAGTAACACTAAATGCAGAATAACCACTTAAGGTGTGCAAGTATGAGAGAGACACAATCATGGTTAAAAAAAAAAAAAAAAAAGAATATACTTTCTTCCTCCAGAGACATTAAGCAACAAGGACCTCTTGCAACATAAAACTCCCTCTCAAACTGCATAGACTCTTCAAGTGTGACCAACCACTCTGCAAGTTCTAGCAAGTAGGGAAGTCAAACAAGCAATAATATTGTAATCATGTTTCAGTAAAATAGTATGCAGGTTATATAGTTAAAGACAACAGCATTTTCCCAGGGAATTTTCCAACCAATTTTCTCCTTCTGGAGTTTCATTCATTTTTACCTCTTTGCTCCACACCTTCAAAGACTTTTAAGCAAATCAGAATGAGTTTTATAAAAATCAGCCTAAGTCAGTAAATACAGAATTTGACATCTGCTTTAATGCTGACATCATTTTTAGCTAAATCAACAATAAGCTGATCTGAAAATTACATTTCCTTCCAGGTAAAAGAGGTAAACCTCCTATCCTTATCCTTTAAGATCCATATGTGAAGGTCTTTAGCAGTTTTGTTTTTCTATCCTAGTAACAGAACAAGAAAAATTAAGTGTTCTTGCTCCTGTAGCAGTATTTCTCAGCATTCCACTTAGAGGTAAAAGCTCCAGAGCATGAAGTTCAGTCACATTGAGCTCTTTTAGCACTCCTCTCCAAAGGCCAGACAGCAGAAAGGGGTTGATGATGATAATTTTTTCCAAATACACACTGGAATCCTTCATCTTTCAGGGCATGCTCCTATTTATATATACACATACACCAAAGATTTCCACATATTTTTACGTGTTGAAATTTCTTTTGCATTAGGCATTAAACAAAATACGCAGCATGCATATCACCCTTACACAAGATGCAAAGAGAGCTCCAAAATCCTAAGTTTAAGTACCCTATGGGAAATATTGCTGGAGCATGAGCATTCATTATAAAAACTGATTATATTTTTCCTTCTTAAAGCTTTAAGGTTATTTCACAATCTCCCTTCCCAGAACTGGGTCACCTTCACTTCTTGCTCTGCGTTCCCTCTCCACCCCTACCAACATACATGGTTTACTAGCATTAATAACCTTGATTTAGAATAAAGTCAAATAAAAAGAGAATGAGGAAAAGTATTCCAGCAGTACAAGGACTGCCCCCTGGAAACATCAAGGGGATCAGAATCAAGCAGGAGACAAAATCCTTTCTTCTTAACTATTTAACAGAAGCCCATATGGACTTTCAGGAGAGAAAGTGCAATTCTGACCATTACCTGTACTCACCACTTTCATTATGTAACAACTACACTGCTGCCTCTTCTAAAACACCAACAGACATTCCAGGGAGCATGTCACCCATTTAGATAACATACTTTGTTTGGACAAAGTTTGACAGTACACAAGGTAATAGTACACTGTGAACAAGAGACATCATAAAAATGAGCCATAGTTCTTGAAGCAAGTGGTGAATAGCAGCCTATCCTATGGCCTCTCCTGGGATGACCAAGAATTACAAATGCAAGGCACGTAAGGTAGGCCCACCTGAAGTAACACACATTTCATAACCAAAATTGGAAATACAGGAGAGAATGATAAAGGGGTAAGGAAGAAAATAGCAGCTAAGACTGGATATTTTAAAAAAAAAGAAAATACAAAAAAATAATAGTCTACACATCCAACATGGTAATGCCTCTAACTTCTGAAAAGGAAGCTTATGTAAATGTAGGGGGGAGAGAAAAACAGAAAAGTGAACGTATTAAGGACCACAGGAAAACAGATTTGGTTCTGCCAGTGATAAGCAATTAATAGAACAAGGGACTGCAATCATACTAGAACTATTCCCTAATTAAAATCATTATTTTAGCTGGCCTTTAAGGAGATATATTTATAGTAAGTATGACAAGCTATTACAGATTCAATTTAGATCAAAAGTCTCAAATGATGTCTTTAGGTATGGGGCAAGTTAGCTGCTGGCAGGCACAATAACTCATCTCGCATTAGAGCAATTTGTTTCCGACATAACTGAAATTCATCATCAAGATCAGAATTCAGAAAGCTTCTGTGTACATGGACACATGCAGATTGCAAAGCATGATACATTCAATAAACTACTGAAGTAGCTGTCAAGTGGCACTTGATTTCTGGTATTTATGTTGTAAGTTTTCTTATACAAGTATCGCCTTCTACAATTCTTCAGTTTTGCTTTGCTTGTTCACTTTTTAATACATTTCTATGCAGTATACACTAAATCTTGCAAGATCCTCATGGCTGGGTTTTTCCTACAGATATCTGAAGTCTCTCATATCTGAGTAATTTATACAGACCCAGAAAGTCTAAAACAATCATATTAAGACTGAAACCTCTACACTGATGTATCTCCAAAGAACAGAACTTTAGAGGTAAGTGAATACTACTGGTAGGAACAAAAAAAATCCTAAGAAAATAACTTCATGGTTTTCCAAGTTCTCTATTTTCATCACCAAATATCAAAGAACTGTTTTTTAAAGGTCAAGATCAAACAAGTATCCCAAAGTCAGACTGTGAAGGCAGCTGTTTGTACTTGCTTTATCTAAGCACTAATATACCCTGTTGGTACAAAACCCTTCTCCTGCCATGTAGAATGCTCAATCAGGTTAATCTTGAAGGACAAATATACTTTGTATTGCACAGAAAGAGCTGTTAAAACTGGATCAAAATGTACTGATAGTAAATAAAGACCTTATTGACAGTAACATTCAGCAGAAAAGCCAGTTTATGTCCCTCCAACCAGGTAAACTATACATTCATATTTGAATTAATGTAATCTAGCAAAGTCTTTTTATCATTACTTTAATCACACATCAAGGAATACAGCAATATGTAGAAAAATAATGTGAATTATGAATTCTAGGAAAATTACCTTGGCTGGTATTTTTAAACTCAGCTGTTGACATTAGAATTTAACATCCAGCAAAGGCTTTTTCTCGTTAGATTCCCAATGCTTGTCTGCTCCTTATACCTAAACCCTTACCTCTAGACTACTAAAGGCCATTTGATTCACCTTTTTGATCTCATTTCATTCCCCAAACATTGATATTGCCCAGGAGTCATCTTCTTCTCTGTACACTCTGATCATCATGCCACTCCATGTGCTGATGTACATTTTTCTTCTGCCCCATCATTACCATCTACAGTGATTTATTAATTTAGTCCCCTGAGCACAGTAGCATATTAATAATCCAGAGATTACTTCAATATGCCAGGGTTCCCTTTAGCAATGTGGGAAACTCATTCATTACCACAGATAACAAAACAGAGTTCTCCTGATAGCAGGACTAAATGGATAAAAAAAGACTAAAGACTAAATGGTCTTGCACCTGGGAATACATAACTCAGGAGTGTAGCTCAGACTGGGATCCACCTGTTCTCTCATCCACCGGAGAACAGCCCTCTGAAAAGGGACCTAGAGGCCTTGGCAGACAAGAAGCACAGCACGAGTAAAAACTATGCTGCAGCAACAAAGAAAGCCAACAGGACGCTAGGTTGTATCAACAGGGGCATTGCCAGTGGAAATAAAGAAGTCATTGTCCCGCACTTCTCAGGCCACAGTTGTGGGTACTGCACACAGCTTTGTTCCCCACTGTACAAAACAGATGCAGATGGGACAGAAAGTGTCCAGAGCAGGAATGATTGGAGGACTGCCATATAGGAGAACTGGGTTTCTTCATCCTTGAAAAGGCTTAGGGGAGGCCTTATTACCATGTACCAGTACATAAAGGGTGGCTAACAGGATGATGGAGACTCCCTCTTCTAAAAGAGTTACATGGAAAAGACAAGGGGCAATGAGAACAAGCGGCTCCTGAGATTCCAATTGGTACCCAGAAGAAAATTTTTCACAAGGAGATCAGTTAGATATTGGACAAATCTCTTATGACAAATGTCATAAGACTCAGTTTGACAGGTTGCTGGGCCATCCCATTTAAATTATACTTTCACCTAGAAAGGCTGAACCACATGAACCTTGGCGTCTCTTCCAACTCAGCATTCTGTGATACTGTGATAATCTAGAATACTGTTGGGTATCAACTGGAGCACAACACAGTGATTAGTTAACTGGCAACTAGAGTTCATCTTCCCAAGCAGAACAAGCCCCCAAGACCACTAAAATTGAAGAGTCTGCTTTACAGTTCAGCAATGGGCCTTCAGAAATCCTCATTTCTGTAACAGAAAAATAGAATGGACAAACATGGCAATTTCCTTAGGACTGCAAGAGTTTTATTCATAGATTCATAGAATGTTTCTTAGTGATCTGCATCATAGAAAGTTTAAAAAAACCCAAAACTCATGCAACTTCAGTCAAGTACAAACTGGATGGAATTGATTACTAGACATATCTAACTGGATCAAGCAGTAGGACAAGGTGAAGCAGCAATGCTTCAAATAGCCCCAAGTTTCCTTTTCTTTCAGTGTTCTGCATCACGTGTTCATTACCAACTGAATACTATCCAAATATCATCCACTATCTCTTTTTAAGGCAATTGTGTATGTTACCTTAGCTTGCTCTCCACGGCATTGGCTTCTTACCCCTTCTATAACGTAGCTAATTTTCTAGTGAGAAAATACACCAGACCACAAACAGTCTTGTTCCCATTTATGTCAATACCAAAAGGCAGATATTAATGTTTAATCTACTTTCTTTGTATTATCTGCAGAACAATTATCTGCAGAACAATTATCTAATAAGCCTATGGGTAACCTATGCACCTTAGCCTATGAAAAATACAGGAGTGAGAGAGAAAAGTTCTGCTTCATTACATTTTAAAAAGGACTTCAAGTCATTGCAGCAATTGGTTGAAGGATAGGGAGAACAGGTAGTGTTTTCTTCAGTATTTTCAGTGGCAGGGAAGACTGCACTGAACACTGAAATCAATATGCAAACACAGCTGATTTCCATGTGGCTCAGAGGCTGCCACAAGTGGAATTTTAGTTTCTCTGATCACAGCAACATTTATATGGCACTAGGCCTGCTGGGGACAGAAGAGCTCAGCTGTCTCAAAAAGGAAGAAGGATTCCCATGTGCAAGTTAGCAAGGCTCACTGGTAGGACTTTAGATTTGAGGAGGGAAGGGGGTAAACCAAGGTCACTAGAAATGAGCATTGGGTGGTGTGCCCATGTCAGGGGTGAAATCAACGGCCCAGCTCAAGCATATATTGCATCATGGGCAACAAGCAGGAGGAACTAGAAGCCATTGTGCAGCAGGACAGCTATGACAGTTGCCATCACAGAAACTGGTGGGATGACTAATGACTAAAGCATGGCAGTGAACGTCTATAAGCTCTTCAGAAGAGATAGGCAGGGAAAGAGAGGTAGTGGAATGGCAACTGTATGTTAGGGAGTGTTTTGATTGTGTAAAACTCAACAATTGTGATGGTACGGTCAAGTGCTTACAGGTAAGGATGAAGGGAAAGGCTGAGAAGACAGATATCCTGTTGTAAGTCTGTTACAGACCACCCAACCAGGATGAGGAAGTATCCAAATTGCCAGCTCTTGTTCTCAGGGGGCTTTACTTAACCAGACATCTTCTGGAAATATAACACAGCAGAGAAGAAACAATCTAAGGGGTTTCTGGAGTGAGTGGAAGGTAACTTCCTGACAGCTGGTAAATAAGCCTACTGGGGAGGTGTGTCGCTAGAACTACTGTTTACAAACAGGGTGGGAGATGTGGTGTTTAGAGGCCGTCTTTGGCTTAGTGACCATGAAGTAACAGAATTTTCAGTTCTTGGTGAAGTAAGGAATGGAGGTCAGTAAAACCATGACCATGGATTTCCAGAGGGCAGACATCAGACTGTTCAGGAGACTGGTAAGAGTGTCCTCAGCCTGAATGCTGTGTTCAGTTCTGGGTGCCCAGTATAGGAATGACTTTCAGGTCCTGGAGCATGTCCAGAGTAGAGCACCATGGCTTGTGAGGAGTTTGGAGGACACGTCATATGAGGAGTGGTTGAGGGACCTGGCATTGAGAAGGTTAAGGGGAGATCTTATTGTTCTCTACAACTCCCTGAAAGGAGCTTGAGAGGTTGGTGTTGGTCTCTTCTCTCAACTTAGCAATAGGATGTGAAGAAACAGGTTTAAGTTGTGCCAAGAGAGGTTTAGATTGGGCATTACAAAAAACTTCTTTACTGAGAGAGTGATGAGGCATTGGAACAGGCTGCCCAGGGAGGTGGTGGAACTGGTGTCTCTGGAGGTGTTCACGAAGCATGTAGATGTGACACTTCAGGATATAGTTTAGTGGTCGTGGTAGCTGGCCTTTTCCCACCTTAATGATTCTATGATTGTAGTGACTTTTTCTGGACAAAACAAAGAATACAGGTAGTTGTGGTTCTGCTGGCTTTAATGTGTAAGTTAATATATTAAGAACTCAATGGACAGCACCAAATCATTCTATACAAGTCATACTAAAAACATATGACAGATTACACATTCTTCAAAGGTATAAATCATTAAACACTACACTTTCAAAGAATCTATAGTCAACTGTTTAAATTGATAATTGCTTTAGAAGTAAAGTGTGTGTATAATCCGCTTTATCCTTCCATGATGTTGTAAGCTCTCAAGGTTTTACTATGCACTTGACAGCTACTAGTATACCATTGTCCTTAAATGTGTACCATTAACCTCAAATCAAGTCTTATAATATAATAGTAAATACACACACAACAGTATAAGAAAAAAATTGCATCATAGGTCCTTGAATTTTAAAGCATTGAAAAATTCTAAAACTAAACTATTTTTAAGCTGCATGCAGTAGTCCTGCCTCAAATAATGTAATTTAAACATTTTCTATATTGAGTTTTGAATACTACACTGAAAACAAGACTAGTAACAATTGCCTCTGCTGATGGTATTTCAGCTCTAATTTAGACAGATCTGATCTAAGACAAGAAGAACATGCATGTCCTTTATACACTTGTATCAGAAAGACTGATATCAATGAAGGTTAACAGAACAATCCAAAAGCACTTTATTCTACAGTACTGGAATGAGTTCTTAAGTCCCTCCATTTTACTTAATCAAAGCAGAGAATTCATTTTAGATTTGCACAGTTCATTTGTCAAACTGAGTTAAATTTTTGATAAGCCATAGTTAAATTTTTCATAACACAACGACCTGAAGTGTAATAGCCCTTTCACTTGCTGCTTCTATGCCTTCCCCATTTCCATGCTATCAGCCAGAGTGAAGGACATAGGTACTGAAGAAAAAGAAATATCGTCTACTTTAAAATACTGAATATTAGACTATTCACAAAGCCTCAGGCTAAGCATGAATATTCACAAAATAGTACATCTGCACATACTATACTCTGATTACGACCAAGAGTGGCATCCAGGAATCAAACTTTCTTAACAGTGTATCCAGACTCAATTTTGAGGGTCTGTGCCCCAAAATTTTTCTTACATATTCCAGATGCAACAAATTAGGTATGTCTTACCTAAAATCTTATATTTTGGGGTAATTTTTGGTCATGAAATGTGTTTTCCACCAAGACTAAACACTTCAGAAAATTAACTTGGGTTTTTTTCCTGAACTTTCTCCACAAAACAAGCTTCTAACCTTTGTCTTCTACTGTTTCAGCTGTTTATCCTCCTAAAATTCCTGCAGACTTTGTTCTGAGACACCCACGGTCACATACACTGCACTGTGACTAAAGGTTCTTGCTACAGGGTTCATGACACCTGGTAGCTCTATCAACCAAATCTCTATTGCAAAGTCACCCCACTTTAATTTATTACAAATAATTTCATGTGATATGCAAAACTGCAAGTCTACTGATGGAATGTATATAGATAAAAATATATTTAAAAGCACAGAGTATCCCAACTGAGACAAATTTAATTTTTTTTAATTTCTTGAACACTCCCAACATAGCCTTGTCATTTCACAATAGGAAGAGGAAGCAGAGGTAGGTGTGTGACTTTTTTTTATGAGCTTCCAGTGTCACTAAACTTCATACAATATTTAATTAATTTGACCAAGCACTCAAAAAGCACCTTTTTTGTCTTTTAATTCACACAGTTAGCAGAGTGGTATTTTATTTTCTATTAAATTAAGCACTGTGTTAATGATGCATCTAAACCAAGTTTTGAATCCCAGCTCCCCAATAAACTTTCACAGAATTACTCAGGCTGCCAAGCACCTGAGAAGGTCACCTCGTCCAAACTCCTGCTCAAAACAGGGACAGTACTGAATCTGAAACAGGCTGCTTTGGACTTTGTCCAATCAGGTCTTTAAACATGGCTCCCTGTCCTGGATGGTGTTCCCTCTCTCCACTGCACCAGAAATCCTTGTCAGAATATACAGTAGGATATGCTGTAGCTGATGGCTGCTTTATGAAGTAGGCAAGTTAACACAATCATCATGTAACTTTCTCAATTTATCACAAAGCTAATGAGAGGATCCACTTACATCTCAGGTTCATACCATTCTGCATTCATTTTAGTAATGAATAGGAAGAAAAATGGTATTTCATTGGCTTGTGCTGTTAGTGACATTTTAAATATAGTCTGCTTGTACTCTTCTTACTAAACCAGCAACTTTTTTTCTATTTTCTTCATAGTTCATAATAAAGTTAAAGGAAAAGAACAAAGCAATGTTACATGTCTGTGAACAATTAGGAGAATGTATAGTAAAGATATAGCATGCTGGTCCCCAGTGCATAAGGCTTGCCCAATTGGACCAATAGTTATATCTGAATACAGATAGCTTATATTCTACACAAATAAAACAAAACCATTACTACAGACAATTCAAAAGTGACTTCAGCACTGCTAATTCTTCAATATAACCAGCAACTTGCTACACACATGAAACTAGGACTCTCATATAAGAGTCAGCCTACCTTATGCAAATATACACATTTCATAAATAAACTGTGTTTGAAAAAATAGTAGTCCATGCTACCATGCTAGTTTTGTTTTCTGTTCAGAATTGACATACTTCATAGAAATCAAAAACATCGTAAGAGCAAGTCTCACTCAAAACATGCAAAAATCACATATGGAACCCGTACTTTTAGTGCTGGACTGTAACTTTTTGATGCCATCTACCTTTGTGAAAGTGATCAAAGTTTTAGAGATATTTTCATGTGTTCAAAGCTGCAGATTTTAAACTGGGATGCATCAGGAAGAGTGTGCCAAGCAGGTTAAGGGATATAACCTCCCCCTCTACTTTGCCCTGGTGAGGCCACGTCTGAAATACTGTGTCCAATTCTGGGCTCCCCAGTTGAAGAAGGATAGGGAGTTGCTGGAGAGAGCACAGAAAAGGGCTACAAAGACTATTAAGAGACTAGAAGATCTCCCTTATGAGGAAAAACTAGAGAATGGGATCTTTGTTTTAGTCTGTAAACTTGTGAACTCCAGAACAGGTATGGGAATTTAATTCAATAGAAATGTGTTTGAGAAAAACATCCAGAGTGAAGGAAGACTGCTCAAGGAAAGAGCCACTAGAATTGCTCAGGGACAATGTCAAAACTGTTAGATTTGGTTGGGTTTGAACCCAGATCAACTAAATCTACACATCCTATTTGAGCTAAACCAGAAAAATGCAAAAATGTTTTTATCCTGGCAATCACTGCACTTGAGTAGCCACTGTGAACTTGTGCACTGATGAAGCAACAAAGTCTCTGATGGAGATATTAGACATCAAATACGATAAATACACATTCCTCTAAAAATAATTAATCTTTAATGGATTTCTTTCTAGTAATGAGAATACTTGAAGAACATCACTAAGTACCAGTAAACAAACACCTACAGGACAGATATGCTGATGATCAAAATTGACTGAGATGAGCAAAGCAAGGTAACCCATCCACTTAGGAAAAATGGCAAAAATTATATCCCACAATGAAACACAATGTGCTCACAGATACTGCTCTTATATTTAAAATGCAGGATGATAGTATTTTTCCCTTGTTGACATAGCAACAACAGAAAAAAAAAAAAAGGCCAAGGTCCCCAAAAACCAAAAGACAACATCTGTCCCCCTCAAAAAAAACAAGCAACAAGCAAGTCCAGCTATTCCTACAAACTTCTTGCACCTTACAGGAAAGTATGAAGACCTGTCTTGTGTTTACCTGAGGCTCAAGAACACATTCACAGAGTAAGAGAAAAAAGATTTCTGTCTTCCTTTTTCTATTTTTTTTCCCAGAAAATAACCCATAAAGGAATCTTACAACTTGTTATACACAGCCTATTTCTGCATAATTTCACCAGCGAGGCGTACATCTAAACAATAACCTTCCCAAAGGTGCCTGTATCCTCTGAAAGCATTCAAGCAAATCTGTCTCCACACTCACGGTGAAAAGTACACAAACTCTGAATAGTGGTTTGAAAGCCACTGTAAGAGTCCACAGCATTTTCACTGAGGCAGCACAGTGTGTAGCTTGCGTAAGGCTGAAACTGTTTGATACATCCAAAGGTGGCGGGGGGTGGGGGTAGGACAAACAACCACAGAAGAGCATAGCAATGGCTCAGATTTACACAGTTTTAATCCCACATAATTCCACAACAGGCCCCAAGCCTATTGGTTCTTATTGGTTGGCTCTGGGCTTCCAAAGGCATGTAGCCAGTAGGAAACATTAGACAAAACGACTTAGCTGGAATTAGGCAGCATTTAGGCTGGACGAATCTGGGCCATACTATGCTATCCCATTTCTCAAAGCCCTAACAGTGCCAGTATAATTTGACCAACAAATAAGTAACAGATGCATTACTGGAAAAGAACTGCATCTGAGTAATGCGTCCTACCAAGTATAATCAATGTCTAGTTTTCATATGTACCTTCAGTTTCTCCAGCAGCAATAGGTTTATAGAATTGCATGGCTGGTGGTACAGCAGGATATGAAGGAAACATCCAGTTCATAAACTGATTTTTTTCCTCACTGATGGAGCCTGTGTATAGCAACACTAAAAATAGCTGATCTGTGACATTCTGCTCAAGATTTGCCCTCTCCTTTTGCATAAATAAAGGATTCAATCTATCTGAACTGTTACTGTCCAGTTATTATAAAGGCATTGAATAGTCAAGGGAAATCAGTGCTCTATCTCCCAAGTGTGCTAAGAGCAAAAACTATGTGCAATCCATGTCACTACAATCAAACATTTATAGGACCCCAACTTAAAAACTTTATAAAATTTTAAATATATATGTCCAAATAAATTAGAAGACACACAAACTGCTAAAAGGAGTATCACTGAGTTTCATTATAATCCTATTTACTAACATGAGATTATTAAATCTCCATAGCTAATCAGTCTAGGTCATATATGGACCAATACACAATTTTGCCATAAACCTCAGGGGAAAGCCAAGAACCAGTCGGAGAAGGAAATGAAATGATCTTTTCAGAGCCTCAAGTGGTACCTTTACAGTGTGGCTTCACATGCATGGCCACATCTTCTTATGAAGAACAGGTTACGTTGCATTACTCTTTGCAATAGACAAACAGAAGTGCCAAGTCAGACACCTTTCACAACAAATAGGTCATTTTAAACAAGAACAGAACATCTGAAGACTGAAGTGCAGAGGCATAATGCATTAGTCTCTCTTACCATTTTTTAAGCAGGCTGTTGGTCTTTGCCCCATTCTGACAGCTAATTAACACCGTACAAGAACAGCACCGACGTAAGTCACATGTTCACATTCCACTTGTGTCCACAGACATCACTCTTAAGAAATAAATGCACTCATTCTTACCCTCAGATACTTTCAATTGAAGGTGGAATCTAGGTATCATTTGGAACACTATTTAACAACTATTTCTTTAAACACATTAACAAGCAGACAGTAACCCAGTATGCGTAAGTGGCTTTTGACAACACTGTTTAATTTTCTAGCAGCAAAGTAGGACACACAGCATAGCAAACTGGTCACACTACACTTACCAAGTAATAAATATCAATAATCAATATTGGCTACATCTTTCTTTTAATCAGTTCAAGCAGCTGGGATGTCAGACATGACAAAAAAAATGAAAAAGTTACAGGTGGGAGAAGGATCACATTTATCGCTCACTGTTGAAAACTTCAGCTTTCTGTTTTAGCAGAAGACTTGATGCCTTCAACCCTCACAACTGATAATGCAAAACCATCTACTGTCAGAGATCACACTGCATGCGTTTCCATCCTTCTCTTTGTTTAATTAGCTTAACAAAGGGCTTTAAATGTGCGTCTCAGTGCACAATCCGTAGAACTGTTACATGACCCAAGACGTCAAAAGATAACAAACTTAAGATTCCAGTCAAGTATTTAAACATCACCATAACCTGAGTTTTAATACTCTGACAATCTTTTAGCAAGAAGCAGAAATATGGAGAGTATTTTCCAGTTCACCCCTTAACACATTCACCCTGTGACTGATGCACAGCGTATTCTCACACACAACATTAAGTCTATCTAAATTTCTTTTAAAAGAAAAAAAAAAATACATTTTCTATCTCTGCATCACACTGAAATTCATATGTTTTTTCAAGATGTTTCAAGTTTTAGAAGCAAGACAAAAACATGCAACCCTTCTCATCCCTACAGAATTAGCTACAGACTGAAAAACAGGTCACTGAATTTTAATTCTGGCTAAAGTTGCTGTTTGTATCAAACTACAGTTTAACTTCTCTTACCCCAGGCATTGGAAAAACTTTTACAAAGCACAGATGTAAATACAGCTATAGCTACAAGGCTGTTAGTTACATCAGGAACTGCAGCTTGTGTAGGGCATGCAATAAATTTAACTTTGCAAAATTTCTCATGGAAGGCTTTTCAGGTCTGTGCAGGTAAACTGCCTTTCTTTCTACACAATTTCTAACTTGTGTCCTTTCTATTGGTATTTTCCAGCAAAAAATCATTCTAAAGAAAAACATGCAAGAACTAAACATCATTCAAACTCTGGAGGCTGGATTTTCACAGAATCACAGAATGGTGTGGATTGGAAGGGATCATCCAGATTTAATTCCACGAGGACCTTAGCTTTCCTCATTGCCTCTGTACATATTCTGGCAATGCTCCTATACTCCTCCCAAATGGCCAGTCCCTTTTTCCACACATTGTGAACTTTCTTCTTCTATTTGAGTTTATCTAGAAGTACATTGCTCACCCACGCAGGTCTCCTGCCTGCTTGCTTGACTTCTTTACTCATGGGGATACACCACTCAGTCTTGTGGGAGGTGGTGCCTGAATATTAACCCTTCCTTCTATAGCTCTAACACATGGAATTCTACCAAGTAGGTCTCTGAAGAGGTCAAGTTGGCTCTCCTAAAGTACAGGGCTGCAATTCTACTTAGTATTCTGCTACTTCCTCATGTGATTCTGAACTCAACCATCTCATGCTCACTGCAGCCAAGGCTGCTCCAACCTTCACATTCCCAACCAGACCTTTTTCATTAGGACAAGGTCCAGAAGTGCACCTCTTCTCTCAGGGTCATCCACCACCTGTGTCGGAAAGTTATCACCAATGCACTGCAGGAACCTCCTGGGCTGTTTGCACCTTGCTTTGTTGCCTATCAGGGTCACTGAAATGCCCCATGACAATCAGGGCATATGATCATGAGGCTGCCTTCAGATGTACATAGAAAGTCTCATCAGATTCCTCCTCCTGATCAGATAGCCTGTTGTAAACATCCACTACAATGTCACTCATATTAGCCTGTCCCATACACATTCAACACATTCTTCTTCCCTCCCCTACACAGAGCTCAATACATTCCAGTTGCTCTCACAAGGAGCAATGACACCACCTTGCCCTGATGGTCTTTCTTAAGAAGTACGTAGCTGTCCATGACAGCATTCCAGTCATAGAATAGAATAGAATAGAATAGAATAGACCAGGTTGGAAGAGACCTTGCAAGCTATCCCACCATGTCACTGCAAAGATATCATGACCCTGTGACCACACCCACACCTCTAGTTTTTCCTGTTTATTCCCCATGTTGCATGCATTGATGTACTGGCATTTTACAGGGGTAGTCAAGTACAAAGGTTTCCCTGGAGGGGTGCAAGAGGATCCACCACAGTCGTACACATCCTTGAGGTAGTTGGCCTTGTGACTCTCCTCTTAGAAGGCAGCTAAGGAACATATGATGGTACTCTGATTGGTCTGGCTTGTTCCCCTGTTGGATGGGATGGCATGAGGATTGCCATCTTGAACCCCACCCCTTGAGCCCTTCAGTTTAAAACCAGCCTCATCAAGTTAACCAGCCTGCTGCCAAAGATTACCTTCTCTCTTCAAGACAGGTTTTCCCTCCCTTAATAACAAATTATAGTCATCAAAGAATGACCCATTGTCAAAAAAACAAATCCAGATTTCTGTTTTACAGTTCTCTTACATGAAACAATGTTGGCTCCTACTGAATATTCAAGTCTACTGTGACTTGCAGAAATACAATAATCACAAAATTTGTCAGTAGTATATAATATAGTATGCACTGAAAAGCTGTGCCTGATGGTACACTAGAACATGATCAGTACTTTTGCAGGGGTATGCTTCTTTGTTGACAGCTCAATCCAACATACATTCAGTCTTAGACATATAACCACTGGCTAAAACAGATATAGGTTAACAGAGAGCAAATGTAAGCAGTCAAGCAGAAATCATTCCAGAAGCTAAAATAAATCAGTAATTAAGTGACACTTTTCAGAAATATAATTTTAGTTCTCATTTCCTAAATACTTCGCTGGCTGTTATTTTCAGAAGGCTATTAACCACTAGGTTATTTTTAATGTCCTGCATGTGACAGATGTCTCTAAAATAAAAGGCAGCTGAAGGACAACAAACTCTTTTTCCAGGCTGGCTTTTATGTCCAGTGTAACTGAAAGGATCAACCCCAAATACCCTCTAATAAAAACGGAACTCATACTGACCGCTTTCATATAAATAGCTGTTTAAAACCACTATTCTTCCTCTTGTTAAAGGAAGCCTGTATTTGCAGGATGTTTAACCTCAGAGAAGAAAATATGGTTAACTAGGAAATTCAGCAGAAGTGGGACTTTAGCTGACATTGAGACAGGACATAAGGAAATTAGAGAGTCCTACAGGCAGATAACTGTAATTGATTTTGCTGCTGGTGTCATTAAAATAAGAAGGACCACCATACAGGCTTTTAAGTCAACAGCTCCTGACCAGGCAGACAGATACCAAGTAGTTGCTATGGAGGAAAAAAAAAAAAAAAAAAAAAAAACCACAATGAGGAAAAAAGAGAAAAGCAAATATAGAAAAATCTCTGTGCTAAAGACAGTAGTAAATGAGTTATTCATTACAGTCTGGGTTACTGTAAGAATTAAACATTTATGCGTAACAGTATCAGACTGGGTCTGCAAGATACAGACATTTCTGAAGACATCAGATAAATTACAGATAAATCAGACAGTAAGACATAGCCCCCATTTTTCATGGGGGGGGGGGGGGAGGGGGGGGGGAGGAAATTGAAATTTTAAAAAAAAAAAAAAAAGGGGGAAAATTCAGACCACTCAAGATAAAAGTGTGGATTCTTTACCAAAATGCTTAAGAGTTGTAATAACCAGCCCTGTGGGGTTGAGACAGATGACCCCTTCCTCGGAGTCCCCATTTGGGCCTGGTAGTAACTGAAATTTGAAATCTTCCATTACATACTAAGGAGTCTGTTCATACAACTGTGAAGTAGTTCATTGTTCACTGAAAGGCTGTTCCTTGCACTGGTACTGCTACACTAGTACCACAGCCTTAGTCACATTTGGATCACAATGAAAGGATAGCTAAGATGTGATGAGAAACACAGTCCATCATTACTTCTTTTCAAGTAGGTTACATCAGTCCTTTTGGATGTTGCTGAGGAAGAACACGTAACAGGTGCCAGAAAAATCCATCTGTACTCCTTGGAAGAGCCAAAACACACAGAACTGGAGAGCTGCTGCAGACACTCTCAGGTCAAAAATGACCACAGAAGGCAAAGTAAACCACCAGCCAAGGAATCTACTAATTTATGTCAGCAGTTCTGGTTTTGTGCCAGTTACAAATAAAAGGAGACGTTTCATGTTGCGGAATGGCTTGCAAAGACATGGTTCTATGGAACAATGGTTTGAACAAGAGCATGTAGGCCGCACTCCATCTTGTTATTTACTGCTCACAAGTAAGCTAGTGTGTTGATGCAGCCAGGCCACCGTGGCCTTGTAGCTGTGCTTGCAGCTGCCTGCAAAGGATAACAGGATACCAAAGCAAGGTCACTACGCCCTTACAGGAGATAACAAGTAAGGAAGAATGTAAAACAGAATTCTTGTGATTATCTCATCAGGATGGGAAAGCAGGATGTTTAACCGCAGAAGGTGGGATCGGCAGCTAGGCTACTGTATATAAGAAGTGTCTGATGCTCAATAAAGTTGGATTTCGTGGATCATATTGATCGTTGCCGACCCCTTCTTGCGACAGTTTCATACTATCAGTACTTAATTGTCTGGTATTTGTTATTATACCAATGTTTAAAATATACAAGCTAGTAAGAGATTAATAACACTCAGTTTTACAAGTGTGTACAGTATACTAGAAAAGCATTTTTCTCTGTATGGACACTTGAAGGTAGCAGCCTGTATATATTCCATGAGCACACCATAAAAACAATCTTACATGAATCCTAAGATATAATGTGACAGTCAGACCAAAGGCTGAGAAGCATTAAACAGCATTCTGGACAAAATCAGAATTATATTGTTGCCTCAAGCATGTTACCTTACTTTATCACCACTCCTTCTATTGCTTTCTAGTAATGATTGAATTACATATTCTATGTGAAATTCACCTTAGTTTTGGAACATCTAATCAGAGGGAACAACATCTAAGGAGATCTTAGGAAGAAACTTCTGTATTTTGAGTGAGAGAGCACTGCAACAGGATGCCCAGAGAGGTTGTGGAGTCTCCTTCCCTGATGGCTTCCAAAATCTACCTGCATGCAATGTTGATCTAGGTGGACCCTTCCAACCCTTATCATTCTATGATTCTAAATCTTAATGACTTTTCATGTCAGCTTATGCTTTGGTTATGAACAATGATGCAGATTAGTAAGGATTGAAAACCCTTTTATTGATGGACAATATAATATAAACAAAGGTTCTCTACATAATTTTGTCATTTGAAGTAGAAAAGATAAATGAACATGAGATGACATAATTTCTCAATTCCACTCAAGAATACAATGACATGAGGACATATATGACGTGATGTCCTTTAGTATACTTGTATATCTTAGTAGTCAAGATACTATTTACTATTTTTTTCCATTTACTTTTTTTTATAAAATAGATTGTTTGTTAAAAGAAAACATTTTTGGTGAGCAAGCATAAATTCTCCATTTATGCAATGCTTTGAAGACAGAAATGGCTAGGTAATGTATTTTCAGACAGAAGTTTTAACACAACAATGGCACAGCTTCCTTTGTAAAGATGTTCACATGATGTAAAACTGCATAAAAGTCACAATGCACAAGGACTTACGTTCCACCTTTTTACTTCAGGAGAGACTTAAGGATATGGCAAGAGAATTAAGCAACTAGCTACATCAGCTTTGCTCCCTCACATACCTGTTCTTCCTCCTGGTGCAAGAATATGATGCTAATTGCTGCCATGATTTTGATCTAGTAGGATTTGTATCCTTAGCTTAGCAGGACCTAGTGTAAGAGTCTAAATTCCTTGTATGACTCAACAAAGATAAAATCACTTGCTGGTTGCCCAGACAATATGTTGTGGGGCAGAGCAAAGACCAATCCTGGATGCAAATCACCTTGTGATTGCATCGTGATAACACTGGACTGCAGTTGGCCCAAGGACCCAGCCATCACGCCTTCAGAACAAGATCATTTCCAGGAAGGGAGGGTGGCGAGACAATGGACTCACCACCTGTTTCTGGATGTGTAATGGGTGTGTGGGCAGGTCAAATGGAGAAGGGGAAGGCGGAGGCCCTCCCCCCGCCTCCATCTAGACCCCTGCCTAAACACACAGGATTACACAGAAAGACTTCCTGGGGAACGATATCTGGATACTTATGATTTCCTGGCTCCTGAATTCCTGAGGGACAATGCTTGGACACATACCTAAGGACTAAAAACTGTATAAAAGACTTGACCACTACTGGCTCAGTAGGAAGAAAACCGCAATGGAGGGAAGAAAAACGCAGAGAGAAAAACGCTGAAGGAGGACCATGCCGCTGAGAAGGAAGGAAGCAGACTGAACCCTCTCTCCGTGTCCTAAGTCCCGCTTGCTGCCACTCATGGAGCTGACCCACACTGCCCAGAGGGACCTCATCTATTCTCCAGCCAAAGCCTCAGCACCCTTTCTCTACAGACCCAGGCTGCCCAGAGGGATCACATCGCATCTCCAGCCAAAGCCTCAGCACAAACCCAGCACCTCCTGCAGCACCTTTCCTCCACAGACTCAAACTGTCTTGGGGTGGGTGAGGGGTGTGGTAATATAACTCCTTTCCTCTTCTCTCTCTTCTCTCTCTCCCTCTCTATCTTCTCCCTCTCTCCTTCTTATTGCCATTTTCTCTATGTAATAAATAGTCTAGCTGTTGATATTTTGGCCTCGTTTGTGCCTATTAATTTCACAACACGGGAATATTCAAAAGAACTAGTCTCTTTCCCTCTCCGGACCTAGACACCTAGATATTAGCTTCAGATCTCAAAACACTGTAAATAGTTCTTGCTATTTTTTAACTGACATACAAAACTATGGAGGACTTTCAGAAGATATGTATAGCCCTGGGAGCAGTCACTTCTCACTCTTTGCTGAACTTCAGTCCCACAGTAATAGCTTTTCACAGCAAAGCTTAAGACAGTTTGAAATTAAATTTGCTTGTCTAGTAGAGCTTCCCCCTGTTATTTCCCTCCTTTCCACTTCAGTAGCACCTTGTGCCCTTCCTTCTTTATTTCTGCTCTTTCCACTTAATTTGTTTCTCTGTCAGATAAGTAGATTCCCACAGAAGTTTTCCACTACTGGTTAAAAAAAGCCCAAACAAATACATAAGAAAACAAAACAAAACAAAAACAACCAACAAAAACAAAACCAACCACAAAAAAAACCCCACTGCCACTGTTAAGTGGCATATTTAGAAGCATACTGACCTAAGTTTTTGGAGGGACCATTTGTAACATTTGGGTGCAAAGATATGAAAACTAGTTTTCAGGAAGAGACACACACTGACAATTTGCAGTTGAAGTTACCAAGTGCATAATTCACTCTTGGTGATGGCTAGTTACAAACCCAGACTAGCTTTCAGCAATTTTTCTAAAGCATAAATGAAAAGGGAGAGGTGGCGGAATAGGTCACCAAATACAATAATAGAATGGCTGCTAGCACAAGCACACACAGCAAGGCACCTGTCATGGTTCAGGCCTAGCCACGGCCAAACCCCATAGAGCCTCGCACAATAGCCCTTACTGGGATGGGAAGGAAAATTGAGAGCAAAAGGCAAAGCCTTGCAGGTTGAGTTAAGAAGAGGTTAATAGAACAGCCTCAAGATACAGCAATGAAGGAGAACAAAACCACTAATGAAATAATATATACATCAAGTGATACAAAATGCGGCAATGGCCTATCCTGTCCCAGCCCCTCCACAACACAGACACCTGCTCAAAGCACCCTGGTACCCCATACTCCTTTGTCTGGTTCAGCTACCAAACACATACCAAAAAATGAAAAACAAAACAAAGAACAACTAAACAAACCAAACAAATCCTCACCAAACAAACACCCCCCAAAATTAATCCTATCCTAGCTGAACCCAGGACAGCAGCTAAAAGCACAAATATAAAAACACCAGACCTTTCTACATGGACATGAATTGATCTTTTACCATAATGTTACTGGGCTTCCAAAAGTAGTATTAAGCATAAACAGAGCTGCCCTTGGAAAGGCATTTGCCTGAATTATCGCATTTATATTAAACTATCTTCGCTAACAGTCTCAGTGGTGCTGTTCTAATTATTTTCCTCATAACTAGATATATTTGGTTAATCTTGGCCAAAATATCAAACAATAGCTGCAAGAGCTGATTTAAGACTGGGAATAAAGGCATCTAGTGGTTATCATTTGTTAAACAATAAAGACAGTCCAGCCTTAGGAATCTACTCTGCATAATAGGACTGCACTGATTGCCTCTATTTTATTTCTACCCTCTTGGGGAAACACTCTAAGATTAAAACATTGAACAAGGACTGTTCAGATTTTACAGAACAGTGTTTTCTGTAGTCCTTGGAGAAAGAAACCTACTTTTCCAAATACCATTTTTAATTAGACTTACTTAACAGGGATATTCTGTTGTACTGGTAGACCTGAGCAGAGCTTCATTACTAAACAGGAACACTACTCTATGGTCCAGTCTAACACGATATTCTGTGCTGGTGATCATTCAAAACCTACTGAATGCTGAGAATTCTCTACTAGGAATCTAGATTGAAGGGCTTTTGACAGCTTTTGAAGTTTGGCCTTGAACTGCTCTCAAACATCTGTTCATTACACCTCACCTATCTTGCATTGCTGAGATTCTGGAGCCAACGCATCCCAGTTCCTGTACTGCCTGCAGATTTATCAAATAAACCACACTATGTCTCAAAATGGAGTTTAGAGCAATTAGTATTTCTGGTGCTTGTAAGTGGATATTTGATAGACATTAGTTTGTGTAGACACTTATGAACACAAATAACCTAGCACAGAGGACAAAAACACTTGAGACATCAAGGGAACCAAGGACAATGTTCAAGCTATGTAATGTCCTTAAATGGTTTGAAATTAATATTCATCCAGAATTACAGCAGATGTTTTGAACACCTTCCACAAGATTAGGATCAATATGATTGAAGTAGACTAAATGCTTCCTTGCTACTGGCACACTATTACCTTACAATCACTTCAAGTGAACACATCGCAGTTATTTCCACACTATTTGCAGGACTGAAATCCACACTTCCCCTGTTGGTGTACTTACTATTAAGTGATTATATAAAAGCCAAACTATCTATACTTCCCCAGACATAAGACCACAACAACACAGATGAAGATCTATGGGGGAGATCTAAGTTCTATGGGGGAAAAACACAGTACTTTAGGTATTTTTGTGTATCACTGTTAGTTATCTAAACAAAGCCAAAATGTTGTTGGACAATTCCCATGAGTAAGCCACACTGAAGTACTGCAAGGCTAACAGGTCTACTATTCACTGAGCCGTAAGTCTATTCAATAACAGAACTTCACAAGAAAATAAGACAATTTCATTAAACCTTTTTGGAATTTCAGCACCATTAGCCCAGGAGATAGTTTAATCTGCTTTTTAATATTACTGCCCACCTTTTAAATTACACTGGAATGTTTTCCCAGCTAAGTAAATCATCCTCTTTTCCCTGTTTCTTCTACAGTTATTGCGTATTTTTCATTGACTAGGTCCTCAGTGACCTTTCCTACTTAGAAGATTACCGGAGTCACAGTATTTCGGGACTATTTCAAAGTCAAACCACTGGAATGTAAAGTTATTTTTACGCCTGTACTGAATTGCTCATTAACTACCTGACATTCTGAGAATAATTAAGGACAGACAACCACGATAATTTTTCCTAATTAGAACAATATCTATACAGTTTGTGACAAAGCTTGAAACTGAAAACTGTTTCTTGAATGAAAAGATTGTTTCCTCTACTTGAAACTAACAGACATGATATAGCACTTTGATAGACTGGTGGAACTAATAGCATTTATTTTGCTAAAAAAAGCACAAAAGCATTTCCAACTGAAAAGGTATTTTAATGTTAAGAAAAAAAATACTAAACAAAGAAAGGGCTCACATAAATTAGACAAAGTCAAAGCTAGGCAACCATCTTTTTAGTTCTCCAGACTCGAGTATTTATGCATCTCAACAATCAGAAGTAAAATTACTGTTCATTATGATAACACTATTATTATGAAGTAGTATCAATATTACTACAATAAATATTTTTTTTTCAGGGATGGTAGTTCCAGTTCAAATAAAGCATTTCAACTCATCTTTGATTTGAGTAACATGAGGGGAAACAAGTATTTATAGGATAGATAAAATCCTGTTGGAATTCATGTCAGAAGCATGGCATTCACTGGATAGGTCTAAAGTTAGAAAAGTAAACTGTTTTTGTTATAAAACACCCTCACAGCTTCAATTTATTTATTTTTAATCAGGTGAAAAACATGGAAAGAAGGATATCACCATATTATACTATAGTATTTATCCATTTCCTTTTTCAAACACCATTGAAATGAACAGTTGGAGGTCTGTTTTTATTTTATGCAAGTCTTATTTTTCTCTGGTTAGAAACTATAACCCTCCAATGTTACCCACTAATAAGAAACATAGCAACATGGAAATCAGCAGGCATTGCTCACTGAAGTAGTGGGGGTTCAGATGTTATTTCATCATTCTTAAACACTGTGCCGTAGATAAGAGAAACCCTACACCTTTACAGCTACCCTCACTGCAACTATCCAACACTTCCTACCAAAACAAGTACTAAACCATTCCTGGAACTATTTTATTGTGAAAGCTGGTTCACACCAGTGATGAAGCCTCACCACACCTACCATTCTGGATGACATCTTTTCATGCAGGTATGATTTCTGGTTGGTATGGCCTCACCTCATTCATTATTTGGAAAGCCCTGCTTCAGAAGATCATAGAAACATTTGAGAAAATGGCTGCGATTGCAATGCAATATTATTTATAAAATAAATAAATCTAGAGCTTCCAGCCTCATGTTTTTCCCCATTCTGTACTGCTCAATCATTAGCATATTCATATTTTCTGGATCGTGCTATCAAAATCTACATAACAGAGATGAACTCCCTCACATAGCAAATATGTGTGAACATCTCTTAGCAACAACTGGTCATGAGCCAGCAAGGAAACTTAACAGTGATCCCACTTAAAACATCCCACTTATGCATACCAAATGATAATGCCATCAGTAAAAATACAAACTGTTCACTAAAGCAGCATGCTCTTGAATGCTTGAAATTAAATCTTCCCCACAGAAGACAGACACCAGAAGGAGCTGTGCTTTGTCCTTGACAGCTATTCCAAGAACACTTGCAAGGGAACAGTAACGTGTGCTCCTGTCCCCAACTGTTTCATTTCCAAAATCTTTCACATTCAGGCATTGCTTAAAATTCATACGCACATAATGTGCCTACATTACCATCATCAGAGCAAAAAAGGAAGAGAGAGAGGGAAACCATTTAACAGCTTTCTGTGTTACTCAACCACGTGGTAATTTTGCCAGACTAAAATAGGTACCAACCACTGCAGCATTAAAAAAAAAAATAAGACTTCCCAAATGCCTGAAAAATAAGAGTGAGCTTAATATCAGTAGCCTCCTAATTGCATACATAATAGCAAGGATAACTATCACAATGATTTTAAGGTTCTTAAGCCAACTTCATGCATTCCTCCAACTGAATGAGGGGCCCCAGAAAAAAAGACAAAGTTAAAAAAACTAATCTGATCTCCCAGAACATAGTCTTCTCTCATCCTTTTTGGCCCAATAAGGCAGGTTAATCAGATAAATATTTGTAACTTCTCTCCTTTGTCATTATGAAGAGTTCATCACTATAAGGGACATTTATGCTTCAAATGAAATACTCCTGTCAAAAGTAATGTCACATTTATATGCCTACAGAGAGATTCGGTGAATTAGTTTATGTGCACACCTTGTTTTCTGGTATTTGTCTTGGACAGAAGGCTCAGGTGCTCATGGCACTTTATTTCATTTACTAGAGCTACACTGAATTTACCTGAAACCTTTTTCAGCTTACTCTAGGCTACAGAACATACTTAGCTTTATGTAATATACTTCTCAAAGGAGTGCTATTTATTAGGTCAAAGGCATTTAAGTATTCAGAAATCTATTTGGAGTAGGTGGGAAGAGAGCACTGCCATTTTAAGGATAAATGACGAAAAGAAGAGTGAACTAGTTCAGAAAACTAGGTAAAAATAAAGTCTGACCTGACTTTTGTGCAGTATGTAGATCACACATGAGTGGAGAGAGACCAGAATTAACAGGAGTAAACTTTCCCTGAACAAGGTAATAAATAAGTCAAACTTCACAGATGCTGTTCTGCAGAAAGGAAAGACAGCAAAAAACCCAAGGAATTCCTTTCACTAATTTTAGTCCAATTTCTTGAAATAATTTTTTAACACAGGCAGCAAGTTGCAATTGTCTGGAATGTATGAAAGAAGGACACTAACCACTAAAAACAGAAGCATTGAGAAAGATACTGAATAATATTTTCAAAGTACTTTTAAAATAGATTTTTTAACTCAAAGAAATGTAGCTACACATTCTCAGAAATAAGAGAGACATCTCTACTCCAAATGATGTGTTAGAGCTTTTAGGAAAATGCACTATATACCTCCTTTAACACAGTAGTTAGTGCTTATATTAAATGGAAAAACTAAAACCATCTCAGCTCACTGCATTTTCTGTAACATCTAACATCTGAAGTACTCCTCTCTTCTCGTGTTTTTGTCATCTTTTATTTGATCTTATCTCAAAAACAGATACGCATTTTTCACCTTGAATTCCTCGATACACATGGACTTGTTTGAATTATAATAGTTTCACTGAAAATTATATTGCCATTCAGCTAGCTGTGACAGAAGTAACAGTCTGAATTACCATCTAGGGGAAACAGTCCCCTGCTAAAGTTAAGACCATTATCTCTGCCAGATACTTGATTCAAAAATCATCCAGCTTCAGTGTGGGTTGTATAACTTTTTTTGTACTAGCATATCTTTTATTGAGTAAAACAGAAATTATTTTTAAATATTCAGTAGAAAATGATCAAAATGTTTAGTAGCTTATCAGTTCAATCCTTTCATACTCATTTTAAGCATATATTATTGAAAAGTCTCTGAAATTATAAACACTTGTTCTAAAACTACTTGGTAGATTTTAATACTTGTTATCAGGCACTGAACTATTCAGCAGCTATAAACGATTCTCCTCCATATACTGGAAGACCTCTGGTACATTACTCACGTTTTAGAAACTCAGGAGTCTTAAGTTGGTTTCTCATAGATGGCTTAAGCAAATGTATTTGTTTGCTGGCCATATGAGGACGACCGTTATTGTCCAGATGTGATTCTATGAAGTCATGCATCAGTAAGTTTGGAGCAGCTTCAATGAAGTGCTCTAAATAATAAACATGGGTATTAATGAGCTGTGTACAGACTCTCAATAGCTCAAGATAAAGCAGTAAGTGTATGTTGAATAGCAAGAAAGTACAATGTATAGCTACATATAAGGGATGTCAATTACTTCAACTACCCTAGTCATCTTCTAAAATAATTTATAAAGAAAAAGGAAATAAAACATATTTTATGTTTTCTTGCTGTTAGGTCATTCTATCAGTTTCCCAGAATCCTAATAGACAATAATGAAAACAATCTTGAGATGAGGCTCCATTTTACTGCAATCCTGCTTTCAACTTCATCTATACACCCTGCACAAAATTTTACAAATTAAGTCTTTTATTTTACTAAAGCAGAATAGTATTTTTACCTTTAAGCATGTCTAAGGCTGAGAGTGGCTTAAGTAAAGCCAGTATACAAGGCATACTCCCAAAGTTTTCCAGTAATAATGAAACCACTTGAAGTGTGATGCTGGGGAGAACTTTGGGGCACCAGCAACTCAAATCGGGTTTTACAAATTGAAGAGGTATATGCCTCCTACCTAGATGCAAGAGCAAGTTAGAGGTTTGGTGTCATTAGGTACTGGCTTCTGAGATGAGAGTGCCCCTGAGAAGGACTCAGCATGCAGAGGGTTCATACTTACAAGTATCTCCAAGATCATCCCATAGCCAAACTAGCACATTTGTTGCAAGACAGAAGTCAGCACTTGAATAAACACGGGAAATCAGTATCCCTCAAAATAAATATGTGAAATTAATGAACATTGACAGAATGGCACTAGGAATTCTCCATCTGTATTACATCTTATGATTCATTTCATGACCACATGAAATAAGAGAAAATTCGCATGTCCTTTTCCTGAAATATGATGGCCCATTTTTGTGAGAAGTTACATTATTAACAATCCTGTGAAAGGAGAAATTTTCATGTAAGGCTGAGAGAGGACTTGCTAACAGTGAATCAACTGTCTGTTGATCAGGTATTTTAGAGACTACTTGAAACTAAAGATGGTAAATGACACCACAGACCAGTACAGTTATCCTGCAAGACTTCAAAGAGCTTTTCGCCTAAAATCTGCCGATGCCAAGAACACTAAATTATCACAGATTGGAAGAGAAAGTATAGAGAAATAAATTGGGTTAAGTCCACACTTACCAATATTCTAAAATAATACAATTTTGCAATTAAGTTATTCTGTTCTAGTCCATTATCTAACAGACTGCAGTCAGAGAATAAGGCAGAAGCCATTCTCTTCTGATACGGTTAGTAATTATGCATGCCATTTGTTGTTATGCAGCTGAATTGACTCAAAATTCTGCATTAGCCCTCATGCTGCAGCCCTTTTACATGGAAAATGGCCAGCCTGAGTATACTCCCACACTGCAACGAGAATGCCATGAAATGGCTGTGAATCACAGATGGTGCCAGCAGAGATCTCTTCATTCCCATCTTTAGTCAGTCTGCCGGCAGGGAAATGCATTGGCTGCAGAGTACCCACCTCCTGGAGCGTCAGCAGCAGCTCTACTCTATTTGCCACAGACAATCAGCTTACCTGCCTATGCCTGCCTCTCTAGTCTGAAGATGCATTCTGCATTCACTGCACACAAAATCGCCTGTGCATTGCTGACAGTGCAGCACTTTTTATAACCTCCTTATTAAGCCATTTATCTCCTGCTCTGGTCTGTGAGCCAGTTCTCACTCATAGGCAACGCTCTATGCAGACATTAAAGACACAATATGACCTCTAATGCTGCTTCAGACTGGGTAAAACTTCAGATTTTCTACCATGTAACTTTCTGTAGGTGATAGCTTTATGGAAGAATAAAATATTTCAAAAAATGTTGAATGCTAGGTATGTTAAGTAGCCACCAAACAATAAGGAATCCAAAACTACTAAGCACAAATGATACCATTAGCGTACGGTTCCATCTGTTTAAAAGCTTCAGTATCCTCTCAAAAGTCTGAGGATAGCTCTATATTATGGTTTTAGCTGGCACCATTATAGCAAACATCCCATCCTTCCTTCCTTTCTTATGATTAACAGTTCCAAAGAAAGTCAGAAGCATTAGCCTACCCAAGTAGAAATACCAGGTATTTTTAACAGAAATCAGAACAAATGCTCCCATGTCTCTGAGTAGTGGAAAGCACTGGATTAGCATAGTGGATAAACAGGAGAGAAAAATAAAAAACTCCAGAGACCCAAACTAGCTCAGTCTAAAAGAGGTCTAGAACACACTGCTGAGAGAACAGCAAAATCTGTATTACAGCTCCCCCCCCAGCCACTGAAAAGTGATGGCGGGAACGGGGAGGGAAAGAGTCCTTAACATGCTGTGCCAGGAAAGCCTTTGCTGCTGAAGCCCAGCAGAAAGCAGCTTTGGCAGCACACCCTTTGGTAAGCACAGAACACAGCTGGTACAGTACAACTGCATCTGGTTTGTTATTGTTTTGTCAGTAAACCACACCAATATCTCAGAAGGCTAAAAACATTTGTTATAGATGTGGCCTAATATACAGAGATTGTATCTCACAGATCTTGTCAAAATGCCAACAGACACTAAAAGGAGCACAGCCAAGGTTCCTAGCAAATACTCACAGATACATGACAATGCACAATTCTCTTCCATTTACATTTTTATGAAGAGTTTGACTGTGAAGTCTAGACAGATCCTGTTTTTCCTTATTACCTTGGCTCACAGTATCACACTTTTAGCCTCAAAATTTGTTATTTCCATATATTCTAAACTAATGACCATTGTTACTGAGCACCATTTTGTTAGCTGGGAAAAAATAAATAACCAGGAAACTGTTTAGAGCTACATTTGGAAAGCAGTCTTTGTATGGATGTTTTTATTAAGGGTCTCACGTTTATCACTTGTAAAAGATACACATCAAATATTATCAAAGCGAGAGTTAGCAATATTAAGTATATAAATTAGAAATTAATCACCTAAGTCTAATTCAGATTGGCACACGTAAGCTCACTTGAGCACTACAGGCGACCACATTTCACAAAAAGACTGCATGTTGCCTTCTGCAAGCAAACAAGGGCTTAGTACTGCAACTGCTAAATTACAGTGTAAGGTAATACTTAAATGCAAACTATTTTTCCTAATAAAAAAATATTTCAACTAAGTAAAATGAACTTGAAAATTAAGTTAGAACAAAAAATATTTTTAATCTGTTTTCCCCATTCCAGGGAGAAACTGTGGGCCAAGTTCACACACACACACAATTGTGGGACCAAAATTAGGTCAATTCCACTTTTTCCCAGCTAGTGTGGGTATCACATATTACTGTTCATGCAGTAGATCATGTAGCCTAAAATTTTTAAATGAGCTCAAAATTACCTTGTTTTCCTTTCCAGTCTCTTTAGCCACAACCTATACTAAATAAGGTGAAGTCATTAGCATACAGCATCATACCTTCTGCATCCCTTGAGCAGTTTGTTCTACAATATGCAAAGAGATACAGAAAAAGAACACTGAGAGAGAAAAAAAATGGGAAGGTTAATGATGTAACCTATTGTCCATGGCCACTGCCTGCAGAGCTCACAGAAGCTTGTAATTGCCATCTATTTTCAGCCACAGAGCAAATATCAAGTTATTTTGAGATAGTTAAAGTCAACAACAAAAACCTTTACTGTTCAGCATTTTCCTATATGATTTGGGATAATAAAACTGTTTATAACTTGTCTCTCCCTTTACAAAATACTTTAATAAATCCTCAGGCAAGGGCTATGCCTGTCAAAATACTGGATAAGGAGGCTGCTCCTTGTACTCTTCCCTGCTCTGTGTCCTAAAGTAAGAAATTCCTCTTGTGCAGCCCTCCCTAGAGTCAGCAGAAGTATTGCTGGAGGCAAAAATACTCTATCAGCTGCAGAACCTGGTGTATATACCAGATCTAGATACGGTCTTCCCAGGGCAAGTGGAATGCTTGGAAAAAACACTATCATATGGCTTTGGAAAGAATTGCGTATTATTGCTTTATTTTACATAAGGGAAGGGATAAAAAGTGAAATACCTCACCCCTCACTGTCTAATTAGGGCAAGGCAGGGCAAAATCCCTCCCTCAAGATAATAAAAACCCCAAAACTTTTCACTCTTCTTAAATCAAAATTAGGCTTTTCATCCTTGATCTTTCACATTCTTAACCAGTGTCTTAACAGAGTTTTGTCATATCACAAAGAGGAAGACAAATGCAACATTTAAACAAAACAACCAAAAAACCCAACCAAACACACACCCACCCACAGAAAATGCCTTGAAAAACCCAACTATTGGTCTGTGCGCACTGAATTTGTAACTGACGGGATGCTAAGGGGAAAAAAAACAGGGAGGGCGGCAGTGTGTGTTTAAAACAAGTTTCAGTCTTCAAGCTACTTATGAAGAATAACTGCAACCAAACAAATAAGGCAAAATTCAGAGCAGAATTTACATCTCTGAGCAGCATGAAAGTTATACAGCCCAACAGTCCACATCATTCATTTGGATGTGTGAAATGCCCTGGAGAGGTTTGAATCTTAAAGAAGCTCTCTCAAAGTAAAGGATGAAATAGTGCATGATAAACCAACTTGTCAGGAATCCTTTTACAGCTATTCCAACTGGAAATAAGTAGTATTCTCAAGGAGCAGCAAAGGAAAAATAGTTATGTCCGATATGCTTTGTCACTAAGCCAGAAGAAAGTAGTCTGAAGAGTCTATTTACAATCTTTAAGAGATGTGTTAATACAAGGGGACAGGGAAAATTCCTTGTAACTGCAAGGAACTAACTAGACAGTAAAGAAAAACAGATTACTGTTACAGGGGAAAAAAAGAAAGGCCAACAGTAAGAACTGATATAATTGACATTCTTAGTTTCCCTTTGGGAGAAGATAATACATTTTTTTTTTCCTGAAGGGTTTTAGAACATGCTATATAATAAAATAGCAATAAAAATTCTGACACCTACACTTAATAGAACAAAATACATTCTGAATTTAATATGAACATTTTTTCTGTATAGACCACAGTCTGATTTTATCTATTATGAAAATAATCTACTGTTCAGTGTCTTACACATAATCACAGTATCACAGTATAACTAAGGTTGGAAGAGACCCCAAGGATCATCGAGTCCAACCTGTCTCCACAGACCTCACGACTAGACCATGGCACCAAGTGCCACGTCCAATCTCCTCTTGAACACCTCCAGGGACGGTGACTCCACCACCTCCCCGGGCAGCACATTCCAATGACGAACGTCTCGCTCAGTGAAGAACTTTCTCCTCACTCTGAGTCTAAACCTCCCCTGGTGCAGCTTGAGACTGTGTCCCCTTGTTCTGGTGCTGGTTGCCTGGGAGAAGAGACCAACCCCTTCCTGGCTACAATCTCCCTTCAGGTAGTTGTAGAGGGCAATGAGGTCACCCCTGAGGCTTTTCTTCTCCAGGCTAAATAAGATACAACATTTTGATAAGAAGTTTCCTGTTTGTTAAATTCAGTGGAATTACCCAGGTGAGGAATGGTGGCTTAGGCAATGACTAAGATTTTGACAAATAGTTTCTGTCAATAACAAAAGAATAAGCACTAGCAAGGAATTCAACATTTCAGCAAATTACTACACTTGCTAAACACAAGACCAGGCAAAAGGCAATCTTCTGGCCTTGTTTATGTATAGGTTTCCCTCTGACATTAGTTATCAGCCACTTTTATGGATTTAAGGTGAAATCTGGTGCTAGCAGAAAACCACCTTTTAAGTTATTATCTATTTCTGTGACATTTACACCTACTGTTAGAGTAGTTTTATAAACTAGGATACAGCTTATAACCAACAATAACAACTCTCTTTTCTTAGTATTTGATGATGAAGTTAACACCACTCTGCCCTCTCAAGGTTTAATTAATCCTAAGAGTTGGGAGAGAATGAAGAGGAAACACAGCACCAAGCCCAGGCACCAGCTCTCACTCAGTCCCCCAGGGCTTAGGCAGCACACAGGCCACAACCCTGATGCACCTCTGCACAGGAAACCAGGCAGTTGTGCTAGACCATGCTAGTTTTACTTCTGAAATCTCTAACAGCTCTTACTCAATCTTTCTCTAAATGCTTCACAGAAGTTTTAATTTGGAAAGGAAGACTTATGGTTTCTCCCCTTTTTTATTTTGAGCTAATCTCTGCCTGCCTGATTACACTAAATTAGCTGGATTTCCAACTACCAAAGTGTTGCGTCTTCCCATGCCAAAAGCCATCCCGCAGACAACCTGTATGGCTTTAAACATTTTCTAAATCCTTTAGTTTGGCAGAGTACTTTGTTACACATTAAACATGCATTACATCTTATCAGCAGTACCTTCCATAGCCATCTCTTGTTTCCAGAATAACAGGAGAGGAAAGAAAAAGAACATATCAAACATCAGCTAAAGCTGTGCAGACACAGCATAAATCCAAGTTAGATCTTAATTCCAACCAACTATAACTCATTAAATAACAGACATTTACTATATTAAGAAACATTTTCTTTCATCAAGGCATTGACAAATGAGGTACCTAACTCTTATATGCTAGGCAAAAGGCTTCCTCAGAAAAAGTAGTAGTTAAGAAGTAGCTGATGGAGCTGCTGTCTATAGACAAATACTCTTCAAATACAAAAGCTCATTAGCTTTCATCCTCATTGTTTTATTTTCAGGATTAGTTCAATAAAGAACTTGAAATCCCAACTGCTGTGAATTGAAATCTGAGCTTATATGGACACTTACAGTATAAAGACACTAATCTTTCAATGTTAGTATTTAGTGTTAGATACTGAACAAGTGAGTAATGTTTTAACTTAGTAAGTCAAACTTTCTTTCTTATCAATAGTGCTGAAGTTCTGTAAACACAAAAAAGTTTAAGCTTCACACGAGTTTCTCTCCATTGTGATCCTTGTAACTCAGAAAAGCAGAAAATTTTCAAAATTGTCATACAGCCCAAGGTGCAGAAAAGGTATCTGAAATAATTAGGGTTCAAGTTACTATATTCCACTGAAATAATGCTCCTTTTTTTCAATCCAACCTTTTAATTACATGTAGGAAACCAAAGAAAGAATTTAAGATTTTCTGGGGTTAAAGTTAAAAATTACAAAGGAGATTTCTGTACAAATTCCACTACTTCATTTTATTCTGGCCTGCTTTGAATTTTCTTCCATCCCATTTGTTACCACATCTTCCCTCCTCTGAATCATCCCCTCTCCCTTCTATTAATTTACCTTATGGAGGGCCACTGCAGCAGCTCTTCCCTCTCATCTGACAGCAACAATGCATTCTACTATTATAATTTAATGTCTGGACTGTTATGACATGATTTATTGAAACACAACAGAGCTAAGATGTACTTAAGCCTCTATCTTAAAATTTGTATGTCTAGAGCTGTAGAACTTGGTGTTTAAACCTGGCCTATAAGTTGCATGCCCCAGGAAAAAGAAGGAGAAAGAACAGATCTTGAAATTTTAGTGGCCCGTTCTTCATTCACATTTAACTTAGCATAAAGAATCTCTGATCTTGAGCAAGTTAGAGAGATTTTACAGTAGACAGAAGTTAGTTTCCATACAATTCTTGAAAGCACACAACTGAGGATATTACAAAGAATCTGAAAGAGCGATTATAAACGTTGGCTTAAATATGAGGTATGTACTTGCAGGTTGCAAATAACAAGAAAGGTAGCAGCAATTCCACTGATATCCATCAGAAATAAACTGTTAGGATCTAAGTTAAAGTGTGGATGAACAACATGCACAAAATGCAGCTTATGCCCACTGTTTTGTCACTGAATTAGTCACCAGCAATTCCTCCTGCAACGCTACTGAAGTTTCCCACACTGTGGTATATTTTCAGAGCTTTCTGAGTCATTGGGCCAGGAAGGAGACACTCCTGGGTACATTATCTCCTGGAAAAAATGTCAAGACACACTAAATCGTATTTACCATTATAAAGTACATGCTTCCCACTGGAACCCAAATACAGTTTCAGATGGAAAAGCAAAGAAAATGGAGGAAAAAAAGGGAAAAAGCAGTCCCTCAAATCTAACCACAGCAAATTTAAGTATGACAGCACAGACTTTTTTTTTTTTTTCTTTTAATACATTCAGTTCCTCCCTCTGTAGAATATTTTCAGCAAATCCCAGAAGTAACAATTAAGCTATTTCATTTTTATTGTTTGGCTGATACAAGCCACAAATTAACTCTTGAGCTAGATTATACAACCTTTGGCCATACTAAGTAATAGCTCATCCTTGAACAATTTCATTTAACTTGACTTTCAAACATCTGTGGTTTCATTCAATTAGAGTATTAAACCTCAGCTTCTTATTTATGCTATTTTTGTGTGGCATTTGTACACGTGCTCCAAGTCACATGAAACTAGACTTATTCTTTTTAAAGGAAGTAAGTGCTCCAGCAAGATCTTACTACGTAGAGGTGCAACTTCAGGAGGAAAGAAGTGATGACCATGATAACAGTAAAGTGGAAGATGCACCACAAGGAGGCTCCATCACTAAGTACCACATTCTCTTCATTCACTACAGAACAGATAATTTATTTGCTGGTATTCTGCAAGCAAGAAAAACGGAAGAAGGTGGAGGTAATTACATAGGCTGCAGAACCCAACCACAGATTCACACTAGAATAGTCAGAGAAAGCAGTCTCGGCATCCACACAGCTGGATACCAAGTTACAGGTGTATTCAATATATACATTGTTCAAGATCACAGTTAAGTGTTAGTGTTCTCATGTAAGATACAAGAGACCTTCTTCTGAAAGGTCAACATTTGCTTTTCTTGCAGCAACTCTATTCCCACCAATCTACCATTCAAATGCCAACGAAATCTAAAACCAAGGACCTCCAATGAATAAACATCACCAACAACTTCTCCCTGAAGCTCAGAAAAACTCAGAGAATCTCTCCAGTCACTGCTTTTCTGAGAGCAGCAGGAAGAGCAGTGATGAGTCATGCTAGTTTATCAACCATGATCCAGATCAGGTCATCGCATATTTGGTAGAGTTTAAATGATTTTGAGTAGGCGTTGGAAATCTTTATAGCAAATATATTAACCTAAACTAGCTTAAACTGATATAAGTAAAGTTAATCTGTCAAGCTACTGGAAAACAGAACAGGAAAGAGCAATAAACAGTGTGAAGGAGTCTTCAATCAGTAGGCCAGCAGGACTGAAGTATAGGAATATAGAGATGTATATTAGCAGTCTGGGTATGTTTTACAATAAAAATAAAAATTTAAAAAAAAAAAAAAAAAGCTTTCTGGGCTTTTGAACTTCTCTGTAAGATTCAGAAGATTTACACTGTATGTTTCCTTTATGCAATATGTTTTTTATGTAGGTTTACAGCAAAAAGCCTTAATACTTTAATTATTTGGAGGAAAGAGTGGTGAGTTCCCTGAATTTTTCATTTGTGTTTGAGGTTCAAAAGTGGGGGAATTTTTAATTTTTTTTTCCTCCTGACATAAGAACAAGTAAAACAAAACTAAGAATTTGCCATGGTCAAAAAACCAAACAAACAAAAGCCCAATCAACAAGACCTGTTCAGTTAGAGTTAGGATGACTCCAGATCCCATTCCACAACTAATTTCCTTTGACTGCGATTCCTGTTTTGCTTTCCTGCTCATGAGTCATTTACGTGGATGAGTCTATGTGCTAAATAAGGTTTTGCTACTCTGTGAATGCATCCATTTCATCCTTTTGAGAATTCTACATACATTGTTACTGTTTCTGCTCCACATCAAATAATTAAGTCACACATGTTCCTAGCACTCCAGAGTGATTTCTTAGATAATGCCACATAAAGCCTTAGTGGGATTCTGGACAGCACACAGTATGTGCTAAAGAAGTAGGCTATCCTACTTTGTTTACATATGTGACTGCAGCAAAATAAAAGCAATTTTCTCTGTTGTATACTACAGCTACTTTATTCAAATAAACAGCTCAAACCACATGAAGAGAAAAGAACTCAAGCATTGCACATTTTTGCATAGTCAGTGGGACAGTGGAAGTCATAATCCAGGAAATGGAAAAATGCATGGATGGCAGCCTCCCACTGCAAGAAAACCAGCGCTGACCTGCAATACGATTCAAGTTACTGGTTGTACCTTTGCAGCACTGTAACTTTCCAGAAGATTTCATAAAGTTCATAGTTAAGAACTACTTAAAAAGGAGTAAATTCATATTCATACTGTAGGAATTGCAGACACAAACACATCTGGGATGCTTTCTAGCAAAATGTTGCAAGTTGGATCAGCCAAACAATTCAGACTTCAACAATTCTCCTATTTACAAATACCACTTCCTGATGTGTCTCTGCAATATCTGTATCAGTGAAAGAAGAAGCAAAAAGTCTGCTGTTGAAACACTAAGTAACAACTGCCACACAAAACACATCGCAGCTTTTCAAAACTTATTGCACAGGCCATATCTAGCTATGGAAAACACTGCAGAAGAGACAGCAAGATCATGATTATTTTTAAGGAGTATCTCCTTTGCCATTCTACTCTATAACCATGGTTTCTTGCATGAGCTGTGTATTTTTATATCAATACAGTGGTGTTTTGATAAGGAAAGGAGCACAACTGTAGATCACAAGGGGAGCAGTATCAGAGGTAAATGCTTCCACGGGTTAATGAGGAAAATAAACTTCAGTGATAAATTTGCACCGACACTGGGATTAAAATCCTCGTTATTGTATTCTCTGCAGCTGTCAATCCTTGTCAATCATTCAGTTTAACCTTACAAAAGAGATTTCAAAACAACATATTCTGCTGACTACCACAGCATTAATCAAGCAGAGATGGTACCACTCGAGACATACATTCTGATGATAGAGGGAGAAAAGCTGGTAAAGGCAAAGTAAGACGGTGGCTTATGGGGTGAATAGGCAAAACTGACCCAAGAGAGTAGAATTCGATCATTCCAGGTTGTGTATTTTCTGTAAATGTTAGACTAATTAACAATTTAATATTTACATATTTGTCCTGGTTTTGAGCCATGAGCTGCCCAGGGCAAAAGAACAGAAAAGGTATTTTACCCCTTTCCAAGGGGGTATGCTCCATTCTGGACTGGAAGTCTAAACACAGAAATTCTACTTATAAATTTTTTCAAAAGGCATTCAGGTGAAAGGCATACACCTGCGTCTAGCAGGACAAAACATTTCCAGACCCTTCCAGAAACCTCTACCCCACTCAGCCTCAGCAGGCCCAAGAGCAGGCTAAACTGCATCATCCCCCCAAAATCAGTTCTACCGCTGGCTTCAACAGGCACTGTGGCAAAGCTGAAAATTCCCTGCCAGTCAAGGCCAAGAGAAAACCATCTCCCCCACAAACCATAAGACAACAGCACCCACATCCCAACTGGAGAGAGAGGTATTTGGCTGTACACTCCCTTAAACAGAGAAATACAGGGAAATAGAATAGAGTAACAGATTACAATATCCTGGGATGAACTGCCCGTGGTTGGTGGAGTAGGGTTTTGTTTCATTTGTGGTTGTTCAGGGGAATTTTTTTTAACCTGGTTTTAGCACCTGTATTCTGCAGAGCCAACTTTGTTTAGAAAATTTCAGTGCTTTGAATTTCTCCTGAAGTGAATTTTGACTTATGTTATAAAATCCTAATTTTTTTAAACCTGATTTACTACACTGAAATATATGTATACACAGTACACATATATAATTGTCTGAAGTAAAAAAATTCTAGATTCATTTTTATGACTTTGCCTTCATTGGAACAGGCAATACAAAGGCTAACCTAACTTCTTCTGACATGTTAACAGACCTTATTTTCTCTGCACACATTATGTATTCCACGCTAATTAAGAAAGAAAGTTAATATGCACTCTGTGTAAGGCAGTCTGCTTGGCTTGAGAATAGGAGCTGCACTTCATCTCCTCTCCAATCAATAATCTATAAACTGGGGTTGAATGTGCAGGCACTTTGCCAGTAAGCTGAAGCTGAGATCTCCTCATCTGTTCTAAGTCTTTCCTTTAAGTTCATGGTTCAATCACATCTGTGAAAAGGAAACATTTCAAAAATTAAAAAATAAATAACAAAACAAACTGGCAAACAAAACAAAACTAAGTACCTCAAAATTTAGACAGGTATGCAGAACTGTGTCACTTTTAATAAAGTCAGTAGAAAAAAACACAAAAAGCAGTAGAATGGTATAATTGTGATGATGTCCACAGCACATAATGTAAGAGTCCAAACTATTGGTCTGGCAGGTTATGCAATACCAAACATTTTGTTTTGTGTAAATGACCTAATTCTTTCTTGTACTTATTCTGTTGTTGCATTACAATGATTTAATTGTCTGAATTAACATACTTATGTCTTCATGTTGCCATGTACTTATTATAAGTCTTTCCAGGCATTCTTTCTAATTCTTGTCCCCTAGGAAGGTGAAAGAAATCACAGTCTTTAATACAAAAGATATCTAGGACAGACTTTTGTTCTTGCTATTTGATACAGATACAACTGTAAAGAAAGCAGAAAACTATACCAATAAGAGTATAAGGACTCCATAAAGCAAATACTTGTACATATAGCTCCATAAAGCAAACACATCTATAGCTCCCTGCATGAGTAAATCTCTTCAATATAAGATTTGTTTGGGAGATGGAAGTGTTGTGTGTATACACACAGTACATCAGCTAGTGATAGCCTGAATTGTAATTGATACTTGATCTTCTCAATTTATGTTCAGATAAGGAGAGAAGGGAGAAGGGAGCAGTCTTGCAAGTCTCAGTTTTAAATTTTTAATTTTAAAAAGTGTTATTTCACCTGCAGTGACAAAACCAAAACTACCTCTGAATTTAAATTATTTGGCAGCTTCTGTGCTATAGTAAACATTACATCTAAAAAAAATAATCATCATGTCGGGGCTATAGATTCCTTCAGAGCACTTCAGTGAACAGTATCTCCATTGAAAAGCTGCATTTTGGAGGGACTAAGTTTACCCATGCACTTCAGTTAAGCAAAAAACACAGACAGGTGGCTTGCAGATTTATTATCCATTGTAGTAAGATATGCACTTAAAAAACTAGCAGAGTAACAGCACGGTACCATTCAAAAGTTTTAATGTAGATAGTCCTAAATTCAAATTAAATTTTAAAGAAAATACTAAAAGGCTATGAAAGAGGAGAGCCTTAATATTCTAGTGCTTCTGGGCTGCTGAGGTACCAACTGGATTTATGAAACTTAACTTTTGCATCTGCCTACTGGTTTAGTATTTCTGCTTCTTTACAGGCAGATTATCACGCATGTTTCTGCAAAAGTCCTGCTATAAGTTGTTGTTTGCTTTGTTTCCCCTGTCTCCTCCAGCCATGACCTGAAAGATGGTGCTCTGAAGGAAGACAGAAGACATCCAGCATTTCCATCACATTGCACTGCTTCTCAGTTACTGTCACTTTCTACAAAGTTTGAACTCAGCCATTAATCTAATGAGGGACACAGAGGATGTCATACATCCGGAAGGCAGCGTAACTGCCTCTCCACCCATACTGAGTCAGATACCCCTCGAAATGGAATTTAAAAGAAAAAAAAAATACACAGATGCACTTTATTTCTTCAAGTAAGAGGCCAAGACCTGCTAGAATGGCAGAAAGAAAAAAACAAAAAACCAAACATATTTACATCAGAGAGAATCACAGATTTTAAAACCAATTTCATGTAAGGAAAATTAAGCAAACAATAAGCATTCCACAGAAAATATTTTTTTCTTATTTTGTGAAGGCAAACATTTTTAAAGAAACCCACATGTTCCCGGAATCCTTCAGTCTGTCACAAGTTCAACCTGGTAGAAAATGTTTCCATTTTCAGTTGAAATACTCATGGGGTCAGGGCAGCTAGGGTTTTCCGTATTTTCTCAGATTTCAAGACACCCTGCTGATATTTAAAAGCTGCACTGAGGATAGCATCCAAGAGGGATGTTTTGGATTGTAACATAAATGCATAGAAGGACACACATCTCCATGGGGCAAACAGCTAAGTCTGTCAACATCTGTAGCAGAGAACCTAACTGAGGGTAAGAAGCTCCACAGATGCACTTGCCACAGGATGTAAATTAAAACTATTAGAAGTCATAGGGGACAATACAAGAACAAAAATAAAGAGGGACAGTATTAAAGCTAGAAGAAAATATCAGGTTTCACATTTTTCCAATAAAGTTCATACTCACAATTCTAAACACTGACCACCAAACTAATCATACATACTGCTGGCAGACAGACACTGCCTTTGGGACATGACTTTTATTTTTAATTTCTGGGGCTTTGTTCTATGCAGTGTGCAGGCAAGGATGGGGAAATTCCTTAAATGAAAACCTCCTGAAGACTAAAGCGATTCAGCATTAAAGTGATTTCTGGATGTAGAAAGGAGACAACAATACATTTTGCTGAGAAATAATTCAACTGCCTGCCTAAGAGCTGGAGGCAGTCATCTGCTTTTACAAACCTAGCCATCACATCAGATTTTCTTGCTATATTTTGCACGGTGACATCATGATGTAATTTTATTGCTGTGGCTGCATAGCATGTAATGATATCTGGACTGCAACTATTCATAATACAGCACCTATTTGGATAACATGGCCACAGAACAGGATGATGAAATATTGCACTACCTGTTCAAGATTAATCAAAACATACCTGGCACAAGCATACCTGGCATGAAGGAGCTGAATCGCTCTTTAAGCTGATGCTGACCCAAGAAGAAAAACAGTTTAGATTTTATTCACTGATGAACAGCTCCTTTCAAAAGTAATCATTTAAGGAACTCTACATTGAACAGCAAAATGTATGCACTTCTTCCCCCCCCTGGTTCAAATCTTATTCTGTTAACATTTTTACTGTAAAAGAAATTATGAAATCCAGTTCAAAGTGGAGAGAAACCCAACTTCTTAAATAACACCATCTTATTGAAAAATAATGTTTAGCTTCTCACTAAATGGTGCTTTATGCATGCAGAAAATTTTCTGTTCTGCTCTGGGGTGGACACAGCCTCTGGTCTGGGTGAAAGAGTTACACGCATGCAGGGGGGGGCATAACAGCAGCAGGTTTCAGAAACCACTCATGCAGCACAAGCTGAGTGCTGCTTCTGGGATCAGCAAGGGCAGTTTCACCTTATAGGGACACTCCTGCCATTCCTTTCAACACAATGATCCAAAAACTGTATGGGATAAGGAGCACTTCCTACCACAAGAAACCTGTGAAATCTTTTTGAAAGTTTCCAGTTCCATGTGGCATTTCTGTAGCAGCAAGCTGCTGGGTGGAAAGCTGTGACAGATGAAGACAGAGTCTAAGGCAACTCCAAGAAAATCTGAAGTCCAACCAAGCATTTTGCCATCCTTTTTTTTTTTCTAAAAACGTCTAAAAAAAAAAAAGCAGCAGCCACCAAACCTACATTCCTTTAAAGGACACAGAGCTTCTTTTAACTTCTTGTTTTAAAATGTATTGGGAGAGTATTTTTTCCTCCATCAATTTAAAGACTTTATGTAACAAAGCTCCACGTAAATTCACAGTAATGTTTCATAATCTGCTGTAAATAACAAAGGATCTACTACCTCAGAGCCTTCACTGAACACTGGTCTACTAAAATCTTGGGCAAAGAGCCAAATTCTGGATTTGTGAATATGCATGTGCCTCTCACTGACTTCAGTGTGAGCCTTGTGAATGAATCTGAAAGTTGAAGTTGGCTCTAATTCATGTTTTAGGACTGATGAACTGGTAATAATCAAATCAACTGTTCCATTTTTGCCCTGTATTTTTAATAAGATATATTCACAGTAAGATTAGGTAGAAGAAATAAAGCACAAACAGAAAATTTCCAACATACAATTCCTCACTGAAGGTTTTAAGTATCTCTAATAGTCAAAGGACTAGAAAAGTTTTTGGGGCGGGGGGGGGGGGGGAAATCTGTGATGGCTATAATTTAGAATGTATATTTGCTGCACACAAGAACAAGGTAAGTAATATAAACTAATTCACTTGGCTTCAGCTGGGTTCAGTTTTATTTACTGCTTTAGATCTTTGCAATGTTATATTCACACATCCTCATCTAACAAAACAATTACACTGCTAAAAACGGCCACAGAAAACTGTTCTAGGCATGGAATTGGGACTCCTGCAATACAGACTGTCGTTTGAATTAGGATTGCATTTTCTCTTTGTCCTGGAAGGACAAAAATCCACCTACATTCTTTTTAAGGAAAATATGGTATCTGTATTTTATTAAATAGCTTCAGCAAGTGTCAGTATTGTGACTTATCAAATTTACCATGCTTGTTACTTGCTTGCCCTTTGCTAAACTAGATTAATAACATTTCTTTGATTTATTTCAACTTTTGTAATAAATCTGACAATGTGGTATGATACTGCCACCCACATTCATGTCAATGAGTAGCTTCAAATCACTACCATTGATTTCTAAATAAATATATTTCAAATCAGTTGTCATTTAATGTCCCCCTGAGGATGTTTTGGCCCACATGAACACAATTATTCCTGATGAATTTATAGAAACTAAATTAATAAGTAATGAGACTTTATTTTCCCAGTTGAGTAGAAAAAAGTAAAACAAAATATGCATGTGTCCCTTGAGAAGATAGAATAAAATGAAAATATTTATAAACCAGGGACCTTCCATTTTGGTATGGAAAGAAGTATTTCCAAAAACTACTGAACGTCTGCATTTCTTAGGTAACACCAGAACAACTCTGCAGATGACATGACATGACTATTACAAGAAAATCAGTCCAACCTCTGAGACAGAATGGCACCAGCTTTTCTTGAAAGCAAAACAGCAGTTTAAGAATGACCAAATGGCACATTTCTTCCTTGTCAGCACCAAACACAGTCACGTTTCCCACCATTGACCCAAAACTCCCAAGAAATCACAAACAGCTTTTACAAAACTGACCATAAGCCATTTCTTCCTTGCTTTTAGCAGCACTTCACAACTGAGGCAAATATAACCGAACCAAGATTTGGCTGCTTCCATGGATTCTGCTTCATGACTACACTTACAAAAGTGAACGTGCTAAAAGTAGCTACAAAGATTAAAACTATTAAAACAATGATTCAATAGAACTAAAACCAACTGGGAAAATGTAGCCCCTTTAAAATGGTAACTTGGCATCTGCTGTACCAGATGGAAAAAAGGAAAGAACACAACCCATTTGCCTACCCTGTTTTCTAATTGATCCATTACCAGTTATTTCTCAAGTGAAAACAAGTTTCACATTCCCACTAAAGTGTTCTACAATTTCCTCTAAGTCTGCTTATTATGGGAAAGCAAGGACCCTCTTTATCACAGTTTTTCCTGACTGGCCTTCCTGCTGTCAGCAGCCCTAATTCTTGCCTCTTGAGTGAGTCTCCTCAGTCCCTCCTTCTACTCCCACAGCTTCCTGTACCTGAAAAAGTTCATTGTTTCCAGGGAAAAAGAGTGCCCTCTTCCCTTGAAGGGGCTGTTTGATCTGACCCAGGCTATCACAGGCTGCACTGCACAGAAGAGCCACCTTCTTGTCAGTCATACCTTTCCAACAATTCATTCAATAAATATAGTAAGTTATAAATAGAGCAAATATTTCACAATCTATTGCATACATACATATGTACATTTCTAGAGTCAACTGTCCTAATTTAGCTCAAAGTGACCTGCTTAGCTCCAACTATTTTTGACTCTTCATGTGTTGAGTAGTAGTAAATATCTAATAAATGTATCCAGAAATAACCATTTCATAGAATCATAGAGTGGTCTGGGTTGGAAGACACCTCCAAAAGTGATCTAGTCGAACTCCCTCTGCAGTAAGCAGGGGCATCCTCAACTAGATCAGGTTGCCCAGAGCCCTGTTGAGCCTCACCTTTAGTATCTCCAGGGATGGGGCCTCAACTATCTCCCTGGGTAACCTACTCCAGTGTTCCACTAACCTCATGGTAAAGAACTTGTTCATAACATCCAATCTAAATCTACTCTTCTCTACTTTGAACCCACTGCCCCTTGTCCTATCACTGTTTGCAAGAGCCTGTAGTCTCCATCATTCTTGCAGACTCCCTTCAGGTACCAGAAAGTCACTAACTAGGTCTCCCCAGAGCCTTCTCCAGGCTGAACAACCCTGGCTCCCTCAGCCTGTCTTCACAGCAGAGGTGTTCCAACCCCCTGGTCATTTTCATGGCCTTCCTCTGGGTCCACTTAATCAGGTCCATATCCTTCCAGTATTGAGGGCTCCAGACTTGGATGCAGTACCTCAGGTGAGGTCTCACCAGAGCACAGTGACGGAATCCCCTCACTCATTCTGCAGGCCACACATCTTTTGATGCAGCCCAGGATGTGATTGGCCTTCTGGGCTGCAAGCACACACTGCCTGCTCATGTCCAGCTTCTCATTCACCAGCACCCCTAAGTCCTTTTCCAGAGGGCTGCTTCCTATCACCTCATTCTCTAGTCTGTACTGATAGGGAGGATTATTCTGGCCCAGATGCAGGACCCTGCACTTGCTTTTGTTAAACCTCATGAGGTTAACCTGGGCCCACCTCTCCAGATTCTCCAGGTCATTCAGGATGACATCCCATCCCTCTGGCATATTGACAATACCACTCAGCTTGATGTCATCTGCACCATTTCCCACCCCTTTTCCCTCTGCCAACCTGAGGAATGTTTTAATGGCAGTAGATCCTACATGGTTTTACCAGCTTTATTAAACTATCCAACATTTTCCCCCTTCCTTTTACCTCATACTACAACTCTTGACTTTCCTAACTGAATGATGACCCAACACCCTCCTCCTATCATGAGCAGTGATCTCCTCCTCCTCCTCCTCCTCCCCCTCCCTTCCCCAATGCTGTCAGCCTGGTTTTTGGCCCTAGGGCTTGACTGAAGGCACCAATAGTACACAGCTCTCTGTGAACACGCTTGACTGTTCCTTAATGATGAAGACCTGCATCCTCCCTCGGGATCTGGCTGCTTCTCAGATGGATATGCCTCTAGTTATGTTAAAATCATCTCTGCCTGGTACTACTGGAAGGGCAAGTATGAGAGCCTGGAGTTCAAGAGGGGCTCCAAAACTTGCAGCTAGCCCAACCAGAGGTATGTGTTGCCAAAGCTTCACTGTTATTACTCAAACTGTCTAAGTTAGCAACACTGTCCCCACCAGCTTCAGTCCCACCTATGACTGCTGTGGAGACAGTGATGATCCAAAACACACAGGTCTCCCACAAGGAGTAATTTTCACATGATCTACAGAAATACATGGTTCAGTTCCTCCTTTTCTCCCCACCCAGCTGCCAAAACAGCAGGCATTTCCTTAAAAACACCCTACTGAATTTCTAAAGATGGTGTACATGTATAAATAGAAGTGGTTTGGCACAATGAGATCCCAGGGAGTAAACTGGCTCATCCTAACTCACAACACAGAAGAACAATAGTCAAGAGACTGACAGAGATATATACTCAAAATTCCTTTCAGACTATGAAGGAGATACTCAAGAAATACAAACTTGAAAAATAATTAGAAATCATATGAGATATTTTTCTGAAAGCAGTGTGAGACAGTTAATTCCCAAGGGTGAAAAGAAGTTAGCTGCCTGTCTTCCATAACGGAAAACAATTTGATCAGGCCCAAGGGCTATTTTCATAACCTGCAACCTCCATTTAAAGCAATTATCTGGTCTATAGGTCTAGCTCTATTTTGCTCTTATTAACTAATTCTACCCATCTTCAAAAATTCTATTTTAAGTCTTATTTAGGAAGAAAAAGTCATGTGCTTTTCCACAGATGTTAATGATATTAAAGGACTTCCCTTATTTTGAAGCATCCTATATTTACACAGAATTTTCAGGATAAAGGTTACTAGCACATATTTCACAAAGAATTAAGCAGTGGCATAAGCAAAATCCATTAGATCCACACATTCAAAGGCATCCTTTCCCGTACCACTACAACTAGTGAACCATGGAGGCCCAAATAGTAACTAGTCCTGCTCAAAAACATTATCCCCCAACACTGCAAAACCTATTAAGAGGACCAAGTGAAAGGCTAGGACGTTGCTGAAACATTAACTTTCAAGTTCACTGACTACTAATTTTACCTTTGATCCAACAGCTACACAGAAGCCCAAGTCCTCCCTGCAAGCTCCATTCCAGCAATCATATTCCCTGAAGAACACCACTAAGGGATGTTAGTGTTTTTTGATAAATTTAAGAACTGTGACGAGAACCATTTCTGAAAACACAGAGCTTGACCTGCTGATCATTAGACAGTTCAGAACCTAGGTTAAAAATGTACAGCACAAATTGTACAAGCTCAAGAGCAGGTGCCATGTTGCACTAGCAGGGATGGAATCATAGACATTATGGGGTTGGAAGAGACCTTTAAAAATCATCAAATCCAACCACTAATCCAACACTGAGAAGTCACCACTAAACCATGTCCCTAAGCACCACGTCTACACGTCTTTTAGATATCTCCAGGGAAGGCAACTCTACCACTTCCCTGGGCATCATGTTCCAATGCTTGACAACCCTTTCAGTAAAGACACTTTTCCTAACATCCAAACTAAATCTTCCCTGGCACTATGTGAGGCTGTTGCCTCTTGTCCTGTTACTTGGAAGAATAGACTGACAGACTGACCACCACCTCACTACGACCTACTTTCAGGTAGTTGTAAAGAAGGTCTCCCTTCAACCTCCTCTTCTTCATACTAAACCCCAGTTTCTTCAGCCACTCCTAAGTTTTGTTTTCCAGACCCTTCACAAGCTTCATTGCCCTTCTTTGGACATGATCCACCAATTCCATGTCCTTTCTTGTAGTAAGGGCCCTAAAACTCATCATAGTACTTGAGGTGCAGCTTTACCAGTGCCAAGTACAGGGGGACAATCACATCCCTAGTCCTACTGGTCATCCAGGTCCTGATAGGGGCCAGGATGCTGCTGGCCTTTTGGCCACCTGGGTACACTGCTGGCTCATATTTAACCAGATCACAACCAAGCCCCTCCAGTTCCTTTCTGCTGGGCAGCTTTCCAGCCACTCTTCCCCAAGCCTCTATCATTGCATGGGGTTGTTGTGACCCAAGTATAGGACCTGGTACTTGACGTTTTTGAACCTCCTATCATTGGCTTCACCCACTGATCCAGCTATCCACATTCCTTTGTAGAATCTCACTTCCTTCACGCAGATAAACACACCCACCTAACTGGGCAGCTTTCCTAGCTGGTACTCCCTCAGAGCTGTGCCTCTTCCCTCAGCCCTTTTGTGTTGAAATGTACAACCCCCTATCCATTTTTCCTGTACACATTGGATGACAAGTTTTGTAATACAGATGCTGAAACACAGCCAATATTTACACAACTTTTACTTTGGCCTAGGTGGAACAGGAGCCGATATGCTACTTTTGTTTCAGGTTTTGTTACTTTTAATTTTACACAGTGTAGATAAAACTAATCTATATGCCATGCAAGGAGCTGGGTCAGACAATGAGGAAAAAACCCTTAGCTGTAATAGTGGCAGCATTATGTAAGTAGCCGATGATGCATTTCATTGCCTCGGCTGGTCTCCTGCCAGACTGGTAATATTCCTGCTTCAGGTAGCCTGGATAAAGGCACCCAAGATTTAGGGATGGACATGCAGAAGTATCACCTAATCCCTACAGTCGGTTTGATGCACAATGTGCATATTCACTTTGTCAGCCAAGGGAACCTCTTCTTCAACAAGTTAAGCGTGATGCAACTGAGAAACTAGGAGCAAGAAAGGCAACACAATCTCTTACCCAGAATCTCATACTAACTCAAGTGAAAGAAGGTACAGTCACCATGTTCTCAGCTCAGGTTCACTATGTCATACTCACTATTACAGGGCAGCTTTTAAGATGGCACAAAACAGATTACTACTTTTCACTCGACAAGCCTGGATATTGTTGTAGCTTTGCCTCAAGAGAATTTTCTAACTTTTCATGAAAATCTGGAAGTGGCATACTCTCAGACAGATCATTTGGTATCTAAGCAATCCTGTTTCTGCTTTTTGAAAATCTTGCTACTTCAACCAAGATATTTGCACTTACAAGTAGTATTTATACTATTCTAATATTCCTGTCTTTTTAGTCATACTACCATCAGTGCTCTACAATCAAATTCCAGCAGCAGCAATCACACATTAGCCACATTGCCCACTCCCATCATATTCTGTAAATTTCCTATTTATATTGGTTTACAGCTTTTACTAAAGGAGGATCAGCACTATTTCAAAACTGACTTTAATATTTTATCAATGGGCCTCTGGTAGTGTCCAAGTTAATTTGGACATCAACCTCTTCCACCAGAGTCAATTCTAGTCAAGGACTGCAGAGTAAACTCATGGGAGCAGTCACAACTGACCGCTTGACTCTGCAAATCCATGCTGCTATTGCCGTATGTTAATGTGACAAAGTGGTTCAAGTTCAAAGGGCAGCAGCTATTGCTGAGATGAGCCATGAAGCAGTAGTCACTGTCTGATCCTGGTCTTTAGTCAACAACAGCACTGCTAGTCCACTCTTACATGTCCTTTCCATCTCCTTCCTCTCCTCAGCCCCAGCACAAACCACAAAGCTGTGGCTCATCTCCTCATCAGAATGCCAGGATTCAGGTCCTTTGTCTCTTCCCCAGCCTGTTCTCTCAGAAATTTTATTTTTATTGCCAGTCTTTTTTCTTACCCCTTAGCTTACTCTCTTATAAACAAGTCCACTCTAAAAGTGTAACCCAGCACTTGCCTGCCACCCCACTGTCCATCCTGTACATCTGTTACATCTTTTCCTTTATGTGCGTCTGCCTATTCCAATTAGTCTGTAAACCACTCAGGGCAGACTAATCTGCAATAATGACCTTTTGTGCAATGATTAGACTATCTTCTTCATAACTCCCATCAAAATGCTGCTGCTATTAAATTTCCTGTAACTATCTGTGCATATGTATCTTTATTTCACCTTACAAAGAATGAGATAATATATGCAGAGATGTTTTTAAGCCTATTTTCTTAATAACAACATTTTTAGTTTTCAAAATAACTGTCTTTTTCTATTCAGATCAGCCTTTCCCATTTTCCCATAAGAGTGCAAGTGGTAACAGTTCATAAGATGCACACAGAATAGGCCCCTGGAACAGATCTTCAGGAATGGTATTTCTGACTTCAGAAAGTCTCCTGATAGTCAAGCATTAACATTTATTTGAGCATTCTTGGGCTAGAGGTTGCCAGTCGTTGTCAGCTCTTGAGAAGGCTGGCACTACTGCTATGACAAGTTTGTTACTTCAAGGACTCCCATTACAATAAATTAGGTGAATCCAAGCCCAGAGCTGTATTCTAACACTTAGTAAATATTCCTTGATGAGGTATATTTCTATAACAGTACCATTTCAGACTATCTGTGCATTTCTATCCTGCCCTGCATATGGGACTGATAATGCCAGCTGAATTCTTCAGTGGTATCTGATCAGGAAAGGGCAAAGGCTGCCAAGGCAGTTGTGGCAGTTTAGGCTGGGTGCCTCCTGTTGCTGCCACACAAGATACACCTCTGGGGTCCCGAGGGTCCAGCCCAGTGGGTGGACATAGGAAATAGCGTATTTCATACCCACAATATCCTGCACCCCATAAATCTATCTGCAAAGTCATTCTCTTCCTCTTTCTTGCCTCTCTAATCCCATGAGAGAGATGCTCCCTATCAGATAATGGTGGGGGAGTTATCTCAAGTCCTCTTAGGCCTGACTAGGCCTAATGCCAGGAGGAGAAGGGGGAGGGGCAGTCTCAGACCTGGCCAGCCTTGAGACCAGCCTAGCTGGGGCAAGGTGGGGAGAGCCCTGGGGGTTTTGGGTATACCCTCAGGTGGGGAAAGGGGAAGTGTTGGGAGGCTTTTGGGTATGCTGTAAGGAGACTCTCTATACTTTGGGACCTCTTTTGTCACTGTGCTTGAAGTTTCTGTAAAACACTTACTGCTTTTCCATTTGAACTTTCCATCAATTCTGCAATCCATTTGTGTGTCATTCTTTTGCTCCCTTTGGGGGCAAGAGAGGATCTGCCTGGTCTCAAACCAGGACAGCAGTTTTCTGACTGCTAGAAAGCAGTGTAAGGGAAGTGAGCCCAAAGCAGGCATCAGTTACTGTGGTGGAGGCCTTAACTCTCAGAACACAATGAAACAGAATGAGCTTGACAGACAGCTAGGAATCCCTCTTCTAAATCAAGCCTGATCTTCTAATCAGTGCAAGAGCTGGGCCAAATTCATCATCAAAATATGCCTGCTATCAACAGTTATATGTAGGAGACCAGCCTTGAACAGGTCACCTGTCCTATTTTCAGTAAAATAAAATGCTTTACAAATAACAGACAGTGACAATTCAGAAGATCATTGTATACCTCTTATTACCTAGAGTCAGCCTTTGGCTGATCAGAGACAATTCACTTTCAGAACAATCATGCACGTAAAGAAATGCTGAATTCTTGAGAACAAACTGAAGGCAACCAGGGCAGCACAAAGACCCGTCTATAGCCACTATGGGACAGAACAACTTCACTTCCACTGCCACTCCCATCAGTGATACTGAACCAAACACTCTTTTGCAGTAACTGGAAAAAACATAAGGTTCACCGGGTTTGAGGCACTCACTTTAATTGTTTTTCATACTTGCTGTCCCAGTGATACCTGGGTGTCACAACTACCTTAAGGGAGGCTGTAGACAGGCAGAGATTGGTCTCTTCTCCCAGGCAACCAGCACCAGAACAAGACAACAGTCTCAGGCTGTGCCAGGGGAGGTTTAGGCTGGAGGTTAGGAGGAAGTTTTACACAGAGAGAGTGATTGCCCATTGGAATGGGCTTCCCGAGGAGGTGGTGGAGTCACCATCACTGGAGGTGTTCAGGAACAGACTTGATAGGGTGCTTGGTTGCATGGTTTAGTTGATTAGGTGGTGTTGGGTGATAGGTTGGACGCGATGATCTTGAAGGTCTCTTCCAACCTGGTTTATTCTATTCTATTTTCTTCAATTTCCTTAATGACTACATGAGACTGATTTATTAAATAGAAAGAAAAAAAATTACTAAAATTTATTTTGGATCTTGACATTTGGGACAAGCTGTCAGCATTTCTGCACTCTGATTCTCAGTGTAACCTGTAGAAAGTCAGCTACATGATATTAACAGAATCTAATCAAAAGGTGTAAAAAAAAAAAACAACCAACAACTAACATGCTTTAGACTCCTCTCTACAAAGGCTGACAGTGACCCATGCTGCAAGCATACAGCATTACCCTCATCCACAACCAACTCTTCGACAGCACAGCCATTAAACGAACAGCATTTCACTTTCCCTAAAGCTGCAACCTGCTTTCTTGAATCAATATTCATGTAATTCATTTTGAGGTAATTAAATCCTGATCCAGCCTTTGTTTTACAACATTGCATTCCCTTTTCTCATACCTCATAGGTACCTCCCATTCAAACCAGGTTTTTCATAAGCATCCCACAAGTACAAACTGTTCATGTATTTTGCACTTCACAGTGTTTCAAGTCTAATAAAAGACATGTTCTTGCCATCAGAAATACAGACGGCTCCATCATGCTATTAAATTAGCTTTAAGTGCATTTAATCCAGTCAGCATCTTAGATTACCAATTCTTTGCATCTTTAAAGGACATACTGTATGCATGAGACATACCATGTAATTTCTTCCTCCTTAAATAAAGCCACATGCCACTGTGTCTATAAACTTCATTTTGTGTTTACTTTGTTGGTTTGGTGAAGGGTGTGCTCATTCTGAATCATAAATTCATTCTTTTTTCACTGTTTTCATTACATCAAGTGCTGAAATACTAGCTGGACTAACACAAATGACCTGCACATACCCGAACATCTTCAAAATCATTCTTAAATTAGCTTTAATGCAAATGGTACATTACAGCTAAGGACGAAGAGAAGACATTTCACAGCAGCTCTATTAAAAGAACTTAGATTCCTGACTTGCACTGCAGTGCCAAGATGTACTTGAAAGACACAGCACCAAAAGTGTAACATAACAGCGCCACTGCAAACAGACCCCTGTAGCATCAAAGCACTATCCAAAGGACAACCAGTTTGATCTGATAAAAGGACTCAAAGCAACTTAAAACACACTGACATTAAAGCAACTCATATGTTAATTTAGCTCTTCCAGTGAAGGCAATCCAAACTATTTAAGTTGTTTCTTTTTTAAAAGGATTTGTTTTTTTAGAAGTTCTTTTAGTCAAGACTTTTGGCCAGCTTTAGAATCACTTATTTTCAGCCGCTGGCAAGAAACCAAAACCAGCAGGGACTGTGGAGAAGCTTCTGTGTCCCAGCTTACACCATACCTTCAAGAAGTAAGTTAGATGGAGTGAAAAGATGGGGATGGCATTTCCACTGGTGGCAAATATCCTAGTTATAGCATCCTATATTAGGATTTTGGGGATATAATTAGTTAAGTTGCACTTGGAATAAATATAAACTATTAGAGATAAAAGGACAAAAATCAAACACTGCTGACTGAGATAAAATTGAACTCAACATCAGACACTATGTTTTATTTGAAACTGTTATTTTTTCTTTCTTCTGAATTCATAAAATCCTTCCCATCTCTTGCATCAATCATTTTTTCAGATCTGCAACACTAATAAATAAGCACTCATTCTCTAAAAAAATTATATTTGGCACTTTGGAAATATGATCAGGATTAAATTATCAATTCCAATCTAGCAGCAACAACTGATAATCATTATCTGGCATCTGCCTCTTAGTAGCCTGTGGCATATATCAGTAGTTTACTGTGGGCTGAGATAGAAATGTGCCCACAACGAAAATGCATCACATAGATGATGACACATCTTGTCCACAATACTCTGGTCTAGAACCCGAGTTGAAGAACATGACATTGCAAATTCCCTTTCCACAAAAAAATCTCCTATCACTTAGACATAAAGAAATGGTAATTTCAGAGGAAAGTTGCAAGTATCACTGAAAATGACCACATTCCACAATAGTTAAAAAGCTTACATCAGGATTTCCTTCTTTCCCCTCTTTTTTAAGAGCTTTCATTAATAGAAAGGACCTTCCTTAATATGTGTGCACACATACATAAAAATGCAGTACATTTTGGGGGTTTTCCCTAGAGTCTATTCAACAAGAATAGAACTTGTCTCTTTTCAAATAAAGTTTTATTAGAAATAATATTTAATCTCCAACTACATGTATAGGTGAGAGATACATTACAGGAATCTCTCACACACAAACCCCTCCTGTGGTTTCTTTCCTCCTATTTCCAGGAAATAAACTGTTTTCTTCTGATACATGAAGTTAGAGATTTATTATGTTAGTCATTCTAAAATATAGCAGGTATTTTAAACAAGTTCTTTAAAATAAGTTCAGCTGTGATCACTGAGAAAGAGGATCAAAAGTAAACAGCAATGTGACTGCTCATTTGTTCACTGGATTTGTTTTCTAAGAAAAATCAGTCTTTATTCTGTACAGCTACACTCTAGAAAGTGAATGGAAACAACATCTGGTTTTTTTCTTTCTCTTCCCAAAAAACATTCAAAAGATGTTTAAGAATGGTGTCACAAACCCCAACTTCAGCAGAAATTAATCAAATTTAATAGGATTAGCTCTTGTTGATATACTACATAGTCTTTAGGCAAGTAAAGCACATCTATAACTTGTTCGCATACCTTTAATATACGAAGCCAGCATATATACACGATCACACAGTTACCCTACGTGTATGCATGCATGCTATGCTTATATCATGACCTTCATAAAAGTACTTGCTATGGAGTCACTACTCAAAATACTTAAAGCAGCTGAAACAAAGGTTCCACATTTGTGGAATCACCTTAAGGAAGTGTACAGTAAAGGAATTCTGTTCATCTCCCGTTCCCTCGTTTTGCCACAAACAGTTGATGCAATGAGAGTAGGGTCATTTCTTCTGAAGTGAAGTCTTCTTATGCCAGACTAAGACCCAGAAACTCACTACTAATTATTTGGCTAAACGTTTCCAATCAGAATCAGATTACACAAGCTCATGGGTGCTGAAAGAGCTGAAAGCATTACCCAGCTGCCTCTGAAACAGGTGATTTCCAAGATGAAAGGGGCTTCCAACGAACTGATGTAAAAGCAGTATTTGGCACATTGCAGATAAACGTAAGTATCACCACTAATGTCACCTAGCTGTTGAGCTCAATTTTATCAGCACCTGCCGTATGTCTGGTTAAAATGCAGCACACCTTCATGAGTGCATCTTCTCAGTTCCTCACAGCTAAAAATCCAATCTGACCTTCACAGGAAAGCTGAACTTCCCTTTGAATGGGACAGGACACAGACACTAATTGCCCAGACATCATGGTATAAAGCTTCTAAGATTATCAGAAACCTTACTGTGTAACAATGCATATTCCTTACTACCACAGTCACTTGTCTTAAAATGCATGCTCAGAAGTTCACCTTCATAATCCTTCCTTCCTGATTTTCTAGATATTCCTAATGTCCTTGTATCCCCTCTACTGCAGTCAAGCACCCTTAGGATCAGAAAAACTGATCTTTCAAAATGAACACATTATTCTTCAAAGGAGATAGATTCTGGTCATGATGTGGGTGCTCTTTTTCTTGTTTTTTTGTGTTTGGTTTTAATTCAAAGCAATATATAGACATGCAGGCATAGCTTCATTTTTATTCATTTCTTGCCACAAAGTTATGTCAGCTAAAAAGTTCTTATTTTAAGGACAATTGCCATTTCTCCTTGTGAAGCCTATATTGTGTAGTACACACACAGGTTTTCTAGTAATTTCTAACAATATATTGAATTTAACAAGGAAGCCCATTCAATTTTAACAACAATTAACAGGCATATTTCATGCTTCACATTTCAAAGACGTTCTATCTCACCTTAAAGAAACCCTCTAAACTCTGTACTTGCCTGAAGAGGCTAACATCCACCGGCATCCCATTTAACAAGCTATAGGAAAACTCCCTTGGAAACTGCAAACAATTTAACATTATTGCCACTCATTAAGAAGCAAATCCATCATGCTCTTCGGACAACTCTTCTACAAGTCACTATAAATTTTAGGTAGGTCTGAAAATTAAGAACTTGGAAATCACCATAAGGAAAGATTGCAGAAAGACAGAGAGCAAACCTCTTATGGATCAAGTCTTTATTAAGACCAGAAGCTTCCCACTGAAGGAGGAGAAGCAACACTGCTACCTTACGAAGGGGAAAGGACAAATGAGGAGGTTGAATTCATAGAATCATACAATCAATAAGGTTGGAAAAGACCTGAGAGATCATCAAGCCCAACCTATTACCGAACACCTTGTGACTAACTAAACTATGGCTTAAAGTGCCATGTCCAATGCTTTTTTGAACACCTCCAGGGACGGTGACTCCACCACTTCCCTGGGCAGCACATTCCAATGGCAAATAACTCTGTGAAGAACTTTCTCCTCACCTTCAGCCTAAACTTCCCCTGGTGCAGCTTGAGACTGTGTCCTCTTATTCTGGTGCTGGTTGCCTAGGAGAAGAGACCAACCCCCAGCATCTGACCAATGCTGTCTTTCCTTAGGAAATTCTGCTACACAGGTCTGGTTTTGATTTTGATACAGGTTTCTGTGAGAATTACACCATCCATTATATTCATCACAATTTACATAATTTGTATCAATGCTGAAGTATACTTTCTTAGATCATTTAGATGATGTAATTGATTTACTCCACTAAATAAACCTATAAAATATTGAACTTGGCTGTTTTTTACCCCTTCTCTTCAAAATGTCCCTAAGTCAATCTCCTATTTTCACAGCACCTTACACACAAAAACCGCACTTTACTTCACAAACTTCCAAGTGTCATCCATCTTGCACAAAAGCCTTCTACAGGCAGGAAACCGGCCAGATACTGCACCTCTTAAATAAAACAAAAAGGTCTTAAGAGCAAAACATTATGGTCTTACAGAACATGTACAGAACAATGGAGGTTTAAAATACTGAACATTAGAGGCTATTGCATAGACAGGTGCTGATTTTTACTTGCTGAGATTTTCTTTACCTATACTCATCACCCCACAAGCATTAAGACAGGCAGGCACAGACTTTTGGTGGAGCTTTTAGTGATTCACCACCACATACATACTTTCCACTCAAAAATATTTGTTGGTGGGGCTCTTGTGACTCACCTTCAATGCACTTTCTTCTCCATTATTCTGGTCCCTTAATGGAGTGTTGGTGATTCATTAATGCACAATCAGTCATCTTAACTCAAACAGTTTGCCAGATGACTACGCTGTGACTTCTGCTTGCTGAATGAATTAAGTGTTCTTCCACACCAGTCTGTATCACACAGGTGAGCTCCAAAGCCAGAACTGTTCCACTACTATTCCCACAATCCTGGTAATTCCTGATTTTGCCTTGTCCAGCTATTTCTGGAGGCCAATGGCGCACCTTTTCTTAGCACTTAATATGACCAGCTAACTACAGATAACAAAATGAACGCTTGAGAAAACTTTCAGGTAACCCATCAAGCAGAATCTCAGTACCAAGAAAATATTGTCTTGCTTATAATATTACAAAAGTTAATGATGCTAACCAGAAGTCCAGCAGTACAAAGTTTATGCTCACTAACTAACTATCCTTAGCATAGCTTACTCTTATTTGCCTAGTAGAGAGTAACTCTATTGTTAGACAATAGGAAATTTTGAGGCAGAGGCCAGGAATTTAATTTTTTTTTTTAAACTTTGAAAAGTTTAAAAATTGGGAGGGAAGGGGGGGGATATCAGCCAAAAATATCACAGTATCACTAAGGTTGAAAGAGACCTCAAAGATCATCGAGTCCAACCTGTCACCACAGACCTCATGACTAGACCATGGCACCAAGTGCCACATCCAATCCCCTTCTTGAACACCTCCAGGGACGGTGACTCCACCACCTGCCTGGGCAGCCCATTCCACACAATCCTCACACAAACCCTACAGACAGCAAACTCCTATAAGGCTCTGCAAAAAAACGCTCTTGGAAGAAAACCATAAAAAACTCTGAAAAGGCAGAAGCACAGGGCATACATACAGAACAACTGAAAATGTCCAAGTCCAAAAAGCGCTGCCAATGCATTACCCCATACATATTTGCATATGACAGGAAGTATCCTGTACGGAACTAATATTGCTGCTGTTACGATATTCCACACTGTCCCACTCACTGCACCCAGGAACCAAGATTTGTGATTGTTTGCATTTTGACCAACCAAGTAAAGACACAAAAGATGCTGAAAACTCTTGAGAAGAAAAACAGGTCTGTAGTCACTGTTACCAATATGCACAGGGAAGACATTTGGACTCCAAATTATTAGTAGAGATCACTGTCCCTCTCAGTATCCTGTCACAACACAATTTTCCCGTGTTGTGTTTCCAAATGGCCTTCATATAGAATCAGTAATTTAAACATACAGGTATCAGACATTTAATCATAACCAAAAGCATTTTTTGAAAGGACTTATCTGTGACATACTGTCATAGTTGTGAAAGTGAGACTATAAATCAATTACCTAACACCTGTTCTACATTCTGCTGTACTTGAGGTTACAACCATTAATTACCAGTGCCCTTCCTGATCCTTGTTCATTTATGCCATAAAAAGAAGTCACAGCTAGTATGTTTTGTGGTGCTGTCAGTGGTGAGGACTTACAGCCCATGTATGGAATAACAGACTGGATACTTATGTCATATCACGTTAGTTTAGTTGTGGTCCACATTCTATCCTTTAGTGAGCAATGGATGCTATTTAAGATACTTAAGAATACCATTTCCATCTGCCAATCACTCACAACTTACATTATATATGTGTGTACAACTGCTGAACCAATCTCTACGCCTCTGAAACGCTGCAACTCTTTGTCTTAAAAATTTCCATTTTGCTTCTAAAAAGCAGGCTGGCCTACAAAAGCAGATAGAAACACATGCTGCCTGCAAAATTCCTCTGTTACTTTCATGATTTTTTGAAAGATAATTTACTTGCAAGTGTTTCCTATTTTTCCCTATTCTGGTTATTTTATTGTTAAGTTTGCACCCATATATTCAGAACTACTCATGTCTTAGGAAAAAAAAAAGCACACAGCAACAGCAAAATTATTACACTACAAACTGCAAATTACACTATCTCTTTCAAACAGAAAATACATGCATAGGCATACAGGAAAGAAGAACTTTTTTTCCTGTGGTTTTGTATGTTTTACACATGGTCATGGTGGTTTCTATAGCGCAAAGCCTTATATCTAGATTAGCATCCTTGTAACCAAATTGCTCTTCCAAGTTACTAGAACTAACCATTACACCTCAGGGGTGAATAGTGACTGACTGTAGATAGCAGAAGAGTTGTCAGCAATATGATCAAAGATGTATGACCACAGTTTAAAGTAAAAATAAAAATAAATAAAGGGGAAAAAAGTACACCTCACATACCCCTCTAAATACAATAGACTGCAACTAGGAAAATATAAAATAAACAAACCATTGGAAATATAGAGCAAGAATTTGTGCAGCCCCACTGCCTCAAAAGTGATTACAGCCACCATTTCTGTGCACACCCTCTGATCTAATGGGAAAGGATGAATAAAACAAGTACCCACCTAAAGTGTAATAAGGAAGCAAGCTATGAATTCTTGATCAATTACTCAAAGCTCATGAAGACATGAGCCCATAGCTTCCCCAAACTCATGCCAGAGTGGATGTGGTTTTCCAGTTGCGCAGACGAGTAAAACCTCAATGCCGTTAGTCAGTCTCATAAAAATATGTTTACATTTAGATACAAGGGATGACTCAAGAGACTGCTTCTATACAGAAAAATATTAGTGCCAATTTAGTCCAGACAGAGTTGGAGGCAACACAGGCTGAACTCCAAGCCTGTCAAAAAGACTGCCTTCCACCTCCTGCAACTAACAGGCACACTACCAAGCCACACAGCAAGAGAAACTGAATGGATCCTTCTGACACAACAGTGAGTATTCACAACCCAGTGGAAGCTAACAGCATGCCTGAGCCCTGGCTGCTACTGCTATTTGCAATGTTGTAGGTTATGCTTTTCAGTATCTAACTACCGCCTCATCATCACATGATTTTATGTAGAGCCCTAGATATGTGCAACATGGCATACAATCAAATGCAAAAGCATGACAGAAAAACAAGAACACACCCAGAACACTGCAATATTCTCCCTAGATGATACTAAGATGTTGTAGTTTGAGCTGGGTGCCCCCCTGGTGCATTCACTTCCTGTGTCCAGAAGTCCAGCCCAGAGGGATGGACACAGGAAATTGTGTATTTCCTACCATAATTCTTTGCACCACTATAAGATCCAGTGCGGAGTCTGGCACTTCCTCTTTCCTTCCCTCTCCGAGACTTGGTAACTGGGGGAGAGATCTCCCGGCCATGGGCCTGATTAGGCCCAAGGCCACAGGGGGATGGGCAGTCTCAGGCCTGGCCAGCTGAGACTAGCCCAGCAGAGGGAGGGGGAAGAAGGAGCCCTGGGGGTTTTGCATGCACCCTCAGGTGGGGATGGGATCTTTCTTTGTCACTGCGCTTTGGGTTTTCTGTAACATTCACTGCTTTCTATTTAAACTTTCATCACTTTTGCAATCCGTTTGTCTGAGTCGTTATTTTTTGCCTGTGGTGGGGAGGCGATCTGCCCCAACCCATTACATTTTGGCGCCCAACGTGGGGCCAGCTGCAGCTCGGATTGCAAAAGATGGAGAGTTTAAATTTAGTTCTGGGCGTCGGTTTGGGTTTGAGAAGCTGGGGCTCAGGTGTTGTTGTCGGGGCGACTGTGTGAACTCCTGTGGACTGCAGAAGGATAGCTGGTGCGTGGCTGATGGCCTGGAAGTCCCTCCTGTTGCTTGGGAACAGCGAGGGGTGGTTCTTTCTGTGACTTTCTGCCCAGGGTGGCTTAAGAATGCTCGAGTAGCCTAAGAAGGCGAGACCTGCCTTCTCCTCGTTCTCTGCGGAGCGGCAGGGAGCGGAGGAGGGGCAGCGGCAAGCAGAGCGTGGTCGGCCCGCGGCCGCTGCGGGGAGCGGACACCCACGGCGAGCGGGCAAGCGACTGCTGGAGGTGACTCGGACTCTGCATCGCGGCGACAGAGACGGCGGGGGCCGGGCCGGGCTGCATTGAAGCGGCGGCGGCGGCACCGCCCGAGCCGGGCTGCGTTCAGGCGGCGACGGCAGCTGTAAATCTTCCCCTGGTGTTTTCGGAAGCTGTACTTCATCTGCATATTCGAGTGTCAGATATGTACTAAAAAAAGACCAAAAATCTAAGACTGTACAGAAAAAAACAACGTAGAAGTGACTGTACACCGTTGCACATACATATCCCACAACACAACAGGTCCAAGAATATGCAGCAGCATCCTTTTTTCCCCTGATACCAATTACTTAGCTTCCACAGTCATATACAAAACCTGGTCAATTTTAACTAACATTTAAAAATAAAGTTTTTAGTTATTGCTTCTTCTCATTTTATGAGATTACATTCTGAAAGCAAAAATGAGACACAAATTAAAACCTAGTCAAAGAAAACTAAACTAATACTATTTTCATGTGCTAATAATCGAATCCAGCTAAATAGCCTTACTGGTGATATACTGCATACTGAAGTTCTACACAATTTTTACTTTTCCCTAAATACAAAATTTCAAAAGCTTAAACAACTAATTTTAAAGTCTAAGATGCACTTTTTAGGCCAGAACTCCTTAGCCAGAATTGTACATGGACCTCCATGAAGCATATGAGAATTTAGCATAAAACAGTAAGAATTACATGTAAAACCAGGCTATGCAGACACTACACACAACAACAACAAAGGCAGCCCTGTATTATCCATTACTTTGTTTTCATAGCATTACCCAGCATATCTTTTGTTATGACAGCTGCAAAATCACCCCATTACTCATTCCTCTCATCCCTGCTCTACATTATATCCCTGTTTGCCTTTTGCATGCATCCATTCACATATGCCCTGATGCACTGGCAAACTCTGAACATCTGCACTAGCTGTAGCACTAGTATATTTTCTTAGTTCCCTTCCCTTAAAATCAGCCTCCTATCAATTCATCATTTTCCTCTCCAGTATTACCAGTACTAGCCTGCATCCTCGATATAACTCATTTCGGCTACTGCACTTTCTTTTCAAGCTGCATTTCACCATCAAATCTAGTCCATGTCACTAAAAACTGTCTTCTCTTGCACTAGCATTAGTATGGGGGTTGATCATGCTTCCCTTGTTATACAATATACTATAGCAGCTTTCCTAATGTTCAAAGAAACTATCTCTTCATAGTGGCATGATACAAGTGTATAATTTTTAGACAAATGGACACACTATGTAAGCCATCTCCCCGTGCTAGACAGACCTTCCAAATATAACTAACTCATTACAAGCTAACAGAGGCAGCCTTAAGACTTGCAAAACAGCTACAAAATCTGTAAAGCAGAACTGGAAACTTTTAATTTCCCTCTAAACAAAACTTAGTAGACAAGTATTCATATAGCATTTAAATATCTGGAAACAGTTAGAGTAGGCTGCAAACATTTCATATTTGTGGCAGGTACGACTGTCCCCCAGCAAGCATGAAGGGCCAAGGCTTGCTAGGAGCTGATAAAGATCAGCTCGACACCCCCAAACAGGAGCCTCCGGGTCCAGAAGTCCCTTTTATTACTTGGAGGACTCAGCTCTCAACTAATTAAGAAACTGACCACAGCACTACAGCTCACAGGGTATAAATGGAGTCCTGCTATGGAGACAGTTTAGTTCCCTCCACACAGAAGCAGCCTGCCAGTCACATCTTTCCTCAGGACCTCACCCTCACCCCACTTGGTTAATGTGTATGCATATATCCTGGGTGTCCGTGGGGAGATTTTCCTTTTCTGAGTGAGCATGTACACATTTTGCTTCACCTCCCCAAAGAGTTTAACTAGTTGTGCAGCAGTATATTCCCAACTGGGATCCAAACCTGTGATTTCATTCTGCCAGAAAGAGAGGAGATTAACTGCAACAAATCCAAAGTTCTCAGGTGACTGTTGCTGTCTGTTTGGCGGGTGCCCCTGTTGCAACATTGGAATTGATGTGAACGTCAAACACAGCGCAAATTATGATATCAAAATGGCAAGCAAAACAAACGAGCTTTTCACATCCCTTCTCAATGTTCACTATTGCACTTCATCCGTGTTTGCTCCAATGAGGACAGAATGTGCAAGTGGTTTAGAGCCAAGTAACATCCTTACAGGTTTGTGCAGGGAAGTCTTAGGCCTGGGTTTCTGAGATCATAAAAAGTAACAGGAGTAACACAACGTTTCATTTACTGTCCTAAATTGTTATCTTCCTACATAAAGCTGGCAAAAAGCCCAATTTAGATGCTATTAAAAATACAGAAATGAATACTAAACACCACCAGTCAGAGATCAGATTTCACAGACCTCTTTGGTTTTAAAGCTTGCTTGTGAAATGTTACAATTCTAAGATCCCTGAAAGTCAGAAAGAAGCTATGCTTCCTAACTAGGTTTACCAGAATAAAATGACAGTATTTAACATATTTTGTAGAACTTCATTAGGAATTTTAAACTCTCTCAAAAAGCTGAAACTGAGGAATTTAGAAAACTAGTTGGAAAAAAATTATATATATATATATAAAATGGAAGAAACACAATGGGAATGATAGTGTCATAATTGTCTGTATTCCATTTCAAAGCCAGAAAGAATTCAAAATACAACCAGTAAACCATACAATCCATGTTTATCTTGGCTCACTTTTGGCTAGGGCTTGGATAACCAAGCATCTTTGTGCACAATAAACCAGATAGTCCAGGAGTTTCTGCATCATACTTGCATCTACATCATGGAAGTTTTTTACAACTGAGACTTCACTTTCACAGGCATGGGTCCAAGATGCTTTCTGTTGATCTATGCCGCACCATACGAGATCATTACAGTAGACAACACACTTCATTTAGGCAGAGCCAACTGTCACACAGGTAGTGTTACAGGATGATTCCCCCATAGCTGGATCCCACTATGGCACAACCCACTGTCCAACGTACCACACTGGCAGAGGGGGTGAAAAAAACAACAAAAATGCCCTACTTGTACCTTTAGACTTTTTATTAGGTAGCTTTGATGCAGGAGTAGAAATTTTCTGCAATGATGAATGTTGGCCACTAGTAGACTGTGGTCAAAATATGCTTACCATCTTGAACCATTTTCATATCTGAGATAGTTATGTTTTGAACAAATTAGAAGACCAGTGCAGGAACTCAGACCTCAAATTTGTTTTCTCAGTGTAACCATGTGTGGTCTCAGAGGTTCATGCTCCTCTGAAAGGCTTGAGGTGAGGAGAAAGATAGCCAGGGAATTACAAGCCTGTCAGCCTGACCTAAGTGCCATGCAAGATTATGGAACAGGTCATCTTGAGTGAAATCACACAGCACTTACAGGATGGCCAAGGGATCAGACCCAGCCAGCATGGATTTAGGAAGGGCAGGTCCTGCCTGACCAACCTGATCTCTTTCTATGATCAGGTGACCCGTCTGGTGGATGTGGGGAGGCCTGTGGATGTAGTCTACCTGGAACTCAGCAAGGCCTTTGACACCGTTCCCCACAGCAAACTCCTGGCCAAGCTGTCAGCCCATGGCTTGGATGGGAGCACACTGCATTGGGTTAGGAACTGGCTGGAGGGCTGAGCCCAGAGAGTGGTGGTGAATGGTGCCACATCCAGCTGGCAGCCAATCACTAGTGGTGTGCCCCAAGGATCAGTGCTGGGCCCCATGCTCTTTGACATCTTTATTGATGATCTGGATGAGGGCATTGAGTCCATCATCAGTAAATTTGCGGGTGACACCAAGCTGGGGGCAGGAGTTGATCTGCTGGAGGGTAGAGAGGCTCTGCAGAGGGACCTCGACAGGCTGGACAGATGGGTAGAGTCCAACAGCATGAGATTGAACACATCCAAGTGCCGGGTTCTGCACATTGGCCACAACAACCCCATGCAGAGCTACAGGCTGGGGTCAGAGTGGCTGGAGAACAGCCAGGCAGAGAGGGACCTGGGGGTGCTGGTTGACGGTAGACTGAACATGAGCCTGCAGTGTGCCCAGGCAGCCAAGAGGGCCAAGGGCATCCTGGCCTGCATCAGGAACAGTGTGGCCAGCACGAGCAGGGAGGTCATTGTGCCCCTGTACACTGCACTGGTTAGGCCGCACCTCAAGTACTGTGTCCAGTTCTGGGCCCCTCAGTTTAGGAAGGATGTTGACTTGCTGGAACGAGTCCAGAGAAGGGCAACGAAGTTGGTGAGGGGTTTGGAACACAAGCCCTATGAGGAGAGACTGAGGGAGCTGGGGTTGCTTAGTCTGGAGAAGAGGAGACTCAGGGGTGACCTTATTACTCTCTACAACTACCTGAAGGGAGGTTGTAGACAGATGGATGTTGGTCTCTTCTCCCAGGCAGCCAGTACCAGAATAAGAGGACACAGTCTCAGGCTGTGCCAGAGGAGGTTTAGGCTGGATGTTAGGAAAAAGTTCTATACAGAGAGAGTGATTGCACATTGGAATGGGCTGCTGGGGGAGGTGGTGGAGTCGCCCTCATTGGAGGTTTTCGGGAGGAGACTTGATGGGGTGCTTGGTGCCATGGGTTAATTGTTTAGGTGGGTTGGATTGGTTGATGGGTTGGACGCGATGATCTTGAAGGTCTCGTCCAACCTGGTGTATTCTATGTATTCTATGAAAGTTCTTCACAGAAAGAGTTGTTGGCCATTGGAATGTCCTGCCCAAGGAGGTGGTGGAGTCACAATCCCTGGAGGTGTTCAAGAGGGGATTGGACCTGACACTTGAAGCCATGGTTTAGTTGGTCATGAGGTGTTGGGTGACAGGTTGGACTTGATGATCTCTGAGGTCTTTCCCAACCTTACTGAGTCTATGATAAATGAACCCCTTCTCCAATTTCATGAGAGGACAAAAGGCAGGGAGGGGAGGGAGGAGGAGCAGCCAAGTGTCACAAGGCAAATTCTAAGTTTGATCATATTCAGCTACTTTCTACTACCATCTCCTCTAATTAAGATCACATTTTCACTCCACACAAGCAATTTCAGTTTCCAACCGCACTATCATCTCATCATGTCTGAGGCACCAGTATTTTATATTCTGCTCTCCACAGAGCAGCAGATACCACTGCAACAAAAATCTTACTATGAGAAATGGGTGAACAATTACATTAGTCAACTATTTTGGGTTATATAGGTTTGCTGAAGAGCCTGATTTCTAGAGGCTCATGCCATTGTAGATCTACAGTTAAAGCTTTAGTTTACATACTCCAAGCCTTAAATGGACTTGGGAAAGCTTCTGCCATCTGTGGTTCACTCAGAAAAAGTGCTCAAGGTGTAAGTATCACTATTTAGGTGTAAATCTCATCTGTTGTATAAATCACATTCTTCTAAAGCTGCATCATCTGCCTCCATGTTCACACTTGTGGCAATGCCAGTGATGAGCAGTGTGAGCAATCTGGCAGTGCAGGCCTAGAGCCTGACATGGTGGTAGGCCATGCTCAGCATAAGCGCAGAGCCAGCTACCAGTATGCCAAAACAGTGCTGTGCCTGCAGCACTGTAACTAAAACAAGACGCTGGTAGCTAGAAACATAGTAAGTTATCTTGGGACAACAGGACATGCACCTGAATCAACAAACCTAGCGTGTCATCCGTAGTTGGACCAATAATCTACAATAGTGTGATGTGTGGTCACTCATAGGGAACCAATGAGGCCATGCCAACAAGGCACACCAAGTTTATACAAATTGTAGCAGTTCCCTTGCTACGCACTTCTTTTTCTGCCTGTCCTGTCTCCTCTCCTTCCATGCTTTACTGTGCCATGCTTGCACCATAGGCCTGCAATACTGGAACAATAAAGGACAATACTAGATCATATTGATCAGCTGTATTGATTCTAATCACCTCCGTCGCCGCCAAATCTGGCTAAAGACACTCAAGAATTTCCATATAGTAAGACTCTACAAGGTTGGGTTTGGCTTCAAATTTTTCCATGGTACACCTTTTATCTCTCAGATCACAATGTTTGAAAGACTTGAAGCCTGTGCCAAAGTAAGGGTCAAAGCTTGATTTTAATTTACTCTGTGCTGATATCTAAGTGATACTGGTGGTAGATTAATAGCAGTATGCGGAATGCTCACACCGGAAAATCATTATGTAGCTCTCCAACTTAGCATTTGCCAGAAAATGTAGTATTTTAATGTAATGGCATACCAGCCTTCCCAATTACCTTACTTACGGGGGGTGATACTGTGATGCTTGTGTTTTAGTGTGGGATCACAATTGTGCCAAGCTTACCTGCTTCTATTAAAACTCCAATTATCTAGTACAGCTGAGATAGCGGCAAGTAGGACCATCAATGTACTCTGGCATCACACAGGTGTCTCCTTTTTCCATGATATACTATATTCTTAACTTCTTTCTTAAAACTTCATACTTCTTAAAACTTCATACTTTTCATATTTTTCTTGGAATTTACATATGTCATTTATATGTAGGAAATCTTTTCATCAAGGCCAAACTGAAAAAATACTCTCCTTATGTGCTACCATCTCAAAGGTTATAAAAAAGTGATTTTAAAAGCTGCATTTTCTAAAATACATACAATGACTCCATAATTTCAGCTTCCATTTTTACAAAGTAAACTTCTGGTTCCTGTGGCGGGCTTGAATTATTCTCATTTCACTACATGTATTTGTTTCCTTTAGTATCCCAGGTCTGTCTTAAAACCCACAACTTTCACAGCAGTCCATTAGCCTTTAAATGCTCTAAAGAAACATAAATGGCAATCTATTTCAGGAACTGTTTTTCTAACCAGCGAGAAGCAATTTAACTTTGGATCAAATGCAAAATTCCCACTAAAGTCAGTGAAAGTGTTTGGATGATAAACCAAGACCAATAGTGACGTTCTACAGACTTTTCCTATTTACATTGGATAAAAAGAGGACACTGGATGCTGACCAAGTAAATGTAAAAAGAGTTGTTCTCTAGCAGCAAGCTTCCTACAGACTTTCCAAGTCTCCCACCCTCCTTATTGAATCATTCATCCTGAATGATGCGGTACCTGTTGTTTTTTTTACCCCACCCCCTCTGCTCCTCATCTTTTAGGGAAACTCCTTTAATGAAAACACTCCACCCATGAATGTTCATAGCTACTATTCTTCACTCCTTTTCTACTGAAGTTTCAGCCCCTTCTTTGCTTGGGCAGCAAGGACAAAAGCTACTGAATTTCTCTGTATATTGCAGTTTGTCTTCCTATAAATCAGGCCTGTGACGAATACTAATTTCTGATATTGCTGGGTTTACTGAAGCCTGAAGATTATTTTCAGGCCTACTGTTGTACTCATTCAGCACTCCGCTTTTTCCATCCAAGGCCTGAGCATGCTCCCACACAACTGCTCTACTCTTCCATTTTCTGGGATGACAAATATGCACCTTCTTTGCCCGGGTGACTTTTATACCCTGATGATAAAGCTTAACTCCCCGGATCTCTGTTTTCTGTAGGCAGGTTTTTGTTGTTCTGCCTCCTCTTGAGCAAAGTTACACAATGCACCATTTCAGAAGAGCAGACACAGAAAAAGTAAAGAAGAAATGCCATCTTATTTGTGCAATATAAACAAAGGAGACCTTCACAGAAGCTGAAGGTGCAGAGTTAATGGGATGACATGAGGATCATAGACATGTATGGGTGGGGGGAGAAGCAAAAAAAGCGTTTTGTGGGCTCTTACGTGGTCTGACATTTCTCATTTTATTATTCTCCAAAACTCAGCTTTCCATCAAAATACAGAACTGGCTTATTTTCCAGGTTCATTCACAACTCTCAGTAATTGTGTATGTGTATTTATGTTTGAGGTAATTTTAATTTTGAGCTTCTTGCCAAATTTCATTTTGGGTAAACACCTTTGAGTACCTGAAGCCATATTTGTGTTAAGTATAATATTCCTTGCTCCTCTTTCTTTCCTGGAGTGCTTCCATGTGCACTTACACAGCTGCTATACTCCACTTAATTGATGACTGATGTTTTTCAAATCCATACGTGTTTTTCCCCAATACCTGCTGTTACCCAGCTCTAACTTCCTATTCCTATGTAACACTGAAATTTCAGCAGCTGCTTTTGCATTACACATGGGTATTTTATAGCTGTATTTTACAGTGATCCTAGAGCAACTATTTAAAGCATGTATGGTTTCAAAAAGAAATGCAGTTATTCAAATTTGGACATCTCTCCTAAACTTACTGGACATGCTTTCTTGGTTCAGTGAGAATGTTTTCTTAAGGAAAATAAAGAAAAACATGACATTAGAAAGTTCAATATGAAGCATTTTTTTAAACAAAAATTCCATCATTATGTAATCCTACACTACGCTCCAGGATCTGTAAGCAGCTAAAAATAAAATACTGAGTAACAGTATTTCTGGTATTACAGAATTCCAGTAATTGTAAGGCATATCTAGTACTTCTGTTTCAGGGTGGTGTAATTTTTTTTCCTGCTTTAAATATTCATCTCTATGGAAAACTTCTGCTAGTCCAAAATTCTCAATAAAATTAAGAGATTTCATCTGGAAAGAGTCTTCCCCAGGGGAACACAAAAACCCTGGCATTCTTGGGTTTTTTGACTTATTAACCTCCTTACAACTGTTATCAGGGGACTTTCAATACCTAAAAAAACTAAACAGCTAACAGTTTCAAATGCTGGAATGTCACTGATGACACCAAATGGCTTTGGACCTGGAGTGCTGGAAAATTGCCAGGTCTGGACAAGGACTCGCTGAGTTTTCATAGAATACTTGGACTGCACTCTCAATCCCCATATTTGGGTTTCAGGCTTTGGCACTGACCCATTTGTATCCCTAACAGTAATAAATTATGCAGTTAAAAATTTCATACTGATGTAAGAATGTCAACTGACACTGGCTTCAATATGAACCACGAGTTCTCAGAAAACCACAGAATAATGTTTACATTCTAATCAGCCAAGAATTACTTAAGTGCAAGTTCAGATTTTGATTGAGAATACTTACTAAGTGCATTAAAAAAGAAAAAAAATTTAATGAGATGACACTTCTAATCTACAGAAGTGCTATTTATCTTCAGGAACAAGGAAGATAGCCCTATTAACTTCTACCACCTTCAGTTCCTAGGAAAGACCTTCAGCCCCACTGCTTCTGCAGGGCTCCTCCACCAAAACCTGCACCAAGATGAACATCAACTCAAGAACTGCTGGGGAAATTAACTGCCATAATTATGAGACTTATTTTACGTCTGTTTCACAAGAAGACTTCATACCAAAGTGTCAGGAGGACCCTTAGTGAGTAATGATTGAAGAAACAATTAGGAACTCTAAAATAATCTTTAGAGCAAGTAATACATAAGACTGCCAAGGAAGATGCACCCAAGACTAGATAGATCCCCATAATCACACCCCAAATCTTGCAGCCAGGTATCACCTTATTCCAATTCCTGTATGATGCACATATTATCTGGAACTCACCACATAACCCCAGGGTAGCAACACCATTAGAAGAACACCAAAGAATATGTGCTGGTACTAAGTAGCATATTGTAATGTATTACGATAGGACTGATAGTCATTCAAAATAATCCAAAGCCAGCATATTAGAAGTTACTTGTGCAAAGCTACAAGTGGTTTTCTTTGCAAAAGGAACAGAGTACAACAGGGTAATGAGAGGAAAAGGGTGCGTAACTGAGTTGACATGTGGTGGCACAAATAGTGAGGATTTTAAATCTGTGGCAATATATAGATTTCATTGGAAAATTACTCAAGATAAAAAGAGAAAGAAACCTAGGAAGAACAAGAGCACCATTATTTTTACATAGGCTCTCTTAATACACTGTATCACAGTACTGTAGTCTTGAAGGATAAAAGCAAACTAAAAAGACATACTAAATCTACATTAATAAACTCCTCTGAATGGCTTCAGCTGTACATTCACCAGTTACATTTGTATGAATGCCACAAAGATCCTATCTTGGAGAGCACTAGGCTCTGTAGATTAAAATCACAGTAAGCATCCAAGAATAAAAGTCACTCCAGGTAACGCTATCCAAAGTTACACTTCTCAGTAGTATTTGACTATATGGATATTTTTTGAAGTTTCACTCTGGACTGCCAGAAGTGGCAGTTTCCCAAAAGCACTGACACAGTACATACTTATATCATTAGTAGACAGTGATAAAAAATTGTACACTATTTTTTCTTCCATGCAACCACATTAGAAGTTTTAAGAAATTGAATAGCTGGTTTATTTCAAATGACCAAAACCTATCTGTTAGTAATTTCTAAAAATCAATTTCTACCAGTAACTGTATTGAGACAGAAAGCATGAGCTTTTTTAATGCAGCTTTGCTGCTACTATCAGCGTGTAAAATTATTATAAGAATTTTGTTAGCTTCAATTTTTTTCACCAGGAAAAGGATAAAGTAGGAAATTTCTGTTTTAAACATTATCTGGTCACTGAGCAAAGCACCTACACACAATGTTTACTTCTTAAATTCTATAGTAACAGAGTTTCTTCCAAAAAGGGTAAAAGGATCTCACTGTAAAACACCAAGGTAATCAGAAAGCCATATGGATAAATTTAAACAGTTAAGGTGTAATTTCTCACTAAAACTGAGCACTCGCAGCTCCAGTTTAAGTCAGACTACACAGATCTCACCACTTTTAGAAGCCAAAGACTTCAGGGCTTCTGGTTATTTCTGCTACACTGATCGACCAGTTCCAACTTGGAAGCCTCTTTCCTAGCATAAATCTCTCTCAGTGAAGTACTCATGAGACAAAGAGAAGGCAATAGAGACAAGAAATGAGACGTGCTACTTTCTTGTAGATCGAAAAACCTAAGGGCACGTATTTTTAAAGTAAGATTACTGTATTCATTCAGCAAGTATGCCTGTTACAGCATACTTACATGTCTCTGCTATAATAGCTGCCTCAACAAATAAACATAAAATTCTTAACAAGTGTACAATTACATGAAAATAGAATAATTATTAAAAGCCAATGAAACATATTAAGTGGCTGAACACAGATTTTATAGTCCCTTAGCTGCTAAAACCTTCCTTACTGTCACCTAAACAATTGATTTGTGGGGGGTTGTAGAATTCATCAGAATTTTGCAAACAAAAAACATATTTAACTGCCTATTCTTCCATGCTTCCCACTATCTAATGCAGATATTAAAAAATCAGCATAAAACATTTATCTAATATACCAGCACATTGTTAAAAAGACTAACTTTGGTGCAAATGTTCATAACATTTGGTTATATATATATATAAAAATATGTATTTTACACATACATATTTATATAGCCATACCATAACAATGGAAACATCCAGAAAATACAGCTAGTCAGAGAGCAGTATGAATGCTTTGCATAAAATTTTAAGATAAGCCAATTAATTTCTAATGTGGAAAAACTCACAAAACACTATGAAGAAGAGCTGTCAAAACTGTAAGGACTTGTCAAAATAAGATTTCTGAAAAAAGAATGTGAATCAATCTTTGGTTTTGACTTTATAACATGAAATAAAAATATAACATTAAAAAGCCAATTTTTTTCCCCATTAAAAAAAAAACAAAAAACAAAACAAAACAAAAAACCACACAATTCAGGATCATCTTTTTCCCTCTCCTCAGTTAAAAAAAAATAGTTTTTGTAAGCCTTCCAATTTTGGCAGAACGATACTTTACTCTGAAAATTTCTTATCAAAAATGGAATTCAACCCTCTCCAGTATGAAAAGGCAATCAACATCTACGCAGCCTTACAAACCACCTAGAATCTTTCACTTAAATAGTTAGAAATTCAAGTGAAACAAATGAGAGAAGTGTCTTGCAGCCTTCACATGAAATAGTCTCCTTGCAGTTTGTTTTGTTTGCTAGGATTTTTTGAACTACAAGAATAAAGTGAAACTTGGGTAGCAAGAAACAAAAGTACTGAGGATGCCAAAAAAAAGTTGACAGACAAGGATGGAATTTGACTTAAAGGCCGGTAATGAGATCGATTTTTTTTTTTTAAGCCGGATAAAGATCTAGCTACTAAGCTCCTAAGTTCACAGAAAGCTCTATGGCCTACTTTCTCCACTTGTTGTAAAGTCATGCCAGAAGGCCCAGGCACCTGCTCTGCCCTTCTTCAAAGACAATGCATTAGAAGTCTATCAGATGCATGCCCCATAACATAGGCAATGACAAAGAAACCATGTCTGGTACCATAATAAAGAGGGAATGTGTGCTAAGAAGTCCTGCCAAACTACAAACCCTGAACTGCAAATAGATACCGCCCTTTAATCTCTTCATTGCCATTTCTTTTCTAATCTAATTCACTGCTTCCCAGCATTTATACTGCTTACCTTTTGCATGCCTTACAGAGTAGGTAATACAATTCAATTTTTACAGTAATTTTTACACTCCTATTCCCAGTGATGCAATGACTGCATCGAAAGAATTGCAGAGAACTTAAAGAACAAGGTAACTTGAATACAAAAACATCTGTGCAGATGTTTTTGTATTCTTCTCACATAAATTTGGGGGCAAAACCTAGTTGGCAGCATACCTTTCCTGATTTTCATGTTGGGTAATAGCTTTCCAAATTTTAAAAAGGCATAGTACTTTCCTGAAATACTCTTTGGTTTTGTTTCAAACAATGTCGATACATTTGCTTTCAAACAAACCCATACAGGGAATTTTATGTTGTTTATAGGTTAGATGAAGTACATTTTTCTTCTTAATAATGCTTTTTAGCAATGCAACAGAAACAAGCATTTCAAACTATTACATTAATCCTTTACCTTAAAAGCAACACTATACAAAAAGCAAATGGCCTAACACCAAGATTAGTCTTATGCTGGTGATGTGTCACAAGCACCATTACAGGTTACATAATGCACTATATGTTTATTCTGGCTCACGTTCTGTCACCTGTTCTCCCTGGCACTCCTTGCACTACCAGATGGTTCTATTTTAGATTAATTAATTTACCCCTTATCCTAGGTTTTCAAAGTAGTAAAGCACTAACAAGAACTGTTTCTTTCTTTTCTTGGATACCAAAAAAATAATCTACACACATAGGCAATTTGCCTTTAATAACTGAATACAATATTCATGAACAAGTATCTGGGGAGACCTTGTTTTGCTCAAAAAAGCTAAAAATAATACAATCAACAAGCATATATTTAACTGGAAACCTTCCTAGATTCTAAATGTAACATTATTCTTTAAGTCTAGTGTGGATATGAGTTCCCAAAACAACGGTTTGGTTCATTTCTAATGGCAACATAGTGAGCACATTCAAAGTGCCACATACTGAGCTAGACAGATTTCCTTCTTGTCATCAGTCATCTTCATTCCCTCCACTATGTTATTTTTCTATTCTTAGAAATTTGTCAACGTACTACAGCTAAAATTCCTTTTCATCCAAAATGAGTATTTCTTCTATTATTATTCCTTTTATACTCCTGCTTGGGGGGGGGGAAATAAATCAGTCTTCAAGAAGGGAACTTAATATGGTACAGTAAGTTTTAACCATCCATAGTTCCTTAAAAAAGTAGTAACTGCATTAATAGACTCAGAAGCCATGTTCACTTCAAAAATCTAAAAAATGGGGTGAGTGGATGTACATTACTGAAATCAATCTGCTTATCTTGATCACTGGTTTGCTTTATATGGACTGGGGCAAACAAATTCTTTCACAATCCTCCTCTCTCCTGGCTTTCCCCTCATTATCTGCCTTCAGATCATACGATGCATAAGGCCTCTGGAGGATCACCCCTCTGTCAAGGCCAGTAATAGGATCTGGCATAACCATGCCTGCAAAACCCTATGGCCTCTGAATACCACAATGTGGTAAGAAGAGTTCAGATAGAACTTTTAGGTTGCTAAATCAAATTTTGAATTCACAATGCTCCTTGTATAGAGTGGAATATTTAAAAAACACTATCCTAGAGCCCTATTAATGACTTTTCCCACTTGCAGAGAACACTATGAAAACCACAAGCCTTTCAGCCTTCTAAATGGAATTTAAATGGCACAGAGGCCAGAGAGGAATGAATTTTCTCTCAAACACATCGATATGAACCAGCTTAAAACAAGTGCTGCCACCTCACCAAAGCCCGTCTCCGCAACAGATGCGCTGCATCTCTACTGATATTAAAACATTTTCATAAAGTTTTACCTCCAAGTGTCACAAAAACTGGTAGGAATATCAGGTTTTACCTTCAGAAGTCTGGTGACATGCTTAAAAAGCTTTGGCTCAACACTACATAACCTAATCAGAAACTTGAGGTCAGAAGACAAATAGAAACAACCTGCAATTAAATTCTGAAGAAACTAGTGATTTGTTTTCAAAATACTTTACATCACTACAGCATTTTCTACAGAACCTGCACGGAATTAAACCAGTATTTTAAAATTATTAAGTATATTTTTTTAAGATTTGAATGATCTAATACTTTAACACTATATTCTTTTAAATTATTACAAATTAATCCAAATAAACCAAAATAGGATGATCATGTAAATGCAGACATGCAGGAACCAACACCAATTAAATTACAGGGGTGAAGTACCCTCTCTTTTCACTGGTATAAATGACTAAAACCCTACTACAAGTGTTAAAACACAATTTGTTCTGAGATTAAGTGAACTGGCATTTCCATCAGCTCTTGGAGCACATTCTCATTCACCTATACCCCTTAGAGCCATCAATTCTAAGAAGTCACATGCACTATATTTTTCTGTAGGAGTTACACAATAGCCTACATTTAAATACCATTTAAAATCCTAAGAGTATTTTACAAACCAACAGAAACTACAGTCTTATATTCACTGATGAAGCCATTCCCAGGACGAAAGCTATTTGTCACAACGGAGCGGGGGGGGGGGCGGGGGGGGAGGGGGAGGAATCCAATGTGAAAAAGTTATAAAATAAATAAATTATGCCAGCATTTAAAATTACTCCTCTACTTCTTGTTCATAAACAATCACCAGCATCTATTCTAGGATTTTTACCTGTAATTGAAGCTACTATTACTTTTTACTCCCCTTCTAATAAATGTTCTCAAAATAAAGGCTCCAGACTCTGACAGGAAAAGCACCCTGAAAAGAGTCTCGGCTCCAAACTCTACCACCTCTTGTCTCAGACTAGATCAAATAGGCAACTGCTTTAAACTACCTGTCTCAAACCCATTTTCTCCTCCCTTAGTGAGGATTATACCTTTATCCATGCAGACTGCATATGCTTGACAAAACTCCCAGAAAAATCAAGAAAAAAAAAATAACGATTTTGGAATGGTCATTCTGAAATTAATCAATAGTTGTCACAAACCACATCTGTGACATTTTAAAGGCAGTAAGATGTCATCCAAAGCCAATGTCTTAGCATCATCTTCTTCAACCTTCTGACTCCTTGCCTCATCCCCAGCAGCCAGCCAGCCTACAGCAGCTGACTAGGGCCAGCACAGCTGAGGCAAATTGAAAGCCCATGAGCACAAGCTTAATGGTGAAGTCAAACTCAGAGCACACTAAATGAAAGAGCTCTCTACAACAGGTGTAGGAAACGGTATATAAATTGTACAAGAATGAATTTCAGCTGTTATGTTCACTGACATCTAAATAAGGACATAAGTTTTCAATAACAGGAAGATCTCTTGCTTAAACCATTCAAAATTATCACTGACTCTGAAAGTAGACTCCTTATTCAGCCCTTAAATATAAATGTTAGTGTCTAAACAGCTGGCTGGTGCAAGTGTTGACCTAAGTTCCACCTGCTGAGCTAAACAACAGCTCTGTGAACTTTCTTTTTAAATTATGCATAACTTAATAACAAGCATAATGCCATCAACTGGAAATCAGAAAAATCAGGGTTTACTTTCTTCAACTCACATATCATTATTTAGTTGGCAGCTCAAAGACACCAAGGTTTTCCTACAGTACCTATCATTTAACATTAAGATTTTATCACACATTCCAGCAGAGTAACTATAATTATTTTAGTAGATCTAAATATCAAAACTGTGAAGATTTTTGCATTTTCTTCTCTTAGGGACAACAGATCTGTAATACAACATCCGCTCTTCTGACTCATGAAAAGACAATACCATAATTTACACATTTAAAGCAGATTCAGAGGAGGAAAACCAGCATTTAGTCAAGTACAATTCTGTGTGGCCTTAAACTAAAACCCAGACTCTCTCTCAGACAGAGAGATCATTCTTTAAGCATCTATTCCATGTTTCTCTAGAAAAGGCACACCATAACAGTGACTAAAACTGTATCCTGAAGACCGCAGAAAAATACCACATTACCACAAAGCATTACCACAAAGAATGCAAGGGCTAAACAAGTGACATATGCAATTAACCCCTCTCCCCTCCCAGAAGGGAAAAGAAAGGGAATAAGGGAGAGAAACATATGAACTGGAAAACTAAAACTACTTTAATGAAAATAATAACAATTAAATACATACAAAACCAGTACTGAATCTAACTCCTCTGATAGCAATTACTTCACCATTACCACTGCTGCTGTGGGCAGCTACTGCGAAGTCCCAGAATGTATCTGGCAGCAGATGGGAACTGGAATCAGGAACTCATGGATCTGGATTGAAGGCAGAAGAGGCAGAGTACTTGAATGCCGATCACTGAAGAAACTTTAACCCTTCTGATCCCTCAGCTTTATACTGGCATACATGCAATGGAATACCTTATTGGTCAGTTTAGGATCACCTGAGCTCTCCCCTCCTCCCTGCAGGTGCAGCCTTTTACTTTCTGCACCCTCAGCATAACAAGATTCAGTGGTGAATTTGGTCTGTATAGCAATCCTTGGCATCAGCTAGGAACATCAAGCATTATCACGCCTAGAAGCAGACACTGTCTGCAAAAACACAGTTAACTGCAGAAAGTACAGATCATTAGTAAAGATTGAGCTGAAAAGTAAAATCACTGAAGAGATTTAGTTCTGTTCTAACTCATTCAGGACAACAAAGAATCAGACTAATATAGTTCACTTTATTTTTGTAACATTAAGGTCACCATAAAATTATTCACCTTTTTTAAAATACTTAGGTGTAGTAATGATTCTCCTATACTTAAAACATAAAATTAATCCAACACCATCAGTTCTAATCTCATTAATAATAGCAAATTTAAAGTGAGCCTGTTTTTTAGTTTAACAAGTAAAAGCTAAACCCTTACATAAAAATGTTAAAGATATCACAAAAAATGAATGAAATATAATGAGAAAGAAAATGCCAAATATTTAGTTAGCATTTGCTTGGACAAAGGGGAACAAAATTCTATTATATATTTATTCCTCAGTATATAAAAAGCAATAAAAATGTAACACAGCCAACTCATATCCTACAGCTATAATGACAAGCCACTCAAAATCTGGCCCAGTCATGCCACAATTGTTGACAATGATACAATACTTCCCAGCTCTTCCAGCCTGGTGATAAGATCTGGTAGGTTTTTCTCTAGTCCATACAGATAGGTAGTGAAGCTAAGGGCATGCAGAATAATTTCCAGGACTTGGGGCTGCAGCTGTACGTGTCTCTGTCCTGCAGGTGATCCATGGGGCCAGGGACCTTTGCGATTTCCACTAAATGTGCACGTACTGCAGTTCTAAAAAAAGAGCCAGTATTTACTGTTGCACATCAGCTTGCAGGAGAGATGCCATGATAGTATATTATCAGCAGTTCAAGTACTCCATTTTTTTTTCCTAAGGGGCACTGGCAGAAGGTTTAAGTCCTGACTGGAATGGCAACATACCTTCTATGATTTTTAAATATTATGTTTCTAATGTTGAAATCTCAGACATAATGGTCACAACCAAGTAAATACATCTTCCTACAATAAAAGAAAAAAGCTTTTAAAAGCTAAAAATGTTAACATAAGATTCACTTTATTAAAACACCTGATTCATCCAGAACACTGTGAACATTTAGGCCGGACTCCAAAACCATTACAGTTATTAGGACTGCCTCCCTCTATTTCAACAGGCTTTAGATTATGCTCTCCATTTCTGTAACTCTCAAACAAATACATGCAATATATCATCTCAAAGCAAACTGAACTCAACACATTTCAGTGGCAGCGCATTCATTAAACAAAGCCATGCATACTATATATGGAAATAAAGTGCTCCTCTCAAAGATGCAAACCCCATGTGTTCTCAGGCTATAAATACACTGGGATTCAAAATGGGTCCTTCCTGACCAATACAGCACCAACAGACTTAGAAGATCAGTATCTTTCTTATTTATTCATCCAGCCACATTAGTGGTAAAAGTGCTAGCAAACACCTGCTGCATTTCCATCTTCCATTGTTACCCAAGATGACCTATGTGCCACAAAGTGCTGGCGCGTACAAACTATGAGGTCAAATCTGGAATTTGGGGGGTCAGCCCTGTGTAAAGTTGGCATAAATGCCTGTCTAGTTTTGTGATCTAATGAAGCCTTGAACTCACTTCATGGACTGGGTGGAAGAGTCAGAAACTGTAGTCCTGTGAGGAAGATCAAGAAGTTGGTTGGACTTGATCCTTATGGGTCACTTCAACTTGATATATTCTGATCCTAAACTTTTGAGGTAGCAGCGTATGAACTCATTATAGAAACACAGTATTTTATGATAGCTTTGTAAAGTGTAGTCCTTTTCCTTTTGTCACTGAAATGATATGTGGGGGAGAAAAACATTTTTAACCATTAACACCCACACATAATGTTTCAGCAATCTTTCCCTTAGAAAACCTCCATGAGCAGTATTCACTGTGTCCTTCTCAGACTTCTGATAATTCAGTAATTTTTATATATGTGAAATACGTCATTTTATGCAACGTAACACAGTATGTCTAATAGAACCAACAGGATACCCCATTCCCTAATTTAGTCTCACCGGGCTTACTGAAAGTGCTGCTGTACAATCTCACACTACAAAATCTCTCACTGCTGCTGAATGAACCCAACCTCATCTTGTCAAGGCATTATTAGTAGGTTTTCTGAAACTCACATAAACTTTTGTGAATCGGAGTTGTATTCTGCAGAATAGCAGAGCCAGTGTCTGATGGAACACTGACCAGTGCTCTGTCTTTTCCCTGGCTGACTAGAGATTACTGCTTCTTTTTCAAATTTGTCCCATGAAGGACAGTCAATCCACTTTCCAAATCCACTTTCTTGCAATACTGCAGGACAGACATGTGCCATCATTGCTTTAATTATCATCATTACATTCTGCCCTGTGGAGACTACACTTAGGACTAGCACTCTCCAAATTTTCAGTGTTTCTGTATCTGGGGCTGTAAACTTGCCCCATTCTGAATTCAGAAACTCCACCACAACAAAACTGCATACACAGATCATTGTTATTCAAAAGATTTTTGTTCTGTAATACAGGCATTTCTTCTTTTGAGCTAAATTGGAAAAAAGTGTGAAATCTAATGGTTTCCAACAAGCATTTACAGATTTGAAAACATGTAAGAGTTGCAAATTCTTTCTGAGCACAGATTTTCTCCTTAACTATATGTGTTGCAAAGCCTCGAAAATAAGTATGATATTGCCTCAAGATAACATTTTAGTAGAGACTGTTTGGATTACAGCTTAAAACCTTGTCCTTACATTTTCTTTCTTCTGCATGCATAACCAATTTTAGCATGTGTTTGCAAAATGTGAAATCCATTCTAAGCTCCAGAGATCCAAAGGTGCCTTACTTTTCAGTGTGGAAACAGCACACATCTCCCCACACCAGTGCCTTTTTTCACTTGTAAAAACACTACCTGCAAAGACCCATGAGTACTTTTTCTTCGGTCTTTGACCACTCCACCATGTCCATCTCTCAATTGGCAACCTGTATGATGGGGTGCTCTCAGAGTAATTACATACAGACCACCTGACAGCCATGAGACAGGAACAATTCAGTGCCTTCAGCCAGACTGTGCATGTGACTAATGAACAAAATGCATTACAGTCTGCTGCTAATCCCCTGAGCCTTGCACGTGTTCATGTGCCACTGCTCAGTACATCTTCAAGAGGTTTCCACACACAGGTTGAAGGGATCTCCTGCATTTTGTGTCCACACGCACCCTGCAATGTACTCATACTTTTTTCAACATATATATTGAGTGTATTGCCTTGTTTTGAGCTTGTTTCTTTGATTTCGTTTGGAGAGGACATTTATGCAGGTATTTACAGAATCACAAAATGTTAGGGGCTGGAAGGGACCTCAAAAGATCTTCTAGTCCAACCCCACTGCAGGAGCAGGATCACCTATACCAGATCACACATGAACGCATCCAGGCAGGTTTTGAGTATCTCCAGAGAAGGAGACTCCACAACCCCGCTGGGCATCCTATTACAGGTGTTCCATCACCCTCACAGTGAAAAAAGTTTTCCTCCTGTTTCCATGGAACTTCCTATGCCTCCACTTCCACCCACTGCCCCTTGTTCTGTCATTGGGCATCACCGAGAAGAGCCTGGCTCCATCCTCTTGGCACTCACCCTTTACCTATTTATAAGCATTAATGCCAGGAAAGGTATTGCTAGGAAATCAACAAGCCTAGGTCTATGACAGCTGGTTTGGTAGAAATACTTCTTTTAGGGAAAATTAAAATTTTTCCACTTACAATTTTCTCAGGCCTAAAAGGTCTGGATAAGAATTCTTATATTTTCAAAGAAAACTTTTGCAAATACTGCACGTCCAATGAAAAAAATGCATGTTTCTCTCCAAAACCAATGGGAATGTTGATTGGTTTCTGCTGACCAAATCTAGCACTGTGTACTTCATTAAACATCTCCAAATATGTAGACTAATACAAAAGATGACAATTATGGCTTGTAATTTCAGGCTAGCAACTGCTATCTATGGTCAATAACATAATTTCATTTCTTATGCATACAAGTCCTGGGTTGTGAGGAGGAAATGCTCTTCAAAACACTGAAATTATTCCAACTGGAGGATAGCAATAAAGACTACATTCTAACTGCTAGAGCTTTGGAGGCAAAAGGCACTTAAGAGGTGCCACTTTTTAGGGAAGCAAAAAACAATGACACAGGGTCCTATATTACATTCTTCCAAAGAGTCCAAATTTCACTTCATTCTGTACTGGGCAGCTTCAGGCACCAGCTGTGGCCCAAACCTTTGCTCTCTTATTCCACTGCTCCCTCCTATTGGCAAAAAGCTTCTTCGAAGCAGTATCAGCTTACCACAGTACCAGATAATGTCAGTGGAAAATAACTTTCAGAAGTGTAAGAAGACAGTAGCACATTCATATAACCAAAATAATTACAGGTTGTGTAAGACACATTTAGCCACTGTGTGTACCATGTACTTCACCACGCATGTTTATTTTATTTTTCTGTTACTTTCAGACACAAATGTGACTTATGGCATCAGAGTCCAGCCCACTGAATTTCAGTCTCACATTCTACTTTTCATAAAAAATGAGGAATGAGTTGGTCAAGGGACAAAGAAAAAGTGAAGTTCTTTAACAATATCTAAGCATTCCTCAAAATGTAGATGTAAACACCGAGGAGAAAATTAGTATTTGTTATGTCTCTGCAATGTGATTATAAAGAACTTGTCAAAATTACATCTGATGTTATATACCACATTAAATAAATGAATACAAGGACTCCAACTGTAATGACTCACATGACATGAAACAATGACAACACAGGTCACGATTTACATTTTTCTTTTTGACAGATTCTTCAAAATGTTAACTCAAGAAAGCATGCATGGAGCATAACAACCTTAAAACACCAAAAATCATTTTCTAGTACATGATTAATATTTATGTTCTATTCATATATGACGTAAATTGGATATGGAATTTTAAGGGACAACATTTATCATTCTGCTCCCAAAAGTTTTTATATTCTTGACTTACAGTATCTTGCCTTTTATCTCCAAAGAAAAAACAAAAACCCAAACAACCTGTAGTAAAAGTTCATATCACAAAGTGTCAAATTGTTTTTATCATGTCTTAAATTCCAACCTTAAATTAAATGGCTCAAGGTGGGGGGGAGGGGGGGGAACTCGAACCAACAAACACAACAACCCCCAGTCTAAATCCTTCTATGCAGCCATTAAAAAGTGTAGCATCCCAAAATCAAGCTGGCAATCATTGACGAATCTGAGGAATCCCATGATGTGCTTAGACTACAGCAGAGGGGAAAATGCAACTTTTTGCAGTTCTTTGAAATAACACATATGGACTCAGGTGTTAGCACAGTAACTGTAAATTATTTACTAAGAAGCCACAGAAAGTAGACATGGGAAAGATTTCTTTTTGCTCTCTCGATGGGACTTTTCTTTAGGTAGATGGTGAGAAAATGTTGGATAATTCAACTCTGCTAACAATCTGCAGAGCAGCAGATGAGGCAGCACAGAGGAGGAAAGGTCATAACAGCCAGAAAACTTCTTCAGTCCTGCAGTGGGAGGAGCTACTTCTTGTAAAATTGCTTTTGCTATCAGGGCTGATACAGTCGGCATACACATTTTCACCTGCAGCCTTTCCCAAGTTAACATGCAGCACAAAGCAGGTGTTTGATAACAGCAAAGTTTAAGACATTTTCAGTTGTTATTTAGGCTGTATACCCTAAACGTTAGAAAAGTCTTTTGGAATAACTAGTTACTCCTTACACACATAAAATTCCTTTCAGTTCTTCATTTTACCATGTAAGGAATGCAGAACTAGCCCTGGAAAGTTGTTTTTTTCATCAGAGGCTTGAAAACCCTTACAAGTGGAACAAATACAGTCTATAAAGAGACTTACATCTCCCCCTACCTGCAAAGCCTTTTGTCCTCCTGGCCCCAGGGAATGATATTCATGGACACAGGTACTTCAGCTCTCAAACATGAAACAAAATAAACTCTTAAAACTTGATAGGGCAGTATGTCAAATCATTCAAACTGGAAGTGTTGGAAACCCTTAAAGATACCTGTGATTTAGCAAAGGTTTTAAAGACAACGTAGATATGCCTTTCAGTACTGGTTAAGAAGTGAATGATCTGCTTCAACTGATGATGTCCCAACAATGGACTGTCAGACCAACAATACCTGCAAAATACTGTGCGAGAAGCTTGTGTACAAGTCTCCAATTTTTTTATTCTCTCAGGGAAAGAAGCATGAGATGATAACCTGTAGGATTTTCTTTTTCATCAAGATCCCTGATAGTTCTTGCAGATTTGTCTCATCATGTAGAAAGGAAAACACTAAATAAAGACAGAAGAAACTGCATAAATCTTAACTATCCACACATTCTTCAAAATCACCTTTTCCTGTTGTGGGAAATAGTATTTAACGGGACACACTTATTCTCACAAATCCATTTGAGCTTTGTCATCTTACTTGGCTAACACCTCTCTAAGAAAGTTCAGGTTTGGTCTTGAATGAAATAAAGAAATGCCCATAGAGAAGTGATACTGCCTTATAGGTTTCCTGAAGACTAAGGCAAAGTTAAAAGCTTTTATTTATTCCTTCTCTCTACCAATCACTTATTCCACATATAGGCCAAGTTCACTGCAACTGTTCTACTTCCAACTGGAATGAGGTTTGTTTAGGCAGTTTGAACTAGATGCTCACCTCACTAAACCCAAATAAACAACAAACAACTACCATAACTTCTTACACTCTTAACCTTGTTTCTGGTTTGCCCTAAGCATGAGATCCTTTGTACAGCTGGGTTATATGCTGTATCAAGTGTTTTCAGGGAGGAGGGGACTGGAGAAAGGAGAAGACAGCTTAATGGATGTCGAAGCAAGCCAGCAACCTAGCAACCATATATTAAAAGGTGTGGTTTTGAGGGTGTCTGTGTGCCGGGAATAACTGAAGCAGATATTATTCCATTTGTAATCCAAAAAATGTGAAAAGGGAAAGGGAGAAACTCCAGCTGCTGATCTATTTTGGGGTCAGTCAAAATACAGTTTCACAAATACAGCCTTAACACTTTCTATCCCATTTGTCTTAAGTGAAAATCAAAGTCTGGACCAGAGAAAGTTCTTAGCATTCTTAGCTCATGGTGTGAAAAGAGACGCTTCAAACAAGGAGCCAACTTTACTTCAGGTACTAACTATGCTTTTTTTCCAAGCAGTAATACACAAAATTCAAAGGGGCAGAGAGGTTGCCTCAAAGGTTTCGCACTTAGGCTAAAAGAATACTGATTTAGTGTTACTTATGAATGCACTAAATATTTCTAGATATCTACAATGAATTTAATCAAACACAAGTGTCAGTGATCCTCAGGGAGTGGAACTAGCTTTAAAAATATTTACTTGAGAAGTTTACCCTTTTTATTTCAAAAAGTTTCTCATTCCATTTGTGAACTTAAGAATTCTGATTACCAAATATACGCTTCGCACCCTGTCACCAAATGTGGTCCTGGGGTGCATATCAACTTCTGAACCACACCGTCCCACCATGTCAGCGTGTGCCTCGCCAAAAATGAGCTGACAGAGAGTGCAACTTTTCGTGCCATCGTACGAAAACGTGTGTCCCTATGTGGGGGGAGAGAGGACGGGGACATGTCTCAGGGTTGCACCCAACATCTGGCCCCTTCACCTATGCTCCCCCAAGACGTGTCTGCCGACAGCCTGTGACAACCCCACCACAACAGCAGACAGCACAGTGCCATCCGTCAATGGCCCTACCAGCGTCTCCTCTAGAGCCACTTCGCCCAGATGTCCTGATCTACGAGGCTGGACTCCTACCACTTACCACCAAATCATCACCGCACCAAATCATCACCGACACCAAGCGGCAAAAGGAAGGGGAAGTTACCTTGTTTTTGACTCCGCAGTGGCAGCAGACAGTCCACAGGTACTTGAGGGTCCTCCACAGCAGGATGATAAACAGTCCCCCAAAGAAAGTGACCATGGATGAGGCGAGGAAAGCCCACCACATGCGCTGTCCGCGGCTATCGCAAGGCACCTCCATGGTCACCGGGATGATGAGCGCATCCATCTTGGGCACATTGACGGGGGAGGAGGACGAGTCTGTGTTGAGATTGTTGGCGTTGATATTGTTACTCATTCTAATGCCGCCGCCGCTGCCGCCCGGGTAGGAGCCGCCGCCGCTGCCATTTGCCATAGCTAACAGCGAGCCGGGCGCGCAGGGGCTTCGAAGAGCTCCTCTCGCCGCCAGCGCCCCCCAAAAAACCCATCACCAGCCATATTGCTGCTGCTGCCGTTGCTGCTGCTCAGCGGAGAAGAAAAAATAATAGCAATTTTTTAAAAAAGCAAAACAATCAAACAAACCCAACAAACGTCAACAAAAAAAGAAGATGTAGAAAAGCGACGGCACAATCCCCGGGTCCCTCTCGGGAACCGACAGGCCGGTGAATTCCGAGCGTCTTCCTTGTACGCCGAAAATATTTAAAAATATCAAAATAATAAAAAGGTGGTCTCCTCCTCGGATTCCCACCCCTTTCTTCTCCCGCGTACACAGCCCCCACCCCGCCCACCCCCCAAAAAAATCATCCACCACCACCACCACAAACTGATGTCTCGGAGCGTCTCTCCAAGATACCCAGCGCTGCAACCCCGCTGGCGCCAGCGGGGATCTCCTCAGCCTCCGCTGCGGATCTTCCCCGAGGTGGTCTGTTATTATCGTTAATAGTCTTTAACTTGTTATGAGCGATACTCAGTACCCCCGCACACCCTCCTCCTCCTCCTCCTCTTCCAAGTCCAGCCCCTTCCTCTCCTCTTTCCCCCTCGGTGCCGGCAGCAGCCTCCTGTGGCTCCTAATTCATGCTCCGCTGGCCCATCTGTGCGTGTGCTGCCACTGCCGCCGCCTCCTCGCCCATCCTTCAGGAGCTCCCTCCAGGGCGCAGGCTGTCGCTCAGGCTGTTGCTCCCACACGCGCAGAGGCGCCTCTGCCGCCGGCTCCCTGCCCCTCCCTAGCTGCCGCCGGGGAACGCGACGGCCCCGCAGCCGCGGCCCTCCCCGCGGGGAGGGGATGCTGGGCCGGCCCGGGACGCCGCTCTGCTCTTGCCGCCGAGGGTGGGGGCGCCGGCTCAGGCAGGCTCCTGGTCCCCCATGGGCAGCGCCGTTGCGGCGCCGCCGCTCTCCTCACCCAGCGGCCGTTCGGTCCCGCTTGCGGGGCCGCCGAAGCACCGAGCGATGGCTCCGGAGGACTGCGAAGGGGTGGGTGGGGGTAGTGGCGAGGCGCTTCACAGGTGGCGGCGAGGCGGTGCGTGGTGGTGAGGCGGTGCCCGGCCGCGCCGGGGAGCTGCAGGTCCAACAAGTCCCGCTGGCCCAGGCGGGTCCATGGCCGCCGCCGCGCAGCGCTCTCCGCAGCCGCGGTGGGGCGGGGGCGGACGGCAGCGGCCCCCCCGCGCGGCCGGTGTGGCGGATGTTATGACGCAGCGGCTAACGCACAGCGCTGTCACGGCCCCGGCCCCCGCAGCTCCGCCGCTTTCCCCCGCTGCCCATCTGCCCCATCCCTCCCCCACCGTGGAGAGCGACAAGGCGACCCTGTGGGGTCGGCGGGGGCTGGGGGGGGACACAAAGAGGAGGGAGGGGGCGCGCTCGGCGCTGGCAGGAGGCGGCTGAGTTGCAGCAGCAGGTGCTCGGGGATGCGGGGGGGGGCGGGGGGAGAGAACGGGACGGGATGTGCTGCGCTGGAAACGCGGTAAGGGAGCGTGAAATAAATGCCGGGGATCTGTGGCAGGGGTCTTTCTGCTGAAGGTTGTTTCGGTTTGTCTTTAATCGACATACTGCAAACGCACCGTATATTGCTGCACATCCCAGGAACATTCCTGAAATTAACCCTTATAAATAGCCGTTTAAAATGACACGGGGTGGGAGAGGGAGATTTGGGGGGGAGGGGGGGGGGGGTGTCATGGAATCCAGCAAGAAAATCTGGATGGTTGTCTCGTCTGTGTTTTTCAGATTCCCATTGAAAAGCAGGGGTGTTTAGTTAGTTATTTATAAAAATTTCCATTTGCCACATGGTCTGCTCACCCAGTTGTTTGAACAAGGTGTTATGCAGATCATCTTGACATCTTTCCAACGGTAAAATACAACAGCCTATGTGTGTGTGACATTTCCCCATCTGACCTAGTCACTATACGTGCACAGAGCCACCATTATGAAATAGTAATCTCTTAACATTTACTAGTAGTTCCTGTTGTTACATCTGCCATGGTTTGGCTTATTTTTGTTTTCTACTTAAGTGATGGTAATGAGATTTTATGAGTTCTCGAAAGGTTTTTATGGGGCTCTCTAACACTCTCATCTTTGCCACCCCTACTTTTTTTGTGCAGTAACACCACCAGTTGTCTAGCTTTGTGAGTTTATCACCCCATTCCTGTCTATTCCTCCAGTCCCTTCCTTCAAGGGAGGGCTGCTTTTTTTCAAAGAGGAATTTTTTGTTTCTCTAAATAGAGAAAGCTTTAGAAAGTAGGAAAATACTGCTTTATTTCAGAGGGAAACAGATAGTTTGTTACATAGTGCACCTGAAGCAGCCCGTTCCCAGGAGGCGGTTGTAAAGGAATTAAGCAGAGAATTTTTTGATGCAGAATAGTCAGGTTGTAAAGAAACTTCTTGCCACAGCTGCCACATGCAACCCCAAACTGTACTGCCACATCTGCTATATCCCCTTCCCGTGCCTTTCATTACCAACCCTTCCCATAGATAAAAAGCCACCTGGGTCATGAAAGTGTTATCGCAGGTTTACACCCCTTGGGACATGGGCATAGAACTTGGTCCTGACACTCTGTGTTCTCGGGGTGGTGTTCAAGGAGCACGCTTTTCACATCTGAACACATGCTTACAGATCCTTTCATCCATCAGTGAACACCAGGAGTGAAACAAAGACAGGAGCATTGTAACATAATGTCTAATCTTCCAAAGTGCCAAATACTTGGAAGTTCTTTCAGCTAGTGGAAACCACAAGCTCTGTGCAGTGAATGGGGGCCTGGCCAATGAACAGCAGTAGCACAGCACATCTCAGAGCCTTTTAGATGGTGCAGTTTCTTCTGTATTCTGGTCTGGTAGGTAACAAGGTCTGAGTTTCTCAAGCCACAGATGTGGCGTATGTCTTCTCTTGCTGTAGTTTGAGGCAGCCTAAACGATTTGACAGAGAGGCTGCTGTTTGAAAGTCTGTTTTCTTGCTTCATACACTCAGATGATGTGAGTGAGCAAGTACTTCAGGTACTGTTGCAGCTGAGCACTGCAGCCATTGGTTTCATGAGCACTCCAAACGCATGAAGGACCATTAGGCATCCCTGTAATACTGTACCAACAAATACAAAGGATGGTCCTAAAGAAAAATTCAGACTAAACCAAACCAAGTGCACCATAGGATGTAGACTGTACTTTAAAATAATTTGCTTTGAATACATTTACACAACATTTTCACACAGATTTGAACAGAGATAGGAGATTTATTATGACCCCTTGTAAAAAGATGATTTTAAATTCTGCTGCTCAAAAATCAACTAACACATACATTAGGAGTTCTCATTTATAGATGTCACACTATATATGCAAAGAAAAGCCCTTTCTGCTACCTGTATGACTGTTATCTGCTGCTGTTATCTGTATAAACAAAACTCCTCTTATTTATACAAACATATTTCAGTTGTATAAATATTCATGATTAAACTCACATACAAAGGTAAACTCGTTGATATCAACTGGTGAGACTTACGTAACCAATGAAGTTTGCTGAATTGGAATTACCTGCTGAAGAGATAAAGCATATATAAGGTAGGTAATTTTTTTTATTCACCAATTTGCAGACACAGATACAAATGATAGGTCAGTGAGTAAAGTAAAGTACCATTAGAGCTTACTCCTTTATGAATAAGCGAAGGCCTGCTTTCTAATACAGATTTTATAAAGTGGCGTTTGAAAAAGCACGCAGGGGCTACATGCTTCATTTACTGAGGCAACAACTGCATTTCACGTTGTCTTTGGGTCAAACAACATTTTCTGTCTCTGTTTCCTGGAAAGATTTATTCTGAGCAAATATAAAATTTAGGTGGGTTCATTTTGAGATTAGTTTTCTATTTAACATTTCAACACAAGCTCAAAATTTACTTCTTTTACTGCACACTGTTTACAGAACATAACGAGTACTGTGGTTTTCCTGTTGTTACCATAAAGTATAGTCCAGGGTGCAATCATGCCAGCTCAACATAAATCCAGAGGGTTTGGTACCATAGAGCAGTATTTTAACATCAAGGAAATAACTCCTCTTTATGTAAAACAGTTCCCTCTTGTGGATATTGTGTGTACAGATAAAGTATTTAAAATATTCATCAAACCTGTATCTTTGCAATGAAAAACACAACCAAAACCAAAACACACTCTGTTCAGCAACATTTACAACAGACAGGACAACCTTGGTTTTAGCAATCAAATATGCAATTATGGAAGAATGAGCTATTGCATTTAATCAGATATAACTTATCCGCATTTTCAATAGTAAACTATTTAAGTGCAATGAACACAACAAAGCTAAATAAAGTTGCCTGACTGTACCTGTATAAGTCAGTGGGGTTTTTTGGCTTATATAAGAAAATCTTCTGCACATTCCAATGAACAAAAGCACTATATAAAGAACAGTAAAACATTCAAGATTTCCAAGGATCCACATACAAACTATTGTAGACAAACTCTTTCAAGAAAGTCTTTCAATTAAAGAATACAAGCAAGTAAGTGGCATGGCTTCCTTGGTAACAAAATATTGCACCAGGGATTAATCTAGCACAACATTTTAAAAAGTATTGATGGACTAATAATGTAAAGTTTATATTTCCTCTAAATGACTACATTATACTTTTTTTTTTTTTTTTTTTAAGAAATCAAATGTGAAAGACTAATCATGTACTCCCCAGTTTTGATAAAAGGCATTTGGTCTGAGACTGGAGAAATGATAGAAAATAATTGTACCTATTCTCTCAACACCAGGCTTCAGGGCTGCTTCTTGATGCACTATGTTACCTTATGTAATAGTTTAAGCAGCATAAATAATTAGTTTGTGAACATCTTCCTTCTGTACATTGCCGTTGTCCCTGCAGAAAATGTCAGTAGCAGCAGCACCGTTGGAACTTACACACAGAAGTAAAATAATAATAAAAATAAATTGTTTAGTAGTCAAGGGGCTAGGTCTGTTTTCCTGAGTCAGTGGGATATTTGGTCCTGACTTCATATGATGGAGACACAATATAAACCAGACATATAATCACAGATGTCTTGCATTCTTTTACTATACCTTACTATTCCTACTTTGTTCTGGGAGAAGGGTGAAAAATAATACAGTTGTAGTAATTAGATGGGTACTGGAAACAAAATTGTATCATGAAGTAATTCTGAGAGATTTGTATTGTAATGCAAAGTGTTTGCTCTCTGAAACACTGAGGAAGATCCTGTGCTGATGTAAAATACACATAAGCATGGATCTGCTGTCATCATCTTAAAGATTCCAAAGAGGAAATATTTTCAGGAGGTGATACTAATAGGCATATAAAAGTAGCATGGCTGCATAGAACAATATATTTGCATATGACAAATTGTTATCTTTAGCGTGTATTCTCTTCATAGAATCCAGACTATTTCAATATGTATTAATTGAAAATACTGTTTAGAGATTTCACATTTACCCAATCTCTGTTCAAACATTGAAGTATCTATTTAGTGTGATAATAGATTGCACTCTCTAACACCTTTTTATCAAAGAACTCTGCAAATATGAGTACCTTGAACTTCATCACATCTCTCTGTAACAGTATACATAAACACTAGTCTTGGCAGTGTGGTTACATAATGATTTCCTTAAATTAGTTAAAATTTTCGTATTGAGATCTATTTTGGCACTTAACCCTGCCAAAATCTTCCAGCTGGCAGGAAAACAGCATCTCTCAGCAGAAACTTTAATGGGTCACTCACTCATTCAAAGTGATCATCTCCAGAGTACTGGAACCTTAGCACTCAATCCAGCCAGGTAAAATATTAAAGAAAATCCATTGTTCATGTTAATCCATACAGTATGAATAGAAAGCTAATTAAAATTAGTACTGACTTCTTTTTTTTTCCTAATAAGGCAATTTTTGGATAGTCTTGTATTTTGTTTATGCTTAGGCCTAAGCATACTTCCTTGTCTTAATTTTCTTCTTACCAAATGGTTTGAATCACACAATATTTGGTTGGATGTGATATTTCTTGCCAGTAGGACCACTTCTTATTGGAAAATGAGTATGGGTTATGCATTAAGAGAATGTTAAGAATACATGGCTGGCATATGAAAAAAGGTGACAGCTGAAATTATGACTTCAGGAGTAATATTAATTAGCCATACTATAGACTCCAAGGTCTGTAAGTACATTTAATAAATGTCAATCCACACACTTAAACTCACTCTTGAGTCCTGCAAATCAGAGCCAGTTTATTAGCATTTGTACTAATGATTTTCTTCCTTCCAGTCAGGGAATTTACCATTAGAGGAAGAAAGCAGGAAGATATCAGGAAATATTCTGAAGATGTAGTAGAATAGAATAGAATAGAACAGACCAGACCAGACCAGACCAGGTTGGAAGAGACCTTCAAGATCATCGTGTCCAACCTATCATCCAACACCACCTAATCAACTAAATCATGCAACCAAGCACTCTATCAAGTCTCCTCCTGAACACCTCCAGTGATGGTGACTCCACCACCTCCTCAGGCAGCCCATTCCAATGGGCAATCACTCTCTCTGTATAGAACTTCCTCCTAACCTCCAGCCTAAACCTCCCCTGGCACAGCCTGAGACTGTGTCCTCTTGTTCTGGTGCTGGTTGCCTGGGAGAAGAGACTAACCTCTGCCTGTCTACAACCTCCCTTCAGGTAGTTGTAGAGAGCAATAAGGTCACCCCTGAGTCTCCTCTTCTCCAGGCTAAGCAACCCCAGCTCCCTCAGTCTCTCCTCATAGGGCTTGTGTCAAGCCCCTCACCACCTTTGTTGCCCTTCTCTGGACTCGTTCCAGCAAGTCAACCTCCTTCCTAAACTGAAGGGCCCAGAGCTGGACACAGTACTCAAGGTGCGGCCTAACCAGTGCAGTGTACAGGGGCAGAATGACCTCCCTGCTCCTGCTGTTCCTGATGCAGGCCAGGATGCCATTGGCCCTCCTGGCTGCCTGGGCACACTGCAGGCTCATGTTCAGTCTACCGTCAACCAGCACCTTCAGGTCCCTCTCTGCCTGACTGCTCTCCAGCCACTCTGACCCCAGCCTGTAGCTCTGCATGGGGTTGCTGTGGCCAATGTGCAGAACCCGGCACTTGGATGTGTTCAATCTCATGCCGTTGGACTCTGCCCATCTGCCCAGCCTGTCGAGGTCCCTCTGCAGAGCCTCTCTACCCTCCAGCAGATCAACAGCTGCCCCCAGCTTGGTGTCACCCGCAAATTTACTGATGATGGACTCAATGCCCTCATCCAGATCATCAATAAAGATGTTAAAGAGCATGGGGCCCAACACTGATCCCTGGGGCACACCACTACTGCCTGGCCTCCAGCTGGATGTGGCACCATTCACTGTTAAAAGAAATGTAGGATAAAAAAGAAAATAGGGAAAGAGCAGTTAAACAATGCATCAAAGCAAATCAAATAAGGAAAAAAAGACCTTTAAAATGTCTCTCAGACCATTTCCTTTTTTTTTTTTAAAGTAGTCCTTGACATTCATCCAAAAATAGAAGCAGCAAACCCTCCACACAGTACTGAATGATAGTGATAGAACAGGGAAATAAGTTACATGAAGTAGTGCACAGAGAGCCAACCCATAAGTAAAAACTCTCTGACTTACTTTTCTGTTTATTTTATGGAGCTGTAGCAAACTAGGACCACAGTATCACCCTACAAACATACTGCTGGAACACCAGGACTTTCTTCAGCACCACATCACAGCTTTGTTTTGTGGAAGATACTCTTCATTTCTTCATGAAATATTTGCACTCTTTTGTCCTTCCAGATAGGACTAGAAATTTGTAATGGAGTAATATAGCAAATATTACAGAAGTGTAGCAAATACTTAAGTCCTTTATGTGCCACCATCGTGAAAACACAAAGCAATGTCTCCCATACCTTTGTGCAGTTTACAGCAGTGGTGTTCCCACCATGGCTATGACTTAATAGCTACAAGCAAATCATTCAGAACCACTCAGGTATTGCCATATGTGGTGGGTTGACATTTCCTCCCAGCATTAACTTTGCCAGACCAACTCGGTTAGGAGCAAATGAAGCTGTATTTACAAGCAAAAACTACACTCTACAATAGTGATTTTTTTATATTTTTCTACTTCTCTGCTCAAAACCTGTAACTAAATTTTAAAGGCATAGCCTAAAACCACCACACCATAGTGACTGCAAAGATCAATACTATTTTTAAAAATATAATAAATTTGGAGGAATAAATGGTTATTGTCTCTTCTGTTCATAATTTCCCTTTCCTTTTACTTGCTATCTTGCATGATGGAAGTGCATAGTGCAGTTATCTTTATTTAATTGTTTCTAGGAATCCTTTGGCTTTGACTCTAAACCTTTCTAAGACATGATTAGAAGAGAAGAGTGGGAGAAGAAGCTTCATTGTGAAACATAAGTTGAAAGATGCCCATTTGCATTGAGTAATTATCTTTTTGAGTCCAGTGCCAGCTTTGCCATGTGGCACTTGCAGAGAGATGCTGCTATTTCAATGGGAAGACCAGCCTTAATATACTGTAAGGGTCCAAAACTTACGGTGTACAATTTTGAAACATTATTTGGAGAGCAAAGTAATAGTAGCAGGACTGTATTGCTGCTCTACTCCAACTCGGCCAATGGAAATCTTCATAGAAGTTGGTTAATTGTGAAGAACAAAGAAATGCTCTTCCAACCTTAGTTATACCGTGATACTGTGATATATTCATGTTTAGTAACTTGGTGGTTTTGACAATAACATAATTTCAGGAAGAGCAGTATTTGCAACGATCTGCTTTGCTTTCTTGTCTCTCACCCATGTCTGAAACTGAATAGCTGAAAACTGGAAATTTGCAACTGAAAATAAATGAGAACAGAATTAAATCAGGACCATTTTCATTAGCAAGCATCAACCCATACAGTAAGGTTTGAAAAGCTGAATCTCAACATAATCAGAAGACACTTGTTCACACCCCGCTGTGTAAGTGTATATTTACCAAAGAGTTTTTCCAATAGGAGGAAGAGATAGAATCCAGTTAACACACCATCCAGCTTTGATCAAGCAAAGCTTTTAAACAGGTGTCTAATGTTATGCACAAGTAATCTTACAGAATCCTATAACTGAGTCACATGTTTAAAATTAAGCATGTGTTTTAGGTCCAGAGTGACAACGCTCAGCACCTTGTATGATTAAGTGACTAGTAAGCTGGAGAGGTTGTGTATAAGTCATGTCCTTAATTGCTTGCTGACTTCATCAGCAATTCTATATTACTGAGGTTGTATTTGCTAGTGTGCAATATAAAGGTGACCTTTAGTTCCAGAATTAATACAGTTTTAGGATTCCCTTTATTATTTGGAACTATATGTTCTTCAATTAACAACATCATGAAAAAATAATACCCACTTTAGCAAATAATACCCACTTTAGCCACAATTTTGGAAGGATCAGTGATTAACTGACTTTTTTTGTCTTCTTGATAAAAGATGACCTTCTGGAATACTCTTCTAAAGACATAATTTTCTTGTTTTTCACTGATAGATCCAAATACGTCCTCTCACGTGTCAATGGTACTGCTAAGGATCAAATAAATACCAGCAGTCACAGATACGTGTCAAATGTCAGAGCTCTGCTAATGTGGCAGTCTCATATGCAGTACTAAGCCCCTAGCAGGCCATAAACCAAAATACCTTCAGGATGAATTCAAACTAATTGAAGTCAAGGCCACAATGAATGGCTGCCTTTAAAAGGCAGTATTTTCCAACAGAGCTTATAATTATTTTTTTTCTTACGTGAAATTTAGTGGAATGTTTGGATATTTAATGGCAACCAACAAAATGAAACTTCATGTATGACCTTCAGCTACAGCTTCTGAATGATATAATAATGGTGGAATCAAAAGTTATTAACTGAATAGTCTCATATGCTGTATCTACTCATACTTATGGATTTAATCTAATCTGACCCTTGGGCAGATGTTAATTTTTGTTTCTAATTTAAACTATGGCCAGAACTTATCTAAGTTATATGGGAAGAGGCATAGACTGTGTTTTATGTGGTGGGTGCAGTTTTGCCTTTGAATACAACTCTATAGCTGCATCAGTGAAAGATACACATAGGTATCTAATAATAATTTACATGTGCATATCTAATCATAGACAGGCTAATTTGTAATCAGTGTAGCAATATCTTTGGGGAAAAACATAATAAAACATCTATTTTCATAAATGTTCACTGGTAGATATCCTGCAGATACTTTTTAGTTATTAGCATGCAGTTTTAGGAAATAGATTACTAAATTGTAGGTAAGCTTGAGGCATATTAATCACAAACCTTCCACCTAGTCACCACTTCAGTCAAGTCTCATTCAAAGTCTCTGACAATAAACTCTTGTCTATTATATTGCTCTACCTCACACAACTGGATTTTCCAGCATCTCCTTTACTAGAAGGAAGTTCACTGCTATACGTGTGATAATACATTATTGTGCATCTAACCTCAGTATGTGAGAAATAAATATGTACGGTCCATTGACAACTGCAGTAGTAGTACTTTTAATTTTTACACAGGGGTTGTTTTGCAAGTTTTATGGTAGTTGAACATAATCTATTTTTCATTAATTATGGCAATCGGCAAATGCATATTATGAGATACTACTTAATATAACAACATTTACTAAGTTTGTAATCAATACTTTTTTACTCCCCTCTGAATTTTCACAATATCATATTTCAAGTGTTTTCATTTTGTGTGAAGAAATAGGTAACCTAGAACTTATTAATATCTATAAATTGATGAAGCTTTGTAAGCATCTATATCTCTTAGGATCAAGACAGGTGAAATGCAAAGATATGTAAAGTGTTAATCACCCACAATTAGAAGGACAACGCTTTAAGTACTAGAGAACCCTTCAGCCACATTAAAATTCCTTAATATAGAATCAACAGCATTTCAGTGGTCTAAGTATGGTCCTGGATCTTATCATGTGATACTCATTCTAATTTGAAATAAGAAAAATTAAATTAGAATTTCAGGGATGGTTATACATACTCTGATAGAAAAAAGAGGCTCAGTGATAACTTGCTTTCTTTGAAGGAAATGCACCTTCCTTATCTAAACAGAAAGTTCGTAAAACAATTTCTCTTTTGTTTGCGGAAAGATTCAGCTATGTAGAGAGAGGTAATCATGAGCAAATTATTTACTAACTGCAGAAGAGCAATAGGACAATGAAGGTTTGTCAAGGGCAGGTTCACATTAATATAAATAAACACTGGCTTAATAAACAGTATTTAGACAATATACTTCATTCATTGTGCATCAGGACAGTGCCTTTTCAGTGCCAGGCACTGCTGACTAATAAGGATGTATTTATATCATAATTGATGTGTCAATGCAACATACATCTCTGTGCATTGCAAGAAATACAAAGTAATAGATTTAACCAGATTTTTTTCAATATCAGTAAAGACATAACCTAGATTATATTAAACTTTGTTTTTATAAAAAGAGCTTCCACTGCCTTTTTTCCCCAGGTGATTTTGCAACTGCTGTCTAATAGCAACTAAAACATATGGCCAAACTTCTTCAGTGTTCTACCTTCTCTTTTGTAAAAAAAACTCTTGCCCTCCAGACTTTATTAAATTCAGTATTATCCATTTTGAAACACAGAGTGTCACCTCTCCAACTGTCTCTGGATTAATACTGGGTCTCAGGAAATGCTAAAGGTAGAGCTATTTCTTCTTTGGACAGTCAGATCAGGTTTTCTTTACTTTCTTCACCTTGCTTCAACTTCTTCAAAACTCCCTTGTTACCCATTTCTGACCTTAGACTTACACTTCTGTAGTACAGAAACATCTTTTCTTATGATCTCAGTCTGAGTATAATAAAAAAATCCCAGTTCTGTAGCTTGTTAAACTCTCCTAGATGAAGGATGAGATCATTATCCACTCAAGAAACAGAGAACAGAATATACCGAGGATAAGTTGCATATTAGGAGTCGATGTATTTCAATCATTCTACAATATGACAGAAGATAGCTCTAGACTTGGCCCTCCTGAGCAGGGACACACCAGGCAACAATCAACCAAGGAAATGGATATGCAAGTCCAAGATAGTGGGATTTTTTGAGTAGCTGGTTACAAAGGAAATTGATGGTGTAGGTTCAGTTCTATTCAGTTGGGGTTTTTTCACCAGTTGATGATTTGAATATTCAGACTGGCTTTCTATTAAACTTAGATCCATTGGATGTAGGTCAATGAGCACACATTTCCTGTTATATTTTTCTCACGATGCCCAGTATCTCTTGTATAATGCATACATGTTCTTGAAAACTAGACAGAGGCGTTTAGATATCTGCTAAACCAGGCAATGTAACTATTACTAGAAAGTACTACAGATGGCTGACTAATTGAACCATGGAAAACATTATCACACCATTTCTCAATTTAGAGCTCATTATTCATTTGGGTTCAATCCCATTTCATTACTGTTATAATTCTATATGAAATTAAAGTGAATTTAAGATTTACAAAACCGTGCACAGCTATTTTGCAGTCTTCTGAACTACACTTGATTTCCAGGCAGTCCTACCAGATCACTGAAAATTATTATTTATTTATTTGGTGCTTTTTTTTCTTAGGGTTTGGTATCATAGCTTAGTTACTACAGCAGAAGCCCTAAAGCCAAGATGCACAGGCAACCTTGGCTCTGTGACCTTGAACAAGTCACATGTTCTCCATGGGTTTCATATTTACTTCTGTGCAGAGGGTATTGTGGGGGTTAATATTTCTACTGCATTTTTACACCTTTTCATGGAAGGCACTTTAAAAGCTCAAAGCACGACTTATTAATAATATATATACACACATACTTTCCAGTTTGTCTCAAGTACCCAGCATGGGAATTTGTGTTTGTACAAAGCTTCAGGTCTTCTCCAAGAAAACAGACTGTAGCAACTACTTGTTTAAAATTGTTTTGCACCAGATTAACTAAATGCCTGAGCAAATGATACTAGGTCACCTTCTTAAAATGGTCTGAATACCAGCAGAAGATTAAGAAATGGTGGGAGCAACTATATTTTGTTACACTGAAAGCATTACAAGCAAAGTGTATATGAGCAAAGTGACATTCAGTGACAGATTGAATTGCATTATGATAAACTAAAAATGGCAGAGAGACTCAGTCCTTTGGAAGATTTTCCATTTTGATAATCAGTTGATTGACATGGGTGAGTTCCATTATGAAACTGGCTATGATTTTTAGTTTGGAAAAAAGTCTCCTTGTGATCTAACATGGTTTTACCCTTACAACAATGACATTATGATCTCCAGCTTGCTGGTTTTCAGGAATCTAGGATCATTCCTTTAAAAATCATCTAATGCTTAAATTTCCCAGCAGTGGCACAACAGCATTTGTAACCAAATACTCATCGTACCAGATCATACATGATATAGGAATATGGCCTTACATCTGGCCAGGACACTTGCAGTGACAGCCTATAATTAACTGTTGCTATGACTTTATGTAAGATCATGCGTGTTAAAGTATAGTTGGAGTTCCGAGGTTCTCAAGGCCTCAGTGTATATTTATGCAGCAGAACCTGAGAATGTGTATCTCTCTAATAGGATGTACAGAGACACGCTTCAGAAAGCAGCCTTTTGTGCTTTATTAGTACAGGTGAAACAAGGAGGGGAACACAAAATACCCAGGAGCAGACAAAGCTGCTAGTGAGAGCTTTAGAAGAAGAGAAACAAACACAGGACAATACAGTCCAAAGAAAGGCAGAATGAAAAGACAAACACTTCACTGAGTTTTTATGTTTGTACAGCGGGTTACTTTTCCATATTTTCTGGCTGACTTCCTACATGAATAAAAATATTTGCAAGGGTTTCTCTAGTCAAGATTAAGCAAATCTCAATTTGTTCATAATGTATAATTTTGTATGATGTTTCTAACTGATATAGTATACATGGTATTACTGGACTATTAAGCACAAGAATTTTCACTCTTAAATTTCTAGTATGTCTGTGTGTGTATTTTATATTTTTTAATTAAAGACATGAATGCAATTAAATCTTCACTTAATGTGTTACACTTGTAATATGTTACAGGATCAATTTCCAGCATTATATTTCAGACTAAAGGGCAGGTGGACTTTTTGTTTGGTTCTGGCTGGTTGGTTTTTAGCTTGGCTTTTATGAAAGAAAGGTCAGAGGTGAGAATAAACTTCCTAACTAGAAGGAAGAAAGGAGATTTTTTTTTTTATTAGTTCTTTTTGCAGGCCTAGCCACATCCAGCTGAGAAGAAAATCTACTTTGTTGGTGTACCATGAGCTAAGTCACTCAGTCACTGGCAGCTAGCAATGAGGTCTCAGTGGTCTACAGCAATCCTGCTGCTGGATTATATTCTCTAACAGAGAACATACATGGACAAAGGTACAAATTGCATCAGAAGCAGCAGCTGGGTGAAATAAGATTTAACTGCTTATTGGAAGCAGATGGTGGGCTGTTAGATAAAGTCTAAAGCTACCCTGGAGGAGCAGGAAACAGGCTTGAGGGATGTTGCAGCAGGCAGGAACTGAAAGCATTAGTGTAAAGACTTTGTGGGATGAACACGCTGAGGCACTCGTTCCTAATGTCTCCCCACTTCTATTATGAATATTAAGGGCTGAAAGCAGAGAAAGACAAATTGCAGAAACAGATGGAGAGTCAGTGAGGCATAGAAATACAGGTGCTATACGAACAGATGGAGTAAGAGCGGGGAGGGGGAGAGAAGGGTAGGGGGAAGAAAGGAAGTGTTAAGTCTGAGAGTCACTGGCCTCTGCCTGTCTCTGGATGCACAAAATTCTGCAGGTGTACAACAGTTCAGTCTTGGAGATGTATTCAGAAATCAGTTACATTACTGTTTTTTCAGATAATGCATTCCTTCCCATTATGGACATTAGTTTCTTCCCTCCACTACATGCATTAAAACAAGGTGACAGGCCTTTGAATACATCACACTGCTAGAAGATTTTCAAAACTTTATTTTGTGACAGAGCAGAACTAAATCAATATCACTAAGAGCCCTTTTCCCATCAATACCATGGCAATGCCTTTTTTTTCCCCACTCTAGACCACATTAGTTTGCAAGCTGGTGTTAGATGCAGTGGCAAAGCTGGAATACTCTTGCTCTCAATTCCAAGACTGATAGTATCACTGTCCTGAAAGGTGGTGTCAGTAGAGGTATTCTGTTTGGTCAACCATCTGATAAACTTAAACTGCATTCACCAAATACCAAATCCAACATCACCTTCCCATTATACAGCAAAGCACGATCTCACCACCTGACATCAATTACATCCACTTCCCTTATCACAGAATCATAGAGTCAATAGGGTTGGAAAAGACCTCAAAGATCACAGTATCACAGTATCACCAAGGTTGGAAGAGACCTTGAGGATCATCGAGTACAACCTGTCACCACAAACCTCATGACTAGACCATGGCACCAAGTGCCATGTCCAATCTCCTCTTGAAGACCTCGAGGGATGGTGACTCCACCACTTCCCTGGGCAGCCCATTCCAACAGCTTACAACTCTCTCTGTGAAGAACTTTCTCCTCACTTCAAGCCTAAACCTCCCCTGGCACAGTTTGAGACTGTGTCCTCTTGTTCTGGTGCTGATTGCCTGGGAGAAGAGATCAACCCCAGTAAAAGGACAAAACCCATCATTTATCTCCAAAATAGTTGTTTGATGACTTAGAAAACTGTGACTTACCTTTTAAATTCAAAATGACAATATATTTTCTATCTATCTTTGCTGATTTAGAACAAGGAAATGTCATTATGATTGAGAACACCCTGTAACACCTCTGTGAAATATGCAAGGTTTAGCTTAACACGAGTCCTTACTGATAGCAGTCTGGGTTTTGGAACTAGGTTGGTTGGAGATCCTTCGATTGACAAATTCAGAAGTTACACCCACCATGCCCAAGTTTAGCTAGGAAGGCAGCTTCTCAGTAGAAGCTGAACTCAGGTTGAGGCCTTCAATGTCCATGAACCATTTCTGTGATTAAGCATTCAGCTCTGATTCAAATGCACATGTCTGTCATCCTGAGAAATGCCCCCTTTGAAGGAATTTACATTTGTAAGAGAGGTATGACATCTTCTTCCATTTATTATTCTCTTTTCTTCTATTAACCTTTTGGGAAATAAGGACAGTATTCCAGGCATTACTTGCTGGTTATCATTGATTGCAAAGGTCTCAGCTTCTCTAATTTTGAAGAGAGTCTCTAGTTCTTTCCTACAGCAGCATATCTATTTGAAAAATAGAAGGGAAAATATCTGTTAGGTCAACTGGTCTATACTCTTTCAAGAACAAGCCTTCTTCCTTTCACACATTTTAAAATGTAAGCTTTGAAGGACTCACATACTTCGGCTTGGTTAAGCACATCCTCCGTGGAAGGAAAGCATTCAATTTTGAAAGATTATTTCTTGAGCTCCAACACAGACATTGGAGTCTGGGTTCATAATTTCAATTTCCATATCTCATCCACAGCAACACTTCTGTGCAAACACCGGATACCATCCTAAACACTGACATTAATATCAATGCTCAAGCCTGCTCTGGCAGGTGATCAGAATGAACACAAATGCACGCAAATGCAGCGGAATAGACTGGGATCCCAAAGCAGCATCCTTGTAAGTGCCGTCACCCTCATTTTCTGCATGTTTTTTGAGACATTCTGTATGCTCCTTTGCTTGGTCTTTGATTCAGTTTTGTTATCTCCGTTTATTTAGCTTTAGTTATCAGTGATTTATATCAGTGTTTCATCATAAAATCGGAATGAGATCACAAAGGTCTGCCAGCTGGCCGAGGAGCAAAGTTGAATGCTTATTAGATTTTGAAGGCAAGAGACTACCATTTTAGTAGATTTATGCAAGTCATGTAGTCCTACTACAATAAGATGTCTCATGAAGTATTAGCTCTGGGAACACTGCAGGATAAGGCATACATTAAGCAGATTAAAAACAAATAGGAGGTGGCAAAAGGCAACTGCAGCCATTTAAGGAAGGATCACAAGATCTGTTGGACAGAGTCAACATTCTTAATGTGGAATCACTCTTGCGCAAAATTGAGCATTTGAGCCTGCTGCAGTGATAGTCAGAGCAGCAGCAAGAAGATGACTGCCACTGACTACCCTGTGAACCAGTGAATAATTTAATGCAAATAACCAACCGCCAGTGCCATAGAACACTCCTGTCCTAAAGAAGTCCTTTTAGCAGAGTATCTGAAAGACATTTGTATACTAAGATAGTAAAACAATAAGACCTGCCAATCTGCACAGCTATTGTTTCTACAGTTGTGAAATCTTTTTTTGCTCAGCTAATATACTTAAAGGAATTTATTATTTGACGAGAGCTGAAATCTTGGACAAAAAGTTGATTTTCAGTATGAATTCAATTATTAGAAAAGGTATCTGTATCTGTAGAGAGAGAAAAAGAGACTACCATCTAACCTGTTTTTAAAAAGTGCTTTGGCCTTATTCCAGATGCCTGATCTTTTGTGATCCATGAAGCAAAGGGAGTAAACTCACAGGAACAAAGTTGTTCAGAAATCTTTTTCACTCGTTCACAAATACGCGCAAGAAAATGTATCAAGTTGACATTCACTAGGATGACAGATGCACCCAAGGTCTTGCTGACATTGGCATCCTTACAGGGGCAATCTGTATATAAGGACAACATGTTCTTGAGCAATTCCTCCTAATGAGGTAGGCGTACAGATTAGTTCCTTTAATATCTCTGGCATGAAGTCTTGTCTTTTTTGCTTATGAACTGAGCACTGCAGAATCATTGGAGGACAATGCTGAATAATAACATCACTTGCTAGCAGGTGGATGACAGATCCCAAACCAGATCTCTGAAATCTTCCTATCTATGTAATAGAAAATATTCCCCCCCTGTTAACTGGAGATGAAGCAGCTTAATATAAGGTTAAAAAAAAAAAAAAGCCTATATCATAAGCATTTTACCATTTTTCATAAGCATGAAATTACAAAAGGGAAATCACGCAGAATGCAAAAATTAGTCTTAAAATTATTATAAGCATGCCATATAAAACACTGAAATATGCATCTACTACTTTAAGGAAGGGATGTTCACTAGAAAAACTGAAGTAACATCAGGTGTGTCCATTCTTTATGTATTTAATCCCAGGAAATGGTAGTTTTATTTCAGTATATAAAATTACTGATATATTGTAATACTTTTTGAAAGGGACACATTTAGGAACTGGTTGAATGCATCAAAGCTTTTATGTCATCAGAAACAAGCAATCCTGTATTAATGGTTGTGAACCAAATAGCCTCTATAATGGTACTATGACAATAGGGTGTACTGTAAATCCTGTTGAATAACTCCAAGAAGCAGCAGCATACAATATGGAATCAGTGGCTTTCAAATACCTCCTACCCTGCTTACAGGGGCAGAGTGAAGCTGGTTCATGGGAACCATGACTACAAATTCAAGGAAAGCTGGGGCAAGGTTTTCCCTTACAGAAGATTTTAAATGTTTTCTGGGTCAGGATTAATCTGTTCTTCATCTCTAGGGTTCTTACACGTGCTGCTTAAATCTGGTTTTATGAATGGAACAATTATCCAGGAAAATTGTACCTGCTTCTCTCATCTCTTCCCCTGAAAAGGTCCTATTAACCTTAGAATTCTTTATCCTTTCAATGTATTGCTGAAATCTTTCCATACTGAAAACTTCACTCTTCTAGCTATAGTTTGAGGAACAAATACTACACTGTTCTGTCCAAGTGAACTCATGAAGTGTGAATTGCTGGCATGGAAAGTGCTGTTTCATACTTAACTGCAGTAATTTCCTTTAAAACAAGAAGTGGAGTTTTTAATTTAAAAATTATTTAATATTTCCCTTATGGCCTCTGAGTATGCACATCCCTGATACACAGGGATATTGGTGAGGATTTTTCCCTACAATCTTGATTGAAAAGACACCTTAAACATAGCTATAGAGATAGCATATCTAGATATGTTATTAATTTGGTCATGGAACTTGGATGTCCTAATCAGGATCAGTTGCATTGAACTGGGTACTGCAATGCTTTATATCCATCATCCATTCAAAAATCTTTGCTTTGCACTTCCTTCTCTTTTCAAAAGGTTATATGATAAAGTGAATACCTTGAAAATTGTGCTTGATGAACCTGATGAAGCCCAGAAAAGTCAGAGCTGTCAGTAACATTTTCTGTGATGTTTGTCATTGTGGTATCTGAGTCTTTCATAAACAATTAAGGTACAGGCCCTAATTCGTCTGCAGTGTTTGGAGTCATTTCTACACCAACAGTAAGTTTAAACTGAACCTGAAATGGTAGCATTATTTTCACTAGTGGCAATAAAAATGACACTTGGAGAGAGAGTTCTACTTTGTTTAGCCTTTTAAATAATTAATTGAATAAGGAAGAATAACCATCTTCATTGTACAGATCAAGAACTCAGCCTAAGTGCTAACATCACATGTACAAAGCTTCCCCAAAAGGCAAAATTTAAACCACAAAAAGAACAAGTGAGCCTATGTACAACTTTGGTGCCTGTGCAACTGTGTTCAGATTCTATTGCCTGAAGACCAGTCACAGAAGGAAAAGACTGGCAGCAGTATGCTTGCCTAAAAACTTTATGGAACTCAACGATACTTTACAAATACTTACTGTAGTAATGCAGCAGATCTTCTGGTTTCTGGCATCAGAACAGGATGTGGAGACCTCAAGGAAGCCTTTTCATTTTCAGGCATCCTGTTTAGAGCTGGAAAACTGCATCTCAATTATCAGTGAACCAACAGACAGGTGTTTTTTTTATATAGACCTTTTTTTGTGTTTGTGTGTGTGGTTGTTAGTAATTTTACTTGCTAATAACAGTGAAGACAATGGTTCTCTTTCAGCAGTATAGAGTAAGACTTGCTACATCTTTTCATAATGTGGAGCAGAATCAGCTCAGCTGCACTAAGGTTATTCTTTCCACAACACATGAATCAGCTCAGCTGCACTAAGGTTATTCTTTCCACAACACATGAATCAGCAATTCATATTTTCACATCATGTGAATTTAAAGCTCATAATTTTAGTCACTATTTTTAGCAGATATTTCCTTTACAATGCCTCTTGCATCCAGTTCAAAATGTCACTTCTTTTTTGAAGACAATTCTATGCCTCCTTACACTTAGTAATAATTATTGGCTTAGTTCAATCCTTCAGTCACATCTCTGAATAAATGGGAGAGCCCCCATTGGGATGATCCATGTTAGCAATACGATTACTTAAATGGTATTATTCATATGTTTACTGGCATTAAGAGAGGTATTACCGTGCGCTCAGGACAATCATATGGGTAACAAGATCAACTAGGTATTTCAATCTATGTGACATGAATAGGCTTTACCAAATGAAATGCCAGAGTTATAAAAGGCAGAGCAGAGATGTCAAATTTATTTTGTGCTTCAGGCTCATTAGCTCTAATTAGCTGTCAAGCCAATTAGCCTGTACAGACATGCCAAACCTCCTCCCTGCAAGACCAACTCAAATACATGAGCCAGGGACTGGGGAACTCCATGGCCACTTGATGTTGCCAGTCTCTTTCACCACTTTAGTGCAACAGCAGGAACAGTAACTTGAACACTCATTTTTGCAAATGGATGAGGAAAGGATATAGCATAAAGCAATGACAATGTAATACAGAGAGAGCCCTTGCTGAGTCAGCCTCAATGATCTGCAAATTGCTAAATATTGCATTTCCTTTTATTACCTCCTATTTATTACAAGACATCCCTATAGCTACAGGGAAGGCAAAGAAATCTCACTCCATTTATTCTTTAGCTGAGAACCAGTGCAGGGCTTATGTTTCCCTTAAACCCTCAAAACAAGGATTAAGTGTGACTTGACTGCTGTTGGCCCAGCTAGTTCTTTTACAGAGGTGTGAAATTCATCTGGTCTGATCACAGCAAAAATATTTTAGTCTCCTTTTCCATCTGGTATTAAAACTAACTTCTGCAGAACAAACCTATTACAGGAACAGCTGCAATAGCAGTAGGTGGGGAGACAGAGGAGAACCCTTGAATTTTACAAGCTGTTTTAAGCTCTCTTGAAGCTTAGAGTTGTCTTAGGGTGATTATGTTTGTCCTATTTTTAAAGCAGCTACTGTTTTTTACAATTATTATATTTTTGTGTCATGCATCTTGGTTTACTTACATGTATTATGACTATATTTCAATTCTATTCCACTTCCTGAAAAAAATATATCTAAAATTTACATTATCTATTACTATTATATCAAGTATAACAGCTTACTAAATAAGATGGTCATACTCAGTTATTTATTCCATTATAAAGTCAGAGGCTAGTAAGTACTTATTTAGTATTTCAGATAAAATCAAAACAGTAATATACATAGCCTGGAAAATGAAAAGTACCTACCTAGGATGACTGAAGGTCAAGTTGTTATGACAGTGAGTTCTGAACAAACAAACAAACAAACAAATAAACACCACTTGCTTATCAGATGGGAATTATGACACAGGAGTTGAGGTCATTCTGAAATTAGACACCTACATCAAAGGTTTCAATTAGGCTCCCTGCACTAGAGCTTTCACTATAACTCTAAGAAGCCTTTGTGTATCCAGACCTCACTGTGACCTCAACACCTGTAGAAAAGTATGGAAATACTCTCTTGCTCACAGGTGGAATATATTAAGACAGGTAGGTTAATCATACACAAAACAACAACATCACATGTGAGCTACTCATTCCCAATCAATGATACCAAATTTGAACTACGCACTGCATTGGCATATTTCACTATGTAGAAGAGGTGTACACATGCCATTCTACGCCCTATACTGAAGCAAGTTAACTTTCCATGGCCTCTCTAACATCTCATGAGCGTGACATGTCTGGTATGCATCACTCCAAACATGTGAGCTGTTAATTGCCACAGCACAAGATTTCCCTTGGAGGAGAATTCCCATGGTGAGACTGGTCTGCAGAGCCTATTCTGTGCTACTTAAGAGACAGCTGTTACAGCAGATGACAAAATCTGAAAACAAATTGAGATAAGCGTGGCTTTGCTATGTGGAACTGCTGTTTTAGAAATGCCAAGAGGTTTACATTACAGCATGGCTACAGAGGTGTAGTTCCTACAAGACTTCAAGGTTTGCATTTGGCACACACAATGTATACTAATTCAAGGATACGCCAGTGGGAGGAAGTAGTTGTTTGTATGTACAAAGTGTACATAATCTATGCATTTAATGAAGGTAAGTTGTATTACAAAAGTAGTCAGTCTATGAAGGTAAACAGCATGCTTTCTTTGGACACCATCTGAAACGGGGACAGAGACTGTACAGATTTAACATTAATGATTACCTTTAGGCTTCCCAGAGTGGATGCCCTCACTTCAGGATGCCAAATATGAGACACTGTTAGAGATGACTGATCCTCCAGTAAATTCTTCTGAAATCAATTCAAGTGGCTGTGTACTAAATATCCAAAATAAGAAGCAGCCCAACTGAGTAGTCATTTCTAGATTTCTTGACTGCTTCAGCCATACAGAATTAAATTTTTGTAATAATAGGCAGCTGGCAATATGTCTTAGCTGATTGAGTTTAAAAATAAATAAATAAATAAACTTTCTGAAATAACAATGTATTATTCCAAGAAAGTGAGAGTATCAAAATACAGCCTGTCTGCTGAAAAACATAAACTCATGCAGTGAGGGATAATATATTCTACCACATGAAAGCCATTTATAACTACTAAGTTATGACATGGTATTTTTTCAAATTAGAGTTATGCTTATGCTTAATCTGTCATCAATTCTTTGTTGCAACTTGCCTTTACATTTTTATATAGAAGCTCAAATTAAGCTTAATACAAAATTAAGATAAATATTCATATGTTTTTAATATATCATTAAATAATTAACAGATTCACAGATTCAATTGGGTTGGAAGGGATCCACAAAGGTCATTCTGTCCAACTGCCCTGCAGTGAGCAGGGACACCTGCAATTAGATCAAGGGTGCCCAGGGTCACAGTGACTTTGACCTTGAATATCTCCAAGTACAGGGCCTCCACGACATCCCTGGGCTACCTGTTCTGGTATCTTCCTGCTCTCATTGTATAGAAGTTCTTCGTTACGTCCTGCCTAAACCTACCCCACTCCAGTTTTAAAACCATTGCCTCTCATCCTACTGCTACAAGACCTTCTAAACAGTCCTTCCCCAGCCTTCCAGTAGTTTGCCTCAGATATTGAAATGTAGCTATAAGGTCTCCCCAGAGCCTTCTCTTCTCCAGGCTGAACCCAATTCTTTCAGCCTATCTTCATAGGAGAGTAGCAATATGAACAGAACAGCACTTCTTTTTCTCTTTCCAGTCAAAACCACTGTATATGTACAGAAGGACTTTGAGTAAGAGCAATTTGTGTTATTCTTTGAGCTGAACTGAAAAAGAGATTCTTTACTATAAAATGTACATTTTCACTTTCCAGTGAAAATTACTGAATTTGACTGCAACTACTAACAAGAAAACAAAAATTAAAACCTATGTTCAGCTACAGAAAGGTTCTCTCCACCAGAGCTATTTTTATGACCTATTCAAGAAATGCTAAGTAGTCAGTCTGGACCTTCTAAACAAATTGGTATTTTCTCACACGTTTGAGTAAAAAAGTACAACATTTTCTATGGTAATTTCTATAAATGAAATAATTCTGACAACAAATCTGTTATTCCCTCGGTTTCGCTAAGCTAAAAAGAGATGTTCTGAGGCAGCAGTTTTGAATATTGCAAACAATATATTAATTTTGTAATGGTTTTATTTCATTTTGCTCTTGCTTTTTAGAAGAAGGAAAAAAAAAAAAAAACCAACAACTACAACCAACCAACACCAAAAGAAACACCAAAAAAAAAAGTGCTAAACAAATCCCATAGTTATCCACTGGCTGAATTTTGCTGTGTACATAATTTGTCCAGACTGAGTATTTTTTACAGTGAAGGTATTTTTTTCCTAGAAACATGTCATGGCACCCTCTTTAGGAATCAGCTTATTTCTTTGCAGGTTATTACATAAATATAATAATATACCACAACATAATATAATAAATACAATAATAAATAAACACAATGATTTTAAACCCTTATGGTGAGGGATTGTTTCTTTTGCAGCATCTGGCATATTTTAGTCAAAAATGCAACCAAGAAAAAAGCAGCAATGCTAACACAAAGCAAGTTAGACTTTTTTATCTCTCCTGTTTCTTTAAGCCTTGCAAAATTGAGAATAGTTTTCATCGCTATACATAATGCTTACAAGTGAACCACAGACATTTGTCAATTTCTTTGTAAGCATTCAGTTCTGACATGAATGTGTTTAGCCTCTAAACTTACTAGAACTAAAACAAGTTACAGAGAATCTCAAACAAACTTAGCCTGATACACATTATAGCACTGCTTTAGACAGAAACAAATGTCAAAATAAAACCAAATAAAGTTAAAAAACAACAACAACAACAAAACCCACCTGCATTTTGCGCTTAAAATGTAACTGTCTTTTCTTTGTGGAAAAGGCTAGAATCAGCTTGTGCCAAATGAAATGCCAAGGTTTGCAGCATTCAGAGAGTAAGATAAAATTCAGTCCAAATCAGAGTCCTTAGTAAGATAGACTGTGCTCACAGTGTCCTTACTAGCCTATACATTAAAAATGGGTTTGCTTATTTCAGACAGTTTTCAAATCTCTATCCATTGATTTAATTTCCTTTAACCACTGATTAGTTACATTGTTTAAAAAGAATGAAATCATATCCTGGATTATTCTTCCAAATTTTGCTAGCCTAAGACTCCGAATTATTGCTAAATTATGAATTTCACTGTTGACAGTCTGTGCAGTTTCACAGTCAAGACAAAAAAAACTTTTGACAAATACCTGGTGTATAACTTATTTTTAATCTGTGCAGGTTTAGGGCTCTCATTTCCCCAACAGTCTTTCTGTGACAGGTAGTTAACACATGACATAAGTAATGGTGACAGGGCTATTCATAGCAGAGAATGGGGATGGCCCTCGAATGTTTGATCCATTATTCTCCAGTTGTGCATTACTCTGCCCCATGAGCAAGGCTCCAAGTAGGAACAGCAGGCCGTCTCACCTGCTGTCACCATTTATTCTCCCTTCAGCCACCATGCTTGGGAAAGCAAACGTAGCTGTAGCAGTGGGGCATGATATAGCCACATAGTATAAAGAAAAGGCAGGCTCAGTCTGGCTTCAGCTGGCCAGATTCACCTCGATCTTCTCAGGAAAAAATAGCCTTGGCTACTTTATCTCTGACTCTTTACAGTCTGCTTCTTCTTCCCTGCATGCCTTTAACCAAAGGAAAGATAATATTTTTTTTTGCCAGGCAGGCAGTTATTGCTTTCAGCCACATGGCTCTCTCCCAGCTATTGACTGCATTAAATTCAAAACAGGGTAGTGTCAGAAAATTTATGTACCGAGTTTAGGCTCAGTCTTCCATTTGAAACATCAGCCGTAACAACCAAAGAGCATGCCTCAGGTTAATGACAAAGAGTTCCACTTACAGCAGCTGCTCAAAATACGCTCCCAAGGACTTTATTTGACAGTCTATATCACAAATTTAGTGTATTTATCTTAATCACTGCCTAGAAAAAATTATTTCCTATTGTAAACATAAAGCATTTCCCTATTTCTTACAGGGAATTTGTGAATTAATCCTTCCTTAACTTTCTTCCTTCTGTAATCAGTGCGAGAAATAGTATTTAAAGCAGACAAATTATATTGCTTGTCAAGAAATGTTGTTCTCAGATGGTAACGTAAAGAAAACATTACTTTATCAGAAGGCAGAAAATATGACCAGATAGCAGACAGAAGGTACTGCTTTTTAAAGATGCCTGATCCTCAGAAGACATTGCAATGCTTTAAAAATCCCAGTAATGCTGTGGTGTCTGAGCTGTGTGGTTCCCATTACTTGATATATCACAGCATAAAACAGAACAGCAAATGATGAAGTAGAATGCTGAGTAGAAAAGACAATTCATGTTCTATAGGAAGGGTCTGAAACATTTTGGCTGACTCACTTAACTCCATCTTACTACAAGCTCTTAAATCAGGGACGAGTTGATGAAAAAGGGAAAATGTGCACAGGGTCTGATGGCCACTTCATACTAACATACTGCAGCCCCAGACTTACAAGGCTGAAGTGATTTCACTTACAGTAAGTTCTCATAATGATTTCAGTAGCAGTAATGATGTCCAGCCACACATATTTTTAAGAAAAAATTGGAAGTTATTAGCATTACTGGTATGAATGTTTTAATTGCTGCTTTCCTTATTAAATATTATTGCAATATATGAAAGACTTCTCAGATACAGTTTTCAAGCAAATTTCTTTCTAAAGTCACTTGCAACATATGTGAACATGCTGTTTGATATCTGTGGTAAACTATTTTAACTACTGAAAGGATGCAGCAAATAACCTTGGAAAGATATTCCCTACAAAAGAAACAGTACTCTAAGACCACTTCAATCAAGGTCCTCTTTTGAAAGAGGCAACAAAGGTTTGTTTAGGGTTTTTTTAATTTCCCTTACATTGGGAAATAAACTTTAACCACAACATCATCTCACAGAGCACTGCAGATCTTAAACTACTGGGTCAGTGATGCCAAATTTTCAGAAATAACTATTAGACCAGAGTTGAAGCCACAACTGAGAGTGACATTTTCTGCATCCCACCACCAAATCCCTTCAGGTCAGCAATCAAGCGTATGTCATGAACCACATGTTGTGGGAGAACAGTCTCTTCACTTATAGGCCTTATTTATTCTCCTGCTCCAAAGCAAGGGGGCACCTGCAGATAAGTCTTAGTAGCCAACACCGTGCTTCTCTGGAAATCTACAAAATACTTCATGATTACATCAAAGGTATTGAGAGAGTAAAGCTGCCTGTTCAACTATGGCAGAAGGAACTGTGCGCCACAGTTGTAACCACACTTGAATTTTACTGCATGCTTGCAGGGGCCAGTTCAGCTCTGGTAGACTGCTTGCTCTCCCAGAAGGAAAGGCTTTAATCCTTTTATCCTGTGGAGCCAGCTACTTTCTGGCAAGAGTCATTACAGTGTTATCTATGATTAGAAATCGTCTCCTCCACTGAGCCCACATGCTCTCCCTAAGGCAAAACAAAGATATTTTATTTTCCTCGGGATTTCTTATGTCATCACAAATAGAGCTGAAAACACCATACTCAGTCATTTTGTACATTTGGCTAGTGTTCTGTGCAGTATGTTTGAGCTCTTCGCTCGATGCATTTTCAAACTCTAAAGCATCTGCTACTCAAGTAATGGATCTAACTGAAAGAAAAGGAAAAAAAGTTTCTTCTTTAATCTTTACAGGGACTTAGGAGTGCATTCCTCTGCCAGAAAACAAAAGGTAATGGCTTTCTCTTTTCAGAGGCACATTTGATTGTTCACTTTATATGTTGGAAAAGGGTTGTGTGCATATTCTGAGATCTAATATTTGGTTTCTAGGCCCCTGTCAGAAACAGCAGTTAAGATCATTCAGCATTTTAATTTAATAAAGGCAGCTAAAAAGGGATAGCCCTAATGGAAAACCTGTCACATCTTATCCATCTTGAAAAAAATCTCTCTCTCATAGTAAACACCGTGGCTCTAAAATATGACAAGATGCCTCAGTGCCCTTAGCTTTCTCTTTGGCTAAGCAAACTGAAGTCATTCAGATTCTGCAGACACTATACACAGTACCTTAAAAAGCAAAATCTCAGCCTTGGAGCACCTGCCAAGAGAAAACAACAAAATAATATGAGGGAAAACTGTGTAAAGGGATTCAAAGGCCCCAAATCCCTGAGAGAGCTATTATTAGCTGACAGATTTAGATTTCATTTCTGCTAGAAAAATTTCAGACATTAGGGACACTTCATCATTAGGAACAGAAAATAAAATGTAGTGATTTTACCATACATCTTAGTTGAAACAAAACAGATACTTGAACTAAAAACTGTTCTCAAATTAGAGGTACAAATCAATATAGTCAAGACAGATTATTGGAGTTTGCCAAATTATGACTCAGAGGAAAAGTGAAAGTTTTAACCTTTACCTAATAATAGTTGTTTCTCATGAAGAAGCTAGGTTGACCACATAGGCTTCCCAAAATTAGCGGGTTGAACCATGAGAGGAGACTAAAAGTTCTTCCAGAAATGGCAAGAACATTTTTGGGGGCAACATTTCAATAGAAATGACAGAAAGTAAAAAATTAACTTTGGGGTTTTTTCTGTGTCTTTTCACCTTTTGCATTTATTTAATCTTTCCACTCATAGAAAAGAAAGACAAAGAAAGCAAACAGCTTTAAAAACTTAAGTGCCAAAAATATTGCTCTTCTAAAGAGCTCTGAAGTTCCATGAAAAACAAACAAATATATAAAGCAAAATCAGGCTTTGAGAACAACATCATAGGCTTGCTTTCTCACTAATAAGAAGGGAGTTACCAGGAATAACAGGCAGAGGGTTAGAATAGGGGAGTTCCATGGGTAGCAGGGCTAGCAAGACTTCAGTCTTGCAGGCTCTCCTCCAGAGAAACAACTGTCTTTCTAGAACTATATTTTTACATTATTTAAATCTGAAAATTACATTTGCTTAAAGAGGCTATGGAAGGAGCTGGTTAAGTAAAACCACCAGTGTACAGGAATTCAAGCCAAAAAAACCTACCAAGCCCTAAAAGCTTTATATCAGACACCAGCTGCTAATGAAAAAAGAGAAAGGGACAGTTTCTGCAACACAGTGGCTAAGATCCTCTATTAGATAATGCTTTTCCTCTCCCTTTGAGCTTGATTTGCTAAACAAATAATTGGACTGTGAAACATGGCAAAAGAATATTAAAGGCTATTAGAATATGAAATGAGCTGTCTGCTGGTATAGTTCTAACCCTGTGTAGTGAAAATCTATGTAATTCATACGGGATTCTGCACCGCCAGAAGTCTCTGATGTGTGAGACTTACACAAACTTCCAGTAAACTTTCTCCTGCCAGTTGCATCAGTATGTTCCAGTTATACATGTATGGATATGTGTTACAAGGCTAAAAACCAGTCCAAAGGCAGACAGAAGTCAAGGCAGAAACCCAAACAGCTTTCTCTACTGCTGATTATCAACCTAGCTGTGGCTTGAGCTCTGCTTCACATGTTCTGCTGGGAAAAGCTCTGGAGATCTGCTGACAGACTAATGCACAGAGCTTATCCAGATCAAACAAGGAAAAGTTAAAGTTTTCACAAAGGCACCAGATGTGAACAAATTTTGAGGGCTTTCTGCTACTTGCATGTCTAGCAAAGCTTACCCTTTCTCACTGCCACAGTAGCTACATTTAGTTCTCAGATCAAAGTACTCACACAATGAAGTAGAATAGGTAACACAATGATAGATCTCTCTGCTTCCTCTTTCACAGTTCTCGTGGCCAGTCATGGGAGCCATGCTGGGAGCCATGCCTGGACCCATGACTATCTAAGACTTGAGATCTCCGACTTGACTTGGTTACCAGAATCTCCTTTTCTTCCTTTGATTCTGAGGAGACCTTATTGTGGCCTTCCAGTATCTCACAAGATACAAGAAAGCTGGGGAGGGACTTTTTAGGACTAGAAGGAATGGAACAAAAATAGAAATGGAGAGATTCAGACTGGATGTTAGGAAGAAATTCTTCGCCATGAGGGTGGTGAGACACTGGAACAGGTTGCCCAGGGAGGTGGTAGAAGCCCCATCCCTGGAGACTTTTAAGGCTGGGCTGGATGTGACTCTGAGCAACCTGATCTAGTGTGAGGTGTCCCTGCCCATGGCAGGGGGGGTGGAACTGGATGATCCTTGAGGTCCCTTCCAACCCTAACAATTCTATGATTCTATGAAAAAGCCAGCACAGCTCCACAAAATCTCCATAAAGTTTGCACTTTCTTCTATCAGCTGTTTGAGTGCTTCACAAACTTCTGTACAGATGAAATAGAAAATGCAAAATGAGATTATTTTTTAAATGGCATTTTTCTGTAGTTATTTTCTTTCTAGATTCTTTAGCCTGCTCTTTGCCAAAGGACACTCACTTTTCAACTCCAGTTCTGAACTGTGAGAGTAATACTCATTTAGATTAAAAAAAAAAGAAAGAAAAAAGTTTACATTGTCTGGACTATTGCATAATCTATGTCAGAAATGCTCCTGTTGCTATGCCAGCAAAGGAGACCACTCTACAACTCTTCACATTCTGCCATCTAAAAAACAATACTCTATGGACTTACTACAAGAGAAAACACTCTTGGGTGCCTACAGAGTCAGCTTTGTAAGAAACCATCTAGATGTACATGGTGTTTCAAAATTTTCCACTTGCCCTGCAGTCCAAATATATAATCTAGCACAATCTGACACCCCTTGGAATCTATAAACTGCTAACTGCATAGGCAGCACTGTTTCACCTTTTTCTAGGTGGCATTTTGCATTCTACTTAAGCATTTAAGATTTTGTTCTGTAAAAGCATCAAATGCTTAAAAGGAAAACAGCTCAAACAGAATACAGGTACGGAGCCAAAAGCACCTTACACAATATTGAGTAAGAAGGAGACCGTGCTGAATTATAGAGGTTTGAGAAAAAATGAAAGTCAAAGAAGAGGAAAGTCTACTCTTTGAAGTCAGCTAAAGAACTGGCAATACAGCTTCTTTTACACTAACTTGTCTGGCTTACATTTCACATTCTTTTTGTTGATTTATGTTGATATACACACATTGGTGAAGCAGCTGAGATTTTCCAGATTCATCCAGGACAATGTTTATTTCATCACAAACTCTTGCATTGAGTAAATATTTTGTATTGGAATATCCAGAAGGAAAATTTCAAAAAAGACAGGAATGTGTCAAAGTGACAGGCATGTCAGCTAATCTTTGTGATCCCTAACACTGGCATGCATTATGTGGTATATCTGAGGAACAAAAGGCATCATAAAGGGTTTGCTCTTGCATGGACATTTTACTTACCCGAGCTTGAAGAAGATGAGAAGAAATAAGAGCACAACTGAGGAAATGGGAATTTGCAGTCTGTTGGGGATCCTAATTGCTCTAAAGGCTGCTTTGTCCATTCCTTTTGGCATTGGTAAGGAAACAACTCCCTTGGTCAGGTCTTGCAGTCTATAATTTGTAACAGGATTTTGTTTGATAGCTACCCAGCACTGTGCTGCTACCTGCTGTAAGATTTTTGGAATCTACAACTATCTGCAAGTCTCCCTTTCATATATCTCTTCTGCTAATGCCTTTCCTTTTTATTAGAATGCACCGAGCTTTTCATTAAAGGTGATCTATTTTAACACTTCTGATACTAGTAGGTAATTACATATTTCTTCCTTCCCCTTTCCTGGAATACAGCTGCTTTGGGAGTTAGTTCCTTTGCCTAAAGTTGCAAGATTTAGTAGTTCACATTCTCAAAATTTCATTGGGGATACAAGCTGTGAATCTTACCCTGTATGGGACAGAAATGCAGATTTTCAGAGCTTTACAACCATCAGAGCAAATAAAAAGTTGCACAATTTCACCACTCCCTCATATTGCTTTAGTTCCTTTACTTTGGTTGAAAGTTATTTGTTCTAACTTGCACCTCATAAATGTAATGTATGCAGTAAATTACTGGAGAACACCTTGTGGAAGGGATTATCCAACAACATCCAACACTCCTGTGTTCATGCCAATCATCCCTGTTCTACATTCCCTGCAGCTCATTTGCAATCATTAAGCTTGTCCTGTAGGTTAATGCAATCGTTCACCCAGCTAAGTTCAGCTTCTGCTGGCCCTATAGCTGCTGCAGACCAATTTAGCTAGAAAACCTGCCTGGGAAGCTAAATAAATATTCAGACAGTGAGCCCACACTGAGCTCCAGTCTGCCACAGCTGTGTTGGTAGCAGTATTTCATTTGTCTAGTTTAACAGTAGTTTCATTATTTGTGTGTGTGTGTGTGTTAGATACAGTCATGGCAGTGTTGATAATGTTCTCAAGGGACATACTGAGCATAGAAGTACAGGATTGTAGAGCAGCAGGAAATCTTGGCATTAAATCCACCAAAGGATGTAATAGATAACAAGAAGTGCTTCTTCAAGTACATCAGCAGGAACAGGAATACCAGGAAAAAATGTGGCCCTGCTGCTGGACAAGATGCATGACCTGGTGGCAGAGGATACACAGAAGGAAGTGCATTAAGAAGAGTGTAGAAAGCAGGTCAAGGGAGGTTTTCCTCCCCATCTACCTCTGCCCTGGTGAGGCCTTACCTAGAGTATTGTGTCCAGTTCTGGGCTCCCCAGTGCCAGAGGGACAGGAAACTATAGGAGAGAGTTCAATGAATGGCCCCAAAGATGATCATGGGACTGGAGCATCTCTCTTGCAAGGAGAGGCTGAGAGACCGTGGAAACCTTCTCTTTAGCCTGCAAATGAGAAGCCTGAGAGGAGATCTTATAACTGCATATAAAATACCTAAAGGATGGAGGTAATGAGTTTGGGGCTGGGGTCTTTTCAGTGGTGGCCAGAGAAAGGACAATGAGCAACAGGTACAAACTAGAACACAGAAAGTTTCACTTGAACTTAAGGAGAAACAAACTTACTTTGTGGGTGGCAGAGCACTGGAGTAGGCTGCCCAGAGAGGTTGTGATTTCTCCTTTGGAGACTTAAAAAGACCTGCCTAGGTGTATTCCTGTACACCTTGATCAAGGTGTACTTGCATTAGAATAGAATAGAATAGAATAGAATAGGAATAGGAATAGAATTAACCACGTTGGAAAAGACCTTTGAGATCATCAAGTCCAACCTATCACCCAACACCATCTTATCAACTAAACCATGGCACTAAGTGCTCTCTAGAGGTCCCTTCCAACCTCTGCCAATTTGTGATTCTAATCAATGAATGTACATGACCCAAGCCAGGACTCCCACTTTCAGGCAGCCTGTCTCTCAAGTTCAAGAGCCACACATCTGTTCCAAACTTATGGCACAGGTCACAGGACAGCACCATAAAGGTACCAGAGTAAAAAATAGTATCAGTTGTCATGTGCCTCATGAAGGGAGCAGGTAGGATCAAGGGAAAACACACTTAGAGCTTAATAAATTAAACTTGTAAATGACTTCAGGTAGTGATTATGCAGAGACGGAAATGGAAATCTACAGTGAAACTTAGCAGCCTGATCTGGGTCTTCCTAACCTTGACTGAAGAAAATGACTTTAAATAAAGAATGGTTTCTTCCCTACAAATGACAGTACGAGAAATAATGAAAGAAGTTTGAGTTTGATGTCTAGCTTCTTAGCTCCTGGGGGTGAAAGCGTTTGACAATTTTCTGGGAAACTGCAGGCACATCACTCTGCCAAGACCATCTGGAATGGAGAAAAACCCTGGTGAGACTCAAGACCCCCATTTATTTCAGTTTTGGGTGCAGTTAAATTTAGCATAGATAGGCTTTCTTAATAGTAATTATTATTTAAAATTCTCTAAAGTACTTACCAAAGACAATTTGTGCCCATCTATGCCATCCTGTGTCTAACAGCTCAGACTCTGCTCTGAGTCTTAATGAAGCTCATGTGATATGAGTTATAAATGGGAACTGTGCAGAGCAAGTGACATAGTGTATCTGAGAAGGAGTTATAAAAAAAAAAAGCTAATTCTGAAAATAAGATTCTTGGGAAAAAATTTGAATATGTTGATGGAACTCTACAGAAAGCAACGTATTCCTCCGCAAAGACCTTGCTGTTGCCAAGAACCTCTTTTTACTCATCTTAAATGATTACTTTAGATAAATACAGAACTTGTTTATGTGTTTTTATAAAAGAAAGAAAATTCTCCCTTAGCAGTATTCAAATACTCTTGGGGATGCAGAGTCTTTGATCAGCCATTATGTTATACAGCTTTTCAGATGTCTCTATCTCCCAAATGCTGATGACTGAAATGTTTAGAACAAGAACGGCTATAATTGTAAAGATTTGTGCCTCTTTCAAAAGTCATAGCTAATGGTAGTTTTTTTTTTAATCAGCTTCTCAGCACTCTCTATCTTGTAGAGGGCTGGTGGGAGGAGATTACATGTGTTTCTGGTTGCTCCCTTCAGTTCCTCATTCTACTTCTGAAATCTCCTCTATACCTTTCTGAACTAACTGTTGTGAAAAACAGAACCACCCCCAGCAGCAAACTAACCAACCAACCAACCGGCAAACAGAGACCTGGAGCCTTTTGTGCACTTATCAGCTGCATTTTAACCCATTCACAGAAATATTTTATTTTGGAAACTACTCAACCAAATAGGTCCTGTGAATACAAGTTCGGTCCATTTTTTCTCAGGTCTCTTTGCTCTACCTTGAAAACAGAAAAATGCCTGAAATTTTTCAATTCAAACAACTTTGTACAGGAAATTTTAGCTAACCAGTTGAACATGATTTTTTCAAGAATGCTGGCTTTACATAGATTTATATGAAATCTATGTAATTATGCATTGAATGTCATTCTAAAGAATTGCTCCAGAATACAATAGAATAGAATAGAATAGACCGGGTTGGAAGAGACCTTCAAGATCATCGTGTCCAACCCATCAACCAATCCAACCCACCTAATCAACTAAACCATGGCACCAAGCACCCCATCAAGTCTCCTCCTGAACACCTCCAGTGATGGCGACTCCACCACCTCCCCAGGCAGCCCATTCCAATGGGCAATCACTCTCTCTGTATAGAACTTCTTCCTTACATCCAACCTAAACCTCCCCTGATGCAGCCTGAGACTGTGTCCTCTTGTTCTGGTACTGGCTGCCTGGGAGAAGAGACCAACATCCCTCTGTCTACAACCTCCCTTCAGGTAGTTGTAGAGAGTAATAAGGTCACCCCTGAGTCTCCTCTTCTCCAGGATAAGCAACCCCAGCTCCCTCAGTCTTTCCTCATAGGGCTTGTGTTCCAAGCCCCTCACCAACTTCGTTGCCCTTCTCTGGACACGCTCCAGCAAGTCAACATCCTTCCTAAACTGAGGGGCCCAGAACTGGACACAATACTCGAGGTGTGGCCTAACCAGTGCAGTGTACAGGGGCAGAATGACCTCCCTGCTCCTGCTGGCCACACTGTTCCTGATGCAGGCCAGGATGCCCTTGGCCCTCTTGGCTGCCTGGGCACACTGCAGGCTCATGTTCAGCCTACCGTCGACCAGCACCCCCAGGTCCCTCTCTGCCTGGCTGCTCTCCAGCCACTCTGACCCCAGCCTGTAGCTCTGCATGGGGTTGCTGTGGCCAATGTGCAGAACCCGGCACTTGGATGTGTTCAATCTCATGCTGTTGGACTCTGCCCATCTGTCCAGCCTGTCGAGGTCCCTCTGCAGAGCCTCTCTACCCTCCAGCAGATCAACTCCTGCCCCCAGCTTGGTGTCACCCGCAAATTTACTGATGATGGACTCAATGCCCTCATCCAGATCATCAATAAAGATGTTAAAGAGCACAGGGCCCAGCACTGATCCTTGGGGCACACTACTAGCGACTGGCCTCCAGCTGGATGTGGCACCATTCACCACCACTCTCTGGGCTTGGCCCTCCAGCCAGTTCCTAACCCAATGCAGTGTGCTCCCATCCAAGCCATGGGCTGACAGCTTGGCCAGGAGTTTGCTCTGGGGGACAGTGTCAAAGGCCTTGCTGAGTTCCAGGTAGACTACATCGACAGGCCGCCTCACATCCACCAGGCGGGTCACCTGATCATAGAAGGAGATAGGTTGGACTTGATGATCTCAAAGGTCTTTTCCAACCTGGTTAGTTCTATTTTCATATCCTATTCTATTCTCATATTCCATACAACCAATACTTTGTGTTCTTAAGCTTCTCTTCTCCCTCATGAGCTCATATTCCTATGTAATGGCCAAGACACCCTACCAACAGTTGACTATGGTGTGTAACCACTGCTATGTGGACCAGCTGTACAAAAAGTGCACCAATCCATTTAAAGATGGAAATAGAGCTGTTTTAATTCAAAATATTGCATGGGCTATTTCCTATGGTTTTCATTAACACTCACTATGGAAATTTTCTCATTGTTCATATGCCAAGTAAGATGTTCTGTGGTAATATTGTTGGAATATTACCATGGATGTTGTGATATGTAATCCAATTCATGTGACATGAGTTTGGTTCTATCATAAACAAATACAAACCTTTAAACACACTAAAAATTAATGACTAATTACTATTAATGAACTAAAGAACAGGTCTAATCGATGTAGTTGTTAAAATGATGGTAGCAGCCAATCTCACTCTATTCTAGGGCTTCAAAATTTGCAGAATATCAGGGGTTGGAAGGGATCTCTGGAGATCATCCAGTCCAACCCCCCCTGCTAATGCAGATATGATGAGATCAGTTTGCACAGGAATGCATCCAGGTGGGTTTTGAAAATCTCCAAAGAAGGAGATTTCACAGCCTCTCTGAGCAGCCTGTTCCAGTGCTCCATCACCCTCAAAGTAAATAAGTTTCTCCTTAAGTCCAAGTGAAACTTCCTGTATTCTACTTTGTACCTGTTGCCCCTCGTGTTATCACTGGCCACCACTGAGAACAGCCCAGCCCCAACCTCATAACCTCCACCCTTTAGGTATTAACTAGCATTTACAAGATCCCTTCTTGGTCTTGTCTTTTGCAGGCTAAAGAGCACCAGGTTTCCCAGCCTCTTCTCACAAGAGAGATGCTCTGGTCCCCTGATAATCATAATAGTCCTCCACTGGACTCTCTCCACTAGTTCCCTGTCCCTCCTGAACTGGGAAGCCCAGAACTGGACACTGTACTCCAGGTGCAGCTTCACCAGGGCTGAGCAGAGAACCTCCTTCAACTTGTTTGCCACACTGTTAATAGACCACAGAATACTATTCTCCACCTTAGCCACGAGGTAAATGTCATATAGTGGTAAAAAAATGAAATTGAAAATCCTTTTTAAAAATCCAGAAATCAATACAAAACCCAACAACAATCTTGTTAATTTCTTTAGTTGCTTTAGCAGCTAATATATTTCTGCCTGAAGACTCCCCTGCTTTTTCCCCATGAAGATACTGATAATAAATGTCAGAGTGACACAGAGAACATGCATTTCTATTACCTAAAATATGGGACCAGAAATACTTCCTGCTCCTTTTTATCTCAGTAAACGTCAGAAAAAAATTTACTGGATATCTTTTCTTTGTACTTTTCATTTGAAGATGAAGAATAACATGAACTGCAAACACAGAGTGGGGAACAATCCCACCATGTCAATTAAATTGACAGTATATGGAAAAATGCTAGTGAATTCACTACATATTTCATTTTACAATCATTTCAGCTTGAACAGCATATCTGGGAAAGCTTCTTATGTCTACAAGAGTTTTTTTCCAGAAGAGAACATTTATTATAGTTGTCTTGGCAACATGAGCCCTGTGGAAATATAAATCAGAGCTTAAGAATGTTTTATTTTTAAACTCTAAAATAAAACAGAATTAAAATAAGACAACTAGGTGAGCAGAACTTTATGATCTGGTCTCTGTTAAATGCATGAAATAACCAGATCCATTACATGTTGAAGTATTTCACCTAGCTTTGTGCTGATGAAGCTTTGAATGGAGTATAGTCTTAAAACAGGAGCCAGGACCAAAGCACTGAGGAAGGTGTAAGCAAGCTGAATGAAGCCTTACATTAAAATATCAATCAGGGGTAACAGGCTTAGAGGAATAGGACCCTTTGCAAAATTAGAGGGAATTGAGTAGAAAATAGGAGACTGAAGATACTCATGACTCAGATTTTTCAAAATCTTAAATGTTATAAAAAGAATTATTTAATTGTTCCACATGGCAATCAGGATCCCCACCTTCAGAAGCAATGCTAAAAAAATCCAGCTTAAATGAAGAGTATAAGATGTTAATTAATTAACACCTTCAACATCATTAGTTTTTAAGTACAGACTAAACAAAATAGGTTTTTTTCCTTGTAAAGTTGTAAAGAAATTGCTTCAAAGCAATGTACCTTTTTTACTGAGGGAAAAAACCAACCAACCAACCAAACACACACAAAAAAACCCCAGCAATTCCTTTCCCTCATGTACTGCCCAAGACTAGCACAAAGCTGGGTGTTTGCAGTACTGCCACCAGTGCAGGAGATGGACTTGGACCTCGCTCCACCTGAGCAGGCACGCAGCCTGTCCTAGAGAAGTATATGCTGCCATCATTACCCTCATATCAACACTTATTGAAAATCATGAACTTCAAATAGTGAATCAAAGTCTAATAACCTTTCCTCTGTTATTTTTAACTAAAAGGTTCATCTAGTGGAAATTGCAAAGGCAGAGCAGAGACAATGTGCAACACTGAGGAAGTAGCAACTCTTGAGGGCTAAGTTACAACTCTCATCACTAGTTTGGGGCCAATAGGAAACATGTTGTGAAATTCAAAGATGCAGCTGAAAGATTTCTAGCCAAACAGCATATAAACCTAATTTCAACAGAAGTCAGAGGAGAAAGTACTCTGCTGCCCCAAACCCAAATTGACTAACTGGAGATTTCAGCCTGGAAATAGATTTTAAGTTAGTTTTGTTTGACTTTCCCAGGACCCCAGCTGTGGCATATCATATAAAGATCTTATTTGCTGTTCATCTTTCTGGACAGTAGCTGTAGTGCATTTCTAGCTTGGCACCAGACTACCAAGGCCAAACACATTTCTTTCTTCTATCAGCAATCACTAGTAAAATGACACAGGAAATAATCAGTTAAAACTAACCTGACACCAACCAGAAATCAAGCAGAGCGGACAGGATAAATTCCATTTTTGTGATCTTATTGATGCTGTTACTTTAAAAAGAAACTGTGATCTAAGAGGCACAAAAAGGGGTAGTCAAAGAGTGAAGTTACTCTAACTCAGTGTGAATTTCAAAAATCTCACTCACTTTTTTCGAAACTTTTGTCCTTTCTTAGTCTCAAAACTTTAACTTATTATAGATAATGTTCTCAAAGTATTCCCAGGGACATAAAGAGATGAAATTTAACAAAGCAGGAGCATGGCTGGATAGAAATTGCTCAATGTCACAGTAAGACACTTTCGTTCTATCTCAAAGAAAAGCTCAAAACCTTCTGATTTTCAAAAACTTGTTTCTGTAAAGGTAAAAAGAAAAACAAAAAAAAAAAAAAACCCAACAAAAAACCCCAGCCTATACCACCAAACAACAAAAAACCCAAACCAAAAGGAATAAAAATAAAAATGTCTTCCTGTACTTTTCTTCCTGTACTTTTCTTTATTGTTCTTCCTCCTTTACCATGGTAACCTAGTTGTGTACTAAACCACCTCTATGCAGCAGGACAGATATGCAATGCACACCAGTGGTCTTGAAACTTGCTCTTATCTTCACTTTAGGTGCAGTGAGGTACAGCAACATCAGCTACAAGAAATACTTTGAGTTTTCACTTGCAATACATACCTGTGTAAAGAGAAAACCGCTCCCAAGTACAACCCACGCGGCAGAACAAAGTCAAAGCATAAGGATGCAAATGACATAAGGGTTCTTAACAGAGCTCTGTAAGGAAAGAAAATATTTTTTTCAGGAAGCTGGTATAGTTTAGGATTATCCACTGATGTAAGTCTTCCTGTTGTCTACTCACTGGTTAAGAATTTGCCTTGGCTAGACTTGTTAAATTTCATCTTTCTTGAGGTAGTTGTTATTTTTCATTCTTCTGTGCTGCCCATTACTATAGTATCTGTGAAGCACTTATCTTCAGTGCAACCCAGTGAAACAAACATTTTATTGATGGGTAACAGAGATAAAAGGATTGTACCTAGGATCTCAGGTAATCTGAGAGAGTGAGGAAAAGAGCTCCACTCTTCCAAATTTCCATCTTCCATGTGAAACCTCACTACATAAAAAGTGTTTTTTCTCTTTTGCTTTCTTCTATTTACTATGAAGACATAGTCTGTGAGTGACTCCCAATAACAATAGAGGAGGAAGGGAAAGGAATAAGACATGTTTAGAGTTTCTTGATATACAAGAACCTTCCTCTTCATTTGCATGGTGATGGTTTGCAGTGCCAGTAAAGTTTCATTATGTTGAATGAAACCAGACTGTGCTTGAAGCAGGTGTTTTGACTAGCTACAATACTTTAGCCATTGCGATCCTGTGTGTCTCTGGGATGATCCTATTTGACTCCAAATAAAGACATATGAATTGTGGCAGGATCATGCAAATATTCTCAGACAAGTCACAAGGCTTTGTTTTATGCTTTTACCAAATGGCATTTGCTAGGTATAATGTGGGGTGATAGTTTTAATCCACTGGAATTACAATGTAAAATTAGGATGCTATATTTCATGTAGGGAACTAGGTCCATTCTTTCATTTTCAGGTATTTTCTCTATAAAGCTCTCTCCTTACCTCTCAAGAGATTCTATAAACGTAGCTGACAGATTTCCAAGTGCAGACATATCAAAAGACATTTTTTCATTCTTAACATCTGATGACTGACCTCTTCTTCAAGTGGCTACTTTAAAAGCAGGGGCTATTTTCATCTAGAATTTAACATATTGTGGTCTACAGTTCAGATTTTATCTGTTTCTTGTGTCAGCCTGTGAAGTGCTGCATAACATTGTGCATAACATAACCCCGCTGTGCCTGCATATATAAAACGAGATTGCCAGAACTAGGGAACAGCTTTAGTATGAATAACTACTTTCTCAGGTCTTCACTGTTACAAGTGATAGCACTCATTTTATATAATAGTGACAGCAGTATGACAAATTAATATACACACACAGTTAATGTATTTTAAGGATGAGTCCATAGATAAAATTATAAGGTAGGTGGATATGTTGCGACTTTGCCATCATGATAAGGTAACAGGAAAGTTGCAGTCAATGCGGTATGGAAAAAGTGTATCTTCAATAACTTTTCATTATCACATGTCTGTTGGGGAAAGTCACCATGAAATAAGCAATTTCTATTGTAAACTGATTTTGGACAGGTCTGTTGCCTGATCTATCTCAACACAAAAGCTAAGACAGAGTAGTAGTCATGTCTGACTACTTCTGGTTCTTAAAACACCATCAGCAAACTTCTATGATTCAGGGAGTCACACTGATGTTTTGCTCAAAAGGGTCAAAGTAGGGGTGGGATCCTGTGGAGAATATGTAGAATTAGTGAAACAAGAATATATCATGTAATGGTTAACATGAAACCTCTTTTCCCTATACAGCTATGTAGAGCTGGCAGATCAATAATTGACAGCAGCCTGTCAAATATTTTGTCAAAATAAATTATGCATTTGTGCAGGAGTGAAATTTTTTATTTGAGCCATACCAAACTAAGTTTTTTAAAAGTGTTACAGATACTACTCAGTGTACTTCATTAACCAGGTGTGGGATAAATCTAACTTTTTACCCTTGGGCCTTTTTTGGTTGCAATGACACTCATAAAAATATCACAGAAATTATATTTAATGGTAGGTTCCCTTCCCTCCAAACCCTATCAGAATGAGACTTGCTCCACCTAGCTTATGGAGTGAATGTTCATACGGACTGTACTGCCGGTAAACAGCTCTGTGATTTAGCATTTACAAGAATGATTATGTAAAGTTGAAACCCTTTATCTATCATTGTTCTGGATCCTTCAGCAGTGACATCTAATTATGCCACAACAAGAAATTCTCTCTTGATTTCAAAAGAATGCAAGATTACACCTACTGGGAATAATGTTTTCCTGTTAATTATACTATGTTTTATAGAGTATGAAAAGTTGAGCTAGAGGGCTTATTAAGGCTTTATAAAACAATGGCATCTTTGAATGTGAAATGAACACAAAATTTAAAATAAAATAATAAAAATGTCACAGCATTCCAAACATCTGATTATATTCTACATATATAGAACATTTACCCCTTATGTTCTATTATATACTATATTCTGATACATTCCAAATGCAATTAAGATACATCTATAGCTCACAAATGGGAAATTCTGATCATCAAATATGGTTCTGTCTTGATAAAAGCACACATGCTGCTACACATTGAAGCCTCCTATTAAAATACTGTAGGAATAATAATGTACACAAACCTCCATTAGTGTTAGTGCTTTCCTCAGTATGGCCCATGGCAAAACCTCATTGATTGCAACAGCAGCTCTTTTCAGTGAGCATTTCTGCTTACTTTTACTGCAGGTGAAATTTTATCTCTGTAATCTTTGGAAGCCTTAGTATTTTCCATTGCCACATCAACAGCTGTTAGCAAGTGCTCAGCCTTTTTTTTCGAGTGCATGACACACTGCCCATGTCCCCAGTTGGCTTGCTCCAGGAGGTCACATCTGAAATACACACGTTCCACTGTTCAAATTGTCATCTCCCTCCCATCTAATAACTAATCTCAGCACTTGATTTATGCCAACTCAAAGACGAAAGTAACACAAATATGTAGGTGTAAGACACTCTGCATATACTGATTTTTTGGGGCAGTAGATCAATATAATAAAGACCAGTGACAAGTCTCTTTTAGCTAAATAAAGATTAATTACTAAAATACAAAACAGCAATGTAGTTACGAGTTTAAACTAGGCAATGTTTGATTTAAGCTGTGCTTTCTATTAATTTGTTTCAAATCTGTTTTGATCAGGTATCATCACAGAATCACAGCATTATGAAGGCTGGAATAGACCTCAGAGATCATCAAGTCCAGCCTATGAGCTACCACTACACTGACTAGACCATGTCACTAAGTGCCACATCCAATCTTTCCTTAAATGCCTCCAGGGACGGTGACTCCACCACCTCACTGGGCAGTCCATTCCAGTGTCTAATTACTCTTTCCATGAGGAAGTGCTTCCTAACATCCAAACCTCCCCTGGTGCAGCTTCAGGCCATGCCTTCCCATCTTGTCACAAGTTGCCTGGGAAAAGAGCCCGACCCTCACCTTACTACAGCTTCCCTTCAGGGAGTTGTAGAGTGGGATAAGGTCCACCCTGAGTCTCCTCCAGGCTAAACAACCCCAGATCACTCAGTCTCTCCTCATCAGACTTTCCCTCCAGTCTCTTCACCAGTCACCCTCCTCTGGACCTACCTCAGTATCTTTCTTGAAGTGAGGGGCCCAGAGCTGCACACAGTACTTGAGGTGAGGCCTCACCAGCGCCAAGTACAGGGGCAGAATTACATCCCTAGTCCTACTGGCCACACTATTCCTGATAAAAGCCAAGATGCCATTGGCCTTCTGTGGCACCTGGGCATGCTGCTGGCTCATGTTCAGCTGCTCTCAATCAGCACTCCCAGGTTCCTCTCTGCCAGGCTGCTCTCCAGCTATTCATCTCTCACTCCGTAGTGCTGCATGGGGTTAGCGTGGTCAAAGCATAGGACCTTGCTCTTGGCCTTGTTAAACCTCATACCACTGGCCTCAGCTCATTGACCCAGCCTGTCCATGTCTCTCTGAAGTGTCTCCCTACCTTCCAGCAGTTGCCCCAACTTTGTGTCATCTGCAAATTTACTAACACTAGACTTGATCCCTCATTCAAGTCATCAATAAAGATGTTGAATAGAACTGTCCCCAGTAGTGATCCCTGGGGGACACCAACTGGATGTGGCACCTTTCACAACTACTCTCTGTGCCCAGTCATCCAGCCAGTTTTTAACCCAGTGACAGATGTACCTGTCCAAGTTATGGGCTGCCAGCTTTTCCAGGAGGATGCTGTGGGAGACTGTGCCAAAGGCTTTGCTGAAGTTTAGGTAGACCATGTCCACAATATGCCCCTCATCTACCAGATGGGTCACCCAGTCATAGAGTGATATCATGTAAGGGTATAGGACAGGAGGTGACTATCTTTCTATGAGGATGAAGAATGGGATATTGAACTCCACAACCACTATCTGTCATCATTAGTTCTTTTCTGAAAGTGCCAGTTTCCCCCTTCTCATGGTCAATCACTCTGAAAAGACAACAATATTCTAGTTTGTGTAACCAAACACAGATAGACAAAAAATAGCATGTTTTTTTTTTTTTAATTGCAATAGATCCTGGAGTTAAAAACTTTAAAAATTAAAAAATTAAATCACTCCCCTTAAGGTGTTCCTGAATTGAAAAGCTCCTAAGAAGCTAAATAAAAATATGTAATAAAAGGTTATGTAAATTTACAGGGGAATTGCCATTTGGAATCTCTTGCAAGCTGCCAGCTGATGGATGTAGATGTACACAGACATCCTATTTCAGACTGTGGTCTGAATTAACTGCTTTAAAGGAAGAAACAAGGAGCTATCTATACACAGGGAAAGTTGTGAAGAAAAAAAAATGGCTATAATGATAATAACTTTCCAGGTTCTGACAAATTCTTGGCTGTGAGGATCAGTGTTTCTCATTTAGTTAGCCCTGTCACAGCATGGCACTGATTATCGCAAATTCCTCTCTCCCACGTAAGTGATTTTCTCCATTCCTGTGCTAAAGATTCTGTATTCTTCATTTGTTGTTCTTGCCTTTTGAAAACAGAGAAATGGAAAAAAAACTGAAGATGACAATAAATTCCTTATTACAACAAAGTGATAAAGTTTACAGCCTTCTTCAGTTCACACCATCTGCAGATACAAGTCATCATTTATAATTTGAATCATTTATAATGACACCATCTGGAGATGCTGAAGGTACTACTAAGCAAAGGGGAAAAACTCAAGAAAGCTGTAAAACACAACCATAAAGATACATTCATTATTGTTATTTGGTCTCTTTTAATAAGGTGTGTGTTCGGTGTGCCAAGCCATAACAAGTGATATCAACAAACTTCACCTACCTTGGAAAGAATCTATCGTCATTAACAAAGACAGTCACAGCTTTACCAGTGAAGTTTGTAATGATAACGCACCTCGGACAAATGTTTTTTATGTTGTAACCAACATATCAAGCTGACAAAGCTGCTGACAAAGTATGCAGGCAATTATTTTAGTACATTGATGGCTATATTACTCACAGAGTATTTAAACACAATAGCTGCCCTTTTCTTTTTGATATACATGGGTGATTCCCATGAGCATTATTCTTTACTATGCAGAGCAGTATGTATATTGTTGGATTCAGTTTACAAAGGGCTAGACTTACAGTGTTTCATTATTAAGGCATATACGCTGTATGAATTCAAATTTACCTGCCTTGTTTAATTCCCATTCCATTAGCTGTTTCTTGCAGAACCTAGAAAACTCTTGTCTACTGTCTCATAAAAATAAGCACAAGAAGCCTTGAAGATACACAACTCGAGAAGCCCACTTGTGAAGTTTGCTAGGTCCACAAGGATGGCAGTAATGTTAGCACATACTGACACATACCTGAATGAAATTGGTAAGAGAAGAATTCTGTGACTAGAACAGAAGTAAAATGAGAGTTTATCACAGAAGCAGTTTTTCTGTCATAAACATTGCTTTGAGAAGTGGTTAATGAGAAAAATTCACATTAGTTCCCGACACTAAAAACAAGCTGAAGAACTAAATTGCTCCAAGACACAACAGTTAATGTCTTGTTTCTCAGTAGAATGTATACTTTAATTTTTAATGTGTCCCAGTTTTTTTTTTTTTTTGTTACTTCTGTTACTTTCTGTTACTTTTTGTTGACCTGAGAATGGCTATATTGGATGAGAGCGGTAGAGTCCAGAGCCTGGGCTCTAGACAGCATTCTCCCTCCTCTTATAGGCACAATTAGTGGGTACTAATTGTGGGGCTTCCTTCTTTATATTTTTCTTGCCAATAACTAAGAGCCTAAGATCTGCTTGATTTAGGGTTCACATTCAGCAATCACTGATGGACTCAGATCCACAGATACATTTGCAAAGCCAAGCATGCTCTTCACCCCACCGATCCTGCAGCAATGAACATGTATAAAATTTTAAATGTATAGGAAAAAAGTTACATTTTCTTTTGTTCATATGATACACAAAAATCTGTTCCTTTTGAGGTGTGTGATAATTTCTTTCTATTCACCGTCTCTACATCATTCCTTAGTTGAGGGCAATCAGTATTCCCCTAGAGATTTCCCATCTGTTTTACATCTCAGTACTTTCATACCTCTGATCATTCTTATTAGAACTTTTCTATCTATTATTTTAAGAGGCTCAGGGCCTCTGACAAAGCACACAGTACCGAGGACTGTGTTTCATGGATTTGTACAGTAAATTCCTTTCTATTTAATTTCCTTATTTACTTTTTAGCTACAATAAACATTGCACTGCTCAGAAAGTATTCAGAAAGGTGGAGATAGAAAAAAGTCTATACACATAGTTAAACTATTAGCTATTAATCACACTAGCTACACACCTATGCATTTTGTTTCCTTTGCATTTGTCATCCTACAAATCCCTGTAGTCAACTTTTGAGTGGATCACCTGAAGTAACTTTGGTCACCCTATTTTTTTCTCTCTTTTATAGATTACATAGGAACATGCTACTGGCAACCTCCTGGTCAAAAGCATTTAGTCTTCCCCTTTTTCTTTCCCCCGTTTTCTGCTATTTGGCTCTTAATCTTGAAGCGGACTATTCCTTTCATTCCTTTCTTCCATGCTTTCTGAGAACTTTAGCATGCACTAATAATTTTGAATCTTTACCTCATGAGGTCTTTAACAGTGTTAACACACACACAGAGGTGTGAGGTATTGAGATCTACAAAGGCGCTCTCAGCTCTTCTCTAGTGTATTATAGTTATCTGTGTGTCTGCTAATCATATTCTTGATTACAGTTTCTACTAATTTGACTAATATGCAAACCAGACTTACTTGCATCTGCAGTCATCCCTGGATCCAAGTTGTATATATTCCAGCCTCTGTGTCTCTGGCAACATTTTGAGGAACACATACCACGCTACTACACAAGCAATCTCTTGAACACGAAGCTAAATAATGTCAGATCCTGGTACTTTTTAATACCAAGACTGGCAGATTTCTGTAAAACACACTTCTATGGCTTTTTCAGATTAATATTTCACCACTTAATACGTCATTAAAAAAATAATAAAAATGTACTGCTGGAAGAACTTCAATCACCTTCCCCTTGAATACTGATGCAACCAATACAGTAGCTTTTCAGCAATGGCTTTTATCTGCCTTGACTACTCCTTTTGTACCTGGATCAAGTACGCTCCAAACACCTCTTAAAACCTTCCTGGTCTCTGATGTGACAAAACTAAATTTTGTTACTAATTTTAATTTATGTTTATTCACGATTGCCTGCTTGGAAACAATTTCTACTTTGAAAGACATTTTTAATATCTTATTTCAACTGCTGTGCAATCTTATCAGCTTTCGAAGGTCATTAAAACAAAATGCTAATGCAGTTTCAGTATCTCTCCTTACAAGAAATACTGTTCTTTACAGACTGTCCCTGCTACTGTTAGATCTTAAACTAGTACATCTCATGTCAAAATGGCAAGTCATAGCATAGTATGGAATGCCATATCCTGCACTGTGCTCATCGTGCCATTTATGTAAAATGTCATGATGTGACATGAAATAGTGCATTGTATTCTATTTGATACATAAACCAGGATTTTATTATGTGACACAGGTTGACACCTCTTAGTCATTGGATAGCTTGCGATACAAATGATCACCAAATACTACGAAACCATTTAATAATTTCTTCTTCCTAGATAAGCATTCAGCATACTAATTAGAGGAGCAGCTATTTTCTACATACATCTCTAAGCCTGGAATAATTTTCCCAGGCTATGGAAAACAGATGCTCTTTTAATTAGAAGCAGAAAATCTGAGTTTCCACTAGCAACATCCAAGAATGCACTTGATTCTATTGGAGATAAAACACAAATTTTACAAGAGTTCTACCATCTTCTGTTATGTAAATGTCTGGTTATGTGTACATCTGCTAGAAGGCAACAGACCACTTTGAATATGTGCATATCCATGTGGCTGTGACAGTCAGCCCCTTTATGGAGAAGGGACTACTGTGAGCTGTTCTTTGACATTAGTGGTTGAAACCTGTAGCTTTTTAACAGAGGATCCTAGATTCTATCACCAGTGCTGTGTATATGCAACTTAGCTGTTGTCAGCTACCAGATTTATTACTGTGGCTGTGTTACCAAGAGAGCAGATCCAGTATGATAGGAGGAAAAATACTAATTCCATTGTGTTCAGGAACATCTCCCATAGCCTGCTTATCTTTCTCTCTCTTTTATAGCTATGACAGTAGTGATAGATGCCTAAAAAATACCTAAGCCAGAATAAATCTAAGCAGAGAAGACAAAATAATATGTGACCCTTCAAAAATTCTAGTTTTACACCAACAAAAATGCAATAGCACCACACAGGAAATGGCAACTTCAAGCACACATAGAAACCAAACCCATATGACCACCACATATCATTCCCTGTCTAAATGTGGACCATAAGAATAAGAAGGGAAAAGTACAGTCTTGTTTACCATACTGTCTCTCATGTTTTGGGCAAACATCCCAAAAATAATAGCCAACAAGTCACAACAAAAAGCATGGCCTGGACCTTAAGTTCTTTTGGCTCTACAGAAGGTAAAAGTTAACTATAGCATTTTCGTTCTTTCACAGTGCAGGGTTGTCCATGACTACACAGTTAAGATAATAATTCTACATTTTTTTGACTGCCCAAAATTTAATCCTCTTCACCAAGCATTTCTAAAGGCAGAAATATCCTAACATTGTAATTTTTCCCAGGTTAAAGTCTCAGTTGGAAGCTGAAAGATAAGCATGCAAGAGATACCCTGTTGGCTTAAGGTGATGCAATCAATTATGAGACATGCCCAAGATGACCTAGTATCTTAAATACTCTGAAAGCCCTAGAATCACTGGTGTTTACCAAAGACTAGTTAGTGTTCATAAAAGGGAAAGACATCTCCTTCTTAAGCTTTTAATTACTTTAAAGAATGAGAAGAGGAAAACCAACTAATGGAAGAAGGCTTTAATTGTTTCACTAGCGCTAATGACACCTGTGGCAATTAGCTTAATCCACTCGCACTGGGTATGAACAAAAAAAGGTTTGTGTGTTTAGGTTGTACTGCCGTATTGAACATGTACAATATCCAGACTAGCTTGCAGACTTTGGCCTTAAGCAGATCACAGGACATTTGAATGCAGACTGTAGCTGCTTGTTACTATAGAGAGGAGAGTGTGGGAGGCAAGCGGTAGAGTTTTAAATAGGCTTTAAGACCTAGAAAAAAGCCTGAGTCAATTGCAGAGAACAGGGAGAGTGAAGGGAAGGAAAACTGATATCGTGAGATGCATAAGCAGATTGGCAAGACTTGTAACAGTTGGTGTTTTCCTTAGGGCCTCAGCTTTTAGAATTAGGGACTAAAGAGCAAGACCAATTTAATATTAAAATATTTCTAGCACACGATCAGGTTATTTCAACATTAAATTTGTTGAAACAGCCTCTCTGAATTTAAACTTCAGTTTAATGAAAATAGTGACTCCTTTATAAAGGGGGAAAGAATTTATGTAACTTATACAATTTAACTAAAACCTTCTTATTGTAAATATGGTCTTTTCTTGAGGATCAATACTACTTTGACAGAATCACATGCAAGTATACAGGGAACAAGCAAGGCTGTGGGGAGCAGAACGCTAAATGGAAATAAGATAATACTGTTGTTTCCTTTCTGTGTAGTTGTCTTGGTACACCGTAAAAAAAACAGCTTCAAATTACATAGTGACATCCAAAGCAAATCTAGAAAACATGGTAGTTGGGGCTAGAGATTGGAGGGTGCATTGTAGCCGCGTCTTGATCTTCTATGACAAATGAAATTTATTCCTTGGGAAGAACACATTTCTATTGTAAAGATATTTTTATTTTAGATTCAGAGAATTGAGTAGCAAATATGTCTGTGGTATCCTGCTGATCACTACTACAGCTCTAAGGATCCTCAAGCACTGCAAATACGAATTCTTTCATTCACACTCAGGAGTGGCAAACCCAGCCTTATACCTACATTATGGAAGAGTAAATGGTGGATTGGGCATGCTATGTGTCAAGCCCAAGGTCACATAGCAAAGGAGGAGTAGATCTTGGAATAAAGCAGGACAACCCTATAGTTCCTAGTCCCTCTTGGCTGGCATTCTTTCCTATTCCTATGCTCGAGTCTGATGACTGTACAGCACTGCAAATACCAGCCAGTCCTTCAGCGCAGAAGGACAGGGTTTGCTTTAATGCTATTTTTAGTTAAGCAGATCCCACTTTTAAATCTGCAACGCCTTCATTTTCAATATCGTGATTATGTTTAATGTTCCATAGGACGATGAAGGGATTAGTATGAATCAGAAAGCACAATGCAGCGTAGGCAGCACCACACTGCCTTCTGAAACACCAGCACACACCAAGCAGGAGCTCCAGTGGCAGTGGCGGCTTTACATGGGGAGGAGGCATTAAGCAGCTGGACATGTCAGATGGGTGCCTCATCAGGCAGCTGGTGCAAGTGGAAGGTCAAGAGCACATTAACTGTTTACTGAATTTGTAAATTACTAATTATTCAGCTCACTAAGCAAGGCAGCTTCATTGCCTGTATGTGACATTCACCCTCCCATCAGTCTAAGTGCTTGTGGAAGAGTAAGAATTCTCAGCTATGTTTTGATAGATGGAGGTGATTAAAGTGCCATAGTAAAGGATATAAAGAGCTATAATAGATAGGTCATTAGTAAGACTGAGTACACTTCCATGTTTGGCAGAGAACAGGTGTAGCAGTAAAGACCTGATGTGTACCGAAAAAAGAGCAGTGCTCTGTGAGTGTAGCTGTGTTAACCAGAAGGTAAGGTGTGGTACCTGTGTCCAAGGGAAGCAGTGGCCTAGAAGGAGTTACAGAGAGGCCTTCATTTACATTTACAGGTTTCAGCTGTGAGAGATGAGACAGAAGACAGAGAGGTCATCTCTGAGCTGGGGAGATTTCAGAGGTACAAAAGCTGTGGAAGCTACAACACGAGAAAAGAGACTGCCAAGAGAAGCAGCAAAGAAACAGTCTGCATTATGAGAGTCAGAAAAAAAATACAGAGGGCCTTGAACCAATAAAAGACATTTTTTCCTCTTCCTGCCCTGTGTCAGCAAAAGAGATGGTTTTGGAAATAAACTATTAAAAAATTAGTAAGAAAGAGACCCAAGGTGGAGTAGATCCTCATCACAACTTTGGAAATTACTGAATTTCTTCTGCCCTTTTGGTCTACCTAGACTGGGGCAGGCAAAAATAAGATTGATCAACAGTCAAAGACAGCTGACATAAGAATGCTCCACTGTGGAGGCTAGGAAAGTGGTAACTTTAACTGAATAAACCCAAATGAAAGGAAAACTTGGGGAGAATATATCCAACTCTTTGCTTGCAGTTAGTTATGCCAAACAAGCGTCCAAATGGACATATCTTCCTCTCCAAAAATATATCCTTGCACAGGGAAATAGATGCCAGAAGAAGAATCAAAGCATGATACCTCTGGAATGAATAGAATTAAATGATGCGGTTAACCTCTCTACCCAATCTTTGGTTGCTGCATTATCTACCAAGATCCTTCAGGAAAGTGGGGGGGAAATGAACTACTTCCTGTGCTTAACTGCTCAGAAAAGAGTGGGAGTGAAGATCAATAAATTAGCAGTATAGAAAGCTCAAGAGAAGAATATTTCAAGTAAAGAGACATTACCCATAGTCCACATTCAGCATGGAGGGATGGAAATAAAGATCAACAGTAGCCAATGAATGAGACTGTGTGTTTTGGGAAACCAGAAGCAAATACTCCATGTGGGAGGGATGAAATTTAAAACTAACAAAACCCCACCCCCCTAAAGTGCTTATTTCAGTGGAAAAAACAACCAAACAAAACCAACCAACCAACCCAACCCCCACCCAGTAATGAATAGCAGCCATTAAGTTCAACAGAAAGTACGAAAAAACAGTTGTATTTTTCAGAAAAAGCTCTGCATCAAGAGAATTCTAAGCAAGTAATTCAATCTATGCATATCATTAGAAGCCAGCCTTTAGAGGCGGTCTTCGCACACTGCTAGCAGGGGAAATGAAGCAATGCACTGATGAGAGGGAGCTGAAGAGAACTCTGGTAGGTACGGCAAAAAAGCACAGGGTTTTGTGATGGCAACTTTCATTTTTTGACTCTGGCTGTATATCAGAAAGTGTACCAGAAATAAGGTGGCTTTGAAAATACAGCACTATGTGGCTTTTCCCTTTTTTTCCTCCTGTCTTTATTTTTTATAGTTGGAATGCTGTAATACAGAGTTTCATGGAAAGAGGCAGCTCAAGACTTTTTCAATCACAGTTTGATTTGCAGACCCTGCATTACCTTAAAATGCATGAAATTACACCTGACATTTTTGAAAGATGATTCAAAAGTAAAAAGTGGGTAGATTCCTATGCCAAGGCTCTGCCACAGAGCATTTCATTCTTGCTGCATATATAACCATGCATATACACACACTGGTTCAGAAAATATGTGACATTGTTCCTCTAAGCTTTCTCAATACAATTTATGACATTAAGTGCATCTCAGATTTTTTTGTAGGTGCTGTTGCAAGTTATGATCTCATGTCAATAAGTGGTTTCCTACTGTGCCTCTATGGTAGGCAACTTTAGTGAAGTTTGAACAGCTCTGGAGGACTAGAATTCTTAAGAACACTTGAAAAACTCCATGACGACATGCTGAGCACATACACAATACTTTGAAACTGTTCACACAAAATGATGGCACACTCCAGGGGTAACTGCACACAGGTCAGTGGGGCATTAACTCAGTGTGGGAGCTGGCTTCTAAGTAAGTTGAAGAAAGAAGAGATAGGGCAGCAGCTCATATTGTAATGACAGAAAAGTTTTCTTTCAACTGTTTCTTTCAAAGCTGTCACATTATAAAAGAAATAATGTTCCCATTACATTACGAAAGAGAAATATGGGACAAATTAAACTGGCGGAACTACTGTGGAATATAATGCAAATAGTAGAGGCAGAAAGGCAGGTAACTACCTCCTCTATGCAAGTATATCTAGAAAGCATTCTCCTTTGTTTTCGTCCTCCCCCAACCAGAAAAGGGCCATACAGTGTGATCCAGGGAAACTCTTGACAGATATGAACATCACATTTGTCATCCAACGTCCATATAACCTCCGAGTCTGAGCAGTATCTTAACACCCTTTTGTGTTTCACTTTTGTTCCCTTCTGAAATAAATTTCATTTCAGTTTGCCTTTTGAGCTGAATAGAATAATCAAGAAGTGACACTTAAGAGATCCCTGGGACACTGAATAATGTGATTATGGCTCTTCAGTTGTTGGAAGGAGTGGCGAAGTATGATGGATTAAACTGCAATTACTTCAGTAAATCTTTTATAGTTCACAGTTTTGCTTTGTTTTCCACAGAGGAGTATCAGTCACTTTCATCACAGAATCGAAGCTTCTTCTGGAGAAGTGCAACAGCAAGATTCAGATTTTACAAACTGCTAGTGACCCCCTGTTGCTGCTTTGTCAGTGCCTCTGCTGCACTGCCTCGGAGCCTCACCCATCCACAGTCTGAGCTTTCAAAAGCCTATTGGAAATAAATTGCAAAATAATTGCTGCAGTGCTTGGCTCCAGATCTAACTTGGAAAGTGCTAAGTCATCAGCTCTACAAGCTGTAAATTATCAGTTATGATCAGTCTCAATGAAAAAATATGAAAGTCACAGCTTCCTGAAAGCACATCTAGACATAGTTCAAATCCAGTCCTATTTAAATAAAAACACACAATGAAAATGTATAACGCTCTCTCCAGTGGTTTGCAGTGTCTTCAGTACAAAGTGGGGAGCAGCTAAGGATGGCTTTTAACCTGAGCAGCGCTCATGCCATCCTGGGTATGTGGGTTATGGTCTAAACATAGTCTAAAAATCACTGTTATAGTGGTACTTTTCCATATTCTTAAGGATAATCTTGAACACTGTACTTTTCTTAGTTCTATTTTCCCCTCTCTTTGTGCCTGACTCAAAGGAAAAACGAACAGGAATAATGATCCAGGAGATAAAGGTACTAAAAAAAATTGTTTATGAATTGCCTTCAAACATTTTATGATTTTCACATTTACTAATATTCTCTAGGTAACTTCTGCAGTAAGTTTTTGACCTAAAGATTCCAAGCAATTTGATTTTTTTTTTGAAACCCTAGCCTTGCAGAGCTCTTGATAAATAGCTCATGTGAGCTGTTTCCATTAGTCTGAGTGAAGCCAGGCTCCTTTTGCAAATAGTTTTGTCTTAGAGTTCAACATTTGCCTTCTTTAAATACTTTACTTCTATTTGTCTAGGATTAGCTGTTTCATAAACATTCCTTGCCAGAGATTTCTTCAAACCTCTTTGCTAAAAGAGAGTAATCTGTTCAGATGAGAATACTCCTCACAGATAATATTTTCCATTTTCCTAAAACAGAGACGAAACACTTAGTTTTTTGTCCATCTGTGTTAACAGGATGTTAATTACATAAAAAAATATACCACCACCCCCCAAACTTATACCCAGTTATCGTGCAAAATCCAGTACTGTTGCACCTAAGTACCTCAGAATCTTATGCAGTAAATGTTTCTGAGGAAAGAATGTACTGATGCTCCTATCTTATAGCCTAAAAGCAAAGCCAAGATAGGCCATACAGCCTCCTAGGGATGCCCAGAGGAAAACACAACCCCCGTCTCTACTGGAATTTCTCTTTCCTGAGGAGAAAGGAAAACTATTGTACTCAACTATTTTTTTTCCTTGTCAAAAAAACTTGCATATAAACATACTGCAAATGGTAAACTGTCTGTAGTGAGGCTGGTGTGGTATTTAAAAAAAAAAAATAAATAAAAATCATGGACTAACAGGAAACATACAATTCAGCTACTAAACATGGACCCAGCCAGGCCAGAATCTTGGGTCAAAATCATCAGAAGGGAAGCAACTGAAAACCCAGGATCAATACTGTTAAACATGGAATATAGTGGCCTACATTCAATATATACAAATGCTCGAATGGGCTAATAGAAGGAGCCAGGAATAGCCTCCTAACACTTTATAAGTCTGATGACTAGATATAATCAGGCACAGATGCTGTATGATAAGCGCCCAGAATGGAAAACAAAACCTGTATAGGACACAATGCTTTAGGAAAGTAGATGCTTCAAAAAGTGTGTTCAAACACTAGAAAGGGAGTTGTTTAAAACCAGTCACTGAAAAAGAAGAAACATCAAGTGCCTGAACTAAACACCCTGTTGGGAGTGGAGTCCTTCTGTTCTGCAGGGTCCTGCTTAGTCGTGTTGTAGCGTGTCCCCACCTCCACCGCCTGCCCAAGGTAAACTCTTCAGCTGTCCTTTGAAAGAACTGAGCAGGCCTTACTGTCTTGCTGTTAAATCAGGGCTGCTAAGGTAGAAGAGAAAGTTATATTTCCTGTGCCACAGTAATTGAGGATTCTCATCCTGAAAATAGGAAACAGGAGATATGGGGGTGTCAAAGCTGCATCTATTATTCCCTAGAAGATTACAGGATTAGCTGTACAGGAACAGACAAGCAACAGCATTTTGAATGTCGCTCAGCAGTGATGCTGTCAGAGTCATTTAGGAATATTCCAGGCACGAGTCTTTCTTTTAGTGTCTCTGACACTTTGTCTAGTTTCTGAATCCCAGTGGCACTGAGGTACAATGAATTTTAGCACATCAAACTATTGTGAAAGATTTACTTAGAGAACTTTCCATACAAAATTGCAAGTCTTTACAAGTATCCCATTTACTTCTAACCTTGAAGATAAAAAAAAAAACCACCAACCCACAAATGCTTCAACCAGCTAAATATTTGTAATAGATTGTAATATGCATGCAATGCATAATGCCTTCCAAGTACTTTAACAAGCTAGAAATAGAGAAACATTCAAAGCTAAGAGAGCCATATTTGGGGTGAAAAATGGAAATAGTTTTTTTAAAACCCACCCCTTCTCTTAGAAGAGAAATTTTGATGTATGGGCTATTTTAAGTCAAGCAGGCTGGAAGGATTATAGTTAGAATTTGGCCAGAATATCGGCCAGGATATCATACTTGCAGAAGTGAACAGCTGTCAGTAATAGAAGTAAATAAGGAACAGAAGCCCACCAAATAAAGAGACATCTGTACCTATGGGTACAGCCTGGAGCCTGTGCTCAGGAGGGACCTGGCACTTTTGCACCTCCTTCCTGCAATGTCCTAGGTTTCCTGGTGAGTAGCATCCCCTGAAATAAATAATTTACTTTCCAAAATTAAATGCAAGATGCCCAATACATGCAGTGTAATTGTATTAATTTGTCTTACAAAGCCCTTGGAACATGGACGGTCTTCATTTAGTGTAGGTTTTTCCTCACCCAAGCAGCAAAGCTCACTTTTCTGAATACCATAGCCTTTCTAAAGTCTGACTTTCGTGGGCAAAGTGCCAACGCAATAGCAATGTCAACAGGTGAAAGCCCTGGGCTCTTTCCAGTGCATGCCTACATCTTCTGCAGCTATAAAACATCTTTGTGAGTTCATGATGCTGGCAGAAATAGCAAAAAAGATGTGTATTCCAGTGATGCTGCAGCTGTTAATAGTCGCTTGACAGCCTGATGGCAGGAAAGCTTACTTCTGCAGACCTGCCCTCAGCCTTTACTGCTCTGAGTACTTATCAAACATCAACTTCCACTTTCTCTCATGTCACAAAATGCCATTTTCTTCACTGGGAAAGACTGAAGGGGCACACATTTGCTCCATAATCATTAAAGTTCTCTTTAGAGGCAAAACTTTGGGCAGACACATGGCTAACTGTGCTAAGTGCTTGAAAGTTTGCACTAAATACATTTATACATATTCTGTTAGCCATTTTTCTGCAGCTTAGCTAATGGAAATTGTTACATGTGTCTGCAAAACGCATAGCTTTATTCCATATATATCAGAAATTGCATTGTTGCACTTGCACCCTTTTTTTTTTTTTTAAGTCTGTTTGCCTAACCTAGAGGATTTTGTGGCAAATAGTGGGTGCAGACTGATCAAGGAATTTTCACAATGATGAAAAAGCATTTGACTCAAAGCAGCAAGGCAAAGCTGAGAAGAGAGCAGGGTGAACTGCTGCTTCTCTCATGTCATTTTGCTGTTGAGACTCACCTGGGTACTGCAAAGCAGCAAACATTCTGTGACAAGCAAATTTTGTGTCTCAGTTGCTGTTTCAGCAGCCTCAGACCATCCCCTTTCACCAGGCAGACATACTATGTAGAAGTTATTACATTAACATTTTCTTCCATGTACAGCAGTTCTATGATTTTTCCTGTTCAGGCTACAACACAGGAGCCACAAATGAGATCAGAGTTATACAAAATTATAGATCAAAAGCTACAGCCCGGAGTCAACAAGACTGGCAAGGAAATGTAGACAGCATTATTCTTCAACCAAGCTGGCTAAGATTTATACCAAGGATATTATGACTGTAGCACTTTGCTGTTTTCCCTTCAAGTCTGCTGAGATTTTCATGTGATACCTAATGTCAAATCAGACCGAGTTGCCTAGGAGTATCAAAGAGAGCCCACATTTCCCAGAAATGGGAGATAATTTTTGAGCCCACACCTAGAAACTTATGATTTCCTTCCTTATTTCTGCCTCTTCCAACACCATAGTATATTGAATGCCACCTCATCTCTGAACAGAAATATCAGTTATATACAGAGGGAACAGCAATCTGTAAGCTACTATCCATCCTCCCTCTACTCATGATACACATCAAAAACTTCAAAAAGGATAGAAGCTAACTATTTCAAAACCATGTGGCTGATAGAATATTCCTTATGCACAGCTATAGGTGAGCATTTCTTTGAAAGCATGCCTTGTGGACTTCATCCTAAGCTAGTGTAGGGTCAGATGTTCTTATTCATGTAAGTCTCAGTACATTCACTAAAACTCAGTTAAAATAGAAAGCTGCTATGCCAAAAGGAGACATTCTGAAGGGCTTTTAGCTTGGTGTCTCATTTTATGTAGCTTACATATTTCTGAAAAGCAGCACATTAGGGCAAAACACAAATGGTAACTGAGCAGGATACAACGAGACTGTTCTCAGAAATGTCTCATCAATAAACACCATAAAAAAGAGTTGCGTCAAGAAAGAGCACTCCATCAAGCAGTACATGCAATCTGCAGTAGATAATGAAAACATAAACAGGAGAGCAATAAGGAAGGCAGGCAAGGAGTACAAATGATATCATTGAAACACAAATAAAACAGCAAGGTTACTGGTGAAATCAGAGGGTATCTTCTGCAAAGGGAAATTGTGCATCTTTCCACTATAAGAGAGATTAGTACTGGAGTAGGAAGTTAAATGCATAGATTCATTCTTTTATCAAAGATGCTAGAGTTAAGAGAATTGAATCCTTGGTGTTTGCAAAGTCACTTGGGAAAAATAATTTCTTTTTAATTGAAGTGCTTGCGTATCTCATGGCAGTGGGAATGCTCTCATCAGAATTCAAGAAGCTTCTGTTTCTGCAGCATAACTAATTTCAAAATGCCTCTGTTCTTCAATGAGTGTATCCACGGTGTTCCTTTTGGTCTGAGTAATCAATGTTACATTCAGCTGACTAGATTAACTGCCTGAAGCACCTCCATACAGGCAGGCAGTAAATGAGAAAGGGAAAAGAGATGCACCAGAGATGAAGGAGACTATAAGGCTCATTTTATGCCATGCTGCAGGCAAGGTCTGTCTCTCAAGGTATCAGGCAGGTACAAAATTCATCTTAAGCTCAACCAACAAATGCACAAACCACATTTGCACAGAAAATAAGTTAGCATTCTAGTTAGAAAGGAATTAAGAAATTGTTAATGATAAAAATTGGAATCTATTTATTCTCAAGTTCTTAAAATGCATTTTCCTTAATTAGTAGCAAGCATCCACATATGAAATGCAACCTTGCAACTTTTAATAACTGAAGCATAAGCATAATAAGTTGTGATGGAAACTCCAGATTACCTGTTGTCATCTTCTGACCTTGGAGTCACCATGCTTCTATCTGTATTTAATATCCTTGTATTACAGGGACAATGACTTTGTAAACACAGTAAACACAGACACCAGCTTCCTTTCTGATTGTGAGAAGTGCCACAGATTGAGCCTGTGTTTAAGGCTGCTGCACACTAGCAGCTGAGCATCTCGCACTTCTCCTTTCTAGATACAAAGGGCTGATCAAAGAAGTTCAATGGGGAGCACCTCCCATTTTCAAGCAAAGTGAGGACAGCACTGGAGAGTTCATCCTGTAGTGACCTGCATAGCATGATGCAGCTCCTAGTCATGGACCCCTTTCTATCATTAATGGAAGGGGTGCAATAATGCTACCTGGTACTTGTTGGGAATCAAGGCTATAATCTCACTGCCTTTCAGCTTTCCTGTATGTAACACTATATATTGGGTTTGCCTAGCTGAAGTTAATTCTCCCCAGAGCATCTTTCTAGTGCTGTGTTTTGCAGTGATGTGTTTTGCAGCTGGGTGATGGTCACACACCACTGTTTTGGCTGCTACTGAACCAGTTACCAAGGCTCTGCTTTACCAACATTTACCCTCCCCAAGAGTACACTGAGGAGTGGGCAAGATTTTTGGAGGGGACACAGCCAGGCCAGCTGACCCAAATTGACCAGAAGGATATTCCATGTCATGATGTCAGCTCAGATATATAAACTAAGTGAAAGAAGGAAGCATGGGGACATTGATCACGTCTGAGCAATCAATACAGGCCTTAGAGCCCTGCTTTCCGGGGAGTGACCAATCGCTGTCTGCTGATGGGAAGCAGAGAATAACATTTTTGTTTGCTCTTGCTTCCACATGTAGCCCTTACTTTTGCTTCACATTATCACAACTGCTTCTATCTTACTGCAGCCTTTTGCTATATTTTCCCCTCTCCCCTGTCCATCTAAGAAGGTGAGTGACAGAGCAGCTTTGGTGGGCATTTGGCCCCCAGCCAGGGCCAAACCACCACAAACTAGAAATATCAAGAGGATACATAACAAAGACTAATCTTCTAGGACTAAAGAGTGGTAGATCAGAACAAACTCCACTAAGAAACTAAGCATTCATGTGGTCCAGATCTTTGTCCTTCAAATTATTGCCTTGGTTCTTCAAGTTTTCCAAAAGGGAAAAGGAAGCAGTCTAAAAGAAAAATGTTTACATCTTGTTGGAGAGGCCAATTTATGTTCATCTCTGCCCTTCATCAGGTTAAAACTCACTGATGACTCCTCCAAATCTGGCTGGAGGCCATAGCCATACCCATTATGTGGACTGCACAGATTTATATTTCTATAAATTCAACTTTACCTAAAACCAAAACCAGCCAACCAAAAAACAAAAGGAGAAAAACCACCAAATCCACCACAAACCCAAGAGTAGCACATTTGTCTTTCGTCAGTCTCTCTGCATTTAAAACATAAAAAAGCATATTTGTACCTCTACCACCCTATTCCTCAAAGATAAGAATTTCTGGGCTGCTAAACAATGACAAAAGGCTGTAACGAGTTCTGCCTTTGAGCTGCATGAGAAACTCCATTGCCTTCAGTTTCACTAGAACAAGAGTGCAAAGTACCTCCTGAAAGATCAAAAGAAATAGGAAGAGAACAATGTGAGAAGTAAACTCAGAGAAATGCTGATTGTGAGATATTGAAATGTTATTTCCTGGAGTAATTATTTGCCTCAGTGCGCACACTGAAATCAGCAATGCTAAGGCAGTTGGACACTTTACACTGTGTCATGTAGCACAGTTCTTAAATATCTCTTCATTATGGCACTACACAGAATATTGTACTAGTAATTTTTTTCTTAAATCCCTTATGAATTTTTAAAAATTGCCTCTCAGCTTCCTGCCTGTAAACCAGAACACAGTTCTGTATCTGTAAGACATCTGTGAAAAGATGCTAAGCTGCACAGAAATGACTCTATAATCTTCTGAGATAAAACACAAGCTCTTCCAAGAATCAAAGACACGCAAAAAATTGTCCAGTAACATAGTGGTCTGCCTCTTGCAGACAACTGTTGAAGTTTGTCTTATTTTCCTGTTTGAAGTAACAGTTAACTATTCACTCACCTTCCTGCCCCACTCATGTATTGCTAGAATTTGTACAAACAGGTAAGCCACCTGTAATTAAAAGAGTTTTAGAGTACACCCATGGTCTCAAAGCAGATGGAAGAAAAAAGCAAGCTAGCAAATAGGCACTCTGGGGCCCCAGAGTGAGAGAAGTAAGAAACACAGCCAGCATCTCAGTCCCTCACATAACAGTAACCCAAACCAGAGCAAGCAGAGAGCAAGTAGAGCTATACCACAGCCATGCTCCTTCTTGTGCCAGAGTGAGACTCTTTCTTATGCCCTTTGATGGTCTGGCAACAGGGCACAGACCACCACCTGTAGAGAGAGGTGTCTGTAACTTGAATAAGGAAATTTAGAAGAGAAAGGTCACGACCCAGTGCATGGATTGCCAAAGTAAAGATACGTAGCTGCTTCTTGTGAGGGATTGAGACAATTTGCATATGCTGCATACAAGACAGCAACACATGGCAGAGGAGTTTGTTGACAAGTGAACAGCTGTATTCCTTAAATTGGTGCCTAAACAAAAAGCTGCAAAGCCATTACTTTTTTTCAAGAGGCAGTTCTGTATGTCTAACGTTAGAAGTTGCTACCTAAGAATGTGTATCCTTCAGGAGGAAAAAAATTGCTTTTATCACTGAATTCTGCACCTTTAAGACATAATGCTCCTAAGCCAACATAACTAAATCATAGTATTTCAATTACTTGCATCTCAGAGAACTTCCTCCACAAATCTGTGACTTATACCTTAAAAGATTCTAGAGAGCTCGATGTCATAAAAGGAATGCTACTTAAGCTGTACATGTTTCTATGACAGAAAAAGCATTGTGTCTGTGAAGGCTTATACAACAGTGACTTCTGCTGTGAAAGCCTTGTCAAACCAGCACATCAGTTATGAAAGTTAACCCTTTCTCATATTGCTCCAGTAACTCAAAACTGAGTATATTTTAAATAGAATTTAACGATATGTTTCTGGCAGAACATTTACAATGTGAAAGGCTTCAGTTCCTGTTCCTACAGCATGGGTCAGCGTCTGTTTTACTGGGACAGACAGGGACAAAACCCAAACAGTTCACTAGTCCCAAACCAAAACTTTTTCATTACCAGGAACTTCTGAATACTGAATTTTGAACATAGATGGATTCAAATCAGTTTTCAGTACTTACAGCTGCTATCTTGATCTGATGTTGTTGTATCTTACCTGAGCTAAAAGCAGGTGCAGTGAACTTCTATTGTGCGGGAAAAAGTGGGACAGCACATTTAACAGCCTTTATCTATAAGGAAAAGAATGTACTAAAGTAAGACACTTTGGAACTCTGAAAAAGTTTGGGGTTTTTATTGGAGAAAAAAAAAATAAAAGGAATTGGTTTCAAGAACAAATTTACCTCTGAATAAAAGAGCCCATGAATCCTCAGAAACTTTTCCAGGCCTATCTTCTGAAAACACAATTAATGAAGGAAAAACATCTGTTGCCCATAAATTAGAACTAGTTAAATGTCCATCAAAAAATATTTCACTAAATAAAACAACTGTCTGTACCCCTCTATGTTTAAAGCCAATTTCCTTCTTGTGTATTCATGAAGAGGTGAAAAATAACTCTCTGCACAGGCTATACACATTGAGTTACTCAGCATACACTGTCACAAAGGCTTTCCATTTTAAGTCATACCTTTTACAAGTAGGACTTGACACCAAGCCAGCCAGCCTGATGCTCTCTCATGCTTTTGGCATACTTCAGAGACTAGATTATTGTTGTCCAGTCTCAACTAAAAGTCTGTGCCATACAAGGCTTAGTATGCCTTCACCAATTTAGACTGATTGTTACAGAAAATCCCTGAATAAGTGTTTGGATTTAACACTAGAATCGTTAGATTTACAGGTCGGAAATATGCCACACCTTCTAGTATACATCGAGACTCAGTCAGTTTGGGTTTTTTATGCCTTGTGTGATAACTGTGAATTTACAGTCATCACTAAGGCTGCAAGTTCTCACCACTGATTTTGCTAATATTTGTTGTCTTCAGGAAGAAACTGTCACAGTATATATATTCTTTTATTTTCTTAAACCTAAACATGATTGGCTAGTCGGGGTGGTTTTGATAATTGAGGTACTTAATGAGTGACAAAACCAAGAGATGTATTTTCTGCCATGCTTGCAACCCTGAGGACAACAGTTTAAAACTCTACTCTTAAACTTGCAAGAAAATCCAGTCAGTGCTATACACAACAAAACTGTAAATGAGATGCTGCAACTATAAAAATAGAGTGTCAGAGATCGTTTGATGTGTCACTTTTCATCAAGGAAGAGTTTCTTGAATTTTAAAAGAACAATTTGATAAATGCAATTCAACTTCCACGTATTATTGTTTCTGCTGAAGAAATAATTTTTAATGCCTTTCATTTTTCACCTGTTGATGTTTCTGTACTGACCCTATTAGCACACTGGGAAATGAAAGATTAGTTTTATCAGATACCAGAATTATTTTTTTGTACATTCTGTACAGCAAAAATCCCCAGAGTTTTAGCAATGAATAATTACATAGTAATAACTTTTCTACTGAGTTGTTGGTTTGAGACACCTTTTAAAAGGCACATTATTTTTCAGAAATTACTAACCATTTTTCCTGAAAATTGCAAATACTGAGAAATCTGAGGAAATAAAAAGCATTCCTTTCACTGAAACGTAATGCATTTCAGTATTCTAATTCATTTACATGTTCCAATGGTAACTTTTGACCTCAGAACACCTTTTTCAGGTATGTATATTAAAAAAATAAAAGATAAGTTTCCAAACTCTTTTTATAAAAACTCATCTCCAGTAACTTCAGTCACATCCCAAGTTACAGCAAAAACTGTTAAAATTCCAATAATGACAGTTTAGTTCTAGTGAAGGCAAAGCACCATTGTGTACCTCAGTCACTTGTAGCAGTGTTATCACAGAATCAGAACAGTGCCAAGGGAAATCTGAATTAATTCAAGGATTACAACCTCTGCAAGATCGTCAACAGTGATCATAACAAGCATATAGAATAAATTTGGAATTATTCCCCAACTGCACAGTGTGATTTATCAAACAGACAGACTTTATGTAATATCCCAAAATACTTCAGTATTAGGTAACAGGGCAAGGAAGAGGATGATTAGGTTGCATCAGCAATGGAAAAAATATCTCTGAGAGTTTTGATGTGCAAGGTGTTAAGAAGCAATGAAATAAGTGAAGCATGAAGCAAGGGAATGGAGCAAACAGGAAGGCTGAGCTGGATGGGAGACACCCTGAAAGATCTATCTACTAACAGTAGTGAAACTATAAAGCAAAGAGAAACTAAAGCTGAATATAACAGTGAAAGGAGGAGAAGCTTTGTGATGTGTACCCATAATACAGTTCTCACAAACTAGCAGCTCACTCCTATGCCGAGAAGAATTTCATGGACCACTTGCCAAAACTGTATGTCTGTGTGTGGTTATGTAGAAGAAAGGGATAACTGAAAGGAAAACCGTGGCAGCAGCTGACTCTGAAACCCCTGGAAGGCACAAAACTGGTAGAGTGGAGCCAGGACTGGAACCGTCTTGCTAGGGTCAACTCACACTAAACTGAATCATTATGAAGTATTCAACGGAGGAGCACAGCTGTGGACTGGAGCCAGTGCAGTCCCAACACTTCCTTACCTCACGCTGTCAGAAGACAGCTTTGATCACATCCTATGCAAGGAAAACAGAGCAGCATCTGCATCAGATGGGAATTTAAGTCTCTCTTGGAGTTCCAGTTTTGCAGCTCTGAGGGAATCTAAGAGGGCCAATGGCATCCTGGCCTGCATCAGGAACAGTGTGGCCAGCAGGAGCAGGGAGGTCATTCTGCCCCTGTACACTGCACTGGTTAGGCCGCACCTCGAGTACTGTGTCCAGTGCTGGGCCCCTCAGTTTAGGAAGGAGGTTGACTTGCTGGAACGAGTCCAGAGGAGGGCAACAAAGTTGGTGAGGGGTTTGGAACATAAGCCCTACGAGGAGAGGCTGAGGGAGCTGGGGTTGCTTAGCCTGGAGAAGAGAAGACTCACGGGTGACCTTATTACTCTCTACAACTACCTGAAGGGAGGTTGTAGACAGACGGATGTTGGTCTCTTCTCCCAGGCAAGCAGTACCAGAACAAGAGGACACAGTCTCAGGCTGCGCCAGGGGAGGTTCAGGCTGGATGTTAGAAAAAAGTTCTATACAGAAAGAGCGATTGCCCATTGGAATGGGCTGCCTGGGGAGGTGGTGGAGTCGCCATCACTGGAGGTTTTTAGGAGAAGACTTGACGGGGTGCTTGGTGCCGTGGGTTAGTTGTTTGGGCAGTGTTGGATTGGTTGATGGGTTGGACGCGATGATCTTGAAGGTCTCTTCCAACCTGGTTTATTCTATGTATGTATGTATTCTATGTATTCTATGTATTCTAATCTCTGACATGTAAGGCCAGGAGGAGGAGGATGATATACAACTGATTCTCACAACTCCATTTAAATTATTTTGCAGCTGTAAAATAGTCTCTCTGGCAGAAAATATGTGGTACCACCCAGAAAAATTAATTCTAAATAATTGAACTGCAAATCAGTCAGAGCAGGCCTCAGCAGATCACACCATAATCGCAGCTATTAAACATGCATTTTTCACTCCAGTACAAGTGAGGATATAAAAGTATGAGTACTTGTTTGGATTTTAGAAACACATTTGCAGCCAGAAGCTCTGCAAGGTCACACAGTACAGTCAACCCCAGGTAAAAGTCACAGGCTTTGCCACTACGAGACCAACCTTATGGGCTGCCAAGGACATGCAGCTTGTATCACTGGGCTGGAATTCAGCTCAGTCTGTTTGGTTTCTTCAGTAACTGCGCTTAGTCATCTTTGCATCAAAAACCTACCTGTTACTATAATGTGAACAACTGCTTGCACTCTCAAGTCATACAGTCTAATAAGAAAACATCTTTCTACCTTTTGCCTTCAGATCTTCTGTCTGACTCCACTGGAATGATCCCCTCAAAATGCTGTACCTACCTTCTTTCATCGCAGAATTGTAAGACTTACAATTGCATTTAGACTCCTTTCAATGCATTTTCAGCCTTTTGTGGCTGACACTAGCCAAACAAGCTGAAAGATAAAATCTTAGGTTTGCCACAGGTAAGCCACAAACAGTCTTAATTAGGATAAACAACCAGACGATTAGAGAATCTAAGCACTAAGTTCAAATGCCAAGAATTTGTGGAGCAGACACACTTGGCAAATAAAGGAATTATGATGATTTTAATTGATTTGCATTATTGTTAACAAGATCTGCAATCTTGTTAACAATCAATCTGCAACAAAACCACATGCAAAGTTGGGGGGGTGGGGGGGAGGTCACTTTCTCTGAAAATCAAAGTCACCATCTTCAGAAAGCTGATCATGTTAAGGGTACAGAGAGGATTGCATAAATTATGTCATCCACATTTGTACTGAAAAAAACTTTTAAAGGAGGAAGTCATTGCAAATATAAATGAAAATTTATCAAGAAATATTTTTCCTCAAGCTGTTGAAAGTCTAAAATATTTTCACAGTCTTTTTTCCAACTTAGGAGACATCAGTGTATTGTTAAATATGCAGTATATGTACATGGATTAAATTAAGAGCAAACTGCTATCCTAGATTTCTGAACTTTTAATAGATCTATAGGAAGGTGGGAATGACCCAAAACCATAAGGAACAGCAAACTGGACACTTAGGAAGTGGAGATTTGGGGCAGGAGGGTAGTTCTGTTTTGTGCTTTGGGTTTGCGGGGAGAGGTGGTGGTGATGGTATTTCAGCTTTGGATCGTTCATTTCTCATAACTAGAAGATGCAGTATTTGACCTTCTCTTTATACTATGAACAAGCAAAGGAAAGGGTCCTAAATCAAGATACCATGATCTCTGGACGCTTCACCAGCCACTGCTGGCATTTCCTGCAGTATGAGTGACACAGTGAATACACACTTCTAGCATACAATGTACTGTTCACAGAACATGACAGTAACAGGTAATTTGCTATAACATGAAGTGACTAAATTACAAAGTACAAAGATCTTGGTTATTTGCTTCTTAGAATAATGATTACAGCTCTGCCATTTTCCTGCCTACACTTTTAGGGGACGGGGGAAAATCTTATTTTTATAACTTGTGTGTGCTAACAGAAAGTAAATCTGAAATTACACAAGGGAATTCATTACACATAGTGGGGAAAAAAAATTACTGCACCTATAACATTTTGTACAGGAAAACTAATTACAAACCACCAAGGTTGGAAGAGACCTCAAAGATCATCAAGTCCAACCTGTCACCACAGACCTCATGACTTGGATGAGATCTACTGAAACACTTTTAATACTCCTCACTGTTTTTAAACTAAGCTACAAGATTAAATAAATATAAAAATATATGAAAAAAACCCAAAACAACCAACCAACCAAATGAAGCCCCAACAAAACAAACAAAAAAAAACCCCACAACAAAACCAACCATACAAAAAACAAACCCAAAAACCCGTAACATTTTCTGTATTGGAGGTCTAAAAAGTTAGCTTCCAGTACTGAAAATGTTTTGTAATTTTTCAGTCACACTATGTTCAAAAAATTAACAGCTTTTAACTATAAAATGACAACATTCATCTAAAATAATTTCTAAAGTAAAAGTCATCAATTCTTACAAAAGCTTGTAAGGAGTTGTTCGTTACAATTGAATTGAACAATCCCAAATTCAGCTGGGATGTTCACACCTAAGTAATAGGACCCCTTATTCAACTGGTTTTTTAGATCATTCACATCACCTGGGTTTTGTATCGCTAAGAAAGAAGTCAAGTTGAATAGCTATGAAGTTTGCTACCAAGCATTCATCAAAAATATACTTTCTCAGTGAAGAACACCAGGACATTTTCTAAGCAAAATGACACAGAATTAAGGTGTGTTTTTTTAAAAAGATCACTTTAAGAACACCCTACTACATACGAAATGATTACTTTTCCTAACAGAGAAGCTGTAAGAGAATTTACAAGAGCAGCTGCCTTTTTCATACTGTTTTGTTTTCTGATGTAGGCCTGGGACCATTATCAGTTGTTGCACAAGACCAGAGTCTACCTCGTTCAGCATCTGTATTTTTCACAGTAGCCTCTTCAGTCTCCAAGCCAGTGCACATTTTTCCAATGCCAGTGTATTTTAAAAGGAACTATCCCTTGTGAAGTGAAGGTGAAGAATCTTAGCAATGACATAGAGCTTTAAACACAAGTCTAGAAAAGATTACAAGATTATACTTCAACCATGCATACACGTATTTAGGAAAGCTGTTTAACTTCTTAAGATAATGTGTGCATTCACTGAAGGATTATGATATGCCTTCAAATTTACCAGACACCAAAAAGGGACCATTGTCTGAGGTGGAGAAGTGGGAAGCTGTCAGAGTGTAATTCTGGATTTGGCAAACACTTGCCCAGCAAGTCAGGTCAACATGAACAGAATGGAAGGTTTGAAAGCAAACAGATGCTTGTGAGCATGTTAACAACAGATCATACATATGGGCTGCAATTAGCTTCAGCCATTTTATGTCAGTCAAGCTAAGGAGAAATAAAATTAAAAGATTATGATTTCCAGCTAACACTTTATATGATACACGGTGGCTTATGAGCATGAGGGTGAAAATTTCAGATTTTTGTCCCCTTGTTATATTATTTTTTAAATGCCCACAGAAGTATATACTTTATTTAAACATCTAAATAAAAATACTCATTTCAAAACGATGGCCAAATCTAGTTGCCACACATAGTGTTATAAAATGCAAGGGTGTATCAGAAACTGCTTAGCTTACTAAAGAAATATTTCTAGTGTTTAACCAAGACTCAAATTGTACTTCCTTATGATCAGAAGATATACAAGGTATGGCTATTACTAACCTGCCAGAATGTGCCTGTTTTCTTCATCCTTCATTAGAAGATAGCACCATGGTGAGTTGTTTTTTTCAAGACAAGCAGATACAGTGCAAGTCCCATCTCATGCCTGAAGACTGTTACTAGCTATGTAGATTACAAGACTGATCATCCCCCAATCCCAATTAATACTGGAGTTGACTAACTGGTATGTGAGAATAATGCAAGTAATGAAACAGAGAAGTCAATACAGAACAACTACCTTCCCTAAGCTTTCAGATAACTCACTGAACAGAACAGATTGGTCTGTCTCAAGTGTAAAAACCTGAGACATGGGTTTCTACAATGTGCCTTTTAGCTAATGACTATGTCTTACTGTTAGGTTTTCCCTGGTTTCCAGTGACACTTGAAAATAACAGTGGTAGACTTGTTCTCCTGTTGAAGCCTCCATCCAATCAATTGCATCTCCACTTTAAATCCTTAAAACCACTGGGGCAGAATGTTAAAGATTTGTTACCATAAACCAACACCTCACTTCTTGTGTCCTACGGTTTTTGAACATCTTCAGTATCTACGGATGAAAGGCTTGTCAAAACTACAAAATTAAAACTTAATTCTTCTCAAGGTGAGCACTTGAACCTGTATGCACCAGTTGTAGTCAGAAAATAAATACAATCAAGGAGAACATTAGCTATATGCACCTTTTACACAGAAGTCAAGTTATAGAAATTGACCTTTATTTAGTAATCAGTTTCTTTAACTTTTTTTTTTTTTTGATACAAAGTGACATTTCCATTTTAGTACAGAAAAATCATGTCAGAACAGTACCTGTCTGTTTCAGTTGTACCACTGGAGTCTACTCTGACCTCACACTTTAAAAAAACAAACAAAAAACTGAACAAAACCAAACAACAAGATAAACAAAAAAAAACAACTGCTGCTGTCCCTCACCATGAGAAGTACTTTGACTAGCAATTCATCCATACCATTTCCTCCTTTTTCATTTATATATATACAGTATTGTAATAGTATGGTATAATACTATATAAAATACTATATATATTTATATGTATTATAGTTCAAAATATTCTCTCTATATAGTAAATAACTATATAAAACCAACAAAGTATTTTGAACTATAAAACAGCATCTGTAAAACAGCATTTAAATTTAGGACCAGATCTTTCTTTGAAGAACTGTGCAAGAAGAATCCCTTTTTTAATTAAAAAAACCCTGCAAACAGAAGCAAGACTACAGCCTGTAGTGTAAAACCAGAAACTGTGTACAATGAAATGCAACAATCGGTGACCGAGAAGCAGTTCTACTCAGATGATGTTTTAAAAACACTTACAATACAGTACCCAAGAAACATGGCACTAGAGACAGAAGAGACAGGTACAAAACCTGGGTTAAGAACACACAGAAGTGCAAAAAAACCAAAAAGGGAACAGATACAATGGAGTTTGGTACAACAGACAAATGAGTATTGCAACCAAAACTAAATGATCACTTATTCTTTGACAGTGAAAATACTAACAATTTAGTACCTTTCTAAAGGCTTTTAATAAAAGCCATAAAACTGTGGCTGCTCTTAAATAAAAACAATCTATGTGAATGCTACACACTGAAATACAAAGCTTAAGAATTACCCTGCATAATTGCACCGACATAACCTTTCCATATTTACAGTATCTAAAAGTTACAGAACACAGCATGCCTGGCCTAGCTTACAACTCTTCCCCACCAGTACTTAATCCAGGCCCAGCAACCAGAAATTATTATTTCTCAACACACATTAAGCTTGGATTGGTCAGATATATTATGACATTTAAATATTAGATTCATGCATAAAACAAGAAACAGTATCTTTGACAGACAAGTGTTGACAGGATATAAACAGTGGTCTGCCCTGTAGAGGAGTGCACTTCCTTCTGAGCTTACTCTCAAGATGTACCGATTCAATCCCACATTATCACCTGGTTGTCAAGTCAACAATGTGCTTAGAAATGTTCAAAATTACAACTAAGAGTCACATTGTGCATAAACCATTTGCTCACATTCAGAAATTTCACTCCATTCTGAAGAGTTACCTCATTAAGTGAAAGAACACAGAGTTAAAACCAAAAACAAATCCAAAAAGCCAACAAAACAAAAAAAAGGACATTCAAGTAAACAGTAACAACCAAATACTTTGAAAAGGTTTTTGTAAACTTGTCATTCTACAGGGTTTTGCAGCATTGTTAAATTCATTACTCGTGGACAAATACGTGCAGGTTGCAACCCCTTGTGACAACCTGACACGTTTACACATACAATGTAAGAGACGAGCCCGGTGAAGTGATCTACCCCTTTGCAGATGCCTCCTTGGGTCCTTGTGTGTTCAGTGTTATCATTCCCCTTCATGAAACAGAAATCACTTACAGATATCTTTAAAAAGACAGACATGGACAAGTCCATTGGATAGAAAGTCAGTTATTTACATCTGCAGAGCAGCTTCACAGCAAAATATGGATCTAGAGTGGGCCAGCTGGAATCCACAGGACTTTGTTTTGTTCGTGATCAACAGTTGTCATAATCTGAGTGCAAATGCTTGAAAGGCCTCCTCCCTGGACAATACCTGGAGAAAAAGAACACACACACACTCACAAATTAGACTGAAACAGTTATGACTAATTACGAAGAGCAGTCATTACTTTTCTGCAAAGTGTTTATCAAGAGACTGAATTATTCTACACAATTCAGCATTTGCCAGATGTGCGACTCTTAAAATAAGAACAGAGCAAAGAGATCCAGCATTCAATGTGTAAGTTTTTTCTGCAAGCTCTTAAAACAGCCACAGAACTGATGCCTATAATCAAAAAAGACAAGTGTTTTGTTAGTGGCCTCCATGTACTATTTTCAGAGGCATTAACCGGCAAAGCTTAAGTCTAAAGATGGTCAGAACCTGCTATAATAAACCTCTGCTCAGTATGCAGTGTTAAGAGTTTTATATTTATGTGGTAATATACACAGAGACTATAGTTGTAGCAACTAGACATTATTTACAAATATTAGAAGTAAATTATGAGGCAGCTCAAAGACTGTTGAGCTAAGTAAAACAGCAGTGCTTGATACTTCAATACTTATTTTCAGCTACATTCAAGGAACAAAAGGCCAACAGCAAGCAACTCTCTGAAAATCAATTTGAAAGATAAATGAACACCTTGCATTCTACCCTGGCTAAACATAACAGTCACAAAAAGTAAAATGCCAACACTGACACAGGAGAGGATAATGTATTAGACTTAAAATTGAGGAACTTCATGACTGGAGAAATATGTCAGCAAAGCTTCTGGCCTCATCACAAATGTTGGAAAAATACAGAAAGTCTTACAAATGTCTTTTCAAAAGACAGAATTTGATCTCATAAAATATTACTTAACTCTGCAGCATATGCTACAGTTTATGATGTCAGGTGAGTTTAGATACAGAACACAGTAACACACATGGTCTAGGAAAGGTGACAAATGGCAGCAAGGAAGTGCTCACAACCTGGTACAGAAAACAAAACCAGCTTGAGTCATAAACCACAAAATGTACTTCATGAAGTAGTCACAGAGCTCATCTGTTAGAGCATGTCATAAAAGCTTCATGTGGAAGCTACCATGTCCAACATGCCTAACTACAGGCTTATATGCACAACATAATAATTTCAACAAGCTTATATGTCAACACAAGTTTGAAAACAAATCCTCTCTGACTACCAGCATCTGGCAACATTGATGACAGCTGGAGTTCAGTATACTTGGCACTAACAGAGGAAGGTCCTTCCCACAGGGCATATGAGAAGATAGATATAGGGCTTTCTTGGACTGACTGCTACCTTCACTCTCAGGTGAAATGAAAATGCAACAAAAAACTCAACAAGGAGCAGAACATGGTGAAGCAATCTGGCTATGCACATGACAAGTTCTGCAAAGGTTTAGTATGTCCTGTTTAAAAGAACATTTGCATGGCTATGCCGGGTAACTGATTTTGTTGAGAATGTGTCACTTCTCTTAGGATGCACTAAGATACCTCTATACTAAATAGATTCCCTTTTCCTCACCTGCATTTAGCAGGTATGCTTCAGACCATTTCTGTAAAAATTCCACTGTTCAGGAGATGCAATGGTGGGTTTGGCTAGTTTAGTGGTGTGGGGTCCTTTTGTTTTGATTTGGTTGGAGTTTTTTTTAAGTTTCATTGCCATTCACAAAATGGCTAGAATTACTGGTGGAATCACAAGGACATGTTTCTACTTTCAAATAAGCAGAGACTCTTCAAATAACTTCTATTTTTAACAGGCCTCAGAAGCTGAATTTCATTATTCCAAATTGCAATGTATGCACTAAAAACCTTTGACAATTTTTTTCCTTTCATGAAAGATTTAATTATGTCTCAATTCACCCATTTACACTCTGTGTGTGTGTATATGGGTTAATTGTTAATTGCTGTTTTGTTTGGTTTTGGTTTGCAGTTTGAAACCAACATATTCCCCTCATGGTATAAAACCAACAATACTGTGTCAAATTTCCTTGGCCATACTTCCAATACTTCTGGCTTTACAATAAAACATTCTCAGAATATCTTTAGGTCACAAAGTTCTCAACATGCTAAAACAAAATTATGTAAATGCAAGGGATAGTGCTTTTATCTCAAGATGTCTTCTCTCAATGACATAAACCACAAGAGCATGAGTTTGCCAAAAGTGAAATACTGTTTGAATGAACACAGGATCTTTTGAATTACAGTGTAATATTTTGATTAAATACTAACCTGTAAAGTACTTGCTATACTCTTGTTCTATTTTCAGAGCTGTCTCAAACTGTTCTTTGGAATGTTTTTGAGTAACTTTGTCCCTCAGGAAGATTGGGTCTTTTTGCTCTCTGCAAGAAGACACAAAAAAACAACAACACATAAAGAAGAAGAGAAAAACGTTGCATAAGAACGCATAGATATTTTTTTATGGGTTACAATTATTACCTTCACTTGGGCAAATGTAAAAGGGTTTTTAATTAGCAAGCACAATCCTGTGCATACAGTGCCATCTACTGTGTTTCAGCAATATCAGCAGTTACCAGCACTTCTAACAAGTTTATTTGCTATCAGACCAAAATCTAGAGGAAATACAAATGGTAAAATAAATAAATTTCATTCAGATCAAAGCTTGCAACACTCTTCTCAAAAGATGACTTGGGGTCCCCAGTAGGGGATCCTGTTTAAAGGGAACCAGAATTTACAATCAATTAGTAAGGTCATATAGATAGGTAGTGAAACAATATAAGCATAGTTTCTTACAGCAGTGAGAAAAGAACAATTTTATTTCATGAAGAGTTTTTAAAAATCACCACTACACTAACATATCACTGCTGTATAGGGCTTCAGAGAATGCCAGAGAGCCAGGGCTCAATCAAAAAGGCTGTTTGGATAACCTTTTGTGCTCATAACAGGCCAAGTCAATGTGCCAAGTACGTCATATTTTGATGACTACTAGAAATCAAATGTTCAATTGCTCTCTATTACTTCCCAAAAAGGGGAACAGCTGTAATGGGCACCATTCCACTTCCAAAGGGACTCAAGATGTGACAGTTGCATTTATTGTTCAGGTGCATGATCTTACAGTGGTAAGGAAATACAAACTGCTTTATGTCTTGCTTCTGCTGAAAGTGGTGATACTTCTCTGTTAAACACATAGCCATCAAGTCTACTTGCAGATGAAGAAAATTAGTAGCCTTCAAGTTTCATAATGAAGATATCACAAGTATAAAATCTCTCCACAAAGGCATTTCTTAGTACTTAAATTGGGAGATTGTACCACTTCTTTCCAAATAAATGTCTCAAAATGCGTACAGGCTTACTCAAACATTAGGGGAGGGACTAGAGCTTGTAACTCTTGTGTTCTGCTTCTGGCTATATTTGAGCAGGAAATTCCCAATTACTGAAAGAGCATGACCTGAGAAGACCACAGTATAGATAGTCCATGGCAAAAGGGGATTTCCCTTGCTGTTTACACTGGAGGATGAAGGTGAGAAAGCTGAGGTTACGAATCATATTTGGTCTCAGTAAGAAGATGAATAGCAGCTCTTTGTCACAGTCACCACTTAATCCTCAGTGGATCTCACTGGTATCTATCTTTCTCTTCAATGCAAAGGTGAGCAAAAAAGATCTGAAGGCCTTCTGGAGTACATACAGATTAGTCTACATTGTTTGATTTCTTTGAAAATGTCACTTAATTGTCATGCAACCAAAATAAAGTTAAAACCATTTACCTCACGGTGGCTTCTGTAAGGATTACTTTCCTCATTTTAAAGAGATTTAAAATTGACTATGATGAAAGAAACAATAAAGGTAGCAAGTGTATTTTAAGCTAAAATAAACAACCCTGAACTATACCCCTCAAGACTTACTTGATTTGTTTAGCATTTTTGTAGCGAATAAAAATGACAATAGGGTAGATATGAACACTGTGGAGCCGTTCGATGGCATGAGGAGCGATGTCAAGCAGACAATGACAATCCTAAGATCAAATGTAAATGCAAAACACTCATTCAGTTAAAGAGCACAAGCACACATGTAAATCCCCCATTTCTTCCCCTACTTAAATCATAGCAACCCAACAGACTTTTGCTGTACATATAGCATTTTGGGGCTAATGAGCAATTTGGACCCAAAGGATTTCTAACAAAAAGACAGAAGATGACAAACTGCAAGAAATTCCACTCATAGTACCAAAAGAATGCATTGATAGAAATAAAAGTATTTGAAGAGTTAATGAAATGAAAACTCAGATTGAAATATATACAATAAATTGTTTCCAAATTTACACAGTTACATTGATTTTATCTTTCGCAAGTCATAAGCAAACAGAAGTCTGAAAGTACTTAGACTTTCTGTGTGGTTTGACAGAAAACAATAAACTATTATCTGTCTTGAGGACTATTAGGGTTTTAATGTTATATATGCATTAAATAGAAGAGTAAAAAAATTAAATTCTCACTTGGGAATAGGGGGTGAAATCTCAGAAAATAATTTCTACCTTCATTTAATAATACTTTAAAGGAATGTGAACATTGCTTGTACCTACAAAGGTGAGATAGCATAAAATAATCTTTAAACAGTTATATGCCACAGAGAGGTAACTTATACTTTACTCAGCAGTATGGGGAACAATTCTCTGAATGTCTCAAAAGGAGGCCAATACTTACAATTTCCAGCCCCCCAGCAGAGTATGATTGTATACTGCAAATTGTACAAAGAATCACAGCACTAAAAGTCACTCACCTTTTCTGTTATTTCTTTTATCGAAGCTACAGTTGTCACATCAAAATGTCCACTCCTCCGTTTATAATCAATAAACAGACAATCCTTCACACCTCGCTCAATGGCTTGCTGGGAAGCTTTCATAACCTCTGTTTCACAGAACCAGAAAAGATCCACTTTCATTGCTATTCCTCAGACACAGAACAACGCTAACAAAACAGTGTCTGCAAATTTAGGTTCTTAAGGTTTTTTTCCATGTCTGTGGAACATTCAGTTCACTTGTAGAGGTGTTACCATAATGTATTCTAAACAACAGTAAATCTGTTACATTTGCAAACTTACCAAGAGGACACCTGCAAAATTTTCCAGGGGATTCTTTGACCAACATGTCTTTCACAGCATCAAGTAAAGGTCCTAGAATAAGCACAGGCCTAGGAGAGGTACAATCCACTTTCTGTACACGCTGATATGCCAGACTTGCAGAATCTACGCAAAGAGAGGAATTATTTATACAACTACAAATAATTTTCCTGACATTCCTCAGATAAACAGAAGCATCCTAACATTAACTATGAAAACAATTCCCTTGCAAGGGATATGGGCCTTGACAACTGAAAAAGTCTCACTAGCCATCACTGCAATTTTCTCCACCCAATAGCTCAAAATAGACATTTTTCTAATTCAACCTGGTGCTTCTCCCACTACCCTCACCCAAAACTTTAACCCAAGTGATTCTACTCTTTTCCTAAAAAGCGTAAACAAGATGCCATATTTGGTTATCTGGTTTGGCTTGCTGAGCTCTTTGAATCATAGAATCAGTAAGGTTGGCAGAGACCTCAAAGATCATCGAGTCCAACCTGTCACAGAATGAAGCAATCATTGTAATCAATGTGAGCTTGATAGGAGAGTGAAGAAATACAAGTAACAACTTTTGAGTGGTGCCCAGGATTTATGTCTAGACTAAGTGACCTAGACAGAAATGAAAGAGCTGAAAGGAAAATCAAAATCATGCATCAGAAAGCAATCTTGCTCTGCAAATAGAAGTTAATGCTAATGGCTTTAAAAATAAACTATGAGAACCAAAAGAATTTCTGATGCACTCTGGCTTGTTATTTAATAGCAAATTTATTATTTTTTAAAATTAAAAGTAATGTACATAATGAGATATATGATCACCATTTGTAATCAGACCAACCAGAAAGCAACATTATTCATTGTGTCATGCTGCAGCTGTTTAAACTGAAAGAGAAGGAAAGTCAACTTCCTCCCAAGTATAACAAAGGTACTTACCATCTAATAAAGGAATTGAGTCTGTACTGATTGTATCAAGAGCCAGTAAATCCTTTCCATCTTTGGAACCACTTCGTTTGTGCTTATGCTTTCTTCTGAAGAATGACCTCCGTGCTGCAGCTGACAATGTCTTAGATGAGCTGTTTTCATCTTTAGCCTCAGACATGCTGTGTCTCCTGTAGAATTCCTGATCCATCCTATAATCAAACAAACTAACTGGTTGGTATTTCAACTTATATTTCAAATTTTTTTTCAACAAAACCCAGCACTGCAGCTTCTGCAACACACTGGAATGCTCACGTCAAGTCTTAGCCAAGTTTCATCACAGAAAATTAAACAGAAACAAACATTAGCATAAATGCAGCATAAACAACTGAAAATCTCACACTGTCATTGTTTCCTCAGGATTGTCACAACATAAACAGCAGCATAGCACAAAGGGTGACCACTCTGACAGGAAGGACAAAATTCTCCAAGACAGAAGCAGCAGCGTGCACTTAATTGTCACTAATGTCAGCCTCATGCAGATCCTATCCTCAAGCTTCATGATATATACACATCCTTAAAAATAACTTACAAGCAATCAAATAGAGCAGTTTTAGTCTACACAATTTTATATGAGCACAAATACTTTGTCCACATAACACATGTAAAATGTAGTTGGTTTTACTGTCCATCTCCCAGTAACAAGTCTTATACACCAAAGAGATGTAAGGGTCTGCATGTATATATTGTACTTCTACACCACATAGTACTACTATTCCAGTGTCAAGACTGATTTTGAGTTATGACATGGAGAGAAGACTATTAGAAGGAAAGGAAACCAGAAAACAAGTAATCTTGAAATGAAAAACATACTTTGATCACTGAGTGAAAACTTATGTGGGTTCAGTAACAATACAAACATTTTAGTTCTTGTGTACTCCTCTACTAACAGCTCTAGCAACATTATGACATTGTGGGGTCAGTTGCTGCCCACAGGTAACTAAAGACACTGGTGCTTCCCAAGAACAGCTGTAACATCCTTGGATTTGAGCATATTTTTGCTCTGGTTATTCTCACTTTTCTTACTGAATTATCCATCACAACATTGGACTATGTATCATTTCCATGTCTAGCTTCTAGTTTACTATTCAGATAAAGGCTGTAACTGAGGTCACTCACATATATTTACTTGGAATCTGTCCTCTTTCCAGCTTCTGAGCATTTTCATCTAGTTGCCAAGCCATCCAGCAACCAAAGTTTCCCTGTGGTAAAGTGTCATCAACATACAAAATGTCATCCTTCTTAAAGCTTAAATCCTGTTCCACCTCTGCGAGACGGTCATAAAGTGCTCTGAAAAGGAAGAGACAAATAGCCTCTGAAACTGATCTCCATAAACTCAGGAGAAAAATATGCATACTTTTCTTAATATAAGTTAATGAGATTAGTGGCACGCTCTGCATTTCAAAGGCATGTAAGTTTAGTGAAAAGTGTAGCCTTACTATGCTACAGATTGTGTCAGCGACTTGCTGGGATAAACTAGTAAATTTTGAATTGAAAAAAATTGGTAAAGGCTGTACTCTCTCTCTCAGGATGCTCAGCATATCATCCCAACAGCCTTATGCTCTCATTACCAGTCACACTCAAATACCTAATATAGAATCCATCTCCAGGGAGCTCTTTTATCTTATTGAACTCTTCTATTCTGTATTGAGTCTTTATTTTGATGTTTTCTCCAGGCTTCAACATTTCAAGGTAAGCTTCCTCAGCGGTTTTATTTCGCATATCAATGGACCCATACTGTAAAACATGAAACACAGGAACCCTTAGGTATGAAGTTGTATCTTAACAGGCAATAGAATTAGGCAAGCTTAGAAAGTGTGCAAAATGAATTCGATTTTCCTCCCTGTCAGGCTCTATATAGTAATAAATCTTGCCACTCAGCTCCAGTAGTTTGAACCTTAACATGTCTAGCAGGAGACTGAGACATGGGGGTGGAAAACAAAATACCCAAGCAAACACAGCAGGCATGCACAGTAAGAGAAAGTCTGCAATTTTCAAACTGTAAGCTCAGAATCATAAAATTAACACTGGAAAGAATTTAGCATTTTTTTTACCTCAAGTATCATGTCACCCAAGACTAGCCCATCAGGTCCTTTTGCTGGACTATCATCATCAACATCTGAGACAAATATGCCATAGAGGTTTCCACCACATATCTGGATGCCAAGATCCACTTGGGACTTTTTAACAACAACTGTTCTAGGTTCAGGGGTCCTTTTGTTTGTGTTCACAGGGCCCCTTTTGATGGGAAGAAATAACACACATACTTCAGTTTTAAAATGTGCATTACATACAATCAACTAGTATCTGAAGAATATATATTTAAGTAATTATTACTCAAAATGGGTCACCTACAGATCCAGTCTTATGTTCGACCTTCTTAACTAAACAAATGTACTAAACTTATTCACTCCTTGGAGACCTCATTTTTCAAAACAGTTAGAAAATATGTGATTTTATCTTGAGGGTCACTTAACTTGCCTGCTGACTAGCTTCAACCAGGCAAAGCAGTCACCTGTTCTTTAATAGCACCCTAATAATTTTACCCTCTACCTTAAGGAATTCCGGGGACTTGTAGTTGGTGTGGTTTGTCTGGACGGAGGCGTCATGGTTCCTTCATCCTGTTCACTCACAGTATCGATTACAGAATGATTGTCAGGTGTTGCAGCTCCACTGCCTTGAGGGGTGGAATGATTGCTCACAGGTTCCAGGCGAGAACTGAGAGAACAAAAAAAATTAATAGTAGGCTGGTGGGTTAATATTTCAACAACGGCAAGTATTTTCCACATTAAGTTTTGAATTTGGCTGTAAATCAAGTATAAAGCAACAAAAAATCCCAACAAACTGGCATATCAAATAATATCTTTCAGGCTTACAATGACCATATAAAGCTTGGGTTTGAAGTGTGGTCATGCAGCCAAATGAAATGGATTTCACTAGATTATATGCCTTCTCTAATTAGTTTTTGGAAACTCAAATTATAGAAAAAATTAAAAACTATTTGAAGTACTTGACTCTCATAATCCTAGGAAGAAGTCATCTTTTGTTTAACCTTAACACATCTAAAGATTATGCCCAAGGAAGAATGAAAATATAGTTGCCGTACCAAGCATTTTTCTTTTCTTGCTGAGAAGCACGTTCACTTGTTGCATTTCAAAGCAGTCGCACTTGTTATCAGCACAAATGTGCTGATGTTTGCAAACATTACCTGTACAGAAGTTATCTACTAGCTAGGTAATTGCAGGGACCAGAGAACAGTTTTTTTCGAAGTCTAGCCCAGCCTTACCTTGACCGTGAGTGATTGCCAAGCTGGTACATATGTGGGTTATACTGAGCCAAAATAGTAATGGTGTCGCACTGCTGTCCAATGATTAGACGAGCCTGCTGCTCTGTAGCGTTTCTCAGATTTATTCCATTAAACTACAGGGGAAAAACAATGCACAAATGAGGATGTGAGGTTTTCAGATGGAAACTGGCAAAATCATTCCTTCAGTCTCCTAATTAGATAATTATATTACTGTCTAAATGCTATTTTATTGCAACTGGGGTAAAACAGAAGGGTGGAAATGCTGCTGCAAAATGATTCCTAAGCTTTACTCCTTAGAGGGAATCACTGTAGTTCAAAAATATTTGGTAACTTGGCCATAAGTTCAAAAATCTTTTTACTGTTTCAAGACACGTGTATTCCAAGCTGTGTTATGATTTAACTAATCTGAATAAACTCAGGATTTAAAGATAAATTCAGATTCATGATCATTCAGGCTCATTGCAGTATCATCCACATACTGGGTAACAGAAGACACTAACATTCACAAGCATGAACATTTTACAAAGCAGCTCTGTTCTTTACAAAATGCTCCTCCATGTGTATCTAATATTGTTAAAAAACATGACTGCAGGTAATCTAAAGCCTACCTGAGTATCTTTTAAGTCAGGTATCTCAGGTGAGGATATGGGCACAGCAACAGCAGCATGGAACCTGATACTAATCATCTGCATGAACATTTACTCACGTTATCAGGCAGAGCATGGCATTGGAAGTATATTAAGTACCCAAACTAGATACTCTATAATTTCATTATGTATCTATATAAAATGCAATGCAGACCTACCATCAAAAGACATTTTATGATAAAGCCTGAAAGAAAGTCTCAGCTATCACAATTACTGGAATACTATGGTATGTACCCTTTGCTACATATCACACAAGATACTCCAGAGGAAGGCAGTTATGGCTGGTGTCATAAGAGTTCGTTTCATTAAGCCATAGGAATAATAAGGAAACAATTACCTCTAGCAACTGATCACCATATTCAAGGCCAGCTTGATGGGCAATGCTTCCACCTGTTACTTTAGAAACAAATATTCCACCATTTTCTCCACTCACAATGGAAATCCCTAGTGGCTCAGAACCCTTCTGTACTTTAACATGTCGTGGCTCTTCCATGTAGGGCCTTTTAGAGGAGACAGTTAAAACTTATTTAGACAAAATTGCACTTGAACCATCACAATGTTAAAATTACATGCAATACTTTATGTGTATCTGAACTGCAACAATACAATAGGTTTAAACAATTGCTAAAAAAAAATAATTTACTGTCAGCTGTCTTAAATGCATTCCTTCAATACATGCAACATACAGGTGGCAGAAGTAAATGTATAACAAGTACATGACTGCTCTAAAATATTATGGTAAATATGAATTATAAATAGTATGGTGGTGAAATAGGTAGGAAAGAAGTTTCCAGATGCATATTATATAAAAGTAACTGAACCACTGTATATATGCCATTTACAAACTATATTCCAGAAAGGTATGTTACAAATACAAATGCTGGGAGTCTTTATTACCAGAGAACATAAACTTCATAAATAACAAGGTGGTAAACCAAAGGACAACAATGCACAAATATCAGATTTCATACTCATATGTGGGGAAACATAAATTAGTAATGAAAATTAAGTAGTTGCAAACTCAAGCCATTAAAACAGCAGTTTGCATGGTAGCATTACAATGACCATGCAAATTCTCCTAAGGGCAATTATCCAAACATGTAAAATAGCACCAAGTGCGCAATACTGCTCAAGAAGGACAACCTTATATCAGGCAAACCTCAAACTCCTTAGTGATGAGAACCTAGGCCTAGGAGCCAGAGGGATTCTCAGAAAAGACCTATTACGGAACAGATATCTGAAAGATGTAGAAGATTTGAAAAGATAACACTTAGATAAAGACACACAGCATAAGACACTAGTAAGTACAACAAGAGAAAGGCTTACACAGAAGAAAACCCTGACACATGCCTGTCTTCTTCCCCCATAGCTAGGATGTATCCACCTGTAGAAACAGGGCTGGTACCTCCATGATACATACAAACAAACAGTAGCCTCCTAAAAAGTGCTAGTTCACATTACTATTAACTTAATAATGTCTACACAGCAGAAGGCATCGTGAGAAAACAGTTAAACTTGTTGTAAATTAAACAGCTTGGGTATGCACAGCAGGTGTGGTATAGTTTTTATTTTAATAGCTTTATGCTACATTTTACTTTCATTAACTGGAATGTTCTCTTTCCTCCCTTCATTATATTATATAGACATTATCTAAATTGTGCCAACTGCTTAAACTATTTTAATTGTGCTATTCAGATCTGATGATTTAACTGAACTTCACTCACTGCTACTATTGTGAGCCAGGATGAGGAAAAGTGTTTTTGAAGAGTAGGATTTGGGGCTGGGGGCAGAGGAAAGATGACAAATAGATTATGCTTACTGCTATTGTCTTTGAGGTACATATTTGGTAGCCTTCTACAGCAGGAGCATAATAATTTGACAGCTTAAAAATGTATAAAAGATAAAACCAGATACTGATACCATAGTCTTAATGTCAACATCACTGTTAAGATGCAATGCCCTCAGAGCTTCTCTACTGATGTGATGGACTTATGGTAGGTTTACTACCACCCTTTATGAGTATCTAAGACATGTTACACAAAGCTTAGTATCACAAAAATCAAGGCATTTGCCCTTAATAAAATAAAATTACATATTTCTGAAATTAATTTATTGTATCTTTCTGCTTTTCCATCTACCATATGAATTTTAAGTTTTTGTTTGTATTGTATTGGAATGAGAACGAAACAAACTCATACAAATTGCAAAAGAACATATCCTAGACTCTAGTAAATGCAAAATGAAAGGTATCTAATAATGCTTGTAGTAGAGAAATCAACAGTAAAAATGGATGGTAACATTTTAAAAAGTGTCATACTTGATAGGCAGTGTTATTAAAATCCAGTGCACTCTCCTGTAGCATTCAGATTGCCTGACAGAATCACTGAACACTTAGAAAGACTTCATTGATCAGGGTTGGGTTTTTTTTCAGTTTTCATTTAAATGAAAAATCAATAGAACAAACCAAAACACTGACCTTTTTGTTTTTCCCATCTGTATTAGTATTATTATTACTACTACTACTATCTGGGGAAAGGCCAAGTGAGTTACTTGTACTTTGTGGAGAATAGAAACTGTTATAAGACCAAGTAACCATTTTAAATACTATCTAGCCATCGCCAAACACTTTCTCAGAACAGACTTAAATAAGATATTTTGCTAAATTAAATCCTTGTTTTTGTTAGTCTTGTGGCGGTTTTTTTGGTATTTGGTTTTGTTTGTGGTGTGTTTTGGTTTGTTTGGGTTTTGTTGTCATGTTTGCTTGGTTTAAAAACAAACAAAACCCAACAAAACATCAAATAAACAAAACAACCCAAATCTTTAAATTATATTCTTTTTAGAAAGTCAGTTCAATCTTATACATATACACAGCTGGAGTGAAGAGTCTGGAACCTAACTGTACTTCTATGAAAAAGTCTCCTCTTCCCCAAAGATCAGAACATCTATCTTGCACCCAGAGATACAAAGTTATAGAGGTATCAAACCCGTATGTTTTTAGATGAACATTATGCATCATTAGTCATGTGAAAGAAGAAATTCTGACTTTGAATTTGCAAGTGACAATTAGAAAAACATTTGTATGAGAACACAGAGTACATGCAGTAGAAGTCACATTGTAGAAAGGAGGAAAATTCACACGTTTCCATTCCCTTTCAAAATAACACTGTCCTTCATAAACAATATACATTCTTTAAAGCAATGGTTACTAAGTAATTCCAGGAGTTTCATGTAAAACTTTATGAATAACTTTTTATTACTACAAAATAGCCTTATTACTTTACCATCCACATTTTTCATGGTCAGTACTTTTACATAAATCAAGCAATATAAAGGGGGCCTGAGGGCCACACACATGTAATTATTCCAACACATCATAGCTTCTTTACACTGCCAGAATGGCACTCAACTGCCTTACTATAAATAAAAGCCTGATTCAGATTTGTGTTGTAGTATTCAATGCTTTGAAATAGTGCAAACCTATTAATATATTAAATATGTACAGATCGCAATAAAATGAAATCAGATCTCCAAGACTGACACCGTAAGCAACACACATTTAAAATATTCATCATAAGATACAGAAAGTTGTTAAAACAGAAAGCTCATGTTTTTAAAAAAATACCATATCAGGTTCAAATTCTGCAAGCACATACTTAACACTGTTGCTAGCAGCATTCAGGTACAAAGAGATCAGTCACCGTAGTAAAATAGCATCTGTACAAATAGCATCTGTACGTAGGAATACGTTCTTGCACAGTTATGTCTTCAATTTTTCATGTTATCTGGCTAAACTGAATCAAGGCACAATGGTAAGAGCTATAATGCTAAGGCACTTCATATTTAGCTATTAAATGTTACTAGAACTTAATCCTATTTAATTTTCCAGAGTACAGAATAAGTCTATCATAAAGAAGCATCTGTAGTAAAGCTAAAGGCGTGTATTTCAATTTAGACCACTCTTATTTGGTGTGGCTGTTAATCTAATACAGGAGAAATAAAACTCTTATGAAATCCCTTAATTCTCTAAACTCAAGATTTACCACTCAGCTCAGAAAAAAAAAATCCACATAAAGATCTCTTACATACTTTGTAAAGAAAATAAAAAACAGTGAGTAAGAACGACCTGAAATGCACTTCTGCCCCTAAACAGTTGTCATTTAAATTAGATGTTCATATTCCTTTACCCCAATGAACAAACATACAGAAATTTCTCAGACACATTTGTATTAAAGGCAAATAACATGGGGACCTTACCTATCTTTTCTGCGCTCTCCAACAGATACTGGGCTAATCGAAATCCTAGGTAATGTAGAAAGTGAGTTCTGAGACTGGCTGCTGGCGAAGGAAGATGTTTCCAAGTTAAGAGGTGACTGTGGAGGAGTTATCAAGCTGGGACTGCTACATTCAGAGTGTGACAAGGAGCCTATGGAAAAATCGACAGCTGAGTTTTTGTATCCTGCATCTGTCTTAGTCTGGATATATACAACATAGCGAAACACACCATACACATCTACGACAACAGCGAGGACTGACTGTTCACTAGCACTCTATTAACCATGTAAAGAGCTCAGGGAGACCAGACAACTATTTTCAGACAGTGCAGATTTACTGTCCTTATTGACTACACATCAAATGTGTCCTCTGTTAGTGTGTGTGCAACTACTACCATCCTCAACAAGGAGAGCAGAGTACAGACAAGCTACACTCTATACATGTCTGAAAACACTTAGCAATGTTAAGTTCAAGAATAATAATAAAAACCTGTAAAGGAGAAGTAAAATAAAAATTTAATAGAAGGTTTATATCCAGAAAAAAATATTGAAGTACAGCCCTTTCCTTTGGTTAGGAGATACATTATGAAACACCTGAAAAACACCAACAAAACCCCAGCATGAATCATACCCAGAAACCGAAAAGCTCTGAACTTTTGAACAAGTTCTGACTTTCTTTGCCTCTTTCCTGGTTGAACCCTCCCCGAGTAATTTACTGAACAACTGGCCTGACAGAAACATTGTTTGCTTCCCATGAAAAAATGACAGAAAATAAATCTCAAATTATTAATCCCAACTGAAAGCTGCGTTTAAGATTCGTATTCATCCAATTAGGAAAGCCACTGCATACAATCCATTAAGGCTAAAGAACAACAGAGCAATGATGGCAGTGAAGGGTTGATGTTCACTGGCAAACTCAGTCCAACAGTTCCTTCACCAAGCCATTCTCAGTGAAGTATGCAATGAATTTTCATTGCATTTCAAAATATACTTTACAATTAGTAATAAAATAATATGAAAATCAATATAAGTAATAATATACTTAATCAAAAAAATAATGCAAAGCATCTCACTGCTACAACTTTTAAGACAACATCCCAGAAAAAATCCTACCAACTGTAAAGCTCATAGCAATGTTTATTCTTACTTTTTTATGCACTTCTGACGGTGCCATGCCCTAGAGTCACCTAACAGAAAAATAAGTTTTCAGTAGAAAGTTGGGGGGGTTTAACCTTTCTGTGGCAAGATGCAAATTTTTTAACCTTAATAAAACTGTCATATTTAGATGTTGGAGCAACCTGCTTGAACAGCTGCAAAGGCTTTGGACTGGTAATTCTGAAAATAGTATGACTAAAATTACTTATGAAGTAATTCACCTCTGTCGGAGCCCATCATGGACCTTGGGTATCTTGGTGTTAAAGGGATCTTAATTCGTTCCGTTCTATATTGCAAGTTACTCGAAGACCCTGTTTTTACAAGAAGAAGGCATTACAATGACAAAGTAAAAGTAACTAAATGGAATAAGGAAGTACCTTTAGCTTCTGCTTTCTCAGTGAGCATTACATTGGCCTCTAAATATATACACAACTACCCCCGTATATATCATGTAGATCATATTTCTAGTAAATTGTTGTGATTAAACAGTCAGTATAAAAAAGAACTCAATCATGCACCCCAAAAAATGTTGCCACATAATTTAAAATTAAAAAATCCTCTAAAATGTTAAAATGTCGTTGCTACAAAGCAAGTATTTGCTTTGCTATTACTAGGATAGGCATAAAAAAATAAAAAATCTTGTATGTCCATCAAGTAAACATAAGTGTAACTCATCTTCCAACAAAAAAAATCACATTAGGCCACTGGCCATCCTTGGTTTTTTGTTCTGGGGGCTCTCTCCTTTCTGCTTTTCTCTACCTCACTGAATGTCAAAAATGCTTTGGCTGGGCCTCCTTTTTATAAGGGTAATTTCAAATAGTAACAAGCACAGAAAGGAGAATCACTCATATACACAGAGCATTTGAAGAGACTAAAGATGAAATAAAATCAGCTACTTCCAGGGAACATCTTTAGCCACAAACCAATGAGAAAATGAAGCAAAAGGATACACAGGAATCCTTTAGGCATTGATAGCAATTATGACAATACCATAATGCATGTACTTAAGGAATTTTCCATTTATTCTTCATTTCTGCTATATAGCAGTCCCATGAGAAATAAATCAGAAAAGCGAGTTACCAAGTCTTGCACTGGAAGGTAATGAATTTGAGCCATGAGATGCTCTTGTGCGTGAATTTTCAGAGTAGTCATTGGAGTGTTTATGACTTAGGTCCAAACTCAGGCGACCCTGATGCTGTGAACTATAGAGAAAGAAAAGGAGAATAGGGCAACACTCAGAACTAAGCAAAGCACCTCAGCAAACAGCAAATTGGCCAACAAAAAAAATCAGTTATCTTTGTGTTGATAATTAAAATGAATGCTCCCCTACTTATTACTTTCCAGTTGTCCCATCATACTATGAATTAAAAGTCAGAGAAAAAATTGTCTACAGTGCAAGTATAAAAAGGGAAAGGCTTTGTTTTAGCAAGGACAAGAAAAACATTAGAAATTATTTCATAAAGACAATAATTTATTTTCCAGTATCAGCCAGTGGAGCAGAGGGAAACCTAACCCACTACTTACTGAAAGACATACAAGCAGCTGGTACATTACTTCTATTCTGGGACAAAAGAACTCAGTACACTGCAGCTTCACTCTGTACTGTATGAAACAAGTACCAGAAGCAATTTCATCCTAATGGAAACAAAAATATAAGGAGATATAAATTTCAAAACACCTGGGATGCAGATGCTGATGGCATATTTGGCTGGCAACTGACGGGCAATTGCTGGTGTGGACTCTGTGGCTCCAGGCAGTATAGATGGGATTTCTCATGACAGCAGTTACTGCAGGGCATGGTGCTAAGCTTCTTGGTACTGTACCTGCTTATGATGATAAAAACACACTCTTACCAACATAATTAGCATATCAACTACAGGTTTTCAATACATTTAAATATTTCTAAAATTAGGTACTGTAACACTCACATGCATGAACACACATACATATTATGAGCATATAAATACATTATTAAGCATCGTGTGACACCTAAGTAGAGCATGCATCTTTGAAATTTGGTTGATCATTCTGTAATGAGCTAGGCCTAAAGTGAAATAATTCATATTCTATCATTTGAAATTGTACTAGTACCTAAAAGGTTTTCTCTGTATTCAAGTATTAAAATTTTTTATACAGCAATAAAAATACTGCATTTCTCTCTGAACAGTCAACTGACAGGAATGCCAGTTTTTATTTGGTGCTTGAAACGACTGCTGCTAAAATGATTCTTGTTCCTCCTCTGTTGCCTCAAAGACTTCAATTTCCAGTGTGTCCTATGACTTCAAATGATAGTATTTCAATATTTATGAAACTTTGCACTCAAGTTTATCTTATAAGTACATTTATCCTTCAGTACTCAGCCAAAGCCCATTTAGCAATTTTCTCCTAAATGAGTTGGCAGCATAGAATACAACAGCAAAGCCCTGTTCCCATTTCAAGACATACAATCACAGGTTTTACTTGGAGTTATTATGCAAAAGCATCACAATAAGATAAATTTTTCATTTAGAAAAAAGTATTATTTCTACAATTATTAGAAGACAGACCAAAAAAGTGAAAGAAATCTAAGAAGAAAAGCTTCTTTGATCTGAGCTACTCTTGAGCATGTCTTTACTTTCTTAAAAGTGACTGAAACAGCTTGTTCTGCTGTATAAAGCACTGGCTGGATGAATAGGCCCAAAGAGTGGTGGTCAGTAGAGTTAAATCCAGCTGGCAGCTGGTCACAAGTGGTGTTCCTCAGGGCTCAGTGTTGGGACCACTTCTGTTTAACATCTTTATTGGTGACCTTGATGAAGACATAGTGTGTGTCATCAATTGGTTTGCAGACAACAGCAAATTAGGTGGAAGTGTTGATCTGTAGAAGAGGTAGGGAGGTTCCACAGAGGGACTTGGATAGACTGGATCAATTGGCCAGCATTAACAGGATGAGCTTCAACAAGGCCAAATGCCAGGTCCTGCACTTGGGTCACAACAATCCCAAGTAGCACTACAGGCTTGGGGAAGCATGGCTGGAAAGCTGACTAGCAGAAAGGGACCTGGGGGTTCTAATCAACAGCTGAATATGAGCAAGTAGTGTGCCCAGGTGTCCAAGAAAGCAAATGGCATCCTGGCCTGTATTAGAAATGCTGCATCCAGCAGGAGTAGGGAAGTGATTGTCCCCTTGTATGCGGCTCTGGTGAGGTCACACCTCAAGTATTGTGTTCAGTTTTGGACATCTCAATACAGGAGAGACGTTGAGGTGCTGAAGCAAGTGCAGAGGAGGGCAAACAATTTGGGGAAGGGCCTAGAGAATAAATCTTATCAAGAATTACTGAAGGTGAGGCTGAGGGGAGACTTCACTACTCTCTAACTACCTGAAAGGACATTGTGGAGAGGTTGGTACTGGTCTCTTCTCACAGGTAATAAGTGAAAGAACAAGAAGGAACAGCCTCAGGCTGTGACTGGGTAGGTTTAGATGGGACATCAGGAGAAATTTGTTAACAGAGACTGGTCAGGCATTGGAACGGGCTGCCCAGGGAGGTGGTGGAGTCACCAACCCTGTGTGTGTAAAGATCATTTGGATGTAGTGCTTGGGGATATGGTTTAGGAGTGAACCTTGTAAAGTAGGGTTATCAGTTGGACTTGGTGATCCCAAAGGTATTTTCAAACCTGAACATTTCTGTAATTCAGTTTCGAAGCTATTGTTCCAGATACACAAGTCATTATCTCCTTCATGGTCTCCAGTAAGAAGAAAGCCTTCCATAATTTCTAGAATGTGCAGGAGTTTGAGGCTTTAAAAAGAATTAAGGGTAAACTGAGAAAAATCAATATTGTCTTGATTTGAAGATCAAATTTCACATACAACTGCTGAAAGTACCTACAACAAAGACAATTTTCCTGGGAAGTTATCTCAGAAGTTAAGCAGTTAAAGCTGCCTCCATTTCGTGTTCCCTTTCAAAAATACAGGAAATCTTACTTGTCTCCCTAATGGATAGGCTACATCTTGGAAGTTTTACACAGAGAGAGTGATTGCCCATTGGAATGGGCTGCCTGAGGAGGTGGTGGAGTCACCATCACTGGAGGTGTTCAGGAGGAGACTTGATAGGGTGCTAGGTTGCATGGTTTAGTTGGTTGGGTGGTGTTGGATGATAGGTTGGACAAAATGATCTTGAAGGTCTCTTTCAACCTGGTTTATTCTATTCTGTTGTTCACCGTTACTGTATTCCAAATTCCTCTGCACAAAAACTGATGAAACATCCTTCAGCCAGGAGTTGCTCAGTTTCCATAGTGGTTCTCAAACAGGCTGGACTTCTACAAAGTCCAAAAGCTGACCAGATTACAACAGACCATGGTAATATGTTTTGTGAGTCCTATTTGTTCTGCACTTATCACAACTAATTCTTGGTATTTCCCACTATGGGCAAATTCCTTAGGGCATTCTTACAAAGTAACCACAAGTTCTTCCACTCACCTGATGACATGCTGCCAGTATATAATGCAGCAGGCACAAAGCCATCACTGTGCCTAGCAGACCGTTTTGGTGAATACGGTGCCCATTCCTGTAGCTCTGGAGTCAGATGTTCCTCACTAGCTGGGGCATACTTCTGCACCTACAAAAATACAGAAATTTAATTACAGGCAGTTGGAGATTCAGAAGAAAAAAAAAAAAATTAAGAAAGCCAAACTCTCTAAGTAAGCAACTTCTAACTTTCTTCTGTTTCAAAGTGTTCTTGTCATCACAGTGCTTGTTACACCTTTATCTTTCAGTGATGATATTCACTTCTACAACTTGTTATTCCTTTTTAGGCCAATGTTTGAAAACAATGTATATACTTTCCTTCACAGTAAAAATTCCAGCATTTAGTTATGCTTCTCCTTTAAAATATTGCTTTCACAGGACATTTTGACCTGGCTGACAAGCCAACAAGTGTTTTCCTCTAAGCCTGTACTTTCAGATGCCTGTGGAACAAACTCTCCAACAGAGCAATCCAGGTTTTGGAACCTGACACTAGAATAGCTCAGATACTGATGGTGATGCTAGAGAGCTGTAAGTTCAGGGCTCAGCATGCAGAGTTTTACACGTTTGAAACATACAACATGTAACAGGAGACTGCCAAGTCCATGAATTGGTTTTATAATTTGGGATACTGCAAATGCCAACTGAGTCTGAGGTAGCTTCTCAGGGGACCTAGATTTTGACAACAGGCTGTCATGGCATGTAACTAGGCACCCAAAATCACACTGAAAAGTCACATTAAGATTTCTAGTATTGTGATTCCATATAATGAGCTTCTACCTGAAGTGCAGGATTAGGAATGGGCATAGGAGTTATTTTATGCCTCAGAGCAGGAGCTGATTTTGGCCTTGGTCTCTTAATCTCCGGCTCTTCAACTCTTTGAAAGCCAATGTCATCTTCACAGGATTTCCTTGAAGAGAGGTGAGTGCAATCAATTCCCTCCTCCCGATAATAATGTCCAGCATTCCTGCTGCGCCCCTTGAGAGTAGCAGAGTCCTGTTTGAGTGCCAAGGAAACTGGAGCTTGAGCAGTGGCTGGGCTGGTGGGTGGTGATCCAGTTGTTACTGTAGATTCTGATGCAGAGCTCGCCTGCTGCTTGTGTTTAAATTTGATAGAGTCACTTCTCTTAGGAGGAGTTGGAGGAGTTGAAGCCACTTCAGCTTTTGATGGCTGAGGTGAATGGCCTGTGACCTCATTAGGAGAAAGATACTCCAGTTTAGGAGGAGTTGGTGGTCTTTTGAAAGTATCAGGGTCAAAGATCGATTTCCTTTGTTTTGGCTTTTTGTACACAGAGAACTTTTCTGTTTCTGTTGCTGAGATATTAACCATGACTTTTGGCCAGGTACCACCACTATGCTTGCTTCCTTTGTCAAATGTTGTCTCAACCATCATACAGTCAGCTCCTGTAGGTTCATAAGGCAGCCTCTTGTTGTTCAAGTCAACAGCTCCATAGCCTTGGTCTCCATATGTCTCTGGGTTAAAGGAGCTGAGACTGTGTTCTGAATTACTGTGGCAGCTGTGCACTGTGTTCCTACGTGAGTCGACTCGTAATGTGTTATTAGGGAAAGGTTTGTGATCACAAAAAGAACCACTGCCCTGATCACTCTGGACCTTCTTGCCATCCATGATGTCTGGATTGAAAATGTCTGTCTGGGTTGAGCTGTTGAGTTTCATATTTCTTTTATTTTGGGCTTGTAACTCTGATGCATGAACCCTACAGCTTGACATTTTTTCGGAATCCTTCAGATTTTCAAATATATTTTGACCACTCCAAGATGAACTCTGAGGAAAAACCTAAAACAAAAAACATATGTAAGCACCTTATTATTATGGCCAATTTTTGTTTTGTATGAGGCATATTCTGTCCTCAAAAATCAAGAGATTTACCTATACCTGAATATACACTAGGACATGTATAGATACAGTTGGGAAAAGTCTGATAAAACCTTTCAGATTCAATGCACAGAGCATCAGATAAAATGAAGCTAAATTTTTTTCATAACATTTTCAGAACAATTCCAGAAGGGCAATGCCACATGGTGGCAGAAGCACTGAACTAACAGTGAAGGGACCTGCATTCTACCTCTGTTTCTTGTTAAGAGATGCTAATAAGTCATCTTTCATTGCACATTTCACTTTGAACATTTAATCTTTTTACTTTCTTAAAACCTCAGGGTCTCTGGAGCTGGACTCACAAAGCCCATGTGACAGGCCCTGTAAAATAGGACTCTAAACTAAATACACAAAATAGAATAGTACTTTTTATAGCAATAACCCCGAATAAGAAACCTTGTACTTAATGCTTATGACAGTCAGAGTTCAGTTTTCTGCACAGCTCTCCCCTGACTAAAAGCAAACCTGTCTGTAGTCAGCAGGCAGTTGATCCTTAATGTACAAAACTGCTGCAGTTCTGAAGCAGACACCAAGAAGAAAGAAAGAATTCTCTTAGGAGTCATAGTATCATAGTATCAGTCAGGGTTGGAAGGGACCACAAGGATCATCTAGTTCCAACCCCCCTGCCATGTAACCAGCAAACAAATGGAAAAGCAGCAAAAGCAGTAAGCTTCACTTCCTAGCAGATGTCACAAAAGTCTTACTTTAGAAATAGCTGTTGAGTGAGTGTAGTAACAGTGGGAGGTATCCAAATACTCTTATTTTTAGCAAAGACTTTCCCAAGACATTATATTAATTATTTCATATACTCTTACCTAAATATCTAAAATAATTCTGTATAAGTTCAAGAAAATTCTGCAAATTCAGTTTCACCTACTCACCTTCATCAGTGAGAGGGTAAGGGAATCCCTACAGTTTCGTAGCAAAGCTTCACATTCAGTAAGCGACTTATTATCTAGTGCAATGCCATTGATCTACACACACACAAAAAAACCACAACAGACATCTGTAAATCAAAAGGTAGCAGGTGAAGAGCATCTTTAAGTAGCATGACCGAGATGAAGAAAATACTAGTTTTACACATACACGTGGTAAGTCTGGTTGACCTTATCCCATCACCTTCCAATCTTCACCCAAAAAACAAGCCTTCTAACTAGAATTTTGCTATTCCTCCTACAGACAGAGCGTAACACTTGCTTCACTACGCATTTACGTATCTACAGTAACCACCAGCCATTTCACAGGAGTTCATAAATCAGACAGGTTGGTAAGACTGCAAATGCGCACAGGAAAAAACTTCCCCCCTGAGAAATATGCCATCTGTGATATCATAATTTAAAAGAAACCTTTCATCCAACCAAGGGATGTATTTTCAGAAATTACCTTTCCTGTTCACTATAAAAATCACAAGTATCATTATATGTAACACAGGTGTGAAGAGTATGTCAGCATAGAAAATAACCTGTACATTCTATTAATCACAGAATACAAACACAGTATTTTCTAGTAAGTATTGACTGAATATTTAAAGAATAGTATAAAACAAAGGAAATAAAAAAATAATTGGAAAGTTTTGGATCTTAAAGAGTAGCAGCAATGATAATATTTAAAATTAAAAAAAAACAAAACAAACTGAACAGCAAACAAAACAATAACAAACCAAACCAAACAAACAAAACCCCCAGAGAACACCTTCTTAAGACTTACAGCAATTATTCTGTCTCCCACAGTAAGAGAACCCTCTTTGGCAGCTGGGCTTCCAGGCACAACAGCAGCAACAAACACTCCATTTTCTAGACTGACCCCGCTATCTGAAGTAGACACACAAAAGATTAATTTACCCCCACATTCAAATACCTTGCTCAAACTGCATGTCTGACCTGCTTGCACAAGAAAGAAATGGAACTACCGCACAAATTGAATTTCAATCTCTGAAAACCTTTTTGAAGAAATAAGAACACAGTGGTGAAGAATAGGGATCTTGGATATCTCAAAATTTAGTATTGTCATACAAAGCTAGGGTGATTGAAGGGTTTAACAGTCTTGTTTAGACTTCCAGTCATTCAAAAAATTAGAAAACCTGTATTTACACAATAAAACGTAAAACTACCAAATAGTTTTATCATTCTGAGTTTGCTAAAAGCAATTAATGAAAATCCCTATTTAGGAGGAAATAACCATTTAAGTGGAATTTAGGCAGAGGCTCAAATTATGTACCTTCATGCAAAATCATTTCTGGCTGAACAAACACATACCATTTCTACATATGTCCTTTACAGATATTACCTTTATGTCCAGAAACATTGATGTGAAGAGGTGTTATCACTCGCCCACCTAATGATTTCCTTCTTCGAACCACCATGTTAATAACACCTCCTCCATTTACAACAGCTTTTATAACTTGCTTTTTATCCTTATTTGTGAGATCCACATCATTTATCTTCAGCAACCAATCATTCACTCTAGTAGAGTAAGAGAAATAAGCAGGTCAGTGTTACAAGCATACATTGCTGGATGCAGCATATGAATAATATTCATAAAAAGGGATGCAACAGAGCTGATCTCCATACACTAGTCATTAATGATCTGGAGTTCTCAGTTCCTGCAAAAGCATTAAATAGCAGATAAACAAAACCCAGGACTTCTAGTTTGCACTTAGTGGGCAATAAATGTATCTTCACATCACTGATAGCTACTCCTTATTTAAAAGCAACTCTTTGGACAGAGGACAGTTATTAAAAAGCTATTGGCACAAAGAACACAAGCAGGTTTCAAGATATCCCTTGCCCTACTCTCCCTTCATTTTTGTCCTCCCCCAGTAGCTCACCCTCATGCTTTTCCCAAAACTTAAATAAATAGATCAAAGTTTATGGAGATAAGAAATGGGAGCAGATGGGACAGAGAAACAAAAGAACATTTCAAATTCTGTTGAGTTTTAAGGGATGAGTCAGTGTACAATTTCTATAATGCTTTTAGGCACTGACCTCAGTGCGATTTCCCAACCAACATTAAAAATACACACAAGACCAATATAAAATAACTATTAAAAAGTGGGAAAAATATTTATAATATGGCCATATTTAGTTTATTATGATCAACAAAAGACAAGTATATTCCAAAGTCAAACCCTACCTTAATCGACCATCAGCAATACTTCCTTTGTCTACTTTGGTGACGAAGATCCCACAGTCTCCAGGGAGGTATGGCTCATTCACACCTTCTGCCACATCAAAGCCAAGTGCTTTTAAGTCCATATCATCCTAATAAATATTATTAACAAGTGACTCCACTGGCAAACATTGTGCCACTTCTGTTAGCAAGAGGCATTAGTACATGTTTGCACTATGCACTGACATTCGCAGTGTACCTGTTCTAGTCAAGTTTTGTATTTTTGTACTTCAATATATAAGTTCCCAATCCCATTAGTTATTAAGGTATCCTCTGTTATTAGAGCAACCCTTCTCTCTCAGATTAAAGCTGAAATACTGAAGAAGGAGAACTTCCCCACAAAAGAACAGGAAAGCAGAAGAGCACGTAAGAAAGCACATTCATACCCAAGTATTTTAAGATAAGATGCTTGATGTGCAATGAGTGAACAAGGACATGTTTCCCAAGAACAGGCATCGGGAAAAAGCAACAACTGTCAAAGTAAGGACACAGCACTGAGTCTTAGTGATGAACTCAGAAAGACATCTGCTTTGATAGGGCTAGTGACCAGAAGTAAACAGTTCTAACATTATGGGTGTTCATTTCTAAACACAGATTAGAGGTAGTAGTCTACAAACCCTGGCCCAAAATACGTCATCCGCAACTTGAAAATTAATAGACATATTTAACAAATCAGTCATTGACCCAAACAGGGAAATTCTAATTTAGTATTTGCTTTGGTAAATGACAAGGTCACTGTCAAAAAACAATAACAATAAAAACAAAACACCAAAACCCCCAAACGACCCAAAAGTAAACAAACATAGAAAACCAAACAAAAAAACTTCCAAAAGCCCAAATGCTGAAAGCCCTCCCTCAAACCACAACCAAAAAAACCTCCAGTGACAAAACTCCCAAAACCACACACAAAAAGACATTAAATAAAATAAACTGGCACTAGCTGATCACAAATTCATTTCTTAGTGCTTTTTTCAGTGTTAAATAGTACACATAAAAATTAGAGAACTCTACTTGAAATCACTCATCTCAGTATACTGAAGGGAGATACCTGAAATTTAAAATCTAGCATGCACAAACTAAAAAGAGCTATATTAGATATGCACAGCATGGTTCTACACATGGTTTGATGACTAATCCTCTTAAAATCAGAGGAGCATGAAGTCTTCAGGGAATGCAAAAAATGCCTGATAAAAGCTGAAGATAAGCCATGCAAAAAATATGAATGTTTACCAGAAATTAAATTGAGCTGAACCTGCCAAATATATACTGAAATTATGATTCTTTCAAGTGTTCTAAGTAAAGAAGAAAGTGTTTGGAGGGAAGAGCATGGGGCTGTCATAAAGTAAACACTGAGTAGAGATCACAGTACCATTGTACAGCCTAAGAACTGAAAAATTGTTATTTCCCCTCAGTGTCTAGCTGGGTGATTACGTAGAACAAAAGCTTAAGTAGACAAGTGAAGCTGAAACAAAAATAAAAGGATTTATATGTATTCAACTATGGTTTCTATCCTGCAATTCAAATGCTGGCAGGTTAGCAAGGATATCTAATCAAACCTGGCACAGAATTATTACTACAATTTGATAGCAGCAAGTGTAATCCCCATGTTTAGGAAAGAGAAACATATATTAAAATTACAAAGTCTACATATTTATGTCAGTAATGCAAACATTCAGAGCAATCTTTGAAGTAAAGAATAACTAAATACCTGCACATAAACGGGAAATTCATTAAGCTGCAATGTTGTTTACCATAGATATGCTACACAGGCTAACTAATTTTAGAGACAATGGCATTATTGCTTAGCAGTTAAAATAGAGAAGACGGCAAAGCATAAAATCTGATGATGGAAGAGTTAATCAAAAAAGATGAGAAAGCATGGTGAAAGTGGAATTGTTATACCAGAAAGGTTTTACAGATGGTGGTTCCTCATCAATCAGCATTAGTATTCACTTCATACAGTCTTTTCAATGTATATATTTCATCATGTAATATTACTAAATATATTTTGTTTCAAAACATTCATGTCTTAGTGATTTTACTGGGATGTACTGTCAGAACACAGAGAGATTAGAAGAGCATAAAGAAGATTATCCTAAATATTGCAATAAAATAAAAGGGATTTAATTTGACAGCACCAAATCACAAACTTTGTCATTCAGAAATGAAAAAGAAATTCTAGTATATACAGAAGCTATTATAAATGAAACAATCTGGAAGACCACCTGTGTGTTCTATGTGATTAAAAAAAACCAACACAAACAAACAAACAAAAAACTATTAGTAGACATTGTGATGTGTCAGTTAAAAACATCAAACAGAACAGCACAGATGACGTCCACACAAAAGAAATTGACACTCTAGACTACAATGAAGTAAAATAAAATTAAAATGGAGGATCATGAAAGGATGCAGAGGTTATCTGGAAGGCTAAAGATGAGAACTTTGATACACCAAAATGTATCCTCTGGAGATAAGCAAATGGGATTAGCATCTCCTTTAATCCCAGATTTTTAAGGTGACTGGCAATGTGGCCCTAGAATACATGTTGTTCATGAATAAATACAACACTTCAAAATTTCAAATCACTAAATCCAAGCAGAAGTAGGAGCCACAACTTCATGTAAAATCTTAAACACGTTATGCACAGATCATAAGTGACTTGGCCTGTAAGAACAAAGGACTAGGATCTTTGATGTCAACAATGTCCTCAAATCTTAAATTTCAGCTCTTAGCACTGCCATTTTTTAAATGAATCGCTAACTTTAAGAACACTAAATGTTCAACTTCAACTTTTTAATAGTACATGAACCTAGGTACACTGCACGATCAAATGGAGAAACTCTTATTATTTATTATACAACTGTGGAAAAACAGAGCTTGTGTTTAACAGCTTGGATTGCCAACTACTGTCACCTAAATGTTACTGCACATGCTGCATGTGCGTGTGGTTCCTTGCACAACAACAATCAAAAACCATGGATCAGAGTTATTTTTAGTCACATCTAGTACCAAAAGGTTATAATTGACTTCAGTGCTGTCCAATAAATAAGACAATGCAGTTTATGGTTTTGACTTACTCTGTCTTTTTCAAATTCAACCACTTCTGTTTCCCATTCCAGAGAATCTGTGTCTATGGCTGAGTCATGGGAACTATGGGCCATCAATTGACGGAACCTGGCTTCCTTTTCTAACTGATTCTCCATCTTCTCTCTAGACAAAGAAAATGTTTACAGACACAGACAACCCTTTTAAATAAACTGATTCATGTTATTGTTGTAAGATACAATAACTGCCACAATAACTAAAAACATAGGCAATACTTCCACATGCAATATCATGGATACCTCCTACCCACAGCTATAACATATGGTTCGCTTGCAAACACAGCTAACAAACTAGAGTTTTCATCACAAACTTTCAAACAGTTTGATTATTTCTCTCACTTCAGTTCCTTCAGTTCACGAACAGCATCATTTTTCTGCTTTCTCATATCATCCAGATTGCGAAGAGCTTCAGCCAAGTCGCTCACAGCCCGATCTCTTTCCCTCCTCAAGTTGTCACACAAAGTCCTTCAAAAAGCAAACAAGTTTCAATGTAGTTACTTAAAAACTTACCAAAAGTAACAAACTAGTAGTAACCCTTTACATAGGTAATGTAAAATTTAAAGGCAGGTTCAGAAGATCTCTAAAAAGGTGCAAGGAAGGGGGAAAAAAATATTAAAAATTCATATATACTAGGTGAAGATAATGGAAACTTCCTTTGTCCCTTTTAAAACTTTGTTTCTATTTATATTTAAACTAGCAAAACTTTAAATATAATTAATAATAAATATGTTGAGTACTTTTTGTGAAATACCCCTGCAGGCAATGATGCATTTGCAGTACTACAGCTAGGGCAGAGTTAGGTATGTCATGCCTAAAAGAATGTGTAATTTGTTGGTCCTACAATGCAGTGCTGTTGGGCTCTACGGCATTTACTCAAGACGTGTGATGTAATGTATCTTTCAAGGTGTCTTCAAACCTCAGGAAAACAAAACAAAACAAAACCCCAAACCCCATCAAAAGCAAGCAAACAAACCCACAAACCCCAAAACCCTGGTATCACTCTGTGACAGCTAATGCAGATGACGCGCTAGGAAAATTCAGCAAGTGTGAGAATTACATCCACTACACAGAAGGTGTTAAAAAGATCATTCATGTACCACACAGCATTCATTTACCGTATACTTTCTCTTTCTGCAACAATCTTATCTCGCTCCTGGAAAGCCCAATCTCTCCTACACTTGGCTACTTCTGCTTCCTGAACAGCCTCCTTTAGTTCTTGTGACATTGCCTCATATTGTTTCCGAAGCATTTCAATTTCTTTGTTTGCTCTTTCTATGTCTAAGGTAGCAGAATCTTGTATCTAGGAAACAAGAAATATAGTTAAGTATTTTAGGCATATTTTGTAGGTAAGAATGCATAAACAGCTTTTACTACACAAGCTGCCAGATGTAATATTTAATTCTCGTGTTTTCCTGAAAAATGTTCTTTTATCTTAACAGCAACTTCAGAAAAAGAAAAAAAAAAAAGAACTACAAACTGCTGTTAATACATTTCATTCAGTGGCACACAAATTTGTGCAAATACAATCTACATGAGCAAGAATGCTCACTTCAAAATAACATTCCAAGCTTCTGTGTTGCTCTGTTTAGCAGACAGAAAAAAAAACACAGGGATGTTTAGAAATCAATCAGATACACTGTTATACATAGTTACAATACAGATCTCCTGCATAAACATTTGTTATTTACCCTGGTACAACCACAGCAGAGTAAAGGAATCACAGAAGCTGTGATACTAGGCGTTCTCATACTACATTATATTTAACCATTTACAGTTAACTGTGGATTGATACCCAGTATTGCACACAAGACAAAAGCATCAGGAAGCCTGCAAAATTTTAAGAATGCTACTACCCACACAGAGACATAAATTATCTGAGTATCTCAGTATAAATATGAAGAGGTACACATTAGAAAATGTACAATTACACTTCAATTAACTTCCTTTATAAAGTATTAGAAAGAGCTAACATCCTGAGCCGGCCACCAGCATGAACACCCGTTATAGAAGGCAACAAGTGTATCAAAAGGTATAAACAGCCTAGCCACCTGTTCAATCACAATATCTTATTTGCCTTTTTTTTTTTTTTTTACAAACAGAAACTTAATATGCAGCATGGCTGTATTTCTTTCAAACAAGAAGCTCCATCATTACATCTCTAAGAGCCTGTGTGTGTTTATATATATATATATTAGAGTGACTTGAGGAACAGTGAGAGGACATCTAGTATGTCCAGACCTTCAACTAATTCTTGGAAATTAATGACCTTATGAAGCCAAGAAGGAGAATGACAATGTGAAGACTTGCAATACCTGCCGGGCTTGATAATATTCCCTTAGTAGATGGTCTCTCTGGATGATAGCTTCTGTTCTCTCTTTCCTGGCAACATCTCTTTCTTCCTTCACTGTCTCTATATCCTTGCAAGCTTGGTCAAGTTCCTTCTGGGCCTCAGCTTTGTCCTTCACTTCATGACAGTATTTTTCCAGCAACTCATTCCTTTCACAAATTGCTCGATCTCTTTCCACTAGAGCAGAGTTTAGCTCCTAAAACAAGATGCATTGTTTGCAGTAAGTACAGAAGGAAATAGTTAAACTTCCCAGCTGGATACACACTGATGCCTAAAAAGCCTCGAGAGTTTATGAGCAATGTTGTGAAAAACCAGAGCAGAACAGGACTGTGCTTGCATTACATACAAGTGAGTACCAGCAAAGAATATTAAATGTGGTATTAAAGGTATCACACCATCACTGTCACATTAGCACGGTGCTATGCCAAAGGTAAGCAAGAATCTGAGAGCACTCACAGATCCGAGGAACCTAAATGAACCATGATTACTAACCAGTCAGAGTTGGTGTTTTGTTTCACATGTTGGCTTTTTCTTTGGTTGGTTGGTTTTGTCATTGGTTTTTTGGTTTGGGTTGTGTTTCTCTTAACAAAATGGCTTTAAACACAGCAAAGGGTAAGAATACATTACAAGTATTTTTTAAGTGACTGCATCCATTTTATAGTACTGAAATAATTTAGACAACCCAGCCACATCTTTTAGCTCTAAAGGGATGTTAAAGTCATGTCAGTAAGATATCAACATGCAAATTACAGAATGTTCAAAGTTAAAACCACAGTATGCCATCAAGTAGAACAACAGTACATTCAACTGCAATAATTCAACTACTTCATAATAAAAGTAAATTAAGAAAATGTCCAAATACTCAAGGACAGAAAGACATCATGCCATAAAAATGACTTCTATTTTCCTCTGCAGTTGGAAAGGAACTAGATTATTTCAAGTATGGATGACAATTGCATGTTACTGTACTAACATAATTGTTTTTGAGATACAGCTTCTAATTAAGGCAGGTCAGGCTGTTAAAACAGTTTTGTAACAGTATTAAAAATTTAAAAAAAAAAATATAATTAGAAATTGCTGTAGAGTAACAGACAAGCACTGATTCAATGACTCTCTCAACTTTAAACACATTCGAGAACGTAAATTACTAGAACACTTCTAAACTTCTCAGCAAGTGCATCTGTTCTTCAGCACCTTTGAAGAGAGAAATCCCTGACCCATCTACTGATGCAGAAAAGCTTTAGTACTGGAAGTAATGTTTTGCACAGTTTAACGACAATACGTACAAAATGTGCATTCAAATGTGTATAAAACTTACACAAAAATATTAAATCCTTTCCTGCATGCAGCTGAAAGTCATCAAGAATCAAAGCAGAAGAAAAGTCCTTCATCAAAGAAGAATTTACACTACTCCGAGGTGATTGGAAAAAACACATATTGCCACACTTTATTCCAGCATGCTCGATATAAACTATCTGAATAAGAACAGCCATTGCCTCCAGTGGTCAGCAGTAAAATTTCACCTCTGCCTTTCCTGTGACATTTGCACAAAATTACAACATGACAGCATAGGGCAATGTGCCATTTGGAGCTGACTACAACAGCTTCTGTTTGGAAACATTAGAACGGTTTGGTTTGAAGAATGATTCTGAATTTGTCAAGATTTCTCACGTCTGAAGGAAGTTTCCAAATCTAAATATAACACAACAAGGATAAAATTTAGAATAAAACACAATAATTCTGTTAAACAGAGGAGAAAGCTGAGTACCACTGAGATGAAACATGACATTCTAAATTATTTGCCTGAGCAACCGTTTATGCCAAACAAAAACATGACTGGAGAAAGTAGAGGAGGGAATCTAGAACATCTAGTCCATAGCTTTGAGTGGCCAGACTCATGAGAACTTACTCCCAAACTATCCCTATGTCAAAATCCTGAGATTTCTTCTAGCATCTATGAATACCAGACTATTAGTACATTTATAATGTAAATTAACCCATTGTATTTGGGCATCTATAACCCATAAAGCTTAAATATCTAACTAGTCACTGACCTCATCAGTAGCTAATCAGAATACAATGCTTACAAAACATAATCATCTTCATTTCAGTTGCTTTTGCATTTCTTCGGGCACATCAGCACCAGCAAACACAAGCTTCAGGGAAGCAACTACATTTAAACTTATCTGAACAGACCCAGCATTGTTTCAATCAGTTAATGGGTACTGTATCTAGTTTGGCACTTAAAGCTGCTGTACCTCATAAGGAAAGCAAAGACCATTAAATTACATTTTGGCAAGCACCAGACCAACTGACAGGATTAATACTACATACACAGGGACATCTGTCTGCATACTACTTCAAGAGAATGTATCACTTGACCAATAATTTTTTTCAAACCTTTCAAACATTTGCCTTGCCAGACTAGAAAATCCTTTCAGCATCTACCAGTACTGTGTGACACAGGAACATACCTGTGCAAAGGCAGAAGAGTCTTAGCTACAGGAAAGAAGAAACAGGAACAAAAAGAACACTTGCAGTACTGCTATTTTATACCTTTTAGTACATTAGAGAAGCAGTTGTTCCTGCTTTCTGAGGGGCCACTTATGAGAGTAAAGAAAAAAAAAGGCAAGTTTATGCCCTGCCATCAACTCCCTCATCAGTACTAGGCTGCTTCTGGTTCTTTTTCAAGCACCCCTTCATGTCCTCCAAATAGAAGGTAATATCCATGTATTTGAAATAATTTCTTGTCCCTTAAAGCTTTTTGGCAGTTCCGCAGTGACACAATGACAGATATATCAAATTGGAGAAGAATGACCAATTGTGGCTATTTCCATTATTATTCCTTATTAGCAACCTCAGTTCTACTGAAATCAACAGACATTTCTATGGCTTAATGGCTTTGACAAAAGTAGAACAGGTATGAAAAACGTATTTAAACCTCACTAAATTGGCTAAATTACTCAGCTGTCAATTACACAGGGTTGAAAACTGTGACTTATTAGAAAGAGAAGTTAGTTATTTTTAAAAGCTCTGATGCCATATGTCACAATCCACATTATGTCCCTTAACAATGGTGTTACTCAAAGGAAGTTTCACACTTTTCCCACATTTTTTAATAAAGGGCATTTTGTTCAGATGTAATGCCATGAAAAAAGTAAAATGAAATTTATAGGCAATGGAATAGGTTTGCTTGCATCTCTTTCATGCTAAATTAAGTATTTGTAAACCAAAGGCTCAGGTGAATGCACATCAGCCAAAATGAAACGGAGCAGCAAATTGTGTTTTGGAAATATTAATAGCATCATTATAACATGGTTGTGATATAAGCATTTCAAGAACATATTGCTAATAACTACAAAGTTCACTTTCAAGCATGCCTGAGCTGTAGTGAAAAATGCTCAAAATATCCTCTTTAACTTAAAGGCAGAAGAAGGGCAAATGAGTAAGAACATGCATGTCAGCATAGGCTTTGCTTAAGTATTTGAGACCTCTTTATCATGTACCGTCTTAAGTCAGAGCAGATAGTATCCCATGGTTCCTGTAGAGGTCAGAAGTTAAAAAAGAATCAATTTTTAGAGCTATACTGTTACAGAGGTATAGAAGGTAACACAGTGAAGGAAGGACGTATGAGCAGAAGAGAATTAAGTCTACTGAACAGCAAATTTCAACTGACAGGTACTCTACTCAAACATAGAAATTTAATAAATTGATAGGAGAAAGGACACCAGCACATATTCCTCTTTGCAGTGCATTCCTATTTTCCATTAATCAATCACACATTTGTGATTGTTGAATCAACAGTGTGCACTTATTTCATTTCACTACTGTAGCAGAAGGTTAATACCTGTCTTAAAGCTTCCATCTCTTCACTAGCCACTCGCTTCTCAGAAGAGGTGTTCTTCAGTTTGGACTCTGCAAGCTCCAGCTCTGTTTGAAGCTTATCTACCTCTTTGATTACTTGATCTCTCTCACTCATTATGAGGCGGTACTCATTGAAAACTGAATCCCTTTCTTCCTTGTATTTTTCTGCATCCTTTGTTGCTTTCAGCTGCATTGTTTTGAACCTTGTCACCTCTGACTGCAATCGCTCCATCTCTCTCTGCAACTCTTTGTTCTGTGTTGTGGCATTGCTTAGTTCCTGCTGTACCGATTCAAATCTGAAAGCAAGCAGAAACACCAATAAGACACCTGCTCCTAGTTTTCCTTTTACGTACATCAAGGATCTGGCTGGATAATCAAATGTATCCACTGGTTAAATACAATTGCAGAGGACTTCTTAGACAATGTACTTTAAGTGCTGCAAAATACTAGTGACACTTCAAAACACAAGGACATTTCACTTCAGAGAACCTTTCCAAGGAACTGAAACATAAACATTGTTAGAAATAGTTTAGAATTAAAAGTAAATTTTTAACAAATTGCTCTAAAAGAAATACAGAATGTTTGCATCATTTAATAGCACAAGTTTACTTTGTGAGATGAGCTCTGCTTATTTTACAAGTTAATTCCTTTTCCTAGCACAGAGTCTCAAACATACTGGAAGAAGGGACACTAATACAGAAACTGGAAAAAGCAGAACAATTTCCACATGCTCAAATATGCCACAATATTGGTAACAGGTAGGTTAGAGGACAAAAAAATCCCAAACAAACAAATTTACAGTAAAAATGCAGGCAATGGAACTAAAACTCAGGTAATTCAAACATTACTGTTTGTTTTCATTGGTAGGTCATCCAGCAAAACTGAAATGCAAAACATCTAGGCATTTTTAAAAATTAGTTTCAACAGTTCACAGATTAAAAATATGCATTTTATCACTACAACCAATCTAAAAAAAAAATCATTGAAAGTTGATATTAATTTATAAGTAGTAACTTCAATATTTATATTGACAAAACATTCTTAAATTTGTGAACATAATTCCACACACAAGTTCAGAATCAGGTTTGAAAAGCAACTTCTCCAATGAACAGAACATAATGGACACTGATTTCCTTATATGTTTTCCCTAGAACTCACAAGTAAATGCCACTCATGTAAAAAACACTGTACTTAACTTTACGGGACTTGCGTAGTTATCCAAATTCCAGGTGCACACAAAGCCCAGTAGATATTGTTCTCTAACATACTCTCCACTCAAACTTTAAAAATAAAATTTGTTTACTCCAGCAAATTGCCAGACCTTTCCCAAGATATAGTGCTGTCACCCCAATTTCAAAGATATTCTTGAAAGCTTCAGTGCATTCAGAGTATTTCCACTACTTCACTGAGGCATCTGCCAGCAATTTCAAAACCATCACCCTACTTGCTTCCGTTCAGGAAAATCTCCAGTTTAAGAGATGATTAGGCTGGCAGTACAGAAGATCTAGGATACTAGAAGCTGGAATTTTTATTTTTTTTTCTTTGCAGAGTTATAAGCATGAAGACACAAAGAATATTCTACAGGAGAAGTACGAGGAGATATCAGAAATTTAAGAGATTATGCCAAAACCCATCACCACATGAGAACGTGTGGGACATCTACAGAATATTTGGAGGTCTAATCAAAAGCAACATTAGGAAGATACAGGGGAGAGGGGATACTAGTTTTAAAAATTAGTCCCATAATTTATAACCTATTCATCCTCAAACTACAAGTTTGTTAAGTCTTACATTCTGAGAGATATACACATCTGAAGTAAGTCTTAAACCTTTCTCGGTAGTCACCCAGAGAAACACGGGTTTGGTTATGAAGAAGGGGTATGAATACAATACAAAAAGATGTTCCCATAAATACGAACAAGTAAAAAACAAGTCCAGAAGCAAAGCAAAGTGATTAAAATGCAAACATGCCTGAAATTATATTAATTTAGTTTAATCACTGGTTCACAGGAATATGAGTATCTTCCATTAAATTCTTAACACTAACCTCTTGTCAGTATCAAACCACACACGCCCTCTCAAGGAGACCTGAATGACAAAGCCATATACAAATCGAAAGCTCCTACATGCATCATCATTGTTGCAGTGTTTCTTGTGGTATACATGAGGCTTTCCCTCACTTTCAGGAATCCAGATCAACTTAAATTACATAATTTATTCTATTACTACCCATATTTTCCTGTAAATTGATTAAGATATATCACAACTAAGTACTTGCTATTCATGCTACGTACATGCTATTCATGTGTAAATTCTCTATGCTCAATCTCACCCTTTTTCAAATGCTAAAAGGGTATGAATGTGGGGCTGTGTGGAAAACCCAACACTTTTGTGGGAGTTGTGTATTATCCCAAACTGATGTCACTGAAAACACAATCAACACACCCGTGGATGCTCTTTGGAGTCCCTAGGTATATTAACATATTTGGTTAATATACATATGTTTAACTGTCTAGGTTTAGTTAAGGCGTGGAGAGAGCTTAAACGTGGTGTGACATGGTACCTGTGCCCTTCTGTTTTGGCACTCTCAGGGCTTCCCAGACATCTGCCTCCAGTGAACTTTGCTGCCAGCCTGAAGCACTGTCTCAGGAGTTGCACATAGTCTGCAATTCTTATGTCATTATAAAAACTTACATTTGAGAATATCTTCATTTATTAAACACCTTTCAGAAATTACATCCTCTAACTGACCTGGGGTTTTATATTTATATGAAGATATGTATGTTGACAAGCTCACCACCCATTAAGGAGTTAGTTTGGAACACTAAGTATAAGGTTTAACAAAACTTTGGGAGTATTTGACTCCTATGTCTACAACTAAGAATATACATAGTTTGAAATGCAGAATATCCCTTTTTCACATGACCTAAACAATGGTTAAAATTCCTTATATAATTCCCAAAACCCCAGTTAGGAAATCCTTTTCTCAAAATAACCCATCTTTCCCCCTCAAAAAAATTTAGTAAAATAAATATTCTTAACTGGAAACACCTATTTATCACACCAAGACAACATACACTAGAGAAAAAAAGTTTTGAAGGTGGTGTTAGGAAGTATTTGTGATTTTACCAAAGAGAAAGGAAGATCATAGAATCATAGTATGGTTAGGCTTGGAAGAGACCTCCCAGATCATCTATTCTAATCCACCTATAGTGAGCAGGGACATCCTCCACTGCATCAGGTTGCTCACACAGCCTTGTTGAGCTTGACTGTAAATATCTCCAAGGACAGGGCCTCAACTATCTCCCTGGGGAACCTGTTCCAATGTTCCACCACCCTCATGATAAAGAATTTCTTCCTGACATCCACCCTTGTCCTGTCACCACAGGCCTTTGTAAACAGTCTCTCTCCAGCCTTCTTGAAGGCCCCCTTTCAGATACTGGAAGGCCACTACTAGGTCTCTCCAGAGCCTTTTTTTCTGCATGCTGAACAAATCCCAGCTCCCTCAGCCTGTCCTTGTAGCAGACATGTTCCAGCCCCCCAGTCATCTTTGTGGGCCCCCTCTCAACCCACTCCATCAGGTCCATGTCCTTCCTGTGTTGAGGGCTCCTGAGCTGGACGTAGTAGAATACATAGAATAAACCAGGTTGGAAGAGACCTTCAAGATCATCGCGTCCAACCCATCAACCAATCCAACACCGCCCAAGCAACTAACCCACAGCACCAAGTACCCCGTCAAGTCTTCTCCTAAAAACCTCCAGTGATGGCGACTCCACCACCTCCCCAGGCAGCCCATTCCAATGTGCAATCACTCTTTCTGTATAGAACTTTTTTCTAACATCCAGCCTGAATCTCCCCTGGCGCAGCCTGAGACTGTGTCCTCTTGTTCTGGTACTCCAGGGTGGTCTTACCAGACCAGGGTAAAGTGGCAATCACCTCTCTCAATCTGCTGACCACACTTCTTTTGATGCAGCCAAGGATGTGATTGGCCTTCTGGGCTGCAAGCACACGTTGTTGGCTTATGTACAGCTGCTCATCCACCAGCACCCACCAGTCCTTTTCTGCAGAGCTCCTGTCAGTGTCATCCTCCAGCCTGTACTGATATCTAGGATTGCCCCGATCTATGTGCAGGACCTAGATGCTACATGAGAATCATTATTGCCTTGAGAGAATACCTGAAAAGTATCAAAACTTGGTTATACCTTCTAAGAGAGGATGAGTATTGCTGCTGAAAATGTATTGCTGTGTCCCTTTGCTTCATTAACATGTCAATCTGTTTCTGAAGACGTCTGTTCTCCTCCTCAGCCTGTTCTAGGCGGCTTAGATCTGTATTGTGACTTGCAATCTTCTCATTGTACCGTTTCCTTAGGGCATCATAATCCTTCTTCACACCCTCTAGCTTGTCCATTGCTGTATCATAAAGTTTATTTAATATTTCTGATGATCCATTTTGCTTCATAACCTGAAAAAAAAAAAAAACAACAACACAAAAAACCCCAGAAACAGTATTAATAAACTCAGATATCAGTCCAATAAAATCGATTTAAAATATGTAAGAAATATTAGAACAAAGATTATTATTTCATTCTAACTGTTCCTCTTAGCATTAATACATCTGAAGAGATAATTGCTATTTGATTATCAAGATGATAGCCGTAATTTAGGAAATGACCACGAGGTGGCATTTGTGACAGGTTGTCTGTATCCTCCACGAACAGATTAAATAATATAAAACTTCAAGAGAATAAAATCTACCCTAAAAACATTATACACACATAACCTATTACATTTGAGAACGAAACAGACGTTTGTGTTTCAAGAGCTATCAGAAAAACCTATGAACAGGAAGAGAAAAATCCATCTAAACATTAATAAAAAGTCTGACCTGAATCTATCAAAAAAAACTATGAACAGGAAGAGAAAATCCATCTAAACATTAATAAAAAGTCTGACCTGAATCTTAGTTTCAAATTAATTTCCACCAAATTAATTTCAAATTAATTTCACTCAGATGCCTGAAAACTAAAAAGACAGACAACCAGAAGAGACTGCCTACTTTTTGCTTGCTACTTACTGCCCATAGCTAGCAGATAACTACCAAGGAAACCACTTCTCTACACAGACAAGGTAAGAAAGACCCAAGTTCTTCAGTTGAATGCTGGTCTCCTTTAACTAACCAAGATAGGTAAAAACAGTGAGGTAACTGTTCATAAAGTGGTCCTGGAACAAGGCTGCACTTTGAAGAGTCTCATTGGCATTTCCACATACATCCCTATCCTCAGTGGATTCATCAGCAAACCCTGTAAAGAGCTGGACTCATTAATAGCTTGCAAGCTTCACTGAACCACTTCAGGTAAGTTAAACATGATGAACTATAGGCATACATGAAGTGTAAAATACATGACGACTTCAAGCTGCTCATGAGAGCTGTTTTTCTGAAGACTACTTCCCAAAGCATTGTGAAAACAGGTTTGAGAACCAAGTATTTGAAAATCCAAACAGAAACAAACCACTTCTCACTGTCTAAGACATATATGGAATAACTTTTTGCTGAAAACACACTAAATTAAAGAACGACAAATGTACTAGAAACTGGATGGAATTCAGCATAAACTTGCTAACAGAGACTTGACAGAGGAAGACAGAAACACCATAAACAGGAAGCAGCATAATAAGGAAAGTCTCCAATTCAAAATCCCAGTCTCAGAAAAAAGTAAATAGTCCCAGCTGGACCATGGAAGCCAGCCATGACAAGAAGAAACTTCACATGTGAGCACAGCAGATACTTAAGCTGGTCAGCTGCCGCACAGCAAATCCATGACAATCCCATACAAAGACTAGCCAGATCAAAAGGGGTTGCTGTTTGAGGACACCAGTATGCTATGTTTTGCTATGGCCTGATGACAAAACACCACATCAAAGGGATCAACAGCGTTAGACTAACTCAGATGAGAAATAACTCAGACAAGATAAGACTCTTGGTGCTCCATCAAGACACCATGATTCACTCTGACATGCTGCAAACAGGAGCTACTCAACTTTCTCACATAGATGGTTTTCTTTAATGGATTAATGAAGATGTTGACACAAGACTGAATTTCTTTAAATAAATACTGACAATGACACTTCAGTATTCTTCTGTGCTCCCAGATAATTTCAAACATCCGGAGAGAACCTCAAAATACATTAGTCTTCTCTTGAAGGTTTCACATCCCCCCTTTGCAGATTGGGAAACTGAGCCATGGAACCATTACGTGATTTGCCTGGGTTTACACAGCAAAGGACTTCTGTTATCTTCAGAACCAAGCCACTTGCCATTACACAGCAGAACTCTAAAGACAGTGTTAGAGAATGCAATCAAAAGGAAATACAAACCTTCACCCCTCTTTGCACTACCTCTCAAGCACCTCCTAAAGCACCATTCAGCACATCCAGCTTACTTTGACCTTTGCCCTCCTACCCTAGGAAATAATTATTTTTGTTTGCATAGGTTTTGCTTCTGAAGCCTAATGTTTGACTTGCAAGTTTGCCCTGCGTATAAGCCTACACACAGTTAACCAAGACAGCCTGTTTAACCATTCCACATTACTGTAACTATTCTAAGTGATTAGACTTTTCCACAGGTGAACCATGAACCTGATAAGACTAGTTGCTCCTATTACTCTTACTTTTTTTTCCCCAGATTGTGTGAATAACATTGGCCTGGAGATAGCCTGTTACATACAGTTCTGAAAAGTCCACCTCTTCCAGTCCTGAAAAGTTTGTGGTTTTTTGTTTGTTTGTTCCAAGTTCAAAAACATTGATCAACCTGTAGCATTGCTCTCATTGAATAAGGTCTGCAAACTCAGTTATTTCACTAACGTTTATGGTGCAACCAGAATAAATTTAAACAACAAAACCAAAAAACCCCAAATCCAATCAAGACCAAACAAATCTCATCTCTGTTGCTTATTTTTCTACTATGATTCTTTCCAACACACAAACATAGAATGCCTGTTTAAAGCTAGCCCTGTTCTATAAAATACCCTAGAAGTAGAGTTGGGTTTTTTAATCACTTTGCAACTTTGAGCTAGATTTTTTTATGCCTGTCCACCCACTTTAACAAAACAAACAAACAAAAACCCCCTACAAAACCCAAACCCATCCATATACAATCTTCCTCGTGTGCATTTCTTTCATCTCTGCATCAAAACTTATTAATATCACCTAAAAATCTCTGTCTCTCCTCCTTTTTTCCAGTTAGATACAGAAAAATCAATTAGCATCCAAAATTTCATTTTCTCCCCTAGAGCTGTAAAATGTAAGGTGGATGCTTTACAAATCAGTAAGATAAAATTGTATTGACTTCTCAAATGATCAATTTATGCAATTCTTCTAGCACGTACACTACAAGCTACAGCTTACCTGCTGCTGCTGGCTGCGCAGGTCTGTTATCTCTTTCTGATCCTCATCGTGAAGTCTCTTCATCTCCTCACACGACTGCTGGAGGTGGTTATGTTCTCGCACCAACTGTGTGTTCTTCCTCTTCAAGGTATCCATGTCCTCCTTCAGTTGTGACTGGTCATTCAAGAGCCGACTGTGTAACGTACTGTCACAGCACACAAAAAGTGCTCTTAGAGACCAATTTACAAGGACAAAGTTCTGGACAAATTAATTTCAAGAATGAGTTTCCTATCAAGAAAGCAGGTGAAACTGATTCCATTGTATGTATTTCAATACTATAAGCATCTAAAGAAAAACAAAACAAACAAAAACCAAACCAACCAACTAAAAAAAACAACCCAAACCTCAGAAACAAAGAGGAGCATAAGTATGAAAAGAGGTGAAAGTACAGAGTACTCAAAGTACATTATCAGAGGTGATGGATTTATGCCACCCATCAAGGCCACTTCATAGCTTTTTTAAAAGAAAGCAGACAAACACAAATGGTGTAATGTGAGCATAAGATGATCCTGAAGGTAATGGGAATTATCACTTCACTTTCTCTTGAGCTAAGCAGCGGCTAACCAAATTACAGATGAAAATTATAAAAACCCTCTTGTATGTCATTGTTTTGAAAACAAACTAAAAAAACCCACAACCAGCAAAAACACACCATGTATGCTTAAACTACATTCAATCAGGTAAAATGCTATCAAAGTTGCCCCAAACTTTGCTATGCAAGTTAATTAAAGAAATAATCTTTCAACTAAAAATTAAATAACTGAGAGCCTCTTGAAGAGGATATAATTCAGATTATAATTCAAGGTAGTTGGTCAAAACTACACTAGACCACTGCTGAAAAAGAACAGAAAAATCTATTGAGTACATTTTACTGCTGCAGATCAAACAGAATGACACTTGGATACTGACAAGTATTTTCATTGGTGGTGCAGAATGATCCTGAGTGAACACTCACATGTGCTGGTAAAATGTTTAAAGTCCACATTTATTAAAAAAACCACCACAGAGCACACATCAATGAACAGAACTACTTGCTATTTTAAGGTATTGTGTATCTCCTTTATGAAGAGAAATATCAGTCCTTTCTGCACAGAACAACCAAAGTTGTTTGGGTTTTTTTAAAGTCTCCTTAAAATTAGAACAGCCTGCTAAACATTTTTGACTAATTATATTCACACAATTGAACACATGTAATCTTTATGAGTAGTTTATTAATCTGCTGTTATGCAGCAGATTTTGCAGGAAATTTCAAATTCTTTGGAATTTGGTTTGGTTTTGAAAGCATGGAGATTTTAAAATTACTGCAGGAGAAAATAGCATCTGAATAGTGTAGCCTACTCGGTTCCTTTCTTTACCCAGAGAATTAGTCATAGGATGATCGGGAATTGCATGCATGGCTTTCAGCGTGTTTGGTCATGTTTTGGGCACCTAAACTCTGTCAGTGAGTTTCAGTCAGCCTGAAGTTTTCAGAAGAAAACTGAATTATTCAAATCCAAGTAAAAAAGCTCTTATAATAAAAAGAACTACCTCTTAATCAAATAAAATAGGCTATATGATCTTCTAACCAGATAATTTTAGACTGCAGTAAGCGCAAATGTAAAAGTTTGTACTTGCATATACACATCCTTTTTCAGAAGCTTGGATTGTTGGGCTCTGAGGAATATGCCTATATTCTGGGTGTATTTGAGTATTTCAATCAACCACTCTATCTTTTAAAACTCAGTTTTTCTCCTGATATGAAAGGGTAAACCCTTTCATACTATAACAAAAATACTGAAACAGAGTCTAACACAGTATGGTTTCAACAACAGAACTCTTAAAGAAGGTGAGCAAAACACTCCTTTTGTAGGATGAATACAGTCATTTGACATCAGCACTGCATGGACATAGGTAATTCAGCTCTGAAAGAAAAAAATCCATCTACAGTGTACAGAACACTAATGCTTTGCACTGGATCAATTAGCACATTAAATTACTCAAAAACTGTCAAGAAGGAATTAAGCTCTTTGTAAAGAAGCCACACAGCTAACTGTTTCTGCACCTATCAATAACCTATTTTCAGGTTTTGAAAGAAGAATGTAATGAAATTATGCCTGTATTTAAAGGCTTGAGGAGTTGTGTGTGAAAGTGGTATATCAGAACAAGCATCCTCCAATAAAATACTAGACATACTTTATAGCCATACCCTTTATCTGTAGTGTAGATTTAAATGCAAAACTATAAGAATTTATCTGCATTTCTACTTGTGAGCTGCCTTCCTTTCACCAAAGGATACCAATTCCTACTTGTAAGCCACAACTAATTTCTAAACAGAGACACATGCTAGAAACAGTCACCATTTTCTCCCTATTATATGGCATTTTCATAAACGGTTACAATTGTTCTAAACCTGTACTAAATCTTACACAAATCATCATGAGAGATACCACAACCAATGTAAAAAGAAGAGGGGATTACACTCTCTGAAATTAAATTCTCCTCTCCAGCCTAACAGTGAGACTGCTAGATGGTAAATACAAGTCAGTAACTATGCTTTCCTTGTCAGTGTCCCATCAAGACATAAGATTTCAATCTCAAATTCCTCAAGGTAAAAAAGCAATCTATACTTAATCACTTCAAACAAGGCAAACCTATTTTAACTGATGCAGGCAAACATAAACCTTGCAATTAGAGCTGAAAAACAGAATTAAAAATTTGATTACCATGTTCTAATACTTTATGATCTAGTGAAGACAGGTAAACTCTTACCTTGTACAGCTTTATGAATACTTACTGATAAAAATCTGCCTCTTTTGCTGCTTCTTCACACCGTTTTAGTGTCTTCGTGTGCTGATTCTGCAAAGACTGTAAGTCTGACATGGCCTTCATGCACTGAATCTTCAGTCTTTCATAATCGTGATTTGGTTTTGGACTAGGCCTAGCATGGAAAAGCAGTATGAAACATCAGCTACTAAAGAAAAGAAAAATTCTGGGAAATTTCTATCCAATAAAATCACACAACTGGCTGTTTAGGTTGTATTTATCCTTTAAATATGGACCACTTGACATGAAGATGCAGCCCCAAGCAGAAATTCCCTGGCTTTAATACATACTAGTTTTACATTGAGATGCAAAATCTGAGGGTTTTTTCCAATAAGAAAATTCTGCCTATCACTAAGACAGCCAAAAACAGTAAAGCATGCATGTACCTCTCTTCTGAGCAGCAGTATTATCAGAGTAGAACTGTCACTTGCTACAATAACAAGTCAATAATAGTATGGTTGACTTTCCTGGACTATGATGTCAAAACTCTCAAGAAAAAAAAACCACAGAGCTGCAGTGACTGTGGCTGAAAAGAGGCTACAAAAGTCAAGTGGAGGCACATGGAGACCTGGGGTAGGAAAAACTACTCATCTAGGCAATAGCCGGAAGACTGACAATACTTCCCTATGGGAGTGGGGGGTGGGGGGTGGTGAAAATCAATGTGAGGTTAGGATTGAGAAAAAGACTTCCAAGAACAGGATTATGTCTTCTTGTTTTGAAGCACTAAGCTTCTAAAAGACACTCTAAATTGCTGCTCCTCTAGAGACCCACCAATTTTTTGTACCATTGAATTTTCTACTTTCAAAATGACAGTTCTGACCTCTGTCCCCACATCATCTCCCAGGCCCAGGTAATGAAAAAAAACCCAAAACAAAAACAAAACCCAAGAAACCCAAAATACCCCACCTACAAACACACCAACAAAAAAACCCAACCCCCTCCAAAAATCCACAAAAACAACCCCAAAACAAAGCAACTGCTTTCCAATTTTAACAGTTAATTCTCATATAGTATTTTCACCGCTGCTATGCAGGTCTTTCTCCTTCTCTCCCTCCCAAACAGCTTCAATGCAAAAACAGTCTGAAAAGCAATCAGAAATGTCTTTGCTTCATACAAAAAACCTGAACAACATGGATTCTGGAACTGAAATGCAGCTGGCAATTGAATCAAAATGAAAAAAACTTCACACTGCTGCAGTGGTGAGAATTGCTAATTGGGGCGGGGGGGGGAAAGTCATCCACATCTGATTCACAGGCTTTCGGAGATATGAAAGTACTTTTTAGCAGCCTAGTTGCATTTGGGTTGCTGAGTAGCAAGGCATTCAATTGTAAGGCCTCGTTCTCCCTTTCCCCAGTGAAGCCCTCCTGACAAAAACATTTAAAAAAACCACAAACAAACAAAAACAAAATGAAAGCAACAACAAACCACCAAAACAAAACAGGAAAGACAAAAACCCCACAAACCTCTTTGTCTGAAAGACTTTAGCAACAGCTTAAAGCTACATTCATATAAAGGAACCAAATATTCAAGTCATATCTAGAAGGATATCTTTTAGGGTTTATTTTTTAACTTCACTGCTCAGGGGTACCAAAAGAAGTAGTAAGTTAATAGAGTGTTACAGACACCACTACGACTATTGCAGTGTTTTTTCTTTTAAAATACAACTCCAGTTAGCGTAAGTAAAACTCAATTTGAAATGCTCACACCCTTGACAGACTCACTAAACTCCCCAAGTACTGATTTAAATTAGACTTTAGAGTGAAATTATTTGAAGTCGACACCATCTGTCCACCAGAGTCATTAAAATGACATTTATTGAAGAACAGCTTAGCACTCAGCTGAAGCATTATGCTTCCTGAGATCCATTAGCACACATTCAAATTAAGCTTACAATCATAAATGTAAATTCATGCAAATATTTCAGTGTATGAATTTTTTCTGACGGGTAACTACTGACTCCATCTCAAACCTACAGTGAAAACTTGTTCTACCAATCTAGCATCAGACACAGGCATTTATATTACCCAGGTTATATTCTAGACAACAAAACCAAAAACCACACAAAACCAACAAAACTACAACTTCCTGTAAACATATGAATACCATGTAGGTAGCTACAGAAGTTAGCCTACCTTCCCAGTGAGAAAGGAACAACAATGCCACCAGTAACATCCTACATTCTAACTCATCTACAGGAAATAAACACCTAATCAAAACAATTACAAAGCAGTTCATTCAAACACATATAGTCACTGACTATTGTTTAAGTAAGACCGCCACAGTTTTCTGTTAAAATGCCTCACAAAATAGAGAAAAGTATGATTTCAATAAAGGACAGGTGTCAGTCAGTATTTTGGAAGCATTGGTTCATATGTTAGCAAAATTTAAAACGCTACTGTTAAAGGTGCAACTGTTTTCTTGACACTCGTATAACAACTCTAAAAAACACTTTTACTTCAGGGGAATTATCCTGAGCATAAGTCAAGACCACCATGGGACTGACATTTACATTTATATGATGCTGATGCAAAAGGTAATGCCAATGGTGCATCCAACATGGAGGCACGCCAACTTTGAAGCTCACCCAACAACTTGAGAATGTTATCATTTACTATTACAACAAGAACAAAAGATGACGCATAAAACAGTCTCTTCCAAAAGAGTTTTCAGAGGTTTTACCTGCATTGCAGTTCTCTTCTACTACTACATAAGTAGTAAAATAGCAAGTTTTGAGTCTATAAAGCACACCTTGAGCACACTCAATTATTTGGTCAAATCCATGCTTAGTCACCACAACACATGCACACATACAGTCAGTGTCAAGTGACAGAAACAAGCATGGCATGAGCAATCCTACTTCTGTCCAGCAGGATGACACACGTCCATCTGATTCAGCACATCACAATTCACTTCTGTAACTCCTCTTCCACTGCGCTAGGCTTCGTCAACATTCACTTTGGAAAACGGCCCAGCTTATGACTACACTGCAAGCTCCAACTGTTTTGAAGCACTTCATTGTGAGACATGTCAAGATTTGCCTCTACACCACCTGTGTTTGGTATGGCTATGGTTAAAGCAGCATACACAGCCAGGAAAGCAACAACCATTTCTGGGTAATAAGTCACCATCTGAAAAATAATCTTTCAGCTTTCACGTAACAGTTCGCAGCATATGGGCTCTGACCCTTGGAAAGATGAAGATTAGTTTTATATGAAGAATGCAAAAAGTAGTAAAACCAAACCAAAACAAAGACACATGAAAACTTTCTGAAAACGTAGGTGTGGATGTGAGGAGTGGTTGCTTTGATACTGAAGGAAAACAATGTCAATTAATAAACTTTATTCATCTCCCACTCTTCAAAGGTTTGTTTGTAAGGCAGCATCCTTCATCTAACATTTGCTGTCCAAGTACTGCCCAAATAAAATGTTTATTTTGTGGAGTTGTTCTTTAAGCTGTGAACATTTATATTTTTCACAACATACAAATCCTACACTGGCAGCAGAAGACTGACTTCACAACTAAAGAGAAAAAAAATAGACAGCTCATCATAACTTTATTAATAGCATCTTGGATTAATGAGAACATTATTGTAATCTGTAAATCCTCAGTGCTTAAGCTTTGCTGACTTTAAGTAAGAAATCCTCCTGCATAAATAAGAACTGGAAGCTATGCAAAAGACATTGATGTCCGAAAACCTTTTCCTCTCACCCTTATAACACTTGGGAGATTCTTCAAACACAATGCTCTTAAAGCAGCACTCAGAACCCATGAGAGGTGGAAGGGGGCATTAAAATGACTAGGAGTGAATAAAATGCCCACATTCTCTCCATTCCAGTTCACTGATTCAAATCTTGACCTTCTCTCATAAGGACAAAAGTTTAATTAACCACCTGAGCACATACAGATAGAGCTGATGAAGTAACAGATACGAATAACAACAATAAAACACTGAAGTTTAGAAAAGCTATGCATCATGGCAGCAATTCCCAGATAATCTGATCTTTTCTCTTATTTCAGACAGACTTTTTCCAAGGTTCAAAAACCCCTCTCTTACATGCTCTTACGGCAGGCAAGAAATACCTGGCTCAGTGTAACTGAAGTCACATGTATGAACTTTAGCAGATCTTTAACCCTCTAAAATAAATCGTTTCCTACCCAATAAAAGTCATACCTACAATTAACTCAATCTCCCTGAATACCATTTTCATAATTTTGAACCCCTCAAATCTGAATGAGCTGCATAACACTGCTGTCCATTAACAGACTTACAGAATGTTATTTCAGTTTGGCAACACCCATAACTTCCTAGTTGAGGAGAGTTCCTTTTTCTCAAGATGCTAATGCTATGCCATCAGAAAGTGTATTCCCTGTAAAATACTTACTCCAAACCCCCACCAGAAGTCCAAACCTCTTTCTCTGCAGAAGCATAGAATAGCTGAAGGTTTTTTTCCCTCTCCTAATTTCTGTCCTCCAGTCAAGTATTCAGAATTATTCACTCTCTTCTCTCTTGCTTTCAAAACAGTAAATGCTTGAGCCACTGTCTTCTTTCTCTTCCCTCAAAGTAACTCAAGAAGCTGAAACAGCTTGTTTGCTTTCTTCTCCGAACAGAGAGATAAGTCCTACTCCTCTTATTCCCAGTGCAAAATTGCTGGAGAAAGTGGGAATAGACATTCACAGGCAGCTCTGAAACCTGGCTGTGGTCACCTACGTACATAAACCTTACCAAGCTGAAGTAGGTTATTAGCAACAAATACACATTGCAATATCCTTGCTGTTTTCTTTACAGGCAAGAAGGAGTAAAGACACATGAAAACATTAATAAGGACTAAATTAAAATGTTACATTTAATTTTATTTACCTGCAGTCATCAAAAGTTGATCCAGGAGATGAAAGTGCAAGCTGTTTGCGCAGCTCATCCCTCTCTCGAGTTACCTGTCGGAGCTGATATAATATCGTCTCCAGCTTCTCACTCATCTGTCTTGTGTCTGTCACAGGCGGTGGAGATGATGGTTTACCAGTCGTACCTGACCAAGACAAAAATATCTGGCAATCAGAGAACTCCTCAAAAGAACAACACAACTTCCTCAAGTTAACAATAATTACTTTTTTTAAAATTTTGTGGGTTTTGGCTTTTTTTTTTTTTTCATGATACAATCTTGTTCAGAAATTGAACAAGTCATGGAAGTTTTCACCAGTGAGCTGACACAAGAGTAACTCCAGTCAGATTCCATGCTAGCAGAAGGGCCCCATGTGCATTTCAAGTTAAGTCTGCATTCTGCACATGTTAAGCACCTTGTTCACTCATTAATTTACAAGTTGTCCAAAAGGCAAACTTGCAGTCTCAATTGCAAAGACCTCAGAAACAGCAGTCACAGCCACAAAGTTACTTGCAATAAAGAGCCATATTCTTGCTTTAAAAATAAAAAAGTTAATTCCACATCAGGCCACACCTTGAGTACTGTGTCCAGTTCTCAATTTAAGAAGGATATTGAGACACTTGAACGTGTCCAGAGAAGGGCAACAAGGCTGGTGAGAGGTCTCGAGCACAAGCCCTATGAGGAGAGGCTGAGGGAGCTGGGGTTGCTTAGCCTAGAGAAGAGGAGGCTCAGAGGAGACCTTATTGCTGTCTACAACTACCTGAAGGGAAGTTGTAGCCAGGTGGGGGTTGGTCTCTTCTCACAGGCAACCAGGTCCAGAACAAGAGGACAGTCTCAGGCTGTGCCAGGGGAGGTTTAGGCTGGATGTTAGGAAGAAGTTTTTCACAGAGAGAGTGATTGGAATGGGCTGCCCAGGGAGGTGGAGGAGTCACCATCACTTGAAGTGTTTAAGAAGAAACTGGATGAGGCACTTGGTGCCATGGTTTAGTTGATTAGATGGTGTTGGGTGATGGGTTGGACTTGATGATCTCAAAGGTCTTTTCCAACCTGGTTAATTCTATTCTATTCTATTCACCCCAGCAATAGCAGAGAAACCGCTACAGCACAGGGGCTCTACAGCTCTTCCTTTATCTAGCAACATACTATTCTGATATGAGCTACTGTCAGCTTTTGATTTTAACCTAATTCACATGTTTCCACATGTTGCAACTTGTGAGCCCAGTACATTAAGTTAAAAATCTCACTTCTCAACAAATAATGAAAAATAGGCTTCATTTGTATCAACACTCATTAAAATGAGCAAATTACAGTCACTGTAGCCAACTGGACCACACATCAAATTTCCTCCAAGGGGTAGTGACACATTGAAGAGCTTTGTGACACCATTTAATTTTCAGCTTTCTTTATATCAGAGCTCAACGATGATACTTACTGTCCTCTCAGATAGCTATACCAATACAAAGAGGTCTTCTTCCACCTGAGAGAGGAGTCTGGTATAGTGTTGCACAACATGCTGACAATGAACTCAACTGTAACTTTAGTTCTACTCATTTTAATCCCAGACATGGGAGAGTAAACTCAAAAATATAGGTCACGGATGTGAAAGTTAAAGGACTAAATGTATACAGATCACTATTTTCTACCCAACAAAGAAATTCTAAGAAAAAGTTTATATAATTACACAATTGAAACAAGTTGTTGACACACATAGTAACTTGTTAGGATATGTCTTTATTATGCCTACTTTTAAAATGAAGAAACAAAAAATGCAATAGTAAAATAATGCTCTCTGATAACTTCTTTTCTAAGGAAGAACTTAAAACTATGTTATTTGATCTGATCAAATGCTAATGAGATGAAGGATTGGCTTTTTGGAAGGTAGTGCACAATGAAAAATCTCCCTCCAACTATTAAGTAGAACTACTTGTGCTTCAAAGTTCCCACAGCAAGAAAACCAGTACCATACAAATAGCATCTTGAGTAACAGGATCCCTGCTCCTGTTACTTTCAGCTGTTACTGCAATTCTGTAGTGAGAATTTCTGAGCAGACTGTTCTACTCCAACTACTGCATAGTAACGTGTGTAAATGCTCTAAATAGCAAACTGAAGAAATTAAAAAACCCACAGGAACAGTCCACATTCTGCAGAAAGACACAAACTCAAAAGAATTCTCAGTGGAAGGTGCATTTGGACTTTCTCCTACTACTCTGCTTCACCACTTCATCAAGATGAAGCCCCTTCATCTACAAGGGTTAATACTGCCTTTTAAAAGAAGAACTATTCTATATAATTAAGGGAAGATTATACAGAAACCAGTAATAATACAAATTCACTATCCTAGGTTCCTTACATAGGGAATGAACAGGGGGAAAAAACCCAGACAGATGAAAAATTCAGAATATGCATTCATTTGGAATACTTTGGATACATCAACAAGCAGGGAATTTCATAAAGAAGTGAAAAGGTAAAAGCAGTAAAACCTGATTCAGGCACAAGAGGAAGGACAAGATAATCAGAATGGCTGGTGTGCTTTACCTGCAGAAAAGAGTACTGGATCAACAATAAAACATTGCTAATATCACTGTAAACCCTAGCAGCAGTCCCATAAACAATGTCCATTACACAAGTCCCACACAAACAAAACAAAACACACACACCCCCACTCCAGTAAACTCCTCTTTAACCAGAAAAATTCAATAGTCTTCATGTCCTTTAATGGGTTTTTTATAGCTGAATGCTAAAAGCCTTTTATTGCTTCTGACATCCTGATGCTGCGCTTCCAGCTTTGGTTTGTGGGTGGTTTTGGTTTTTTTTTCAATCTGCCTGCATGCTTTACACAACAGTACTTCCTTTCTGCATTTCAACCACTCAAACTGGTCTTAAAATGTACAAGAAGCCTGAAGGCTAAATCTCTACTGTGCCACCTTACAATAACTCACCTGGTGTCTCAGACAACCTGGATTTGTGAAAATATATTTATTTACTGCCTGTCCTGCCAACTGCAACTCAATTATCTGCTTTGGCAAGCTGCATGACTCATTTCTCATGTGAACCACGCTTGGGCTTTGAGAGTGCAACTGTATGGAAGTCACTTCCTTGGCCAGCTTTCAGGTAAGTGGCACTCTACCAACTCACTGAAGCAGCTGACAGCCGGGATGTATCATGAGGGCAAAATGCAGTACATACAATAAGTCCTGGATATGCAGTGACTTAAGTAAGATTTTGCAGGAATTCCATCATACGTTGTATAGAAGAAAAGCCTTAAAACTGAAGCTGGAGCAAATATATCTTCCATAATTACAGTCCAAATGCTGGACTTTGCAGAAATCACAAAGATCCATTATTGCAGTGCATATCAAATACAATTCTGGATTACTCTAAGCATCAATGATTGAAGAGATAATACAGTCACACAGAAAACACTAGGTCAGCTTCAAATTTGGGAATGGGATAGCACAATTCTTGAAGGGCACATAACCCAAAACAAACAAACAAAACCCCAGATAAACAGAGCTGGGAAACTTGTTAAACTGACCAAGACATACCATAATGTCAACTCCCTATGAAGCTGAAGTGGGAAAATGTGTACCAATGCAGAAACAGCTATTTTTAAGAAATTATATTAACATATTTCAAATTATAATAAAAACTCATTACTCTGAGAAATACACCTGTATGAAAGGTTCAACTAACATTAAAAGACTTGCAAGATGTACTGCAAAGCATGATCAACAGGCTTTCTCCCCAAGGTCAAGAAGTAAAGATTTATGCCTGCTTTTCAAAAAAAGTGTGCCAAAATATTTATTTTCTTCCAATAATTTATGAGGACTAGAACAGGACTGCTTATCAGAATTTACTGTTTAGGTACATTTTTCAGATATATCTTTTGAAGTGATCTTGCAATAGTGGGGGCCACAGAACAGAACCGCAAGCAGGTGAAACAAAACAGCTGTAAAAATAAGCAGTATTACACTGAGTTAAAGAAACTGAAAGGTAAAATAAGGAACTGTGGAAACAGTTTATCTGACAGACAGAAAACCCAATGGGTTATGAAAGCAGTGAAGATCATGTAACACGCAAGAACAAAGGAATGGGTGGCAATTCAGTATTTGTTTTAGCGTGGAATATAACAACCTAAACAAACTCACCAGCATGTAAAACAAACTGTTCAGAAATTAAACAAGTCATGGAATAATTCATGTAATTTTAAGACTTCAGAAAGAATTGAACAGTGATTCTATAAAGATCAACATGAAAGAGAATTTACAATCTAATCTGCAATACCAAGGAAGAATGGGAAGGGAAAACAGCAGATATGCCAATTCAAAAGGTCCTTGCTGAACTACACTAAAATTACATACAGAGTACAATTCATTGTCGTGACCAAGAAAAACAGAGATGAAGCTTCTGGGTTGGAATATTTGGGAGCTTCCTGGTGGGAAAGGTCAAACTCCACATTTGTCAGGCTTACACTGAATGCACTGACCTAGACAAAAGTGTCCAATCCAAACCCAAGGAGAACAACAACTAGGATCAACCGCTGAGCACCAACCAAGGATATGGGATTTCACCAGTATTTGACCCTTCACACCATCTCCTGCAGAGAAGTTGTGAGCATCATCTCACCATACTGTTTTATAGGCCCAAAAGAAAACTGCTGACAAAATTGATTTCCTGAATGTATAGACTGATAAAGAGCCTTAGGCAACACTGAAAGGCACTGTGTTGGAGACATGCTGTCTGGAGCAAAGGAAATGGGTATTCATACACACTGTATTTCCAATCAAATCATTGTAGACCAACCAAATCTTCAGAAATCACTCCAAGGTGCTGCCAAATATTAAGAAGATGATATAGCAAGTGAAGTAAAGTGAGGTACACAGCTATTCATTAGCAGCTCTTAACCCCTATCTATGCAGAATCAAGAGAACTTTAAGAGACCAAGAAATAAAGTGTTTTGTTACATGAAATGTTAAAACACAAGTAACAACCAAAAAACCCCCACAACACCCCACCGAACAAAAACCTGACCCAAACAAAAGCCAAAAATCCCGAAGCCTTTCTGGACTTCTACTGCCCACCCCCTCTCCCCCTTCCTTCTTGAAAACAGGGCATCACATTCACTGAGTAATTCTGGGATACTTCTGATTTGACAGAAGTTAAGTGAACACCACATGACTACATTGCAAACAAAAGGTGCCTTGAAATGGACACCACAAAAGTCAGTGAAAATCCATTAAAGCTATCCAGAGAGATTACTAAAGAGTTATTAACAAATACAGCGAAAATTAGGTCAAGATATTAAGGAGCAATCCTAAAGACATCTATATGATTCATGAGAAGAGCAAAACAGAAGCAAAGTGGACTTACTTTTAAGTTAGTGGAAGAAGGTGTTTGTCTCCCAAATTAAAAGTCTCATTTCCAGTAAACCAAACAGGTACTATTCAGATCAAAGGACAAGAAAATTACATAGGAAATAAATCTATAAAAAGAGGTTGAATTAATCATTGAGGTCAAATTTTACAGGAAAATGACTGTAAATAAAGATACTGATTGGCGAAGAGGTGGAATATCAAAGGCAATCACTGCAATAGAGGAAAGTATTCTGATATGGTATTGCTATTGTTTCCAGTACCTTTTATCATTCATTTGTGGCCCTTCAGGAAGTGTAATATTTTCACTGTTGACATATTTACAAATATAAATTGAGTTCATAAAAGAAAAGGCAAGCAATACAAGAGATTCCTATAAACTGTCAGGGAGAAATAAAACACTGACAGACAAGGAATGAGTGTTTATCTTTCAGTCAAAGAGTATCACAAACCACACCTGCAGCTGAACACTCCCTATGAATAGTGAAAACAATTACTCTGTTATATACAGCTGCAGAAAGTGTGAAGCAATAAACTGAAATCACACCAACATAAAAGAACAGTTGTCAAAATGGCCAAAATGAAAATGGGAAATTAAAGGGTACACATTGTTGGGAAGGAATTACCATCTGATGGGAGAGCAGTAATGTTTGCTTTGGAGATTGAGTAACTTGAATTGCAATTAGTGAAAAACTATCTGTAAATAGCTTGTCAGTCTGATAAGCTAACAAAGCATTAAGCAAGGAAATACTGTCAGCTCAAATCCAAGTTGGATGAGCTTGGTAGGGATAGAAATATGATGGTGGTGTTTGCTACAGACTTGTATATAAATTCTGTTAGGAGAAGGCAGTACAGCGATATGAACAATGGAGGGGAAGAGAAAACACTTATGACTAAAAAAGCAATACTGAACAGCTGGAAAAATAATAGTCTGATAAAAAGTTAAAAGATGAAGCTGACAAGATGCCATGTGGAATGATGAGGATACAAGATTGACAGATGTAACCAAAACAATGCCGAGAGGCTGTAGAATGAAGAAAATTTTAAGTGGAACAACAGAAGGCATTTTCCATTCCATTCATGAGCATCTCGGTGTATTTTCAAAGACTAGAAGTTTATACAATGCCTTTCTGTTAAAAACTCATCATGAACGAGTCATAGCCTGATTTGTGCATGCCTGCTGCTGACCTTTATTAATCAACATAAAAAAACAACAAAAAACAACAACTCCTCAACAACAAAAATAAACCAACAACAAAAAAAATTCCCCCCAAACCTGCTTATTGAGAAGGGGAGGAAGAAGCAGGTTTTTAAAGCACTGAAGAAAATTGTGAAGTTTCACTACATTCCAGAATAAGTGAAAAATAGCTTGATTCCAGAAATTACAATCCCGTCAGGGCATCATATTGCTTAGGTCAGTAGTGTGTACTGGAAGCTGTGTGCAAGCAGTACTTGAGTATCAGGAGTCTTGAAACCTACCCCTTAAAGTCAATTCAGAGAGGTGTCTTTAGGCAACATGGGCCAGAAAACTAACTTACCCGGCTAGTGAAAAAAGCAGCATGGAAAGTAAAAAATAAGAAAGATGGAAATCACAAGTAAATAATCAAGATATACACATAAACTAACAAGGACACTCTGTTACTGCTTCCCACTGGGGGTGGGAGGAAGAAGTCACGATTTCAGGCTTAAGTATTGTGTAAGGAGGGTGGTATTTGTCTGATACGGTATCATCCTCAGATAATCTTTTAGAACACAGGCCTTCCATCTATCCTTATATCTCCAGAAAATTACCTGTTGTGGTACAGAAAAAACATCTGGTCCATCCTTCCTGTTCAAGCAGGACCACTTAGAGACAGTTGTCCAGCATTTAACGTCAGCAGGGCATTTAACTTCAAAATTATAAATATCAAATGACTGATTGCACCATACAAAGTGGCACCTTTTTCTTTCTTCCTCTGCAAGGGAGTATTTATTCTGTGTTCTTTTGCTCTCCTTTATCATGAGCATTCAAGCAAGAGACTGGCCAGTGACTGTCATATAGCTATGTTATTGGTAACACTGTTGTTCCGTGCCTGGCAGTCCAGGCACCGAATCTCCATAAATAATTATTCTGATGTCAGAGATGCAGGATTGTAGTTCCATTCAGAGAATCTGCTGGGCACAGGGAGTGGACAGATGAAGGATGCATCTATTTACACACAGAAATCTTTGCCATTAGCCACAAGCAAAGAAAGAAATACAGAGAAAGAATGACAATGTAAGAAGGATTTGTTCCTTTGTGGGGAAGAAGCTACAGCTGAAGCACAACGGTGGGATGGAGAGATTACAGCAGTTTGTATTGTGTCTCTTCTGAAAATCAGCACTGAGTATCTGCCCCATTAAAACCATCTATTTTACATGCACAGCATGAACTTTACTAACACATGGGAAAGAAAAGTAAGAAAGCAGAAGGTAAAAGAAAATGTTGTCATCTAAACCTATTTTGAATGGTGAGGCAAACAAGACAAACCTGGGAAGTGCAATGACCTGCCATTCTGCATTTTTATTTGCATATAGATACAAAAATAGAAGCACATAGACCTATTGTGAAGGCAGACAGACCTATGGGGAATAGTTTCTTCTCCAAAGTTGCTCCCCTGCTGCTACACAGGTGGAAAAACTGACTTATATTCAACCAAAAAAAGCAAACAAACAAACAAACAACAACAACAAAAAGGCTTGTATGACATCACAGTAATCAGGATAGACTAGCTCTAAACTCTTCTGAGTCACATTGCTTTCCTCCTATACTAGGACTATGACATTGCTGAAGACTGACAGAACCCAGCCTATCTACAGTTGTTTCCTGTACAGAATCTGCCGGGGGGGGAGAGAGGGAAAAAAGGGGGGGGAAAAGAGCGGGGGGGGAAAAGAGAGGGGGGGGAAAAGAGAGGGGGGGGAAAAGAGAGGGGGGGGAAAAGAGAGGGGGGGGAAAAGAGAGGGGGGGGAAAAGAGAGGGGGGGGAAAAGAGAGGGGGGGGAAAAGAGAGGGGGGGGAAAAGAGAGGGGGGGGAAAAGAGAGGGGGGGGAAAAGAGAGGGGGGGGAAAAGAGAGGGGGGGGAAAAGAGAGGGGGGGGAAAAGAGAGGGGGGGGAAAAGAGAGGGGGGGGAAAAGAGAGGGGGGGGAAAAGAGAGGGGGGGGAAAAGAGAGGGGGGGGAAAAGAGAGGGGGGGGAAAAGAGAGGGGGGGGAAAAGAGAGGGGGGGGAAAAGAGAGGGGGGGGAAAAGAGAGGGGGGGGAAAAGAGAGGGGGGGGAAAAGGGGGAAAGGGGGGAAAAGGGAGGGGGGGGAAAAGGGGGAAAGGGGGGGGAAAAGGGGGAAAGGGGGGGGAAAAGGGGGAAAGGGGGGGGAAAAGGGGGAAAGGGGGGGGAAAAGGGGGAAAGGGGGGGGAAAAGGGGGAAAGGGGGGGGAAAAGGGGGAAAGGGGGGGGAAAAGGGGGAAAGGGGGGGGAAAAGGGGGAAAGGGGGGGGAAAAGGGGGAAAGGGGGGGGAAAAGGGGGAAAGGGGGGGGAAAAGGGGGAAAGGGGGGGAAAAGGGGGAAAGGGGGGGGAAAAGGGGGAAAGGGGGGGGAAAAGGGGGAAAGGGGGGGAAAAGGGGGAAAGGGGGGGAAAAGGGGGAAAGGGGGGGGAAAAGGGGGAAAGGGGGGGGAAAAGGGGGAAAGGGGGGGGAAAAGGGGGAAAGGGGGGGGAAAAGGGGGAAAGGGGGGGGAAAAGGGGGAAAGGGGGGGGAAAAGGGGGAAAGGGGGGGGAAAAGGGGGAAAGGGGGGGGAAAAGGGGGAAAGGGGGGGGAAAAGGGGGAAAGGGGGGGGAAAAGGGGGAAAGGGGGGGAAAAGGGGGAAAGGGGGGGGAAAAGGGGGAAAGGGGGGGGAAAAGGGGGAAAGGGGGGGGAAAAGGGGGAAAGGGGGGGGAAAAGGGGGAAAGGGGGGGGAAAAGGGGGAAAGGGGGGGGAAAGGGGGAAAGGGGGGGGAAAAGGGGGAAAGGGGGGGGAAAAGGGGGAAAGGGGGGGGAAAAGGGGAAAGGGGGGGGAAAGGGGAAAGGGGGGGGAAAAAGGGGAAAGGGGGGGGAAAAGGGGGAAAGGGGGGGAAAAGGGGGAAAGGGGGGGAAAGGGGGAAAGGGGGGGAAAAAGGGGGAAAGGGGGGGAAAGGGGGAAAGGGGGGGAACAAGGGGGAAAGGGGGGGAAAAAAGGGGAAAGGGGGGAAAAAGGGGGAAAGGGGGAAAAAAGGGGAAAGGGGGAAAAAAGGGGAAAGGGGGAAAAAAGGGGAAAGGGGGGAAAAAGGGGAAAGGGGGGAAAAAGGGGAAAGGGGGGAAAAAGGGGAAAGGGGGGAAAAAAGGGGAAAGGGGGAAAAAAGGGGAAGGGGGGGGAAAAAGGGGAAAGGGGGGGAAAAAGGGGAAAGGCCTCTGAGATCATCAAGTCCAACCCATCACCCGGCTACAACCTCCCTTCAGGTAGTTGTAGCTGTTCATCTGTTCTGCTGCTCTTCATGCAGCATGGTATAGCATGCATTTACACAGTGATAAAATGACATTCCCTGTTCCTTTCCAAATCTTAATATCATGCTTTATTTCTTCGAGACTGAACCCATGTGTTCCTAGAACTGCTTTTTAAGAACAATCACCTTAGTGCTATTTAAAAATAGTCCTCAGACCAGAGTCTTTTCTGAAAAACAAGTGCATTGCTATATACATCATTAAAATTTAGCTGCAGATTTCCAGCAGAAAAGTCTGGCTAACGTTAATGCTGGGGAAAATTTGAACCCACCACAGTCAGCTTCACAAATTAACTCTGAAACCCAGGACAGCTGTAAAACATATAGAACCCTATCAGTATCAGAACCCTGATTTACTTGGAAGTATTTCAGAAAAAGATCATTAAAATATGACTGCTGGCAACAGAAACCACCTCCAACAACAGCTAGGGTGACTAAGGTTGGAAAGAAAAGATGAAATACATGAGTATATCCTTCTCTAGTTGCTTTCATGAACTATCAAGTTCAAAGACTACAAATGAAAGACAGTATTCTCTCTCCTAGTTAGAAGGTACACTCTGTTCCCTTATCTGGGCTTGATTTGTGTCCCAAATATTTTTCTTGTTTCTTCTGAAGGGTCAAGTGTCTAAATGTGTTCCTCAGCTGTTTGATGAACAGAAGCAAGGTAGACCAGAAATAAAAATTCAGTAAATATTAATGAAAAAACATGTTTTGCACTCAGAAATAATAAAATAGAACCCTTTCTCAGCTTTGTGAAGAAGGTCCATGTGAGGGGGGAAATGAAAACATTCCTTCATATGTGTGTGTGTGTGTGTACATACAGCTATCAGTGTTGAACAGATTATATTGCAAAGCTTACATTGTCTCTAAACAATGAGCTATTTGCTTTTTGTCACTGATGCATTAATTTTGCAGACTAAACTTAGGCTTTCCACTGCACAGAATTACCCATGTGAAAATGTATTCCAGTGAGATGGGGATAATAAACTGGGGGGAAGTGGTATGTGAATTCATAAAACACTGACAAGGCAGTAATTGTTGGGATTCTATTCAAAGAAGTTATAGGGAACTGGCAGGCAGCTTCAGTGACAATGGTCTGTTGTCCAACAAATCAGTCACTATTAAAATAATCTGACTGCAACTTTGCAGTGACTTGCAAACTATTAAGATACATTGGTTATTAAGAAAGTAAGTTTTGCTACTGGTATTAGATCACATTAAAAATATCCTCTTTTTCAGAACAAGAGACAAGGGAGGAAAAAAATGGCTGGGGGGGGCAGGGGGAGGGAAGTGATACCTGTTAATAACAAGTCCATAACCAGACTACAAAACAAACAGGCCAGCTTCAAACAAAGAATCTCCCTGGCAGTTAATGGATTAAATATCTAACTCACTTTAATCACTTGGATTGAAATGAAGGAGAATCTAGATCACGAGTCTGGTTTAACAGTAGGTCATTTAATTGATCACTGCACATACCAAAGGCACAAAACACTTCCAAGGACGGGCCTTTCAGGTGAAACACACAAATCAGGATTTAGTAGGAGTTCCCATATTCTAATGTATGAACAAAATAGAGTTGGAAAGTGTTCAGTTCTGACTCATATATGGGAATAATGGATGTCTCGGAAGTTACATGCCAAGTTCTAAGTTAAGTGTTGAGAAACAAGAATCCCACACTTGTATGAGATACTATGCCATGGAAATGAGTAAAACTGAAAACAGAGGCCAGCGTGCAAGACCTGTCTTCACAAAATCAGCTACAGATCTGAAAACACATCTGTAGCTTGCCAGTGGTCACTGTTAACACAAAAGTTCTCTTCACGATGGCAAACACTAGCTGTTTACCTGCCCACCTTTACTTCCCAAATTGTAAAAGGGCAGTGCACCAGGCAGTGCATTAAGAGAATTACAAAAATTGGAAAGACAACCAAAAAACCCCAAAACAAAACCATATATGTCTAAGTGTAATTTTCCATTTTAAAATCAGGAATATGGAACTAGAAAGGACCACCTGCATCTTCTCTTATCGCAGGCATCGCTTCATCCTATTATTTCACAAACTTTTTGAACTTCTTTGGAAGGCTCTTTTTTCATTCTTGTCCCCAAACTGTAGGAACTTTTTTCTTCCTGTTCCCAGCCCAAATTTATTCATAGCCAATTAAATCATACCATTCCTTCAGGCAATAGCATTCCAGTGTGATCTTGATAAAAATCAAACTAACATGTCACAGTTACCTGTATTTTCAGCAAATAGTTCTTGTTCCTGCACGCTGGAGTTAAAAGTTCAACTCAGTGACTACAACAGCCATCTACCCACATCCTTAGACAACTGACTTGCCTGGTGCTGTCAGGGAAGTCTACAGATGCTCAACACAACACTGGAACTTTAAATATGCAAGAATCTTCATTCCCTATGCAAGCAAATGACTTTTACATGGATTATACAAACAAAGTCTATTATGAAAGCAAAGATGATGAAAACTGACAGTTAATACAACTATTCCAAGATCATCCTGCTGTTGGAGGTATCCTGTCCACATTTCTTTCAATAACTTGGTTTTCCTAAAGACTGTAAAAACAAGAGAGAATGAAGCAATTCATTGCAGGCAGGGTAATAAAACCGGTTAAAGCCTGCAGTCACTTCCAAAAGTTTAAAAGGCTCTGCATGGCCTTGGCTAATAATATGTTAAAGTTCTATCCTATTTTTCACTCTTGACTACAATTTTCTTATCTACATAAACATGTACATATACACATGCATATATATATATTTTATCTGCACAGACTTGTACAAGCCTAACATTGCCATTTTTATACCACTTAAATGCTCTTTGAGATACTTAGTAATCATTTAATATATCCCAATGTAACAGATTTTATTGGCAACAGCTGCAAATAACCATGACAAGGCTAAACTTGCACTCTTACAGAACAGGTATACTTCTTCCTGGTAAAGATGCATGGTCACTTCTTTGACTTTATGACCAGATGCATGGTCACTTCTTTGACTTTATGACCAGAATCCCTCAACTCTAGCAAAAGGCAACCTTTATTTTTTGTTTGTTTTTCCTCCCAGCTCCCAAAATACATGCTTATGAAGCTGATAGATCAATACTTTACTCACCAATGCTACTCAGAGAACTGCTGCTTTCAGAATCAGAAGGCATTATTGACAGCACACTGTAAGTAGACCCTAAAATTAGGGAAAAAAAGACAGCATTACTTTTTGTTGTTTTCCCCCAAATCAAGCTCATTGTTCACTTTCTTGATACTGTATATGTCAAAAACACTAAACAGAGCACAGGTCATTAATGCATAAAGACTAAGAAGAAAAGTATAATTGGAAAATTAACATTGCTCTGTGTACTGAGTAGGAAATAATTTTGGATGAAAGGGTAAAAATTAGTTCAGCAAAATACTGAACTCATCCAATGGTTACTTCAGATACGTTGAAAATAGACATTATATTTTTTGTAGTACAGAATCATAAGTGGTATCTAGAATACATATACATAGAATACATAGAATAAACCAGGATGGAAGAGACCTTCAAGATCATCGCGTCCAACCCATCAACCAATCCAACACCACCCAAGCAACTAACCCACAGCACCAAGTACCCCGTCAAGTCTTCTCCTAAAAACCTCCAGTGATGGCGACTCCACCACCTCCCCAGGCAGCCCATTCCAATGTGCAATCGCTCTTTCTGTATAGAACTTTTTTCTAACATCCAGCCTGAATCTCCCCTGGTGCAGCCTGAGACTGTGTCCTCTTGTTCTGGTACTGCTTGCCTGGGAGAAGAGACCAACATCCGTCTGTCTACAACCTCCCTTCAGGTAGTTGTAGAGAGTAATAAGGTCACCCCTGAGTCTCCTCTTCTCCAGGCTAAGCAACCCCAGCTCCCTCAGCCTCTCCTCGTAGGGCTTATGTTCCAAACCCCTCACCAGCTTTGTTGCTCTTCTCTGGACTCGTTCCAGCAAGTCAACATCCTTCCTAAACTGAGGGGCCCAGAACTGGACACAGTACTCGAGGTGCGGCCTAACCAGTGCAGTGTACAGGGGCAGAATGACCTCCCTGCTCCTGCTGGCCACACTGTTCCTGATGCAGGCCAGGATGCCATTGGCCCTCTTAGCTGCCTGGGCACACTGCAGGCTCATGTTCAGTCTACCGTCGACCAGCACCCCCAGGTCCCTCTCAGCCTGACTGCTCTCCAGCCACTCTGACCCCAGCCTGTAGCTCTGCATGGGGTTGCTGTGGCCAATGTGCAGAACCCGGCACTTGGATGTGTTAAATCTCATGCCGTTGGACTCTGCCCATCTGCCCAGCCTGTCGAGGTCCCTCTGCAGAGCCTCTCTACCCTCCAGCAGATCAACTCCTGCGCCCAGCTTGGTGTCGTCAGCAAATTTACTGATGATGGACTCGATGCCCTCGTCCAGATCATCAATAAAGATGTTAAAGAGCAAGGGGCCCAGTACTGATCCCTGGGGCACACCACTGGTGACTGGCTGCCAGCTGGATGTGGCACCATTCACCACCACTCTCTGGGCTTGGCCCTCCAGCCAGTTCCTAACCCATCGCAGTGTGCTCCCATCCAAGCCATGGGCTGACAGCTTGGCCAGGAGTTTGCTATGGGGAACGGTGTCAAAGGCCTTGCTGAGGTCCAGGTAGACTACATCCACAGGCCTCCCCACATCCACCAGGCGGGTCACCTGATCATAGAAGGAGATCAGGTTGGTCAGGCAGGACCTGCCCTTCCTAAACCCATGCTGGCTGGGCCTGATCCCTTGGCCATCCTCTAAGTGTTGCGTGATTGCACTCAGGATGACCTGCTCCATAATCTTTCCTGGCACTGAGGTCAGGCTGACAGGCCTGTAATTCCCTGGCTCATCCAACCGGCCCTGCTTGTGGATGGGTACCACATTGGCCAGCTTCCAGTCAGCTGTGACAAATCAGAATCTATTTTGGTTTCTTATCTTCTTCCATGAACCAACTTCTGTTTCACTGTGTAACTGATTTGAATTCTTATTCTCAAACTTCCTTCAGACATAAAAATGTCATATAATTGGTAAACAAAATTTGCTTTCATCCATTTGCCAATGTCAGTATTTGTCCTTAAAAGCAAGGACCTACAAAGCTATCTGCTGTTACTGACCATACTAAGTTTTTCACTTATTAATAGATCAGTAGACAGAAGCCCTTTTTATTTTAGTTAGAATTATGATAGATTTTACTTACTAGAAGAACTAGAAAAACTGGTCCTACTTCAAAACCTTTAAAACTGAACAGCTCCACCATCCCTCATTAACAGGATAAACATGTTGCAGTAAAGACAGGGAATGATTATGTGCAAAACTTATTTGAAATCTAGTCCGTTTTCAGCACTAGCCAGCATGCAAGACCTGTCTTCACGAAAGCCAACCTCCAAGAGCTGCCTTTCCTATAGTCCTCATTATGTCTTATACCTGTTTTTTCCAGTCTCCCTGAAATTAAGAAATAAAAGCTGAGAAACAGCCTGAGATTAAATATATTAATCTACTGTTGAAATAGATTAAAGAAAGGACAGGTTTTCTTATAAAATAAGAAAGGAATCTTACTAGGAAAAGACATGACATCTCTAACTTCCACAGTCCTAAATTACAGAAGTGTGAATTCAAAAGTAAAGCACAAAAGCCCAAAAACAACACACACAGAGAGCCAGATTTTCAGCTACTAAGTAACATGGACCCTAACTTCAATGCTGTCAATTATCTTGACAAAGGCTTCTAAATTTGATGAGTTGTATAGACAAAGGCAAAAATAAATATTTCAGGGTAAGGAAAACTCCCTCCAAGCAAATCCTTCAGTTCTATTAGTAGATTTTGAAGAAAAGTACCAGAAAAGAGACTGAATCTTGAAGCAGAGTGTTCAGTTTGACAAACCCCTGTGAAAATGTTTCAAAATGCATTGTTTATAAATCATTCTAGTTGACAGTATGGGATGTAATTTTGTTTGTTGTTCTGATTTTTAAATAAAACATATAACAAGCATGTCACTGGTACACTGGCTTCAGATGAAAAACAAACCTGCTGGGCATTTTTGCTTCTATTTCAGGCATTTTCACATAACAATTTAGATGGTGCTTGTATTTCGTTAAAGCTTATTACAAGCAAAATACTTTCTGCACTAAATAAAATCAGCCTCTTTGCATATTCTAAACTCATATGACTTGCAGTACTTCTTATAGTCTGGACTAGAAGGATTAATACAGAAAGTGCAAAAAACCCAGATAAATATATTAAATAATGTAGGACATCTTTATGACACACAAGATGTTATCAAAACTGCTTGGGACTTAAGCACAGTAACATCTTGTGCCAAGAAACGACACTTCATTACACTTAGCAACTGATTGTTAGCTGCTTTCACTTCTTATTTAAGAACGGAAAAAGATGACTCAAAATCTCATCATCTTAGCTGATCTTGCTTTTATTCATGTTCAAGAAACACTAATCCTCTCTTCTCTATTCCTTCCTGCATTAAAAGCTAGAGCCAGGACTTAAACCCAAGTTAAATTCTGCTCTCTGGCATAGATAGAAACATTTTTTGAAGATGACTTCATCAGTGGAGACACATGACTCTCCTCAGTGATGTTCTTAAAACATCAGCTTAGATTTCCAAATGCAACATCTGGTATGCCTGGCATGTTATCACAAGAAAATGTACAATGGTGAAGAGGGGAAAATCATCTGACCCATTCATAATTCCTCACTTCTAACAAAAACAAACAAGCAAAAAATCAAATTCAAACAATAACAAAAAAATCTAGTAGCATTTGTCTAGATTCCAAGGCTGCTTGTGAGTATGTTTGGCTTTGATTTGTTTATTAGATTACACAGGATATGAGTCCATTATCTGTAATGTGCGTTACCTCTGTCACCAGCAGTATCACTAAGTGACAGAAACAATAACCTGAGGACTCTACATCATTTTCTAAACATTAAAATTAATCTTTAGATATTGAACACATGCATATATTCAATTAATGCTAAAGGAGCATCATACCTGACATATTCTACTTGATCGAACTAGCAATACTTCAGCAATACCTGAAAATGCTCCAAGACAAGCATTTCCCCACTCTATAGGGGAATTAGCAGAGGGATTTAGAAATTGCTACAGTATATACACTTGAGAATCTCAAGAACCCTACTTCTTTCTATTTTCAACAATTAAAGCAAGACAAATTTCCTGACTACTGTTCTTATTAGTCAAATGACTGTCAGGCTACTTAAAAACTTGCAAATTCAGGAAAGGAACTAGATGCTTAGCTGTGGAAGTCTCCTGCAGGGACAGCAGAGCAAGTGAATTGCAGTTTGCCTCCCACTCACTGTACACACAGAAACAGTCATATATATTTTCCTTGTTAAGACAATGATGGTGGAGTGAAAAGGAAAAAAAAAAGCAAGCAATTTCCTCATCAGCAATGACAAAGCTACACTAGTACAAAATTAAGACAGAACATTTCTCTCTTCTCTCTTTTTAACACTTGAATTGTGAAACACCACGTAACATTGCACATCACCTGTACCTCAAGAAGAGGCTAATCTCAAAGTAAAGGCTCCAAATCAAATTTGCACTAAATACCTCCTTTAACAACACAGCGCAAAAGATCACTTAAAATATCTTTAATGACTAAAATATAAATTATTGAATGAATTCTGAGGGGGGGAAAAATAGAAAACAACAAAAAAACCCACACTGTGTTCAAATATCATTATGTTAAAACAAGCTTAATGTCAAGATTGCCATGGCTGCATAGAACATTCTCATCCACCTCTGCTCATGGCTGCAAGGTAAGATGTATCCAAGGGGGCTGTAGTGGCAAAACAACATACAATGATGCAGCTTTTCAAAACTCATTGTACAAATGCTTTCAGCTTGTGGGATTTTTTTTTTTAATCCAAAACACGTATTTTACTCTCAAATATTTACAAAAATATCTATATATCAAGTAAAAGAAAGCAATTTTATCTTCCAAAATTTGCTGTTTTAACTAAATGGCTGTCTATAAATAATTACTTCCTAAGACAGACACATTCAACATAAGGCCAAAAAGGCAAGTGTACTGAACTTGTTTCAGTGTGTGAAGAACCAGGGTCTAAATCAAGAAGCATTAAGTATTTTATCCCACAAGGTGGAGAGTGCTCCAGTCTTAGCTGCACAGCTCTTGGCACATCACTCACCTTTCAAGGACCGCATTAAAACCTGCAATACACAACTCCTCAGTTAAACACCTTGCCCAACTAGGAACACTTAGCTCATTGTATGACTGAGACAAGAGGGAGCATTTCTCCTGCAGACATTTATTTTGCTACACCTCCACTTTTAGGGATGATAAACAACTCTCTCTGCTCCCCTGCTGTGTATTTCCATTGTTAATTAAACTCCACTCTTCCTCCCGTCTCCCTTCCCAGCACAGTGACTGCCAGCTGACTCAGCTTCTCAGCAAATGATTTTTCTGATGGAGGTCCAATGCACCAGATGAGAGGGCAGCATGACAAACGTTTGTTTATCCACATCTCCATGCACCAAACCAAACTGACTTTGGCAGGACTCCTACTTGCTGTGGGGGAGCAAAAAAGTTTGATTAAAACTGGACATCATCCAGATTACAATGTTCCCATTGCCTTTACAACAAACAAAACTGTCCAAGGAGCTTAAGATCACATGAATCTGCCATGCTCTATCTCTGAGACTATTCTTTTCTTGGCAGCCTGTGCAACCAGGTTTGTCAGAAGCCGTAAGAATTTCTCGCAAGTTGTGTGATGTTCAAATGCTAAATTCTGACCTCAAGTCGTCAGTGGAGTATTTGTTTCCACCCATGTCATATTTATTTCATGTTTCACAGTCATCTACCTTTAAGGATAAGAGCTAAAAAAGTTATTTTTCAAACGCCCCTTTATAACAATTTCACAGAGACAGGGGCAAAAAAAGTTTATTTTCTATTTACAATGGAGAAAATACTTTACAACAACCTATTTATGAAATATTAAGATATTAGAAGTGTGGTGACTTGTGTCACCCTTTAATTCTAGGTGATTAGGAATAAACGCTTGTAAGGACTGAACACTTCACACTTATGAGTATAGGGTCAAATCATTCTCTTGTAATCTTCTCTTTGCTTCTTTATGGGAAACCTCTTTATGGATGAGAATTTGCAAAACTCGATTCACAAAGTACATGACTACAGTGCTTCTAGGATAGAAGCAATTTTTAAGAGTGCAACTACCACAAAATTCATTATCAGGAGAGCAGCTATTACCAACTGGTAACTGAAAGCAAATAGGTACAAAACCTTAAAACCGCTTAAAAAAAACCAAACCCTACACCTGAAATACCAGCCAGAAATAATACTACCTTCCAAACTTTCATTTCTTTCTTTGCAATCTTCAAAATGATTAATTTAGGTTTTGACACTCTGTGAAACCACATCAGAAGTGGCTAAACACATTTGCTGGAGCAATAGCACCAAAGATGCAGTCTTAAATTACTCCTGTCTATTACTTATTCAAAGAGCCCTGCAGCAGCCCAGGTTCTGAACCAGAAACAACTGATTTAACCTTTGTCTTCTCGCTTTGTGACTAAGACACCTTCTAACTCCGTTTTAGTGACTGCATTATGTCTTGACAAGCCATTTGTCTCCAACACTCCATTTCAGCTGAGAACAGCAGCAAATAACCATGCCCTCCTTTTACAGCCCTGAATTGCCATGAGATAGTGCAGCAAGATGGGTGATGCTTTTTTCACCAGTTATTTCAAGAACAGCAACATAACTAGCTACCATGAAAATACTGCTGTGCAAACTTGAATTACTCATACTCTGGCAAACCCCCCAACTTTAGGTTTGTAGAGCTGCACACACTGCCTTTACTGCTAACTTTCTAACAAGAGAAACATGTATTTTTGTAGGCTGACATTCAGAAGTCAGAGAAGAGAGTTACTGGCTCCAGATTCTTTAACCTCAGTATTTAGCACAGATGGGGAAGAGCTGCATTTTTCAAATCTAAGCAAAACTGCAGTGCAGGTAAGCAAAACAATTGTCACATATTTCAGCTCACGTGGACTATACAGGTGGTCCTTGCACTATTGTGGTATTACTGATGACTACACCTCATGAAAAAAAGTCCCATAAATAATTTTTATTACTTTTACTATAGCTGCTTAACAACGACAGCTAAGCTGTTCTGGGAAAACCAATTTCTATTTCACTAGTAAAAATCCCAGTGTATCAAATAATTAAATAATTTTTTTCTCACTTCTACCTATCAAGAACATCACATTTGTTTGCTAGATTATGTATGATAAGCCAACGGCAACCTCCCCAATATAATAGCGTTTTTTAAAAGGCCTCCTTCAATCTCAAATTCTGTTTCTCTTAAAGTTATATTCTTAATATACATACACATATATAATTAATTTTTGTTTATTAAAAGTAGAGAGGCAAATTCTCATTAAACCTTCCAAATTACTAGAATGCAGTAGAGGGCATTTACTAATACCTTTCTTTCTAGGAAAGGAAATTGGATAACCTAAGACCTAAATCCACTTGGCAAGCACATGCTCCTTCAGTACTCCTATCTGCATAGTGCCCAGCAAATGGCATTCTGACCATTTGCTGCATACTCCAGGTATTGTTGAAAGGCCCAAAACTTCTTCAGCTGGGCAGTGTTGTGATGGCAGTCACCAGAAAGCAGCAATCCTGAACAAGGTGCTCTTTGTCCCTACAGCCATTGATGAGATGCCATCTCCAACAGGGAACAGCTACAGATTTCTCTTCCTGTCCACACACAGCAGAGAGAGGCCACAGGCATACTACACATTACCCCACTCAGGAAGCATCCACAAACTTCACATTTTGCTTTCTGTATTGGTGCTCAAAGACCATCCCAATTCTGCCTACCCTTACACCTAGCCTGGCCCCATCTGCGTATTTTGACACTGCACAAATAAATTGTGGTAACTCAGACTCATCTAATTCTAATCTGTCCCATACCAATCTGTCCCTATTTTCATCTGTCAGACATTCAGAAAATGTCCTTTTCAAGGCTACTACTCAGACTTTTCTGGACCATTTTCTGAGTTTCATTGCCAAGTACAGGGCATCTCAGCAAATAAGTTAAGGAACTGTCCAAGTACATAGCTTTCGCTATGAATGGTCTCTCTCCACAGGAGCTCACACTTTATACCAGCTGAACCCGATACTGACTGCTGGCGTTCTCTCCAGTGGTAAATGCACAGCATGTAAACAGACACCTGGGCAGCTCCAGACACTGACGCAGAATGTCGGTCTGGACTTCTCCTAGGCCAGGTTATATCAGTCACTAAAACCCGTAGAAAAGTGAATTCAGATGTGCCACAAGTCATCTGCTACAATCCACTCCAACCCCCTCTAATGCTGGGGTACAGAATTAAGAACAAGATCAGGCTGAGTGAATTATAATTCTTCAAAGTAAAACAATTTTTATTCTGGAGGAAAAAGGGAAAGACAGATGATGCACTAAGTCACATGTCATTCTCTGAACTTGGAACCTCTTAGAATATCCTTCCCTTTCATTAAGCTTTAACAGAAATAGAATTCCCAAATAACTTGAAATCTCCTTCCCACCTTCTTTTAACCTCACACAATATTTATATTCACACCTGTTGCTCCTAGCATGCTAACCAGTTCTTAAAAGTTTGAGGAAAGACTTTTTCATTGTCCATTTTGTTATGCAGCACTCCTTCCAAGGAAAGCTAACTTTGCAAAGTTCTTAAAACACAAAACCACACCTTACATAGAAGAACAAGAGAAAAAGTAACTATAGGTATTTAAAACTGAAGACACAGACATTCAAAAGTCTAGACATCTACCAGGCAACAAGGAAAGCAAACATTAATTCCTCAAGATTAGCCTCTTAATGCATCCAGTCCTTTCATTCATTCACTGCATCTTGCCATCAGATATTTCCTCTGCAGAAGCAGCTGGGGGCATGCCTGGAACTGTGGGTGACAAGAGCATCCATCACACGTCTAACCCGGGCTTTTTTGTAGCAATTCTGATGTGCACTATGGTTCAAACTGAGTTTTTTTAGGACAAGTCATCAAGAATACACATGCACCTACAACCCATCCATAACACAGACTAAGTGCAAGAACTGAACAGCTTCAGTGATAACAGTACATTTAAAAACACGTACCTTTCCTATTCTGCAGAGACTTTTAAACAAGGAGAGTGGGATAATTAGGCACACAAGGAAGAAATCACCTCAATACAAACACACCAAGGGGTTGTGCTATTTACAGCTCAGGGAACAAAAAAAGCCATGTTCGGCCAGTCCTCTGTGTTTCCAAGCAGAGAAGTAACATACCAAAGTCCAAAGGCTTTTCTGCCCTCTCCCCATACTATCTACTCATCTAAACCTGCCTGTTCACAATTTAATCTCATAAAGTTACCTTTTACGAATATTCTGATTTCTACAGCCCTAGCATATTACAAGTATCAAACTTCTCTTTCTATCCAGAAATACAGCAGTTGGAATGCTCTTCTCAAAAAGCAAGCCCTGTTACTACTCAAGAAATAAATTAGCAATTGATCAAAGAAGTTACAGTTAGACAGTACCTCATCATATGCTGTTCTCCATATTAAATGCTATGAATAATTACAGCTTAAGACAAACTTGTAAGCCTATTGTTTCCTACAATTTACAAATTAGCTCACAAGAATTGCAAGAGATGCATCAATACCATCCTCTGAGCTCAGACTATGTTGGAGCCAATACTCAACAGATCTTTGCATTTCAAGTGGTGTTATGAGATATGACTTCTTCAAACCATGCACCTCTAGGAAAAGGTCATTTGTGTGACTTGATATGAACCTTGTGTGACCTCATTTCAACCTTAGAAAGATATGAATATTCCAACTAAGTCCTAAAATATAAACTCTTATACTGCCTTTCATGGTGTTCTTCAATATTCAGCTTTTAAGTATCCCCTCTTTTGGAAAAACAACAAAGTCCCAAAATTATTTAATTAAGGTATGTCAGAGAAGGGCCTTACATTCAACTTTGTTGTGTTTCTAAAATGGAAAAAACTATACACACTTTCATGCAGAAGAGGGTTCACATCCAAGCCTCTTCTCTGTTTACACTGATTGCTACTTGAAATGGTAATAGAAAAAGATGTATCTAAGCTAAAGCATTTAACCTAAGATTTATTGTCTTAGCTAGTTTATTTTTTTTCCCCAACATTCTACTTCATTTAAGAAAACAGAAGCAAGGAAGAATAAAACATACAGCCTTTTTACCCTTCCTACTGCTGTAGAGCAGGAAATCCTGCTGCCAGCAGTAATTTCATATTAAATACATATGCATTTATTCTGTAGTAGGAGTCCAAGACTCAAGTCTGTAAAAAGAGATACAAGTCCCTGTTACCTACAGGCTTCAGGCCCAAGCCCTGTTCAGGACATGTGCAATCACAAGAAAGGTACACAACTATGTGAATGCTACTAGCACACAAGTGATGACGACAAGAGAAAGTGACTCAAACCCCTCTCTAAAACTAAACAAATTGGAGCAAATACTCTTGTGTGAGCTGATACAGGATCTGCCCAGAAATGTACAAGTTTTCACAAAGGTAAGAGCTGAACCAGACAGATTTTGAAAACTGATACGACTTCAGAAGAGGAGTGGAGGAGGTAATGATAACAATTAAGAGTATTTGAACCACAGACTATACTTGTTCAGAAGAAAAACACACAAATAGACAGAAATCACAACTAAGCCCTCATTTAAACTACGCAATTAAGTGTGTCCTTAAGTGCTCTGTTGTACTGAGTGATTACTACAGAAGTCTGTTACATATGAACTATTTACAAAAATAATTTGTTGAAGATATCCCCGGGGTAAACTTCATGCCTCTTCTGGTTGCAGCTGTACCACCCACAGGAACTTTTCATCCCTCACCGCAGGAAGCCTTTGGCTGTGATGATGGCAGCTAGAGCCTGATAACCTCCTCCACTGGCACAGGCACTGCCAGAACATGTGTGAGCAGACCTCTCCCTAACACACACTGAGAATAACACAGGAAAATGTTTCTTAGGCTTCCTAATGGCAGAAGTAACACAGCAAAAAGCCATCCTCCGCTATGTATCACAGTGGTCATGCATGCAAATGCTCACTCCACCTGTGAGCTAAGAGCAGAGAATGTTGGAAAACACAGAACTCATCTGGAAGCAATTATGGGACACATTCCTTTCCCTCTTTTTGCCTCTTCTCTGCAGGATGTGAGTGCTGCTACTTTCCTTCCCTCACAGTCATGGCAGGGCAAGGAAGAGACCCACGTCCTCAGCCTCTGCTGTGGCTTGACAGTAGTGAGGCAACCCTGCATGGCCATGTGGTACTTGGCAGTGCTGAAGTTTTCTTTCTTAGACATAAATGTTCCTCGGGGCTCCTCCTTCTGGCTTCATCTTCCATGTAATTCCTTGATAACAGACCCTGTTTGGAGATCAAGCCCATTTTACAGTCTACAGAGGATCTTTCCTACATGGCAAAGGTATCAACATGCTAGATGAGCCTTTTAACTTTCTGAAAATTATTATTTTGGGAGAAAGCAACTGCAACTGCAGCACATCACAGTGGCAAATTACTTTAAAATGACCTTTTAAACCAGTAGGTCTGGGTTAGCAAGCAAGTAACTGCAGTGAGCACAAAAAATAACTGGGAACTTGAGGTACCACAGACATCCGGGTAGGTCTTAGTAACGGGAGGATTTTTCTATGCCAAACATTCACCATTAGTTCAACTATAATAAGGGGAAATAAAGACCTGTAATGCAGGCAGCCCAGTGCTATCAGCTCCATCAATTCTGGTAAAGGTTTTAAAGCTGACTGCTCTGATGATAAATCTAAGACAGACTGAAATCACACTCTTACCAGGAAGCGTAATATTAGCATTAGATGACAGCACACAAGGAGTTCAGTGGAGTGCTGCAGACCTCCCTGGAGTCTGTGGAAGAGATGCAGGCTAAAACTTCAGCAAATGCACCTGATGTCCAGCATGCTACTCCAAATGCAAAACAGTGTCCTGGTCCACTAAGACAGTTACAAAAGACAAGACAAAAAACTCCAAGGCTACAACACTGGAGAAGTAGAACACGACATATTGGACAGCACAAGTCAGAGCTGTTGAGAAGAGAAACAGTAACTTCCCACCAAGAGAGCTGACTGAGTCAATAAACAAGCCACAGATTCACAGAACGTCAGGAGTTGGAAGGGACTTCGAAAGACCATCCAGTCCAACACCCCTGCCACAGCAGGATCACCTAAAGTAGCTCAAGACCTGTTGTGCTTGTGAAGTCACCTGCCTGTCACATTGGTGTTTCCCCCTCAACCTTCTCTCACCTACATCTGTTGGAGATGAGGATGCTGCCTTCCCATCAGCACCATTTGTTAGGTATGAAGGTTGAGGAAGGCCAGTGTTAACATTCAGGTTCAGCCACTGGAGCCAGCAAGCTTAAATAAGCATGCCAGGTGGTCTGAGATAGCAGACAGACTACATAACACTTAGCAATCTCTTAATTTATCCACATAAATACCCACATTTTACTCTTTGCATATCATCAGCGGAAGAGGCAGTAAAAGTAATGCCTCCATAGGCAGCCTTGAAACAGGCTTTATTGTGTAGATTTAACAGGTTTTAAGGCTACCTCTTCATTTTAAGCCTTTAGTGAACCACCCTTCTTTATACCTTCCTCTTTCAACAGGTTCTGAAATACTGGGGATGTTTCTAAAGAACACTGTGCCACCGAGAGCAGCTGCCATCGGGATCAAGGGCTTCACTTAATGTCCCATTCCAGCAGTAGCCATGAGAGCATCAGGGGACAGAAACAGCAGAAAACTGCTACACTGGGGAAAAAAAAAAAAAAAAAAGAAGAAGAAAAAAACCCCCACAACACCAAAAAACCCACAAGCAACCAATCAACAAAAACATAACCATTGCAACACACACACACACACAGAGCTTTCAGTGACATGCGGTTAAGCACTGATTAAATCATAATCCAACCCATTTAATTCCTATACAGTAAGAGAAGACTTCCTTTCAAAAAAAAAAAAAACCAGATTGAGATGAATTAGCATGCTACTGTAACAACAAAAACATCTTCCAAATACATTAAAATTAAGAGCAAATTCAACACAAAAAAAGTGTTTAGGAAATTATTACATAAACACAAGTTGAGACCAATCACTCTTTAGAAGCACAGGATTAAAATCTACCTGGTCATGATTTACAGCAATCTTTGATACTGCAACCTTTTTCCTACAACACATTTAACCATTTTGTTTATTCCTGCACTGTACTCTATCATCTCCTATTGTTACAGAGTTATTTTGATTCTATATTTCCAGAAGATAAATCAAGAATATGCAAAGCATTTCAATTATAAACTACTAAGTTACACTCATTTACTTCATTTTTCCCACATCTGTCTGTTATGTTGCTGCAGTATTTTAATGTTAAGAATATACAATTTAAAAGAAAATAAAAAAAAACACAAAGCAAAGCAAAAACAACAACAAACAAAAAGAAACAAACAAAAACCCCCACAAAAATCCCACCCACAATTAAAAAACAGGAAGCAATTGTGTGACATTCAGTATATAAAATCATATAGAACACCAGAGCTCAGATTAACAGTTTCTTCTTTTCCAATCATGCTACAAACCACAACTTCCTCAGAGGAAATACTCTGTCTTCTCTGTTTGGGTAATACCTTCCAAAAAATGACATTTTGAGTACATCAGAATATTTGTCAGAAACAAGTGTGAATTTTAGTTTTGTTACATTAGGAAGTGGTTGATGTTTCACTATCTGTAATGCAACAAATCCCCAAAGGGTTTTAATTTGTATGAAAGCATACAACCATCACTTCAGAGAAAATTTAAATTCAGTGACTGAAAAGAATGTTGGTAGCCTGTAGCTCTTTATATCATTTTTCTCCCTTCCTGTGCTACACTTTGTCCTACTGGGAAAACAAATCCTGCAACTTTCCACTCGAAGGGCTAAATTTGCATAATAATTAGTCATGCATATGTTGGTTCTGTTTTACTTAAAATGAAGAGAGGCTTCCAGAGGTATTTAATAAATCAGTGCTTTTAAAAAAAGCCACAGAATGGAGATAATTGATGGGGAGGGGGATAAATCCAGGCTACTGTAGATATCCCTTAAATAAGAGAGAAAAAAACCCACACCCTCATCAAACTTGTTTGTAACTATTTAAGTCTTCACAGACTTTCTTATTTCCAGACTTTTATGATCAAGGCTTAACTTAGATAACCTATATGTGACTATCCTTGGTATGAAGACAATGGGATAAGCCAGCAAGAATTAATCCTGAGAGCACTGTTATTTTTCAGCACATTCTCTGTATGTATCTGGTAATGGATCCTGAAAGGTATGCATTTGGAGACTGGCCATATTATTTTTCATTATCATAAAGTATTTTCTTCTCCATTCTCTAGACAAATTATCAGAGGGATGCAACTCAATGCAGAAATGTTAATTAACACTTGGGAATATAAACAGAACCCTACACAAACCTTCTCCCCTCACCTAGTGAGATCTGCCTGTCTTCTGTGCTATAAACAATAGTCCTATAATATAATAAATAATCCAGTAAAATTGCTACCTTCAGGTAGAATGTACGTTGCTAATGCCTCTGCACTGCCTAAGCAAACTATGCACTCCCCAATCACTTCACCAGAAAATTAAGCTGGTGACTTGCCACCAGCTCCACGCATGTAAAACACGTCAGCTGATTGTTCAGTCTCTGTAACTAACCAACAAAAAATGAGCAGACGCATCCTCCCCAGCATACAAGACAGTCTTCACAATTCAAAACTGAGCTCAAGTTGCAATCAAAAAGACACAGAACCTGTTTAATCTTAAAAACATCAGAAGCTTCCCCATTAAAAGACATAGCCTCAAGTTCTTTTGGTTATGCCATCTGGAAGCAATTATCACATGAGAAGTGGGGATGCCAGGAAAATTTTGAAAAATGAAACCTTGTATATCTGAGCTACCACATGCCTTTGGACAAGTAAGCAACACCCCTGGAATGGAAACCTGTACTAGGGAAGCAAGGTTTATTAAACAAGACAGAAAAAGGGCCCTGACTGGTTACAGCACTCACCTCCCTTCTGCTCCTTTCAGGCTGAACTCCTGTATGCATTCCTGGAAAAGTAAATACTAACCTCTACTATTAATCTCTTCATGTTTGCCCACAGTAGATCAGCATCATCTTATTTTCAAGATTAAAAGCTTCTAGTAGTGACTTACATGCTTTTAAAAATTTATTATCTCTGCATCCTTAGCTTGCCCTAAGAAGAGAGAATATTTTCACATATTAAATGCTCACCCACTGATTCATGCCTGCATGGTAAATATGTGCCCTCTGGCCAGCAGGGTTCAGAATTCATCAGAAAGAACATGCTGGCAGATTTGGACTTGGGATGGTTTACTCCCCCCCTCCGCCCCGTAATTGCACATTTGTCACCTAGACAAATTAACAGAAGCTACAAATAAAAGCAACATCCAGCAAGTAAATAGCAGTGGTAATGGGCAGCTAAAAAGAATGGTATACTTAATGTTTCAGATAAATGCTGAAGATAACATTTAAACATACTATAGATCAAATGTTTTACTGGAAATGCAGAGAAGCCCTGGAATTTGCTTTGTGTTTTCAAAATTACAATGTGTCTTATGAACCATTCCCGTCACATCAGGCAGGGAAGAAAAACAACTATTAGAACTAGCAGAAACAGGATAAGGAAATCCATACTGGCATCAGCAAAGTTATTCTTGATCCACAGTGAAATAAAATATAAGAGAGACAACCTTACTCCTTCATATTTCCCCAATACTAAAAATCAGAGTACAAAGAAACCTGCTGGCCTTGTACTACTCTCATCCCTCCTAAGCTGAAGTGGCTCCTATCCTCTCCTCACATCTTACCATAGAAAGACATAGTCCTAGCTCTTAATCATCATCTTTCATCTGCTTTCCAAGACAGTTTTTATCTTCTTACTGAAAGTGGTCTCCTTAATTTTCTTAGTTTTTAATTTTTGCCTGTCTTAGCAAGTAAATGGCAAGCATTTTCATCACTGTGGGGAGGGGGAGACCTTATGGTCAGTATTTTTGAAAAAGTGAAAAAAAAAAAAGCAGCGGTGTTCTGAAAGCAAACAGACCGATTGTTACAGGATCAGAAAGTCCCCGCCGTGGCCCTTGGCTCCAAACACACACATTATAATCCTTAAAAAAACCCATCGTCTTATCAATATTCCTGTTTCCTACCCAAAAATATTGTATTCTACTTTCAATACTGGAGAACATGGCTATACATCATCTCCTCCCCAAGAAACAAGGGAAGGAAAACGTACAGTTTTATTCTCCGTTTAAATGCAGTATCACATCAAAATATAATATGTTCATAAAACGGAAAACCTGAACTCTTAAATTACGAGTGGCAACACATAATTAGCACGACAAGTGGATTGCTTATTTGGTTCAAGTTGTTAAAATGGTTTTTTTTCAGTATGAGTAAAACACATGTCATTTGGAACAAATGATAACATTTTTCTGCTGCGAGGACAGCTGAACGAATGCCTTTTCAAAAAAATTATTTTGCTGCTGATAGACATAAGCAAGACCAGGTTTAGACTGAGCTTCCCAAACTATCAACTGTTCAAAAACAAAAATTAAAAAATAGAATATTAAAAACAAAGAAACAAGAAAGCAAAACAAAACAGCGCTATAATTTCCCCATTCCAAATCTCTACAGTCGCAAGGTCAAGAGTCAAGGCAGCAGCCTACACTCAGAAGAATATAAATACACATCTAGTGATGACTGAAAGCATTATTACTGGATTTAAAATTTCAGATGAAAAACTCTGTTAAAGGACAGCATGCCCATTCACTGTACACTAACCGTCTTTTGGCCTTCCCACAAACAGTGGCAATAAAGATGAAAGACAAGTGATGGGCTTAGACAGCCAGAAGTTTTTTTTATCCAGCACTATTCAACATGGGGGGAGGGGGGCAGAATAAAAAAAAAAAAAAAAGAAATCAGCCTTATGAAATGTTAAATTACTGGACATTTTCCCCAGATTTAATGGAAATTAGAGAGCTTTCCAAGAAATTGCCAGTACTCTAGTTCCCTCACAGGGGCTCAAAGCTTATCCACAGTAAAGCTTTGACAGATCAGAAACATCCATAAAATATTGCATTGTTTGGAATAATGCAGGCATGGAAGAGGATAAAACAAAAGAACTGGGACTAGACTATTGGCAATGCAGTACGGTAATTAACAGCAGGATAGTTCTGAGGAAAATCCTGCGGTGTGGGAGTAATCTCACCTAGTGAGGAGGAACATCAGCGCTAACACATGCTTCGGTGTCACACTCTCTATGGCAAAATTCCAGGGCACTTGAAGCAATGTGTTGTGTCCCTATGACGAGAAAGTATAAGCACAGATAGTCTCAAATGTCACAAAACTAGTGCAAAGAACAAGAGTGGGAGGAATAAGCATGGAAGTTTTCTCATCTGAACCTCATTATGGCCCAAGAGCTCTCCTGCTGCTTTGACTGCTGATTTCATTGTGACAGCTCAGCCCGAAACACAGCTCTGAACTTCACATACCCACAAGCAGCAGATACAGTACAAGAAAAATCCAGAAAATAAATCACAGTCCTGTGAGGCACAATAAATCTCTAAATGGGTGACGTCATCTCCATGAATTTTAGTATTATGCTAATACTTTCTAAGTTTAAACCTAGACACAGTAAAACACCAATTTGAAAACCAAAAATTAATACTAACACAGGGACTTTTTTTCCACTAAAATACCCCAACTTTCCACAATCTGAAAGAAAACAAACAACCAAACCAACTTGGATAGTACAGGCTACAACTGCAATTTAGCATGCATATGCTTTCCACATGCATACTGCTTTCCAAGCAATACCACAGCCCTAACTAACAGCATGTTTTAGGAGGAATATGATGGATGAACCCGGAGACCTAAAGTACCAACCACGACTTTGATTTGAACAAGTCCCTTGCCTCTGTGCTTTGCCATGAATGGAGGAAAGCTATCAGCATGACTTGTATACACACACAGAACACTGGAATGACAAAACCTGCTCTGCTACCAAAACAGAAGTTCCAATACAGCACTACTGTGGTTGTCAAAAAGGCAGGCCTAAAAAATTTACTCATTGTTTGAATAATAATACTACAGAGGAATGGATGGAGCAAAAGTTTCATAAGAAAGAGCTTTGTGAGTGCTTTTAGAATGCCAGAGAAATGGATGAAACTGAGAGCCTGCAGAAACTTGAGCTACAGCTGGAGCCAGTGTGTGTTTGTCTTGATACTACTATGTCAGCTCAGACAGCAAATGGTGCCACCACAGGGGATTCCAATTGCCATTTACTAGACTACATTTGTCTGTGTACTGAAAAAGAAGATGCTGATTATTCAACTCTTAGTCTTCACATGAAGGTAACTGTGGTCCCCTCTGCTTACTTTTTTTCCCTCGAAACAGTCAGAAGATCTCTTTATGACCTGCAGGAGGCACACCACCACCTCAGCACAGCACCAGTAGAAGACAACAGCTGTGCACAACTCTCAACCTTAGTGGCTTCTTTTTTTCATGTGGAATAAGAAGCTCATAGGTAGGTTGAAATTTGTCTTTCAAAACTTAGAACATGTTAATTCACTGCAATTTGCTCATTCTAAAATCTGTTCTCACTGCTCAAATGATACACTAACCACTGCATAAGTAGAACTGAGAATGGGTATTATTTAGGTTTCTTACCTCCAGCAAATAATGCTGAAAAATAATCTCCTTCATCTGAATGTCTTGCAGTAGTATACATCACAGATGTGCCTAGCAACCCATGCGTGTAGATACAAAATGGCTTTGGAAAAGGTTTCAACATCAGCTACACACCTCACTTTTCTCCTACTTTCAAAATAAGCTAAATTACAAACAAGAGTTTCATAAAAACCAACAGCTCCAAACTGCAGCCCCACTTATGACCAAACATATCTTCTAGAACAGCCTGGCAAGCTTCAGAATTGATGCTTTTCAGCCACGTCCTACTCAACACACACCGTGCAGAACCAACACTGTGGCACTCAATTTGCTTCTACAGGAAAAGCTAGGCATTAATGTCCCTTGTTCCATCCAAAATACAGGTTGTGGTGTGTCCAAGATACCAATTTCTGTTTGATTTCACAGCTGCAAACTTACGACTTCAGTACAAACAATACAAAACTTCCTGTGGAATTTGCAGAAAGTGTTCCACAAGACTACCCCACCAAAAAAAAAACCAAACAAACAACCCACACAACACCCACAAACCACAACCAAGAAACAAACAAACTCAACCAAAACCAACCAAACCAAAAAATGAAACAACAACAACGTGGATGAGAAAGATGCAGAAATGCAAATGCCATATCTGAGGATGGTGATGAGCAAGAACTCCTTTTACACAGAAGTCACTTGTAGAAAGCCCAAGTTGTCAAAAGCTAGGTTTCTAATACCTTAGTTTCTCAGTCTCAGCTGCTACTAAGATTATATCCTCTATACATAAATGAAGGAAGCTATAAATTGATTCACATATCCAGAACTTTAACACCACAGTTAGAAAGACTTTTTTGTTCCATCAAACTATGATCATACAGATCAATGACATTCTTGAAAATTTTCCAAATAACCACTTTAGCTATTGCCAATCTGTTACCAGGAAGCAGTTAATAATTTGTCTCTAGAAAAGCTGACTTTGTAGGAACTAATGTAAGATCTGAAAAGGTATGTAACATTATTGCCTGCTACGGGTTTGGTACAAAGCTATAAAGGTGATGTGGCTCTAGAAGAAATTACTACATAGCATGTACATGTCTATAACAAATATATCTGGAAGTAGATGGGACACAACTCACACACAAAAAAACCAAGTACTTTTATTTGAAGGAAAAAAATTATTTTCCCTTATGTGTGGCTTTTAATCAGTCTTCAGCCAATCACAGAACCACAGGTGGTTGGGACTTCAACTGAACAGCTTCCTATGCTACTGAACACTGAAATACAGAAGTGAATTATGACATTGTTATAGTCAAACCACCAGAAAAGCCTGATTTTGGTCTCACGAAGTTTCACTTATTCATGCTGCACAATTCCTACCAGGAACCACACAAGGTAATGGCTGGATTGGACATCAGACTGATTTGCCAATAGAAATATTTTTCCTTCTTCAAAGCAATTTTGGCAACTTACTTCAACTAGGTTTTGTTTGTTAACAGCAACAGCCAGACTACTGCAAAGAATGGCTGGAATACATTGATACACCATTTGAAACCAATCAATGCTGTAATGAAATCCCTCAGAAAGGGAGTAGCATAAAGAAATTATAAAAGGAAAAAAGAAACATGACTCCAAATTTATCCTGTCCTTTTTCCATTTCCTTTCCAAAACCAAGCAGAAAGCCAAAAGAATACTCAAAGCCCACAAAGCTACTCAGCACTAATGGAACCACTCAACTTTCCAATACCTTTCAGTGCAGTTTTACAGTAATGTATTTCTGCCTCTGCTCTCTTCCAACTCATGTTCCATCTCAACTCCAAAGATTACAGGTTGATGAGACTGACAGTATCTCATACATGCTGCTCCCAGCCCAGCAAAGCTTTGTCATTATCACATTGCAATTGCTTTCCTCATAAAGTCTGTGTTCCACAAACAGGCCTCTGATTAAAGCCAGACAAGTTTGCTTAATAATCATAGTCATTATCACCTGGTTTCAAGTGCTGCCTGCGTAATACTTGCTTTTCACTAGATTACAGCAATAATGTATTTGTTGCACTCTTCAGCATTGCTTTTGGGATGAGCAAGACTAGCAAGCAACTGCTCACAAAATCAAACAGTTTTTCCTCAGGTTTGCATTAATCAAAAAATCAGCATAACAAACTATCAAAAAAAAACCCCACAAGGTAGGTGCTGTTAGAAGAGCCCACAGTACTTTGCCAAACACTGTACATGGAACAACATATATTCTATGCATCTGTATCAAAGCAACTACTTAGCTTATTCCATGTTACTTAAAAATACGAGCTAATACTGCTGGGGGTGGGAGGAGCTCAAGAAGTTATAGTTACGTACACTGAACAACCAAGTATTACTGGTACTCTATTAGTCAAGCTGCAGAATGTATTTGTATTAAAGGGACAGGAAGATATAAAATCAGTGCTAACAATCCCAGGAGCAATATCTGAATAAAACCACAACACAAATTCATGTCTTGCATACAAATGAGTTAAGATACAGTTTCAAAATACCTCATATTCTTCCTGGCAAGACCATAAAAGAAAAAGTTCTTGTAAAGCACCATCTCCATAACAACCTAAATTATTTGGTTTCTAAATCCTTGGAACTGTAAGACAGTGTGAATGTATCAACATTTTTCTGTTTCAAATTTTATTCTCAGTACTAAGGTATTGATCCACACAGGTCTGAAGAAGGCATCCTAAAATTAACTACAAAAGGATTAGAAGTCTTGATGCAAGAGTTGCTGAAGAGAAGCAGTTACCAAAAAAACCCCATGCAAAACCAAGCTAAAAAAGAAAACACAAACAAACAAGCAAACAAAAAACACAGAGAAAACAAACAAAAACCCCTAACAATCCTCCTAGTAAACTTTATGAAAAAAAAAATTTACTGGTATAAGCCAAGACATAAGCATAAAACCTGCATGAGCACAGACTGAAAAGTCTTCTAACCCACTACAAACTGTGCATATAGCACAGAGCAGACAACTTCACAGCCAAAACCAAACAAAACACACGTAGATACCCCCTGGACTTTGTGCTCCTAACTGCACGCTTTACTGAAGCCCAAGTCAGCAGGAGGCTGGCTGGTTCCCGGGTCCTGAAGCAGTGCAACCAGCCAGGCACACAACAAAAGGCTGTTGTTCTAAACCAGCACCAGGGCGGCGGCTGAACCAGTTGGCCCAGTACCTTACCCTAGGGTCTGTGGGACATCAAAGGCTGGCTGTGACCTGAGCAGACAATTAGGATGTGTTGGTGTAGAGTTACAAAGTTCTAAGAGGTCACTCACCATTTTAGTACAGCAGCACAACCCCTTTAAAAGCACATTACTGGTGGCTTTGCGAAGCTAGCTTTCAGGTTTCCCCCAGATCTAGGAAAGTATCTACCACAGTGGGATTTTTTTTTTTACTGTATAAAGCTTACTGCAAAATTAAAAGTACAGTTACTGAGATGAGCTAAACAGCTTTAACATACATGTAGCATATTTGAGTCTGTAAAAGTAGATACTGTGGTTATTTTAAAGATGCAGATAACCATGTTAACTGAAACTTTGGTGAAGAAAAGGTTGAGCAGCTGTGGATTAATGAGCAAAGACAAAAATCACATCCAATTGCCAATGACACTTGAGATGTAGCAATGAAGCACAACATTCCTTTCAGAAAGAATAATTACCATGTAAGTAAAGCTTACATTTTGTACATATACTATAAAAACAATTCAAGACATAACTCACGAAGAAATGCAGTTGGCTTTCTTCTCTGTTAAAAACACTACCAATTCCAACTCCATCTATCCCACCACTTGACACTGCTCTTTCTCATCCACTCAAATCCCATAGGGCTGTCCCAGGAATATTTCCTTTCTCAGTAATGCTGCTCCTCAAGACAACTTCCTTCTTTAACCAGCAGTGCCAGATGTGTGTGCAAACTACTGCAGACCTGAAGCAAGCAAAAATAGGGCCAAGATGCCAATACACTTCTATAACTTCTATATTATATCAGTCTTTTATTAGACCAGACCCCCCCAACAACAAAATTCTTAGCTGATACAGCAATTTAAAAAAAAATAATAATTAAGGAAAAAAATATCAGATTGCTTACTTATTAACTATCTCAGCATGGCCCCAGAAATGCTAAAGATCATTTGCTAATTTGGGAGTCAGCTACTCTGACCAATCACATAATCAAGTCACAGCCTTATGGCAGGCTTTCACGCAGTCCTGTATGAGGGGCTTCACAATGATCACCTTTGGCCAGCTGTAAACCATGCTGAACATCAGAGTTACTTGGCTTTATTTTCCCTCTGTGGCAAAATGCAGACCTTGTGTAGGTTGCTACTACATGGCAAAATGTATGAGGACTTGGATTTATGAACAACATTAATAAATGAAAACAACAAATAGGAAAACCAGAGCTGCTAACACAGTAAGTATACAAACCTTTGTACTTTCAAAATCTACATTTTTATCTTGGGTAAAAGGCAATTAATTTTCCTAATCTTTATGACAACTTTTAAAATTATTATCCCATGATTCAGGTACTTTATATGTAAGATCTTTAACAGGAGCAAGGAAGCACCCAGCTAGGGCATTTAACTTCCAAACACTGACAAAGTGACACTGAGAAAACAAAGGGTTTGCAAATTATTGTATCAGGAACCCGGGAACTGAATTAATAACATTAGGGTCATACTTAAATATCTTAATTCATGAAAGCAGCAGTATCATTATAAAACTCAAGACAGGAAGTGTTCTCTTGCTTAAAGGAGCACATGCTTATGCACCTTGTCAAACTGAACCTTTTAAGTGACACTATTTAAAGAAGGTCTGTAAGAATTTTTACTTTCTTCCTTCTTTCTTCTTTTTATTTTTTTAAAGACATATGAGGTTATCTTTTGAAACTTACTTCACCTCAAGAAAATGTCTTGCATCCAAAAGACTGTTTCTACAAAGTTTTAAAACCCAACAGCAGTAACAAAAAACATCCACTCAAAACACAGCAGTTCTAAAGTTACATTGCAACATTTGAAATGAAATTAACCAGAAGAGAAGACAAGGGTGTATTTTCCCTCCTCTTCTAGTACCAAATCATTACAGCAGATGGAATTTCTCTCCATTTTCACAGGACTGCATCCTGAGTTCCCAGAATACACTAAATGTTAACCCTGCACATTTAATTAGATACTTCCAAATAACAAGTTTTAGAAGCAGATCCATTTCATCCAGGACAACACCAGAGCATAAGAGTTAAATGCAACAATGTTAACATCATAGTTCAACCTTAGTACTGTAGTTCAAGAGCTAAAGTATTTATTTCTGAAAAATGTGGTATTTTCCAAAAGTGAAAAGTTATTATAATAGTATTATAGACACAACTCAAAGGGATTCAGAATATTCACATCAATATCAGAGCTAAGTTCAACAGCAGTGAATCTCTATACATAGAAAAACTGTATTTTTAATAGTATTCAATAATCTTTGAAAATGTTACTTTAATCAGAGAACTCATTTCTACTTGCTTTCCCCTACTAATTACAAAGGCAAAGAGCAATAAGCAGTATGACAGAAGTCAAGAATAAGATGAAGAGAAATAAACCAGATGGCATGGAAATATATTTATATATACTTAAATTATTCCTGAATTATTAAAAAAGATCAAAATGTTTTCATGTGCCCTGTAATCAGTGTTCTCTTGGAAAGGAGTTTTCAGCTATATTTATGTAAAGTAGATTGTGAATTCCAATTAAGCTACAGCTGTAAGCCTGGATCCTCCATCATACAATTAATCTTAAATCCAACCTCCAGCTGAGTAGCATACAGATGGAGTTCAGACAGATGTAATTACAAAGTCCATCAGCAGTAAGCCACTGGGACAGGTTGCAGGCTTTTCTGTATTTCTTCTTTGTACTGGGTGATTTGCTATTTTTGTCAAAATATACCAGGAAGACACGGCTACTGTAATACAGTCACAGTGCTGTAATATTAGCTTTAGTTTACATCATGTATTTTAAGGCACTAATTTTGAAACCAATGACAATTGCACTCCTATTTCTGCACTAACACAAGGCTGGAGAGGACACTGCATTCCCAGATTAGTTTCAGTGGCCCTGGGCAGCCTCATCTAATTGGAGGTGACCCTGCTCACTGAAGGGGCATTGGACAAGGTGACCTTTGAGGGTCCCTTCCAACCCAATGTAATCTGTGAATATGTGAATAGTGTTGATATCCCATATTAGTTTGTTCTGAATGACAGAAACCCTCTATGAAAGCCTTCAATGTGCTATAATCCGTTCATTCATGGAAATAAGCAATTTCTGCCAATTTTGAGAAAAGTGACAGAAATACCCTGATACATCTGAGAATCAGCTTTTCACATGAAAGTAAGATGACATCTTTACACTCAAAGGATAGATTTTGCAATCCCATTTCTAAAAACAGTATAGCAACACTAACTTAGAGCATCAGCAGTGAAAATGAATATCCAGCAGTAAGGCATATCAACGTGTGGTATTTTCCATGAACAAGCTTCCTGCTTAGTGTCTGCAAAAAATACTAGATTGTACATTTTTTAAGTTAATGTTTCCATTTCAGATGTACAGGTAGCACTTGAGCACAGCCCCCCCCCCCCCAAATTTTTGTCTTCATACAGGCTGCCCAGGTGAGTTATGGAATCTCCCTCTCTGAAGATTGAAGACCCACCTGGATGCGTTCCTATGTGACCCTGCATGGCAGGGCAGCTGGAACTAGGTGTTCTTTTGAGGTCCCTTCCAGCTCCTAACATTCTGTGATAAAATATAGTCAGTTCATATTCCATCATCATATGTGAACTATTTGCATATCTGAAAGAAGCAGCAAAAATTATTTGCACTAATAATTTTACCATGGCTATTCCACCCAAGCTGAGGAAATGAACCACATCTCCCATGCACTGCAAAGGGTTTTTTGTATGAATTTTACACAGTAATTGGAAAAGTAATCACAAAATGGAAGTCAAATCTGGTAAAAATTTCAGAAGCAGATTTTTAGCTTTATGGTTGTGGTGGTTTGAAAGAAAAGGCTCTGCTTTCCCTCCCCCACTGAGAAAGAGACCACGGCTCATCTTAGGCACACAAGGGTTAAAATGAAATTATACACAAGGTGGCCAGCAAAGGAAGCTTCTCTCTAAAAAGTCACTTTTATGAGCACTACTTCAAGCTGAAATTGTTTTTTATACTAGCATGAAATGAGCATTCTTAGCTTAAGCATTAGCAGGTTCACTCTTAATGAACAGGGCCATCTAGAAGTCTCAGAGTAACAGCTTTTCCCTATGATGCCACCTCCAGCCAAAAATGCAGATACACACTGTATCTGATAGAAACAACAGAATGAGACATTTGAGTTCTTCAAGTTCCTTTGTTTAAACCTGACTCTTGATCTGAAGAAGTTGTAGAGAAAACTATACATTTGGTAATTTAACTTATGATAATGAAATTAAATTATGCTTAATGAACACTAGTCTTTGGGTAATTCCTTTTAAGAAAGAATTCTGTAAAATTTCTCCAGGCTGACATATAATTAAGATTTTTTAAAAATAAATAAATAAATAAATAATCAATCTACAGAGCATGTACTTTGAAGTAAGTTTTAAAAAGAAAACAAGAAACAAATTTCAGCTCAGTGAGACCTGTGATACGAGTAAGCATTACTTTTACATACCCAAATTTTATATTCAGAAGGCTGTGGATATACATGTTTACACTGGTGTACTCTGCAATCTAACAGCCAAACATAGATAATTGATTACAACTTCCCAACATGCCCCACCTATTTATTACCTTTATTTGCTGCTCAGAATAACTCTGTTAACCAGAACAGGTTCATAATGTAAACATCAGACATCTGCAATTTTATGTAATTTCTTCAAATCAGAAGTTCTCTTAATTTTTTTGAAGTTAAACTGATCTTTAATCTTTTTCCAGTCTCACTGAAAAAGCTGTCCTTAAAGTAAGGAACTCTCTTAAGGGAATGCAGTTATTTGTCTTATTAAACAGTTTCTTATATATTTGTCTTCTACAGACAGCATCGCAGAAGTGGCTCCTACGTTCTTTAGTTTACTGTGCCACACAGGGTATTACCATAATTATATGTTCTATTTGCAATCACACTGCTGAGAGGGGTAGGCAGAACAACACTAAAATTGTATTTAAATTCAAATTCTGTAACAGATTAAAGTATTCACTTAAACCAGTATATTACAGTATCACAAGGTTGGAAGAGACCTCAAAGATCATCGAGTCCAACCTGTCACCACAGACCCCCCATGACTAAACCAGGGCACCAAGTGCCACGTCCAATCCCCTCTTGAACACCTCCAGGGATGGTGACTCCACCTCCCTGGGCAGCCCATTCCAATGACGAATGACTCTCTCTGTGAAGAGCTTTCTCCTCATCTCGAGCCCAAACTTCCCCTGGCGCAGCTTGAGACTGTGTCCCCTTGTTCTGGTGCTGGTTGCTAGAGAGAAGAGACAAACCCCTTCCTGGCTACAACCACCTTTCAGGTAGTTGTAGCGAGCAATGAGGTCTCCCCTGAGCCTCCTCTTCTCCAGGCTAAACAATCCTAGGTCCCTCAGCCTCTCCTCATAGGCTCCTCATGTGCTCAAGGCCTCTCAGCAGCCTTGTTGCCCTTCTCTGGACACATTCAAGTGTCTCGATGCCCTTCTTAAACTGAGGGACCCAGAGCTGGACACAGTACTCAAGGTGTGGCATAACCAATGCAGAGTACAGGGGCACAACGACCTCCCTGCTCCTGCTGGCCACACTATTCCTAATGCAGGCCAGGATGCCACTGGCCTTCTTGGCCACCTGGGCACACTGCTGGCTCATGTTTATGTGGCTGTCAATCAGCACCCCCAGGTCCCTCTCTGTTTGGGAGCTCTCCAGCCACTCTGACCCCAGCCTGTAGCTCTGCATGGGGTTGCCATGGGCAAAGTGCAGCACCCGGCACTTGGACTTGTTGAATGCCATCCCGCTGGACTCCACCCATCTGGTCGAGGTCCCTCTGCAGAGCCCTTCTACCCTCTAACTGACCAACATCTGCTCCCCTATTCCATTTCATTACCCTTTAAAACATACACAAATTCGTGTGCTTTAATAGTGCATACACATAATGTGCCCCCTAAGACCACACCACCATGAAAGGACATCAAGCACTCAGTTGGTAAAACTAAGAAGCCTTCAGAATGTACTGCATGCAAACTGAAAAAAAAACAAGTACAGCAGAAAAAAAATCAAGAACAGAGACTCATGCTCCAGCCAAACGAGACTGCCCTCCATAACCTAACAAAGTTCTCAGAAATTGAGAAAATTATGCATGCTTGTAGTTATTTTCTTACATCTCAAAGAGAGCATTTTTAATACTAAGAATTCTACATAAGATGCAGATACTACCCGACAACTGACACTAGTTAAATCAAAGGCAAAGGTCTCATGATCTAATCTGCAAGGTGAGAAATCCTAAAGCCCCAATGATTCAAAGTCTCCTCCTCTCACTGCCATGAGGCTGGGGAATTATTCTTAAAAATTGTAAAGCTCTGATCACGACACATATATTATCATTCACAAGTTATTATTTCATCACAATGTGCTATGAAACAGTATTAGCGATTACTGTGGGTTTGTGTCTTAGGCAATAATGAGAACATATGCAATCACACTTCAGCAAAACCTTAACTTGGGGTTGCTGGTTTTCTGTTGTGTTTGAGTTTTCTTTTTCATTGGGTTTTTGTTTGTGGTTGGTTTGCTTTATTTTCTTTTTCGTTATTCTTCTCTTCAATGCATTGTAGGAATAAGCCAAGTTATTTTGATAGAACTGGTCTTTGAAAGTCCCAGCCACTTTACCAAAAAAAAGTGTTTCTCATTATAAAAGCATGTATTAAAAATTTCCATGCATATATGTACATATATAAATGCATTTGATGACATGAAGTCACAGGACATTTTATGTGGATTCCCCACATCACCTACAACAGGTCTCAGGTACAGTCTGGCTCATGTGCCCATGAGAAAGCTAAACAGATTTAGAGCAAAACAATTAAACTCAACAGTGTATTGTTGCAATGCAAAGTTGCTGAAGAAAATGAGAACTTTCCAGAGATGCTGAGTGTACCATCCTGAAACTTCTTACAAGAGAAGGCACTGTAGAGCACAGTATGTGCAGTAAACTGCTCATTGTTGTAGCCAAGTAATAGCCATGCTGCAATCCTTCCAGTATCACCAGTTTGCCTTTACCTTCTGGTCATCCCTGTAAAGGAAGAAGTCGAGCCCCAAAAGAGTAAAAGTTCAGTACCAAAACTATACCAACAACCTCACTTTTTGCAGTGCCTAGTGAATTTGCTATAGGTGACTCTAAAATTAAATTGAGAATTGACATTCCAGAGAACAATTGGATACTCCCTGGCAAATGAAGTTTTATGCAAGTCCCACAAGCACAGCATATCACTGAAGATCAACTCACCTAGAGATGGAAAAATTGATTACTATTTACACATTGTGTTTTCTTGCAGTCCAGGACTCATTATTTGTGGGTTTCAGCCAAACTACCTTGTACAGAACACGACTGCCAACAGCCTTGCCGGATGAACATTTCCTTTGCGTATTTACTGGTTTTCATATTAATAACAATACTGTTGATATCCTACCAACTCCTAAAAACTTGAGGCAGAAAGTACCTTTGACCTCAGCATACAAAACTGCTTCCCAGTATTAACAAGGAATCCTCCTGCTCAGTCAAAACACTGCTCTGCCACTTGTAGCAGTGCAGCCCACAAAATAATCCCGACTACTACGAAGATAGCACAAAACCAAGAAAGGTTCACAATCAAGTAAGAGATTAATATATTTCAATTATGAACTGGTGTAATATATCTTAATGTGCTGGCCTACACATTTTCAAGGCCAGTGAATTAGAAATGTAACTACCTCAGAATTCATGTTTGCAGTCAATACCTTAGCCTGGTGTTACACAATGACGAGGGAGGAAAGGGGGGGGGGGAGTCTTCAGCCCAGCAGACTAATCAGACCCTTAACCTGAAGTAGCAGTCCATGCATGTTACACAAAGCATGACATTATCCTTTCCTTACATGCCCCAATGGCAATTATAAGCCTTAGAAACTTAAATTTCTCCAGGAAAAAAAAAAATTAAAGGAAAACTGTTGCAGTGTATCTAAATAGAGAGGAAGCAAACAAACAGCATGAGCAGCCCAAGGATCATTACCACAGAAAGCAGAAAAATGGCTGAGTAAGAGTTAATCTTTCTGTTAAAGGGGGGGGGGAATAAAAAATCACCAGCAGTGTAAAGTGAAAATATTGTAAGTTAATTCCCTCTTGAGGAGATCTCTGTTGTGATTCTTAGGGGCTTTAGTACTGCTTTTTGTGATTTTATCATTCCTAAAATTCAGGTTCTACCTACATAGCTTATTCCCAGACAAGACCAACACAAGAAATACATGATGGAGCAGCTGACAACAAAGGAAAGCTTACTGTTGTTTAAGATTTGTTCAGGGTTTTTGTTTTGTGTTTCAGGGGGGGTTGTGTTTTTTGGGCAGGTTTTGTTGCTGTTTAAGAATTAAATTTTGTATTATTTTTAACTACACCTATTTACGTCAAATGGCCTTTAACAAACTGAAAGAGCAAAGCTGTTAGAAGTACAACACATCCTATCTTCAATTAAAGGCTAGGCGAGCTCTCAAATAACATCTGTCTTCTCAGAAAAGCACTCAGAAAAGAAAAACCAGACTGGACACTCATGATTATTTTAAATATTAAGAAGTCAGTACCTGAATATTTTTATTTTGGTGATGCATATAGCCTCAAAGAGCAGCTTTTGGTAACTTGATTTCACTACCATTAAACATATATACACACCATCTGAAAAACAGAGTATCATCACAACCTAAATGTAGAATAGATCTCCTTAAAAATCATTGTGAATGTTCACAAGATCATGTATGAAGTGTTTAAAAGAACCTTAAAACTGCACCACAAGAAGCTTTCTGGAAAGAAAGAAGTCACTAAAACCACATCTGTCAATCTCTTCTCGACTTCTAGGTGAACAGCTCCCAACAACTCAGTCAATTCCTTTTTCCACAAAATGTGGAAGACAACCTGAAATTATATTAGTGCTCCAAACGAGCAAATTCACATGGTTACCCAAATCTCTTTACCTACAGTTATTTTTCTATGAAAGTATGAAACAGGAAAAAGTTATACAGAACAGATAAGAAACAGCAACAAAACAAGGAGATGCTTACAGTTTTATGCTCAGTAAAATAATATGTGAACATCTATGTGGAAGTTGAGAAACTGTATTTTGTGATTTTGATGAGGATATGTACTACACCAGCTTTATTTCCCCAATTCAAAAATTCTGATGCTTTTCTTGAAAACCATACATGCTTGCTGGCTTGTCTGTCTCAAAGAAAGAATATACTTGAAAAGCAAGGATTGTGGTGTACTAACATCAGCAGGACACTGGTCATCTACACCAACTAAGTACAGAATTTCAATTACATTTTACATCAGTCCTCTAGGATGGTACCTCTTCCTACAGTACATTTGCCCAAACTCCATTTTGAGCACTACTAAGAAGCAAACAACCATTAGCCTCAGTCTCTGAGGCTCAAACATACAGGCAATACTTTACTAAGGACACTGTCTAATACAAATAGCTTAGCATGCAAGGCGTGGATCCTGCCAACAATTGCACATGCCTAACCTGATGCATACAAAGGGGGATTACTCACATGCTGGAAGGTTAAGTACATGAACAATAAGCATATTCATGAATCAGCAATTATATGCAGGTAAAATAAAAAGGCAAAGTAAAGACAGGGGGCAAGAAAGCTGTTACACAGCATTAATAATTCTAAGAGTAAATGCTCCCAACTGGATTATAGGAAAGCTAAGTAGGAAGTTTAAAGAACACTGGCTTGGAGGGTTTAGGATGGGGAGGAAGAGAGTATCTTCATTTATCCATCAAACAATAAATTGTCAACTATGTAAAATATCAGCCAAAACCCAACCTTTAGATTGCTCCCCTTCATAGAATACATAGAAAAAACCAGGTTGGAAGAGACCTTCAAGATCATCGCGTCCAACCCATCAACCAATCCAACACCACCTAAACAACTAACCCATGGCACCCAACCTCCCTACTGCCCAGCTGAAACACTTGGTGGCTTTACATTCCTGCTTGCTTTTTCTAGTTATAGGCCAGTTGTATGATTCTGTGGTTTGGAAGCTTTGCAACTGTTGAGGTTGGACAAGACCTCTGAGATCATCAAGTCTGACTGCTTGCCTAGATCGCCTCATCTCACCACTACCACCACTCAAACTGCCAGCCACACCTGGTCTGCCTGCCCCAGTCGTGGCACTCCCTAGGCTCGTTCAAACTGCCCGCAGTTGCTCGTAGCAACACCCACGCCTGGCACCTCAGCCTCACTCAAAGAGCTGCCGGCTCCCAGCGGGACTGAGAATGGTAGCTAAATCAAGCTAAAGATTTGAAACCTTGAAGGCAGGCAATCTTTGGATTTGACAGATTAACAAAGAGCGAATTACAGAAAGTTGTTGGCTTCTCTTAACGATCATATCTGAAACTTATGCTTCTATTTCAGAGTACTCATAGAAGTAACAAGCTAGTAGAACCTTTCCAAAATTAATGTCTCTCATTTTCTATAATTTTGTAAGATAACAAAGTCCTGCGTGTGTCCAAAGCAACTTGATAGCTTTATGCACTCACACCAAAAAAATTATTACTATTCATTTTACTCTGATGAAAACAATGTCCCTATGACTTTGCTGTGGCCAGTTTTTTTTCCATCCCCTCCCTCAGCATAGCAACAATGCAATTGAGAACTACCATCATTTCCTTCTTCAGGACTGAGCCTGCTTTCTTTCACTTATTATTACCCATTTGTGGCAGTTTAGGCTGGGTGCCTCCCATTCCTGCCACACAAGCTATACCTCCAGAGTCCCGAGGGTCCAGTCCAGTAGGTGGACACAGGAAATGGATTTATAGAGCACAGAACATTATGGGTATGAAATACACTATCTGCAAAGTCATTCACTTCCTCTTTCTTCCCTCTCTGCTCTTGTGAGAGATGCTCCCTATCAGATAATGGTGGGGGAGTTATCTCAAGGCCTCTTAGGCCTGGCTAGGCCTAATACCAGGAGAAGGGGGAAGGGCAGTCTCAGACCTGGCCAGTCTTGAGACCAGCCTAGCAGCATGGGGGGGAAGAGCAAGCCCTGGGGAGGTGGGGGGGGGGGGGGAGGGTGAGTGGGTATACCCTCAGTCACTGTGCTTGTAGCTTTCTGTAAAACACCAATTGCTTTGCCCATTTAAACTTTCCATCACCTCTGCAATCCATTGTGCGAGTGTCATCCTTTTGCCCCTTTCAAGGGCAAGAGAAGATCTGACTGGCCTCAAACCAGGACACCATTTCATTGGGAATACCCTTCTAGACACTTGCCTGAAGTGTCCTGCATTTTTTTAGCCTGGCAATTCCAGGAGTTAACACAACTATGAGATCATCAGAAGACATGGGCACTGCAAAATTAGCACTGGGTATTTTCTCAAGTTTAATTACTGCTCAGCACTGCCTAAGATCTGTACTTCTCCTAATGTGACTTCTGAACGCTGCCTGATTTTTTCATCTGCACAATTTAAAAAATCCTGTAACAAGACTTGTGAAGCTACCCTGGGAACTAATAACAGGTCTGGAAAAACCCAGACACACTGCTCTACTTCTCCCACTCTTGAATTTTCAGCAACAGAAAGAATTGTAAATGGTACTTAATTGCAAAATTATCCTTTCAGTCCTTGAGTCAGTAAATTATGCTTTTACAAATTCTACTCATTTCTTCTTCTCTCCTTTCCCAGGGAATGCACACTTCCAGCATTATTACTCATCTCTGAGTGCTTCTACTGTGATCTTCCCTTACCTCACTACACAGCCTCCCAAGCTCCCGTTTCTTCTCACTTCCTCCTACAGAACACCACATCCCACCTCCACATCTCACATCCTTCCTCCATAGTCTCTCAGCTCTTTGCTAGCTCAAGTTCTCACTCCTGCTTATGAGGTCCTCTCACTGGGTACAAGACAATGTTTTGAGGGGACTGATCAGCATTTTCTAGGCGACAGGGACGAGAGGATGCAACGCAGAACCCACAGCGAGTGACGCTCCCAGCTCCTCAGAGACAACCCTGAAACTTCTGTGTTTCTTGTGGATTACATCAGTGCTGTCAGCAAAAGAAGTGGTTCCCAGATCTCTGTCTCCTAAATTCACAGCATATTACAGCCTGACATTTTTGTTTGAGTTTTGTTTTGTTGTTGTAGTTTGGTTTTTTTAATACATTGAAAGACTCTGCAATATTTAAGAGATGACTTTATGACCAGATGAGATAGTCTGAAACAACATGGTCCCTTTTTATAAAGTACAAAGAGGAAGCTGATATAATCCTTCTAAAAAGCTATGAAACTTGAGTATTCTAACTTTCTCCTACTCCTATAAATGCCCACATTTAGTTTTTGGACTAGAAATTAACAACTCTAACCAAAGTCAGAAAAATAAGTCTGACTAAATAAAAGGAAAACTACAACCATCATCTTTCTTTCCCCTTAAACATCTTACTACAAAAAACCAACAAAGTCTATTTACAAATTTAAATTCTGAAGTCTTAAAACTGTTAAATAAAACACCTCTGAAACCTAATGTGCTCTGCTTTTAAGATCCAAAATGGTGCTACATCTTTACATTAAAAAACCCCCATTACATTAAACTTACAGACATACATACTGATGGCAGCTGTATGGGTAAAACAAAACAAAAAAAAGAAGTAGGAGACCAACTGCTTGTATACAACTGGAAGCTGAGTAGTTCTGGATCCAAAGCAAAGATCGAGGATAAAGCACTAGGAGCACCACTACAGCCCCGCAAGTTCATCTTTGAAACAAATTCCAAGCTTGCCAACCAAACTTGCCTTTTTCCCCACTTTTTAAATACCATCAAAATGTAAATAAAAAGCTCTGCACTATCTGAAGCAGTCTAAAGCCTACACAGTCTCATTAGATTTCTGGTTTAGCCCTTAAACTAAAAGATAAACTACATCTCTAATAGTGCTTGTCCATATAAAGTATCCTCCACTGTATTCTTGTCTTGGGCAAACTTTATGTCACAAAATTCAAATTGTATCAACTGTAAGAATTATCTGTTTAGAAAGATACCCAAGAGATAACTGAATGTTCAGAAGTAATTTATTTCCACATTAGAAGAGAGATGCTATTCTATCACTATACAGTATTTCACACATGCATGATGGAGGTCATTTGCCAAACAAAGTATTTCATAATAATCCATCAGTTCACCCCAAAATAAAGAAATAAAAGCACTTTGCACACTACTTAAAGAATCAGTCCCTGTGCAAAGTACTGGGAGATTTTTAATTGGCCAGTCACTTTCACACAGTCAAAGCCAATTTCTCACAGAAACATTTACACAAAAACATAACATAGTACTCAAAGAACTAGTGTCTCTAACCATGACTGAGTGAAATAGAGCAAATTACACTTTATTTAGCTTCTGCTTTGACAGCAAGTAGTTTCCTGTTAGATTTTTCACTCTGTTTACTGACACTGTTAGACACAATTCTCAAATTAGAAACAAAATAAGCTTAAGAATATACATTTTATTGGAGAAACTGTGACCCACAAACCACTACATAAGTTTAGGTTTAAAACAAACAATTGCAAAATTCTATAGAGGACAAATATATTCAAGAGGCAATTGAACAGGGGAAATTCTACAAAGATTTCTATAAAGCAAGCTCCTTGTAATGGTAGAGTTACCTAGACTGGAAGTGTTTTGGCAGTTACTAGGGACTCCAGTTCTTTCCCTTTAGCAGTCAGACCTGCTGCTTACTTCCCTCTATGTTGTGTAGACAAATACAGTGTCAGCTCTACACTGTTCAGCCAGGCACAAGAACTGCTGGTATAAATAACAGCCTGAGCTTCCATCTGAGTTTACATATCACCTTTAGAGTACAATAGGAGGTGATACTTAAAATGAGAAGGAAGAAAACATAATAAAACAGAAAGTAATGGTACACATTATATATTAAAACAGAAGGAGAATCACTCAAGTTGGTGTAGTGAGCAGACCGCATACTGAACTTCTGCAACTTTGAACAAACTTATGTTGCTGATTACCTTCCCATTTCCTTCACAACAGCAACACACCAGAAAAAGAAATGAGCAAACAGTACTACAAGAAGTTACTGGTTACAAATAATTCCTCCTCTAAGAAGGGAATGTACTTCATACCAGCCTCTTCTTCCAAACAATACTCAAATTAAGTATACCTCTGTAAATTGTATTTTTTTTTTCATATACTAGTGGTAATTGTAAAAAATTCATCTGGATATGTTCAATTAAAGATATGTTTAAGATGTGTAATTTTTTGCCTTTTAAGAGTACAAGCATTTTAAGTAATACATGCTGATAACTGTTTCACTTAGGAACTTAGAAATACAGAAACCAAGAGCTGTCCTTGCTACCTGTTTACAGTTTGCTACTACACAAAAAGGAACTTGACTCATCAGCCTTCAACATCACCCGTGAAAAGGAGCAGAATTCCAAAATGGCAAGAGAAGACAAGTGTTCAGAGTTCCTACATGGAGACACTAGAGTAAAACTCAATTACACCTGAACACATGTTCAAACAAGAACCTTTCCACCCCAGTTACCCTCGAACATTAACTCTTTGCACAACACTCAGGACAAAGTCACATACAGGATTTTTCAGAGGCATTCAGTGGCCACATAAGCAGCCTGAAGACTTGTTAGCATGAGATTTCATCAAGGGGGTAAAAGTTGGAATATATATATATAACACTGTTTCAAAGCTCACCTTCCTAAGTGCATGATGGTTTATTCTTAAACTCACTGTTAGCAATCTCCTGTGTACTACTTTGTAAACATGTTTACTGCAAGGGAAACAAACCCATAAATCTCAAAGTTAGCTCTATTACTACTGATAAATGAAAGCAATAACATTTTAAAACCCATCATGTCAAGGAAATGTCTTTCCCCACACAGATGTTAAACTCAAATCAACCTTATGGACATGTTTGGTCAAGGAGGATATAGTTCATTTCAGCAATCAAACTACTTTTCCCCTGAGAGCTCAGTGTTGTGAGACATTTTGCAACTCCAACTCGTATTTTAAGAACAAGAAAAGAGAATTAATAAAGCCAACATCTACTTATTTTTTTTCCTGCCATTCACGTTTTACATCTTTGTTTTTAAGGCTGGGAAATGTTAGTATACCAGTACCATTACTGCATCTTCTCAACAAGATAAGACTGAGTATTAATCTAATCATACAAAAACATCATGCATCCCATTCTGAAAGGCAGTGAGTGCCCTCATCTTCCATTAATGTCAGACCACATAATGTTACAAATGTTGAGGTCTATTGTTCAGTCCATTTTTTCCCATCCTGTGAGGTCCTGCCATGTATTCATTACAAAAGGCCATACACTGTACTACACTGATTTAAAAGCAAAACATAAGACCCTCACTCTTTTTTGTGTTTGTCAAACTCATAGCATCATTTAAATCAGGGCAGAGTACACAACTGCACGTGCAAACAGTTTTCCAAACAGAAGCAGCCCTCAAAGGGTTTTATTTTCTTAAGGAAATAGCGCAGTTTGTAAGAGCCAAGAAGTCCTCCCAATACAGCTCCTTACATAAACAGGTAGTCAACCTGAAATTCCCAAATCTGGAATTATGAACAAAACAAAGACCTCACATTTCTCTGTCAACTTGGCCATACACTGGAGGAAAATACCTACACATCACTTAAAATTACCATATACTCAAAGTATTTCTTATCCAGTAACACAGCTGTACTTATAAGGCCTTGTGTATCATCACTAATTTTTTATTATTATTATAAAGGCTGGCATTGTCCACATAAACGTAAACTGTGGCTTGGTTTGGAGGGGAATAAATAGACCCGTGGGTGAAAAGCCCAACTTCGTTAAGAAGGTTTACACTCAACTTCTTGTTTGGATCTGCAGATAAATCAACTGTATTCCTGTTCTAACCACCAATAGTTACAACACCACAGACTAAAACATATGTTTGTCCGGGGAAAAAGAGTTACAGTATTTATTCAAACGCACATCTGCTGGACTCCTGCCAGCCAGCCTATTCCAGCAGACTGGCTGCAGGGGGGAGTTTCACAGTTCTGCCGTGTCAAGAAGCGACTGTTTAACACCACCGGTGGCCCCAGAGGAGCTCAGGAGAGGAAAACTCCTTCGGGTTAGACTTCCTTAGCCCCACGCATCAGGGGGGTGGGACAGCAGCAGGAACCAGGCTAACAAGGCTTCTCCGAAGGGCACAGTACAACACCCCCAACACCTCTCGGGAACCAGCAGTACCAGTGCGCTCGCCAGAAAAGGAAACGGCCGGGAGCACAAAACAAGAATCGAGAGCTCAAGCACAAACACATTAAAGTTCCCCACCCCGCGGAAAAGGAGGACCCCCATTTACAACTGTCCCACTACTTTCCAAACATCAGGAGAGGAGGCCCCCTGCCTCAGCGGGGATGGGCAGGGGCAGCCGCTGTCCTCTTCCAACCTCACACTTAGCCCATGCCCCCCGGCCCCACTCACCGGCAGTCTCGGCCGCCACCGGCGCCCCCGCCACGCCATTCAGGTAGAGGATGGAGAGCAGGTGAGGCTGCGTCTTCTCCAAAGCCACTCGCAGATCCTGGAAGTGGTCCCGGTCTTTGGCCAGCAGCAAGGCGATGAGCAGCTCGGCCTTCCCGCCGCCGGCCGCCTCCAGGTCGCGCAGGTCGCGGGGGCCGAGAGCGCCGGCGGCCTCCAGCAGCTCCACCACCTTATCTACTTCGGTCATGGCCTGCGCCAGGCTCTGGCGACACTGGGCGAGCAGCTCCTTGTGCTTCGGCTCCATGGCCGCGACAGGCCGCCGCCAGCCAAACTTCGCCTGCCGCGGCCGCGCACCACCGCCGCCCCCCGGCCCCGCCGCTCCTCCACCGCCACCTCCGGGGAGGCGCGGGCCGAGGCGGAGCGCTACCGGCCGCCCTCCTCCGGCAGCCGGCGCCCCCGCAGCGGCCCCCGGCGAAACTTCGTCCCACGGTAGAAGCGCGGAGCTCAGCCAGGACCTGGGCCCAGGGCAGCTTTGCTTCTTCCTCCTCCTGCGGGCCGGGAGCCGCCGCCGCGCTCCACTTCAGATGGGGGGCGAACAGCCGTCTAGTAGCTGCTACTCCTCTTCTTCCTCCAGCCGCCGACCCTCTCGCCTCCTTTCTGCTTCCCTCCCCAACCCCGAGCGGCGGAACAACTTCTCCTCCCCAGTGCTGCCGCCGGCAGCAGGAGCTGCGGAAAGGGCCGCCGTCGCCTCCTGGGCACCCCCACCCCACCCCCCTGAAGGGCAACCCAGACAACTTCTCCGCTCGCTACAGGCCACACGGCCGCGGGGCGAGGAAAGGGGTGGGGGGAGACGGCTTCAGCTCCAAGCGCCTCCTTTCATTCGCGGGCGCGCGCAGCCATATTGGTTGCACAAGGCTGCCGCCTGCGCCGAGACAGAGCTGCGGCAGCGCATTGCCTGCCCGCCCGCCCCGCGTCTCGTCTCCCGCGCCGACACGCCGCAGCCTCTCCCCCTTCTGTCCAGTCCGCCGCCCGCCTCCTGGCCGTCAGTCAGGAGGTCCTCGCCGGTCCTCCAGCGCCGGCACGCGGGTGGGGCGAGTGTCGAAGGCCTCGCATCCCCGTCGCTTTCTCGAGTTATCCCATCCCCCTCGAGGTGCAGTGCGACCTGCGGGAGATTTCCTCACTCCTCCTTCCGGGGAAGTGAGACTTTTCCGGGGCCGGAGGGACTAGTCCCGGGTGTCTCGGCGGTCACACAAAGGCTTCGGGGCCAGGCTGGCACGACGCGGACCAGGACGGCCGACCACTCCGGGCCCAGAGCCGCCGCGTCGGCGCGGGGCTGCCACTGCCCTCTCCTGGCGGGCGGGAGCCTGTCGCTTGTGGCGGCTGTACAGCTGCTGGACCAGGGCGGGGGCTTCAGCCAGAGACATTTATTGCATCTGAAGCTGGAAAAGGTAAAACATCAAAATAATAACAGACCGTATGGAGCTTTGTCCATTAAAATTTACAAAAAGTAAAGTTTACAAACAAGAAAGCTAGCCAGTAATAATACCTGTTGATTCATCTATCCCCTCAAATGTATTTTCATCAGCATTTTGTGAATAGCCAGACAACAGGTAACTTACCAATAGAGTACCGTTATACCCCACAGCAGCAAAAGGGTGTAATTATTTCGCAAAGAAAAGAGAACAGCTTTTCACTCTGAAGGCAAATAATCTGCCAACGCTGGTGGTGCCTTAAATGGCAAACAGCTAGGGGAACAGGCTGTGGGATGAGCACAAGAAATTATAATCTTAAATTCACATTTTATATGAAAGACTTGTAGGTTTGCTACTGATACCCTGCACAAATAACGGTGCCTGTAATCATAGAATCAATAAGGCTGGAAAAGACTTTGGAGATCATCAAGTCCAACCTATCACCCAAGACCTCATGACTACTAAACCATAGCACCAAGTGCCACGTCCAGTCCCCTCCTGAACACCTCCAGGAACGGTGACTCCACCACCTCCCTGGGCAGCACATTCCAACGGCTAACAACTCTCTCTGTGAAGAACTTTCTCCTCACTTCCAGCCTAAACCTCCCCTGGTGCAGCTTGAGACCGTGTCCTCTTGTTCTGGTGCTGGTTGCCTGGGAGAAGAGACCAACCCCCTCCTGGCTACAGCCACCCTTCAGGTAGTTGTAGACAGCAATAAGGTCTCCCCTGAGCCTCCTTTTCTCTAGGCTAAACAACCCCAGCTCCCTCAGCCTCTCCTCATAGGGCTTGTGCTCGAGGCCTCTCACCAGCCTTGTTGCCCTTCTCTGGACACATTCAAGAGGTCAATGTCCTTCTTAAATTGAGGGGCCCAGAACTGGACACAGTACTCAAGGTGTGGTCTAACCAGTGCTGAGTACAGGGGTACAATGACTTCCCTGCTGCTGCTGGCCACACCATTTCCTAATACAGGCCAGGATGCCATTGGCCTTGTTAGCCACCTGGGCACACTGCTGGCTTATGTTGAGCTGTCTGTCAACCAGTACCCCCAGGTCCCTTTCTGCCTGGCTGCTCGCCAGTCACTCTGACCCCAGCCTGTAGCACTGCATGGGGTTGTTGTGGCCAAAGTGCAGCACCCAGCACTTGGACTTGTTAAACGTCATCATGTTGGACTCGCCCATCTGTCCAGCCTGTCAAGGTCCCTCTGCAGAGCCCTTCTGCCCTCTAACCGATCAACATCATCAACTGACTCAATCCCCTCATCCAGATCATCAATGAGGATATTAAACAGGATGGCACAAACACTTGCCAAGGCACGATTCCCCCTAGATTTTGGAATGGGACTCAAAATACCTGAGTTATTCCCTGCCCAAACTATGCCATCCTGTGTTACTGCAATCTCCAGCAAAGAACTCATATCAGAGTGCTGAGCCACACAGAGAATGAAAAACAAAACTGTTCTTTATTATTTCAAGTTGTGGAGGACTGCTGCATAGCTCTAAAGTACAGCACAGTAAGAGCATTACCAGTATTTGTGTTACCCTCATTACATCTAGCAGCACCTGAAATTTCTGAAAGCCTTCTGCCCAAATGCCTATATGCTTTATTTAGTCTCTGGAGACCAGAACTCAATGAGGTCCAGGGGGAAGCAATTGTTCTCTAAAATTTTAGTTTGGCTCACCAATGTGGAGAATTCGGGTGCTGAAGTGAGTTTCCAGTCACATTACTTAGTTGAACAGGTGATGACAGTCATGATAATGTCTCTCAATGTGAAAGCGTTCTTGGGTTATGTGCATAACCACGGTATGCATTCTAAAACAGTCACAATTCTTACTGCTATTACTGGAGGCAGATACAGAATAAAGGGGTTTAGGGATTTTTCTCAACCTTAAAAGACATTATTTAAAACAATACTTACAGCATGATTTTGAGACAAGTCTTCACATTTGGTCCATTGTTACTTGCACTCTTGCAGATTCATCTCTTCTAATTTTGCATCTATGGTTTCTTAGATTAGCTTTGTTGGCCCTGACTAATGTAAATTCCTGCAAACTGATTTCTTTCTAGACTGTTTAAATTTATTGGAAAATCTGCCTATTTTTTTTCCAATGTGTTGGGCATAGTTGAGTAGGCAAAGTGATTGTACATTCCAGAAATACTAGTTAACACCAGTATACATTAATTGTTGTCTTGAGCTCAGAAAAACAAGGTTGAATCAGAATACAGTGAAAATCTACCAGTGAGAGGTGAAACCTGCCTCATGTCACCTAGTGCACAGTTGAAGTAGACAGCACTCTCAGCGGGCACAAAGGCAGTCCTCTCCCGTGCCTGGAACAGAAGGTGGGACAAGTAATCACGTCATTGAGAGCTTTCCTAAGGCAAATGTACAGGAAGACCAGACAAAGTTTGCACAAATTATTCAAGTATTACCTAGTTTGTTTGATTGATCATTTTAATCTTAGTAGTCCTTTAATAATATTGTTTTAGTGTAAGTATTTCCTGTTAAGAAAAGAAAAAAATCACCAAATTTTGTTATGGAGCATTATTCGTAAGAGCTGTGCTTTAAAGCTATGCAGCAGTCCTCCACAACTTGAAATAATAAAGAACAGTCTTGTTTTTCATTCTCTGTGTGGCTCAGCACTCTGATATTAGCTCTTTGCTGGAGATTGCAGTAACACAGGATAGCATAGTTTGGGCAGGGCATAACTCAGGTATTTTGAGTCCCATTCCAAAATCTAGAGGGTATTGTGCCTTGGCAAGTGTTTGCTCTGGACTCAATTTACTCGTTTTTTTTTGCCAATGTGTGGCTTAGTCCTTTGCCTTCTCTTTTAAACAAATATCATTCTTTTTATCCTGTAATGCCTGCCTTGCTTGCAGATTGACATGTCCCGTTGCCATTGCTTAGTGTCAGGGAGAGCAGATAAATTCCCATCATAGCAGGTTTCTTTCTTTCTACAATGCATCTTATATCTTTTTGTGATATCAGAGTCTCTTACACTCAATTTTTCTTGCAAATGGCAAGTCATCTTTGCTCTCAGATAAATTCATATGAATTCCTCATTGCATGAATAAATTTCTGTTGTGGGTCCAGCAGGCAGGCAATTGCCTGTGTAAGAAAGGGACTTGCTGTTACTTCAGTTCTTTGACTCAGGACAGACCTTCCCTAGCAAGTGTAGGGAAAGGTCATGTTTGAAGACTAACACTAGGAAGCATGTAAATTTATTACGCCAAAACTTTATGAAGTGATCAAAATTCAGATCATCACAGTACTCCAGAATCTACAATTCTACTGCCAAAGTATGCCTTTGAAGTCTGAGAAACAATCGGGGAACAAGATGGGGACATGAGGACAGAAGCTGGGATTTATTTTTATCCAAATTTGTATCTTAAAAAGAACAGGAGAAACACTGAGGTTACCAGTATTTCAGATACAGATAGAACATGCAAGGCTTAAGAAGGTATCAAGCCCTGTAAATTATTTTCAAAGGCAGGAACTGGAATCTGGAAAATTGAGTGTCTGGTTGGTATATCTGCCTCTGAAAAACATCCCTCTATGGAGTTAAGACTGAGGCAACAAAGTATTTTTATGTCCTTGTCTTGCAGAATTTTCTGTTTACAGAACAGGATCATCCTCAGCAGAAGCGTTAGGTTTCAGCCACAGTCCAGCAGCTGAAGATTTTTCTTCTTAAGTCTGTATAGCATATGAAGTCCCAGCAAATCCCACAATATTAAGGATAGTATTAAAACAAACAAACAAAAAGCAAACATGCGAACTCTGAAAATAATAAGATCAAAATCAAGAACATGATTCAGCCTTTGATAGATGATTTTGTTCCTGTAGTTGCCAATATATCTTTTTTTATTATGCAATGATCATCATGCTTGTGTATATTAACTCAGCATATTTCCTGAAACTAAAAAGAGATTCAAATTGACATAATCTAGCACATAGTTCTCACTGCAAAAGTCTGTCTTCCATAAAGATCAGAGAACTTTAGGCTGGAACGAAGGAGACTCTGAGCATCATGACAATTAAGCAGGAAAGAGAAAGAGGAGAGCAAAGAGAAAGAAGGGGAAAAGAAAGTAGAGGAAGAGAGAAAATAAAAGATAGTATAGGATGTTACATCTGGAATGGCAGGGTTTGCACTCAGTAACTGTTCTGTCTTGCAAAATCTTTGCTTCCAAAAGCTATTAGGTGATAAAATTGATATCCTACATTAGTCATCCATATATTGAGCAATGCTAGGTATGTTCTGTCAAGACAACCTTTAAAAAAATCTGGGCTTTAAAACAGATTTCTTATACTTACCTTAATAGAACCTTTAATAGGACAATAGTCTTCTGCACAAAAAATACCTGTCATTCCTCAAAGTCCTCCTTCTCTGTACCTACCTGCTTACTGCTCCCTGAGACATAGCAGTAGCTCTGCTGCTGTGGTTTTACTGGTAAATCCCTTCCTCAGTATTAGTTTGAACCGGTCAGAAATTCTAACAGCCAGAAACAGAGGGCTTTCTTCAGGATTAGCTGTTTTCCCCTACTATTTTTAAATACATGGGAGACACTTTAGTTATGTTTTAATTTTGGATCCCTTCAGATTGGCAGCCCTGTGTGATGGAAACTGTAAAGCTAAGCTTTTCACATAATCATATGATTTAAGCAATGAAAGTTTTAGAGAAAAATATTGAGAGATTTACATTAAGTTAATGACAGTGCTTTGTGGATCCTGGGAAGGAAGAGTATACAGTCTCTAATACATCTATATAAAAAATACAGGTGCTCCTCAAATTGAGATTAGAACTGTCTAGATTCAAAGTAAACATCAGAGAAATTTTGTAATAGGTGTTACATGAAACACCAGCAGTTAAGCAGTTCTCAACAAAAGTTTGTTTTGTCAGATTGATTTAACTGATAGACAATTAAGTAGCATTTTCACCATAGGCTAGTCTCATGGGCCAGCAGATCAAAAGATCTCATTTACCAGTAAAAAGAAAAACAAACCAAAACAAAACCCCACACACCTAAACATAATGTGAGCAGTCTCTGCACTACCCTGGTAAAACATTTCATCTGACAGTATCACCTCCAGAAATGGGCTATGCTTGTGAATCTTGAGGTCCTCAGCACTCCTGCAGATACTAAGGGCCGAGAAAGGTGCTATCAGACCCTCACAAAAGTGTAAGGATCATCATCCTCCTGAAAACATGTAACTGTGAACTCAAGGAAATGGTTCATCTCTTTTTAAAGTGAGCTCCTATGACATATGGTATGAAGGAAAGCAGACTAGAGGATTATATTACTTTTTTGGTTTGTTTTTGTGTTGTGTTTGTTGCTGTTGTTTGTTACTTTTTCTTCTTTCTGTATCCTTCAAACCTATCAGCTGTTTCATCTTGCACTGTACTGGGCCGTTTGCAGAGAATAATTATTTTGGCCCATTCCTCCTCTGGGCAGGGACTGAACAGGTAGTTCAAGTTAAGAAGATCAGACAGTTAATTCCATCAGCTTCAACAAGAGAAAACACCCCATCCAGGGCCTGTTGAAAAAGCAAATAAAATAATAACACAAAAATTTACTTAATCAACTAAATATTTACCTGTTAAAAGAGGAAGAAAAGGCCTTCCTTTGGGGCAGAATACCTGGCAGGAAGGGCGGTTGGGTGGGTGGTTGGTGAGGAGAAAAAAAGGGTAGACATATGGGCTCCTCCTGGAGCTGTGAATGCACACGGTCTATTTTGTTTCTCAGACAAGTGCTTCCAAAAACAGGCCACAAAAGAAAATCAGCAATGCTACAGAGACACATTAATGGTGATCCTACAGGGCTGTAAGAATTTCAGCTACCACAGGGAAGGTACCCTGCAAGCACAACTCCAAGTACCCATCTCCTTAGAACTGAACAGGTGAGCAATTTAATTTTCTTTATGAAACTGGACTGACTTGTGATGTGGTTACCTTTGAGAAGTAAGCAGATGTTGAATAGCATCTTTAGGAGCTGTTGCTTGCAGTTTGTTATTTGTTTAGTTTCTAGGTCAGTCTTCAAGTCAAGCCAAGAAAGGCTATTTATACCAACCATTTGCTTTTACTTCTTCTAGCACTAATGGGGACATAAAAACAAATGGGTGCCCTGAACATCCTTGGGTATAACTTCTATAAACAAGCCATGCACAAGCAGGGAATCTGTAAGAAAACCCAAACTGCAGTTGAAGGAGGTAAATGGATGTAATGGACGTAAACCTTGGCACAGTTTCACTATCTTCACTATCTTCACTATCTTAATTTTCTGCCAGCAATGAGTATTTTCAAACTGGATTTGAATCTAAAAGCTCTTGAAGAAGGAAAAATATTTTCTTATGTTCTATTTCATGTTTGAAGCCTCAGATCTGCTAAAAACTACGTAAGTACTTTTAATAGCAAGTAGTTCCTCCTCCTCACTGACAGGGCTTAAGAGCTGAATACATATCAGTTAAAAGTTACGTTGAGTGTCTTCAGATCAATGAAATTACCTAGGGCTTAATTCAAGACTGAAAAAACCAGTTGTCCTCCTATTGATTTTAAAGGCCTTCGATTCAGATGTCTTGATCATTATCTACCAAAATAGACACATTTTATTCTACTGTTATAAAATGTAGTATGTTAAAAGAAATGCCACCAGAGAGAAAGAGTTGTTTTGGTAGAGTATCATTCCTGTCAGACATGAGCCTGATGGGTATAGAAAGAGAAAAAAAAATATCATGCCTAGCAGGCAGAAATTGCAAAGCAGAGCTCTGGAAAGACTTAGAGGCAGAATGCTTGCAGAGCCACAGGAAATAGTGCCTGGCACACACAAAAATTCATACTTTTAGAGATGGCAAGCATGGGACAGTGCTTTAATTGTGGGACAGCTGAAGCTGATGAAAAAGGCTTCTGATGCTAAGTAGAAGCCAATAATCCTTGAAAGCTCCAGGGCAGACCAGGTATCTCTAGTCCAAGCCTAAAAAGCTCCCTGAGGAAATGGAGATAGGTGTGCATACAACTGTGGTTCTCTGTGTTTCTCTAGATAACGTGCAAGACTTGTCTTTTCATGCAACCCTGATGAGCTAGTCCTACAGCTTGTCCTTTTTGCAAGCTTTAAGCTAAGGAGGTAAAAGAAGTGGCAGCTCAGGTCCTGAAAAAAAAACCCCAACCTGTACCCTGCATATAATAATAGACCAATACTCAGATTTGGTTGTATTTCAAAAGCTTATGCATAGAAGCAGATAAGCAGGATTGCAGGGTGCATCCATCTGGAGGGGATTATTATTGCTTCATAATTAAATGCTCTAGCATTCTGAATTAATCTGGTTTATGATATAGGAGAAGCATTTCTAGTATACTCTCATGAATTGTGCACAGTTTTACAAGTCTTTGTGAAAACCACAGGAATGTAGATAGTCAGGAGGCTGAAAAATACAATGGTCTTTAAGCAGATCCTGTGTGTTGCACCCATAGCTAAGACTTTTTTTCTGTAACCTTAAAACCTGTCAGTAGGGTTTTAGTTCTGCTATTTGACAGATACATTGACTTATGTTTATATAAATACTGCAGAAATTCCATATACTTCTCCTTTGAGAAGAATGTTACTTTTAATATTGCAGGACATTTCTTGGGTAGGAGGGGGAAATGTGAACACAAGACAGGAATTGCAGTGAGAATAAAGTTGGAGAGAAACCATTTTACAACTTGCTATGTGCAGTTTGCTCAGGCAAAGCAGACTATGGGCTAGGATGCAGCTAAAGAGTGAGGAGTGTTTAATATGACAAAAATACTGCACTTAACTAGAATCAGATCTGAGAACACTAATATGAAATAAAGTAACTGCTAAGTTACACTCTGATTTGGAAGGCAAAAGAAATACAGTCTCTGCACCAGCCTACATGCCTTGGCAGGGATAGGCAAGCCATCAGAAACTTCCAGAGTGAAATAAATGTCTCAGCTTGGCATAGTATCAGCTTCTACAAGGTTTGGTCATCCAGTTTAAACTGAGCTTCAAATCTCCAACACATCTGTACTTTTCTCCCTTGTAAAACAACATAAAAATTAAACATGTAACAGTTCAAGTCAACTAGCATTTTTAAAAGAAAAATACCATAATAGTAATTTAGAACTTACATGGCTACAAATCATGAGAATTGTCAGAATTAAGCAACAACAAAAAACCCAATAGCTCCCAAAACAAACAGAAAATACCCACCTTGATACTCCTAGGAAAAGAATATATACAGCATGGCCCAGGAAAAGCAGAAACATCTGAGACAAAGTTCTGAGCAGCATGGAAGCCTTGAAAAGGATTTAGGTTAAAATTTTGTTCTTTCTGGATGAACTCAGCAGCAATGCTGTTTAAAGAAGTGTTGTGCAATTGTCTGAAACTTATAAAGATGCATACACTGGTAGGAGTTTGATGGACATAAATATTTAATATAATGCATATATCAAAGCTTGCTTATCCAGTTCTGCCAAGTTAGAGTTCTCTAATTGGTTTCCAGGGGACTTGGATTAAGCCCCAATTTGGTAATAAAAATACTGTGCAAAAAATGTAACTTCAATAAAAAGTCTTCAAGCCTACTAGGGATATTCCATGAGGATAAATACACTTCATCAGCAAGGCAAGCCAAATATTATCCTTTTTACCATGGTCTATTTGTACTGTTAGAATTTTTTCCCCTTAACTCATCTCCAGATTTGCCACCCTCACCCTCCAAGATTATTAATGGCAGCAAAGAGCTTCAGTGCTTTGCACTCTCCTTTTCCTGCTGAAGTTAGTGTCTGTCTTGCAGCTGGCTTCAAGAGCAGTAATGTCTAGTCTTTTTCCACTTTCTGTGGAAGATTAAAGAATAAAAAGAACTATACATGCCAAGTGCTAATCAAATTGTTTAATCACCACATCCTGGCAATTAAAACCTAGGAAGACAAGTACATGCCATTTACCTTGTCTTCTGTATGACATGTAAGTTTTCACAAGCACAAAGCCTTCACTTATCTTGATGATGATCCTTTCACAATCATGTTGCTAAGGAGAGACTGTTATAATTTAATTGTCTTCAATACATTGAATCCAAAGTACAAAGAGCCTGAAGATTTCTCCAGGTTGTACAAGTGTGTAGCAGCAACAATTCCACATATGCCAGTTACCTAACAAGCTGATGATTGCTTCTCCTTATTTTTATTCTCAGCAGAACACATGCAAACACAGGCAAGGCAAACAACATTGGTGTCACATAAGTGGGAAGGACTAGAAGCAGCGAAAAGAGAAAAGTGGAGAATTGAACAGCTTGAATACTGCTTTCAGTGCTGACAAAAAGCCACATGAAGCAGGGGGGTCTTACATTTCAGTTTAGAATACAAATACGTTCCCCTGTATAACACAGTAATGTTTTTTGCAGAAGTTGTTTGACCATAATTGTAATTCTGATGGCAGTAAATTTCCACATCCAGATGTGCTGAGGAGATATTTTTTCCTTGAGTGGTTTAATTATACTCCAGGCAAAGGTTCATAGTAACCTTGGCATGGCTGAGCTGCAGCCAACCAGTGGCACAGTACAGTTGACATAGCACTGCTGCAGGGAAACACTGTCACCAGCAGTGACAGTCACTATGGGCCCAGAAGGGAGGAATCTGTGTGAGAAACAAGGACAAGGAGAAATAAATAAATGTAAAGGGGAACTGGAAAATGCACAGCAGTGGCATAAGTCAGAAGAACTAAGTATCTTCTTGAAAATGGAAGTTTAAAAGGAGGCTTCTGATTTAACTGGAAAATACCTGCATGAGCTCTGTGGGACTGTTGAGGCAACATTTTAGCATCATTGAACAGTGCAGGGGGCAGGGTATGAAGTGTGTCCATAATTCCAGTGTGTGCATGAAAGAGATCCTCCACCCTTCAGCAGAAAGTTGCCCAGTATCACTGCTGGTGCACCCGGTCACCCAGTATCACCACACCATGATGTGGTCACTCACTCCAGAGACAATCAGCACTTTACAGTAGAGATGCAGTGAACCAGCACGAGTCAAAGAATCCCCTGTCCGTCACTGTGTATTGCTCAGGCTGAAGGGCTTAATTCTGCAGAAAAGGGGACTTCAAGAAGCAACTCCTGTATGAAGTAACAGAAAACAAAATTATATAACAAGATTACAAACAGGAATGAATCACAGTGCTCACCATTTCTTCTCAGAAACCAGCAAAATTCTGAATAATAAGTGAAGTAATTTTTAAGTCTCACAGCTAATTCTGGAATTCTCTGGGACTCCTATAGCTAACCAACCCAGTCTTACTATTGCTCTTGCATTTCCACACAATTAATTTTCTGTATTTTGCTTTTTAAAAACTGCACAATTTAACATTTAAAAGGGGTGAATGCAGATAAAATTGCCATATGTTCTGAAAGAGTAGCTAGCCAACAACCACTTTCACCAAAAAGAGAGAAAATATGCCTGTGGTTCATAATCCAGGTAGCTACCACTTTCATAACAGCTTCATTTGTGGTCAACAATCACTGCTGCGTGGAAAACGCTGTGACAAAAGACTCCTTTCACAGTACAGATACTATGTTCTCCCACTTGACGGGCACAACTTGCTACGTACCTTTGAAAATGACTCCAGCCTTCTGCTTAAGTGCTACTTTTTTGTTGTTTGCTTTAAGCCAGATGGGACAAAAGATGAACAGTCCTTATTATTGCATTAAGACATGTATCTGAATTTTTTCTCCTTTTCAGGAAATCCCCTTAATCTCCTTCTTCCTATATGTGATTTCAACAGGTAACCTTCCTTCTCATTGTATTTCATCCCTGATAATGCAAAAAACCATCTAAAATAGAAAAACAAAGAATTACTACCCAAACACAGTACTTCCCAAAACAAAACACTGCTCTCTAGTGGAAGATGATGATAGAATATGATAGAATATCTAATTTCATTAGAAGGAATGTTTTAAAATTTTTATCAGCTACAGGAAACCTTAATTCACTTTCACAAGTACTGGCATACAAGAATAGTAGGGCTGGTTTGTTTTATTTCAGTCCTTCAGATGAGATTTGGGTATTTATTCCTTGAGATAAATTTGCTTAGAGGATGGCCAAGGGATCAGGCCCAGCCAGCATGGGTTTAGGAAGGGCAGGTCCTGCCTGACCAACCTGATGTCCTTCTATGATCAGGTGACCCGCCTGGTGGATGTGAGGAGGCCTGTGGATGTAGTCTACCTGGACCTCAGCAAGGCCTTTGACACCATTCCCCATAGCAAACTCCTGGCCAAGCTGTCAGCCCATGGCTTGGATGGGAGCACACTGCGATGGGTTAGGAACTGGCTGGAGGGCCGAGCCCAGAGAGTGGTGGTGAATGGTGCCACATCCAGCTGGCAGCCAGTCACCAGTGGTGTACCCCAGGGATCAGTACTGGGCCCCATGCTCTTTAACATCTTTATTGATGATCTGGACGAGGGCATCGAGTCCATCATCAGTAAATTTGCGGGTGACACTAAGCTGGGGGCAGGAGTTGATCTGCTGGAGGGTAGAGAGGCTCTGCAGAGGGACCTCGACAGGCTGGACAGATGGGCAGAGTCCAACGGCATGAGATTGAACACATCCAAGTGCCGGGTTCTGCACATTGGCCACAGCAACCCCATGCAGAGCTACAGGCTGGGGTCAGAGTGGCTGGAGAGCAGTCAGGCTGAGAGGGACCTGGGGGTGCTGGTCGACGGTAGACTGAACATGAGCCTGCAGTGTGCCCAGGCAGCTAAGAGGGCCAATGGCATCCTGGCCTGCATCAGGAACAGTGTGGCCAGCAGGAGCAGGGAGGTCATTCTGCCCCTGTACACTGCACTGGTTAGGCCGCACCTCGAGTACTGTGTCCAGTTCTGGGCCCCTCAGTTTAGGAAGGATGTTGACTTGCTGGAACGAGTCCAGAGAAGAGCAACAAAGCTGGTGAGGGGTTTGGAACACAAGCCCTATGAGGAGAGGCTGAGGGAGCTGGGGTTGCTTAGCCTGGAGAAGAGGAGACTCAGGGGTGACCTTATTACTCTCTACAACTACCTGAAGGGAGATTGTAGACAGACGGATGTTGGTCTCTTCTCCCAGGCAAGCAGTACCAGAACAAGAGGACACAGTCTCAGGCTGCGCCAGGGGAGGTTCAGGCTGGATGTTAGAAAAAAGTTCTATACAGAAAGAGTGATTGCACATTGGAATGGGCTGCCTGGGGAGGTGGTGGAGTCGCCATCACTGGAGGCTTTCAGGAGAAGACTTGATGGGGTGCTTGGTGCCGTGGGTTAGTTGTTTAGGTGGTGTTGGATTGGTTGATGGGTTGGACGCGATGATCTTGAAGGTCTCTTCCAACCTGGTTTATTCTATGTATTCTATGTATTCTATGTCAAAACAGTAATCACATCCAAGTAATCTGTCAGGTATTTGTGCATTAAAATGTTAGCACATTTTCTAATTTGATCCCTTTTAGTTTTGTCTGATCTTAGACAACATAAGAAAACACAGGCCAACGATTCCTATTTCCTTACTTTTCCCCCTACATTTAATGACTCTCAAGACTTTTTTACGCCTTTATATATAGCTTTAGCTAACTATTTTGAAGATAAAATATTCCTATGTTACATTCACAAGATTTTAGGCAAATATGCAGATACTATAAAAATATTTACAATTTGCTATAGGTTACTAAAGAGATTCCTGTTGAAGCACAGTGATCCGAAATTGATGAATTACCTGTTGCAGTGGTTCCTTCAGGTTGTATCAAATTTGTGACAAGTGGTCAGACACCAATGAATGTTTGTCCTCATGGCAACAAATCTTATCCTACTTGTAGTTAATTTATAGCCCTTCATTTGCTTCTGTACTGAGTTGCACCCATCTTGGGAGGGGGAGGGTTGCGAGAGCCCTGCTTTCCCTAGGGATTAAGGAAACCTGATCCAGGTGGACTTGGTTCCTCCCCCCCAACCAGGTGGAGTCCCCCAGGGTCTGAGTTAGTCCACTCCCCCTTCCTGTCCAGCAAGACTATAAACGGGAGAGCGCGGTGACCATTTCCTGCCTTTTGCTCCTGCCTTGCCTGTGTAAAAGGACCAAGAGCTGCTGCTGCCCTCCTGGTTCTGCCATGTGGTCAGGCCTGGTCTTCTCCTTACCTCATCCACCTTTCTCCAAAGGACTGCAATCCACATACATTGGGGGACATACAAGGCCATCTGAACTTGGTTTTGTGTATCTTCCTAATAATTCTTGTTCCTTACCCTTGTGAACCCTTCCTGTTACTGTTACACATATACATACAGACATACCATTTAAAAAAAAAACCAACTTCTCTACTTCCAAATCAACTCCAAATTATTTCTTGGCAGATTTACCTCCTCCCCTTTTTCCTTACAACCCCCCTATTTTTCCCCTCATCTTCCCTTTTTTTGAAAACTATTCTTTCCTGTTCTTTTTTTTCCCTTAACAGGAAAAAAGGGAAGGAGGAGCAGGGGAGGGGTTCCCATTCTTGCCACCATCTGAGCTCTTAAATTGCAGTTAAGGCTGAAACCACAACAGCTTCCCCCTCCCTTTTAACAAAAAAAAAAAAAAAAAAGGCAAAAAGGGAATACCATACTACTCCATACTAAGTTGTTCAAGTTATGGACCAAAAGCAGCCCAATTCTAGCTGTATTCCCAGCTTCTCACATTCACAACAGGAGATCTGTAAAGCACGTGCTTCCATTTTTTCATCAGAGAGACACATGTAAAGTAGCTTCCTGATAAACATAAGAAAGTATTTTTTTACTTTTTGCTCAGAGGGCAAAGTGTTTGTGTTTGTGTATGGTTTAGTTGATTAGGTGGTGTCGGATGATAGGTTGGACATGATGATCTCGAAGATCTCTTCCAACCTGGTTAATTCTATTCTATTCTATTCTATTCTAAACAAGACAGGCCTTATATTACATATGCCTTTAGGCTGGGAAGGGCCTGAGACTTCTGCTCTCCTATTGTCATGGGTTGAGTTGAACGTGCTGATGATATTCAATACCACACTGCTGTCATGCCAGCTTCAAAATTAAAGTGCTGGCTGGAACAAAGTATCATGAGGCTTGAAGTTCAGATTGTAACATGAGAAGCTTCCCCTTCCAGTTGCTGCTTTTGGTTTTGGGATGTTGGTCTTCTCTGATGGGCAGGCTGCAGGTCGGGGTATGGGGGGATGTCACTGGCTTCTGCTGCTGCTTCTGCATTTTGCTGTGCTCTCCTGCAAACAGGCTAAGGTAATTGTGTATTGCATCATTTCCAGTAAAACTCTTTATCTCAACTTTATCTCAGCCCAGAGGTTTTCTTTGGGTTACTTTCCCTCCCATCCATGTGGGGAAGAGAGGAGGGCTGTGTTAAGCTGGGATGCTATGCAAATGAGTGAGATGGAGGTTGGGTCACCATAAATTCACAGCAAAAAGTAAACACAAAGGTTTACATTTTCTTTATTTCTGCCTCTTTTTATTGTCACATTAAAGACAATGATAACAGATGTAATTTACTGAATAACATATAAAAAAGTAAACCCACCACTTAAATACCGTGAAATGCAGCAATTTACAACAGGAAAAAAAAAAAAGAAAGAAAAAAAAGGGTGGTTACTCATTCTGAGACCAACTCCACTCATTTACACCTTCAGAAGAATGTTTATTCACAAAAATACCAAGCACTTTCCCCAAAGAAAATGAAGTGCTCGTCCACAGGAGAAGTTATGGGCTTTCTCTCCATTTGGCCCCCACATGTCTTACACTTAAAATCTTTAAAAAGAAATGGAGCTAGACTTCTGTGGGGATACATCAGTCACTAGCAATCTCACTGAGATCACAAAGAAAATTTAATTTATTCTGACATTTCTGTTGTTAAAAGGAAGATAGCAAAATACATATGGCTTTTAGAGCAGATAATGCATTACAGTCTCCATATTCACCCTGCCAAAATCTAGGCAGAATTCCATCTTACTATCACACAGGAAATACAAAATAATTTGAGACTAGCTATGCTGAGGTTCACTTCAGGGCTTCTCTGCATGGAGGACGATTTAAAACATAAACAGAATGGCACCTTAGGACTTAACTGATTTATATTCTTGGAATTTAACTTTACATTTTCCTTTTGGTTGATACATGAAGACAAACTAGCACAAATTGATTTATTTTCAAATGCAAGATCATTCAGCAGCCTGCTTTCACCTCACAACTGCACAACCTTAGCTTCTCTCACTGTTTCGTTTCTCTCCAACCTTGACCCATGTTATGATCACACTAAGTATCTGAATACTGCTCAGGAAAAAAAATTAAGGTACTTTTCCTGAAATAACTAAGAATCTATACTCATTCTGAAGATTCCTCTTGTGGGCTAAAGATTACAGTACTTCCAAATTATTTCATGGCAATGCATGAAAACAGCTCCCCTTTCAAGCTTGTGTATTAAAGCAAAACTAGGTTGTTCAGATGATCTTGCACATGCACAAAACTAAGCTGGCTGTAAATGACAGATTCCAATCTTGTAAGAGTTGTTATACTATGAGGCATGTCTAATACTGAGTTAATAATAACAACTTCCACCCATTAACACAAAAATCCTGTTTTAGCACATGAAAAAATAAAATTTTATCATCTGAAATGACTTTAAGTTTGCTTTCATTTTCTGGTGCAGAGAAGCCTCTCCTTTCAGGGCCTGTAGTAGCAACGGGTAGTAAACAATTGGACAATTCTTTTGATGGTATTTCACTTACCCATTCACAGTAACTGAGACAAACAACTGATAATACACATTTCTTAATGTACATTATGCTTTCTAGCTATTTCTTCTTTTCCTATCTTGTACTATGTCCAACTGCTATGTAACAATGGGAATATGAAATTCACTATTATCAAATATCAGAGGCCTCCTAGGAGGGGTTGATTCTTTGTCTGCTTTGTGCAACAGTTTAAAAAGCCCTGTTCCAATATTCATTGGAATTCCCATGATGATGCACTCAGAAACACCTAAGGAAAAAAAAAAAAGACATGTTGAAGATCTAAAGAGTAAGGATTTACAAAATCATTTTCATTTGCCTACTCTGTATGCCCTGCCTATCAAAGTCTTCTTGGACCCTACAGATAAAAATCAAGGTCTTGTAACTAGCTGAAGTAAATTTTATGGTAATCAGATCAGTATGTTATTGAATTTGTGTTAAACTCTAGATTGGAAAAACTCAACCTAACCCAAACACCTTCTCTAGTGAGGAAAATGCTTCAGAAGGTTTGCTTTTGGATATGACACATTCCAATTAGTACCAATAACAGAAGGTGCAAGGCAAAGCAACTCTATGACCATTCTCCAACTCAGTGCTAAGACTTCAGTCAAATCCGGCCTAGGTCCCTTGACACCCCAGCAACTTCCCAGTGGAAGAGACATACCACTACTTTGCATTTTCACAATTCAAGAAGTGCTTGGTTTGAATTTTAAGATATAGTCTGCTCTGATGGCTATAACACTTTCACAGCAATGCACTGGCACATTTATATTCCAGATCTACTTATGTATTCAACTTTTCCAAAGAACATTCCACATTAAAAGCAATCTACCAGACACCATTGGTTTCTTTTCTTGGCATGCTGTTATGACCCAAATGACACATATTCTCAGGAGTGTAAGAACATTCCTAAAATTACAGATTTAAGGAAATAAGAATAAATAGCTGTCCCTTTGAACAGCTAAAGAATGAAAATCTATTTGCTGAAAATTCAGGAGAGATTTTATTGGTAATTGAAATGTATATGAATGAAGATTCTGTACCTTTGCTCTTAGACTTCTACTACACATTTTCCAACATTATGGACTCTAAAATCTTGTGCAACATAATTCTTAGGAGTCACTATTTATTTAGGCCCCTAAAGCATGCAAGTTACAATCAATAAAGGAAATGCCTAACTCCTAGCACCTACAGTTGACTTTGAGTACACTCTAATTTTCCTTGGCAACATCTAGGGTTTTTTTTCCTAGGATTTTTTCCCTATAGAGATGCAAAACTGTGAGTGTAAGAGTCACTTTTCATAGCAACTCAGAGAGATAAGTAGTGATACTCAGGTAAGGCAGCTGCACAGCACTTTTTAATGTGAGTATCACCTCTTCAGTTTAGGAAGACAGACAACAATTTTCTGTTCTGTCCATTCCTTTTCCTTATTTGAATGAAAACATTTTTATAGAAGACAACATGAAAAGATCTTTGGTCTCCACATTATTCAAAACAAAGTTTTTATCAGCTCAGAGAGAACTCTGAGAAAACGTTTTCTTTTCCTTACTGTCTAAGATAGAATCAGTTTCCCATAAAATTTTTGCTTTAATCATTGGCACATAATAATTTATTTAAAAAAAAAAATCCCACCCATGTGGAATGCTGGACAGCTAGAAAGTGGCAGAGTACTTTTAACAGATTTCAGCACTTCAGGAAATATACTGTCCACAAAGCACTGTTTAACATTGACTACACTAAGACCACCTGCAAATACAATCTAGTACCCTCGATATAATATACTCCTATCTTTGTACTTCACTAGCACCCAGAAACTCCAAACAAGCAGTTACAGCTCCAGGACGTAGCCTCACATAAACAGATGAAGAGGTTGAAACCTATTTGACCTCACCTTTTCTCTGTTTAACCTACGAGATAGAGGCTTGTTAACAAATCACTCTAAAATGTATCTAACTTAAAGGAGAATGAAATCTGGCAGGAATGGAGGTAAAGGAGTTTTTCTAGAAACTAAAATTCAGTTCCCAATATTAGAGTACATCGCAGAAATGCAAAGTTAAGAGGCTAACAGAATGGCTAAACTACTAGAATTTTCTGTTTGGCTGTATGGAATGTGTGCATGCACACATGTATTTTTAAACTTCTATCAGATTCCTTCATGAATTCAGTGACAAGATGATTCAGTAGATGCTAATGAACTTAGATTTCTCGAGACATGGATCTCCTCTGTTGGTAATGGAGCAGGATAAACAAGGCTTCTAATTAAAAAAAACCAACACAACTTTTCAGCTGTTTACATGAGAACTAACTGAAGAGGCCATGAACTTTGCCCTTATGTTTATTACTATTCACAACTGACAAATTACACAAGCAATCATTATGCACAGTATGTTATTCACATATGCTGAGACATGTATATCTTCCTATTTCTTAGTAGCAATGAAAATGAAACCTACATACTGAATGGGGCACTAGATTCCTTAATCAGCCCCAGGTGATTTCAAAATTAAAAGAACTGAACTACTAGTATCAGGACAAATTTTCTGGAATTGCACTGACCTGGCCAGCCTGATCTAGCGTGGGGTGTCCCTGCCCATGGCAGGGGGGTTGGAACTAGATGATCCTTGTGGTCCCTTCCAACCCTGACTGATTCTATGATTCTATGTGGTGAGCAGTAAAACTCAAGTAATAAAAGTCTACCTTAAGAAACATCCAACAAATGTCTAATTGACTTCAAAATCTCCAACTGAGACTAGAAGTAGAGAAACATTCACCAAACTTCTAGGGTCAAGTATGGACTAGCTTTGGACCTGAAGTTTTTGACATTTAAGCTGAACAGAAAGCTTAGCAATGGAATTTGCAATACCTACCACAAACAGAATCCTTCTGTCCAAAGTAGGCAGCATCAAAGAGATGGTCTGCAGTCTTTTCAAAAGAAGCCAGCATCAAAACACTTTCCTTCATTTTTGCCAGTCCAAACCTAGTAATGCCCAACACTTCACCCTTGAATGATGGAAAAACACAAAGAAAGACTCATAGTAGTGGCTGAAGGTCAGTTCTGTGTGCTAAAGAAGCAAATCAAGTGAAAACATAAATGTAGGTTTTATTCTAATGCACAGAAGAAACAAGTAAAAAGGGTACTAGCTATAATACAGCACTGCGATAATACGCTGCTTGACAAACATCCTGAAGGTTAAGAGCTTCATAGTAACCAATATCTAAATAAAACAGAAGTGATTATTCCTACACAACAGAAGCTGTTAGAAATGGTTAATAGACTTTTTTAAGCAGGAACATTGTAAAGACTGAAAGAAGCATGTCCATGAGAAAAAAAATCCCACAGAATTATAAACCAGCTTCCATGTGGTTGGAGAGCACTACACTGAAGCTACTGCTTATTATCTACTGAAAAATCTAACTTCAGCTGCCAGGAGATTCCAGATGTTAAATCTTCATTTTTTCACTCTCCAGAAAAAACAGTAATTAACTTTTTTAATTAATTTGGCTTGTTTCTGCCTCTTTTTCTAACATCCTGATCATAACAGACTGTGCACAGAAGCACAAGTATAGACAAAAGAATGCATGTGAGGGTGACAGCAAGTGTAAAGCACTTCACTCTGATGCCTTTTTCCACTACTGTGTTGCAGCCACACACAGCCAGCCCTGGGGACTGCTGCAGCTCAGTACAATGAAGCTCTACAGTTTTGGGAGAAGTCAGAACTCCTTCATCCACATAACTCAAAATTAAACCCTTGCACTCTAGCAGGCCAAGTGGAAAATCTTACTTCACTGAGCATACTCAAATCTAAAAACCACATCAGATGGAAGGAAAGATAGTCAATAAATAATGAACAGGGATGGTATACTAACAACTTCTGGAAGACTGTTCATACTCTATATGTAATCTGATTCTATTTGTAATATCTGTGTCCTCTAACTCTTTTAAATAGTGCAGCTGCTATGAACCACACCCCATGTAGTTTTCTGCCCAGCAAGCCTTAAATTGCATGCATGGTTACCCAAACAATTTATTTCATACCAAAAGGTTTAGGATTCCTGTTTCCAATATGAAATTACAATTCCCTATATATGATGTCAACTTGTTTTCGGTCAAAATACAGCTTGTCCTCTGTCCTCAACCACTTGATTAATCAAGCATTTTGTCTGATATACAACAGTACTTTGTCAGTACCATCTATAATTATTTTAACCTGTAACTGATTTCCATCTCCTTAGCTCACCCATGCTTCTCAAATATGGTAATAGTAATTGGTATCAACAGGCCAATGCACCGTTTAGAAAGAGCAGGGTACAAACCTTGTAAGTCATCAGGTCAGACAGCAACATCACGTGCCTCCTGTCAATGCTCATACCGTGGTTCACCATTGTATACTGAATCTCATTGATAATGGTTGTCCGAGCAGCTTCAATTCCCAGTGTCTTCTCCACCTACACAACAGATTATGTTTGACTAATGAAAAGCCAAATGCCTGAAGCAAGTATATGCTTGGAACATGCATCATCTGATATCAGCACATACTTCATTTCCACTGCTACCATTTTGCATTTCTCCGTTTTAAAAGTTTATAGAAAAAGCTTCTCTAAGTGAACAGTGCTGCCAGTCGAATTATTCTCTCCTGTTAATGCATTCTGACAACTATTAGTGAAATCAGGTTTGTTTAGGTATCAGCTGCTGTATCTGAACACAAACAATGCACTTGTAATAAAGATGCTATGGGGGAAAAAACCCCTCACAGTACCTGTTTAAACATTACCTCATAAGTGTTGTTGGAGGACGTTTTTGTTCCTTTCACTCCATGAGTAGCCATAACAGCTCGCAGATTATCACCTTCAACTAGAAGCTTATATTTTTCCTTTCCACTTTGTTCATCAATATGAATGACAGCTCTGGAAACCTCTGGTATACCTTGCACTACAACCTTCACAAAATAAAAGAAGTAGTAACTTTTATACCGCATTACTGTACACATTGAAGAATAGTCAATAGTCTTTGTCAGCATTCAAACCTATTTAGAAGCTGCAGGCTTTGGAGTAAATGCTCAGTTAAAATAGATATGAACTAAGATTTCCTGCTCTTAGATACACTGCTCCCAATGCAACATTCACACTGTACTATAAACTTTACTCACTACCTACATTTTCCATTTTATGCTAGATATCATCATACTCAGACCTGGGTCTCAGAATGCTGGTAGATCTATACAATGAAAAAGAATTAATAGGGTTCATTTATCACTATTTTTAAAATCCAAAGTAGACAGAGTTTACCCAGAAAGCTGCAAAAATGCCAAATATATTTGTGTAGCCTAATTCTAGATGCAGCTGGAAAAAGACACAACTTTCATACAACTGCTGCACTCAGAATGTTTCAGGAGATGTTCAAAGGCAAGCATTAAGGCTTCAGCTTCATTTATAGAGATTAGTAATGGAGGTTTAGTTTCAGCTGTAAAGCACCAGCATTACAGGCTAAGAATTATGGATTCAGACTATCCTCAATGTCAACACTGGCAAGAATTAATTTTATCCTCCACCACAGAACCCTATGTTACTATTACTGATAACCTCCCACAAAACATGAGACAACCTGTTTTTACCTTTGGTAGTTCTTCCTTCAGGGACTGCAATACATAGTACATTGAACTCTTGCTGTTTTCACGTGGGGTCACACATACAACTGCTTCTCCATGGACAGCAACATCCCCAGGCTTTACTCTGAGTTTAGATATGCAAATAGAGTAGCGCACAGTCTCTGCATTCACCTGTGGCAGAAGTCAGCCAGCAAACATCAGGGAACCTCTCTCAGCTTATATAAAAATGCTCAAATACATGCAGCAGTCTTTCAACAGAATATAAAGTATAATTTAGAAAAAACAAACAAAAATTGTTACTCTCCAATGTTGCATGAAATATTATGCTGAGGCTATCAGTCTGTATTTCACCTAATGGACAGAAATGGCACCCTTGTATTTATCAAGACAGCAGGAAATGAATGTCTGTTCTCTCATTCCCAAATAAAGGAAAAACTATTCACTTTACAAGCAAAAATGGGGGGCAAAGGAAATACAGATGTCATGTAGTCAAAGAACATCCTTCATCCACTTTTTTCTAACTTCTCCTGGTCCAATTTCTGTTTCTGAGTCAGGATTAAGAGACACTTTGGAACTCACCCAAAGCAGATTTTGCATAGGAATTGAGCATCTCACCTCTAATCTCAGTAGTCTAATGCGCTCTAAAGACAGCTTCACTAGGATGAAACAATCATCTGGAAGAAACACTTCCTCAATGTATTCCGAAATCTTTAAGAGACAAGGACAAAACACTTAGTGAGAACTGTTAAAATGCCCCGTCTGCAATTAGCTAATGTTTACATTTTAAACATTTTCAATAACACAGTTTTTCCTACCTCTCCTAATAAAGTTTTCTCAATTCTTCCTTTAACCAGACGGGCAAAATCAGGATCATCATCTTTGTCCAACTGTGCTGTTATAATAGGGGTGCTGCAAAGAATAAACACACACACACAAAGGAAATCCTCAGATAGCTTACAGATTGCAGTCTGAATTACAGCCTGCCTGTGGAATTTTCTAGAGACCATTTAATATGCTAAAGAGACCTTCAGCTTCCTCAGGTACGTTAAAAAACTGTTTATGTAAAAACCCATATACACACAAGATTGTAAGAGAATAAACTGGAGACTATTTTCATACACTAGTCCAGCATTATTTTAAGTATGGCTTCATGGATACCTAGTAGTAGGCATGCTTTAACTACCACTAAACACTAGAAAGTTTTGCAATATAAACTTAGTAACCAATTCATTTGATTTCCAGAAAAATAAAAATATCCCTTCTCTAGCTTCAAGTATCATGGTTGGACAGACAATAGATTTCTTCTGTTTCTGTATTCCATGGATTCAATGTTATTTAGTACATGTATTACCGAGAACAGGGAAATACTATCACAGACTGCAAATTTACCCATCAAGTTTCACTTAAGCAAAGGGGGGAAAAAAACCCAACATAAGTACCTGATAGCCTTTGAAGCATTTATGATTTCTTTGATCCGTGGCACACCTAAAGTAATGTTCATTGAAGCAACACCAGCAAAATGGAAAGTCTTCAGGGTCATCTGTGTGCCAGGCTCACCAATACTCTGTGCACAAAGAGCTCCTACTGCAGAACCAGGCTCCATCTGTGCCCTGACAGAGAAATTTCATTTAAAAAAAAAATACAGAAAGAGACACATAACTCAAAAAAGTGTAAAATGCTAAGCAAGCAAAGAAAGAAACTGCTCTTGTAGATATGAGAAATGTTTTAATTTGTTTAAAAATCAACATCTAGAGGAGACGTTAAAAGGTCACCAATACTCAAGACACTGGTCTCATGCAAATGAAGAAGATATCCCATTATGCAGGCATTCCACAGATCCACTGTAACATCCTTAACAGAAAACAACACACGTCTCTTCTTTCTAAGCATTAAGCTGTAGGTTCAAGATTCCCTATTCAGCAAAATTCCACACACTAATATTTCCCAAACTACCCTTGTATGTTTTAGCATGAGAGAGCTTTATTAAGTCTTCTTTAAGAAATTACTATGCAATTAGTTTTTATTCAGAACAAAATCCTGATTTTCAACTTATTCATAAGTCCTATACTGATGACCTACTTTCCTTTCATGTTCTGCCTGTAATGGGCTCATTCACACATTTGCCCATTTCTAAACTTCCTGTACTTTGAAAACTGGTTGTCCTTACAGCACAAAAAATGAAGAGCACTACGCTGCTTTAAACTGTCAACAGATTATAAGAAATTAAAATGTCCACACCATCACTATCTTGCTAGAGAGTGACAAAGCCCCAATCAAACAAAAGACATCTACCAGTACATAATAGATTCAAGGACGTGTTAGCATGAAGTGCAATGTAAGTCTTCAGACTGTGTACATCAAGAATGATTGACAAGATTCACATGGATTTCAAAGTGATCTGTAAAAACATTATTTTGCATGGACTCCTTGGAGGTTTGAACACTCTCCTGCAATATGGGGAGGAAGGGAACATAGCTGTCTTTAACAAGCCCACCTGTAGATGACAATGTCTTCATTTTATATGTTTTTTTTGGGTTAATTTTTACATTCTACCTTTGTCTTGCAATGTTTACATAATTTGGGCCAACTATTTCTTATTCTTTATTTGTACTGCATTCAGAAAAGAACCCATGTTCACACAGGAAAAATAGCAAAATAGGCTCCTTGACTGCAAACAAAGCAAGAGGCAGGAGTAGGGATAAATTGAGAGAAAACACAGGTTAAATATTCACCTCATATATTTGTCCCTACAAGTCTCTAGAAACTTCTCTAGTTGTGTTGGAGTAATCCTATCCAACTGATACAAAACTCGTGGCTGAAAAGAGATAAAAAAAGAGTTAGAAAGGCAATAGCTTATGAAGACTTAAAATAACTACATAATTACCCCTTGAAATTATTTACCTCTGTTGTGCCATTGTCATTAATACCATACTTGTCCCTAGTTTTTTTTATCTTCTCAGAAACACCTTTGATGAACTTTTTAATTTCCTGAAATTACATTAAAACAACAGTAAGTAAAGATATGGTCTTCATACTGAAGTCTTCAACAGTTAGTTGCTCAGAGGTTCAAACAGAATGTTTACAGTAAAAAATCTGTACTAAATCAACAATGCACAACATGGAAAGGGGAACGTCAAAACTTAAGACACAAAGGTACACTAGAATTTAGCAAACCAGATTGACTCTTATGTAACTACAAATTAGCAGCAGTACCTGAGGAACACAGTCACACTGAATAAAAGCATCTTTCCTGAGCACACTCTGAAAACCAGTAACTTGACTTTGGTTGATCCTTCTTTCTCTCCCATCACTTAGTGAAACTGACTAAACCCAATCTCTGTATACTGACACAAACACATACTTATTCATTTCTCTGCAGTCAAAATAATTCACTAGTCAGAGAAGTGTGGCATAAGAAGTAGTATACAAAGGACACCTGCTGGATAGATTTCAGAGATTTGTGATATATTTTATTGGAAGAGGTAAAAGAACCCAACAGACTCAAAACTGATATATACAAGTCAGTTGCTACCTAACAGTTACGTAACCTCTCTGCTGTGGACAGGTCGTGAAGGTAACTGCATGTAACTTGTAGTAGTATCTAAGCCTTTCACTCTCTTAACACGTTTACCCAAAGTAATTTTAGCATTCTTTACTGAAGAATAAATTGAAACAATACTGCCAGGAAAGTATTCAACATTTCTCTGAAACATCATTCAGGCACTATGCTTTGGATACAGATATGCACACTAGAAGTCATGAAACAGAAGGTCTATGATTAAACTTATCCATGAAAGGGGACTCAGTGCAAGTCATAGGTCTTTCCTGACCTGGGTAATTCTATCCTATCCTATCCTATCCTATCCTATCCTATCCTATCCTATCCTATCCTATCCTATCCTATCCTATCCTATCCTGTCCATGACCATAACACAGGCTTATCAAAACCAAAACATAAACAAAAAGCAAGAGGAAATCCTTCCAATCTACTTCAACAATGGCTTAGGAAAGGAGCAAATAGTTTGATTTTTAGCATTCTTTTAAACCCTTTCTGTCCCATTAGCCCTGCCTGACAACCAGGATGATGATTATACAGTATCACCTGTTCTTCACACTGTACTGGACTCCTTCCAACCACTACCATAGGCAGACACTGAAAATTACTTGCTATTTTTAAATTTGTTTTAAACACCTGAATTCATAAACACTAGTACACCACTTCTATTACAACCTAACAGAATCCTCAGGTTCTCAAAGTAACAAAATTTTTACTGACATTTAAGGGTATTTTCTGACAATATATTTATTTTCTGTGAATATTAGAACAAAGTTCAAATCAAAGAATTGACAACAGAAGTGTGCTTCTGGAACAGATGCTTCAAGTTGTTTCCCTGCTTAGATGCACTCACGTATTTCTGCCCCTTTTGCCATTAATTAAATAGTTTGTCATTTTAAAGTTTTTTTTCACTCCAAAGTCTTTGCATAAAACTCATAATTCTATTTATTTCCTAAAATAAGTGTTGAGTAATAATGTGGTATTGCAAAAATTAATCTTCTTAGTGCAGATACATTAAAAAAAGAAGGAATATTTTCAGGACTTGCAGAACTTCTCCAGAACATCCGATCTGGAGAAGAAAAACTATTAAGGAGAGATCTTAAAAAGAAATTCCATCTTGAAATTCCATCTGTGTTTTACACAGAGAGAGTGATTGCCCATTGGAATGGGCTGCCCGAGGAGGTGGTGGAGGTGTTCAGGAGGAGACTTGATAGGGTGATTGGTTTCATGGTTTAGTTGGTTGGGTGGTGTTGGATGATAGGTTGGACACAATGATCTTGAAGGTCTCTTCCAACCTGGTTTATCTATTCTATTCTATTGAAAGTCGTTTCTTTTGTGGAGAGGTAAGAAAGGAGGAACCAAAGAGGAAGAAGACACTAACTTCCTCCAGTACACTGACGACTAAGTTCTTAGAAGAAGATGACCTACTCACATAAAACCAGGGGACAGTAATACGAAACCACATGACCAGTACCACCTTCTCATGACATGAAGAAAGGGCAGGCTTAAGACCAAACCAGCATAGGATGGCAAATAGCATTATGGCAAAGTACTTCTTAGTCAACTTTTCCTGTTTCGTAGTCTCCAAGTACAGAAGTATTCAAAACCATTTTAAATTCTCATTATATATCCTTCTGAATTTTAAAAATAAGCTACTAAAATCCTATATTATTTCCAGGCAGTGGAACCAAGAAAGAAAGGTGATAATTAAAAGGTGTACCTCTGAAGAGATTTGTTTTCATTGTCAAAAGTTTTATCCATGCACAAGAACTAATAAGAGAGGGAATGACCTATCCCTCTCAGTTTTCAATGATCTGTTGGCAGTTTAGCCAAACTATGAATTAATTTATGTTACCAATAAAAAGAAAACGTAGCTCACTTTTCGCTGAGCCTATCTCTATGGGGCTATCACCATCCACATAACACTGTCCTCTAAGAGCACGGCTATGTTACTTCCAGAGTGAGCTCAAGAAACCATTAGTTTTTTCACATAGTCTAAATCTGTGAAATCTTTTAGTCTTGACCTGTTAAACGAAAAGGCACCAAACTGACTGAGTAAGCTCTGGCTCACCATGGGCCTTGTTGGCTCCTACAGAGTCCATGTTCAGTCAGAATAGCAGTTCAGTGCAAAAAGCCTGGCCATGCAGGCATTTGCATCATGTTTCCCAGCACTGAAGCTAGTGCACCATTTACACACCTGTATTATAATTTAACAAGCAGTAATGTATATATGCTAGTCAGTTACTTTAGCACTGTACACACATCTTTAGCTAGAAAGCACTAACATTAATGCTCACACAGTGCAAACACATGCTACAATTACCTCATTATATTTTTCATAACCTGTCTCAGTTAATGTCTTCAAGGATGAACAGAAAAAAAAAAGAGAAAAGGAAAGAGGAAAATGTAACAGCATCTGAACTTTAAAATCTTAAACTAATTACCATTACAGTGATGTGCTTCCATAATTAGTAGCAATCATTCAGATTTTCCTGGTATGATTAAAAAGATGTACACCTCAAAGAACTCAAAGCTTCATCTCTAAACTGTAGTATTAGTGTATTGCATATTTTTTTCCTTCAGAGATGCAGTTAAGATTTACAACACATTTCAAGAATGGGTATGATTGGTTTTTTATAACTCCATTCCAGCAATGGAGTTGCAAATCAGGTGTATATCCTACTGCTTACTAGTTTTGTTACCTACTGCTCTGAAGCACTCTGATCTATTTAAAAGCAACCCTTCAAACACAGTTCACTAAATTCAGGTTGTTCTCATCAGTGCCAGTAATCAAGAAGTTCATCAAGGTAACAACTTTGTGTCCAGAGGCTGGTTAATTCTGCAGTTTTTATCATTGCCTCCCAAAGCAGCCTTAGGTGTACCTGCCCTTATGAATATTAAAATGGATTAATACTCTTTCAAACAAATTGACTTCTACAATGACTGCAAGCAATCATGTATATGTTCACTCATCCTTCAAACAGGCAAGTACTCCCCAGAAGATAAGACCCATCCAGCAAAGCACTTCCTATGACAGAATTTTTTTTGCTGGATTAATAACATAAGAAAGCAGGGTAAGTAGGTGTAAAGCCTACAGCTTGTGTTTCTATTACAGGAAAATAAACAAATGAGTGAACACAGTAATTCAGACAGGTGATGACATCAAGACATATGCATAATGGAATATAAGACACAGTCCTAGTGTCTTCTTACGCAGAGTCAGTGAGTATCAATTAATTTCTGATGTCCCAAAGGAAGCATATAATTACTGTACCATCTTGCTACAGAGAGAAATTCTAGCAAGATCTCTCAGACCAGCAGCACCTTCTACTCAAAAATCACTACATTTTTTTCTCATTTCTGAAGTTCCTGCGGTGAGCACCAACAAACTGTACAGGAATGTATTACTGACCAAACTAATGCATAAAATTCAGCCACTGTTCCTACAGATTGTAAGACCGCTTATTTTAGTTTCCTTGATTTATAAGGAAAAGTTAATCATACTGTGATGAGGAATTGAGATAATTACCTGCAGAAAACTGTCCTGGCAGCAAAGAAATTCATTCTTCTTCATGATAGACTCGGATGTTAACACCAATTCATTTTTACTAAGGGCTGGTTCACTTCGGCATGGATACACAGCCTTAAGAGAAAGAAAATTATTTCTTCACATAAAACATAAGGACATAAACTTCATTATAATGACAAAGAAAATAGATCCATGTAATTGATTAACTATTCTTCAGTTTTGGTGGGGGTTTCGGCTGCTTGCGTTTTCTGAGATTTGTTTTATTTCTGTGACTTGTTTTATTTAATATATAGTACCAGGCTATTGTGAATAGAAGGTCCACACACGATTCTGCTCAACACACACACTCTTCTAATTCTAGCAGTTCATTACATTCAAATAGCAGAATCTGAACAGTCATCTCAGCAAAAGGCTTTTAGCTTTCAGGACAGGGGGAGATCAATGAAAAAGCAAACTGCAAAAGCCAAACAACTCTATTCTTCAAACTTCACAGCATATTCAGAATTATTTATCAGTCCTCTGGCCTAAGAAGCAGTTCCACACCAAAAATATGCATGTTTTGGCTTAGTAAGGAAATAATGTAATCCAAGTCCAATCTATTACCCAACCAAGCCAGCAGTAATTTCTCTAGTGAGTTGGCCATTAGGCCTTTTAGGGCCCTTCTGTGTCTAAGCACAGAATAAAATTCTGTTCTTCACAGCTTACAGTTTGGTCCTAGTTGCTCTGTTCTAATGTAAAAAAAAACCACATCTGTAAAGCATGATCACTCAAAAGGGTAACTGCAAAATAAATTCTTCAATTGCAACAATTCTCCCCATAATTTATTACTTCCTCCAACATGTTTATTAATCTTTTCACATTCAACAAAGATTTCAGTGATCCTTACTCTGATATTGTCTAGAACTCTCTTGAATTCCAGTGGTTCATCCTTCCCTTCCATGGCTGCAGGATCCAAGCCATCTCCTCCATAAATAAACTGTATAATGTCACCAGTAGAACTTCTGACTGTCAAATCATACTGTGAACAAAGATCTTCAAGTGATTTTACTAGTCGCCTCTGAAGGAAAGAAAAATACATACAAAATAATTAACTGTGAAAGGCAAGTAAATGGGATCTTTTAAAATAAAAATGGCTATTTTGTACAAAAAGTAAGGAAACTAGACTCTGGAAATAAATCTGACAGAGTGATTAACAGGCACCAAAACCTTTTTTAAATCACATATTATCCTTAGGGCTTTCCTGTACATTCCCCAGAGCACGAAAGCCAACAATAATAAAATAAAGCAACGACACAACTCTCCACATTGAGAAACTCCATCATATAGGAAACATAACAATTATTCTAGGCTGATGAAGAGGTGTGGACTTTGTCACATAACATTCATTATCTCCCAATTGCATTTATTTATGCATATGGAAGCAAAAGTAGCCAATGATTGTTCTGACAAAGCCCCAAAAGTTCACCTGTCAGAACCACAAGGTGCTGTTCACAGGACCATAGGATGTTAGGGGTTGGAAGAGACCTCCAAAGACCATTGAGTCCAACCCCCCTGCCAGAGCAGGACCACAGAATCTAGCACAGGTCACATAGTAATGCATCCAGACGGGTCTTGAAAGTCTCCAGAAAGGAGACTCCACAACCTCTCTGAGGAGTCTGTTCCAGTGCTCTGTGACTCTCACAGTGAAGAAGTTTCTCCTCGTGTTGAGGTGGAACCTCCTGTGCTGTAATTTATACTCATTACCTCTTGTCCTATCACAGGATGCAATGAAGAAGAGCCTCTTGGCACCCAGCCCTCAGATATTTATGAAAATTTATAACCCCCGCCCCAGTCTTCTCCAGACTGAAGAGCCCCAGGTCTCTCAGCCTCTTATCCTCTGCACTTATCCTTGTTGAACCTCATTAGGTTCCTCTCTGCCCAGCTCTCCAGTCTGTTCAAGTCTCGTTGAATGGCTGCACAGCCTTCAGGCATATCAGCAAAGCCTTCCAGTTTGGTATCGTCAGCAAACTTGCTGAGCAGACACTCTGTCCCCCTGTTTTTCTACCAGAGTTAGCTACTTCTCTTACATTACATAATTTTATTTGGAAATCCCTTTGATACCATCTTCCTTCCCCCCATCTCCCAAAAAAGAAGGCATGCTATGAAGTACCAGTGCTTAAAACCTGTTCTATCAAAGCAAGTAACATCACTAAAGAATATAAATGGGCATTCATTAAGGAGGAAAAAGGTAAGATGCTGTAACAGTTGTTTGGGGTTTTTTCCCCCTTATTTTTTAATTCCAAAGTCTGTGTGCTATAATTTATTCATGTAGGCTGCAAGTTGAAGAAAAATATTTTTCATGATTATAAACACATTATTATATTTGCATATTGCCACTTATAGTTACACACACACACAAATATGAGTGAGTTTGAGAGACAAATGGTCTAATTAGTCATCCAGACCAACAGACATTTCAATCTTTGTAAAGTTATTTGCATATCTCTGAGCATGCCCCCAGCCCCAAATTATCTTGGCTTTTGTCCTGCCTTTTATACTGGGAAGTGACTACTCATAGTAGTAAGAAGTGTTGTTGGGGGGATGTTTATTTTCACAGACAATACAGCCAAAGATACTAAGAACTTCCATTACTTGAAGACCAAGTCTATATTGTCAAGGGGCCTGTTACCCAGAGGACAAATAGTAAAATGGAACTTCAATCATATTTCTGTAACCCAGACAATCTCTTTCAAATAATCCAAACCAAGGACTTGTGCTTTCTGCTACTTGTTGCTGAAATCCTGTATCTGAAAAAGCACTCACAACTCCATGTTATAATGTACGGACAAAACTTCTATCATTCACATGGGTGTCTAGAGCACACACCACATAGAAAGTAATAAGCATGTAACTGTACCACTGCCTGAGGTCTGGTTTTCAAACTTCATGTCTCATGGAGGACAGTCACATATTTCACAGAATAAATTACTCTGTTACACAAAAACACACACCATGTATGCACTTCTCCCTCACCTCTCACCTCCACGTGCACATAAAGAAATATACTCCTTTTATAAGGCTGATAAAACCCAACTCCACTGACACTTACCTGCATATATCCAGTTTCAGCTGTTTTTACAGCTGTGTCAACCAGACCTTCTCGACCAGCCATTGTATGAAAAAAAAATTCAGTGGGAGTCAATCCAGAATAGAAGCTATTAGCAACAAACCCCTTTGCAGCTGGGAGCTATGGAGAAGAGCAGGGAAAAACAAGTTACATTCAATGTACATTTAATATACATGTTATCAAAAAATGGATTGTATGTCATCTAAATTCTTTCATATTCTTAACAAATACATACCCAAACACAGAACAACCATTTCAGCTGCATTTAGCTTTGAAGTTCAATGTTTGTAATGTAGATCTGAACAAAGACTTCAAAACCCTTGCTTTGCTCTTCTGAACTAATCCTCCTGCAAGCCTTGTCATGCTTCTAGTCGTTCCTTGCAAACACTACACCAACTACTAACACTTCAGCCTTCCTTAAAGTTTCAGAAATTGAAAGGGTGATAAGAATGTTCATTTTGCAATAGTATAACAAAGGTATCTGCAGTGCTGAAAACTAAAGAATCCAGAAAAAAATATGAATGGATGCATACCAAACTAATTATTTTTAACTGTTTGCTCTCACCTGAGAAGAGCTCTTGCCAAAAGAACTTTATGCAGACATTCCTTTATGTCAAATAACACAAACCTGCCTCCATGATCACATAGAAAAACATATAGCCTACAGAGAGGTTCATCTTGGACTACATTGTACTGTTATTTAACTAAATCAGCACAAAAGCTCTAGTTAAAATTTACATTTTCCTTTCTCACCTAACCTATGAAGTATTTTTAATTCTTTAATTTCTTCAGAACAGAAAAGATTTTACATTACATAACTCAGAAATTTCTTTAATTTCTTCAGAACAGAAAAGATTTTACATTACATAACTCAGAAACTGAAATTTAGTGACATTGACGTTTAGTGACAAATGACAAATGCGAGTGCCATGGCTACCATCTGACACAAGCTAACACACTAACAAGATTGATGGCTGGTGCATAGAATCTTCTCTTCCCATCATTACATTTCAGATCACAGTTTAAAAAATTAACTAATCTCACTGAATTACATTAACAAGTGATTGAGACTCCTAATTGCTTTATGTAAAACAGAATTCAAACACAGAATGTTCAAGGTAACCCATGATGTCTGTCTATTCTAGTGGGGAAAGAAAAATCTAACAGAGAGGCTTGAGAATGGTTTATCTGGCATGTTTCAGCTCTCTGAATACACATCCAGCAGTTGTCCTGAAGAGTCTTAGTGCAGTGAAACAGAATGCAAGAGAAACAAAGAAATAATTTTTAGAACACTTAAGAGAATTAAAAATGTAGAATCAGACCTATTTCAATTTTACTAAAAGAGAAAAGGCTGAACAAGGCTTAGATGTAAAAATTTAAGCTAACTAGACATCCTGTGGCAATTCACAACACTACACAAATGACATTCAGAAGTGATTTCTTTACAGTAAATTTCTTTGCAGTATTATAAACATACAGAATTACCTTGGAATGCTTCTCAAAATGAGGCAAGGATCTGTTCTCAAATCCATCAGGAACTCGGGACCCACTGATAGCCTGCTGACCTACACAAGCAATCATCTGGGATATATTAATGAAGGAGCCTGAAAAGAATGAAAACAAACAAACAAACAAAAGGGTCACTCATAGACGTGGAATATCCTCTGATGAGCTGGCTTCACTTCTATGAAGATCTATTATTTGCCTTTGTAATTTGTCACAATTGCATTTAGAACTTCAGCAGTTGAAGCTTTTCTGTTACTTCTCCTGTAAATTTCAGCATTTATGCAGAGTGACAACTAAGTTAGTCTATGATACAGCTAAAAACTAGTTTACAGAAATTTTTTTTTTGGTCATAAACATTCATGACACCACTGTTTGACTATTCCTTGTATCATCTTTTTGTATTATGGACTGTGTTTTATACAATTGCTTCACAATTTCTTCAATAGACGTATTTTAACCATGTTTCTAATGAAGGGTTGAGTGTCTATGAATATTCCTAAAAGAAATTCAGTCTCAGAGAATTAAATCATTAATTCAGAAGTTTTATTTGATGAACATCTTTGCAAACAGTACCTTCCCCCCCCAAATTATGCACTTAAGAGTTCAGTATTTCTTTAGGAGTACTGTATGCCACGCCGAGGCTTTCCACACTTCCTTAGAGACAGATAAATAGAGTTAAATGATTACTTCAGATTCTCAAAGGATAAGAATTTGAATATAACCCAAATATTTACTACACTGGTGACTCTTCAGAAACAAAGCAGCAAAGATGGCTTTAAACACGTTAGTGTCAATTCTTAATTTATCATTTACAGTTGATTTTAGTATGTGATACTTTTTACTGACGAATGAATAAAAGTTTTAAGAACAGCTGAAGTTCCAATAGGATGTTTTCTCAATTTGCACTAAAACTGTCAAGATATAAAAAGTGGCATATCACATTGATTCTAATTAACTATACCCAACCCCTACTTAGTGAGAAGAGTAGAATAAGCGATAAAGATAGAATAGTAATTTTGAGAACAGTGGTGGAGTAAGCTTTCTACTTCGAAGCTTAGCTATCCCTACCTTTAGAACCACAAAGAGCCATGATAAGGGGACTGTTGCTCTTGTCCAGTTCTCTCAGACAGGCACTGCCAGCGTGATCTCTGATGACAGAGAGTTCTTTAAGGATTAAGGCCTGAAATCCAAGATTTCAGAGGTTCAGCACTCATGAAAAACACAGTGCATAAACAGTACTTCAGTAGCCAAAAGAATTTAAAGTATCATAAAGAAAACAAGACATTGCTTTGGGCAAAATGTAACTTTAACCTAAAAAGTTGGCTGCACAAGCAGTCTTTGTTGCGGTACGACAGGGATAGCCAGTGACATGAGAACCTCTTCTGTGTCACTTCAAACTGGAAAACTATGCCAGTACTTCACCATAAGGTGGGATTTTCTGATTGGTTCTAGTTGGATTTTTTTTTTCTTTCTACTTATTTAAAGGTAAAAACTAGATGTTGTCCAGCCAAGAAGACCAATGAAACCACTGAAGACCATGAAAAGAATATTTTGCAGCTGGCTTCATTAGGTCTGTAATAAGCTTTCGGGCAACACTAACTACTCCTCGTGACAACTCCTACAGGAAAGAGGATTTTTACCCAGCATAACCAAAGTCTGCTTAACATTTTCCTCCCAATAAAGGGCAAGCAAACACTTGCATATGAACTGATCTAAAGTAATGCTTCGCTTCTTGGATTAGGTTCTTCCCTGTTACCATTATTTATTCACTAAGCAAATACTGATAAATATAATTAATCCCATTTACCTGGATAATTTTGTTGTTTTATATGTCACCCCAATACATTCAACATGGAGGAAGGGAGGATCTCAGTTTAGTATTTAGCTAATGTTTTTAGATGAATATAAGCAGCTAGATATTAAGACTAAACAGAATCAGTTCAAATTGTGTCTCTACGGTCCCCATTTATTCTATTTGCTCATATTTTTAGGTTTCAGAAGACAACTCTGAACTTCACAATTTTCATGAATATACTCCAAAATTATACTGATAAAGATTACAAATTTTACCTCTAGTGTCTCCTCTGCAGTACAACCAGGCTGCTGCTGTAGCTTGCCAGTGTTCAGAGCTTCTATATACTCATCACATTTCTTATAGCCAGCATTCAGGAGCTCATACTTAGCTTTCAGCAGACCCTGCCCAGGTGTTACATCACCAATTCCAATTGAAAACCCACGATTAGCTATTATTAAAAAAAAAAAAAGAAAGAAAGAAAATATTGATAGCTCAATCTCATACAGATAAAACAAATTAAACCTAGGAAATGTTATCATTGCAAACTTTGTTATTTCCTTCCATTATGTGATTATGATAAGCACAATCAGCTGTTTCACCACTTATGTCAGCTCACAACTACAAAGACTTACAAAGATAGACAGGAGCAAGTCTGGCTAGTCGTGACATGGCATCTGCAGCTTCTACCTGTCCCCAGTCTCTCAGCAAGATGTAGAAGATATTGTTCTTGGATCCTGAACCTAAGGTTCCTTTGTCCATGCTGCCACTCATTAACTCACTGTTTTGAATTGTGACATCTAGGAATAAAAAGGCAAAAAATAATTAAGTGGTTTTCTAAAACATTACCCAGTAATCTGTTATGAACTAAATTTTCAACTCAGATTTCTGTTCATGAAAAGAGCAAACCCCAAATAGATGTTTAATGCATCAGTGTAAGTGCATGAGAAACTATGTAAACAGAACAGCTTATGACCGGAGATTAACAATTTAAGCTAAAACGCATTCCCCTTCCTCCTTTGAAAGTGAACTGCATCCAATTCAATACTTGTGAGGAACACTGTGAATAATTATTTTTGTTTAAAAAATTAAACTCAGCTTCATCCATCAGAATAAAGTCTTCAATCTTATGTGCTGGACTCAGATGTCTATTTTAAATTACAAGTAACATTACCATACTAATATCCATCTTGCCTGTAGGTCTGTACAGACTATCCCTTTTAGAGTACTTCCTTTTGTTTCATCAGGAACTTTCAATTTCAAGCACTGAATCTTCTTTGTAAGTTATTTCCTTTAACCAATTTAAAAGTATCTTCTGTACACGAACATTAGATGTATTTTCTAAGAGAACAGTACAATGTATCTTCATCCTCAACTGCATTATGCACGTTTCAAAGAACTGGCTTATGTAGATGGATCAAATTTAAGTGGATCTCAATCTTTTTGAATCAGAAGTCACTGCTTTGCCACTTATTACACACAATCAAAATACGATACCAGGATTTCCCGAGACTATGAAGAATTTGCAGAAAACTTTCTGAAGCAAATTACTGTTGCTTCAGAAATTAAGTTTCTTCAGAGAACTAAACAGAGCCACTAATGAAATTTAAAAGTTTTCTGCAACACCTGCTACTGCTGAACTCCTACATGCCTATGTTCACACTTATGGGCAGGCTGAAAGCTATTGTGCCACCATGTTTATGACCAACTTTGCAACCACAGAGTAGTCCTGTGTTCTAAAGAAATTGATGAGTCTACTGTAGCATAGATCTGAATCCTAACTGGCAAATTCTCTCACCAACATTGTGTGACAGAATTACTGTATGTCAGTGGCTCCTTCTAGGTTCCTTGATTCCCACTTTTGAGTGGCAAGGAACTGAGCTAATCCTTCCTTCTCAGGTTATCATCCAGTTGCTACCACATGAATGTTAAATAAGCAGAGCCTTGCTTATCTCCTACAACCTCTCAACACTGATGCTTTATATTCAAGTTGCCGCTGACTTTTCTAACTGGTAGAATACAGATGGTTTGATATTCTAGGGATTCCTATCTTCCCTACATATCCTAACTCCTTTCACTATTTAACTTCTAATCCCTCTATCAGTACCCTCTCTTAAGACGCTGAATTACCCTCTGCACAACCACTTCCCAAGCTTCTTAATTTTTATCTTTCTCATCTTCAAACAGTACCACAGAAAGCCTAAAATCATACACAAGGCATTTTTTTACAAGAAAATATGAAAGTATTCTCTTTGGTGTTCAGCATGAATTCCACTTTTGAGAAAAATGGCACAATTTTGTTTTTCATTCCAAGAACACTTATGTGAAGTACAGTGAGCTTATCAGCAACAAAGTCAACAAAAAGTAGCTACAATTTTTTTGAAGACTTCCAAAACACAGCTTTAGAAGTGTCACTCACAAGAGTCATTGTAACATAGGTCTTCTCCTTTACCACAATACTGCTTGCCCTTGGTTCGTAGATTTGCTTTCACAGGACAGTGATCACTGGGTTTGAGAATTAGACTGAAAACCTGTTTTCCTGTCCAGAGTGTTACAGGCTTAGAGAAACAAATGGACAAAAAATTAGAATTACAGAGCCTATGCTACAACTACAGAAAAACAGCAAGCAAGAACTTGATTGTAAAATTGTTTATATTCTATAGAGCACCTTTCTATACTGAACTTTACTCTTAGAAGTGCCTAGCAGTATTCCTTTGAATAGCTAAATATTATGCACTGTTACAGATATAAAACCACTGACTGCTGAATGGTTATCCTTTACAACGGGTATGTGCATGCATTTAGAGAAATATGCTCCTCCTCTACTGCTTCCTCTTACTGTCCTGTTCCCCTTTCTGATATGAGAAAAAAAAAAAGGGGGAAAATTGTAACATTTATAATTCCTTCTTTATTTCATGCCTTTGGTTTAAATTTTTCGAAGTTTAAAGATTCATGTAATCATGTGCTTCCCTCAGCTGTAGTTAAATGTAAGTAACTGTCACAGATAGTGCTAAAATTATTAATTTGGAGTGAAGAATCACTGCTCTTGGCTATTAGCAAAAGTTACAAAACTCACATTGGATATTGCCCATAAATGCTCTGACCTTGCTTTAAATTAGTTTTTTTCGCTAGCATTTCAATTTAACTCCCTGAATTTCCCTAACATTTCACTTACTATTTTGAAATTGAGTGTTTAAAAACTGTATACACCAAACTGTGTACACCAATATGTAACAGCAAAACAGTACTTAAGTTTGCAAACATACCAAACTGTCTCCAAACAATACTGTTTCCCACAAATACAAAATTAATCAGACACCCTTAAATGCCTGGGAATAAAGGCTTAACAGACCACAATCTAACAAATGATACTATAGCTCTCCTCAAGTTTGTGGCAAATAGACAAATATTCTGCCCTTCACAGTAAATATTTTGTGTATGTGAGGTAACAAAGGAAACAACAAAAACAAACCACTCAACAAACTGCAGGGTTAACAACTAAAACTATTTCCCAGGTTTAATATCTCCATTGAAACCTAGAACTGTTCAGCATTTCTGTAAATTAGTTGAGGGCACCCAGGCAATAACATAGTTTCTCTACTTAGCCCCCTATCAGCCTGCACAGCAAGTAACAGGGTGGTTGCTAAGAAGGATCTATCTTCTACTGACCACTAAGAGACAAATGTAGTCTGTCACATAGTAGCAGTGTATCAGCAAAGCTATGTTTGAACCCTAAAGGAACCCTTGTACATGAACTCTGTTCAGCATCACAAACAGCTTCTGCATAGCTTCGATGCTGAATTCTGATCCCTGCACTTTACAGTTTATGAATACAACATCTCATACAAAACTAAGGTCAGAAAAAACAAGAACTGTCTCTACCGAGAGCGTCACTGGGTCAAGAACACAGCAGAGGAAGGCTTAATAACATTAAAATATAATTTGACACACCTTCAGAATTGCCGGAGGTGGAAGACGAACTTTAATCTTTTCATCCTTGCCAACCAGGATAGAAGCAATAATCTGACAGGCTTTAGCACGATCAAAAAAGGTATCTTTTAACGTGAGAAGATAGGCACCTAGAATGAAAAAAAATTGTGACAGATCAAAATGAGATAAAATTTAAAACCTATTGCATATTCAACACCAATGATTTAATTCTAATACTAGTTAGCTACTTACTATGCAATATGACAGTCATTTAGACAGCTCCAGAATCTTAATTCCAGAATCTTAATCCTTTCCAGAATCTTAATTGCTCAATACTTAAGTTTCTCAAAATTAGAACCAATGCACTTCTATAATCTACTCCCTCTCACAAACTCTATCCCATAGGTATAAATAACGCCTTGGCATTGCTTTTTGAACAATTACTTTCTTATATTTATTGGGCATTTGCCAAAGGACTAAGGAAACTTGAAGACACTTACTGTTGGTTATAACTGATTTGGGATTAATGACTTTAACTCCTGTACCATGATCATAAGCAGTTTACATTGCCTACTTTAACACATACGAAGGTCTCAATCATTCATTTTCTCAATCAGAGAAACACTGCAAAAGGTAGTAATTAACAACTGCAGAGACAAAGGCAGACAGCACCAGAAGAGATTCTGAAGATGTTATATTTCAGACTTAGTGGTCTTACTTTCATGTCACTTTGACATGTGAAAGGAGAAATTTTTTCATTAACACAGAAAAACTCTGGAAAAGAAGCAAGTCATTCTGAAGAAACAATTGTTAAATCACAGTTCTAAAGTAAGTTTAGATGTACACACCTGTGAGAAAATCTTGAATAGCAGCAATGAGAGGTTCTCCATTTCTTGGTGTTACCAAGTTTGCTTTTGTCTATATGACACAAGAAACAAAAAAGTTACATATTTGAAGAGACTGATACTGTTGTGTTGGGTTTTTTTCAGAAGGAAACTAACCATTCAAGACAGTTATTTTTGCAAAAGAGGTAGAAGCTTATTCTAAATCGAGGTACAGCTGTCTTCAGAATAAACAGAAAAAATAGATTTGGTATTTCAGTTCACTACAGTCCATGCAAATTTGAGAACAGTTACTGGAAATTACACATCCTGTTTCCAAAGCCCAAGCCGCAATCCACTTGGTGCTTTTGGTAGGTTACTGTTCAAACAGGACAAGGAAGGGAAGACAAGCTAGTTTGAGAACCTGTGAGGGGACAAGAGGGCTCACATACCCACTACATGGAGCTACTCTCCCTAATGATATATATACAGCTAGCCACTTGCCCTAGCCGCATTTGCTGATGTCTTACTCATAATACTGCTTCAGTTACTCACCCGCACCTACACAGTGCCCAGTGCCCCCTTTCCAGGATTGTAATGCAGCGCAGCCATAAATACAGCAGTCGTAATTCACAATTTTGATAGTGGGGAGTATACAAATATATATTATACATATTATGTGGTTCAAACCACTGCAGGGGCCTGTAAGATGGGGACAATCTTTTTAGCAGAGCTTTTTGTGGTGGGACAAGGGGTAACTGAACTAAAAGAGGGGAGATTTATATTAGATACAAGGAAAAATGTTTTTACAATGAGGGTGGTGAACCACTAGAGAGGTGGTTGAAGCCCCATCCCTAGAAACATGCTGGACAGGGCTCTGAGCAACAGGATCTAGTTAAAGATGTCTCTGTTCACTGTTAAGGGTTGGACTAGGTGTCCTTTAAAGGTCCCTTGCAACCCCAACTATTCTATTATGCTACGATATCCAAAGCAGCTGTGGCATTTAGTCACCCCGAAGGAGCAAAGTACTAGAAAATCCTCAAAGTCATGCTCCTAACCACTTTCACACCACAGATCAATGCCAGGAACCACTGGACTGCTTTTTATTTACCCTTTCTTCTCCCTCTTTTCTCTGCCCTAAGAGCGTACCGTCTTCTGCCTTCTCTAGTAAACTGCCATCAGCAGTGCAAGAACAATATTGCTGCCACATTTCCAGTTGGTCTGACTGTCCGCGATTGCGGGGGTGTTAGACCAGGAAGCAAAGCATGTACCTGTTTGGTGACAGAACCACCTATTTCAGTAGCAATCACCAAGGAAAGTCAGGCAGACACATATTAATGACATTTACTTACTTAAAACAACTGAGTTTTCCATGGATCTTAAGTCTACTAGGTTACCATTTTGTAACAATCCTAATTCATTCTAAATACTCTTTTGCAGAGTTTTAAGGCAGCTTCACAGTTGTACATTACTTATACCCAGGAACCTTGGTAAGATTTCAGATTTCACATTCAAATTAAGAAATACAGAGCTCAGCCCATCTGAGGTTCCAACCTCAACATTATCTACCTACCCCCATCAAAACAAGTGCTTCTGCTTTTGCTTCTTCTGTCTGAGGAAGGTGAAGGTTCATCTCATCTCCATCGAAGTCTGCATTGTATGGTGTACAGACACATTCATTAAATCTAAATGTTCTATGAGGCTTTACCCTTGCCTGGGGAAAAACAAAACAAAACAAAACAAACAATCAATGCACATGCGGTCGAACATATTCAGGGATGCACTACCTGCAAGTTAGGATGAGTGTGCACTTACAATGTGAGCCATGATACTCAGCTTATGAAGAGAGGGTTGTCGGTTGAACAGGACTATGTCACCATCTATAAGATGTCGCTCCACAATGTCACCAAACTTCAGCTCCTGAGCCATCTTTTCTCGGTTTCCATATTTCAAGAATCTTAAGAGTAACAGATAACAATGGACTCAGAAGAAATAAAGTGAGAAAAATGTAAACACCACTGAAAATCAGTTATGCTTTTAAATGCAAGTTCTTCCATCAAATCTTGAAGTATCTGTTCTACAATAACTGGAAAAAAAACCTGGTGTGGATTGCATCATTAGACATCATCCCCACTGCTATTTTAAATAATTGACATGTATCTGACATTAATCTATAGTTATTAGTCACCATGTAAGCAAAAAGTCTGTTTATAAAAACAGAATTTGTGTCAATTGTATCACAGAGTGTAGGGAGTTTCACTCATATAATATCAAGATTAACTTTCCCAGTAAACATACCCAAAACTGCTTCTTTTCATTCACCACTGCACTGCCTCCTCCACTTCAAACAAGAAAGACTCAGTCATTAAAAAACCCCAAACAATAAAACTCTAATTGCAGTTCACTATCATTAGTGTATGCACTTCAGCTTAAACTCCATAGATGATCTAAAAAGAAATTGTACACTACAGCTGAGGAGAAACTGACAATTTTTTTTTGTTACTGTCCTTTGTGAAAGATTACGAAAATAAATTAGTCTGTGTAGATAAAACTGTTTTCACACAGAAGTAAGGGTAAGTTGACAGGGAGAAATAAAAAGTGAATCATTTTAGGTAAGCACAATACCTTTTCATCTGTGTGTGCCTTTGCTGTATGAAGTTAGCTCCAGGATGAACATCAGGGCCATTACGGACAAGTTTCCTCATAAAATTAATATTTGCTTTGTTCACCTGTTGCATAAAGAGTTCAGTCAGTAACAAATGAAACACGTTTCAGGACTTCTTGTTCTTGCTGGTAGCTTTTGTGTTTTCAGATGTTATGCTCAACTAACAATCCCCTTCAGCCTCCAACTGCTGAAGAGAACAGGCAGGAATGAAGAAAGGAGGAAAATGGAAGCCAATCTTAAAGCAGAATATTAGAGTGAAATTGAATTAAAAATCTGTGATATAAATTCAGAAACAAAAATATCGAACCCCTCCTCACACAGGTACACCAACAAATACATGAAGCTACCCAGGAGTTCAAAAAAACACCTGTTCTCTTGACAGGTTGCTGCTTACACCGTGTGCCTACACAGTACTTGCACGTATCCAATGCTACAGACTTCATTTACCAGCAGCAGCAGAACTGACAAAGTGTCACTGAATGACATCTAAAACATGAAGCATGACATTAACTCTCTTGCATGGAAAGGCTATAAAGAAGACAACATTGAGGGCCTGTTTAAAAAAAAAAAAGAAAAAGAAAAAAAAAGGAAGAAAAGAAAAAAAGGAAAAACAAAAAGAAAGGCATAGGAATAGTTTCAGCTCTACACTACTTACCTTTTCAGGAAAGGTTAGTATTTTAGCAACGTGAACAGGCACTGCTACTTCATCTATTCTTAAGTTAGGATCAGGTGAAATGACTGTTCTTCCAGAGAAATCCACTCGCTTTCCAGAGAGATTGCCTCTAAACCGACCTAAGAAAACAAGCAAGTGAAAGCTTTCATCCAATATTGGTTTCAAAAAATTATCTACTAAGGCAGCACATTACAATGCCTTCAACATACACCACCGAAGCACAAGCCAATAGTAGTGGAGAATAGCAACTGTGTGTGGCTTAATTAAAAAAAAAAAATAACAATTTAAATTACTTCCTAGACTAACCTTGCTTTCCCTTAAGTCTCTGAACGAAACCTCTGGTCCATTTTTTAGGTGCCATGTTGAGAGGAATTCCCGAGAGCTCACTATTAATGTATAAAGCACACTGCAGTTGAAGAAAGTCCCAGTCTTCCATGATCATCTGTGTTTTGGCTCCTGATATCCTATGCTAAATCAAAACAATCATGCAGTTCAGAAAACAATACACAAAAATACATATATAAAATATAAGGCATATTATACTAGCAAAGAATTTTTTTGATACGAGTACAACTTTTGTTTTGAAAACAATGTTAAAACACCTTCATACCTTGGAATAAAAAGGCAAGACAACCTCATAACAAGATGCACATTACCAAGGACACTCACAACCCAGGACCCAGTAAAAAAATTTCTTTTGACTAGCATTGGCTTTGGACAAACGCTCACAAAACTAAGTATTAGGTCAAATCTTCTTTTTCCCAATATAAATTCACAGACAGAAAAATCACCAGTAATTGTTTTTCCATTACAGGAAACTTCGTGCTCACTTGATCTTGCTTGCCCAGCAAAAGCCCAGTTTTGAAAAGCCTGAAAGGCATTAGTCTGCTAGAACTCTTTTAAACAAATGATACATTTTGAAACTTACTTCTAGTCTGGATTTGATGAGCATGCTAATTGAAGCCTGCTTTCTTAAGAATAGATGATGGAACAAAGAAAAGACAGTGATACAGTAAAAGAAGAAGAAAGTCTACATGAATAAAAAGCAACTAATAGGTAGAATGCTTTTATTGTGACCCCTCAAAAAGTCTCATAGTCATAGGAGGGTAGAGGGTGGGAAGAGAGAGACATAAAGGAAAAAGAGAAAAAAAACACAATAAAAACCAAGAACAAAACCCCCACAAACACAAAAACACAACAAGGAAGAGCTGAGTTTATAGATCAGAACTCAAATGAAAAACCATTTCCTACAATCCACCAGCAGAGCTTTAGCCGGTCAATCAGCTACATTTCACAGATTTGTAGAAGGATTTATGTTGGAAGGGACCTTGAAGATCATCTAGTTCCAATCCCTTGCCATGGGCAGGGACATCTTCCACTAGAGCAGGTTGCTCAAGGCCTTATCCAACCTGGCCTTGAACACTGCCAGGGAGGGCACATTCATGACTTCCCTGGGCAACCTGTTCCACTGTCTCACCACCCTCACTGTAACGAATTTCTTGCTTATATCTAGTCTAAATCTACCCTCCTCAAGCTTAAAGCAGTTCCCTCTTACTCTGTAACTACAAGCCCTTGTAAAAAGTCCCTTCCCAGCTTTCTTGTAGGCCCCTTCCAGGTACTGGAATGCCACTGTAAGTTCTCTATTGCTCTAAATGAAATGCCAAAAGACACAGTAGTACCTATAGATTGTAAGCAGTAAGTCAAGTAAAACCATTTGCTATGCTCAATTCTAACCAAATCTTTTGGAAGGCAAAGGTCTCTGAGAGCTAAAGGATGACTCACCTTTTTAATAACATCATTGAGGAAAATTATCTCTGTCAGTTTCATTGTCAAATCATCTTCATTAGTGCCAGACTTCAAGTCACTCACAACAGAGGGTCTGATGCACAGAGGAGGCACTAAAAGGCGTGTGAGGATCAAATCTGAAGGTTTACCTGCGTCTGGATTCATTAGAAGCAGAGGGATGTCTTCTGCTGGGATTCTTTTAAAGAGGTTCAATACTACCAAAGGATTCAAGTTTTCCTACAAAATCCATTGGAGAATGAAGAGAACAAGCAGTCATATAACAGTTCCAGGGCTCCTCTCATTTAATGGTTGTTCAAAAAGGAGGTATTTTAAAAAGACAAAAAGAGAAGAACTTTCCATGCAAACAAAACTGTGTTTTGGTCTATTTATTCTGAACCAATGCTTTTGGAATCTCAGATACTAATCTGTTGTATTCTCTCCTTCCTTTCTTCCTCATCATATTACTCTCTTCTCTAAATAATTAACCAAGAGTATTTCAAAGGTATTTGCCAAAGAAACTCAATGAACCTCTTACGACTTACAGTTCATTGTATTCTTTTAATTAGTAGAAACTCACATGAATCACCGTACTTTCTAGACTATTTGTCAAAACTTCACAGTACAGTACTCTTCTTAGTATAAGAAAATTCAGATAGTCACTACTTTGTGTCCAAATATGTACCAATATCTTTCTAACTTGCAAAGACCGTAAGGAAACTAAAGTGCACACAATGCAAAGCTGAACAAAACAAAAAGGTTAGATAACTAAGTCTTCTCTCTTGTTTTCAACATGGGGGTCTTCTGAAGATGTTTTTTTCCCTGTGTATTTTAATCATTTTGGTGTTGCAGTAAATCTACGTGTAAATGCAGAGTTTATATGGGCCTATATTTCTTTGTTTTCTAGCTTATGGAATGTATAATACGCCAAGAACATTGCCTTTCTCTTCCCACAGAAAGCTATGTATCAGACAATAACATACCGATAGATTAAGCTTCTCATTTTAGAAGAGTTAGCATTATTGCAATAAATACAAACATTCAAGTGTCTGTTGGGATATGAAACCACTGCAAGGTTTAAGATGCTACATTAAAACCTTTGAGGAGTTTTATTTCATGCAGAAAAAAAAGTGTAAGTCATAATCAAATTCACCTGAGCTCTTCCCAGTAAGGGTTCTACTTCTTTGTTGTGTTCTATGGCTGTTTCAAAGGACTGGAGAAAAGTAGATACTACTGGATCCATGACTTTCTTATTGGTCTTGTACTTTTCATGTATTATTTTCAACAAACCACACTTCTTCACAGTTCCTGAAAGCAAATAAACATGGGTGGTTTTTTTTCTTTCCCTTTTACCTTTTCTTTGGGTGTGTCTGCTTTTTAAAATGACAAAAACATTGGGGGTAAGAAAAAAGACAGGACAAAAAAACCCACAAACCAAAGTCATGTCTCCTTGTATGGCTGGCTTGGTGCACCCAGATCATGACGCAGCTTCTGAAGCTGAAAGCAGGTGGTATAGCCCACATGAAAATGCAGCTTCACCTCAGTCACAGCAGGTATTTTTTTTAAAGCAGAAGTTTCCAAACAAAACCAAGAGAGTAGGATGTGCTATTTATGTATCATCCCACTATCTTCTAAAGTAATTTGGAAGTGAATTGTGAGAGAAATTTTCATGTAATGCAGGTAACATTACCTATAAAACTTTCACAGACTAGTAGAAATGCTTTCCAAATTCAATTATTTTTACTCAGGTATGTTGACCTACCATTTAATTTGGTAAATGCCTATTGCTTGTGCTCCCTTGCGTGGCGCTCACTCCCTGTTTATTCAGGACGTCAATCATTGCAACAAGCAGCCCACAATTTTAATGAGTCAAAACCATAAAGTTCTAAGTATGAATAAACTATTCACTATGAATCAGTAACACTACAATCTTTTCACAGCAGTATCATCTGATCAGTGTAAAGAAAGAAAAAAAGTACTTTGAAAAATAAATATGAGATCTCAAGACATACTGCCCTGAAGAACAAGCTCCAGTGTAACCCGACATGATCACAGCTTGAATACTGCCAAATCACAGAGCATACCCTCCTAAAGGATGACAAGCACATTTAGTCTTTACTAAGACAATAAAATGATGAAAAGTGAAGTTCAATCAAAATTATAAAGCCTACAATGTTTCTGTGTTAAGGTATTGATCACTGGCAACAGCTCCCAATATTTAAAAAAAAAATTAAACAGGGACATTTTTGCCACTATTCTAGTATCAAATATCGGTTACAGAATGGAAATAGCACATAAAACAAACTCAGCAACTACAATGATGTCTATATCCACATAAGTGAGATGTTAACAAGCACGTGTCTGGCATTAAGAGTGCAATTACCTATTTCTTAATGAAGGCCAAAGGGAATATCCATTAGCTGTGGAATGAACAAGCATATTCAATGTTTTGAGGCTGTCACAGCTGTCAAGGTAAAAAACATCACAGTAGACAACTTCACTAACTGTTAATGTCAGCACTCACCATTAAAGGCACCACAGTAAGGACAAGTGTTCTTCTTTCGGCACTTTTCAGATACTTTCTTTTTTAGCCCTCTCTTCTGAAGATATGTAAGGCCAGGTCGCTTTAAGTAATCAAAAAACTGTTTTTTTTCTTCCACTGACAGCATGATATGGCAACAGGTTTTGCAGATCATCTTTAATGTAAATACACATCAGCACAGTTGTCAGACATTCAGAAACGTTGCACGCTCGAAAACAACTTAAAAGGTTTTCAACACAGTGCAGTTTTTTGAATAAAATAGCATTGCCTTGGTTGAAAGGCAAATTCATTCACTGCCATACACAAAAAAGTACATGGCAAAAAGAAAGATAGAGTCAATATGGCAAATCCTTTTCTAAGCTCTGCAGAATCTTAAAAATCCTTATAAAGCAAACAGAGTTTTTATTTCATGGGATTAAACTATTGAGTTCAATATTACGGGAACCAGAAAAGATGGATTTATACTATTAAGACTGGTATTTAAATAAATTCATTTCACAAAACACAGAAGCACAAACTCTAAAACAACCATATTTTGGTCTTTTCAATTGCTATTTCAAGCATCATCTTCCCCAATAATTTCCTTTTTCAAATGTCAACAAATCATAATAGCGTTTACCTGTAAGATGCCTATAACAGCTTTGAAGTATCCAACATGAAAACATGGTAGTTCTAAGTCAATGTACCCATAATGTCCTAAACAATCAGCTAGATTTTTTCCACATGTTTCACAGGGACGGTCTTTTTCACTGGTTCCCTTTGGGAGAAGGAAAACACAGACACAGAAAAAAAAATTACAGTTGTCATCAACTGAATATATAGAAAATGTAACAGTTCTTGAGGTAGTTAGCTATCCTGACTGCAGAGCCACTGCTTTTCCCACCATCAAGAGCATGTCAGTAACATTACATTCACTCCAGTCCATAACAAAAGCATCTTTCACACACAGCCGCTATTACCAGTGACATAAACTCATACAGCAATTGCAACTGATCTGCAGCCCACTGATCTACAATATGGCATTTTGTAGATGTCTCTGCATCTTCCAGGGACATCTCGGCAGAAAGAACTTATCCCCTGCCACAAAAGAACATTTTCCTGTACCATCTGAAAGCGCAAAGTAGCAGTCTCTGCCACTGACAGCCCATGCAATTTGAGAATAGACATATTTACATGTATTTTCGATTAGCAGTAAATTTCAGTCAACTTATTTTTAACCACTTCATTCTACAGAAAGAGTCAGGAAGAAAACCCCTGGTTCTCACCATGCGATGGTCAAGTACTCCATACTGTAGAGGAGAGTGGTGGTTGTCCTGACTGTACAAGTTTTTGCTGACCACTTGGATGTGAGCCTGCTGACGCATCTCCTCCGGAGATTTCATGCCAAAGCAGATGTGGCTTCTAGAATGGAAATTTCACATGCATGTGTGTGCACATATATATTCAGAAACCCTTCTATTCACAGACATGCATAAACATGCATTTAAAAGCAATGCAAAGGTGGCTACGTTTATTCACGATGTATCGGGAGCAACTTCTTTTTGGACAACTGTAAAAAAAAATAAAATAAAAGAGCTCCTTTGCAGTGAGTTAGTGGCTTATATCCGGGGGAATTATATATGTTCTTGGGCAGCTTCACAGCTGCCCACGTGTAGCTGCGCACCCCTGAGCCTCTCCGTAAGTCTGAGCCGAGCCGAGCCGAGCCGAGCCAAGCCCATCCCGGGAAAGCACAGCTCAGATCAGCGCTTTTAAAAGTGGACTAGGCATAATACCGGACTCTCTCTGCCGCCCTGCTCACGAAACTTCTTCCCGGCTCCTTTCATAGGTGTTGTGCCCTACCCTGAGCCTTCAGCTGCTCGCCACCACAGGTATCAGGCCCTCAGCGCGGAGGGCCGCACAGCCCCTGCGGTGCGGCGGGCTGCGTGGCGGCCCCCCAGGAGCTTCCCACCGCACGGGCTGCCCCACTCACATTTTTTTGGCCACATCCGTCTCCCTGAACTGCTCCTTCACCATGGTGGCAGCGGCGGCGGCAGGCCGCCAGCGCCCGACCCAGCTGCACACAGCGGCACGGGGCCACCAATGCGCAGAGGCGTCTCCCTCTGCAGCGCCCCCTACTGGGGCAAAACTGGGGTCCTCCCGTGCCGGTCTTCCCGACCCTGCCCCGCGGGACGCCGGCTAGCAGCCCTGCCTCCGTCCGGTCTTTCCTCGGGGACGCGTCTCACATTGCCAGCCCTTTCGGGACCCACAGGCGCTCTGGTTGCGATCGTAGATTGTTACAAGCCAACCACCGCCGCCCCCCGCAAGGTGCCAGGAGCTATGTCGCCAAGCCCACTTCATAGCTTTGCATGGGCTTTCCCCACAGTAGCCCTGGTTCAGGCCCTAGGCATCAGCAGCGGGGTAGAGCACGATGACAAAACCAAGCCTTCACCGGCATCAGTATATAGGAGGAAAGCGTGCCCCGCCACACCACTGGCAGCATGCCTGAGCCCACTCGGGCAGCACACACAGCATTCGTAGCCTATCAGGCACACTTGAGGCACCCCTGCCGCCTCCTTCCGCGTCCGGCGCTAGGGACAGCGCCCTCTACGCACAGCTCCACCTCTCGTAAGAAGGACCCCTGCGCCGCCTTATGATTGGCTGCGGGGAGGTTCTCATTCTTTTTCTCGCTCGTTGGCGAAGAGGGAGTTGCCAAGATGGTGAGTCTCCGGGCTTGACACGGGACAATCCATCCCGCCCTGCTGCCATCCCTCTACCGCGGGGCTCCCCAGCTGCTGGGTTATGATGGACTGAGCTGCACTTAACGGGTTGAAGGGCTATGGGGGAAACTAAGGGGGTGCTTATTCTCGTGTTCGGAGTCGGGGCTCCTGCGGCCTGGCGCGGCGCTGCCGGGTGTAGGGACGAGCTGCGGGCCGGGAGATATGCTTCGTCTCGTGTTTTCAGTGCTGTTTGTCTGTGAGAGCTGTCTAAGGCTTTGATGCTACTTTGATGCATTCAACTTTTTTTAAGGTGTTAAAGGGGCGGTGTAGACCATACTCCTATCGTAGAATAACCGAATGGTTAAAGATATCTAGTTTTAGCATGGGTAGGGACAGCCTCTACTGCACCAAGTTGCTCAAGGTTTTATCCAAGCTGGCTTTGAACACTGAAGGGGCTGGAGCCTCCACAGTTTTGGGCAGACTGTTCTGGTGCCTTACGACCCTCATGGGGAAGAGTTTCTTAATAATGTGTTATCTAGGTGTAGGTTCTTTCCGTTTGAAGCCATTACCTCTTCGGTGTACTACGTACCTTTGTAAAAAGTTCTCCAGCTATCCAGGAGGCTGTCTTCAAATGCTGTAAAGCTGATACAAAGTTTCCCATATATTAGGGTTATGGCTGTATTTACCTGAAAGCATTAAGGGCATGGTAACATAGGATTTTAATGGAAATTTCCATGTGAAGGAGGCAGCAACATACAGGTTTAAGGAAACTTCTCACGGGTTGTTGCAGCACTTGGGCTTGTAACCCATGTGATTCTTTAAAAGTTGCTTCAGCTTTCAGACTGGTAGAGATCCGTCTGTTGCTCTATTGTTTGGAAACGGGGGATGAGGCTGTCAGTTTTTCAGCATACTTTTTAGCCATGATTTTTGTAGCCCACGACCAGACCCCTTAGGTTATAAGTTCATTGTAAACGCACCTAGGAGACTGCTGCCTTGCTGTGCTGCGTATTATTTATGTATTTACTTAGTTTGAATTGTATGTGTAGCTATTGTGTTTTATTTTGTGTTTTGTCTTGCAGAATGACACGGTAACCATCAGAACCAGGAAGTTCATGACAAACAGACTTCTTCAGCGCAAGCAGATGGTAAAGGAATACACAGAATTGCTTTTAATTACTTGCTGCTTTTGGTTTGCAAATGTTTAGCCACTCTAAGAGGTTCTTAAACCTCCAGGTTCCTATTGTGAGAGTTTACAGGTTTGGATACTTTGCTTTGTGCTGAAGGTATTTAAAAGACATGTGGATGTGGTGCTTAGGGACATGGTTTTGTGGGACTGGCTGTGTGAGGTTTGTGGTTGGACTCAATCTTACATGTCTGAATGATTCTATGAATTTGTAGACTTAGGAACACTTCTGTATCACATGAATAACACTTTCTACTACTGAGGTGGGTTAAGCCTTAAGCTCATGGTGGGACTGTAGCACGTAGCTGTTGTATTGGATATTGACCTTTCTATACAACATGTGAAAATTCTTTCTTAGGTGATAGATGTTCTCCATCCTGGGAAGGCCACAGTCCCCAAAACAGAAATCCGGGAAAAACTGGCAAAAATGTACAAGACGACGCCTGACGTAATATTCGTCTTTGGCTTCAGAACTCACTTTGGTGGTGGCAAGACAACAGGTTTTGGCATGATTTATGATTCCCTGGACTATGCAAAGAAAAATGAACCAAAGCACAGGCTTGCCAGGGTAAGTTGTTTCCCAGCAACCTGGAAACAATTAGGGTGGGTTTGAAGTGTTTTTCCTTCACAATTTATATGTAATAGCTAAAATTTTATCAAAGTACCATTGGTAAAGAGCACAGGTTAGCCACTGCATTTGCAAAATATGTTACTGTATGTTAAGGGAAACTTGGAAGTTGAAGATGATGTTGGCAGTGATGTTTGGCAGCCATAAAAAAATAGTCACTATTAAAGTTCTTGAGGAAGCATTAGAGATGAGGCTGACCCAGCTGCCTTAGTGCTTCCATTCTGTGTTGAATCATTCATTAGTGAACTTGTCTTACTGCTTAGCTAATACTTCAATTTTAAACAGTATTTGAAGAGTCCAGAAATAGTGACACCTAAATTCAGAATTCCTATCAGTGAAATACTGCTAAATGCATCTTTAACTGTTTTTCATAGCATGGCTTGTATGAAAAGAAGAAGACTTCTAGAAAGCAGCGAAAGGAGCGTAAGAACAGAATGAAGAAAGTTAGGGGCACAGCCAAGGCAAATGTTGGTGCTGGCAAAAAGGTAGGATGAGAATATCTGTAAGCCAGAATGAGCATGTTGCCTTTGAAATGTTGATGAGAAAGTCTTCAACAGAATAACACTGTTTTTCTTCCATTTCTTTCACCTGTTCTACTGGATAACAGAAGGTAATCTGTGTGGTGTTGCAATAGCTTGTTATCAGCTCAGTAGCTTAGTTTTGCTCCTCACTGCTGCAAGCTTAGCTGATACAACACGAAACAATGCTTCTTAAATGCTTGTTTCCTTCGTCACGTGAGCTGCAGTTGACCTTTCATAAATCTAACAGTATTGCTCTAATTGCATAACTTAGTCTTGCAATGTACAAATTAGATTATTTTAACACTTGTTACTGGAACTACCTAAGTATTTGATATTTCTTCCATGTTACTGTTATTTATGGTGTTAATTATAGAAAAGATTTTGTTAAGAATGGGTGGCATTGCAGGCAATGAAGGCAGTGTATAAACAGAAATAAGTTGGAATGCTTGCTTTACTCTGGGTTAAAGTGAGTGATTTCCAAGATGTTTTTCCCTGATGTGAGCTTCCTTGCTGTGGCCAAAAGTTGTGGCAGCTTGGAGGGAGGCAGAGCTCCTCTATTACTGAACTGCCTAAAACTGAGGAATAGCCTGGGTATGAAGACAGTCATCTTCATTAGTAGCTTTTTGTTCTCTGGAAAATACTAAGTAATCTGAAGTGTGTTAACAAGAAGAGGGCAATGGCTTTTGACACTTAGTTCTGTAGCTGCTAAAGTGCTTTGTCATCTTGACCTTCAGTAATCTTCACTTTTGCTTTTTTTTTCCACTTTCTTGGAATTCTCCATCAGAAATGAAGTATCTTGCAGGTACTGAAAATGAGCATGGATGTGGTGACTGAATTACACATCACTGAAATGTGTGTGAATTCTTTTACCTGGAGCACTGTACTGCCTTGCATACGTGCATGATTGCTTAAAACTTGCTTAATTACATCATAAATTTTTTCTGTGTGACTTTAGAAAATAAATTTGGCTAACAGCAAGACAGACTTTTGAGACTAGTGAAGTAACATTAAATAACGAATTCCCAGTGAGAAGAAATCCAAGAAACTCAATGCTGTTGATTTAAGGCATTGGGTCAGAAAGCCCCAGGTTCTCATTCAAAGTAGTACAGTGCAATTGCATGAGCAACTTGATCTTTGTGTGATAGTAGCTGTGTGTGTTTGTGAAAAAGTCATGTCACAACTTACTGTATTTGAGACTGGTTGGAAATGACAAGAGTTGTCAGCATACAACTATTTAAACTACTGTAATATTCTAAGTTAACACACAAACTACAATGAAATAAACCTTTATGAACTTAGTCTTACCACTCAATGGACTGGATGAATATGCTGCCAACTACTAGATGAGATAACCTGTAGATAAGATTAGGAATATTTTTTCCTTTCTGCTTTAATGCTTGTTTAATAATTGAAGTCCATCAGTTGTTTACAATATAACAGCACAGGTTAGCATTTGGTGTAGTAGTAACACCAAAATACACTCTTGTCAATGTCAGGGTTATTTATGTCAGGGTCATTTAGTGTTATGCTGACACCAGTAGTATGGATGACACTTTTTTCAAGAATATTAATTTGAAGGTGCTGTTGAGTGTTAGTGCAGAATGTCTAAGTCAGTTCAATTAGTAAAGCTGTCCAGATCTTAGAAATTTGCTTAAAGCCTGTAAGTAGTTTAGAAATTGACCAGGATTGTATGCTGTGATAACTACAGAGCAGATGTGACTTCTATACCAAGCACTTCTCAAACTAGCATGCAATCTCAGTAGTAGGTGAACTGTGGGGTTTTTTTATTAGAGGTTTTTTCATGTCTTTTAAAATGATCTTCTAGTTGATAAGCATGCATGGGTTGGATCCTAATTGTTTACAAGTATTATTACTCTCTGTGTCTTTGCATTAAACTTAAAGACAATTTTTGTTTGCTGGAGAACAATACACTTGTTTCTGAAAGCTTTCTCTTGAAAAATGCATGTTTAGACATAATGGAGTGGCATGGTTTATCATCCTTTATCACAGCTATGTGGAGGAGTTTTTAATATGGGTCCTGGAATATGTTTTGGATTCTTCCTATGCAACCTGTGAAAGCTGTCTATCTCTGAAATGTATAGGCACTTGATTCTGAGGTATCTTCAGGCAAGTCTGTATTGTTGCGAGTTATGTATCACATAGTCATACCACTCTTCAAATGGTGCATCATTCTTGCATATGTGTGGTGTTTTTATACCTTTAAAGCCAGAAGTTAATTATGCTGATGTCAGACTTAATTTTTCTCCTGCACTTCCTTTCACTTCTCATTCCTTCAGAATTCCTGTTCTGTTTTGCCTGCAGTTTCGAAGCAATACTTGAAAGTAGTTTGTGTTAGTTAATATAGTCTGCAGCTAAATCATGACAGTATATTCTGTATCTAAACTGTTGTTGAGCTCATAAGAGTTTTAACAAGTAGATGTGGATGTCTCACCTAGTGTTTGCATTTAGAGCAGTGGCCTGCACACTCTGGGATACTATAATGCCAAAAAAAAATTAAATTAAAGAAAACCTACTCTCTTAATGTCAACTTCAGTTGTCACATCTTTTGACATATGAGCCTTTCAAACAAATGGTTTCATTTAGAGAAACTTTATCAAGCAGAAGAGTGAACAGGTAGGAACTTCAAGCCATTGTAGCCTTTAGATACAGTTGAACACAGAGTTTCTTTCTGACAGTGGTTTAAGCTCTAAACAGCTGTTGTTTGGTCCAATTTTCAGTTTGAGAGAATGTGTGAAAGCTAAGTTTTCAGCCTCTAGAGCAGTCAAAACTGAGGTTTTTCTTATCACATTTCATTGTGGTAGTGAGAAAAAGCACATTGAGTGTCAGTAAAAAGCCTCAAAGGTCTATGTTCAGCACTAGTAGAACTTTGATAAAATTGTTCTCTTACTGATTAATGCTTTGTCTTTTTCAGTAAATGACCATACTTCAGATGGAAAATGGATAACGGGTATGATTTCTGAATGCTTTGAAGCGGTAGACATTCGGTAGTTTGTAGTTGCTAATAGATGTAATGTCACTTTAATGTTCACGGTATTTTGCTGATACAGAACCAGTGCAAGAGCTGAAGTCCATGAAAGGCTTCAATGTTTATAAGTTACTGTTGTGCTTACTACTGAACTGGTAATTGATGTGACTTCTACTTAGTAAAATGCTTGATTAGGCAAAAGACTGAAATAATCAGTTCAGAATTACTCTTGCTAAACTGATTATATAGTGTTGTAAATAATGCTTATGTTTTCCTGTTGTATACCAAGGACAGGATAGTTCATCTTAGTTTTTGTTGTTTTGAGTTGAAGTGCTGTATTCTATTTTGAGAGCAAATTTCTGTTGTTTTCATACAGACATTTAAGCAAATTCCTTACAGACAAACCTGATCCTCTTAGGCAAATCTTAAACTGGTTTTTAAGAGTCTTTGGTGCAGAAATGAGTTGCATGTGCTGTGGGCAGTAACTGCTACAGACAAAACTCTAGATTTTATTAGAAATGGTTTGAAAAGCAACTCAAGTAGTCTGTCTGCAAGCTGATGTAGTGAGTATAATGCCTTAAACAGCTGGCAAAGCAGTTGTAGTTTCTTGAACTCTTCTTCAGAAATGCCATAACCCAGGCTTTTGTTACTATTTATGACAATACCATGAAATTTTGAACACTGTTTTATGACAGGCAGTGTGGTTCACCTGGTTTGAGAACCACTTTTTCAGGCTCTATAAAGGTATGAGTGTACAAACTGTTTTAATTGTGTAGCACTGATCTATCTTTTCCTTTACAGATTACACAATTCTGTGAAGAAGTGTAGAGTTCTTCTGGGAAGAAGTGTGTCATCTGGCTTTAACATCAAATAAACCATGTCAATAAAACATTGGTTTGCTCTTCAGTTTTGATTTGAAAGCTACCATTTTGTGACATTTGAGAAATTTACACTAGTGTGCTGTTGGCACTGTATTTTCATAGCCAAGCAACCATTGTTTGGAGTATCAGTTCAAAGTGAATCTACAGATAATAGTGTAACTTCATGACAAGTGGGCAGTGTTAGTTTATGGAGGTGGGTATGGCTTTAGTCACCAGGTGTTCAATCTAATATGGGAAGTTCTTGTAAGGTCTACTTGTTTGACTGCTTCTATATGCCCCTTGCAGTATAGCAGAATAGAAAACAAAACAGGTGGACAAAGATGCTCAGAGCTGCATAATTCTGCAGTTCTAACCTTTGCTAATGAAGGAATCTGGCATAACTTGCCTTTATTCCTGAGTTGTCAGGAGAGGTCCAGGAGTCTGTGCTCATTAAACTGCAGTACACCCCTTATTTTTCATCTGGTACTTTAAAGGACTCATTTAAGATTGTATTAGTGGCTGGATGAGTGGATGGTGAAACAGCCATTACATCTAAAGTAATAATTTTGATTGTGAAGTCCTGTGGAAGTTAAAAGGCTTTTTTCTTGGCAGGCAGACCTTCAAAGAGGTACCTATAAGATGTTTGTCCCTAATGTATACATGTATTCAAGCCTGGAGGGTTGGTGGAAGAGTATTGAAAGTGGGATTTGTGCAATTAAGATACAGTAAGTGCACTGAACTCTTGAGTCTGCAGATGTTTTGAGTAAGTGACAATATGTTTTTGGCAAAGAAAGACTGTAAGGGCTGTGGAGCAAACATAGAACCTAAACTTGTTCTAAAGGTAATATCTATACTAAACTCTAATGTTAAACAGCAAAGGAGATGTGTTCAGCTGTTAAATGCAATTGAACAATCACTAGGGGGTGGTGTGAACACAGCAATGCAACAAGCAATAGAAGACAGACAGTGATTTGTCATACAATAGGCTGAAAAGAAGCTGAATTGTCCCCTGTCAAACAAGTCAACTCCTTTGTGTTTTTCCACTATTCTGCAACATTCTGTGTTGATGTGTCTTCCTTTATCCTGTCATTCCACCTGGAAAATTGAAAGCATCTGAAGAGATGTCATGTGAAGTCTTGGTGCTTCAACAGTCTGGAGATGTAAGCAGCTCTTCATGTGAATTTCTGTTCTGCCAGCATTTTGCCTTCTACTACAGTGTAAGCAACGTGTAGCAGATGGTCTGTAATTCGAAAGTTTAATGCGTACGTCATGCTGTGAAGACTTTAGGTTAATCCTCTTTCCTGTGGGAGGTAAAACAATTAAGTGGAAAGAATTGATGAAAAAGAATCTTCACTACTTTTCCTACCATGAACTGAAGGTACCCTTTTATTTCCTGCTGATCTTGGCATATCCCATCATCTATAGATACTAGTTTTTGTCATTGTTGCCTGCTTTTAGACTTTGGCCTGGCCTTTGTATTTCATCATCTCAAATATTTATTTGGTGACTGATCTGGAGTCCAAATTAGACTGAACTTGTAAATTAAACCATTGATGAATAATCCTAAATTTATATACATGGAAAGCCTTTCATTCATTCTTCAACATTTTTACTGGCTGGGACTTGGTTGTGTGGTGGGTTGAAGTTATCCCCAAAATGAATGTCAGATGAGCTCAGAAGGTTTGAGAAGTAAATGAAGTTGTGTCTACAAGCAAACTGCAATCCAGAAATACAAAATGGAATGAATATGTACAAAATACACAATATATGTACTCTATATATTTATAAACAACACAGACTCCTCAGGGCCCCCCTGGACAGATTTGGGGCACCTGTTCACCTCCTCACCTCCTCCCTCCCTCCCTCCTTCCAGTTACCTCAGAAGAAATTAACTCGTCCACATTATGCTGGTTAGTTCCTGTACAAAATCACTATCATAAGTTTTCTACACAAACAAAATAGGTCACTGTCCCATACTAGCTGTTGATCCTAGATTGGAATGGTAAGTTTGAGATTTTAATTGTGAATCTTTCCTGCTCATGCTTCCTTCTGAGTGAAACTACATATATTGGCCTTTTTTTTGACAGGTATTTTGGTGGTCCTAAGTGACCACATGAGTAGTTTTGTTTTCTTTCTTTCCTCCGAATGCTGGCAAAGTTTTATCTGAGCACAAGAACTTTCCAACAGAAGCTGCAAACTTCTTTTGCTCATCATGTTCTTCACATAATAGCAATATGATCAAGTTACTTCCCATGAACACATTTGTTACAATATCTCTAAGGTTTACCATGAAAAGGTTTAAGTAAGCTTTGACAAGCCAGTGTGGGGAAAATAGACACATCCTAGTATGTTAATGCTTTTGGACTCCTTTGCTGTCAAGGGATTAAATGGAAACTCAGTCTTATGTTTGTAGCTAACATTAGTGAACTCTTATGTCTTAAAAAATCCCCTGTGGAATTTTATTCTCACCTGGAATTCAGATAAGTTTCCTCCTAGTTGCAGTCTTTGCTCTCTGTAAAGGCTGTGTCTAATGGAACAGCTCGTAAGAGTGGTTGAAAGACCTCTTGAGTGCTAGAAGATAGTAGTGTGGTTGCTTTTTTTTGAGAGCTGGCCATTGACAGCCAGTGCTACTAATAAAATAGCTCCTTCTTCCTTTCCAGTGACTGCAGTTCATGCACATAAATAAGGTCAAGTAGTGTGCTGAGATGGAAGGACATCCAGAGCATGTGTGGCTCTCTTAAGGCAGTACATGTTTGCAACAGCAAAAACTGCAAGTGCAGTGCTACACTGAGGTAGATAATAATGGTTTGTGCTTGTGTGCTCTGGGTTAAAAAGAGCTTGTTATCTAATGAATCTGACCAGAATGCAAACTGACCTGCATTAGGGGAAGCATGCTTCATTGCCTTTCATGATGATCTAATTTGATTGTACTGGAGTTGCTACCCTGCTGTCATTTTCTGTCAATTTTTGCTAGTCTGTTTAAGCCAGGCATCATTTGTTTTGATTTGGTAACAGTTTTCAGTCACTAATAAAAGTTTTCTGCAACAAATTACCTTAAGTCCATATCTCCTGCACAGTGATAACTGTATATAGGAAAGGGACTGACACTTAAGACTTCCAATATTTTTTTTGTTCAACAGCCAATGTAAAAATAGCTCAATATTTCTGAATTAAAAGGGTATTATCTGGTTTTAAAGTAGTGTTGTAGAATTCAAGAGCTGTCAGAAGTCATGTTTTAAGTATTGATTTTAATTGATCAGCTCTGGTTATAGAAGAAAATCAGGTTGATTTAGGCCTTCTTCAGAGCTTTCCAATAGCAAAAACTAAGATAAGGATGTAGGATTGGAGAAATTGCTTCATATTCACACACAAATATTAAACCCTTATGGTTTTGAGGAATTAATATATTTTGCTTAGCACTGTAAAACAGAAAGTATGGTGAAACTAAATTGTCTAGACTCAAAGAAATGGCATGTAAATGTGTGGCATTACATACAAAGTAAAATGCACATCAACAATTTCCCCACATTTTTATTATATGTGAAAATCTTGATGGGCATAAATGTCTGCGAGTTGCCTTTGTGTGCTAATAAACCATCTCCTTTCAGTGTTCTACACGAGTGCTTTAAAATACCTTTTATTTAGCAGTCTTCTGGCTCCTGGCAATACTTCATCGGTGTGGCATGTAAGCTTACCTGGGTGAAAGTCTCAGTGTAAGACTAAGATACTTTTACAGAAGCTTTATCATGGTGCTGCCCAGACCAAACCTTGAAGAGTCTCCTTAGAAAAACTTGTGGCAGTGTTGAAGACAGATGCAGGCACTCCTATGGTCCTGGCAGGATGTTACCAGAAAACCTTACTGGAAAGTTCCAGCCTCCTAGAGATTTGTATGCCTGCTTCACAGATGAAACGCAGAAAGGTTTTTATAAGTACAAATGTATGCAAATATGTAGGAGAAGGGTTGTTTTCAGATAGCTTTGGAAAGGCTATGTTTGGTCCCTGACTTAGGAAAGAATGTAAACATTTTGTAACTGAAGGGAGAAACTTGGCAGAATTTGGTGGGATGTGTTAGAATATTGTTTTGTTATTTTAGCCTATTCTATGCCTTAATTACACACATGCCAGTAGAAAATAACCAGTTAAGATGTGACACATATGTCTTCTGATAGAGTATATAACTTTGCTGTGTAATGTAATAAACATCTTGCAAACATCTTGGCCTGGAAGCTGTGCTCAGGGTGATTGAACACCTACACCCCTATTACAACTGTTTAAGTTGGAAGGGCCCATCGACAATCATCTAGTCCAACCACTGGACTAAGCTACAACGTGTTATCTTGGGCACTGTCCAAAGGCTTCTTAAACACTGACAGATTGGGTATAGACCATCTCTAGGATGCCTGTTCCAGTTTTTGCCCACCTTGGTAACAAAATGCTTCCTAATGCAACTAATTCTCAAACAGCTTTGCTTCTGGTGATTTTCCTACAACAGTCTTACTCAATAGCTGTGCTTACGCTTCAACCCTTATGTTTCAACCCAGCAACTCATTCATGTTTGATGTTTCAGCCAGTACTATCAGCTGGATGCCGTGATCCTACCTACTAGCATGTAATTCTTTCTGCTGGGTTCAGATAGCTCATGAGGTGACTTTCTTCTTTAAAAGCTCTCTTCAGAGGTAATGGGGCTAGTTTGTAGTATTTAAAACATTTCTGCTGCAGAAAAACTGTGTATCAGATGTCTTAAACAGATTTCTCTGTCTCTGCAATACGTTTCCAAAGCTTCATGTGGGGATTAACTTTTACTTTGGTTAGTGATGACAGACCAATATTTTGTTATTACTGCTGATTCTAAAGAGGTGGGTGAAAATAGTTATCGTCCCTGGTGTCTTTTTTTCTTCCTCCTCTTCTTTTTCTCCCCCTCCCCCCCAGTTCATTTTGCCATCTAAAGAGCTGCAGAAGCATGTGTGAAATACATTTTGTGGGGCTGGATGAGTACTCAAAATGGTTTTTATTTAGACATTCTGTATCTACACAAGCTTCAAAAACAAGTATCTTGCTTTTCAGTGAAGGTATGGACAAGAGAACAGCTTAGATTCTCTGGGAGGTGCAAAGTAATCCTTTAGCCAGCAGAGGACTGTAGAACCATGTATCAGGCAGTTATTGGTGCAAAAATCTTCAATCATGAAGAGCAAGGGGAAAACCTATGTAGCAAACTATGCAGTCAAGACAGGCTCACAAACATGGTAAAATAGTGAAAAGGGAGGGTGCCTGCCTTTTTATCTCATTAAAGAATTTCATTTGCCCCAGGTTCCCCTTGCCAATGAAGATCTATGGGAATTTTGTTTGTTTTGAAGCACATAGCCAAGAAGGGTACTTCCTATGGCAAGTATACTGAACCTTTTGAGGAAATGACAGCACTACAGAAATCGTGGCATGTTCCCTAAAGGAAAACATACTTCATTTGTAATGAACATTATGTCTGCAGAAACTAATGGCACAACCTCCTATTCAGTTTATGGAAAATAAAACAGGCCCATATGTTGCTGCTTTTAGAGTTTGGGTGTTTAAATTAAATGTTGTTTAATGAATATTCAAGCCCATTTGCTCAAAAAGTTGTGCTCAGTGAAGCATCTTTCTTTTTTCGTCTGTCTTCAGTCTCACCTAGAATATTAAGATGTTACAAGAGAGTGCTAAAGCTGAGGCATCTGTTTCAAACTAAAATTTGGATATTAAAATGCCAGAGCAGATGAGAGAGTAAATAAAGACATACAGTAAGAGACTCGTACTATTTTTTGTTTTGTAATTAAGACTGAGAAAGCTTTGATATGCATGGCACCCTTTAAGAAACAGGAACATTCACTGTGCTATTACTGCAGTTGCAGTTTGTGTACATTACAGTGGTATATTCACTCTTCTCATTTCCTACAGGTGGAGTTAATTGAAGTTTTCCAGTATGTGTGGGCCAGATGCCTGTGCAGGGATAGCAGCGACTGCTTGCTGGGGACACTTGCATCTGTGTGGGGCTACAGCTAGCTTCTAGATTTTTGTACCGACATGTGGGGCAGATTGGCTAGAGGCACTCCATAAAAGCTGGGATTCATGTATTGCCAGTAGCAAGATTTTAACTTTTATCCTGTCTCCAGCTCAAAGTCAAATAGAAACATTAGAAGTCTGGAAGAAATCCTCTAGAAGCCAAGTTTGTCCTATTGATTACCCTATTGAATGATCTAGACTGCTCAGACCTGAAATATACCAGGTGTCATCAAATGTCAGTAACTGCACTGTGACAGGTTACTATGAGTTGGGAAGGAACCCACAGCTACAAATAGGTGGGTTGAATTCAGTCTCATTGTGCATTTGCTTGCATCTGTCAAATCAAGGTTTTTAATTCATGAAGTCACTACTGTGTAAGTTTAACTCTGTATCTTTTCAGGAATTCTTCTAACAAGGCACAACTTGAAATACGTACTTAAATGTTTTCATGAACTTTATCTCTGAGTCCAGAAATTGACAGCATTATCCTCCTTTTTTAAATTTTTGTTAATGGCATGGAAAAGAAATCTTATTAGAAGACAGCTGGAATGTAAACACAAATCACAGTAATTGGTTTGTATGTATTTTCATGACAGTTCTTCAGATGCTTGTTTTTACTGCACAAGTGCAATATTGTAAATACACAGTGAAGCTCTCTTCAAAGAATAATTGATACATGGATAAAATACTGAAAACTCTCTCTGATGCTGTAAATCTAAATGAAGGCCAAGACTATTACACAAACCCTCAAATTCTTTACAGTTCTTCTCTAGAGTTTGCCTGGCCTATCTAATTCCACCATCTCTACTGAGCTCAGTTGTTAAGCATCCATTAGTGCAAGAACAGAACAAGAAATTGCCTACCCAAGGAGGTGTCACCTGAAGGTGGTTAACCTATTCTGGGTATGTATGAGGACATAAATTCATCATTGATGTGTCTCTTTTGGAGTATGAGTTAGAGATCTCAAATTAGAAAAATGAAATCTCTACAAATATAAAAAATTATAAGGAAGTTAACAATACTTCTAATTTCTTCTCATACTTCAACAGGAAATTGCACTTTTATGGTCACTGTCCAATAAGCAGTGAGAATTCTGCCCTGAAATACTGATTTCATTTTGCATCTCAATTCTGAGCTCCTAAATTTTGCAATATATAGGAAAATAATTTTGTTCTGCTAAATATTTGATATGATTGAGAAATGTTTAGGATTATAATTTTAAAATATAGCTCTATGTTAAACTGCTTAACTATGCAATCCTCTGTGTATATTCAGTGAGTACATCTAGTCATTGTAGTTAAACAATTCCTTCTGATATTAGCATTCCCAGACAACAAAGGGAAATGAGCTGTTCCTTGTTAGCCATTACTGCTCATTGGCTGCTATCAGCTACTGTCTTCTAAAGTCCATGTGCACAGGAGTGAGCAAGGGGGAAAAAAGTGAAAAATCAAATGTTGGGATATTTTTGGAATCAGATTGACACTGGAAGTGAGTATATGTGAGTGCTGAATTTGCAGGTCATCTGCTCCTTTTACTTATGGAATAAATACAGACAGCAATTTTATGTTATGTTGATCAGATGACTCAAGTGTAGGTGACTCACAAATGTTGACCCAAGCCAACAATGCCTGTTCAATTTCAACTTTCTAGAGTTCTCTGTCGGACAGCACTGTGGCCAGTTCAGGATCCAGAATTTGGCCCACAATTTCCATTTTGTTTCCTGAACATCCCTCCTTTTGAAGGACTTTTACCCTTCACCAACTACAATCTGTTTAAATTGCAGAGAGCAAACTCTTCTCCAACCAGGAAAGCATGAACATTTTTTTGCCCCTATCATGCTTTAAAACACACTATCTCTTTCTTCCTCAGCTTTTTTCTTGTCAGCTCTAACAAACACAAACTGTCCCTAAGGAGAAAACAAACACTTGCTGTGGTATGCAAACACTCTATGAATTTGTGACATCAGTGCTAACATGGCTTATTTCAGCACCAATTTAAAACCCATTCTCCTGCACCTTATGTCATCTCTTCCTGCCTATCTATCCAGCTTCTTCCAGATTTGTCATATTAATCTGCCATCCACCCTTTTGAACGCTGGAATGTGTTATCCACCCTTTCTACAGTAGTGTGCATGCTAAAACATCGCAATGGTTTTGCCTCCTCCTTTGCACTATATAGGAAAGATGATGAAAGAGACCGTAGAAAACAATCGTGCATCATGGATCTAGCCCTCAGGACAGGAATGATGCTGATGACAACCTGTCAAATGCTAAACTTGTGTTGTTGTTTGGATGAAAGAATGCAAATGAGGGATAAGGAGAAAACAAAAGCTCCAGGATAGGCAAGGGGGATTTTCCAGCAACAATATAGCAAACATTGTCAGAGCGCTTGTGATTACAAGTCATACAAGACTCCACTGATGGGAGCCAGAAACGTCTCTACCTCATTTACACTCCTTCTTGAAGACATTATAATGCCTGAAAGAAAATAAATCTAGACAGATTCCACTAGCTGCAACAGGAAAATTTGCTTTATTAAAGTCTTAAAGAAGACTCATGGCCTCTGCTTTCATACTACCTGCCAGGAGCTGTGTGCATGTAGACTATGAAAGTGAATGCATTTCTGTGCCATTCTGGGTTTATATATATGGTGCATTCACATAATTTTAAAAAATGGGTAATTGACATAACTCCTTCATGTAAATGTTCTCACATGGTTTCAGTTATCCTCTAACAAGTTACCTTAGTTTGATTGGACAGTGAAATCATTGCTGATTTCTGTTATAACTGAGACCTTTAGGACTATATATTTAACTACTGGTGCTACTAATAAGGCTACAGTTGAATACTTTGGGGGAATAAAAAGAATAATAATGTCTGAGTTTGTGGGATGTACTTCCACACTTCACTGTACATAAAGAACCATTATGCTGTACATGATACTTTTTTCTAGAAGGCTGCCAATAATTATGCTAAGTATGAAGAAACCCATTCCCAGAATACACACAGGTGTTTTTTGTGAGGGAAGAATTCTTTTTTCCACACAGCTTTTTGGCAACACAGTGCAAATACAATCAAAAAAGGGTAAGCAGTGCTAGGTAGATTGACTACAAAGAGCAAAGGTGATTCTCTGCAGTCCTATCTCTTTCTGTATTATCCCTCTCCCTTGCTTCCCCCATTGCCTTGCAGGTAGGACATGAAAGTAAGTTGTATATGAGGAACTGAGAGTAACGGGAGCACAGCAGTCTTTCTTGATTTATTGCTTCATTCATTAATCCATATATAAAATGCAATTTAGGACAAGGCTCAGAAATCCTCACTCTGACATGTTCTCACATATTTGATAAATCATTTCACTGAAAGAGGTTTGTAGGGCATCTGCAGTAAATTCTGCCGAGAACTATTTCTCAAAACATTTTTACACACTCATATCAAATTAGAGGATATCTCACAGATAAGGATAAGTGATGGGATTTCTATCACTTGGGTGCATGTGAAAGAGTAGAAGTGAGCAGCACAGTAAGAAAGGCACACAGCTTCAGGACAGTCCCCTTGAAAATCTCAGTATTGTTCCCTTCAGCATAGTCACTGAGATGTTTGAAGATATTGATGTAAATACTGTTTTCTCTTACTATCCAAAGGAAGAAACACTGTGATGTATGGATTCCATGTGAGTTATTCCAGGCAGAACCTGGATTCTTGTTAATTTAGGGGAGCTAAACAAAATTTTAATATGGTGGTCACACAGTCTCCATATACAGGACCAGGATACCAGAAAGACTCTGTAAATTTCAAACTGCATTCCTTTGATTAGGCTGGAGAAGAGTGGTGGGAGTTTCAGTTTTCAAGAATCTTCCTCTGTTGCCAAACTGTCTCCAGAATACACACCCATCACTGCACTGTCCTCAGGCTTTCCTCTCCCATTCTACCCTATTTTTTGGTACTTCTCATTTCTGTACATAATATTGCCTTCTTCTAGGTTCTTTCTTTCTTCCCTAAGGCTTTTGCCAGGTTATACTTCCATTTCATGCCACATAGAAATTAGTGAAGAAAAGGAGTGTCACTAGCAGGAATGGACTTGACTAAGTGGGAAGATGTTTACATCTCACTTGCCTGCATGTAAGAAGAATGTGCACCCAGTCAAGGTAACTATAGCCACCTCCCACTTTGCTTTATCAAACAGTGATGTGATGTGTGAAAAACTGTTTGTGGACCTTGATTCTTCCGACACATTGTATGATTTGTGTGCTTATTGTGTAGCAGTATGCACATACGCATACAGACACGTACAAGTGCATGCCTGTGTCCCTGCTGTTCGAATGTGGCTATGAGCAATCTGATCTAGTGGAAGGTTTTTCCGCGCATGGCAGCAGGGGTTGGAAATAGGTTTTTTAGGGTCCTTTCCAACCCAAACCATAATATGATAATGATTTTTAAACCTCAGATTTAAAAAAAACAAGGTTACATTGATCTTGTAGGAATACAGGACCTGGAACCTCTATTCTCTCTCTCTCTCTCTCTCTCTCTCTCTCTCTCTCTCTTTTTTTAATTGCATTTTGTTGAGAAAGTAGCAAGTAAGCAACACTCTGAATTCTAGTAACTGCTTCTTTCTGTCATTCTTGCTTTTATTCAAGCACTTTTTGTCCTTTTCTCAAAAAAATTAGTAGAAAATATCTTCCTGAAGACCAGACATGAATTCAGGGATGCTGTCTTCTAACAGAAACAGCTGTAACATTACCTCTGTATCTGCAGTGAATGTAGAATGCTGCAGTTCTCAATCATGCATTTAACTTTCATGTGGATAGATAGGTTTTGCTGCTGTGCAAAGGATATATTCCTGCTACCCTTGAGTAATATCCTCTATCTTTACTCAGCCTGAAAATACTTATCAGAAATTTATTACAGCTGGGTTTTTTTGCATATAACTTTCATGCCTCATATTTTAATGTCCAGACAGCATTAGCTCAATCAGTCTAATGAACAAACAGGTCTTCTAGTATCTACTAAGTTTATTGTCCTAGATGTAATGTGCTAGGTCTAATTGTGCAATGTGTCTAGCCAAGACTGGTTTGAAAAACTTTATGGTTTATGTCTTTGATGTTTTGGTTCAGCACATTTTGGAAGAGAAAGAATGGGCTAATCATCTGTTTTCCTACAGCCTGTCAAAGCAATAACTGCTAAGTGAAAAAACTGTGAATCCCTTCTATCTGGGGCAATCTGGATGGATTGGATAGCACTTAAGAGAGAAACTGAAAAGGGGTCCATCTTTTGCTTTCTAGCTGATACATAGCATGCAACAAAAGAAATGGAGGACAGCACAGAATAATAAAATGCTCTTCTCTCTCCAAATGGATTAAAAGTAGAAATGCATAAGAGATGTTAGTTTATTACTTATTAAACTACTTAAAAGTGCTGAGATCTTACCAAGAAGGGATCCTATCAAAACATAAAGGTACACTGTGAATGGAAACAATAGAAAAAACAGTGTAAAATACAACTGAAGTAGCTTAGACTGTTTCTCAAAAAGTAGAATAAATATTTCCCACCCACCCTCCCCCCCCCCATTTTTCTATGTAAAAAGCATACTCCTAGAGGAGTAATCCCAGAGCAGCCTTACAGGTTGATCAGCATCAGCCCTGAGAAGAAGGGTTGTATCTAATCCCAGCTGTGGTACTGATGCTGTAAAAGACCCAGCAGAAGTTCATTTTCTGTGCAGCAGGGTTACCAGGGCAGTAGTGTAACAAGCTTCTTTTTGTCAGAGCCAGGTGAGGCAGAAAGGTTTTCTACTGCTAGCCTTGGGGCCTGGAGTTCCCACCCTGATGGCTGCTGGGAGTCTGAAAGCCCAGAGAAAACGAAGATCAGGAGCAATAGCTAAAAGATTCAGTAGTCAGGAGCAATAGCTAAAAGATTCAGTAGTTCATTTCCTCCAGATAAGAAACTGGAAGAGCAACTGCTTAACTGAGATGTGTTTGAATGCTCTGGGGATCATCAGCTTAACCTGCAATTCAAGGAAAGCAGCCTTAGGAAGTCATGAACTCGGATAAAGGTAGAAAAACTCTGGAATCTCTCTTTAAGACTGCTGGAGCTTCACTACTTTTATTCATCAATTGGAGACGCTTAAAAGAAACAGCAAGATATTAAATCTGTGAGTGAAATAGTGCCTAACTGTCTTTTTAATTCCAAACAAAAGACAATATAGCAAAGTCAAAAGAGCATGCTGTTAAATGGATAGAGAAATACATTAGAAAGAAGTATCTAGAAATAATGTCTCTTTTTATAACTGCTTTCACTTATTAGCCCCTTTGGTTTTGACCCAAGGAGTAGCTTTATAAAATGGTGTTCTCTACTTCAATCAGTATTTCCAGACAGCCTAGAAACAAAACCTGGAATATTCAAGGAAAATCTCTTCCTATTTTCTCAGTCTCTGTTTATTTCAAGTTGTGCTTTAACTTGGTGACACCATGCACATCTGTAGGGCATAAAATGAAGACATGCAGGGCTATATAACTTGGTGCATATGTGACTATAAACTTAACTGGTTTCACCACCTTTTCCTTTGTATTACTCAGTATTACAAGGAGTGCTGTGCATCCTAATGTGTTGTGAATTAACACAGCCTGCTCTCACAAGCCCCTCTCCCTGCAAGAGAAGGGATTGTCCTGGGTTAACACAGCCCACTCTCACAAGGCCTGCTCTCTCCCCACACAGATGGGGCAGAAAGTAACACAAAAAACCTCTGGGTTGAGATAAAGAGTTTTAATGGAAATGATACAATGCACAATTGCCATAGCCTATTTGCAGAAAAGCATAGCAAAAAGCAGAAGCAGCAGCAGAAGACAGTGATAAAACAGTTTTGCCACCCAAGCACATAGGAGCTCACCCAGCAGAAAAAACCAACACCCCAAATTCTATCCTGATTTAGTGTTGGAAGGTTCAACATTGAACTGAATCTTAATAAACAATTTCACACGAGAAGGAAAGTTTTGTCCTCATGGCAACTTTCCGAGGCTGGCTGATTTCCTAAAGGTGTGAGTCTGTATCATTAAAAACTTCTAATATCTTTGCACGTCTGGTGCCATAATTCTTTGTTGCAGAAATATCCACTTGTATTGTGTCCCAGAGTGTTAACACATCAAAAAGCTGTTCTGATTGCTGTACTGGTAGTTTTGCTCAAATGCAATCAATAACAATACAATCAAAGCCAGCACAAGCACTGCTTACCCTTCAGCTCTGGATCTCCCTTTTTGCAAAATGGAAATATTTCACTTTCTGAAATGGCCTTTTATTGTCATCTAATGCTGTTACTTTCCTCCTCAGTGGAGCTCTATGTAAACTATGATGATGCACCTCTGAAAGAAGTTCGAAACCTGCTTTGCAAACATTTATATATGTTTATAAATTGGTCCCAGCATACCCTGTTTCCTTATATCTGAGCTTTGAGTATTAATAGCATAATTTCTGATCTCTTCTACTTCATCAACATACATACACATAAATTCATGTGGCAGTTTAAAGCCAATTAAAATTTATAAGCCACAAGTAGTGAGTGAAATTCTAAGGATTAATTTACTCACTGGAGTATTAATCTGTGTAATATAGTAGGTTATCCTTCAGTAAACTTGCCTATGTGGAGATAGTGAGATACATTTCCTTGCATGTTTTACTGTAAATGCAGTAATTGGTCCCAGTGGGCTGTTGAGCTTGAATGGTTACAGCCAGCAGTACCACTGCAGCCCTGGTATGAACCCTGGGAGAAAGAACCGCATCAGCAAGATGAAATCCAGTTGTGTTTATCTAGCAAGATCCATCTTGCTTTTCATTTCCTGCTCAGAGTTTCAGATCATGAAAGAAAAAAATGAAATAAATCACATTAATTAAAATTGAAAAGACAACCTTTGCTGTGAATGTCAGAAAGCATAACCTATTCCCTCTACCTCCCCAAACCTCTCCATTAAAAGAAGCAATTTAGAAGGGATTGGAAAAGGGAGGCAGTGATCATAAGTTACTTAACTTTTGTCAGAACGAACTTCTTCCTTAAGGCTTCTGAGTTAGGATCTTTTTACACTTGGAAAACCTAATTGATCAAACCTAGTAAATCTGACTTTTGTTAATGGGTTTTAAACTACCATTTATTCAGCTAATGATCTTGCTGATAGGGAGCAGGGACAGAAAGTTGGTACCTGATCCAGTGTTTTAATTCAGCTCCTTTCCTCTCTGCTTCAAGGTCTGTTTCCATTCAACATCTTCTGCCCTGCCCCTAAATTATTAATTGTGAGCTTGCTATGATCAACTCTTTAGAATTTACACGTGTTTAAAACAAAAACAAACAAACAAAAAAAGTAAATAAAGCTGAAAAAAACCCACCAAACAAACCCAAACGACAAACCAGGTGTCAGAAGGAGCCTGGCAAGAAATTATTTTTGGGGTTTTCTCTGGAAATCCCAGTCAGGAAAAGAAAAGGAATAAATATGCTGTAGAAACATGTATCACTGAGCACTGAGGTTTCACAATGAAGAGCTGCAGTAAAGGAGCTCCTCTCCTAAAAGAAGCTAAGCTTGGTATTCAGCCCTGGCTTTTCCTGTTCTTGTTTAGCTACAGGTTGGAAAGCCAGCATCCCTTTGCTATCTCACATTACTGGATTTATCTATCACATTCCCTCTGAGAGGGGTGATACTGAAAGGCCAAAACCTGCTGAATTGCCTTTGTTTAGATGACATGTGAATTATCCCTGCCCAACCTTCTAATTCTTGTGTTTATCAATCAATGTGAGGCAGAAATGCAGGTAAGCAAAACCAAAAAAGTAAAATGGCTTTCTGCAGGTAATTCTATGTCAGAAGTGAGCAGAATACAAGTTCCTCTCCTTGGTAAGCCCTGCTCTGTCTCCTAGGCTGTGCATCCTTCCAGACCCTTCTTCCAGGCCCCTAAATGTCAGGTCTTTCAGCAACTGTCTGTCCCTTGGACAAGTTTAATCACAAAGCAGGTTGTAACCTTGCAGGCTGCCATGTGGCAGTGAAAAGTAGGCAGGAATTATGGTATAGTCATGGCTTATCAGTTACTGATTCCCAGCTGCAGTTTGTGTCAAAAAGTCATGTTGGTGCTGCATTTCAAGGAAGTGGAGAAGAACTACCTGGTTTCTGGCTTTGCACAGGACCAACATTGTAACAGAGACTGGAATAAAGATGTAGGATTGCAAGGTTTTAAACTGAAATAATTCCAGTGTGCACTCATATATGCAATTAAGCTAAAAGACTCTAACTAAGTTAACTCTAAAAACTTTTCGAAATTACAGAAACAGGGACATATATAACACAGGTGCTTTGGCAGGAGGTAGGGAACATTTTGCAAAGGTATACCAAAGGATCTGCTACTAGGAGTTGAAATTGCCTTTCAAGTTTCATATACATGACAGAAAAGGTTACTTTTGTCTCACTCAAACTTGAATGGCTTCAAATGGTACTTTATTTTTATTTTTATACAGATATGTACTCTGAAGAGAACAAACCAAAAACCAATGTGGTGCATTTAAAACTAATTCATTGGCAAAGGGTACCTTGTTGTCATGGTAGGCCCAAACAAGCCCTATCACAAACCAAGATGGACCCTGATGTGTCTAGACATGGTCCCCCTCTTCCCCCCTCCTTCCTGCAGAAAGTCAGGGTAAAGCGGGATGCCTTTTACGGCCACAGCTGCGCAGAACCTCCTCTCATTGGGTAACTATGTCCTGGCTTCAGTTGCCCTATTGGCCCAATTGAATCTCAGGCAAGATATATATATCTTATCTATATTATATATATCTTATCTATCTGATATATGTGTGTGTGTGTGTGTGTGTGTATATATATATATATATATTTGCTGTAAGAATACATACATACATAGAATAAACCAGGTTGGAAGAGACTTTCAAGATCATCGCGTCCAACCCATCAACCAATCCAACACCACCCAAACAACTAACCCACGGCACCAAGCACCCCATCAAGTCTTCTCCTGAAAACCTCCAGTGATGGCGACTCCACCACCTCCCCAGGCAGCCCATTCCAATGGGCAATCACTCTTTCTGTATAGAACTTTTTCCTAACATCTAGCCTGAACCTCCCCTGGCGCAGCCTGAGACTGTGTCCTCTTGTTCTGGTACTGGCCGCCTGGGAGAAGAGACCAACATCCGTCTGTCTACAACCTCCCTTCAGGTAGTTGTAGAGAGTAATAAGGTCACCCCTGATATATACAGGCTGATTTCTAGTCACCTTGCATTGCTTTGCTTGAACCTGCTTGGACCTACCTTGCTTGAAGTTGCCTCGAGTTGTCTCTCCTAGAGTTGCCCTGTCCAGAGCCTGAGATAAAAGCCATGAGCCTACCTACAGCAAGCTAGAGAAGCCGCAAGCTCAGGAGGCAGAGCCAAGCCTGTTTCCCCTTGCAACCAGAATTTTGCCGTGCCTCAGTTTACCCAGGACAAAGCAAGAGCCCATTGTGAAGAACATGTTGAAAACCACCCACCGTCTGTCGAAGCCAAACCAGCCCCGGGAACACATGGCCTTCTTGCTGGCAACCAGCCATGCCTCGTGCATGAGAGCCCCAAAGCCTCAACAGCTATACACAGCAGCAGCACTCCCCAGTTGGGTGGAAACAGCTGTAAGTAATTAATGCAATGCCTCTTTGGCTTAACAGTTCTTGTCCAGTCTCCCCCTGTGTGGTCGAGTGCCTTTTTGCTCTCCAGGATTCTCTTTCTGATAATCCTACTGGTTTGCATAAAATTGTTTAAATTGTTATAGTTGCCTAAATACTGTACATTCCCATTGTAGATAGTTGCCTAAATAGTTGCCTAAGTACTGTACATTCTCATAGTAAATATATAGTCTAACTGTACATTTAACCTATTTAATATGTTTTGGCAATTTTTCATATTAATAAAAGTTATTTAAAATTTTATTAATATTTGCCATATAATTTATAAATTAAAACAATATTCCTTAACACTTATTTCATACTGTATTACCCCATGCAGTGCTACAGGCTGGAGTCAGAGTGGCTGGAGAATGGCCAGGCAGAAAGGAGCCTAGGGGTACTGGTTGATAGTAGGCTGAATAGGAGCCAGCAGTGTGCCCAGGTGGCCATGAAGGCCAATGGCATCCTGGCCTGTGTCAGGAAAAGTGTGGCCAGCATGAGCAGGGAAGTCTTTTTGCCCCTGTACTCAGCACTGGTTAGGCCACACCTTGAGTACTGTGTCCAGTACTTGGCCCCTCAGTTTAGGAAAGATGTTGAGTTGCTGGAACATGTCCAGAGAGGGATAATAAAGCTGGTGAGGGGATTAGAGCACAAGCCCTATGAGGAGGGGCTGAGGGAGTTGGGGTTGCTTAGCCTGGAGAAGAGGAAGCTCAGGGGAGACCTTATTGTTGTCTACAACTACCTAAAGAGAGGGTGTAGACAGGTGGGGGTTGGTCTCTTCTCCCAGGGAACCACCAACAGAACAAGAGGACACAGTCTCAAGCTGCACCAGGGGAGGGTTAAGCTGGATGTTAGGAAGAAATTCTTCACAGAAAGAGTGATTGGTCATTGGAATGGTCTGCCCAGGGAAGTGGTGGAGTCACCATCACTGGAGGTGTTTAAGACACTGGGTGGGGCATTTGGTGCCATGGCTTAGTTGATTAGATGGTGTTGGGTGATAGGTTGGACTCGATAATCTTGAACGTCTTTTCCAACCTGGTTAGTTCTGTTCTGTTCTGTTCTATTCTATTCTATTCTATTCTATTCTATTCTATTCTATTCTATTCTATTCTATTCTACTCTAATTGCTAACTCTAATTCTTTCTTCCACCTTCACTCTCCCCAGCTGTTGAAGTCTGCATATATTCTATTTTTGTGTGCAGTTTTCTAATTATCTTCTATGGGGTATTACTACTATAACCCTACAGCAAATAACAGAAGTTGATGGAGATTCATAAAATGTATTCTAAACCCCTCCAATATGATAAGCAAATATGGGGAGAACCCGTGATTTTCCTTTGTGTTCTAGCTTTTTACATGCCTGCCTCTATTCAAACAGTGGCATTCAGGAGCTGGAGATTTGCTTAATACAATTTTGTTTCATGGCATTATACTTTTTGGGGGGAGGGGAAAAGATTCTGGTAATAACTGTCTTTCATAAGGGTGCCCATCATCAACACTAATGCTTTTCATTTGTTCTTGCAATTCTTGATAATTTGTCTTTTTTTTTTTTTCTTTTTAATATCCAATAAAGGATCTTCACTGTTATGAAATAAAAATGGGATGAAATTGCAAGTATCCAAGTGTAATTGTGAATATTGTGGACTTTATAACATATTTTGCTCTTGCAGTTACATTGTATTTGAATAAATACAAAGTGGTGAGACCCTGGAAGAGCTTGCCCAGGAAAGTCATGGTGCACCCTCCCTGGAGGTGTTCAAGGCCAGGGTGGAAGAGGACTTGAGCAGCTCGGTCTAGTGGAAGGTGTCCCTGCCCATAGCTGGGGGTTGGCAGGATTCTCCATTGGGGAAGTAACTTGATTTTTGCCAGGTTTAGATTTGAGAGGCTTTCACTCTGGTGGGACAGGCAGCTCTTGGGTAAGGGAGTGCCATTTTGAAAGCCTGGGCTGGCCTTAAAGCTCTTTAATGGGGCTGAACAAAACAATAATCAGCTTTTTAACTGGAGAGAACTCCACTGTCTTAACTAGGTTTTGGATCAGCACTTCAGAGAGATGATCCTTTTATCTAACACAGAAAAACCTAAAGCTTTGACCTTGTTTACCTAAATACTTAGTGGTGCAAACTGCTGTAGTTTAATGACCTAATAGTACTGACCCTGAACACAGCACAGACTGGTTTCCAGTCTCATACAAAGAATGTCTAGAATGGTGAAGGTGCACGGCTCAGAGGGCAGATTTAAAACTTGTTCAACACACTGGAAGAACAGTTTCTGATTTATTTCAAATCTGGATCTATATCAAGAAGAGTGATAAAACTGGAGACAGATGGGGTGTTTAAAGCAGATCAGTTAGAATTGCAGAATTACTGGGGTTTTTTTCTTAGCCTCATGCTGTGGTCCTTTTTAGGATACAATGGTAAAATTAAGTATGCATTGATTTGTTTGGTCTTTTTTGGTCCTTAAGTGACCTGTATACATTTGTGTAAATGTATACATTTACATTTAAATTCCTGTAATTTATTTAAAGTATTAATTCTTAGAAATTATCTTTATGAGACCACTATGAAGCATCACTCTTTCTGTTCCACAGACACTTCACTATCTGCTACTATAACTATCTGCTATAACAAGTGTCTTCCAGTATTTCACATTTCACATATATCATAGGAAGATATAGCTTCCAGAGTACAAGTCCTATGAGTAGTGGCTGAGGGAGCTGTGGTTGTTTAGCTTGGAGGAAAGGAGGCTGAGGGGAAACGTTATCATTCTCTATGACTACCTAAGAGGAGGTTGTAGCAAGTTCTCAGTCTCTTCTCCCAAGCAAAAAGTGATAGGACAAGAGGAAATGGCCTCAATTTGTGCCAGAGAAAGTTTAAGTTAGGTATTAGGGAAAATTTCATTACTAAAAGTGCTGTCAAACATTAGATCAGCCTGCCCAGGGAAGTTATGGAGTCACTATCCTTGGAGGTATTTAAAGGACATGTAGATGTTATGTTTAGGGAGATGGTATACTGGAGACCCAGCAGTGCTGGATTAGTGGTTAGAACAGATGATCTTCAAAGTTTCTTCCAATAAAAGCAATTCTGTGATCCTTTACACTTTTCCTAATTGTCTAGGTGACTTCTATTCTAAAGAAAAACCTGAAGGCTTGTTTAAGAAATAAGCATCAAAGAGAATTAATTCCTGCAGCTTTGATGAATGATAATTGAACTTGATATTTAATGTGAATTAATGATTTGGATTTGCTGTTTTCAGTCTGCATGCAGTGAAGAAATCAGTATAATGCTGTAGGATTACTTAAAAACTTCTGCTTAAAAAAAAAAAAAAGAAATAAAAAAGAAATAACAAACTTGTATATACCAATGAGTGTACTATAATTTCTACCACAAGACCCTGTATAAGAACTTTTAAAAACTAAACAAAAAAAAAATATTAGATGCTGGCAGGTTACATTGCTTGTTTGTGTTTAATTCCTATACTGCATGTAAAGTAAAAGTATAATTGATATGGCTACCTTAGACTAGTAGGTTATTTTTTCATCTGAGGAGAGTTGGGTATACAGCCACTGTCAACTTATGTCTGTTTTCTTTAAGGAAAATGGTCCAGCACCTGGGCACATGCAGAATTCATAACTGCACATAACAGCCTCAGGATCAAATATCTTGTAATTGCGTATTTATAAGTACATTTGATTTGGTACATGTGTGTTTGAGGAAAGAAAGAATTTATTTTTGACCTTTTTTTTTTAATAGGAAGATGCTAGCAAGGGCACAGTGACAAAGTGGTAAAAGCATTTTTCCAATTAAAAGCCAGGTACAGATGTCAGGGTTTTTTCACAGCTCCTTGTGAAAGCCAAACTGATAGCCACCAGTTACCAACTCTAATTTGACAGTGGGCTTCTAGCACAATATTTACCTTTGTGCTGAAGGTCACATGCTATAGCAAACCTTAGCCATGCCAACTCTGTGATCCAAGCAGCTCAGGAGAAATTACATATTATAGAAGAAGCATGTTTGTGGAGAGACCACAAACATAGGCAGTGAAGTGTCCACTGCCTGTCCACCTAAAACCGCACTTTAAGCTGGTGGTTTTCAGTAGCATTAAACATTAACAGTCAGTAGCTTCTAGATTTCTATGAGTCTTTAAATATATGAAGTAAAATCAGGTCTCAGTCTTCACTGTACAGTATTGGTGTTATGAATATGCATGAGTTATACTGATGGGGAAGGAAATGAAGGATGCAGTTTCACACAACTATGAACCTTATGCTCTACACATAATTTCCACAAATAGCAGCACATTTGGGTAATGTACAAAACTTTGTCTTGTTCATTGGTTACTCCATGGGGCCCCTAAGAAGTTGCATGTGCAACACAGGAATACTGAACCACTCTTGAGTCCTTGCACTTGAACTATCATCTGAAAAAGATTACAAGGATAACATGGTGTTCAGCTTTCACTGGTTCCTTAAACCACTGACTGTTTAAGCCCTACCTGGCAAAAATGTGATTCCTTGCACATTGTAATTGTTGGTGAAGCTTGAGTGCAGTATGAGCTTGAAAAGTGAGATACAGTCTTTCCTGGGCTGCCTGTTGTGTTTCCCAGTGCTAGTCATGCTTTCTTTGTGAGAGCCTATGTGGACAGAATCACAACTCCATCTGCTCTTCAAGCTGTTTCCTTATTTTTAGGTTTATGATGTACTTGGGCTCTTTTCCCTGCAGCAGCAACACACTTTACCTACCTCTCTGACTGAGGTTTAAAATACAAGGGTGATGATATTGGTTCATACGAGGCCATGGCAGCATTGCTGCTTTCCCTCGCAACTTGGTATGTTCTGGTGGCCTGAAACTCTGCCTTGCTCTGAAAAATAACTGTATGCTCACATACAGAATATGATAAATGCTTCATTTGATCCTAGTTCAGGGAAACTCAGATTCCCACCAGTCAGAAAGATGTAGGTTTTTCCTTTAACTTTTTTAAACCCTCTGTTGTGTATAGACATTGGTGAGCAGCTTGCAATCTGTTAGAAAAATGAATTAATATGTTTTTTCATTCTTGATATATTGCCAAATCACAGGACTATTTCTGCTTTGTTCGGCCCTGTATGCTATTCTGATACTCAGCTAGAGAGTGTATTACCCAAGTAAAAATTACTATATTGAAGCATAAGGATTTGGTCATGTTTAGGAGACAAGTGACTGTACAGTCCTGTTCTCCAGTGTCTGTGGATATATCTAAAATATATATAAAATGTCTGTAGTTGCAATTCTTGTATTTATTATTGTTTTAGCATTATTAAAGAAGGGCCAACTAATTTTGGTTTTTTGGAACATCCTAAGGAGAATGCAGTTGAAATGTTAATAGTTTTTAACTCTACATTGTGTGTTTCGTTAACATTAATATTTAATTCAATGATATCATAAGATTAATGCCAGTGTTTATTTCTGAAAAAGGCAAAGATGCTGCAGGATGGCATGTAGCTTTTCTATGCTTTAGAAAACATTACTGAGGAAAATACTTGTGCTGCAATTGTACAAATATTCCTTTCCTTCCCATTGCCCCTCCTGAAATTTCTCCATTCTCTCATTCCTTATTCCTGAAAGTAAGACGTAGAGTTCTAACGGGGACACTGATTAAATATTCTACTCCATAATTTATGCAAAAGTGAATCCCAACAGGAATCAAGGACTCTGAAAATCTGTTGTGAAATAATTATCCTGAATGACATTGTAGAAATGGTCCATGAGGATGTTGTCAATAATACATTACATAAAATCTGTTTGAAATAAACCTTGAAAATTACATGATATTCATGGGAACCTGAAAGAATTATCAGTAAACAAATTTAATCAGCTTGATGTTATGCATACCACTCAACCTCTTATTATCTGATCATCTACATTTTGGAATGCTATGGGGAATTGCATGACAATTAATACTAAGAGAGAGCTGTAGAAGCTCATGTAGTGGCTGCAGGACTACCTGATTCTCTTAATTTTGCCTCATCTCTTTTCATTGGTATTCATTCCTTGCTGCCACAGTCTTTAGTGATACCCACTGTGGTAACCTGGCTAATTTCTGTTGCAGCCATTCTGTTAACAGGAAGGCACTTTTAAACAAATAATGACCCTTCTTGACAATTGAATAATTCTATTTATTCCTACATACTGTGAAATGGTTAATCCAATGTCTAGACACTTCTGGTCATGATATCCAAACTGTGCTGTGACAATGGAAGCCAAACCACACAATCAAGTGCAGCATAAAATACACACTAACTCATGTACAGATTTAATGATGCTTCTTGTGGTAAAAGGCAGGACCATGGGGACTTGATTGCAAGTAAGTTCAGAAGAGGTAGCACCTACTACACTGGAGTCACTAGAAATCTTGCTGCTGACCTCACAAGGATAAACAGGATTGGAATTTCATTTGCCTGTATTTTTTTCCCCAGGCAATTTTTCACTAGATATCTACCAAGAAAGTCCAATAAAAGGCAAAAAAATGGTAAAGGACTTGATGGGAGCTTCAAAACTTCCTTTCAGTAAGAAGGAAAACAGTGAAGACTTAATTGGTAATTCTTTTTTGAGGTCATTGGTCATTCATACACTTGCATCTAGGAGTTCACCTTTGAGTTTTACATGTGCACTGCTTAGGGGGATTTTCTGCTTTGCGAATGTATTTGGATGAAATCAGGTGATACTAGAAATGTGCTATGATGCCCGTGGTCAAGACAGTGCTTCACTAGTTTTGAATATTCAAGTGAGAATTCTGTCAATGAAGACAGTGACCTTTCACAGAGAAGCTGTAAGTTTCATTAAAAATGATTCCTTCAATCTGGTTTATGTCAAGGGGGCAGAAATGGAGACAGATTCATTTTTTAAAAACAACCCAGATTGTGGTTAGGAATCAGCTATTATGCTATAAATTTATAGCTTTTCCCAAAGACTGATGAATCTTTAGGCAAGCCACAATAGAAATTACTTTTGCAACTGTAAATGAGGACTACATACTAATGTCTGAAATAAAGGACAAATTCTTTATTCTTGATCTTAGCAAGATGTGTTTTGGGTTCTTGAAACATTTTTCCTTGGCATTATGGTCATCACAAAATTGCAGACCATCCTGTATTTAGCTGACAAGTGATACAATCATTTGAAATAATATTTTTCTTGATGGTAGCATTGTGAAGGAATTTATAATGGAACTGTGATATTTAACTGTACTGAAGCAGGATAGTATATGTTAAATGGGGTACCTGTCCATATTCCATTTCCATGTGTATCAGTATGGATGATTATAGATTGAGACAATATCTGCATCACATACTTTTCTTTCAGATCTCTTATCCAGTTCTACTTTTTATCATTTTCCAAGTTCAATAGCTGCACCTTTGCATTGCCTTAGCTAAGCCACAGAAACTTAAAATGAAAATTAAATACTCAACTAGAGTACCTATTTTCCTGTTCTTGCTAAAAGAACACTAAAAATATTAATGGCTTTTGTAATGTGAAAAAAAGAAAAAAAAATTGCTTCAGGCTGCAAGTAAATGAGACCATGCAGCAGAAGATTAACTTGTATTGCTGGGATAAAATGCTTTAACCCCTCTCTCTGAGGGAAGATGACTGAGGCCAACCAGTTGGTATCAGGATGAGACATGATTTAAGTCTACTATAGTTGCATCTAGTAAAAGTTACGTCTTTGCTTAACTGAGTCAGATTCATATTAACTGGGACAGTATTTAGTGTAGTGCACTAAAGACCTTGGTAATAAAACTTTTGTGTTGGCAAGCAAGGCTGGAGAGGGATAGAATGGAACTGCAAGAATTCAGAACTAGACCATTTAATGAACTACTGTTAGAATAACTCGTGAGGTTTTAATTGATTATTTTGGATTCTTTTATTATGGGGGAAGGGAATGAAAACACATCTAGAATGAAAAAAGCTTTATGTCACCTAATCTAGGAAAACACACATTCAAAGACAAAAATCCTGGTTTGGATTATGAGGCATAAATCTGTACCTAAATCAAGCAGCAAACTGGTGTACGATTGTCTTTATTCCAAGGTATGGGTGGTCCATGTGCAAGGAGTTAACTAAGTCTCCTGGCAAAAGCTAAGAGCTACAAACATCTTTGAATTCTTGTAGGTATGCTGACAGCAAGAAGTTGCATGGAACTTACCTTCAGTCAGTGCATGTACTGCATTGTGAAAAGCTGTATGCAAACTCTCTTTATTCAAGGGCTTTATTGAAACAACTGGTCAAAGCTCTATCTGTGGTGATTGGGGTTTAATTATAGGGCAATACCTAAACAGGTAAGTTTGCCAAGGAATTTGTATCATTTGGAACTAATTCTATTTTTCATTTCTGGCTAAGCAAAAGTACCGCCTACAGAAATAATGTGAAAAAGGTGCTCCTATCTTGCCACTCTTCAGCTTTTGTGGTGTGGAATTAAGATGTGAGCAGTCTGTTTAGGAACTTAACATTAAATATGACAAACTGTGACTTTAATCCCAAATAAGATCTGGAAAGGGCCGTTTCACTAAACCAATTTATGTAGAGTCTCAAAACTGAAAGCTCACCTAGGAGATACTGTTTAGACATACCTTGTCCTGTCATTAACTTTTCTATTGTCTAGACTTCTCAGAACACACAAGTGTTAAACTTCCTTCTCTCTGGCATTACTTGTTAAGAGATACGTACTGCCTTATTGGCTTCATGAAGCTAGTAAGACTTGGCAGCTCTGGTACAAGTGTGAATCAGCAGAACTTACTTTGCAAGTCATGATTCATTAGTACATGAAACCTGAGAAGATTACATGCTATTGTAATCTATGTTAAACATACCTGAAATGTTTGAGTTTGCTATGGGAGGGATGTGGACACCCTGTACTGTAATTTTAAAAAAGAAACTTTTCTTCCCCTTTTCTTTTCCCCCCTTTATTTTTCGTACATTAGGAACACCACCTTCCTCATCCATTTTTATGCATGCTTCCTACGTATGCATTTTGCCATGCATTTAAAAAAAAAGATCAGAAGAGATCCAAATACTCATAAATATTTAGGTATTCTATTCTTCAGTTTTCTGAACTTGACTAAGTCCTTTTGTCTTCTAGCCTTTGCTACTGTCAGCTGGCTACCTTCTTTATGTTCTATTTGACATCCTGAAGTTTCCTCCCTTCTTCAAACTGTCATTAGTCTTTCCTGTAATTTCTCTCTGACCTTCCCTTTGGGAAATAAATGAATCTTCTGAGTGAGTATGTCAGTTTTTCAAGTCATATCTGTCACTACCTTCAGTATCATTCAAGTACAAGGCCCTTGGTCATCTTGGATTTTATTTCTCTTCTCTGCCTTTTCCAATTACCATTGTCAGGATTGAATTCAGCTGAATAACTAGTAACAAGGTTATGAGTGTCCTCAGTTGCTGCATCCTCAGAAGGGCTGCTAGCCTGGTGTGCTTTGTCCGTCAAGTTACCAGACTGTGCAACTGCTCACACATGTGCTCTGTTCATCTTCAGGTCTGAGAGCTCACCAACACATCAAGAGAAGTCCTGTCCCATGAGCTCATGAGAGTTTGAGGGCAAACTTCTGTTATGGCTGAAGTCAGACTGCAAGCTCAGGGTATGAGGGATGAGTGAATTTGCCTTTTGATAAGTCAAGCTTACAGCTTACATGGCTTGGGGCTCATCTACTGATGCTGATTTGCTCATTGCAACCATATGTGGTTGCTTTTCTTTAAATATTTTAAAATAACATATAAAATTGGAACTGGGTTCATGCTTTACACCTTCATCAGACCTATTTTATGCTAGTTTTTCAGTGATTAAGTGAAATCTGTTGCTTTCACCATGACACAAACAGGGAAAGCATTGTCCTTTTCACACGATTTACCTGAAAGCCTATAATAGAAAAAATAGTCAGCAATCATAATTGATCCATTCCAGGAAAGCGGTGGTCGTGAAACTAGTTGATGCAGTCCTAAACTGTTAAGACAATCCTTTTTATTATCAGACTTTCGAACAGAACAGCAAACAAAAGTGTATGTAAATATGTTGAAAATCTATCTACAATAATCCAACCACTTCTACAGCAAACTGTAATGTTTCCTCTGTTCTCTGATCCAAGAGGCTTAAATCATGGTATTGTGTTTGCCTTAAAATAACTGTTGCAGTCCAGTTGTGAGGTGTCTATGTCCTAGCAGTCAGTAAAAGAAGGATTTTGTACACACACGTCTGCATGTGGGAGCACGTATACATGTTGAGTAAGCCTGTATAAAGCACAGTTAGATAATAAACAAATATATGCATATTTGGACACACTCACATAGAACCTAGTCCTACAAGTTACTTAGACCTATGAGCTACATTAGTCCTTACCAATGCTTCAGTGTATTGGTGCAATTATTGTGAGAAAATATGATAGTAAACACAAAGATTTTATATGAAGACTTCCAGCATCAGTCCATGAGTTCCCAGGAAATGCTCAATGATTTTTAGGGATGACTGTGCTGAACAAGAAGCCAATGAACCCTACAGTAATAAATGCAATAACTTACATTGTCTCCATTATCTCTGAAACAAGGTTGGTTTTAACTTTCATATATGTGTGCCTTCAGTTAAAAGCAGCCACAGATAGAACAAGAATTGCCATTCTATTTCCTCCATTTTAGTTTATGATGACAGTTGTGTAGGCATCAGACTTCAACTTGACTGTTGAAGTCACCCAAATTTGTGGCCTGCAGACAGAATTGGTATAGTGAAGCTGGCTTATTTTAGTCCTAGTTCGTCTGGATCTTTTATAAAAACTTGCTGTGTCAGTTGTACTATTTTGCATTTTAATAAGAAAGAGATGCCTCAAACACATATGTATGTGCAAATTTCCTCTGTGAGTGTATGTTGGGGATCAGAGGTAAGTCCTCATTGAAAACCAAACATGGACTTATAGTTCTCTCTCAGAATGGAACAGAGAAAATAGTTTGCTCTGGGACAACAAAATTTACTAGTGGATTCAAGAATTACTTCAGCAAAATGTGATAGTATTGGATGTGGCAATATCACGGTATTGTTTTATTGGCAATTGGATTACAAACCAGCAGAGATGTATGAATATAAGCCTCAGTTATGGGGCTGTGGTGTTTTAATGCTATCTGTCCACAGTTTGTTTCTTATGCCACAACATGGGTACCTCTGGAGGGGAAAAAAAAAGGCTGAATGGAACATGTGAAGAGGTAAAACACACCAAACTATACTCCCATTTTTAACAAATGGTATAATTTATGGAGTCTAGTGTGGTACAAACATTTACATTTGCAAAACCACACAAACTGGAAGGTTTTCTGGTTCATCTGCTATATTATCAAGTAATCTATACAGCTTGAGATCTTTTTGATAAGAGTGCTTGTCAAACTTGATACATTAATTATTTGCTGTTGTAAATAATGTCTTGTAAATCATGGAATTCTGTAGGTTGGAAAAGGTCTTTAAAATCATTGAGTCCAACCATAAACCTCACACTGCCAAATCCAGCACTAAATCCAGTCTCTAAATGTCACATCTACAAGTTTTTAAAATACCTCCAGGAATGGTGATTCAACCACTTCCCTGGCCAGCCTATTCCAGTGCTTGACAATCTATTTGGTGAACAATTTTTCCTGATATCCAACTGAGACCTCCCCTAGTGCAGCTTGACACCATTTCCTCTTGTACTGTTGTTGAATGAATTAAATGAAGCAGTCTTACTAATATGGGTATTTCATAGGGGCTTGGAACCCTTTGCAAAGGTTTGGCTGTTGACAGGTTAGGTAATTGTATTGTAATTATTTATGATTATGACCAGTTTATGACATTCTTGATGATTATTTTAAGTACTTGATCAATTTGCTACCTATTTACCTTTAGGTAATTAATATTTTTCTGCTAATGGGCAGTATTTGGATTCTCAGCCAACTATATGACACTCCTGGGCTACTGTCTATACAAATACAACATTGGATTTGCTAAGATGAGGCAAGACAGGTGGAAGCAGATGCAACAACTAAGCAGTTGTGTGCAGACACACAGTATGTCTTGCCTCTAACCCTGATCTCAGCACTAAGGTGAATTCTCCAGAGACCTAAACCTTAACTTCAACATTTATTGTAAATAGCACTTATGTAAGATGTATTTAGTATGACACAATGAAACCAAAATTAGTATGCTCTAAAAATTAGGACTCTCTGTGGCAAAATAAGTACTTTGGAAGAAGAACCTGTTGTAGTGATTAGGCATGGTTACCAGTCTGGTTGTGTTCTGCAGCTCGGTTCTTAACCTAATAGTTTCCAAATCTTTCAAGCTTATTTTCCTTCCACAAATGCAAAAACAGGTGTAGATTGTGTATGGTCTCTACTAAACCCCACAAGCTGTGGGTGCAGTGTCTGGTGGTGGTGATGATGAAACTTTTGCCTTATCCATGCTCTTCTTAAGTGGGAAAAGGAAACTTAGTTGAATACCTGAAAAAGTTTTACTATCAAGAAGTACAATGAGATGCTATCTGTAGAGCACTTTGAGATAGTTGAGTATGTAATTTATTGTCTAGCTTGCAATTCTGTATGAAAGATGTGTCTCTACATAATGCATATTATATATTCAAATATAAACAGGCAGACGTAATGTCTGCATATATATTTGTATGAATTCATTTGAGCTGTCAGTGATGGCAAATACTCTTAAAACATAAATTAAAACCTTTGCTAAGATTTTGCCCAGGTTGGGGTCAGAATTAAGAAATACTGGATGTGTAACATTCATAATGATTGAACTCTTTCTCTGAATTCCTATGTTATATAGCTTCTCCAGTCTGTTACTCTCTTCCTGAACAGGAACTGAATTTAGATTCCTTGTCTGTGTCACTGGGGGAAGGAATATGTTAGAGTAGATGTTACCATTTTAAATCAGAGTAAATCAGCGGTAATTTTAAAGGCTTTCATGTGAAATTACATTTAGTGAAAGCAATGGTTGGGTGGAAGAACAACTAGATCTCTAGTGTTTGTTGCTCATCTGTTTCTACTTGAAAAATAATCCTGCTGATCTGGGTTGCTTCTTTTCATTCTCCGCCAGGCTGCACTAAGCTGGTTTTCTGTTTAAGAAGCAGTCTAGAGCCTCCAGAACAGAGCTGGCCATGCTGTAGTTTCTGTCAGAAGCCTTGTAGGGAAAGAAGCTCTGTCAAGCTAAAGTGAGCTGAGACAAAAGGACAAAAGCTGGGTCAGGTTTTGCTCACAGTAAGGTAAAGCTAATGCTGAAATAAGAAAATGAGATGGAGGGAGAGGAACTGACAACAGCATCAAAAAACATAGAGACTACAGGAAGCACAGAAAAATTGTGTCAGTGAAAGGATAATTGGTGAGGAAGAGAAAATGAGGAAAGGTAGTTATAAATAAGCAAACTTATTTAGGAAGGGCAGAGGTTGTGTGAATAAAAAAACTTAGTAATGATTGGATTGCCTTTGTATTTTAAAATTCAAAAATACACATGTATTCATTGATGGGAGGAGGGCAAAAACAGAAATGGTGAATGTTGTCTTTGATTTCCAGCAGAGCTCCTGACTCGGCAAGAAGACTGCTGAAGACTTCTATTTCCCAGTAGGTGTAGGTGTGTACCATGTCTTTACCTTCAGAATTGCTTAGAAACATTCGCTTTGGAAATAGTAATGCTCTCCACTTCCCATGACTAGCTCTAAGTGAATATTCCTTATGAATTTAGCAGTGCTTTGTGTGGGCTCCAGCACACCAGCACAGTGCATGCACACCTCCATAGACTTGAATGATGTCACTGAAGTTGGCAAGATTGTTCTGATGCTTAAAACTGTTTTAGTACCTTGTTCATCATCTTGCTGACCTGCCATCCTGGTATATTCCCACAGATTGTTCTGGGTCACTGAACAAAGAAAATGATAAGGTGAGTAACAGAGCAAAGTATATAGTTGTCTTATGTCTTCAAGTGGTTGTGGCATACAGCAATGCTACAGGAGGAATAAACGCTTTATGAAAAGGACAGTGACATTGCTGAAGGGCCAGAAGTCTGTAATACCCAAGAAAATGAATTGGTTAAATGAGAATTGACAAAATAATTGGTAGTTGAAGTTCACTCTTGCTTCTGAAAGGTCAGATTTGATTCTTGCTTCTACCAACTGTTCTGGCTTTATCTTGTGCTAAGATCTATGCTTGGATATTTTTCTTCAGATTTGATTTAAAAAAGCTGGAAGTATTAAGTCTTCAAATAAACATTAGCTTTCTACTTTTCATATTTCATAATAAAAGTGCAAAAAAATGTGCATCTTAAAAGCTGAAATGTAAGCTGACAAACTGAACCAAAATGTTTTTAAAATGATGTTTGGAATGGGCTGCCCAGGGAGGTGGTGGAGTCACCGTCCCTGGAGGTGTTCAAGAGGAGATTGGACGTGGCACTTGGTGCCATGGTCTAGTCGTGAGGTCTGTTGAGACAGGTTGGACTTGATGATCCTTGGGGTCTCTTCCAACCTTAGTTATACTGTGATACTGTGATACTGTAAAATCTCACTGACTGTAGTCTACCTGGCATATAGGATGAATGTGAGATTGACTCCAGAATGTATACTAGACTTCTGTGAAAAACCCTCTAATTCCTTATCTACTGGTCATCCACAGATGGTTCTGTCTGCCTCAACTCTGTTCTGCTTCTATAAATGTTTCAAAAGGTCCTGGAATTGACTGAAGAGTGCAAAAACGTGAAAAAGGCTCAGAATTTTTGACAAAACACATTGTTTTCATAGCTAGCCCTTCTTGCAATTATGGATATCCTGATTTAGGACCATGCTGGACTTGCTGTCCCCATGCTGATAAATACGTTGTTCCTTAGAATCAACAACTTGAGATCTCTCATAATTATTACATTCTTCATAGAGTTTTCAGAGTAATTTATCTAAATATTTTCATTTCACTACACACACTTCTATTGTGAAGTTGTAAAGGCAATATTGCTGGCCTATAAGTTATGAAACATCCCCCTGCTAAACTGTTGTGAGTGAAAAGTTGGATAATACAGAGATTTAAAGACAGAGGGTGCTAAAATGTTACAATGCTGTAGAAGAAGCTAACTTTCATTTCCCCCATTTTGCAGCTGTAGTACTGCAGAGGTTGGTTCAGTGCTACTGCCCAGTGGCCAAATGGGACAGGACCATACCTGAGCTGCCAGACTAATCTAGGCTTTTGGGGAAAATAGAAGAATTCTTTGCTGTCTTGAAACTTTTACTCCAGCAGTGGTAAAAGAATCTACAAGTCTAATATGGACAAAATGTCTTCTGTCTCCAAGCCACACCTAATTGGTACCTACTGTTGACTTTCACCATAGTTCAATCTGTCCTGAAGTAACATTTTTGCCACTCAAGCAACTGAAGGCCAAGCGGTTTTCCTATGAGCTCTAGAGGTTTTTGCCACTTGATATAGCAAGTGAGATGGTAAAACCTGGGGGAGGGTATTAAGACAGAGAAAGAAAGAAAAAGCTCCAAGTAGCTCTTGACAGATGGTGCTCGAAAATGAGTATCTCTTTGGCACCGTGAATGCTCCCTGAGGGGTTCTTCATTCTCTGACTCTTTCTCTTTCTTTTTTCCCTTCACTTGCTCCCTGACACTTCCCTTCATTTGCTGTAATTTAAATGAAAGTACAGAAAAGGCATATTTAGTTTTAATATGTAAAGAGCTACTCCTGGGTTTGAAGCAGCCATTTAACATGCAGGATGAGTGAGAAGAGAAATGGAGGCTGCGGCTGCTAGCTGTCAGTTCCTGCCACAGCAGTCGTTGCCATTGCTTGGCTGCTATCAAAGATTCATCAGGGGGGAAGTCGCTGCTTTGCAGACAAAAATAACAGATGGTCGTTCACGTTTGCCTTACTCCGGGGGCCTTGCCACAATGCACCAGGTCCAAGAGAATTTGCATTACTGGAGGTGTTTGCTTTGTGTGTGTGTGTGTGTTCATGCATATTTGAACGGGTTTTTTTTTATTTATTTTACTTTATACACTTGCTAATGAATTTAATGATGGACCTATAGATTTCCTGAGATGCTTACAGGATGTGTTGGTTTTGAAGTGCGCTTTAATTAAATTTTGTAGTGCTCATCCACAATTTAGCACTGTTCTGTTGCAAAACAAGCTTCTTACCACAGGTGGCAGGGCATGAATGTGACTCGGAAAAAAAGCTCTCCCTGCTGCCAACACAAATAAACATGGTTCGTTTTGGAAAACTACTGATCACATTTTTTTGGTTCTAGGGAATTAAATACCGTGTAGGCAAAATAAATATCTGTTTCACTGGAAGATAAATAGAGCAAAATAAAGTAATGAGGTTTTGAAATATTGTACTTCTATATCTTTAAACTATTTTTTCCTTGAAATTAATTGGCTTTGTCTTTACAGAAAAGTTATGTTACTTAAAACTTAACATAAAACTCCTCAAAATGAGATACTTCTCATACTGTATGGCCAAAAAATTGTGACCTTTAGCAATTTTTGCTTGTTTTGTGTTTTGGTTTGGTTTTTATGTGTTTTTTTAACAATATGGTTTCCTGTTAACAACCTCTCATTTGGTATTCAGACATATAACCTGAAGTTGTTGTCAGCTATTGTTGAATGTATCTCTGAAGAACTGGCTTTGCAAAGAAGCACACACACACACTTTTCTCACTCTATTAGCAGTTTTCTCTCAGATATTATCAATTTATTTTCATGCCATATGAGAATTATCACTTTGGGTAACAATTTGTGTTTTTAGAATAAAGAAAACTTCCACTTATCAGGGTGGCCTGTGGGCTCTTGTTAGGGCACATGGCCAGATCTCCCCCATGCTGGCAATTAAATCCTTCCCATAGGTCAATCTTGGGAGATAGACAACAGCTCTGTAAAGCAATCATGCTCCTTTTTATTTTGCACTCTTCTGTAAGTGGGTTTGAAGAAGATTTAGTTTGATTTTATATTTGTGTTCCATGGACATGGCTTTTGTGGTTCAGAAAAGTATTGTTTCTTGTGCAATTTGACTACCAGTGGTCTTGCTCCTGTTTCTGAAGCTTGTAATTGGCTGCAACTATAGAAGGATGATGCAATCTGCTAATTCTAGCAGTATTTAATTATCTGAGCTACCTAGCCATTCTGCCTGGTTTATGTATTCAGATAAACTGCCTGTCCAGGTTGGGTCAGGAAGGACTTATTTCAGAAGAAAAATTACCTTTAGAAGATTTATTTATCATTGATGGATGTTCTTTTAAGCTGTTTGAAACTGCTTCCTTCTCTTGCAGAGATAAAAAGCATTTTGCAGTGCCCTGTGCTTTTGTTCTTTTACTCTTGTGGTACTACAGACTTTACTTCTGCTATTAAAACAGAGATTGTTTCTGTCCAATGGGACATGGGGTACTGGTAAATTGTTCCACACTACTGATGAAGTTCATAATTCTTAGCAATAGTACTCAGTGACATTACTGGCTTCATTTTTTTCCTTAGGTCTCCTTGTGTATGACTTCTTCCTGAAAGAAAACTACAAAGAACATGAGACCAGAGTCTCTTGAGTGGAAAACTTGTTGCTCCTAACTTTCTTAGGCCATTGAACATTTTCCTCCAGCTGGAATATTTACATGGAAATGTGTTTTCCTTCATCATCACATGTCATGTGATAGAAATGCCGAAATAAGTGAAGTATGCATTATTTCAGTGGTAAAGGCAGGCTGTAGTTCTGGGGTCTGCAAACAACTAAAGCTCTTGTAGGTGAATTATAGCTAGGAATGCTTCATACTTTGTAAGGCAAGAGGGGAGTGAAAAACCAGGGTCTTCCAATCACTGAGCAAGCATTTCCTGGACTTATTAGTAGAAAGAATGAGGGAGACTGCTGGAGAAGTAGATGCATGGATGCACAAAATAAAAACAGTTGAAGACTAATGTCTTGAATTTTCACTGACAACCATAGAGAACACACAACACATTAATATGGTACTTTGTTTTTATTGCTGGTGTCAGTTTTAACTTGCTATTTTCCTTCAGCCATGGAAACAAGGCATCCACAGGGTGCAGCTGCACTAAATTTACACTCTGCAACAAGTGCTTATTTTCATTTCATACCACATTGCAACTACAGCTTTGAAACTTTGTGTGTGTGGGTTTTGTGTTTATAAAAAAATCTCTGTGTGTTACAATGTAAGGAGAGGTCTTGAATTACTTTCTCTTAGGTGTTCAAGGAAGTTAATTAAAAAGATCAATTTGTCCTCTTTAATTTCAGTGAAAACTTCTAGTTTCATGATATCTGTGCCACAGTGTCTTAGACTCTATCTCTGGGAACAGTCTTCTAGAAGTATTTTAAAGTATATGTGAGCATGCAGTTAATGTGGAGTGTGTTCATATTCAGAAACTGCAATATGTACCCTATTACAGGAGCAATGATAAGTAAAACACTGATCTAGTCTCAGTCTACTGCTTGGCTCCAGAGGGGTTCTGTCTGAGGCATATCTGAACTTCTTGTGCACACAATGAGGCAATATGTGTTTGGCATCCACACACAGGTGGATGCAGTAGTCTTGCATGGCACACACTTCATAACAAGCTTGTGTGCATCAAGGCAGTGATTCTTCTTGATTGCTTTAACTTTGAAAGAAGGTGAGCAAAAGTTGATAAAATTGGTTATTAAAGAATGACCATGAAGCTCTGTAGGCAATTGAGAGCCAGTGGATCCTGACTCCTACCACCTGTCTGCTTTTGGAAATGATCACCTAGGTATGGGACTGATTCTGAGGAACATATGTGGGCAACAGATTGTAAAATACTATACCTGCATCTTACTGGTAATTTTTAGTATGATGTGGCTTTATTCTATGGCCAGTGAGGCCTCATAGTACTTGTGCCCTACATGGCAGAAGAGAAGGAGGTAAGTGTGAATTGATAACTAGGTGGTGGTCAGCTTTCTTGAATATAGGGCTGAATTTCATACTAATTCAGTAACTATTCAAGCATGACTGAAAATGTATGTAAACTGGGTTAGATTATTTCTTATGGCTGGCTGATTATCAAGTGAATTTTGTTAGATAAAATGTGTAATCGAGTTGTATTATAAAGTTACCAGACATACTCCATAAATAGATGTTTGGTAAATGAAAGTTATTACTGTAATTTTTAGTTCAGTAGAACTTTTGATGTTAGAAGGAGAAAGATGCTGGCTTTCTGTATTGGTTATTGTGATGAAGGCAAATATATTCTATTGTCAAAAGCCTCTGGGCTATATTTTTAGACATACAGAAGCAGGATCAACTGATAAAATGTGTTTTGCTATGTTAGTCAAGTTATTTTTGAACTCTATAAACAGACAATTAGTTGACAACATGAACTAAACCAGTTGGAGTCTTGTTTAAGCAGTGACAAAATAACAATTTTTCCTAATAATGCTGATATAATTCAGATTTTTCTCAGTACTCCTTCTCTAAACCCTGCTTCTGGCTCACACATAGCTATAAACAAATATTAGAACTGTTATAAACATGACTAGATGCTTTGTAGTGTCAGTGAAGGTCTGTTGAGTATTATGTGTATCTGAGCAGAGATTTCAACTCTGTTAGCCCTTATTGCATGCAATTGTTATTCCAAGTCAAGTATATATCCAAAATGTAAACATTTTATACTCTAAAGCACTAGAATCTGTAGTAGTTCACAGTTTTTGAGAGAGCTGTCTAAATATTTTAGCAAGAATTTCCTGGGAAAATACTGTTTTCATTTCTAGATGACTATTTGCAAACTTTCCAGACTGACGGAGAGGGCAAAAAAAATATAATTGTTGGCATCCTGAATCTCAGGAATATTCAAGTAATCTTTAGTGTTGGTACTAATTTGATTCAAATAAAACAAAGGGGAAAGCAGAGGAGACTTTAACACTTGTGCTCCCTCTGCTCTGTAGCAAAAAGCACACAGGTATGGTTTAGAATTCACTCAGACTTCACACCTCTCTTCAAAAAAGATGTTGTTTGTTTTTTTTTTTTCCCTTATATTGAGACTTTCCATGGAAATGCCTGGTTTTGAGATATGTTTTTGTCCCTAAAATATTGACTGTGGGTTGTTTTTTGTTGGCTGGTTGGGGTTTTTGGTGTGGTTGGTTGGGGTTTTTTTGGTTTTGTTCTGGGTTTTTTTTGGCAATGGTTGTTTTGTATCAAACATTTTTTCTTTCCATTCCAATTGGAAGACCTTTTAAATAGCCATCTGCATGCAAATGCTTCTTCATGCATTTAATCTTTCTTATAAAAGTAGTATCAGCTGCCTTACTGTTTAAAAGCCTGCAGTGTTTGTGTGACCCTGAGATGAGATGTTAAGTATAGTTTGATGTAACCTGGCCATGTATAGTGTGGTCAAGAGGATAATGCTTTGTGATCTCCTCCAAGAACCACTATTGATTAACTTATTTTTCATACCCTATGATGAAGCAATGTTCTTCAAAAAAAGAAAGAAACCAAGCTGCCTGAAAACCTAACCACACCACTCCCTCAAACAAACAATAAATACCAGACAAACAAAAAACCCTCACCAGTGAAGACCGTTAGCAAGTATGCAGACAGTATTGTCCTGAGTGATGTGTATTCACTAAGTCTCCAGATAATTAAGGCAATTTTAAGAAAAAAGAGCTTTTCTTAGTTGACAGGCTAAAGAGCAGGATTTATGACTGTCCAGAGACAAACTTCCTACATAACCTACAGCACCTGTATTCACATAGTAACTGGAAGTCAAAGCCTTATGCCAAAATACCTTGGAAGGCATTTGTTTTGATGCTCTATTTCTTCCCAAATGATTTTACAGTCTGAATTGTGCCTCTGAACCAGTTTTAGGTGAATGAACCAGCTGGCTGTAACCAGTAAGCAGTAAGATGGCCTTAATTTAAGTCTTGCTGATTACTCAGTGTATATTCTGTGCAAGGTATCTTCTCTGCTCTTCAAATGTGGTCTTTCTCTTTGCAGTATCTCATCCCTCTGTATCATTTCTATGACTGCCGTATGTGGCAGTATGTGCTTGATCCAGCTGGAATCAGTAACTTGGAAATTTTTTGTCAATGGCAGATGCTTCAAAGGAATAAGAAGCCTGCCAAAAGGCAGAGAGGGATTAACTTCCCAGGCAGTGGAATGAACTCTTGTGATTGTGCTGTTAAGGAAAGCTGTTGCATATGTATCAGAAAAGTTTGTTTCTAGCGAGTCTTGGTTTGGCAAAATGGTGGCCAATTCAAACTGGGGACCATTTTACACATATTGAAAGCTCTGAAATAATTTATAGCCAAAACTATCTGCAGATACAGTTATCTTAAAATGAGTTTACATCTTGGTGTGTTAAAGCTATGCTGTGAAGTCTCAGGTGACAGCAGTGAAGAGAAGCAGGGACTTCTTCCCATTTGCACCTAGACTGTTCTTTTACGGGGTGCAAAAGGTGAGACCAGTTGAAAGTTACATTGTAAGCACATACATATAACATTAAAATGCAAATAACTGAGCTACCAGCTATGTCTATTTACCTACAACAGTCCTGGAGCACATGTGAGATCCTTAACAGAATTTAGATATGAAAAGAAACACATGCACATGCGTATGAACAAAGGCAAACATGTGCTGTGAAGAGGTGGGAACAATGTGAGAATGAGGTACAGAAAACAGATTTATTTGTGCTGGTGTTTGTCTGTAGATGACAACACATCTACCTGTCAATCTTTTGAGAACGTTTGAATTGCTACTCTAAGTTGGGTGAGTGAATGCATTGTACCAAGGTCATTTTGCTAGCTTTATTACTGAGAAAGCAATACCAGCTCATAGCAAAACAAACCCTGTTGCTTCTCCTTCACCCTCAGGCAGTAGAAGCTGTTGTCTGGAAACCTGAACTTGCAAAAAAAGTGGGAGTCAATAGGACACAATATCTTGCCAGTGGGAAGGAGCAGCCAAACAGTAATGCAAGACAATGAAAATAAACAGTAGCTGCAATCATCTATAGAACACAATAGAAGCAAACCTACTTACTACATGAATAAAGTACTTGCTTTTCACACAAGGGGTTGAAATTGCTTTGAACTAGATGCATGTTGCCTGATGTGCTGTCATAAGGTTATGCTGAAACCACTAGAAAACCTGAATTAGAAATCTATTTATTACAACAGGTGAATATTGAAATCTGTACTAGCTGCTGTAGATCACCCATACAAGTTATGTGCAGTGAATCAAGACTGAAGCAACAAAGCATCAAATTCTTTTCAAGCTGTCCTGATAAAATGGTTTTATCAAATAATTCTAAGATCACAGTTGAACCTTGTAATAAAAGGTCTAGACTGGGCCTTGTCATCTTGTTTACCTCATAACTGCACCATAAAGTTCCTGCACATCCCTGGGTCAATTGCTCAGTATAATCCTCTCAATTTTCTAGTAGTGAAAATATGAGTATACTTTTCCTTCTGTCCAGCTTTTGTCTGTTGAAGAGTGCAGCTTGAATAGTCACTTTTTCCCTAATTCGATGGATTTCCCATTCCACCTGCAGCTTGTATGAAATGATGGAAAACGGCTTTTTTACAAACAAATCATATCATGAAACTGCATCATTCACTCATCTAGTTTTACAAGAACTCTTCAAAATCATGGTGGTTTCTATTTCCCTTACAGCTTTGTATACTGCAGTTTGAAGAAACTAGATGTATTTGTCACAATGGTGTCTTGTTGCAAAGAGTTGATTTAGCTGAACTCTTTAGATAAACTGAAGAAACGTGTAATTCTTTCTGCTTTCTCAAGTGCTAGCAGACACTAGGAGAGTGTGAATAGGTTGAAGGGAATGTGAACAAGTTGATCTGTTCATAGAACTCATACTGGGAAAACCAAATGTTCAGGTATAGTAAAAGACTAGTCACTCTGCATTTTCTAACTTTGTAGTGCAATTGTTTCTGCCGCTTGAGGATCTTATGAGAGGTGTTTGGCTGTTGGTTGCAGACTGTTCTGGGGTCATATACCACAGAACATACATATATATGGTTTTGAGATGATACTTGGGACAGCATATTCTGAGAAGTTCCCTTCAATTGATAAAGTATATAACCTGAATGCATGGTGGTGAATAGGTCTGGCAGGGATAGAGTTAAAGGATTTAACTTCCTCTCTCTAGACCACCAGATGCTTTTCAATGTGCTAACAAGAATGTGTGGATTAGCAGGTGCTTCATGCAGGAAGGCTAATGAGGTTCATTGGCAATTGGGGATATGAAACATCAGGGGAGGAGTAGGAGAGATTGGGGTCTGGAAGAGAGTATTGGTGGGGTTTCTGGCTGACTAAAACTGCTCAATCTATACTGCAGCTGACTCTTCTTTTTTGTTCTATGACAAACGGAAAACTTACATATATATAATTTCCTTTGTATGCCCTTGGTGATGAACACTGGAGTTTTTTCTCCTTCCTTATGAACACTGATGTCTGTGGGTTAATTGGACTGCAATTCTTAGTGTTTCATTGCAGTTTTATGTAATTATATTGCCTGTGCTCATTCTGTGCACACTCAGTAGCTGAGAATGTCCTGAGAGAGATTGTGCCCTAAACTGCCAAGACTCACCTTAATGGGGCAGACCACAGATGGTGTGAATTTCCCTTCTAAAGTTCCTTTGCTTCAGCTGGCCTGTCAGGGTGAGTTAACCAGATTCATTTGGGCAGTGCATCTGAGTCAGTTATGATGGTACCAAAGTTGGTGGAAAGCACTAGACAAAACAGCTCTGCCAAATCTCAGAACTGTTCAGGATCTGTCCATCCCCTCCCTCAAGAAAAGAAAGTTTCAAACCTCTTACTTTCCAGAGGTTTTGTTTGTTTGTTTGTTTTAGAATCAAATAGAATAGTTTCCACTCTTTTCTTCACCCATGTAAGAGCAGCTCTTGCAAAACATTATGCACATACAGGAGATCAGCCTTGTAGTAAGAAAAGTTAGGCAATGATAGTGTTGTAAGTTGTGCTGGTCCATCAAGCCAAAAAGTAACAAATACCTGACATCAAGGCTGCCTGATTTCTAGAATAAGCCTAGTATAGTTATATTTGTTTAAATGACAAGAAAGACTGTCTTGAAATCCTCTATGTAAGAGAGGCCATGTGTTTTCTAATAGACAACAGTAATAAAGATGCAATTTCTCTTCTAACTCAGCCATGCATACTGTTCTTTTCATCACTCTTAGTCTGCCATACAGGAACTAAATGAACAACAGCTTTCTATTTCTAACCAGCAACGTCAAAACTACTGCTCCTAATGGGACATATTTAGTTACAAATGAATGGAAGTTTATTGATCTCTGTGCCTAGGAAGACCATGGAGCAGATTCTCCTAGAAGCTCTAATAAGGGCACAGAGAGGCCAGAGAGGTGATATGCCAACATAGCTTCACTAAAGGCAAATCCTGCCTGACAAACCTAGTGGCCTTTTATGACAAAGTGTCTACATCAGTGGACAAACGATGACCTACAGATGTGATCTATCTGGACTTCTGCAATGCCTTTGACACAGTCCCCCATAACATCCTACTTGCCAAGTTGAAGAAATACAGATATGATGGGTAGACTGTTCAGTGGGTAAGGGATTGGCTGGATGGTCACATCCAGAGGGTTGTGGTCAATGGCTTAATGTCCAGATGGAGATCAGTGACAAGTGGTGTACCTCAGGGCCCTGTTCTGGGACCAGTAGTGTTTAATATTTTTATCAATTATATAGACAGAAGGATTGAGTGCACCATCAGCAGATTTGCAGATGATGCCCAGCTGAGTGGTGCCGTCAATATGCTAAAGCAATCGGATGTCATCCAGAAGGACCTGGACAAGCTGAAGAGGTAGGCACAGGTGAATCTCATAAGGTTCAACAAGACCAAGTACAGGGTCCTGCACCTGTGTTGGAACAATCCTCAACACAGGCTGGGGGCTGAGGTGACAGAAAGCAGCCCTGTGGAAAAGGACTTGGGAGTTCTGGTTTATGAGAAGCTGGATGTGAGCCACCAATGTGCAATTGCAGCCTACAAGAAGGCTGGAGAGGGACTGTTTACAAAGGCCTACAGTGATAGGACAAGGAGCAATGGTTTTAAATTAGAGAAGAGTAGATTTAGATGGGATGTTAGGAACAAGTTCTTTACCATGAGGCTGGTGGAACACTGGAACAGGCTGCCCATGGAGGTGGTTGAGGCCTCATCCTTGGAGGTATTCAAGGTCAGGCTTGACAAGGCTCTGAGCAGCCTGATCCAGTGAAGGATGTCTCTGCTTACTGCAGGGAGGTTTGACTAGATGACCTTTGGAGGTCCCTTTCAACCCAAACCATTCTGTGATTTTTATACTTTATAGTGAATGTACTTTGAGTATTTACAGAGATACCTTATGTGACTGGAGAATTTTGCATGAATTAGTTGTCAGTGTAAATATCCAGTTTACTCCTAAATGGCTGAAATAAAGGTGATAAGAGCCAACTACTAACCCCCACTTCATAATCATTTTCTGAGGTAATTTCTACCTAATGTATGTCAACAGGATTGTCTCTTCCAACATGGCATACTATTTTGATTATATCCTTACTCCAAGCAATATGAAAGTCTACCACACCCATAAAAGTCTGCTCCAATTGTTTATACCCTATGGTGAAAAATTTTTATTTCTACATAATGCTTTCAGCTTCAGAGGCTTCCAGTGCTTTGCTCCTAGTTATGCATTTTTCTGCAAGTTCAGTATCCCATCTTTTCTGACTAAGTCTTCCAGCTACTAAGCTATTTGGAAGGCCTGTCATTACTCACTGTTAGAGTTTTCCATACCTCACATTATTTCTACTACTTCCCCTCTAACAAATTTCAGGCTTTTCAGCATTATGTTGCTAAATACTAATATATTTTTACTGCAACTGATTTTCAACTTTCTGAGGCAGGTTTGTTTCTGTCACGGCTTAGTAAAACCACAGACTCTCTCAGATGCTTGAATGTAATTTAGTATTCTTTACTGTTGGACTCTAGTAATCTGTTTTGTCTATGTTAGCCCCCAATAAGTAGTTTAATTTAGATCCAAGCTTAAGTGCATGCCTAAGCTTGGGACCATTTATTTCAAAAACTTCACAGGGCCTGGTCATATTTTCACCCCACTTGAAGGCAGATTTTTTAATTATTTTACTGCTTATTTTAAAACAAACAAAAAACTGAACTAACCCAAAACCACTGCCATATCAACCTAGAGGAAAGCATTGAGAGCTATCACAAATAGCTTGCCAGGTTAAAAAAATCAGAAAGTAAAGGGCAAGCACTAGAAACTTTTGGGTGTTTGAATGCCCAATCTTACTTTTGAAGAAGACATGCTGCTGAAGGACCTTCCTCATCTTCAGAAACTAGATAATTTTTACAGATACAATAAGGTCTTGTCCAACACACTGAAATTAAAAACATTTTCCAGCTGAACGTGATTTTCTTCTGCATATCTCTTACAGATAATACATTTGTCTTTTCCCTTCTGGAATATAAATTAGTATTTTACTATGAAAGCTTCACTTTGCTTTATCCTGCGCTTTATTACTGTGAATATGATAGCAGAAGTCCTGGAGTTTCCAGTGCCTCATCTAAGGGAGATACTGAAATAAAGATATAAATAATTCAGCAAAGGATGAGAAAGCAGCTAACAAGGTATAGTTCACAGAATGGATGATGCTGGAAGCTCACTGCAATACAGTATATTTTTATCAGTGGAAAAGGTGCAATGGTTCTGCTTCTATTCAAAAGAATTATTTATGTTTTCTCCAAACTATTGAGAATACAGTACAAATAACAATTTGAAGAGTTCCAAAACACGGCCCATCACGATCTCACACAACTTGCACTCAGAGACAGACCTAAAACTTAATGGCTCAAAAATCAAGTGAGGTCTTGTTCAGACTCAGATCTACGGCCTCTGGAATTCTGCAAAAACATGCTGCAAGTCTTAAAGGAAAGCCTCTTCCCTAATGCCTTTGAATATGCTCTTTTCTGCTTCATCTCTCAAAGTAAAAAAAACAGTTGTCTGGAGAAAAAACACACACCTTAAATACCCAGCTTCAAAGACTGTAGAACAAATCATGGTCATTTAGGTATTATAATAGACTTCTTTGACCTCACTAAAAATTCTAGAAACAACTTAAAATCACTGCTTCCTCCTTTTTCTACTGTAATAAAGGCCAAACACTGCCATGTTCATCAAGTGACAACTACTAAGCCTTCATGAAAATGTCAGAATTTAATATACTTGAGGGCAAACCAGAACCAGCAGAGGAAATAAAAAATATTTTTTTCTTTACAACAGTAAGAAATTTGTTATTGGCCCAACAAGACACACCGTTAGCATGACTGCTACAATAACTTCCCAGTCCCAGCCCAAGCTTTTCACCTTGATATAATGGGCTATGACTGAATCTTACTCATTAAAACATCATTTGCAACATTTATTTTCTATTAGACAACTACCTACTACCTTTTAACATGCCACATGTTGTATATTCTCCTTATGAGCAATTAAATGTCTCCTTATCTTCAGGCTAGCAGGTGAGACACTGCTCCTGGGCACACTGACCCAGACAGCAGTTAAAAACATATTTTTAAAAAGTTACAAGTTACAAAGCGGATTAAGCCTTTTGTTGTACTCTAAGACAAATACAAACAGCCTTAGACTGCATCATTATAAAAGATACATTTCAATAATATGCAGAAGTCTGTAACAGTAAAACAAAAGTTTATATCCTTCCACCAGATGACTGTTTGACATATTAAATATATAATACAATCTCTTAGATCTGCTCATACAAAACATAGAAGGGGTTTTTTTGCAATGCAAAGTGAGTAGCACACAGAAAGTTTTCAAGTGGTTACTAAACACAAGGGGTTTTTTGTTGTTTTGTTTTGTTGTGGGCTGTTTTGTTTTGTTTTGATTGGCCTCCCTCTACTCAGTAAGCTATTTCTTATTTAAATAGGTGATTGAAGGATTGATGTAGAAGTTAGAAATACCCTTCCACTGTCTGGCTTCCCAGAGCCAACAGAGTAAGGGCAGCATTCCACTACAGTGAAGATCTTCTTACGGTCTTTATATTCAGAGCAGAATAGTGTGAGTTTCTTCTTATTATCTAGCTGTCTTCACTTCCAAAAGGAAAGACCTTATGTGAGGCTTTTTATTCTACTAACCCCTCACAGAAATGTAGGTGAGAAAAAGGCAACAAACCAATAATTAAAAAATTAAAAATTAAAAGTTAAAAAAAGCTGTTTTGGTAATCAAATTCAGTTTAGAAAGGTTTTGTTTTTTTTAATATCACATTGTACAGTCTGCAATCAGTACAGGTCAAAAATTGCTCCATTGAAAGAAAGATCATGGAGATTTGGGATCAATAAATAGAAATCAAGACCCTGTGTTTTAATCATTTATCACAACATATAAAAAGTCACGAGCATTGTCCAAAAATGGTATTAAATGACAGCTAAATTAACAGGCCATCTAAAAAGTTTTGAGAAGAAAAATCCACAATATGCCAGGTTGAAATCCAACACTTGGACTAGTACATTCTTGGAACCACACAGATTTGTCTCAAATTCCACATTCGTTCTCTGTCAGAAGAAAACACTTGCACTTTCAGAACTGAAGCCCTGTACCATCTTAGTTCCACACAGCCTAAACGTGTTTTTCAAAGCATCTTCTAGACAAGCTGGCAATACGTCAAAGAGTACAAAAATCAGTGATCATCAGAAATCCAGAATACATAGTTTTATTGTGTCCTTAAGAACTTTACTGCTGGGCTGAGTGGGCTTCTGTCCTCATCACAGATTACTATCACACAGCAGTAGCACCACCACACACATTGATATGCTAGTCACATCCATCTGGAGACTGCAATCAGGTACCTGATAATAATGCAAGTCACATCAGCTGGACTGCTGCCGCAGTGAACTGATTCATGCTGGTGCCTTGATGCAAATAACAAGGACATCAGGGCCAGAAGATATAGGATATTGTCTTTATAATACAGATGCTGTTTTCAAGATGGAACATTTTAGTCTCACTGCAGTTATGCAGTGTACCTACATTCCCTCTCTTAACCTCTGGCTGAGCAACAGCATTGTGCAACACATTGGAAAAAGAGTGCTGTGAAGTGGGGGTTGGAGAAACAAACACAGTTTAATCACTAAGATACTACTGTCTTTTTAGTGTGTGGCACTATTTCATACAGAAATGATGTGTTTTCCCATCATCTTTCCACCAGGTGAAAAACCTCTCTAATAGCCTTGAAGCACTGAATATAAAGAAAAGGTTAATCAGGTTTAAACTGATTACTGATCAAATATATCATTTTCTATTACGTTAAGCAGGCATTTATGTGTGATTTTTCCCCCTGTTCAGCTGCCACACTAAGTAATTTTATGGATTTTTTTGTATGTGTGTAAGTTGCAACATAGTAACCAGTTACATGACAATACTAATTCGTAAGTTTACATATGATTTTTATTTATTTATTGTCCTGGCACCCCAATGAAAGTGCTAGCACCAGATTATCCCATAGAACAATCCTGAGTGAGGTACACCTTCAATACATTCTGTAGAACAAACAGTGAACTGAAGCAGTAGTGGCCCATTGTCAAGCTACACTTATGTACAAAAACTGAGTGGGAGAACACAACGACTTAATTTCCACCATCTCATCTTATTTTGCTCAGATTTTTCTCACATTATTTGGGATTATATACATGCACGGTGAATTCACATTTTTCCCCCCTCTGAAAGAAGGCACCTTTCTGTCTTTTATCTTCATTTCTCTCCTTTCATCCAAGAAAAATGATTTGAGTTGAACATGAAAAAAATCAGGAGTGAGAAATAAGAGTAACATAATAAAACAATATTTTAACTGTATTCTTTACCTACACTACAGTCTTTTCTTTCTCATCTAGTGACATGTAGCCCTTACACATAGAATCACACAATTATTGAAGCTGGAAAAGACCTCTGAGATCAAGTCCAGCCTATGACCTAATACCACGACATCAGCTAAATATGCCAGCAAGTGTGGGTACACCAGTTACGAGTGGTGTGAGCAATCTGGCAGTTCAGGCCTATGAGCCTGACATGGTGGTAGGCCATGCTCAGCGTAAGTGCAGAGCCAGCTACCAGTATCCCAAAACAGTGCTGTGCCTGCAGCACTGTAACTAAAACAAGACGCTGGTAGCTAGAAACATAGTGAGTTATCTTGGGACAACAGGACATGCACCTGCATCAACAAACCTAGCGTGTCATCCGTAGTTGGACCAATAATCTACAATAGTGTGATGTGTGGTCACTCATAGGGAAACAATGAGTCCATGCCAACAAGGCATACCAAAGTTATATAAATTGTAGCAGTTTCCTTGCTATGCACTTCTTCTTTTTCTGCCTGTCCTGTCTCCTCTTCTTCCATGCTTTACTGTGCCATGCTTTCACCATAGGCCTGAGCCATAGGCCTGAGCCATAGGCCTGCAATACTGGAACAATAAAGGATCAATACCCGATCATATTGGTCAGCAGTATTGATTCCAAGAACCTCCGTCGTCGCCATATCTGGCTAAAAGCAAGTGCCACATCCGATCTTTTCTTAAAGACCTCCAGTGACAGTGACTCCACCACCTCCCTGGGTAGTCCATTCCAGTGCCTAATCACCCTTTCTGTGAGGAAGTGTTTCCTAATATCTAACCTAAACCTCCCCTACTGCAGCATCATACCATACCCTCTTGTCCTGTAACTAGCTGCTTGGGAGAAGAGCCTGATCCCCACCTGACTACAACTTCCTTTTAAGTAGTTGTAGAAAGTGATAAGCTTCCGTCTAAGTCTTCTCCAGGCTGAAGAACCCCAGCTCCCTCAGCCTTTCCACATTCAACTTTCCCTCCATCCCCCTCACCAGTCTCATTGCTCTCCTCTCATACATAACCACATTAACTTGAGAGTATGAAGAGAACATACATTCCCAAAGCAGCCACAGCAACGCTACTGCTGCTAAGAGATTTGAAACACAGAACTTGGTAACAGGAACCACCCAGTACAGCAGCTTCATGGGATCAAAATATCTACATCTCATATGGTAGGGATAAACAACAGACCTCTGCAGAAATAAACTTTTTTTTTTCTCTTTTAAAGTTATAAGTGGCCAGTGCCTTTACAGAGTACAACTAGATGTCTTTTCTGAACCCACATGAGTTTTGAGATATTTTATGCAATGACAAGCTTCATCCACTGAAAGTCACTATGCAATTTCCTGTTTTGGCACCTAGGAGTCTGCTCTGTGAATGTGTGTATTTGGTTTGCAGAGCAAGATTTTGGTAACAGGAAGGTAACAGGGCTGGCTTCTGTGAGAAGCTACTAGAAGCTTCCCATGTCCAAAAAACCCAATTGGTACCCAGCTCCAGAACTGACTCATTGCTGGCAAAGACCAAGCCTATGAACAACAGTGGTAGCATCACAGATTCTACAAACCTTGGGGATTGCCACTGTGTGCAGGAGCAACATTTATATGCAAAAAAAATCTACTCTCTGGTTTATTAAAGCCATTTTGTACACTGGGCCCAAATGTTGTTCTCTGCCTGTCAACAGCACAATCTGATAACCTCAAAGTTGGTGGCCTGCGCTGTAGCCAGGAGTGTTGTTAAAGATACAGGGCCCATAGGCAAGATTAAATTCTGCCAGTTCAAAGTATTCCCTCTCTGATCAAAGGAAGCTTTAAAACACTTAGTAGTTACTATGTTAACATTTAGTTCTAAATGCAGAACCTTTAAGTCTTCCTGTGACTCCAGCAACAGCCAGAAGTTATAATTTATCACCAGGTGTTTGGATTAAAATACTTCTTCAGGAACAAAAGTCAAAGTAATATACATATACCTCTAATGGCCTTATATGTGAATGGGGAATGATGAGATGAATGAAAACTACAGACTAAATGCAGTAGGAACAAAATGATAGGAATGTGCTAGTGATGTCCTTTTGGGACTGGGAATGAGGAAGTGTGAATATGGTGCACTTAATGGTAGTGACCCCCAGGAAAGTGGCGGACATCAGCTCGGAGAAGAGAGAAACATTTTTCCTTTCTGTTAAAACCTTCAGATCCAGACTGCCACTGCACTTGCTTTGAAATTGCAGGACTTTTAAGTACAGGGAAGTTTAGCTGCTGTGGATTCTCTCACAACCACTTCCTAGGTATGCCAGGCTAATTCTGTCATTCAGTGCAGGCACCATTAAATTATTGCCCAAGTAGGAAAACCAGTTGCACCTGACTTAGGGAAAAAAAACCCAACCAAGAAAACACACCTTTCTTTCATAGGAACTGCAGTTGAGGAGTAGCCTTTTCCAGTACTACTGTGTTTTAGGTGGATAGATGAATTACAGGAAAAGAAAGATCAGCCTTAGCATTTATGAAGATCATGATATGTAGCTGCCAATATTTTAGAGATATTACAGTCAAGGTACAGAAAAGAAAAAAAAGAGAAAGAAAATTAACTCCTGAAAGAACTTGCCTTCTTGTCATTCTTGCTGATTTGATATAATTTGTCCCATAGAGAGAAATGGAGCTTCCTATACCATGTCACAAATAAACCCCCACAAAACCAAGTCTTTTTACAAACTTTTCAAAGCAAAGCAAAAGAAATTATTTACTACCTCCTGCCTCTTTAAATGTATGATATCACGTAAAGCGTTCTTAAACTGAAGCATCACAATAGGCTACAATTACGTAGTGTAACTGTTATTGATTCACAGAAAAAGAGACACCAGAATATTTTCAGACTACACAGTACTTTTTAGTTCCAAGCATGATGAAGAGACAATGCAACTATGATTTGATTCATCTGCTCAGGTAGCATCTTCAAACAGAAAAAATACAATACACTTTTTTGCCTGCACTGAATGCCAAATATTTCTTTCAAATGTGCACAAGAAAGCTCCTGATACCAAATTATTATTTAATTCAGCAATGTAAGCACCAAAATTTTCTCCTGGAAATCCTGTCTGTGACTGTCACAAACCACCATCTGTACACGCCTACACAACTACTCTGGGGCTTGGATTTGGAAGCAGGTACACATATGAATCACAAATCAGTCTCGTTCTTCCAAGATTGGACTACAAGTACATTTTGTCCAAACCTTTTTAAAGTCCCAAAAACAACACTTCCCACACTCCAATGAGAAAGCCTATATTGTGCAGTTATCCACCCTACCTATGTTGATATGACTCCTATCTGCACAGTGGCATCAGAGCCTGGCTAATTCACAGTATCACAGTATAACTAAGGTTGAAAGAGACCCCAAGGATCATCGAGTTCAACCTGTCTCCACAGACCTCATAACTAGACCATGGCACCAAGTGCCACGTAGGAGCAGATCACTGCAACACCAGTGAAAGGATCAGAGAAACATGGAAGCGTGGGTGTGCAGGGGCCACTGCAGGCCTGCACTCCAGCATCCCCCTCTTAGCAGGGTGGTCACCAGCCTTAGGTCAGGTCAGCCATGGATTTGGAAAGCTCCAAAGGAAGGAGAGGAATGACTTTTCTCCACTGACTCTTTGAGTAAACCCTTCCCACACTTCAGTACCCTCATGGTGAGGGTATTCCCTAGCTGCAATCTCAACCAGGACTTCTTGTCCCTTCCTTATGTCCATCTGTCCTCGCTATAATCACCCATTAAGCAGTGCAGTACTGCTGATAGATCTCCCTAAGTCTCCTCTTCACAATGAGGAGCCCAGCCCCCTCCTTGTCCAAGCAGTTCCCTGAAATCCCTGAAATCCCAGTGAAAGAGAATCCCAGACTCCCAACATGATGAGGTTGGAAGACGCCTCTAGGGATCATCCAGTCCAATCTTTGCTCCAGCAGGGCACCCACAGCAGCTTGCCCAGAAGCACAATGGCCAGGGGGGGTTGGAAGCTCTCCACACCAGGAGACTCCACAACCTCTCTGGGCAGCCTGCTCCAGGCCTCCAGCACCCTCACAACAAAGAAGTTTCTCCTCCTGCTCAGGTGGAACCTCCTGGGTGCCAGTCTGTGCCCACTGCCCCTTGTGCTGTCCCTGGGCACCACTGAGCAGAGTCTGGCCCCAGCCTCTTGCCCCCCACAGCTCCTTTAGCTCTTGCTGAGCATTGCTCAGCTGCCCTCTGGGGCTGCTCTTCTGCAGGCTCTCAGCCCCAGGGCAACCCTAATGCACTGCTTTCATCCAAGTAAATCTTGGTAAAATTAAATACCTCTTCTCAGCACATATACTAGGCCTGCAAAAAACTTAGGTCATGTTCAGGACATAGTTTAGATACATCACCTTAATACAGCTCTGGAATTGTTTAGTTGCATGACTAAATGAGAGAAAACTGAGATGCAGTAAAGCCCAAGGTTACTACACCAAATATTTATTGCAAAGCAACTAAAATAACTTTTTTCATGACCCTTCAAGTCACATCTCTCATATTCTGTCCTGCAGTATGCCAAATGCTTAATATTCTGCATGACTTTTTGTGACAGGATAAAGATGACATATTACTGTGGTTTTGCCCCAGAACTTTTGCAAAGCTTGACATTTCAAATACTCCATGTGAGTTATTGCTGCTAATGCATTATCACAAAACAAATGTAGTGAAAAAGCATGGCATCGAAGCTGCTTCATGAAGTGTGGCATTGATAAGTACTGCTGATTGCCCAGTAGGTACTAAGGCAGCATTTGTAGCATTAAACATCACACAAATTCACATGGGCAAGTGTAGAATGAAGCTTGAAACAACAGCTGCTGCAATGCATGTGGCATCACACCATCCTTGAAGAAACACCCTTGCAGAAATGCTCAGAATTCAAAGCACTGAACCGTCGACAATCCCATAAGACTCCTATTTGCTTTGATTTTCTGACTGCAAAGACTAGCTTTACATCTGAAAGGGCTGAAACCTCATTCTTTGTGTACACTTCATGAACTGCTTCTGTGCTAACAAGGTCAAGCAAACAACGACACGTTTTCATTACACACAGGAAGGGCTTGCTAGTTTTACAGTTGGACTCCATGACTTCAAAGGTCTTTTCCATCCTAAATGATTCTGTGACTTCAGCCTGCAGCACTTACACTCATCATTTGTCCAGTAGAATAGAATAGAATAAACCAGTTTAGAAAAGACCTTTGAGGTCATTGAGTCCAAACTATCACCCAACACTATCTAATCAACTAAACCATGGCACCAAGTGCCCCATTCAGTCTCTTCCTAAACACCTCCAGTGATGATGAATCCACCTCCTCCCTGGGCAGACCATTCCAATGGCCAATCTCTCTTTCTATGAAGAACTTCTTCCTAACATCCAGCTTAAACCTCCCCTGGTGCAGCTTGAGGCTGTGTCCTCTTGTTCTGGTGCTGGCCACCTGGGAGAAGAGATCAACCCCCACATGGCTACAACCTCCTTTCAGGTAGTTGTAGAGAGCAATAAGGTCTCCTCTGAGCCTCCTCTTCTCCAGGCTAAGCAACCCCAGCTCCCTCAGCTTCTCCTCATAGGATTTGTGCTCCAAACCCCTCACCAGCTTTGTTGCCCTTCTCTGGACATGTTCCAGCAAGTCAACATCTTTCCTAAACTGAGGGGCCCAGAACTGGACACAGGACTCAAGGTGTGGCCTAACCAGTGCTGAGTACAGGGGCACAATGACTTCCCTGCTCCTGCTGGCCACACTATTCCTGATACAGACCAGGATGCCATTGGCCTTCTTGGCCACCTGGGCATACTGCTGGCTCATGTTCAGCCTATTGTCAACCACTACCCACAGGTCCCTTTCTGCCTGGCTGCTCTCCAGCCACTCTGACCCCAGCCTGTAGCACTGCATGGGGTTGTTGTGGCCAATGTGTAGAACCCGGCACTTAGATGTGTTAAATTTCATGCCATTGGACTCTGCCCATCTGTCCAGCCTGTCAAGGTCCCTCTGCAGAGCTCTCCTACCCTCTATTAGATCAACACCTGCCCCCCAGGTTGGTGTCATCTGCAAACTTACTGATTATCGACTCAATCCCCTCATCCAGATCATCAATAAAGATATTAAAGAGCATGGGGAAAGCTGTAGTGGGATACTGGACAGTCTAACAGATGATTTAGGCAAACTACTTACTGTGTTGTGTCTGCTTCCTAAACCAAAACAAGATGGAAGTTTCCATAGTGACTTATTCCAAACCACAACACAACACATTAACGGACAGCATAACAGAGGTATGGTCCAACTTACATAGTTGAAGAGTCTGCTTGGTCTGCCTATCAACTGAATATGGTTCATGCCACAGATGTCAGCAGAAGTCCAGGAACTGATCTAGCCTGTTTCAGTAGGGCACAGGTGAAGCCGAGCACAGCTCTGGCACGGTGCAAAGCAGTCCCAATCAGGTGAAACTTGACTCTTGACCCCCGCCCTCTGGCTGGCTCATGGGGATTCCACACTTTCTCCTCTCCTTCTGCCTCTTCCAGAGCAGCACAGCTGACCTGGATCAGCATAGCTCTTACGCAGCTCTGAAATCAAACCACCTGGGCGCCCAACACACCCACAGGCTTAATCCGCCCTGAGCAGTCTCTCGCCGGTGCTCACTTCCGGCCTTCTCCCAACCAAAAGTGGCGCTGGAGGTATGACAGCCCGCCTCCAGCCCAGCCTCTAGGACAGCCCGCACCCTCCTCTGGAGAGACCCCCTCGCATGTCCTCCACAGCTCCTCTCTGGTACTGCTTCCTTCTGGTCCTCCTAACTGAGGGCCTGGGCTCTGGCCTGCTTGGCCTTGACACAGCTTCGAGAGGCGTCCCAGGGAGGTTGGCAGCCCCAAGGTGTGACGTGAGCAGCTGAGGCGGCCCGGGCTCGGCGTCGAGCTGGAGTCAGATCTCCCAGGTACACCTCTGGCAGTCAGGAGGGGGTTATCTTGTGGTGGGGGTTTGCATGCTTCGGGGTTTGTTTCTTGTCTGCTTGCTTGCTTCGGGGGCAGGGGGGTGGGATACTGACTTGGACATCCAGGAGCTGAAATTGAACTACTCTTAAATTTGGGGTTCTTAGGCTCTCCTGCCACCAGTTCATACAAATTCTAGTGTTTCTAATTTAGATTGGGCTTGAGGAGGTTGATTGCTGTCATGTGGCTGGTATTTGGTTTTTTGTTCGGGGTTTTTTTTTGAGGAGGGAGTTGGATTTTCAGTGCTTTTTTTGTTTGTGTGTTTTGGGGGCTGTGTGTGTTGTGTTGTTCTAACATTTTATTTAGCATAAATGAAACTTGTCCTTTGCTGTTACCTTTCAATAATACAGGTTACAGTAAAGCAGTCAAACTGTGTTTTTAAACTGAGTTGTTCAGAAGTTCAGAGCCAAGTTTTATACAAGGACCTTTTCAACTGAATAATTTATAATTTTCTACTGGAAGTTTACTGACCAAAATGAAATTCAAATTCGATCCAGTATAAAAGCTATGAGTACCTAAGCCTAGAGTTGGAAAAGGATCTCCAGATTAATATTTCAAAGCTCTAATGCACTGCAGATATTAATGTTATTTAATACAGCAGAAAGTGCTATGAAAGTTGAGTATTGGTATCAGACTGTTGATTTTTAAAGTTTGTTGTTTTGTGGGTTGGTTTTTGCTCTGTGTGTGGTTATTGGTTGTTGTTTTTAAGAGATGGTTTTCTCCCTTCTGACAAACAAATGCCATTGCTGGTCTTTGGAATGTGTACTATTGGACAGCAATGGAAAAGCTCCCAAAAGAAGTACTGGCAAAGAATGAATCATTTGTAAGCAGTAGTTTACTCGTTGCATGCTTCCATAAGGTCAGGGTTAATAAAACCCTCTAAGGCCAGCCTGGCCAAATATTTTATAAAACTGCCCAAAGCTGATGACTTAAGAATGGAGCTCTTATTTGCTTTCTAATAATGCGAAAATGTTATCTAGGAATTGTATGAGGCTCCTTGTACTTCAGCAAGAATGCACATTGTTCCCTACCATATGAGAGTTTTTGCCAGGGCCAGTTCTCTTCATAAAAAGATCCTTGGGCTGCCAGGTTCCCAAATTCCAGATAATTGACTGCATTGCTGTGGACTTCAGATTATTTTTATTTTACAAGAGGGATAGAAAATCACAGAGGAAATGTAACTTACTCACCAGAGCACAGAGAAAAGGCTGAGTGGCTGACAGGCTCCTGGCTTGTTTTATAAGCATCCCTTGGGAATATTCTGCTCACAGATGTGTTTCAAAAGAACAGCAGTAGGTGGTAAACAAACAGCATACACCTTTCTCTAAGGAGCTTCAGTTCTCTTCCTGATCTTGAGCTATCAGATATGCAACAAACCACTGCTACAATATAGCTTCTTGAAATGTGTTTTCAGAATAAAATAAACAGTGTATGTGCACACACAAAACACTTCCTCTTGGCATTACCTTTTCATGAAATAGTAATATCTTTGCATAAAGAAATTTGGGTTTTCTTTAACAGTAAAAAGCTAAATAAAACCCCAAAGTGTTTTTGTTTTCCAGATCAAACTCGAATGAAATGTAATTTTCAGTGACAGAAAAAAAAAGCTCTGTTATTTTTTTTCCCCCTCCCAACTGATCAGACATATTAAAACCAAAGAATGCCATTACAGAGTAATATAATTTCCTGCTTGAGATGGCACTTAAAATTTTAACCACTTAGCTACATGTTTAAGTCAGGAATGTGCTTGATCAAATTATATTTTCTAGTCTTAACCCTTGGGAATTAAGGGAAACAGACTCCAGAGTTGTTCTGACACTCTGATCCAACAGTTAATCAACTTCATCCAGCAAAGATTTGTTTCGCATTTGATTTGAAATATTCTGCATTCAGCTTTCAGACACCTATGCTTATTATGTTTCTCCTGTTAGATAAAAAGCTATTATTCTGCAATTTCCTCCAAATGAAGGTACAACAACATAAATGGCAAGGTATTGCTTAAACCTCTTGACTACCCAAATGTATTGTGCTCCTTAAATCTACCACTGAAGAACAGATTTTAAATATATCATGTAATTTTTTTTCTACATCTTACTTCCTCTCAGAGTCCTATTGAAAATGTGGACTAAGCAGAAAGCATGTCAGTACTGGCCTGGAATTTTATACCAAACCATACACAAAGACATAATGCCATCCTTACTTGCTGTTCCCCTCTATTCACCTGTTCAAGGCTCGTGTTGGACATTGTGCCATGGCAGCATACTTGGAGCTCATATCAAATCACTAATCCATTGCAGAGACCACAGAATCACTGCTGTACAGGATACAGCTCCCAGTTCAGTAACTGTGGCTTAGCTGACCCTAGAAGTCTGACCTCACTGGCAGTGTAAAAAAGCACTGTTATTTGAACAGACATAGGTCACCACATGGTGTCAGCTGCTCTGGAGTTGTCCTTTTTGTTTTGCTGTTTATCATGCTGCTTGGCCCTCATGTAAATAAGTGCTTAAGCATGTGTTTGAGGATTAACTACCAACTGCCCTAGAGTGGGGAAACACAAGTTTGCATTTATGAAACTATGATCCAGTTTAGTGCTAGACATGAAGTTGCTCTCAGCAGGTCAGATGATGCTCTGTTCTCCTGTGCATCAATTGCTTTTAATACCTGAGCTCTCTCTTCCAAAGCTAGCAGGTTACCTCTGCTCTCTTCTGCAGCCAGGAGCAATTGAATATAAAGAGACAAAGTGTTTTCCTGCATAAGAGGCACTGCACTGATCTTGGCTCTAAGGAATTCAGCTGAGGAATATAACCCTCCTCCCCAGTCCCTAGTCATTTTCTATCTACCTGTGGGGAAATCCTGTTCACCTTTCCCCATGCTTGAGTTGGCTGCATGCAGTTTTGAGCTCATGACAATATATAATTCTAAGAAAAGCTCCTGAAGATGGAGAATGATCCAATTTAAATAAATTCTCCTTGCAAGAACACACATTCCAAGTCTCTCCCCTGTCGTCTCATAAACCCCTTTCAGATACTGGAAGACTGCTATTAGGTCTACCTGGAGTCTTCTCCAGGCTGAACAACCCCATCTCCTTCAGCCTGTTCCCATAGGAGGGGTGTTCCCGCTTCTCAATCGTCTTCATAGCCCTCGTCTGGAGCTCACAGAATCGAGTTCTGAGTTACATGCATTAAGAGGTACTGCTATGTGAAGTGCTCATTTTAAAAAGCATTCTTGCCATTTTTCCTTCTCAACTGTAAGCTAAAATAGCTCCTAGGATCTATCATAGAATCTGCAATAGATGGAGCACAGAGTAGCTTGTCTCCTATAAATCTTTCATGCTCCCAAGCACACCTTATTGCAGTCCTACAGCCAAGCTGTGAGGAGGACAGTAGTGGAATTACTATGCCAACTAATAACTCTCTTTCCAGGAGAATTGAAGTGTACAGTACAAGGGACTGGATTATTCAGTAATATACTTGGCACTGGAGATGTGCAACTGCTACTTTTCATTAGCATCACCAACCTTGTCTGTCAACGTGGTTTCTATATTAATTCTTGCCATGTAGCACAGATGTGCAAGTCACATGAACTAGCTGTCATCTATGCTAACCATGTGTCATCTTTACTCCACTTATTTGGTACCTCCCATCTTCTTGAGTCATCTCAGGAATCCCCACAACCGGAGATAACTCTATCCCAGAAGCAGCTACCTGTACTAAATCAAATCCTAATCTAGATAAAACTCTGCCCACCTCAACTCTATCACTGGGCCAGAATGCCCTAAAAAAGGAGAACTTTAGGTTAATCTGAGGACCACATGAATCTCAGCAATAACCAGCAGTCTCTAAAAGGGTTTGTATCCCTAGACCTGGGCTGGATGAACCATTCAAAAGCTAAATTTGATCTCTCTATTATTTTTCCTGGAAGACTTCTTAAATGTATATTCCAATTAAAAAAAAAGTATATTCAAATAAAAAGAACAAAACAACAACCCCCACAAACAACCAAAAAACCTGAACCAAACCCCAAAACCAAAACCCAGACAAACACAAACACCAAAAGCCATTTGATACATACCAAACTGGAAAAGAAGTTACAAATACTATAGACTTGAAAACTGGTCCATTGCCTCTTGTGATCTGCTCAGTTTATACAATGACTTGAACAGAGAAATACAGAACCATCAGGCAAGTTTCTAGCAATAGAAGAAATATAATAAGCAGTTGCACACACAAAATAAGGGAATACACATACACACAGAAGCTGTTTACAGTGCTGGTGTTTTTCAAGGCTGTGGCAAGTCCTGCTCTTGGATTTACCTACTATCCTTTTTCTTCATCTTTCAGCTATGACAATATTACATTTCCTATTTTCCAAACTCCCCAAATTCATAGACTCATAGAATGGTTTGGGTTGGAAGGGACCTCCAAAGGTCATCTAGTCAAACCCTCCTGCAGTGAGCACTGATATCCTCCATGAGATCAGGTTGCTCAGAGTCTTGTTGAGCCTGACCTTGAACATCTTCAGGGATGGGGCCTCAACTACCTCCCTGGGCAACATGTTCCAGTATTCCACCAGCCTCATGGTAAAGAAGTTGTTCCTAACATCCAGTCTAGATCTACTCTTCGCTAGATTGAAACCATTCCCCCTTGTCCTATCACTAGAGGCCTTTGCAAACAGTATCTCTCCAATATTCTTGTAAATCCCCTTCAGATACTGGAAGGTTGCTATTAGGTCTACCTGGAATTTTCTCCAGGCTGAACAACCCTAGCTCCCTCAGCTTGTTCCCGTAGGAGAGTTTTCCCAGCTTCTCAGTTATTTTCATGGCCCTCCTTTGGACCTCAGAGAATCAACCTGGTTGGAAGAGACCTCCAAGATCATCAAGTTCAACCAATCACCCAATCCTAACTTACCAGCTAGACCATGGCACTAAGTGCCTCATCTAGTCTTAAAGACCTTGAGGGACATCAACCCCACCACTTCCCTGGACAGACCATTCCAATGGGCAATCTTTCTTTCTGTGAAGAAATTCGTTCTAAGATCAAGCCTAAACTTCCCCTTTTGCATCTTGAGACTGTGTCCTCTTGTTCTGTTGCTGATTACCTGCTCCATCAGGTCCATGTTCTTCCTTTGCTTCTTTTTGATACAACCCAGGATGTGATTTGCTTTCTGAGCTTTAAGTGCACACTGTTGGCTCATGTCCAGCTTCTCATTCACCGGAACTTGCAAGTCCTTTTCCACAGGGCTGCTTTCTATCATCTCATCCCCCAGCTGGTATTGATAATGAGGATTGCTCCAATTCAGGTGCAGGACCCTGGACTTGGTCTTGTTGAATCTTATGAGATTCACCTGTGCCTACCTCTTCAGCTTATCCAGGTCCTTCTGGATGACATCCCATTGCTTTAGCATATTGACAGCACCATCTGCAAACTTGCTGATGATGAACTTGATCTCACTGTCTATATCACTGATAAAAATGTTAAACACTACAGTAGGTCCCAGTACAGATGCCTGAGGGACACCACTTCTCACTGATCTCCATCTTGCAGAAGTCTGGATAGATGACATCCATGGGTCATCCTTTTTCCACTTAGCCCTTACCTGGCTGTCTTTTATGACTTCCCTGTCTGCCATGTGCCTTAGTAGAGCTTCTAGGAGAATCTGCTCCATGAGCTTCCTAGGCACAAAGGTTAGGCTGACAGGTCAGTATTTTCTAGAGTCCTTCTTCCTGCCCTTTTTAAAAATGAGTATAATGCTCATCAGCTTCTTCCAGTTGCTAGGGACCTCACCTGACTGCCAGGACTTCTCAAATATTAAAATATTATGGAGAGTGCCTTGGCAACTACACCAGCCAATTCTCTCAGACTCTGGGATGCAACTCATCAGGTCCTGCAGACCTGATGAGACCTCATCAGGTTCCTCAGATGATCATGAACCCAAAAAGGCCATCTTTTTTTTTTTTTTTTTACTTTTTATTTTATTCCCCCCAATTTTGCAGGTTAAGGGAATTATTTAGGGCACCTTGTGGTGTTGCTGGCACATCCTGTAGATGAATTGTTATCAGTAGATATGCTGACAGCTGATGAGGAGCAATTGATGGTTTTGACTTGTCAGTGTATGTAGACTTAACGCCCTTTGTACCTACATTGCACATAAAGGGAAATTCAGTCTACAGTTAGAAAAATCTTATGTTAAGGCTACCCAAAAACTCTCATCTTTCAGGAATCCATTCTGTGCTTGATCAGTTTTTGTTAGAATTTTTGAGCATGACTGTCCTAATACTGCAATATGTTCTTGTTACTTGCACAATTTAAAGCTGCATCTGTTTCTATCTTACCTCTCTATGTTTTAAAAAGATAGTGGTTACTGAAATGAATATGATTACATAAATTCCTATTTATCTACCTAGCATGGTAAAATTACCTTCCCTGCTACTCCAGCTGACAGGCAAAGAGCAAAAATTCATAAAGTGACTGAAACATTTTCAGTGGCAAAGTAAGTTTCAATTGCATACATTCTGATTGCTAGGAGTGTAGGAGGAAGTAAAAATAGTGCAGTATACAAAAGAGTCTTTGTGTTCTTCATACATTGTGACATGAGAAGTTTGCAAAACAAAGCCAAATCTTGTCCAATGGGAATGAAGTGCATGTACAGAAAATATAACCAAGGATGAAATGGGAAGCAAGTGAAGTTAATCATGTAGTTTGGTTTGTGTCAGCTAAAAATGAATCCCTTTACTTTACAGTTAGGAACAGGAATAATCATGTGGGTGTGCTTGAAGAATTGACTAAAATGATGTGGTCTGCTTCTACTAGGAAAGCAAAGAATTGAAAAGACTCCATGGTACTCTTCCTAAATCCTTTCAGTTGGGATGCCCTTTGCAGGCCAGACAAAGATGCAGTAAAACAGGCAGCTTAATTCCAGTGAAGGTGACTCCTTGTATGGATTCTGACAGATTTGTCTGCCATTGACAGCATGTGCTTTCTAATGCTTGCACCTTTGAGAAGCTGTAAACATTTCTCCAGTGCCTTTGTGGACTTCCTCATGTAGTAAACAAGGATTTTTTCAGTGGTACACAGTGTAATGTCTTTGGCTGAGGATTGGAGTTAAGGGTGTGTATAGTGTAGTAGGTGCAGAGTTTCAGATGCATAAAAACGAATACCCAACACAGTGGGAGAAGATCTTAGAAAGCCTTAAGGAAGTAATATGGGGTAATATATTAAAACAAGAATAGCTTAAGGTTGTATTAAGAAGTATTGCCTGAACTGTGCGGTACATTGATAAAAACTGCTACCAATCTTTACTGTAAACATCTTTTTCAGGGTTTCTTTTTACCAGTCTAATAGAAATTACTTTTAGTGTTCTTACTTTAAAGAAAATATGTTAGCTTTTCTATCTTAATGATGGATAGAAATTTTGTCTGAGTCTTGGGCTCTTTACAGTAGGTGGTAAACATACCATGAAACGGAAGTAAATAACCCTCAATGGAATGTGGAGAATGAGAGCAAATGCTGCTTTTGTTGTGTGTCACTCCAGTACCTTCATCACATGACCATATAAAAATTCATCTTGCGTGGTGTAGATAACAGTAGAGCAATAAGACGGTCTTTTTTTGGGCAAAGGCAAACCAGGCTGGACTGGAAACAAAGAATACTCTAGAGTTGTTTTATTGTTTGTCTTGGGGAACAAATAGTTCACTGCAGAATAGTGTGAACTTCAGATAAGAGCCCTGACAGTGATATAGTATGATAGAGTGTATTACCACTTTATTTTTATGGCATCTTTTCTGGAAATTATATCTCAAAGTCTTTATGTGGTTAGATAATACAGATATAAAGTTCAATGGCAGCAAGGAGAGAGAGAAACTAAGACTTTTAAGGAAAGAGGAGACAATCTGTTTTCAACTGGTATTTGGAAGACAGATTGTAAATTAGTATGGCAGAGACATTTTGAAGAAAAACACTTTAGCTGGATGGCAGGTAGTGTGAGAAAGTATGCCTTTAGAGAGAGGTGGAGAGAGAACTGTGCGTGTGAAATTATAGCCAAACTGAAGCTTTCTCTTGCTTTCCAGCATATACTTCACAGTGTACACTTTGTGGCTGTTGTTTACATAAATATATACACCCAGACCTAGATTTTATTGGGTTATATTTGTACAAATTATAGTTAAATCACTCCTGACTTGTGCTGGTTTAATTGAAATAGAAGTGAGCAGTTGAAAGCTTTTTTTCATGTGCATTACTGTTCATGGCGAGTTTTGCATTTTACCTGCCCTTCTCAACTTTATGTTGGCTTTTTCTATGAGACTGTCTTGGGCAAAACAGTCTTCACTGAAAGCTTTTCAGTTAGCACACTGATGTTTACACCTGATACAGACTATGCCTTATCTGTAGATTATTTTTTTTTTTCCCCCAGAAGCTTGTACTCAGCATGAAATTGCGCTGAATGTGGGAGAGCCTCCTGAAAACTGAAGCTGGATTGAGTTGAGGGAACTGATTTGAAGAAAAGGTTAGAGGAATCTGTTTACACTTCTGTCCATTTAAATTGATCCCAGTTGAGTATTCACAACAGCAAGGTTACTGCAAACAAAGTAATAGCCTTTCAAGGTGTTCAAATGTGCAAAGTAAACTCAATCTGTGTATGTTTAGGATGTACACAGTATTGCCCTCTGCGGTGTGGCCATCTAATGTGCAGTTGCAACTATTCAGAGGTTTGTTGCTATCTTTGCTACAGAGGTGACAGTATTTAGGGGACCCTCAGTGTTGCACACATGTACAAGAAGGTCACTTCTTTTTTTTGCACTTGGTATCTGCTTCCTAAAGTGTCTCTCTTCATAGACTCCCAACTGGAAGATCGCTGTAGTTTTCAAACATCTTCTGAGCAAGATTATGGTTGTTTGTGTTTCTTCAGATAAAGAGACTGTAATAGACTGGTCATTGCAGCATATGTCTGAGTAGCAGGCCTGAATCACTGGCAAATTGCTGGGCAACTGTCCTGGTTGGAATGACGCAAGCCTTGTGAGGAGAGGCTGAGGGAGCTGGGATTCGTTAGCCTGGAGAAGAGGAGGCTCAGGGGTGACCTCATTGCCCTCTACAACTACCTGAAAGGCGGTTGTAGCCAGGAAGGGCTTGGTCTCATCTCCCAGGCAACCAGCACCAGAACAAGGGGACACAGTCTCAAGCTGTGCCAGGGGAAGTTTAGGCTGGAGGTGAGGAGAAAGTTCTTCACTGAGCGAGTCGTTCGTCATTGGAATGTGCTGCCCAGGGAGGTGGTGGAGTCACCGTCCCTGGAGGTGTTCAAGAGGAGATTGGACGTGGCACGTGGTGCCATGGTCTAGTCGTGAGGTCTGTGGAGACAGGTTGGACTCGATGATCTTTGAGGTCTCTTCCAACCTTTGTGATACTGTGTGACTCTTTGAGGCTGTGTTGTGATAATAATTTCTCAGGCATATGTGCAGAGTAGGCCAGTCACAAGACTTTTGATTGGAAAATTGGGGGTTTTGGCCATATTTGCTGGATGCAAATTAAGAAATTAATCATCAGTCTTAACAGGGACTATTTACTTGAAAATTATTTGTGTGAGAAGACTACATCAGAGGAACTGAACAGGTGATATATGTTACCAAAAGCTATAAGAAGGTGGTAAGGGACATGAATGAATGCAAGGTAAAAGGATGAATAAAACTGAAATACTTCTACTGTAAAAATAGAAATTTAGCTCAGCTCTCTAACTCTTCTCCTGTGTTCTCAGCAATAACCATAACTGTCTCATGAAGTTAGAGGTGCAGATCTTGAATCTTTTGAATTTCTTCTTTCTAGTTTCTCTTTGTTTATATAGAAGTGTTGGCTCTTCAAAATATGCTCTCTGTTATTTAAAATATTTTAAGATTTTCAGCAGCGTAATAAATTGTAAGTCACCATCCTAATGACTTCCAATACATTTTGTACCATTGAAAAACACTGTATCTGTGTTTACATTTGAGTTATATTTGTTCTCATTGTTCAATTACAAGGGGTACGTTAACACCTTCTGTCACTACCAACTGGAGAATCACAGCTAACTTATAAAATGCCTTCATATTTGAAAATAGCTTTGAAATGATTGTCCATGGAAGAATTAGAATACAGAAGGAATCTTCCTGAGAAAACAATTTCAGTGAGTTTAATAGTTCTGTTGATTGGGTTTCTCCCCTTCTTTTTGGTACATGAATGAGATGAAATTTTCTGTCTTTGGTTACTAAGCTTTCAGCTCCTGCAACTATAGTTATTAAACAACTCTCATGGCACACCATAAAAAGTGGTTTTAAAAACTAGACTAGAAGGTAAAGCTGAGAGTAGTGTATAACACACACATTTTAATGTGCCTGTGATAATGTTGCGGTCTTCAGTTTGAATGACTTGTATTAATTGTCAAAATTATTGTCCGAGACAATTTGCTGACAAAGCTGATTCTTCCCTCCCTGATTTAATTGACTTAATTTGTGTGCCATGGTCTAATGGATTTGCCGTGGCCTCATTTAAGGATTTATTTTATGCCTTTTGATCATTTGCTAATAAGTATTATGAAGTAACAGATAAGGACTCCAGGATTTGCTAGACATGAAAGAGTAACTTTGACAAAAATCCAAATGAGGGGGAAAAGTCCACAGGAATTCCTCGAGTGTTGCCTGTATGAGGGTTTTAGTTTGCCTGTGAATTTGTGCTGGTATAATGTTTCTAAGAGTACATACAGAAAGCTGCTGCCTCTCATGCTTTGCATCAGTAGAGTTCTGCGATGCTTGGAGGTTCTCCTGCGCCCCAGTGTCTGTCTATTCTAAGTATTGAGGCAACTTAAACCAGGGCAACACCGTAACATCAATGCTTTTCTTCGACACTGAATTTGACTCAAGTCAGGAGTCACAGGAAGGTCATAAGTGAATCAGAGAAATAAATTCACTATCCATCCACAGAGTAGTTTCTGCAAAAAGTGTAGCAGCTAGGCTCTGTCTGTGCCGTATATGTCCTGCAACCAAAGGCACTCCCCAACACTTGTGCCTTGCATTTGTGTAATCAGAATGAGATTGATTACACTGTCTCACTAATGTGAGTTGGTTATTTCTGTTGTTGATTATGAGTGTTAACTTTGGACTGCAACATAGATGAGTAAAGAAACTTTCCTTATGACATGCTAGTTCTTGGGAACTTTCTGGCATGAGCACCACTCTTTGTTAACACAAGGTTTTGGAATAGATGCTTAATTAAAAAAAATTGTCTTAGGAAGAGCTTTTCTAGACTGTACTTTACTGTCCCAGCTATTCACTTCATCAGTATGTATTTTAAGAGAACTATGGGACTCTGCCTCTGAACACCATAAGGGATTCTCTTACGATTTAGTGGTAATAAGAGAGAAGCACACTCAAAGTGAGAGTGTATGGGAAAAAAACCTATATTCTCTGCTATTTTAATCAGTAAATCTGTGATGCTGGGTGATTTCAAAGTTGTAAATAACTGTTAAATAGCCTCGGACACACATTATTTTCTGTGTAGCAGTTTGTTGCTCACTCTATGCAGTTAAGTGTCAAAAGATTCAGTATGTTGCTAATAAAGAAATACAGTTCCTAAAATAATATGCTGATTTCCAATATTCTTTCATAGCTATATATTTTACATTGCTTAAAATATTTATTTTTGTATATTTCCTTATCCAATTCCTAATGAGCAATAATAAAATTCACTAGTATGTCAATCTTGACATGATTATGTAACAGATTGTCTGTATTCAAAAATGAGTATCTCATTCCCTCAAACTCGGATAATAGTGCGATTGCTGTTTCAAAGTGAATCCCAGGAGCCTGGCTGGCAAAGGATAGCTAGGAGAGATTGTCAGGGTGAAATCTGACTGATCTAACCACATCTGTAGTTGCTGACTGACATCCAAGTTCCCTAGCTGTTGGGAGATACTGACAAGAGAGTGAACATAACACATTTTGTGTGGGTGATTAACTCAAACCTTTCAATGACAGTCTTAGCAAACTAATAATCAGAGGAAAATAAAAAAGATCTTTTTTCTTCCACTTCTCATCTTATTTTGCAATAAAATTCTATAGTTTTAAAAAGCAGAATGTAGTGTATTCTAAGAATAAAAGTTTAGGATAGAGACGAGAATAATCTTTAATGACAGATGGGTAGAAATTATTTCAAGGTCTTCTCATAATTTAAAGAAAAAATAATAAAAAGTGATTCAGGGTTTAACTATAAATCTTCCTCTTTTTGAGGAACTCAACTGTTAATGATATCTACGCATTAGTATTTAAGCAGTTCAGCAACTTACAACCAGATCTTAGAAATGAAGGTGTCAAAAGATTCTCAGTTTGGGGAAAGAAGACCCTAAAGGTTGAGAAACCATCACCAAACCATGATAATGCCAGAGTGCTGTGTATGTTGTGGAATATTTTCTCATTTGATTAACACAAGAGATGGAGGTTTTGAGTGTGCTGCAAGAATATGAGTGGACAATTAAAGAGATGCACCTTGCTTTGCTGTTACCTGATTGAATATACTTAAATATATGGTTACTTTTATACTCCTACCTTGCAGTCTGACTCATGTTGAAAATGTTAAGCTAAGTCACATTGCACTGCTATGCTTCTGCTGCTACAGGGATCAATATGAACACATAAGATACTGGGACATTTTTAAAACTACCACGTTTCTCAGATCTGTCCAAAAGTTCCAGTGCCGCATAGGAATTACTGTGAAAGCTAAAATGGTTACTGTGCAAGTTACTCTGCATCATTTGGAATGGTTTGTTCTTTTTGGTCCCTTAAAGTGGAAATACATAACTAGCACAATAATTATTTTTAAGACTTGGTAATTATTTGTAATGCATAGACTTAACTGTTCATTCCCTGATAATGTTCATTGACTTGCTGTTTAAAGAGTAAGCTAAAGGTAACTACAAAATGTGTATTTATTGTCCTACTTGATGAATCATCATGAAGAACTCCAGAAATACTATTTTCATGAAGCTGAATTTATTGGTAAGAAATCTCAGAATCAGATGCATGACTTAGATGGGAAAGCAGCTGGAATAATGCTATGGTCCCTAGAGCTGGGAAAGACGCAAATTTTACTTCAAAGTCTTGAGTTAGGATCACATTCTTTCTTTTTAAAGCTCTTGACTTTGTCCCGGTTCTTGTGCAAGCAAATGAATTAAACTTCTAACGGCTGGAGAAAGTACAAAATCCCCCCAAGTATGCAGAGAGGAAAAGAAAAGGCATGGTAGAGGGGTGACATCTTGGAACAGAATGCAGAAGGAGATTTTCTATGAGTTGTGGTAGGTTGAGAGAGGGCCCAGCTCTCCCTCCCCCACAGAGTAAGAAACCACAGCTAAACTCAGGGAAGCAAAGCTATATTTACAAGCATATATATAATGCAGGTTATATATAACACAATTTACACAGTATTTACAAAATATATACAGAAATATACAGCAAAGAAAAACAACACAACGAAATTCCCTCCTCAGGGAGGGTTTTCCTCCCTGTAGCCCCCTCTCTCCCCCCCCTACCTCCTTTTTTTCCCAAAAAGGGGTTAGAGAGAGAAAGAAAGGCAGTTATTAAAGAAAAGATATGTTATTAGGCTTCAAAAGCACATGCAGGAATTAGTTTGCTTATCTCAAGGTCATTCCGGCTAGTTTTCTGAGAAGCAGGTAGGCAGAGAAGCAGAACAGGCTGGAACGGCAGAACAGGCCAAAACTGCAGAACAGACTGAAACTCTGAAAAATTCCAACTGCCCTAAAACTTAAAGTTGCATTCTGCCCATCTACCAATGAAATTAATCTAGAATATCATAGTGTTTTCATTCTGGTACCAAAACATTTAGCCAGAGTGTTCCCAACACTGTCTCTCTCTTAAAGGCACAGCCTCAAACGGTCACATGAGTAAAGAATGGCAAGTTTTGATCACAAGAAAGATAAGATGTGGGGCTTTTTTTATTTCTTAAGTGATCTCAAAGGGAAAGATTGGCTTCCAGTATAGAGGTGCTGACTGGAACAGGTTTGCCTGTAATAAGCAGATAGGGTGTTGTCAGAGCAGCTTGGCTTTATGTTATTTCAATCATATTATTCACCATAACCTGTAATAAATGAAATTAATAATGGTTGGCTGACATAAGCCATGCAGCCATAAAAATCAAGATACCTCTCGTAATAGGCAGATGAGGGACTTGCAGGTAGCTTGCAGCTAAAAGGAGAAGAGTAGGTACTTTGGGACACTAATTCAACTTAATGCTGAGTATGATTGAAGCTGTCTCTGTAGGCAGTTAAGTATACACTCCATAACATCTTGGAATAATGACATGTTGTAAATTCATTTAATTTTAAAAGCTGGCTTAAAGATAGAATTACTAGAAACATTTCAGCTGTAGTGTGGATCTTGGGGGCTTTTTTTCTTCCCCTCCCCCCCGTGTTTTGCTTGGTTGTTGTGGTTTTGAAGGATTGGTTGGTTGGCTTGTTGTGTTCTGTTCTAACTTCTAGCTTCACCAGGCAGCAGTTAATTGCAGCTCCAGCTTTAAACACACAATCACTTGGATACAGATTGTGTTACTGTTGTGGGATCACTCAGGGCAGAGAGCATGTGAATTGCTTTAGTGGCTTGTCATTTTCTTTTGTAATAAGCTTAGTTTTAAAAAAATAGCAATTAAAAAAAAAAAAAGTACTGTCCTGTGTATTTGCATCTCTATAGTGTGTAGTCTAAATTCTGCCCATACAATGTATGTGCAGGGCAGCAGCAGAAAAATGAGATGTCACTCATGGTCATAGCAAGCATGTGCTTGCAGCCCATGTAATCAGATATCTCTAGCCAGGCTGAAAAACCCTGTAACCTCAGAGTGAACTCTAGCCCCAGACCTCTGCACTGAGAAATGGCATGCTCAAACAGTCCCTTAGAAGCAACACAATGTCACAGTATACTCTCACAGGCTGATTACCTCCTGAAGGTGTGAACATTTGTTCTTAGTTTATGCTGAAAATGCAGATTTCTACACATAAATAGTCTTAAAGGGTTCTTCTAGGCTTTACAGGGCATTATTATGCTATCTTTTAAAAACATAAGAATATAGTTTGCTATTAAAGGCAATTATGATCTCTGATATCTGAAAACAGTCATTCTTGGAATCTACTAGTGCATTAGATACTGCTAATAATACTGCATTTCTACTAACAGAACTCCCACTCATCCCATTTCTGCTTTATTCCTGTCTCATTCAAATCACTCTACACTGTTTTGAAGTGGATATATTGAAATCCTTGCTAGTAACTTTTCTGTGGCTTTATGGAAGACCCTTATGCATCGTCTTTGTCTACTAAAGTCAAGTGGCCATTAACTTGAACTAGTGACAAAATACATATTTCCCTCTAGATGATTAAACCTTTCTATTATTTTACAGTATTCCTCAGCTAGTCTGCTCAGGACTGGAGAGGTTAAGATTTAGCAGTACAATAATTCTTCCTTGGATTTTTCTAATGCAGTGGGAACTGTCAAAAGACAGGTTGGCGCATGACACAAGCAGTGCCCCCACAGGTATACAGAAAAACTTGGTTAGCTTGGTCTGAAAAGGGTGGAATTGCCACTCTTCCACCAGGGACAAGTTTCTTGCATCCTTCCCTATACCAGCAGAAATGCTGGTGCGGTTATGAGTTTGCTTTTATCAGTTCTCTACAATTCAATTGGCTGTTTCACCAAAGGAGGTGATGGGACCTTCCAGTTTAACAGCACAGACAGTTTGGATGTCTCCTCCTGGGGTCTGCCCACACTTGATCTGATCTTCAGAGAGCCACCTTCGCTTGGACTCTTTTGTGAAATCCAGGAGATGCAATTATCCAGTAAACTTGCATGATTTTCTCTTAATGATAGTGTTGTGAGGCAACATTATGTTAATTTGTTGCAAGCAGTAATTGAATGCTCTGGGAAAGTATTTGTTATTTACCTGATTTACTTCTGATTAGGCTTCTAATTAGCAGTTAGAGAAGCTATTTTTTTTTTCCTAAGAATATCTGCAGAAAAACATTGCATGAATTTTCTCGCAGCCCAACCATAAGTGGACTGTTTTCACAGAATCTTATGTATGTTTGTGATTACAGTTCATTATGAACTCTGTTTAAAAGTGAAGTATACAGCCCAAACTTCTAGGACTTCTATGACTGACAGATGCTGAAAAGAAAAGTCATAGCAGAAAATTCACAGACAAGTGTTAGGTAACGGTACCTACTGCGCTGAGAATCAGTGAGGATTATATAACTCAGAGAATTCGTACTTATGTGCTTAACCTGTTTCCTGAACAGAGATGAACTTATTCATACACTTCTGCTTTCTGAACATCTAAAGACGTGGTATGTCAGAATGAATGTAATTTAAATGGTTCTTGTTAAGGAAGGGAGCTATCTTTCAAATGTAGGGGACTGCAGTAAGGAAGTGTATCTGAATGTAATTCAATTGTTCTTTTACTTCTAACACCAAACCCTGTTACAAATGCACTGCAGGGAGGTAAGTGGGGCCTTCCCCCTTCACCCCCCAACTTCTTTACAATACAGATTAATTAAAACGTGGCTTTACACTAGGGTCTTGATGTTGTTGTACTGATAGGTCATTTCTTAATGTATTCCGAATGTAAAATATTTTTGCATGTATTAGCAGTTATTGAATTTAAAACTTGGTATAAAATAAGTTCTGGTAGTCTCCTAAACAAAACCACTTCATGTCTAGTAGCTTGGGAAGGTATTCAGTCCAGTTTTGCATTTAAATGGGAGTGTCACTCCCACTTGAATTCATTAGTCTGCCCCCTACCAGGAAATAAAAGTGTGTTGGCTGCTTCCTGGGGAATGCAGATCTCACCTATGGTGACAGAGAAGCAATAATAGATGGCTGGGGAGTGGGAAGTTGGTGTATGTGTCATTTGGTGTCTGCCAAGTAGTTCTGATTTTTCAGTAAAAAGTATTTGGAGGTCTGCAAGTATTTGTTCTTGGTTCCACAAAAAGAGGGAAAAAATCTTGCACGCTTCTGTATGACAAAGTTAACCTAACAATGAGCGATCTGCCACACTTGCTTTGCTCTGAATGGCATAATTCACTATGCTAGTAATATTGGAAAAATCTTTGATTTCCTTCTTAAGCAGAAAATCCTTGTTTATCTGTTAAAAATTGGTATTGGTCTCTGTTATCAAGGCCTAATTAGTCAATATTGAGCAAAGCTATCTTTCTTATTTTTTTTACTTTCATCCTGTCCCAATGGCCATAAGGAGGAAGTACACCTACAGCATTTCACAGTGTATCTTTGATAGAAGTGACTCAGCAGGGTTGCTCAATTCTCTCTGACCTCTGACAATCCCTTTCCCTTTTGCAAAGGCATAAAAATCTCCTAACGTGAACACTCTACTGGTGGATTTTTATAGCTGATACTCTACATGTTTCAAAATGGTAAGTTCAGGTCTTAATTCTAAGGAAAGGATGAAGTGACAAGAAAAGTGAACTCTGTACTTAACCCACATCTACCTTCTGGAATAGTTTTTCCACAGCTTGACATTTTCCTTATTGTAAAGTATATCACTCCCCATGCATTAGGCTCTTTTAATTTCAGAGGCCTGCTGTGGGTGACGGTTTGTAAATCCATCTACATGTGTAATCCTTTCCTAGTACTCAGATAAATACATTGTCTCTCCTGCTTCAAATCGGAGAACTAGAGAAAAATGAATCTGTTCTTTGGCAGGGAAGGAAAAAGTTCTGTCTATAACCAGAATCAGTTGTCTCTTTCTAATCTTTTGAAAATATGTGACTGAGTAATAAAGATTTTTTTAGGAGAGCTGAGATAGAGTCAGGAAGTTATTTTTTGGAGGGGAGAGGAAAAAAAAAAAAAAAAAAAAAAAAAAAAAAAAGAAAACAGCCCACAAAGATGCAACCGGGTTATTTTGCTCCAGTTTAAAGGACCTTTAGCTCAACACTGTAGTGCAATTTTAACATGCAGACATTCTGGTTTAGTCTTCTCATTATTACTACAAGCTTTCACCAGAAAGCTGACACCATATTCATGTGCCTGGGCTAGCTGTAGCTACACGTATATACAAATTGCAAATTAGTGTACCAGAGCTGTGTGGTAAATCCTTTCCATCAGTGCTTACTAACTTGTTTTTATGTGAATATATACTGAAAACAGTTGGGGTGAATAGAATAGACTAGACCAGACCAGGTTGGAAGAGACCCTCAAGATCATCGCGTCCAACCTATTATCCAGCACCACCTAATCAACTAAACCATGCAACCAAGCCCCCTGTCAAGTCTCGTCCTGAACACCTCCGATGATGGTGACTCCACCACCTCCTGGGCAGCCCATTCCAATGAGCAATCACATATTTTGTTCACCTGTGCTTTATGCTTTTCATAATAAAAATTGTAATAGCAACTGTAATAACATGTATTCTACAAATTCTGGGGTTTAGTACCCTGGTGGTTTTAGGCTATGCCTTTAAAATTTAGTTACAGATTTTGAGCAGAAAAGTAGAAAAATATAAAGAAAACACGATTGTGTGTAAAAAGGAAAACAAAAGATTATTCTAAACAAATTCATTGGACAAATATCTGCCATAAAACAGGCTGCACCTAAACAATTCTTTCTTCTTTTCTGATCTCTGCTGTTTGCTTTGCTCGGGAGAGATTAACCTGCTTGTCGGCTGAGTTGTTTAGTTAAGTCTAACCCTTATTTTCTCTCTGTTTCTCGTGTGGAACAGGGGGATGGGGGGGCGGGGGAACAGTGGAATGCCTTGCCTGGTCTCTGACCAGGGGAGTATTCATGTTTGCTAATTGTAAATATGAACAAAATATACAGTATTTACAATATTATACAGATATTCATTGCATTCCATTGTAGAGTGTAGTTCTTAGAGCTTGTAAATACAGCTTCATTAGCTTCTAACTGAGTTGGTCTGGCAAAGTTAATGCTGGGGGGAAACTTCAACCCACCACAAGTACTAATTCCTACAGAACACATGCTTATATGAACCCATATGATAAATGGCAGAGACAGCGTGGACTACTCCATCACTTTGAAAACATAATCGCACAGTTAAAATTAGTCCTGTAATTTTTTTTTTGGGTGAGACACGATAGAATAAAATCTGTAAATTCTGGTACATAGCTAGAGTTCCTAGTGGCTAAAAGGATGTAAAACAGGAAGAAGTATGAGGCTTACTTCATAAGCCATGTTAAGTGTGTGGAAGTTAGAGGGCCTAATTCATCATTAAAGTTAGTGGGTTTTAAAAATACTTTTTTTGTTTGTTTTGTGGGGGGTGTGTGTTTGTTTAAAGCCTTATTTATCCATTTATGTCCAGATGTGTTTCATCCCAGGAAAAATTATTTATTATTTGCATAGTAGGTGGAACCTGACTTTGCTACACTCTGAACAAGCCTATATTAGAGCCTGTATTAAAAGGAACTGGTATTACAGCTCAAGGAGTGTACAATGATGTTTTGAGTTTTTAAGTCGGCCCCTTTCTCCTTGCTGTGTGGCACAAATAGCTCACGTACTTGCAGTGTGACCTGTAGGATGCTAGTTGAGAAGTACAAGAGTGTTACAAATCAGCTAAGTCAGCACTTTCTAGTGAATACTGAAATGAAAAGGATCTCATTGCAGGACTTGTTTGCTGGCAGCAGTCTGTCACCATGGTACCCAAGTCCTGTGACCTCATTCAACAGGTGTTTTTGATTCCAATTGCTTGGCCTTAGATGGGAAGTCTTTTGTGCAGGAATTCAGGTATGCATGGAAGACATCAGGGCAAGACAGCACAAGGAGTGATTTAGTTTTTGGCACACGGATCTATTACACATGACAATTAGATGCAAATCCCAGTACTGTCATATCTTTCCTGTAGCAAAGCTGTTAAGGGTGTCTTTTGAGCCACTGAACTTCTGGCTGTTAATGTTTCTGTCCTCTGCTTACAATTATAGCAGTGCCTTATTTATATGGCTAGAGTGATGTTAAGCAAAAATAAATGAATCCTGAGTACCACACAAATAACATAAAACCAAGGATGATGTACCAAATGTCTATGGAGACAAGAGGCAGTGTATTTCACAATTGCCAACACCCTGTGTCCTATAAACTCGAACAATCTGCCTGTACTACACAGTCTTCTCAGAATTTGCTTACGTGCTGGTTTGTATAAACACAAGCAGTTCTGAAAATGCAGATAGTTTTTTATCCCCCTGGTTTTACTTGTATTAACATTTTATGAAACAAAATTTTTTAAAATGTCAGTCGTTTGAGGGGGGATGTAATTTCATGCTGGAGGATAAACCATTCTGTTTCTTCTTAGGAGATGTTATAAACCAAAGAAAACCTGAGATAATTGAAAATATAATTTCATATTTACAATGTACAACAGTCTTGCCAAAAGGTGCCGCTGCTTTAGTCAACCTCCTATGCCTCAAATTGACAGTAATTAGTATTACTGTAATAAAGAGGACCCTGAAGAATATTAACATGAAACTTGTGCTAAAATATGCCTAAGCTTCATAGATCAGACCTGGCACTTTGAATATCCTTTTGGAATGGGAAGAGTCCTGTAATATATAAAACATCAGCTTAAAAAATGCTCTCTAGGGAGAGAATATGCTTGGATGCTTTGTTTTTGATTTCTGTAAGGCTAAATACTATGGGAAATATGTAATCGGATCTGCTGCTCTCCACCCCAATCACTTCCTGCTCCTGCTCTCCCATACCCACTGGTGAAAATCTTCTTCTGAAACTTCTCTTGGCTTATGAAATGGGAAGTAAAGATTTCACAGTTGAGATGTAGCTTTATCACAAAAGAATTATTCAGCTCAGTGATGCAGGTATTCTTCCCTTGACAGCACAAGGTTAAACTTTATAGTAAGTTTGGCTGTGAATTTGGGCACTGCAGTCTAGTGGGATTTTATTTTGTGTGTGCAGGAGCACAGGATGCAAGCTGGTCTGAAGCAGCCTGGCTGATGGATGACTTTTCCTGAGATGGCACCTTGCCACTTGTGCCAGATCCTCCTTAGTGCACTAGAGCAGATGTGACAGGTGCAGTGTTCTCACCAAAAGCCTCAATGCCTTCTCTGTTTGGCTAGAAATGGATGGCTATGTCCATGTTGTCAAGTCTTGCAATTTCTGGTGGGTCCTATGACAGAATTTTTAGACTGATTTATAGAATATATCTATCCAAATACAGAAAACACAATACTATGCTCATTTTCACATCCTGTTCCATATTGAATACCAGGCTGATGTGATTGTCCTTTCTAACTATTGGGCAGAGAGGGAGAATACCAAAGGATATGGTTAGTAATTCAAAGGTAACAGATGTATTATGGTCATAATTTCTAATATGTGTGTCTGCACTCTTTTAGCTTGAGAATGAGCTAACATTTTTTCTGAAGGACTGTGTTTGTGTGTGTGTATTCATAGATGACGTGGTAGTGAGGGGCTCCAGTCATTTGCTAATGTATTGGATCTGAGCCATATGACACCTCTCTATTTTCAGGGGCTATCTGCTGAGCAGAGGAGTATGATCTTTACATGGATCACTACTTTCAGAGGATACGTAAATGTTGTTGTATGGAAAATATGAAGAAAAAGGAATTAAGATAATGGAGAGAAGGACTGGAGTAAATAGGGAAGGGGGAAGGGTGAGAAAATAAATTTAAATGGGAAGAGGAAGAAAATTGAGGTAGAAGTACCAAAAGGGCAAGGAGAATAGAGGAGAAAAGATATGGCAAAGAATGAACACCTAAAAGACAAAAATACCATGTTTGTGCCTACTGCTATTCACAGCCTTGTACAGAGAGCAGGGAAGCAGTGTGGTGATGTGAATTTGGTTCTAATATTTAAACAGTTGGGCCTTCTACTTCTTTGGTACAGGAACTGATCGCCCCATGTGCAACTTTTAAAAAGCACATGAAGCAGAAAGAATAGGCTCTAAAACTCACATTTGATGGAATGTTATTTTTCCAGCTCATTATTTTATAAATTGTTTGCCAAATATAGTTTAAAGAAGCACAGAGCCATGCCAACTAAACATAAATGATCATATTTGTAATTTAATTTTTTTAGAAGAGAACTGACTTCCTATGTCATTCCCTTTTCCCCCTGACTCTTGCCTTTTTCCTGAAAGCAGCTGTTTGAGTGTCATCTGAAGCTGCTTTGTAAAGGGTCAGGACTCAAGTTAGTTACTTGTGTTATTTAAAATGGGCGCCTTTCACACATAAAAGCATTCATCGGTGTTCAGTAAGTGTCACCGTTGTAAGAGAAGAGGGAAAATAAGCCATTCATTTGTGGTTTTAAGACCATATTCTGAGGTATTAATGTGTGGCAAATGAATATGAGTGTGTGATTAAAATCAACTATTCAAACACTGCATTTCTAGATGGAAACAATCTGTCATTATTAAATTGATTTCTGTGAACTGCTATTTACTGTTAAGATGGACATTTTTAACAATTACATTTACAGTGGAAATTATAAATGTGATTTATGACTTAAATGGTTAATTTACTACAGTTGATGGTGCACCTTTGCTGCCAATTACCCAACAGTAAATTTACAGGATTTAAAATTTATTTTTCACATAGCACCTCATTCCTGAGAGAAGGAAGCTCAGTCACAAACAAATCAAGCAGGCAGGTCTTGGGACAAAGACTATGTTTTCTGCCGTGAGAAATCTGCAAGCTGCCCGCTAAGTGAAAGCTCTATTTATTTTAGTTGCCTTTATTACCTGCAAGGTGATTTCCATATTAGACAATGGACACCTTGTAGCACTTAGTGCTCAGAAAAAGAGCATGCTTCATAACCACTCTCTTCTCATAAGCAGACTATTGAATGAGTAATTCCATAGTGTTGGGGTGGATTTTCAGATTGCCTGGTAATTTCAGGCAATTATACAGTGGACAATTAAGAACATCTTCTGTGTACATATGTGTATGTATATGTATGCATACATGCTTGTAAAATCAGCTTCTATATGACACATTACTAAAGACTTTTATTTGAAATATGTATCTGTGTATATGAGACATAAAAAGGCAACAGGTTAGTGGGCCTGCACTTGCAGTGGATGTGTTAATGAACTTACTAGATGATTCTCTGAATAGTAGCACTACAAAAGTGAAAACAAGCAAAAAAACACCCCAAAACACCAAAATCAAACAGCCAACAAAAAATCCCACCCGCCTCTGAATAAACCCTAAACAACATCATCAAAAACCTAACTCACAAACCAGCTCTGTAGCAGTCTGCAGAGTGTTTCAGCCAGAAACCTGGTAATGAGTTGAATTGTAGCTATAAGAGGGAGGAATATACATCTGCAGCATGTTATTGTTATTAAAATCACTGGCACACAAATTTTTTTTTGAGGTGAATATAATTTCCACTTATTTACAGAAAGATGTTATCTTTTTTGTCTTCTTTTATAGAGAATTGAAACTATGTATTGAATGGTAAAAGTGTATCCTCTCCAGGCTTCTATAGGTAGCCAGTTACGTTCTGATAAACGGGATTTGTAAGTGCGATTATAAGGCAAAGAAACAGTGATCTAGTTTCATTTTAGGCTCTCTTTATCAGAGGCCACATCAGATATATGTGAAATAAAACATCAAGTTTCTGTCTGTGAAGTTTTCTTCCACTACTATGTGGTCTCTTTCATAAATTTATTGAGCTCCAACTTCAAAGTAACATTGGATTTCCTGGACTCTGAAACTGCCCTCTTGTAGGACTACTTGGAATAATGTTCATGACTAAAGTATAGGTATTTGATCCTTAATTAATCTTTAGCAGTTTTTACCCCACCTTGATACTTATTTCTAAACATATCTCTGAAGTCAGGTATTCTTTCTGAGCACTTATTTTGCTAGTAAAATAAAGCTGTCCTCTTTTAACCTCTTGGCAAACACTTAATTTTCCTAATCACTGTAATGGACTCTCCTTGCATTTGTTCACATTTGAATTAATTGTTCTTGCATACACATGATGAAAACTGTATATAGTATTTTGACATCTTTCTGAAGATAAGTGAGGTAGCACTCATTTGCCAGGTCCTAAAGGCAGAGTATTAGCCTGCATATCTCAGAGCCAACTTTATTCGTAGGTTGCAGATAAATATGAGATAGTCAGTACTGAAATCTTTCTCAGGTGGCATCTAATAGCTTGTTGTGTTTAATTGTTGAATGTGAATGGGTATTCTTGAAAGTGGTACATAGATGGTGGCAGTATGGGTTACACATAGCTGTATAATTTTTAGGTCTCTACTCTTTCTGCTGATAAAGGATTTAAGCACAGGAATGTGGTTTATGCCATGATGGATGGTGGATTAATTAAAATATTCAGAAATTTCAGCAGAGGTGTTTTTCTTATTCTCTATCTTGAATGTATCTGGCATGCTTCTAGAAAAACTCAATCTGTCAACTTTTCTTTGGACTTTGGGAGTGTGTAATAGATAAGAAAGATTTCATTTTGTAAAGAGTACATTGTTGCAAGTGTTACGGAACTGCTTCCCTGAAATGCATTTGCTCAGCATAGTAAGAATTAGTTTATCTTTAGTACAACTGCAGATTTTGTTCCCCTAGATTTTTCACCTAAGTAATGCTGTTTTCATCACACCCATACAATTTCACTCTTGTACACACCACAGAAAGCAGCTTTTTTTTTTAAAAAAAAATCTCTTCAATTTTTTAATATCATTGTTTTCTAGATGAGTGAGTGGAGGTTACTTCACTGTGACAATGAAGGTACCAAGAAGGATTTATCCCAGGGGTGAGAAACTGAGCAAAGGTATTAAGTAATTCAGTATTTGTTCTATGAAGTATGGGCAAGGCAGGAATTAAGCATTCATGCCCATTTCAGCCCTGCTGGCATGCACACTGAGTAGGACTATGCAGCTACTTTCTCTGATGCTTGTATACACACACATGTATACAGGTGCTCATGGTCATGTTATATGATCATGTACAAGTGTCCCAGGTCTATCCTGGGAATTTTTATTAATTATATTGTATTACCCTTTAGCACTCCTCAGAATGTGATAGGCTGTGATAATTGCCAAGCTCTTTGGCTACAGCAGTGTGATTCACTGGTGCAGTCAAAACCAAGACATGATGTTTGCCTTTTCAAGATTATCTGAAAGCTAGAATTTTGGATCTCTGTATGCTTTGGATGTTTATATTTTCTTCCATTTCCTTGATGCTTCAAACAGAATGTTCAAATGTTATTTTGTAATTGGAGATTCCTAACAGCACTGGATTTAGGAACTTTCATCAGTTCCTGAACTGTAAAGCCATGTCCTTGGTCTCTCTTTAAAGGCAGCTTTTCCCTCAAATAGATGAATCTGGATTTATACAATTCATATTACTCAAGAAAGGTTAAGAATGCTGCCACTAACGTTTCAGTGCTTCAGTTTACCCATCAGTAATAAGATACTAAAATTTTCTGATTTAACAAGCATGTTGTCAGCTTTAATTCATTAATGTCTACAAAATTGTAGACATTATGTCTAAATGCAAGGAGCTTATCAGTGCCATGTGTTAATAAGTATGAATGCTCTGGAAATGTCTAGTACTAAACTGCAAGCATGCTCAGCCTTTCCATCGTGAGTTTCCAAGGAAATAGTTTATGTGGAATTGCAGCATGCTGGAATTCTTGAATGTTAGTAGAAAGGCTAATTTCTGTGCAAATACAAACTGTTGTATGCTTATACTCAGTCACAGGAGAAGGGCTTGAAAGAGTGTGAACACATGGAAAGCCTGAAGGCTTAGCTATTGCCCAGTGAAAAGATACGAAGTTAGTAATTCAGAATGAATAACTGGGCAGAGGATATTGTAACAGCCTTCACTATCTACCTGATTTAAAGTTCCTTTGCACAGCTAGGTAGTGTGAAGGGCTCCTTATAGATATGTGAGACTCTGGTCCTCCAGTCCTTTCAGGTGATCCATCTGTGAAGGCAGTCCACAATATGGAAATGCAATCTTTACATAAAAAAGAAGTTGTGTGGAAATGCTACATGATAAATGTAGAAGTAATTAATGTGGATACTTTTTCATTACTGTCATTGCTGCTGTGGCTTTTAACAGTTTTATCTATGACATGACACTTTAAAACTGTAATTTCACAATTTAGTAAATATGTATCAATTGGCATGTAATCTATTTTTACAAAATTAGAAGGCATGTAGAAAATTAGCAACAGAAAGAAGTACCACAGAAATAACATTTCTGCTAATAACAATAATTTATATTTCTATGGCTTTTTAAATTCATTTCCACTCATTATATTCAAGAGGTGCTTTGACCAGACTGCCAGACTGACTTCCTTGTATTGAGGAATTTGAGTCTTCTCTGAGGTACAGGTGGTGGTCAGATATTGTGCAACACATTGCAAGGCTTTGTGAAAATGCAGCATTTGGCCTTAGTTAAAAAGAAGCTGCTGAGGACTCCTCTGTTGTGAATTAGATGGGATGGCTGCCTCATCTATTAAACTCCAAGTAATTTATGAAAGAGTAGGAAGCCAGTCCTATCCAGGAGTGGGATGAATGTGTAATTTCAATAAATTAAGCTCATTTCAATTATGTCATGGTGAAACAGATTGTATTGGTATGGGTGTGAAGAAACTGTCTAATTCAGTGTGCGACTTCAACTGCACTGGCTCATGTTTCAGCAAACGGACTGTTGTGCCTGTTGCTCAGCATCTTTCAAAAATACTATGAAGACTTTTTTAAACCAGTTGCTTTGAAAATATCATTCTGTCTCCTTTCTGAACTACTTTAATAACAAATTGTATTGTCTTTTGGGCACACTGTAGATGTGTTATGCAAATACTTTAAAATGCTTTCAGCTAATTATTTGTCTTGTTCTCATCTCCACAAAATGTTAATACTCAAATGAAGGCTCCTTCTGACCTTGACTACTTTAGATGTTATGGTGGTGTTTTATCGTGGTTATTTTTAAGTCCTGTAGAAGCACTTCGGGAGTATTGCTGTTGATTTCTGTGATACACGGGTTGTGGCTGTGCAATTTGTTTCATTTTTTTCAACTGCAAAACCTTTAAAATGCAACCTGTAGGAGTTTCATGTTAGAAGCTCATTAGTAACGTATCACCCTTATTAATGACCTGTTAATAAATTACACTCCTAAAGGCAGTTACATAGGAGTGTATATATCAGTGTTCCTATGAGGCTTTGCTTTGCTTATGCAGATTGCTGCCTATTCAGTGATCCAGGAGGCACTACAAAAGCAGATAAACACTGCAACAATAGACTATTTATATCCCTCTGATTCCAGCAGAGCTCTGTTAAATGTTGGTTGTTTGTTTCTTTGTTCCTTTCTTCCTCTTTAGTCTCTCAGTGAATTAAAGGGTTTGTCTGTGTAATGTTTTATTCTGTGAATTTTAGCTAATGGACCTGAGGGACTGGTGGCTGTCTGGCAGTATTAGACAGGTTACAGCAGGTGGCACTATTTGAAGACTTTTGCTTAGAACTTTTTATTAGTGCAGTACAGATACTGGGTTCCGTGCCTTTGATATGCCACAATACATGATCATTTTTCTATTGGCTGTTCATGGAGACACTAAATAAGGTACACAGTCTGAAGAAATGTATCATGTGTCCTTTTGTCTAATGAATAGTAACAACTCTTGTATACTTTTCTAAGCATATCAAACCTGTTAAAGACTGCTCTGCATTGTATTGTAAATAATGAAGAAAACCTATCTTACTAATTTTTGGAGTGATGCTTGGCCTAGGTATGATCAGCTCCTTTGAGACATTCTGGGAGAGTAACAGTGTTTAAATTCTACATAATGAGGGTTAAATATTTGTAAAGACTTTACAGGTTTCTAAAAAAATATGAAAATACTATTTTATTTTTTTTTAAAAGTGTGCAGCTTTATTTTTTTAATGTCCTCTTTACTTCTGTCATCATGGCTTGAGAGGCAAAACACAACCTGGTGTTGCTTAGATAATAGCTCTCTTCATGATGGAAGGGAGATCTCTTGTTGCATTGTTTTTCCAGCATAGTAAATTACACAATAAATGTTTGTCCTGTTAAGCACACTGATGAATAAATGTGTCTAGGTGGATGCAGATAGGTAAACATTTTTAAAGTCACAGTCTATTCTCACACCATTTTTGTAATGGGGAGATTTCTCTGAGCCACTTGACTATCCTGGTGTCAATAAATCCAGAACTGATTTACATGTGAAAAATACAAATACCGTTCCTATCTTATTTAATTTTTAGTATGGCTATTTAACAGTTGTACTTAACTAAAACATTGAAATGCTGCAGATAAATCGTTTCTCTCTTTAAAAAAGAAAAAGGGGGGTGGTGGAAAACAGTTTAACAGCATGTGCTGGTTTCTGCCACTGCTCTTTTTCTAACGTAAGAGTTATTTTTAGCAGTAGAAAGTGGAAAGCATGTTTAAGAGAAATAGGCTGGAAAATGTGACATGCATAACCCATCTTTGTGGGTGGATGAGGTTTCTCTGTCAGGGTTGCTCTGTTTGGTCTCATTTGCATCCCCTTGCTGTGTGCCATGCTCTTTTGAATTACAGATGTGTTTTTGTGGCTTAGAAACTCTGTCCAAGAATATTTCCACATGACTGGAAAATATATTTAAACAATATAGCATACAAGGTAGTGATGTTGTTATAATCAGTTCTGGGAAGAAATGTTGATGTTTTGATTCAATATTTGTACTTTCTGTTTATCAACCTTGGACTAATACCAGAGTTAGAGTGAAAAGGCTACATTTAACATGGTTTTATAATTTGGAGGAGCAGGAAATAAGCAACTACTCCAGGGGTTATTTGTAGGGATGAGCAGTACATTTCTGAGCAAAACAGGGAAGGAGGACTCAAGATTTGTATTTTCATGCGACCATTATTCGCAGTTCTGCCACTGGCCTCTTAGGACACTTCCCCTACTCCTTCCCCTCCCCCCATTTTTGTATGTATTGCCTGCCTTAACCTTTAAAATGAGGGTAGTGATTATGAACTTTTTGTGTAACCACTTACACATGTTTGGATGAAATGCATTGTGCAATTATTTAGTAATTCTGATGTGTTCTGCTTCTGCCATCTGCCTCTTCACTGGTCTGATTATTCAAATGGAAGGAGCCATGCTGCACCCTGATTTTTTTATTTCCCCCCTTAATTGTGTTCAAAATTGAGAGCTTGGATGAGGCCAATTAATTGGTGATTAGGTAAATCAATATTGTGTAAAAGAAAGCAGTTTCTCTGAGGACTACATATTTACTGATGATCTGAAGACAGGAGAGTTCAGGGAAGGACTCTACTTACACACTCATATAGTTGATAAAAAGTTGAGAGGAAAATGTCTTCATGTGTATGGGAATCTGCAGCTCTCAAAAAGGTCAGAAAAGGAGAACTTGCTTCTTATTTGCAAATACAGCTGTTCCCTCACCACCTTAGTGATCCACTCCCCCATCAGTTTGATTGTCTGACAGCTTGATGGGTGTTTTTACCAGCTAAAAAATGGATTTGCTGCTCATGTGAGATGCTGTCAGTTTTTTGTTTGGATATCTCAGGTTATGGTCCCTATGATAGTGCTTCCCCCCCCACCTCCTCCTCTAAGAATTATCATGTTAATGATGTTTGAGCCCAGTAACCTTAATATAACTGACCATAATTCAGAACTATTGTTTCCAATCCTATCTCATCACCATCAGATGTCTTCTACACAGTTGTTGTAGGTAATATAACACATTCCCACATACATGCCTATATATATATGTAATAAAAGCTTATCTTTATCTAGTATTTGCTCAGTCTGTTAGCTCTGATGGGTGAGTGAATGCAGCAATTCACAATTCCTTGATATTTACATTAACCTCCAAAATTCACTCCACAGGGTACTGAGAAGTCTGTGGCTACCGTACTTTTTAGCTCTGATAGAGCTCAAATTAGAATATAGAGAGACATAGAAATTATATGGTATGTTGCATCTCTGTGAAGTGTTGGTCTTGTATCATAACACTTGAGACAGCAGCTAAGATAAAATCATACCTTGCTATTTTGTGTGTTAGGTTCTTCATCAGTTGTATCACAAGCTAAACAGGCTGTAGGCAGCTTGCAGTATTGGAGAACGAATAGGTTCTCCAGTAAATATAATACTGAATAAATAATAATTGTAGACAACAGGAAAAGCTTTTTTTAATTTTTTTTTTTTTTCCCCCTCCCTAGAAGCCTTATCTATGGAACTAAGAATAAGAATTAAGTGTTTATTGGGAATGTTGGAAAATGCTACTTACATTGAATCATAGAATGTTTTGTGTTGGATGGGACCTCTAAAGGTTATCTAGTCCAAACCCCCTGCAGTGAGCAGGGACATCTTTAACTAGCGGGTTGCTCAGACCTCTGTCCAGCCTGACCTGGAATGTTTACAGGGATGAGATATCCACTGCCTCTCAGAGCAATCTGTTCCAGTTTTTCACCACTATCGTCGTAAAAAATTTCTTCCTTAGGTCCAGTCTACATCTAAATTTTTAGTTCCTTTGTCCTATCACAACAGGCCTGCTGAAAAAAAACTGTTGCCTTCTTTCATGTAGGCCCCCTTTAAGTGCTGAAAGGCCACAATAAGATCTCCTGAGAACTTTCTTGTCTCCAGGCTGAACAACCCCAACTCTCAGGTTTTCATCAGAAGAGAGGTTTTCCATCCTTCTGATCATTTTTGTGTCCTTTCTCTGAACCCGCTCAAACAGTCCATGTCTGTCGTGCTGAGGACACCAGAGCTGACATAATACTCCAGGTGAGGTCTCTCCAGGGCAGAGTAGGGGGGGAGAATTACATCCTTTGACCTGCCAGTCATGTTTCTCATGAAGTTATTTCATAAATAGTTCTTGTCCTTAAAGAGGACTCGGGGAAAAAAAACATCTTTTTTATTAGCTTTTTATGTTGTGTGGCATTTTGGAGCCCAGTTTGCCTATTAACCAGTTCAAGAAGTAAAATGCATACATACTTCTTATATATAAGTCTGTCACGATTGTATGAACTGAATTGGTTATATTTTTGTAAGTGCAGCTTTTTAGTATGGAAATGTTGAAAGCATTAGATTTTGTTTGAGGATTACCATGGGGGCTGTAGAGAAAGAAGGAGAAATAATCTAAACTTTGTTTCTGTGTGAACAATCATTCAGATTACTTGAACCTTAATTGTTTAAAACTTTGTTTACAAAACATCTATTTACTGGCAGAAACCCTCCTCGAGTACCTGAAATCCTGATTATCTATATGTGTTCCTTGATCCCAGTGACTTTGAGATAATCAAGGTTGTAAGCTTCATGCAAATTAGACACCTAGCATTTGGGATAATTCCTTGCGGTATCTCTGGTCTTAGTCAAGGTGTTTAAGATGTTGAAAGAGACTCTGACAACGAGCATGTACAGCGCTGATTAGCAGGGCTGGTTTCAAACGTGTAAATTGACAAAGCTATCTGAAAAGACCCCGGTAAGGATCTCTGGAGAAAGGACCATGGTGTGTTTTGTATGCTGAGTGGGTACCATTATCAGGTTTTCACATTCATGGAGACATGATGTTTTTGTTGCTTTTCCATTAAGTAGCCCTGTCCAGGTGCTGCTTTGCATTTAGTGCAGTTAAAGGGCTGAAAACCAGAAGAGACATACCTGTGAGGAAAGGGGGAGGGAGGACAAAACTCAATACCCAAACGCTAAACTTTGGAAGTTTTATTTATATATACATATATATAAAAAAATTTAATTCACATCATATATTTTGTTCTAATGTGCAGAAGAGTTTTGAATTTTTTTTTTTTAAAGATTTTTTTTTCCCAAAAAAATTTGTTATCAACTTTGGATGTCTTGATGCACACCCTTGCCTGTTTCTCAGGGATAGGTGTTTAGGTCTTACTATGAAGTTAGTCTTTCCAGCTGGGCACTCGGATATTTTTAAAAGCTTAGGACTGCATAAGGTAATACTTCACTGCTCACTGTCCTACCTTCTGTTACCTATTTTCACTGCTTTTATGAGAATATGAATGATAAAAGTTCATAAGGATATGCACCAGGTAAATGAAATGACAGAGGTTCATTATCTTAGAGCCATTTGTAAGGTAACTGCTTTGAGATGGTTTACAGTTTACATAGTGTTGTGAATATTGCTATGAATTTCTCTTTGCTTCTACAGGTGTTGGTTTCCAGAGACAAATATAACCTCCAATTCCCAGCACACTGATCTGTCTAAACACAATTTGACATGCATTGCTATTAGCTTAGCACCTTATCAAATAATGTGCCCTGATAAAGATAAAAGGTTTTACAACCTTGCCGCCTTTGTTTCTGTGTGCATTCACCCACAGAGACAGCTCTGCAGCAGCTAATAATTAACACAAAAGACAAAGACAAATCTATATGGCTCAGTGTTGGAGGCTCCAACGTGCATGTTAAGCAGCTGGGGAAGTGAAATCTACAGCAAAAGGGTCTAAATGGGATCTTCAAAACAAGGCTTTAAAATGAATTGAAGTTGGGCTTTGTAAAATCTTGCTTTAACATGATGGAGCAGATGTCAAACCATTGTCTGGAAAGCAGTTGTATGTGTCAGAGCTTTTACTCAGATATTCAGAGAAGCTCTTCCTGATCTGTAAGCAGTAACCCTATGTTGCTTTACACATCTACTGTAAGCAAAGTATCTGAGAAAGGAATTAAGTATGCTGAAAAAAATCAGCCAGGGGGATGGTACAAAATACTCAGTGAACAGAAGTCTTAATTTCTTCTTTAAGTTTTGTCTTTGTGGGTTTATGCAGTTTTAAGTAGTACCTTGGGGGACTAAGCTGAACCCCATTCTGATTTTTCTCTGCTTCATTTCCACTGACACTTGGGAGGCCAGTGAGGGCCCCTCTCTTAGTACTTCCTTGATTCATCCAGCGTCTTTAACCTACCTAGCATCTTAAGTATGACCTTAGCCAGAATAGGTCCTCCAAATCAGGAGCTGTTCTGGCATTATATGGGAATGTGAAGCTGTTTAGATCCCCTCTTCTCCCTCCAAAAACCCCAAACAAATACTTTAAAAGTAAGAATCTCACTTTTAGACTACCAAGGCACTATTTTATTGTCTGAATGAATCTGCACTCCTTTCTCATTGAGAGCATTGAGTTGCTTATTAGTGTTAAAAATAGGTCAGAATTCTAGTTACATGTAAACATGTTCTGTTTTTCATCTTAATCGATTAAAGCCAGAATTTTGGAAATACTTGACAAGCTAAGTATGAATAGGTGCCATGGGGAATTTTCAGAGCTGCGTATCTGCCTGTGCTTTTAAAACTTGCTAAACATCCATTTAAGTTTTAAAGTTTATGAATGGCTCTCTACAATCTGATTCTGGGTTCCTGTGAAAATGTTAGTTAGTACTAATTCAGTCATGTTATATCCTTGGTCCCATTCTTTTTTCCTGTCCTCATATTGAAAAATATGATCCTTAATAGAACTGAAGAGTGTCCATAACAATGAAGTGAATAAGTAGTAAGGGAGAAGAGAAACATATTTTGAACAAAATCAATAGAAGATACTTTAGTTCATTATAATTTGTATTGCTACTCTGGCTTTTAATTCATCACTCTATCACAATAATAAAGCGAAGATGGAAGATTTGAATGAGTTAAAATTCCAAATGTCCACAGTTGGTAGAATATGAGAGGGAGCAGTGATACTTTGAGGCTGTCTATTGAATGGATGTTTCCCTTGGAAACATTGTGGTGTCACACTGATCTACATTCACAGCAGACTTGTGTAATTGTAGTTTGACTGGCATCTTTAAAAGGAACCTAAGGAATTTTGATACCAAATTCCCACTGTGTTTCAGTAAGACTTTGCAGTCATTTGGTGGTATTTTTTTCCTTGAACATTCTCTTTAAAGCATCTCTTGAAATCCTGGTAAGATAAATATGCATGCTTTGCTTCCTGACATATCTTTCCAAAGGGATATTTTCTGCTTAGACATTTAGTGTCTGATGTCTTATGAAGCTAGTTAGAGATGTCTCATATTCTGTTCTGACTTCACCTGTAATGGTGATGATTGGTTTTCATTCACTGAACCAACACAGAATAAACAGTTTCAAGCAGATTTTGTGTACAGTAGAAGTGCAATGTCAGGCCAACCCCTATTCTCCCATGTGAATTTGCCAAATGCACAGTGGAAGAAGGTTGTGCTATTGTTTATGGCTTGATTAAATCTCTGAATTTTGTATGTGTTATATGATAGCCTTACTAGTACAAATCTGCTGACCCTTATAAATTCAGCATCCCACCAAAGGTGGTGGTCTGTGTTTATCAATAGAACAAGAAAAAACAGTGGAAGAAATTTTCCTTACCAAGTTCTTTGTATCCTTCTGAAATAAAATGGTTTGCTCTCTGTTTGCTTTCTAAACCACAGAAAGAGATTAAAAAGATTACCCAGCTACTAAACATGTTAGTCTTGCCTGAGTTGAAAAGAAAAATGTTAGAAAACCATATGGACATTAAGTAGCTGCTTCCTTTATAATGTTTGTGAGTTGTGCATTTGGCAGCTGTTTTTTCTCAAGCACTAAACTTACTAGAGTGACCTTCTCTGTTTTTTGAAATAAATTTGAGTTTCAGCTTCCTGGGAGCTGTATATTTTGGTGCTGCCATTCATTCTTACTTTTGGTCTTTTAGTCTCTGAAAGTGATGCATTTTTATCCAGTACCTTGCTTGCATTTCTACTTCCCAAAAATATATCTTTCCTGCTTTCCACTCTCTGTACTTAAAGTTTCTTTGTTATGCTTTTTGTGATGCACTAACCTAGTTACACTTGTAGATTTATTAGAAAGGCTCTATCCAGTGAAATTCAAAACCAAAAAGCAAATGATAAGGACTAAATGTAACACAGTAAACTGTCTTACAGTACCGAATTGCAAAGAAAACAACACTGAGAAGAAGCCACAAAGGTTTCTTGAAGAAAATATAACAAATGTAGGATCTCTGGGGACAGATTTGGGCAAGACACCTTACTTCATAATGCTGTTCAGTGGGGCTGAAGTAAACAGTACTTGTCATTTGAGACAGAAGATGTACTTATAAAATGCAAGGTGGTATTAACAGGGAAAGCTCTAAGCAAAGCACTCCAGATTCTACAGTTTTTTTCCATAGGCTGGTGTCTGTCTGTCTCATAGAATCTCAAGAGCTTGTATCCCTTCACAAAACCATGCAGCTCATTGTTGCTTTTAGGTAAAAATTGTAAAGGCAACAGTGGCATAAAAGAAAGGAATACTATGAGTGAGGCGTTTCTATTGCAAGGTGATGATGAAACTGGGTGGTGCACAAAAATGTGTATTCCTTAGAATACTGTTCTTAATACTGATATTTGGATCAACAATACTTCAGCAAAAGTTGCTGTGGCAGTATCTGGTACGTTTTCAGTTACTGAACTACTTAATCACTTTGCATGAAGATGGAAGTTATTTCTGCATTGCAGACCCTGTAAGCACATACATAAGCAAATAACCAGCTAAGTGTCTGTCAGTAAAACAACTAATTTTTCAGTATTAGTGTGAAAAGGCAGAGTTTTCTGACCTTGATTTTCCTTACTCTGAACACACTAGTAAATCATTCTCATTGATGTTTTGGTTGAGACTGTGAAGATTTATCGATGTATTACTTAATAAAATTAGTGTCATGGTCCAATGCAACAATGTCAGAAGGAAGGAAGATCCCCTCATAAGGCTGAGTCATAATGCAGTCTGTGGTCTTGTTCTTTGAGCATGGTGGTAAAACAGAGTAACGAAAGAGGATGGAAAATGGGAAAGAGACCTGAGGAAACCAAAGGTAGTAATAGGCACCTTGTGAAATGGTGACACAATCTACTTCCCTCCCAGGACCGGGCTGATTAAACTGCCCCAGGCATGTATGTGGGGAAAGTATTCATATAATTCTTTTACTCTACTGAATATAGATAGTTATATAGATAGTTATTTGTCTATAATGTATGCTGATATCAATGGATACAACATCCCTGAAATTGCTGGGTAGATAGATCTGTATCTGTATATTCTACTGACAGAAGGAGATGGAAGAATTAAATGGGTGAGATTTAACTGGCCTGATCCTGAACCCTGTAAGAGAAGTGTTGGGCTGGGCTGATGACAGATGTCTTAGCTTCAAGAAGCACTAATATTTTCCAAACTGCACAAGCAGTGAATAGAGTCTGAAGCGTGAACTCTTATTTTCAATCAGTTTCTTTATTTGCAAAAAGAAAGGTTATAGACCAAGATCCATTTAAAAATAATTTCATTAATATTAATTTTAAACATATAAAATTATCTTTCATTAATATGATACATTTTACATAGAATACGTACATACATAGAATAAACCAGGTTGGAAGAGACCTTCAAGATCATCGCATCCAACCCATCAACCAATCCAACACCTGTGTTTTAATATTTTCCTTCCTATTAGCTGATGACAAGCTGAGATTTACCATTTGTGCCATGACCAACTTGAGAACTTCCTCATCTTTCTTACAGATTTACAGCGCACAGAAGAAGGACAGATTAGTCACTGAGTTGTGATTTGTTCTCTGAGTGACCCTGCTCTGGCAAACAAGCTTTGTTTCAAGGTTTTTTTTATTTTGTGTGAGGCTTTTTGAGAAAGCTGCTAGTAAGGTGTAGCATCATATTCTTGTAACTCAAGAAGGCCTTTGATACCATCCCCCACAGCAAACTCCTGGCCAAGCTCTCAGCCCGTGGCTTGGACAGCAGCACTCTGCACTGGGTTAGGAACTGGCTGGAGGGCCAAGCCCAGGGAGTGGTGGTGAATGGTGCCACATCCAGCTGGCAGCCAGTCACTAATGGTGTCTCCCAGGGATCAGTGCTGGGCCCCATCCTGTTCATCAAAGATATTGATCTGGATGAAGGTATTGAGTCCACCATTAGTAATTTTGCAGATGACACCAAGCTGGGGGGCAGGTGTTGATCTAATAGAGGGAAGGAGAGCTCTGCAGAGGGACCTTGACAGGCTGGACAGATAGGCAGAGTCCAGTGGCATGAGATTTAACATATCTAAGTGCTGGGTTCTGCACATTGGCCACAACAACCCCATGCAGCACTACAGGCTGGGGTCAGAGTGGCTGGAGAGCAGCCAGGCAGAAAGGGACCTGGGGCTAATGGTTGACAGTAGGCTGAACATGAGCCAGTAGTGTGCCCAGGTGGTCAAGAAGGCCAATGGCATCCTGGCCTGCATCAGGAATAGTGTGTCCAGCAGGAGCAGGGAAGTCATTGTACCCCTGTACTCAGCACTGGTTAGGCCACACCTTGAGTACAGTACTGTGTCCAGTTCTGGGCCCCTCAATTTAAGAAGGATATTGAGACACTTGAACGTGTCCAGAGAAGGGCAACAAGGCTGATGAGAGGTCTCAAGCACAAGCCCTACGAGGATAGGTTGGGGTTGCTTAGCCTGGAGAAGAGGAGGCTCAGAGGAGACCTTATTGCTGTCTACAACTACCTGAAAGGAGGTTGTAGCCATGTGGGGGTTGTTCTCTTCTCACAGGCAACCACCAACAGAACAAGAAGACACAATCTCAGTCTGTGCCAGGGGAGGTTTAGGCTGGATGTTAGGAAGAAGTTCTTCACAGAAAGAGTGATTGGCTGTTGGAATGGGCTGCCCAGGGAGGTGTCACCATCACTGGAGGTGTTTAAGAAGAGACTGGATGAGGCACTTGGTGCCATGGTTTATTTGATTAGATAGTGTTGGGTGATAGGTTGGACTCGATCTTGAAAGTCTTTTCCAACCTGCTTAATTCTGTTCTGTTCGGTTCTATTTGGTTCTATTCTAAAAATTCTCCTACATAGTTTCACACTGCAGAACAAGTTGTGCATTACAAGCATTTGGGCCTGAGAAGATTAATAATATTAACTCTAACTTTTATTTGCCTCGTAACAACTTGGAACTTCTGTTCAAGTAATGGAGTCCTGTTGTGCCAGGCACTGTACATCTCTAATAAAATAGCTCCAGTATCTGTTTATACATTGAAACCATAGGTTAGTGCAAGAGCTGAAAGAAAGAAGCAAATTAATATGGAAGTGATAGTGGCAATGGTTAGAGAATGCTTGTTTCCTGGAGGGTAGCAAGTAGTAAGAACACAACTGGTCTCATTGCAATGGAAGCTGCAAACTGAAGCAACAGTAGTGTCTTTTTGTTGCTGTCTCCCATGGGAAGTAGAGGTGAGGACTCATGTAGAAGAATATCATGCATCTTTAACATCAGATCTGTCTTGGTCATAGCCAAAGCAAATGCCTATTGGGCTGCCCTTAAACTCTTCAGGTTCCTCGGGAACCCTGAAAATGTAGCCCTGGAATACTGTTTGCTTTTCTTTGAAAAACCAAGGGAGGAAATTGCACAGATTACAGCTTTTTTCCTCTTTCATCACTCAGATTTGGTGGGGGTTCTTTGTTTTGTTTTGGGTTGGGGTTTTTTGTTATTTCTCTGAGGGTGTTGTTATGGATTTTATCTAGTGAGATTTATGATGGATAGCCAGTGATGTCTTGAGCATCAAGGTTTGGTCATAATAAGAGTCTTTATCCAGTATGCAAGCAGAGGTGGAAAAAAAAAAAAAGAATGGTAACTTGAAGTTGGATGTTCCTGCCAAGTTTAAAAACTGTTATGTTGAGAAAGGGAGTTTTAGATTCAATTATGAAAGACATGATGTCTGAGCAAATTTTATCATTTCTTGTATTTCAGATCAAGTTAATTCACTCCTACAAATGCCTCTCCCTTACTGTTATACAGTTTCACATACACAGTTTTGTGACCATTTACATAATTATCTAAATGGGCAGCTTTTTGTCATGTATCAAACCTTTCCCCTCAGGACCTCTTGTGTGGGGTTTTTTGGGGATTTTTTTTTTTTTCAATCTTTTGAAGTCCAGTCCACGAATTCTGGGGTGTAGGTATTGGCTTGATTAACTTCAAAGAGACACACCACTGACTATCATATTAGCTTGTCAGTTGGCCTCCAGCAGACACTGTGATTGTGAATTGAGAAGCTTTACTGTATTTTTTTTTTCCCTAGAGCAATAGCAAAATAATTAAAGATGAAGGTTAAACAATGTCATTCAAGTGTATGTTCCTTTGCTAGCTTGTGGTATCTGCTGTAGCTTTAAATGGAGAGAGGTATAACATGCAAATACTTTTTTGTGTGTTTCTGCTTTTCCCTGCTTTGTTGCCCCATGAAAAATCCTGAAGAATGTGGAGACATGGCAGAATTGTAATTCAATCCCTCTCCCAGGGCTTTGGGAGTTTGAATAGCATGAGGTGTGGAATGATAACTGTTTACATGTTGGGTCTTTTTGTTTTGTTTTATGAGTTTGTTTATTTGTGGGTTTTGTTGTTGTTAAAATAGAACTTAACTGACATTTAAGAAACAACTCTGTCCCTGTTTTCTGTGCAGTACTGAAGATCTAAAGGTCAATGCAACATTTCTTTTTTTTTATGATGATAAATTTATAATTTGTCATGTGTAGTCATTTGTACAAAATGTATTCACTTGATGTCAGTTATGTGATACAATTATATTTCTTGCTCTACTAGTTTTCCTAACCTTTATTTTTATATAAGAGATCTAAAGATATCAGCTGGTAGTAGATTACCAGAACTATTTAGTCATAAAGAGATATGTGGGATGTGAAAAAAACTTCCTGACATTTTGATAAAGAAAGCTGAGGATTTTTAGGGAAGGAGGAGATATTTTCTTGGTAGAGACTGTCTCTGTATGCTGTTTGTTATTTTTCCTTATAAACCCCCCTTTCAGTCTTTGATTTTTGTGTTCAAATGATAGATACCTAAACGTAAGCTCACACATTGTAAGACTGAACCTTAAATATGTGCAGACTGTGAGAAAGTTTTGGGGGTTTTGAGATCCAAAGTGGAGTTACTACTGGGCAGCACTGCAATTTCAGTGTCCTTCTTACTGTAATTTACACAAAGACAATATGTGAAAACATATTTATAGCTCTGAGAAACTGCATTTGTGCAGTGCATGGGATTCAATGTTCAGTTGATGCTAAATACAGAAACATTTAGAGGAACTATAAATGTTGGATGAGACATATGTGGATATTGTCAGAAGATTATTTTCGTAGCAATTAGAAATTAATCTGGGTTACCTAGTTATGAGAATAGGTCACAGATTATCTAATGCTGTGAAGAAATTAGACCAGTGTGTACTATTTTAGATATTTTGATGATACAGATACATTATGACTGCATCTTGGTCAGCTCATTACTCATTTGATAGATCTCACTCCTTCTAGAAATGCTGTTGCTTGCAATACAATTTAATGCACTGCAATCTCATACAATCTTCTGTACGAGTAAGACTATACAAGTTATGCAATAAAACTCTGTACATGACATAAGTAATGAAAGGAGAAATGAGAAATTAAGAATTCAGTCCCATGGAAGCACTTGTATGTCTCATTCTAGATACAAGGCCTAACCATAAAATGCTCCAATTAATGCTAAATACTGCATATTACTTGATTACAATTCAGAAAACTTTTTTTAGTAGGTCACAGCAGGGTGGCTTTGATTTAAATCACCAATTGTAATAATTATTTAAATCACCAGGCAGGAAACCTGTATTTAAATAATTAAATTTAATCCATACTTAATTATTTTCCTAGAGAAAGTTTAAATACTATTGGTTGTTAAAAAACAATTAAAACACACTGAACTACTGATATAATCTTATGGTAATAATTGGTAACAAGGAGGGTATATTAAAATATATATGTGAGAAAGTATATCACTTAGCATACCTTTATATTATTAATTTTTGAGTTGTATTATATTGGAGAACAATGAGTGATGTTTGCTGTCTACTTTGAGGATACTTACTTGTCCAGGCATTTTTCAAGAAGCATGCCTTGCTTCCTGAAATGAAAATTAAATGATTCATTAAGTTATTCGAGGCAATAAAAAGTCTGTAATAAGCTGCACACATAATTTAAAAAATTATATTCTTTAAAAGTTTGACTTTTTTTCAGTACAGTCACTGAGCAGAGGTGACTTCTAACCTAAATAATTACACAATTTAGTTTAGTTAAGCATTGTCTATTCAGTTTAATCCAGAACTGGGTGTTCACATGAACCTTTAGATGTCCAGACTACTTTGAATGGCTTTCAGAATTTGAGTTCGTACATTTCATAGTTTTCTGCATCTTTTCTATTCATGGATAGGAAAAGAACATCCGCTCTCTGTTTCCAACTTAAAATTGGACTTCATAATAATGAAAATAGCCCAGCAAAGAAATGCTATGAATAAACACAATTTTTTTGGGGGGGCGTGGGGTGGGGTGGAACCCAAACCAACAAACTAACCTTTGTTATTAGAGAAAATAAAAGTAGGGACACCAAGAAAAATATTATTTTCAGAAAGACAAAGCAAAGTGAAACAAAGGTTCCTTCAATAAAACAGCTTTTGTACAGCTTTGATTCTCATGGCAGTGGCTAAATTGACATTCTACAAAAAGCTTTGAAGCAGACATTGTGCTATGTAGGAAACAAAAGATTCCTGTTTGAAAGTGACACAGGTGCATCTAAGAAGTCATCATGAACAGCCTGGTTAAAATAAATACATGCAGAAAATATTGTGATGGAGGTTTAATGAGTAAAGAACACACTCTACCAAGCCATAGAATTGTTTGGGTTGGAGCTTAAGATCATGTAGTTCCAACTCCCCTGACATGTGTCGGGACACTTTCCACTGCATCCGATTGCTTAAAGTCCCATCCAGCTGGACCTTAAACACTTCCAAGGAGGATGTATCCACAACTTTCCTGGGCAACCTGTTACAATGGAAGCAAAACTACAATCTAGAAATACAAAATGCAATGAATATGTACAAAATACACAATAATTACATGAGCAAGTCCATGTCTGTCTTATGCTGTGGGCCCCGAAGATAGACATGGTACTCCACGTGGACTCTCATGAGAGCTGAGTAAATCCCCTCCCTCAACCTGCTGACCATATTTCTCTTGATGTGTCCCAGAATGCAATTTGCCTTCTGAGCTGCAAGTGCACATTGCTGGCTCATATTAATTTTTTTCATACAAGTCCTTCTCTGCAGGGCTTGTATCTATATCATCTGTAGCATAACAAATTTCTGAAGATGCATAAGATACCTGGAAAGTTTTAAAATAAAATACCCTAGACTTAATTAATAGTCAATGTTAGATTAGCAACCACTAAAGCAAGGAAAAGATTTAGATTTTAAACCCATGTTTTACTGTAGCTCACACCTTTGAAAAAAAAGAACGGGAGAATCTGTGATAGCAGATGTCTTGCATTAGGTTGTAAGGTGAGCTGTGATATCTGTGCTGAAATGGTTTCTAGATTGCATAAGAAATAATTTCTTATTGAGTTTGGCTTGATAATAATAACCAAGTGCCTTTTAAACACTGAGATACACTAGGTCCTAGAGAGCCCTCTACTGAGATGGCACTAGGCTTACAGGAGTTAGAATAGTAGAATCATTAAGGTTGGAAACAACCTCTAGTATCAAGTCCATGTGTGGAACTGCGTGTTGCGTGCAGTTGTCCACCCCTTCTAAACAATTTCATTGATCGTTCGTACTGTCCATCCAATCAGAAACAATATTTACAGTTCGTGAGTAAAGTTCATCGTCCGTTCCGGCTATACTCAGATGTAGATGATTCAGAAGTCCAAACAAAGTCAGGAAATAAGAAAATGGAAACCAGCTTGTCTCTCCGCAGGCAAAGCGAATTAAGCCCTTGTGGTATGGTGACAGATGGTCCAAGTACAGATATGGTGAAGCTTGGCAGATTGACTACAACTACTACCTAACAACTCCATGACCACTAGACCGTGTCCTGAAGTACCACATCTACTCCTTTTTTGAACACCTCAAGAAATGTTGATTCCACCACTTCCCTGGGCAGCCTATTCCAATGCCTCACCACTCTTTGAGCAAAGAAATTTTTCCTGCTATCCAATCTAAACTTCTCCTGGCACAGGTTAAGGCCATTACCTCTTGTTCTGTGGTTAACTACTTGGGAGGAGAGACCAACACTGGCCTCAGTATATCCTCCTTTCAGGTAGAGAGCCATAAGATCTCCTCTCAGGCTCTTCTTCAGGCTAAGCAATCCTAGCTCCCTTAGCCTCTCCTCATAAGGCATGCTCTCCAGTCTCCTCACCAGCTTCACTGTCCTTTCCGGTACCTGCTACAGCACCTCAGTGTCATTTTTGCACTGTGGTCTGCAAAACTAGACACTGTATTTGCGGTGCACTCTCAGCAGTGCCAAGTACAGGGGCACAATCACTTCCTTACTCCTGCTGGCCATGCTATTTCTGATATAGGCCAGGATGCCACTGGCCTTCTTGGCCACCTGGACACACTGCTGGCTCATATTCAGCCTGCTGTCAACCAAGACCCCCAGGTTCTTTTCTAACATGCAGCTTTCCAGCCAGTCTTCCCCAAGTCTGTAGTGCTGCATGAGGTGGTTGTGACTGAAGTGCAGGACCTGCCAGTTGGCCTTGTTAAATGTCATGACTTTAGTCCAGATCTCCAGATCTTGTCCATCTTGGCCATCTAGCCACTTTTTAACCCAGCAAAATGTACATGTGGCTCTGCTATGAGCCACCATCTTCTCCAGCAAAAAGCTGTGGGAGGCTGTCAGCTGCTTAACTAAAATCTGGGTATGCAACATCCACAGCCTTTCCCTCATCCACTAGGCAGATCACCTGATCATAGATGGAGATCAGGTTGGTCAAACAGGACCTGCCCTTACGAACCCATGTTGTCTGGGTCTGATTCCCTGGTTGTCCTGTGCTTGTTCTGTGAGTGCACCCGAGATGAACTGTTCCATAGTCTTTCCTTGTACTGAGGTCACGCTGACAGGTCTGTAGTTTCCCAGATCTTCCTTCTGGCCCTTCCTTGCAGATGGGAGTCATATTTGCAAGCCTCCAGCCTTCCAGTACCTCCCATATTAACCAGAACTGCTGATAAGCGTTGGAAAGTGGCTTGGCAAGTTGTGTGCTTTTTCTGCAGCAATTCACTCTGGAAGAAGTTGCCTCTACTAGTACCCCAGAGAGGGTTTGCAGCAGGTCTTACTGCTGTCATTAAGAATTTTTGCATCTTCTTTACTTATTTCTGTTCAGTTTTTGTTGGCTGAAAGGAAGTGTATCCATGACTCATATCTAACTCTTAAACTCTACGCAGTTCAAATGGCCTTTTCCTAACTCAGCCTTATCCCTGTGTTAAACACTAAACAGAACTACCTAGGGATTTTGGGCAAAACCATGCAGCTTGACAATAAGGAGCCCCTTTCCATGTTGGTAGGATTTACCATCCCAACAAGAAGTGTACTTTCTCCTGTAATAACGCACAGGGGAAAAAGAAATATTTTCATCTTTCTTCCTTATAAGGATAACTTTGTGAGAAACCAGTCCAGCTGGTGCCAATTTGAACAGCCCTGTGATGCGAGGAGAAAGGCAAATCTGCATTCTGTGCAGTAGGACCCTGGGAATGATCTCAACTGTCATGTCAGATGAAAATTCATGAGTCTATGCTGTCACCATGTGAGGCAGCATAATAGAATATCGTCTCGTTCATATAAATTTCTGTTTTCTTCCCCTGCCACTTGTCTTTTTAGCTATTAAACAGGGTTAAGGGCCCTCTTGTCACTGTTATTAATACAGGGAATCGACATCAAGGAGGCCTTTTGCCCTTTTATTCCTTGGGAAGTTTCTCTTAATGCTAGAATTAGAAGTGACGATGAAAGCTTAAAAAAAAATAAAAAAAGGAGCCTGAGAAAAGGGTAGATATTCAGCAGCTCTTTTTCAGGAAAGAATACTCAAGGGAGATTATACATATAATCAGATAGTTTAGAAACACTTCTCTTCCCTGCTGATATAAGAGAGGGAAACTAGATCTAAACAGTAGATCTGTGGCCTCACTATGGAGCATATTAGAATAGGCTACAGTCTAAACCCTTATCAAATGATCTTTAACGTTAGGGGCTTGTTGTTGTTGATTTTAGCTGCTAAATGATTCCAGTTACTACAGGGATTTGCTCTTTAGGTTTCCTGGCTCAGGGAACTGAACTTTCCCTTCAGGAGGATTACCACTAGCTCCTATAGACCTAATCAACATAAACCTTCAGCCCAGCAGGCAGGTGTCACGGCAGCAGTTCATTTACAAGGTAAGTACGTGGAAGATGTGAGAAGTTCAGAATTAGTAATGCAAGTCTTCTGTCATTTTTATCATTGGACGCTGCAGGGAGGATCTGATTAAATGGATATTCAACTCTTTGCATTAATGTGCACCCAATTTTAATTTGCATATAATTATCACCAAAAGTATAATTTTATTTTTTTCTTTTGAAAAGCAGATCTCTGGCAGCAAGGAGCTGCATGTACTTGCTAACGGGTGATATAAATTGCTTTATCTTGTACCTCTTTTTTTCTGTTCCTGTTTCCTGCATCGTATTAATTTCAACATCTCTTTTGTTTGGTGTAAGATGCAACATCCAGGTTGTTTCCTGAACTGTGTTGCTTTATATGTTGTTTTTGTCTTTGAGGTCTTTTATGAAAAAATAGCCTTGTAGACCTAGCAATCTTCAAATGCCTTCTCTGCTTTCACTGAGAAGCATGTTTGGAGGTAAGACACATGGTATAAATCCCAGCATAGGCACCTGATTTGGATGTCCAAATCCAAATCTTGACATCTGGGAAGTGACAGGAAGCATATGAGTTCACCTCTGCAACTTTAATTGAATTCTTCGTTAGAAAACTCTTCCACCAAAGCTTATTGGCACTCCTTTACACCAGAGTACTGGGTTAGTCAAAGATTTACATGTTGAATGACATCTCCACTCACATCTGTAGAAATGCAGCACACAAAGTACCTTCCTATGAAATTGTACTGAAGCAGTCCGTCATCTGGGGAGAGAAATAATCATAAAATTAAATGGAATGCATGGTAATTTCTGAACTATATAGCTCTGAGGTAGAGTTTTTTTAAACTGTTTTTAATCCAGAATTTGAACAGTGTTCATGGCTATGCATTTCCCTAGCTTTTACTTCAAAGTCATATGAATGGGAATAGATTTTAGTCAATAATTAGCAGTTACAAAAGCATTTAGCATCTGGAATTAGATGGCCCAATATTTTCTGAGTTGACTCTGTATAGATACATATAGACTCTGTATAGATACATAAAATTTCTTTGCTTAGCTCCAGTATTTTGTGCCTATTTCCCACAAACCATCAGCCATATGAGTGCTGTATGATGAGACTAAATGCTCATAGTTGTCAGAACTTAAGTTGTGCAGTGTATTGGAGGCTGGAAGGCCTTAGCACATCCAGTTTCTAGGCAGTTAGAGCAAAAGAAGTTCTTTGAAAGGCTTAGAGAGTAGTGTAGCAGCTGTTGCTCTTTATAATTGTACTAGGAGGCTGAAGTTAATTATTGGTACTATGCTATGAAACTCTGTTTTAGTTTGGTTGCACTGATCATTTTAAGAAACATCTGTAATATCATGGAGAATATTGTTTTAACCTATTGAAGTAATCGAAATCTTAATTTGAGCTGTTTTTCCCCAATCTAGACACTTAGTACATCTGTCATTCACTAGCATATGGTCTTTGTAGCTTGTGCAGTTTATCTCTCCTTGGGCCTCTATGTGCCAGGTGAAAAGTTTCTGCGTTTTATGCAGTCTATAAGCAGCAGCAAATCACTGTTGGAAAGAAATTGCAGTAATTGACTACTGGGGTCACAGTTAACTCTGTGGGAGAGGTGTTGGGCTAAATGATGTTATCATGACATTTCTGATCAAATAAATGATAATGGCATAACAAGATTTACAATTAGTTTTCAAATAATCAGGAAATGGAAGTAAGCAAGTCATAAATTAGCATGTTCATTCTCTTAACAATTTGTGTCATGTTGCTAGTGGGACTTCTCAATAAACAGTAGGGATGACTTGACATAAGGAAAGCAAGCTTTAGGCTTATTGAGAAGTGACACAAAGGGCATAAGATAGAATTTCTCTAAATAGGTAAGATGAAAGTATTTACAGAAGACAGATTTTTTTCATGTGTTGCACCCTTGAAATGGATTTGCCTTGTCTCAGACACAAAAGGTCAGACGAAGTACAGAGGGATCAGATAATCTCATGAATTTAGACATTTAGTTCTTATTTTAGTGTTTCTAAGCTTACTGATGAGAAATTGGTAGGAGTGACACTGAGTGGACTGATACCATACTGTTAGTACTGCTGCTGCTGTGGCTCTTCCCTCACCCAGATCCCCAGCACCCATTATTATTTGAATAATAATGCCTATTGTAGACAGTACTGGCTCTACATATTGCAGTCTGAGATAGATATGCCTTCTCTCCATTGATAATAATCCACTCTGAGTTTCTCTCCCATGGAAGGGAATGGAATGTGGCTGAAGCACATTTCTTGCACAGTTACGGGTGCTGTACTTTTTGGTCCAAGCAACTGCCATGTACATCTGTAAACTACAGAAAGATATCTAGTCCTGCCTATTGCTGCTCCGGGGTTGCAGCTGTATGAGGAACTAAAGGTGGAACTGGCAGAGATTTTTGTTTCCATTTGCCGCTCGTCTTCACTAGCCAAATTCCTTTATCTGGTGTGAATTTGTAAGAAGCCGTAACTGAGCATGCTGTACATGAGAGCCTTTCCTTTGGTTATGGTAGGACATCTGGAAACTCACATATCTGAGGTTTGCCTGGTTCATAATTTTGTAGCCATAATTTTGACCTGATTAATAATTGATAATCATTAGCATATTTGAATAGTATTCAGAAAGCATTTATTTTCTGTGGCACCTGGAAAGGTGTAAAATGTAATATTGTTTGCTTTACATATGTTTGCAAAATACAGAATATCTGCAATCAAAGACCATGGTGGCAAATTTGGTCTGTTCAAATATGTCTGCAGCTTTGTTTGGGTAATAATAAAGAAAAAAAGTATTGATTTTGGAAAATGGTAGAAACAAAATAGCACAAAAGTGCTGTGCATTAGAACTTGGAAATACATGGGTTAAAGCAAATGTTTAGCTGCAGAAAGTCTAAAGCTCTGAAAATCTACAAATCAAATATAATAACTTATTTTCAACATCTGGTTGAGAAAAAAACATTTTCTCCAATAGTCACTATTCTAATTTAGCAGAAGGAAGCTTTTACATGGTTGTTGTTGCCAAGGTAACCACTTCCTTCATACCCATGTGTTCAGCATATGTGTATCACTTTATCTCTTTGCTCTCAGAGGCAATATCATGGCATTGCATTTGGGAAATTATTACCCCCCCCCCCCCCCCCAAAAGTGTATAAAACCTCTTAACATCTAGAAGATTCATTAAATGATCTGACTCAAGAGAGACTTAAATTATTCGTGGGTTTTTTTCTTTCTTATTTTTTAATGCTGAATTTCTGAATGTGATTGAGTCTTGTTATCTCCTCAAACTCAGTGCAGAAGTAAATAAAAAGAAACCCCAAAACCTGTTTGGTGTCAGTATTTTATTTCAAATGCATATGTAAAAGGATTTATGGATGACACATACACAGAGGCATATATAAAAATGGATTGTGTTTATATATGTATGCAGCATGGATTGACAAAAAAACTCAATTCTTGTCACCTTTATCTTTCTTATAGTTGATACATAACAGCACTAAAATCTATTAATTTTTCTGACCACTGGACCCACTTTAGAGTGGGTCACTGGAGTCATTGCTGTCAACAGAAATATTCACATAGGGTGTTTCTGATGCTGTGGTGACTTTACAGGTACTATTTAAGATTTGCTCCTGTGCAGTTTGCATTGTAAACAGCAAAGAAGGAAGTTTCGACAATTTCAGTTTTTGCTGATAATCTCCAAAATGTTTGACAACAGAACTAATGTAGAGGTGTAAAACAGAAAAAGGGGAAAATAAAAGAAAGGGGGGGGAGGGGGGAAAGGGGCGTGGTGTGAGTGGAATGAACAGACTAAAAATTACAGCACTGATATGTGTATTGCATGCCTTACTTTTTGCCTTGCAGAAAACACTCATATATCTTAAGCTAGCAAAACCATGGACATTTCTTCCTGGTTAAAGTTTTTTTTGCATAAGGTAGAAGAAAAACCCAGAGCCACTTTGAGCCATTTTCCCATTGACACCTGTTGAAAGCTTAAATAAATACATAGGTAAAAAAGATTGAGCTAAAATATTTATGCAGATGTTTTTAATTCTTTTCAGTGACGTTCACACTTGATATTTTTGATGCTTTCAATGTTTTAAAGCTTCCAAAAAGTACACATTATTTTCTTTGTCTCCTTTTTACCTTGGAATCTAAGGTAAAATTTGGCTTATCTGATGATCATTAGAGAGGAAAAGATTGATTTAACAGCCACTAGTTAAGATCCTTTGAGTGAAAGGCATGAGTGAGAAACAATTAAGTTTGTCCATAGTAGCTGAAGTGTAAAACTTGGCACATTTCAAAGTCCACCTGTGCTCATTTTGAGAGCTCACTCCCAGCATGTGCCATCCATGTATTTAAAAATTCTGAACCCAACCCAAAGAACGTGGAAACACATTAAAATGTTGTCCTTGGATCATATTTCTATATAATGTCATTGGTACTTTCTCGATGAAGAAACTTTCCATATTTTATTAACCTGTGTTTTCAGGCAAGCAGTTTACTCAATAGAGGCAATGCAAATGACTTGCCCTAGAAACTCCTAGTCTTCGTAAACCCACCAGATACTGGACTTTTTATGACTCAGATATTTCTTCCTGCTTGCAGAATAAATCACCAGGTCAGTGGATGTCTCTGTATTTTATGGTTTTTACACTTAATCTTTTAACAATTTTTGTTTGCATTGTGACAGAAAATGTCCATCTCAGTTTGACTGTCATGTTCAGAGGAAGCCAAACTGGGCACAGTGATCTTTTACATCTGTACTGGAGAGCAGACCATGAAGAAAATAATCTTAGTGCTGGAGTTTCCTCTTGGAAAATAGTACCCAGATGGTTTCTAGAGAAGAGCCTCTGAGATGTGTGCATTGTGGAGGTCCAGGGTGTCTATAAATAGAGCCTTGTAGGTGCTCAACATGATTCAGAATATTACCATAAGAGTTTTGTATCCATTGGAGTGCGCTGGTTTGTTACAGTTATTTGAGTAACTGAGTGATAAGCAGTAGAGCTTTAGGCGTTTTACCACTGCCTTCCATAAGCAACTTCCTTGATTTAATGATTTGAGATCTTATGCTTAAACAAGGAATACAAATTATATTAGGAAAGGGTTATAATTTTCTGATTATAACTCGACTTTAAACTTAGTGATTATCAATATGTGTGATGTTTTAACTGAACCTAATCAAGATGATTGAATAAACAAAAAACTTTTGTCCATTTGCTACTGTGTAGTATACTGGCAAAATTAGGCTGGAAGTAGGTATAAATTTGCTGTTCCTCACCCTTTTTTCTCATAGGAATGTCTTTTACTTAGTCAGTGTTCTGGAAAAGTCATGCTATCTGAAGACCTACCATACATGCTAAAAGCAAAATTGTGCATGTCTGGAAAGACCCTTTCAGTAGTGTCTCCAGAGCTGTTGTATTGTTGCATTGATTCTTTCTTGACTTTCTTGTCATCTGCACCTCTACCTTTACATTCTTGTAACTTGAAGGTAATTTGTATTGAGCAAGTCCCCTTAAGCAAGTCTGCAATGCTAGTGTGGTGGAAGTGCTCACTTCCAGCTGTCAGTTTTGTTACCAAGTACAGCTATGCACCAACATTTATTAGTAATGTGTGGGGACTGATTTAAAGTCCAGGTGCTAAGCAAATTAAGAAGTATCAGTTCCCTGCAGTGAAGCAATAAATCCCCAGAGGTTTTGTGTTCTCATGCCCAAATTCCACTCAAGTTAAATACATGCTTCTGTATTTTTACTTAATAATGAAAGTTGGATTTGGCTGGTTTGATGCAATGCTATGAAAAAGAATATGAATTTTTCCTTTTTGCTATATGTGAGCACTCACAGGTTTGTATTTCTAAATTCCAGTTAGGGTTTTTTGTTTGCTTGTTTTGTGGTAGGTAAATTTTTTCCTTTCCCCCCCCCCCCCCCCCCCCCCCCCCCCAAAGGGCATCAGAATCTCTCAATCATTCCTAGCCCCCAACTGTGTAAATTAACAGTGGTGGTGCTTCCGATCAGTTACACATCATGTTAGCGACATATAGTTGGGATACTTCTGGCAGTCTACCTCATGTCTGATCCTGCCTGTAGTTTTTTCCATTCTCCAAGTGGAGCAATTTAGAACTACAGAAGCTGTGAGTATGTTTATGTTGCTAAAAGAACTTGTGTGAAAGCTAAGAAAATGCTTTCATTTGTACTAAATTTCCTGTCCCCAACTTTAAAATATTCTGTTCGATCGTTTTTTCAGAACCACCACCACTTGTGGTTGGTTGTATTGCACAGAACATCTCTGTGGGGTCAGTAACCTCTTGCAGAGGGACAGGGAAGACAGTTGAGGGCAGTAGTAAACCACTTCAGGGAGGTTGGCTGGAAGATGCCTGGAAGAGTCTTAAACATATGATCCAACATAAGGGTGGACAACGCAGCAGTGAAATGTTTGGAATTGTGTTTGAGGAGCAGAAATGCAGCTCTTGGTAAATTCCAAGAAGTATTTTGGTTGTGGTGGTTTTTTTGCTGTTTTCAGAGAATATTTGCTGGTTTCAAGGTAAAGTTGAGTTTCAGGAAAAAAAACCAGAATACTTTTCTAGTCAGAACTTCTTGATGACCAGCAACATATTGAAGGAAAATTTTTTTTCTCTAAATGCTATTTCAGAAAGTATTTCAATGATCTTTTTATATTTGAAATTTGTGCCCTCAGAAATGTCTTTGGACACTGCAGAGAAGAACTGGAAATTTGCATGGAACAGGAAAGGTTAAAAATAAAGGGAAAATAGTGTTGTTAAAAAAAACCCTTGTTGCTATCTTTTGTTTAAAACAAACAGTGGAGCTCACATTTATACTGACTTCAATGTAGAAATAAACTGCCACTTTCTGAAACAACACAAATGACACTACTTTAAAAAATAATAATTTACTTTTTAACATATCTGATTAGTTACAATGCTAGGTTCAGAACCTGCTTACACTGACTTCTAGTATGCTTTATTCAGCAGGTGCTTGACAGCTTCTTGGTTTGCAACAGCTGGCATCCAGAAATCCCAGAAATTCTCTTATCCTGACACCACCTAGCTCCTGCACAACATGTTCTCTGAAATCAGAATTTCTTTGCAGTCTTACATGACTGTATGGGACTTCTGCCTGCAATATTCAGCATGTCTAACATTCATTTGTACATAAAATTTTGTCAGTTGAAGTAGACTCCTCATTCTTACTATGGAGCATTTGATAAAGAGAATACTCAGGGAGGAGGGAATGGATTCTGCAATGGAAGGGGGAATAAGATACCCTGGTATAAAGCAAGATTGTACTGGCATTCTGCAGCTACACTGGGGACAGTGTCTGAAGAATTGAGATATTTGAAATAGTGATATTGGTACAGGAACACTGTCCAGACTGTGGTTATGAATTTGGGTGTCAATGGAGTGATGTAAAAGTCATATGAATGGGGTTTTTTGGTTAGTTTATACAGGTGGTTTTGCTTACAAATGTTTGAAAAACTCTGGACATATGTACATGTATGAAAATGCAAAGACCAAGCATAAAAATCTTATGTCTAAAGAAAGAGGAAAGAAGACATATGCTTGATTTTTAATTTTTTTTAAAATTTTGTCTTAGTTTTTACTATTGTGATGATCTTTGAAGTTGTAAATTTTCCCCAGAGCTGCCTCAGCATGGTAAATCATTATATATAGAAGATTCTGTCTGTTTGCGTTGTCTTCTATATTTCCGTGTTTCTAGAGCTTATCATATAAGAGCAAAAATCCCCCTACTGGGAAATCCTAGACTTCTGATACTGTTACCTAAATAAGTCAGTAATTGTTTTATAATTTTAATTACCTAAAATAATAACTGATTATGACTTAAAGCTAATACTATATGGAATAGTGAGGATCCTTAAGGCCAATATGTAAGTATGTAACTCAGTCCCTAGCTGTATTTGCCTACCTGACACTTCATAACTGAAAAGTCCCAAAAGGATCTCGATGAGCTCTAACTGGATATCTGTACAACCGTACCTGCAGTATGAAGGGTGACAATTTGGGTTAGGCAAACATTTTGGAAGTAACATAGTGAATGTATTCCTCTTCTCTTATTCTCTTTCACCACTGCATCCCCACCTCCCCCATATGGCTTTTGTAATAACAGGCTGATTTCCATATTTTGCTTTGTATTTCTGTGGATCAGTTTTAAAATATAGTTAGAAGGCAGGCTGTTTTTATTCAGTATTCATCTGAACATTTTTCTCTTAATTGGCAATTAGCACTTCAGGTGGAAAGTCTGCTACTTATGGTGACATTAGTGGTAGACTTTGATTTACTTTTCTTTCACCACTGGGAACCTGGGAACCAGGAGACTCACAGTGGTGCCTGATTAGTAGAAGAGTGGGAAGAATCATTTAATTTCAGCCTTGGGAAGGGTATTCCAAGATACCTATAGATCTGTTTGTGCAGTGATTCTTTGTAAATTGTCATGAAACTTTAGGTTTTCACCAACACTATAGAACAAGAAATCAGGTATATTGAGATGACTACAGTATCTTGATTACTACCAGATTTGAGTGAAAAGTGACCTCTTCAAATTTTCAGCTTCTGTAATAAATGAGCAGGCATTCCCTTCCCCCCCTCCCCCCCCCCTTCTTTTTTTTTTGCATAAACTATAATTTTTCCAAATGTGTACAGTCAAACAAGCATTAAAAATGTTGTTCCAGATTTGGATTGTTGTATTTGCTTTGTTCATTTGTTAAGGAAAGATGTATTCATTTTGTGAAAGTAGTGGCATGAGCTGAACAAAAACTTTCAAGTTTTTAGTACAAATATATTCTATACTTGATAGAGACTAATAGCTCTGGGGTTAGAAGAAATAACCTCTGAATGTTGTTTTTATTTTTTTTCCCCTTTAACAGCTTCCCTTTGAATAGCAGTTCAGTCTAAAAATCTCATGCATTAATTGAAGAGGCTAGGTTTGTACCTGCTCACTTCATTAACAGCTGTTACTAATTAGTGGAGCCTAGTCATTAAAGAACCTGCTGGGGTTTGAGGAGAACAATTTATATTTTTTCATGGCATTTAAGCACACAATACGCTTGTGAGTGGAAAAGTTTCATTTGGGAGCACTCAGGTTTAGCAACATTAGCATATCTATGGTGGGCTAAACTGGAGCTGTAGACGAGTATCCCCAGAACGGGAGGCTCAGGAGAGGCCCACTACTTTGAAAGTGTGCTCCTGGAGGGGTGATTCCAAGCAGCCTTTTGGGCTGTAGCTGTGTCTGCAGCAGAAAGAGGGGTATGACCCCTCTGTTTGTGGTCGGCTAAGCTGCATGTTGCAAGCTCTAGCCTCAAGCAGCCTTTGGACAATCATTTTCATTAAGATTAAATATATGGACAATATGATGTCTCAAAAGAGTGCAGCAAAATAGAATTGTGTCTTCATGTGTTGTTTGAGGTACATCAGGCTGGGCACTCATGGTGTACTCCATCTGAAAAGTGTGGGCTGGTTTCTTGAATTCATTATTTTTGTTCTGTGGAGTGGAACCATTTTCTCGCCTTCCTTAATGTAGCCCCTGCTTCCCATAGGTAGTGGTACACTTTCTGTCTGTTTCCAGAGCACGGTATGCTAATAAATCCTAGCAATAATTCCAAGAGCTACGAGGGTTTTTTCAGTGTATGTCTCTGTTGTGCTTTACAGGCTGTGAAGCAAGTCACCCCGTGAAGGGTGAGGAGAGCAGTTTTTGATTAGTTTCTCTGCTGGGGGAAGATGAGAGGGAAAGCCTGTCTCCTCCTTCTGCCTATTGAGTGGCCTTGTAGGACAAGTCACACACTGTTGGGCTAACTTCAAGGTTAATGTTACCCTTTTATAAGGTTCCTCTTTCTATTGGCATCTCATTTTAATGTGCTGGATTACATTATTAGTCCAGTCCTTAAACTTCTTTTGCGTATCTTTTGCATATTCTCTGGAGCATGTCCAGAGAAGGGCTACGAGGATGATTAGAGGGCTGGACCACCTCTCCTATGAGGACAAACTGAGGAAATTGGGGCTGTTCAGTCTGGAGAAGAGAAGACTCCGAGGAGACCTTAGTGTGGCCTTCCAGTATCTGAAGGGGGCCTACAAGAAAGCTGGTGAGGGACTTTTTAGGGTGTCAGGTAATGATAGGAATAGGGGGAATGGAGCAAAATTAGAAATGGGTAGATTCAGAATTCAGATTGGATGTTAGGAAGAAGTTCTTCCCCATGAGGGTGGTGAGCCACTGGAATAGGTTGCCCAGGGAGGTGGTAGAAGCCCCATCCCTGGAGATTTTTAAGGCCACGCTGGATGTGGCTCTGAGCAACCTGATCTAGTGTGAGGTGTCCCTGCCTGTTGCAGGGGGGTTGGAACTAGATGATCCTTGAGGTCCATTCCAACCCTAACACTTCTATGATTCTATATGGCCTTCCAGATGTATCTGGCTACGTTGGATTTAAACTTTAAACACTTGTAGTTCTTTGCTGATGGTAATAAGTGAATTATATGTAATAAGTTGGTTGAGGTATTCCTCAGAGTAGTTTTGTTACATTAGAAGTTGCCTATACTTTAAAAGTATTTGAGCATCATAGAGTAAAAATGTACTGTAGTGGTATAGCTGCCAGAGGAAAACTGACATTCTTTCCAGTATGTCAGTATTTGTGTGTCAAATTTAAATTGTTTTAATTTAACACAAAACAAAACAAAGAAAAGCCCCAAACAATGAAAAACAAACAAACCAACCAGAATTTGAATTTAGTGATTGAACTCACCCAGAAACAAAAAATTAATTGAAAACTGAGGAACTAAATAATCAGCATTTCGTGGATATGCCACTAATATTAACAACAGATGACTATATATTTCTCTCTTAAGCATCAAAAATTGTCTGAAGGGATATGCCTACACATGAGGTGGATGAAATAGAAGTATCTAGTAATTTACTTAAATGTTAAACTGAAGTGGATTTTCTATTCCTTCAACTTTTGCAGTAAAACAAGAGCAACTTGCAGAGTCTTCCTGTAAAGGACATTCTCAGAGTGATTTATTTACATTTTGTTGTTGGGAGCTATGTTTAGTACACTAACAGCACAGCATAATATTGAATTTATGTAATTACTAGTTGAAAGATGAGGAGGAGTTCCCTCCTTGGGAGTTATCTTATGTACAACAGGTGTTTGATGGAAGCAGTGTTTCTCCCATTTCCCTGGGCAGCCTCACCCCCCAAAAAAGTATTTCTTGGATGTAATTTTATACACCTCAGAAGTAAGTGATCTTCAGCAAGGATGCTTTTTAGCACTATAGAGATGTCCAAGCTGCATTAGAATCAGAGAAGACATTCCTACTACTTTTTCAGGGCCTTGCCAATAGTAATTAAAAAATCTGGAATTCCATTTTGTTTGATAGCAGAATTCTACCAAGTAACTCCTGGGAACCCCTAAAGGGCCTTTATAGGACACTGCTGATGACTGCTTGGTGCTGTGTTGGGATAACACATTGTTATGATGTTGGGATAGTACATTGTTATGGCAGAATAGAGAAGAAGCATCCTGCTTCTCCACTGATCGTGATTCCCCTGGACAGAAGCTCTGCCATATACCTTGTAGTCAGAGTAATCTCTTTGTAGATCAGCTTCTGTATTTTGTGGGCACTTGTGTGAGTGTTGTGGGAAATGACAGCTTGCAGCTGTTTCTTGGCTGGCATAGGGGCTGCTGGAGGCCACAACAAACAGGATGAGTCCAATGTCAGCCCATAAGCTGCAGAAGAACAGAGCTGGATAGTGGAGAGCACTTCTGTTTCAAGTAGCATTGGAAGGCAAATTCTGCAACTGAAAACAGGAAGTTGCTGCTAACTGAAAATTTGACCTATTTTGATCTGGAAAATGTCAAAATATTTTGACAGTATTGGAAAATTCTCCTCTCCACTTCCTTAAACATGTTTAAAAAAACCCCTTCTGGCTAAAGGGAACTGGCTTTGCCAATTATTTCAGTTTTCATGGGGAACTACAGAGGCTGCTTGAACTTCTGAAATCAGCTGCTCTGGGAGCTAAATTGTGGCAGTGGAGCTAAAGCCTCAGGATAGCAGGACTTGCCAGTGGTGAGGAGAAAATAGGTGGCTGTCATTATTTGTTCATGTTTGAGTGCCACTTGAAAACCCAGCCCCTCATGTCCAGCTACGCAGCCACTGCTTGGGCTGCATTCACTACTGAGAGGTAATTCCTTTGCTAGAAGTGTGGTCTGTGGCCTTACCTTCTGTAACTACTCTCTCCTACATCTTCTGATGGATTACCTCATACATGTCATAGAGAGCAGGAGTTTCAGATTTGCTGCAGACTATGTGGTGATGAGCTTTTTCCTCAGGCATGAAGCTCCTGTGAACATCAGAGTAAGGACAGAATTTTTTTCACTGGCTGTTAAACATGGCTGTCAGCTTGTTTTAGAAATAGGATACACTAAGGGACTTTATCTATGCCATTGTTACGTTGCTGAGTCCGTTTCACTCTTCTCTTGCTCCAATATCTTTAATCTTATTTAGAAGGGAAAACATTTTTAAATATGGCTGAGGTTAAGATTAAGAATGTACCATTGAATTCATGGAAATAATTGGAAACTTTGCCTTTAGGGGCAAACTTTCCCAGGAAGAATATCTTCTCAAATAATCTGTTCAGCACTCAAAGATTTATCTGTGGAGGATTATAGAATCATAGAATGCATTGGGTTAGAATGGACCCCTGAAGGTCATGTTCAACCTCCCTGAAGTGGGCAGGGACATCTTTAACTAGATCAGGTTGCTCAGGGTTCTATCAAGTCTGACCCTGAATGTTTCTAGGGATGGGGTCTCCATCACATCTCTGGACAACCTGTTCCAGTATTTTTTACCCTCATTCCAAAGAACTTCCTCCTAATGTCAAACCTAAAACTGCCCTGCTCTGGATTAAAAACATTGTCACTTGTCCTGTTGCTGCATGCCCTTCTAAACAGTCCCTCCCCAGGCTTCTGGCAGATCTCCTTCAGCTATTGAAATGCTGCTGTAAGATCTCCCTGCAGCCTTCTCTTCTCCAGGCTGAAGAACTCCTACACTCCTAGCTGGTCTTTGTAGCAGAGGTGCTCCAGCCCTCTGATTACGGTTGTGGCAGCCCTTCTCTGGACCTACTTCAACCCATCCATGTCCCTCCTGTATTGAGGACTCCAGAGCTGGACCCAGTACTCCAGGTGAGGTCTCACCAGAGCAGAGTGGCAAAATAACTTCTCTTGACCTGCTGGCAGTGCTTGTTTTGATGCATCCCAGGATACAATTTGCTCTCTGGGCTGTAAACGTGTACTGTTATCTTATGTCCAGCTTCTCACCCACCAGTAGCCCCAAGTCTCTTTCTACAGGGCTGCCCTCAATCTCATCATCATCCGCCATCCTGTACTGATAAGGAGGATTGCCCTGAGCCAGGTCCAGGACTTTTCAGTTTGCCTTACTGAACCTCAAGAGTTTCTCCTGAGCCTACTTCCCACATATTAAATACAACCCCCCCCCCCAACCAACTGAAAAAACACCAACAAAAACCCCACCCCAAGTCCCACCACTGCCACCACCAAAAAAACCCCAATGCAAAACCTCAAGCATACAAACAAGCATAAACCCCAAACCAACAATTCCCCAAAAACATTCTTTAGAAATACCAGCAATCTAAGTGTGAATCCTTAACTGGAATAGTAGTACTTACCCTGATATTGTAGACTTACTGCCAGCCTAGCAGCAGCTTGAATTAACTTAGTGGATAAGAACGATGCACTTAGAGATGAGAGGTTCTTCACATGCTGTATAGCACTTTAAAATGCTAAGTACTTCCATATTTGGAAGCACTTATCTTTTCACTTCTGCAATAACCTTTTTTTTAAAAAAACAAAACAAAACAAAACACCCCACACCAAACAAACATAAAACCAAGCCCCAGAAACCATATTAGGCCCTGCTAAGTGTTTGCTTTTATATTAACAAATTTTCAGGGAAAACACATAATTTTTCTGATTGATATTTACCATTTGACACCTGCTTCTTAAGAATATATTTAAAACATTTTAAAACAGTGTTAAGCTATCTCACTCATTTTTATTGGGTGGTATCATGTGGTAGTAGATACAGCACTGCCTGCCAGTAATGCTCATTAATATTCTAAATCAAAGAATACTAGAGAATCAGAATACCCACTTCATAACTGTTGTTTCTGGTGTTCCTTTCTTCCTTTTGCTTTTGAGTGCACTGTAAAAATAATTCATATGTTAGTCTTTGTGCCATGAGGGTGAACTTCCCTTTCAGGATTTTAGGAAGGGTATTAGCACTAATGAAATGTGTAAGATGCACGGCAATGTAAACTAAGCAATGGCAGTGAATGACAGAACAGACAAACCAGATGCACCAGAGCTACAGAATTCCCTCTTTACCCTGGCAAATGTGTCTTGGACTGACCTGTGGAAGGAAAAGCAAGTAGCTGTGCATCAGTCCTGGTTCAGTTTTTTGGTTCAGATGACAGTACAAAAATCATCTCACAGCAGATTTGAGTATTTTGTATGCAGTGTGGCTTATGCTCCTGTCTGTCAAAGTCCTACACCAGCAGCCTACAGAGGTCTTCAGTCTCTGTGACCTGCAGTAGGCAATCTTACAGCTGTTTTTTTGTAGCTAAATAATGGTTAGTGTGTGTTACTCATTACAGACATGAGTCCAATGAGGTTTAAGAGCTACCCTATGCATGATGCAGAACCGTGGGATCATTTAAACAGCTAAAATTCACTTTAAGAAAGTATATTTCAGTATCTGATCCGTACACTTATGTTGTGGAATCAGCTGAGTTATCAACTTCAGTGCTCCGTAAGTTGTTACATGGTGATATATGTGTGAAGGGTTTAAAACACCTGAGTCTTACAGTTCTCTATTTTCAACATGTAGGACTGATTATGGATGGCAATGAATGGCAGGTGATGAGGATGAGTGGGGGTTTGTTTGTTGTGTGTTGGTTGGTTGGTTGTTTTTAAATCCTATTACAGTACCCGAGCACATAGCTACTTTTTCTACAAACAGGAGAATGGTGATAGAGCCTAAATATGGTTCTTGAAATTAGAAAAAAAAATCAGGAAGCTTGTGAAAGTTGAATGTTTCTCAGTCTTTGAACTATGGTGGACTTGCAGAAGTGTTCAATCTCCAGCTATCCAAATCACAATTTAAATGAGGTGATTTTAATATTTGCAACTTAAATTTACTTAAAAAGCATAGTAATTTTTAGAGGAACAATGCTGTTATCTGGAAGGGACAGATTGAGGCTAACTTTAAAGAGGGATGATCAGAACCACAAAAGTTGCAGCTTTATTGCTTGGGTTTGGTATAATCTAATAACTACTTGGTTTAGTCCCTTTCTCTGTCTCTCTTGTCTGTGGTTGTCTTACTACCATTTTATCATCACCTTATTATCATTGTATACCCTAGACTAGAGGTTAACAAATCTTATAGCAGAGACAATCATAAAGCAAAAGCATCTTCACTGAAGGAGTTACAGATTAGAGCATAACCACAATAAAGAGGTTTGTTGTGAAAACAAAGCTTCCTCTGTTAAAAGTCTTCCAGTATCTTGTGTATGATGTGGTGGTCAGATGGATAAGGAAGGATACAATGAAATTATGTAATGACAAAGATGGAGCAGAACCTGTTGTCTTCAAACGGACTCAGGCCAGAGGCAGTTCTGCCTCCTATCCCAAGTAAGACACAATAGACCTTTATTCTAAAATAGCAATGCAAAAATATGTGCCCTATAAATACAATATGGCTTGACTTAAAGATACTGAATAATAAAAGAAATACTATTTTTATGGTATTTGTGTTTTGTTTCTCAATTTGGTCTGGTTTTGTTCTACTATACTACACACTGTCTTAGCACCCAATAACAGGCAAGACTGCAGAAATACACAGTACAGTGAACGAGGAAAAAGACTGATTAGCATAGCAGCATGGTATTTTTCAAGAATATGTGAATAATTCTGCTGAGTTCTATAGAATTTTTTTTTTTAATTTTCCATGTATGATGCTATTTATTAGTTGGGCAGAAGTTTTCATAGTTCGCTGCCACTCCTTGATGTGTTACTCCATGTTTGTAACATTCTTCTCTTACCAAATCAGTACTAGCCAAACAGGTGGGTGAGGAGGCAGTTGAAGAGGGTGGTTGTTTTAATTTCTTACTGTTTTTACACTCCTCACAAAAGAAGCAGCAAGAGTTTACAGTCAGACTGATTCTTGACGCAAGTATTATGAACTTCTAAGTGCAAGTGCATGGGGAGGTGTAAAGATTGTACATTCTGACTGGACTGTTCCAAAGGATATATAATTCATTTCATACCCTTTCAAGACATGACAGTCTCCCTCCCTTCATCCTTAAGGAACTCTTTAAACCCTCAAAACTGGAAGTAAGATTACCTCATGGCGATCACTTTTTTCTTTTTTTTTCCTTTCCTTTTTCTTTCCATCTTCTAGTAAAGTTGTGAAGTTGCTAATCCAGTCTTTTATCTTGTATTCACAATTATAATGTCAAGATTGAATAATCTGCCTTTATCTCCAGGGTGGCAGCTATGTAGAAACTTCAAAAGGGGCAGTTTTACCAGCATCTGAAGACTCTTGTTAATTACTATATCTTGAAATAAAGTGAAATAAAGCAGGATAAAAAATGCTCTTTCCCTTTGACAACCCTGTAAAAATATCAGTGATGAAGCAGTATGCTTTAAATACTTTAAGAATGCATTTAACTGAGATCAAGACCATTCTGATCATGGTGCAGGTTAATCTCTGCAGGATACATTATAGAAAGATGTGTGTGTGGCACTGATGGTTTAGAAAGCTCATAACTGGAAATTAAGTATTTTTATTCTGTTTTCCTATTGAAGTTGACTGAAATGAGTTAGTAATGGTGTTGATTTACAGTATGCAGAAAAACTTGTTTTGTTATGTCTTCCAAATATGAATGTACTGTTTTTCTATTTTCACAAACTTTTTGTACTTTGTATTTGCATTTATGCTATTTTCACTGCTGTTGGCTGTACATGACCTAACTAGTGTAAAGTCAGGCTGTGTGAATTAGTATGTGTTATCAGCAGAGAATACTAATAGTGCAAATACATATCTACAGGACTGAGATTTGAAGTTACAGCTCTGCATTGAGTGTAGGTTTGTCTGTGTGCTACTTCTGCAGAGGCTGAGTGAAGCTGTTTAAATGAATCAGTAGAGTATTATTTGTACTGTAGGTTATGAGTGCTATGTAAAAGAAGTCCTTAAAGCAAATCCATAGAGCATAGGCCAGCCAGCAAAATCTGTGGATCTGTTCTTTTCTTTTTAAGGGCTCTTATATTTGTAGCCTCTGAAAATCTGAAGAAGGTTAATGCAAGTAAGCAACCGATTAATCCCTTGTTAATACCAAGAAAATACTTCATGTAGTCTTATAATAAGAAAAAGCAGGCTCATATTTTTAGAACATATAGAGCATTTTCTTTTTAAAAAAATCTGGTTTAATATAATATGCAGCTATTTATATAATAAAATACATAGTATAAGCCAAAGTGGGTACCTGAATAAGCTTAATTGATGTTGGTGCTAGAACACTGTTTCGTTACTTATAACTACTTGTGGAATTGTAGCTTTATGAATTTAATATTACATCAGCAATGGCTCTCAGTGGTGTTTCAATAACAACTGTTGCACCAGACTACTAGCCACTGCTCCTTCTATTAGTAGAAGCCAATAGATCATAGAATCAAGTAATTGTTAGGGTTGGAAGGGACCTCAAGGATCATCCAGTTCCAATCCCCTTGCCATGGGCAAGAACACCTCACACTAAATCAGGTTTCTCAGAGCCACATCCAGCCTGGCTTAAAAAACCTCCAGGGATGGGGCTTCTACCACCTTCATGGGCAACCTGTTCCAGTGTCTCACCACCCTCATGGGGAAGAATTTCTTCCTAACATCCAATCTGAATCTACCCATTTCTATTTTTCTTTTCTATTCCCCCTAATCCTATCATTACCTGACAGCCTAAAAAGTCCCTCCCCAGCTTTCATTATAGATGACGCTTCTAGGGAAGATCTTAGTAGTGTAAAGAGCATAAGTGATTTTAAGGACTTTGTCTGGGTAAGGGAAAGAACACTCCTCCTTGGTAACCACAGCTCATATCACAAAAATTGTTTCCCTGAAGGAGCTGTACAGAAGATGAGAATTCTCATAATACCAGCTGGTCATTCCTGCTAACACTTAAAGCAGTGCTTCTTACTGCAAGTATTGGTCTATTTGTGCTTTATTTATTCAATGTTACATCTTTAAAAACAAACAAAACACACTCCCACCCCCCCCAACCTAAACCACAAAATCGACGAATACATAGAATAAACCAGGTTGGAAGAGACCTTCAAGATCATCGCGTCCAACCCATCAACCAATCCAACACCACCCAAACAACTAACCCACGGCACCAAGCACCCCATCAAGTCGTCTTCTGAAAACCTCCAGTGATGGAATCTAACATTCCTTTTGTTAGCATAACCTTGTAATGGTCTTTTAGAAAGGAAAACCTGCAGTAGTCCTTTAATCAAATCTCTCACCCATCTTTTCATAGATTTTTTTGAACTAGTTTAATTCTAGAGAGAAGGGAAAAGTATTTCATCATCTTTTCTAGAATTTTGTTCAGACCTTTAGTTAATGAGCAGAATAGAGCTAATTTTTGAGCATAGCTCTGACAGGGATTTTGAAGCACTGAGACACAATCAAATGATAAATGTGAAATTCTTTCAGAGTATGAAGAGTAGACATAAATAATGGCAGCTGTGCTGCATCTTGAAGGCTTTCAGTTGCTGTTTTTTTCAGGTCATCTGAAACGGGAGGCAGTGCAGTGACACTGTACCACACTTCCATGTCTGTAGTGGCTCAAATGAAGTTTTCAGGGACGTATCTGCTTGTTGTGTGGTCCTTTGTAAAACAGTGTCTGCTGTAAATATCCAGACACCTAATAAATCCAAAAAATAAGGCTGTTTTATTCTTCTCTCTATCCTTTAATCTGTGGGTATTGATTTATCATTTTAATCAGCTTGCCGCCTTTTACAAAAAGGACTCTTCTAAGAAGCAAAAATTATAAATATTTTAAAAGATGCTTTTTTTGCTACAAGCATCCTTTGGTTTCTAAATTTGCCCTTGCAGTGCTAGCTCACTGTGAACTTGTAAATGTAAAATTAGTGAGAGAGCCTGTTTGCAGTCTGCCGGGTGGATGTGTAGTATGCTCTCCCAGGGAAACATGGAGTTTTTCCACAATCAGTGTAATTTATTTTTGTTTCAAGCATCTGAGGGAAAGGTCTGTGTTGAGAGGACTATGTATTTCAGACTCTAAATGCATGCTAAACATTTGTCAGCTCTTTTCTGCTCATCTGCTATCAGCAAGTCTGTTGCAGAATAATTGTCTGTCTTAAACAGTTCAGCAAAAATTATCATACTGGCAAGTCCTAACCTGAATATTTAAATGCTGAAATGTCTGTGTCAGTAATTAACACACAGATCAATTCAACACTATGTATTAATTTAGTCCATGAACACCCAAATCCAGCAAAACAGTTAAATATAATCCCATTGATGTCAATATAATTGAGGGGTGTGTGTGTGTATATATCCTTAAGTATTTTTTTGCAGTAAGGCCGAAAGACTTTCTCTCTTCAAAGAAAATGCTGTTTAGCTTCTGGCTCTTAGACTCTCTTACTCATTAAAATAAATACCGCAACCTGAATATGTGACTAATGAGGAGGTCACTGCTCTCCACTTGCCTAAGCACATATGTCTTGCATCAAGAAATACATGATAGAGGGCTGAGAGGCTGAGAAGTTGGCTCTGTGAGACAGGTACTGGTGAGACAGACTGAAGTACTTCACAGAAGTGCAGATGAATTTATGAGCACAAGTTTTAAGTAAATACAAGTCATTGTAGAGTAGCTGTTTTCATACAATTCCTTTTTATCCGATGCCTTGCTGCTGTAAAGAATCGGCAAGCCTTTCTTTTAAGAGCTTACTTATTCTGAAAGAAAACACTTGGAACTTGCTCAGGAATAGCTATTCTAGAAACTGTCTTGGAAACGTTAAACTAAAAAAAACAGTTTCTCCACCACTTTCTTGAAAGCAATACTGTGGGAATGATACTGTCAGAGGTAGGAGTGAGTATCTTACTCTGGAAAGGGGCTGAAAGGGAGCATGCTGAATAGGGTAGACAGTATCTGAGGACATAATGTTATGCAGATTACAGAAATTAGCTGACAAATTTGAGATTTATTTTGTATTCTTACAGGTGTTATTCCTGAGATTTCTGTCCTTCTCCTAAACTTCTCTTTTTCTGTGAACATAAGACTTTAATGTGTACTCTAAAGTGTTTGGGAACTCCTGAAATTTATTTTTAGAAACCTCCTGGTTTTTGAAACCTTCTGGTTAGTATGTACAGGGACCTCTACCAAGGCTGTTGTCACTGTAGATTACAGCACTTTGCAAGAGAATGGAAGTATAAGGAAGACACACATGATAAATACAGCTGTCTGTCTCCAAGGTGTGTTTGACCTCAAGCATTTTGTATGTAATTCATTAAAAGTAGCTGCTTTGCCTGCAAAACAGTGTATATAGCATTCATCTCCTGTTCTTTCTGTGTTATTAGAAGTTAACACTTGGTTAAAATCTGAAATGTCTTCCAACTACATAAGATTCTCTTGGGTAATTCTGTTGGTCTGCCAGCTCTGTTCCTGTCCTTGTCCTTTCATTTTTCCCTTATACACAAGCAGCTTTATTATGAAGCTGTCCTGTAGGGTTGCTGCTTTCCTCTTGGATTCCCACATCACACAGTACCCTGCTCCAAGGTCAAGAATTTTGTGATCTCTAATATTCTCTTTCTGGGTAGCATCCCTGAAAATTCCCAAACAGAGAAGTAGAAATGGTACAGTGTCCTGATAAGGTTTAGGATAAGACATAAGACAAGGTTCTTGTCATTGAGGAAGTGCCAACATGACTAAATCTAGATTAAGAGCATTCTGGAATTGAAACTGTAATGCTTTGCTCAGCTTGGACTGGAGACATGGTGCTGTCAGGATGTCACTCTTGTATTCATGATTCAAATAGCAAAGCCTATCCTAAAGAGCTGGCACTACTGGATCTGTGGCAGCTGTTGCAATGCATAATTAATGCAGCCTTGGGATACAGTTTCAAATGCTGTGTGTCAGTGCATGCAGGAAGCCTGCAAAATGGGCAGTGTTTTCAACAGTCAAATATTTATGATTAACTAACTTTTAAATGGCAAATGGATTCCTGCAAAAGGGAGTGAAGAGAGATGAAGCATTCCCAAATAAGTTATAATTGAGAGATTCCAGTGGAAATTAACGTAATTTTCATTCTCTACAAAGAGAAAGGAAAACAAGAATTAATGTTTGCTTTAAGCAGTTTTGGGCAATGTACAGCATAAACAACAAAATGAATGACGAAACAAACTCCTAGATAGCTATTTCAGGTCTAAGTAGGTAAAAAGTATACAGGAGGAAACAAACATTCTGCCTATGTCTGGGTAGTGGGATTAGATGTTTTTGAAGCAAGCTAGTAGGTGAAGAAGGTTTCATAAGGAAACAGTTTTGTCAGCAAGGTAGGTAGTATTTAGATCAAAACCATCTTTCCTGGCAGGCAGAATCCCCCCCAAAATACAGCTTCCTTTCCTACATGATAGCCATTGCCATGTAACAGCAAGAGAGTCTTGTCCCATAGCTGTGATTTGGACTCCTACAAATAGAGGATCTCACTGGAGCATGCATTTACACCCTAACCCACATGTGCTTGATTAGCTGAAAATAAGCTTCTATAACAAGAAATTTTCCAGAGGGACATTTTTGAAAAGAAGGTATATAAAGGGAGAAGCTGCTCTAAATAATCACTGTGCCTGTTGTGCTGTGCATTTGGCTTTCTTTAGCAGTACCTGTATAGCAGTAGTAGAGAATCTCTGGGCAGGGTTGTAATTATGCTGTGTATACTTTTCTTCTTTTGCTTGTATTTGTTGAAGTGTCTAGGCAAAATATAAACTAGAGCTGTGGGAAAGACCCAAATTTGAAAATCTACTCTCTCTGACTGTCTTCATTGCTGCAGTGCATGTGTTTTTACAAGATTATCCTGTGTTGCATATGAATTATGTAAATTACTTGAATTCTATTCCCAGTGCCCACAGTGGAAAGCCTGCTTCATGTGTGAAATTTAACAGAGGAGGAGTAGAAACTGATTTCAAAATTTAGATCCTACTCCACCAGTTTTAGCACTTGGATTAAATTACTGAAGTTTTATGAATTTCAAACAGCTGGAAACTTGAGGTGGTAGCTCACCTAGATAAAGATATCTCAGTGTGCTCTTAAGTATAATGGAATTTCAGGATTATTTTTTTAAATGCGTTGGATGTAATTAAAATATGTAAACAAATCACTTTTAGCCTGAAAAAAAAAAAAGAGGTTTTGACTCTGTCTAAATTGGGAATTTTTAAAATTATAGGCCTTTGAGAGATATAAAGATCATTAGGCTTGATTTCATTTATTCTTTACAATATAGAAGACTATGACTAGGGATAACAGCCTGAACTTAGATGACTTTCTGTCAGTAAAAAATCTCCACTTAATAGTACTAATAAAGGACATTTTTCTTACTTTGTTATTTATGTGCTACCCTGTATTTAAAAAACAAACAAACAAAGCAGTGTCAGTGAAAACTTGTGGTAGCCACAGAATGACATCAGCAAAGAAAATTAGTGAGTTGCAGTAAATTTATGTTCTTCCTGACAGTAACTATTCTTTCTACAATATTTAAATGATATTTTAAATGTTTTTTTCTTCAAGGGCAGGCAGTCCAGCTCTGAAAGAATACCTTCTGCACAGGTACTTGTTAAATAATGGAATTACAAACCAGGCCTGTCAAGGGAACTCTTAATTGCTACATTTAATTTCAACAGGCTCTGAAATATCTAGAATAGGGAAGTAGAGAGGCTGTCTTTTCTAGTAGGAATCTTTTAAGTGATGGTTCTAAGAAGCCTGGAGAAATGTTGTGAGGACCACAGAGGCTCTGGTAAATACGCTCCTCCAGCCTGGGAATGATGGCTAATGGGCTTGCACTGAAATGTGCTATTCTGAATACGGGTAGTGATTGCTGCTGTTTTACTCCCTCTGGATTGCATAACAACAACAAAAATGCATCAAATTGAATAGCTGTGTATTTGCTGCGCAGAGAGACAAATATGTGTAATATGTCTGATATAACTAGTTTATGTATACATATCTAATTGATTGGTGAATTGATATCTGCACATTTCAACAACAGCCAATTTGATATGGAGAAAATCAGAAAGGAGATGATGTATTGCATTTAAAGCACAAGCCCTCCCCATGCCTAGCCAACAAAAAAAATAAATGCAAACCAAAGAGAGGGGAAACCTGAATTGAAGGAATTTTTCTTTTCTTAGCTTTACAAGGAAGTTTGGGTAATTCTTTACTCTTTTCCATAACTCTTACTGACGGGGTTGTAGTTACTTTATTTACAGACTGCAGACTGAGCAATATCTACCCCATTTATATGAACAGACTTATTTAATTATACTCAAGATAGGTGTATAACAGAACTTAGGGTGGAAAGAGGAAAATTGTTCTTCTTCAGGGAATAATACCTAGTTAATAGATGGAATTTTATTAATAGTTATTGCTTATTATGTATTTCTGGAGCAATGGACAAACGTTACCTAGGCTAAGCTTCACTTAAAATAAGTAAGGCACTCCTCATCATAGGGGAAAAGTAAGGGCCTCTTGTCATGTTATAGGCTTGGGTGATGCTCAAATGAGCCAGAACAAAGGATCTATTTGGAAAGAAGTTACATTAGGATTTGGTCCAGTTACTTCATATGTGTCCCCTTTTGTTATCAACCACATAAGGCTATCCCATAATGGGTGGCCCTGTCAAAGACAATTTAGGTATAACAGAAGGAGTCTCCTAATAAAAATGCAAGTAAATTTCTCATCTACCTACAACAATGAACTGGAATGCTTGTGGAGGGGTGGGGGAACCACAGCAGTTTATTTTATTTATTTATTTCATATGAAAGGCTTGGAACAATTCTGCAGTGTAGCTCTGACCTTTTCATATATAGAACTAAGTGGTAAGGGAAATTTGGTTTCGTGTCAGTTCTAGCAATCCACTATTTCTCCTCTTTTTCTTATGGTCAATACTAGGTTTTTCTTTAAAGCCATGCTGAGGATATTGTTATTTCAGTTAGGCTGTAAAGACCCTCAGCTGCCACTGCCAACATGTTTCCTAGCAGAAATAGATTAGCTCAAATGACAGGATCCAGGCAAAAGTTCAACTTTAATGTCTGACGCCTTATAGAAAACTAGCAGCATGCAATACATGGCTTAGCTGCACTTCACTGTCAATATGTGCTATATTCAAGGTCTGCTTTCTCCTTTTCTTAGAAACCATTTTAAATTCAGAGATATAGAACAGAACTCCTTTCTTGTAAAGAAAATATGTTGTAGGATGAGATGAAAGGGCAGAAGAAAAATATAGGATGATGACAGGGAAAATATTAGAAGATAAAAAGATCAATTGAGCACATCAGTCTGATTTGTGAAACTGATTAAATTGGGCAAATTTCTAAGGAAGTATTATTTATTGGGGTTGATTTATGGGAGATCAGATAATGAGTACGCTCATTGGCGCCACCTTTTCTTAGCTTGTAAGAGTCCTAGGAGTTGAAATTTCAAAACTGGAATTAGTTGAAAATTGTTAGAAAGAGGGACTGTAAAATGCCCAGTGAGTCTAGTGGTCATTGCTGAGGGTGAGGCTTAGTTTCAAAACTGTGGTCAAAATGTTTTTGTAGGAAAGAAAGATGAATATTTACATCAATGAACCCTTGAAAGTGCTGATTGTTTCTATGATTGTTGTGGTCTGCAACTCTCCCTCTCTGCATCTGTGACACTGTAATTAAGAAGAATTAATTACCATGGAAGCTTTAAGTCTGTTACAAAAAGGGGCTAAAATAGGAAAAAAATAGAACATGGACTTATGAAAGGATCTAGATAAATTGTGAAAATGAAAGATTTCCTGTAGAACATATACAGCCCATAGGTTTTGACAGGGAAAAGAGGATAAGAGATGTTGTTAAAATAAAAGATGGTGTAAAAATTATTGTAGAGTGCTATTGTGTGCAAAAATGCTATGTTTAGTGCAAATCGAAAGAACAGAGGTCAGACAACAAAGGACAGGGCATCTCTGTGGAAGTTGTGTTTTAGTGGAGCTGAAGTTGTGTTTAGTGGAGCTGGTCAGACCTGAGGAGTACCTCTAACTTTAGTAAATGAAAAAAACAAGCTTTGTAAATGTAGTGGATTAGGGAATGGGTGTGAGACGCACAAGAAATAGATTTGAGTGCACTTGCATCAGGGACCTGCCTAAACTGCCTGTGCTGCAGCGTGGCATGTTCATATGACTGTGTTTTGTAGTTAATGGTCAATATGACTTTGACTTCTCATTTTGGTGTTTTTTATGTTTGAAGTTTTTTTTTCCTTAAAAATTAATTCAGATCAGAAGAATAAAAGGTGAAATAAAAGGACAGAACTGCACATAAAAGTGGACATGTGGTTGATAAACTATTTCTGATCAATCAAAAAAAAAAAAAGACTTGAACTGATCTAGCCCTCTTATAACCCATTTTTTAAAAAATTGACTACAAAACCCAGGAACACCTCAGTTTGCCCAGCCATGCAACTGACTTAAGGAATGCCAACAGCCCACCTCTCTTTCCATTTGACTTTTCTTTATGTCTTGAATGATAGTGCACGTTGGTGGAAGCAAAGGCCTGTTGCTTTGCAACATTTATTTTTGGCAATGGAGGCTCCTTTAATAAAATCTCTAGAGTTCTATTAGGCTTTTGGTATTACTTTTGACAAATATCAACTACATAAATTCTAATTTCAGTGACAACAAGTAAGTCTAAAGCACCTCTAGCTATCAAAAGTGCTCCCGGTAAGCATACTGGTGAGTTAGGATAGAGGAAATGTGGTTCTGATGTTTACTATATACATGCATGTATATAGTATACACCTATCTCTGTGTATGTTTTGTCATATGTATGTAAAAATACCATGATTCCAAACTAAGGGATTGTATTCTCTTAGGTTATAGGTGAGATGATTAGCATAGGATTCACATGCAAAAAAATGCACATGCATAGAACATGAGGGAAAGGTGGATGGGAAGTTTAAGAGCAATGGAAACTTTAGGGTCTCTAATACTGAAGAGGTGCAGCTTTTTAGTAGGGAGAAAGGATCAGAGGAGCTGATGTTCTCTTTTTGTCTAGCGGAGGACTGACTAGTGGTTTAATTGCGTTTCCACTCCCTGTGGTTTTCTTACTGCACTGCTGTAGTCATTACTCACTGACAATACCCTGCAAGCTAGGAGGATCAGGCCAGGTCAAGGATATGAGTAACAGTAGACTCCACTGAGAGGACAGGACAAAGCAGCTGAAAAGACCAGATCATTTAGTGTGGAAAGATGTTGCAACAGAAAGTGATGCAGCAGCTAAGTACTCCACAGTGAGTTCCATTTAAAAGTAAAGACAGAGCTTATGTGCAAATTCTTCCAGGCCTTGCTGAATAGTTTGACTCTTTTTCTAGAGTGACCTGTCCTAGTGTAATGGGTTGGGGCAAACCCCCTCCCCACCATGCGCAGAAATAACGACTCAGACAAACAGATTGCAAAAGTGGTGGGAAGTTTAAATAGAGAGCAGTGAGTGTGTACAAAAAGCAACATAGTGACAAGGAAGAGACCAAAATAGACCCAGAAAGACCCCAACCCCACCTGAGGGTGCACCCAAAACCCCCAGGGCTCCTCCTTCAACCCCCTTATTACTAGGCTGGTCTCAGCTGGCCAGATCTGAGACTGCCCATCCCCCCCGTGGCCTTGGGCCCAATCAGGCCCATGGCCGGGAGATCTCTCCCCCAGTTACTGGGTCTCGGAGAGGGAGGGAAAGAGGAGGTGCCAGACCCTGCCACAAAATTTATAGTGGTGCAAGGGATTATGGTAGAAATACATAATTTCCTGTGTCCACCCACTGGGCTGGACTTCTGGACACAGGAAACACCCCTGTAGCAGAGGGCACCCAGCCCAAACTACGACACCTGGTAAAGAAAATTTCTTAAGAGAAAGAATCACACAGTGTTAGGGGTTGGAAGGGACCTTGAAAGACCATCCAGTCCAACCTCCCTGCCAAAGCAAGATCACCTATACCAGATCACACAGGCATGCATCTAAGCAGGTTTTGAATATCTCGAGAAGGAGACTCCACAACCCCCCTGGGCAACCTGTTCCAGTGCTCCATCACCCTCCCAGTGAAATTTTTTTTCATGTTTCCATGGAACTTCCTATGCCTCAACTTCCACCCATTGCCCCTTGTCCTGTCATTGGGCATCACCGAGAAGAGCCTGGCTTCATCCTCTTGGCACTCACCCTTTACATATTTATAAACTATAATCACAGTATCACTAAGGTTGGAAGAGACCCTAAGGATCATCGAGTCCAACTTGTCTTGGTAGACCTCATGACTAGACCATGGCACCAAGTGCCATGTCCAATCTCCCCTTGGACACCTCCAGGGACGGTGACTCCACCACCTCCCTGGGCAGCCCATTCCAATGACGAATGACTCGCTCAGTGAAGAACTTTCTCCTCACTTCGAGTCTAAACCTCCCCTGGTGCAGCTTGAGACTGTGTCCCCTTGTTCTGGTGCTGGTTGCCTGGGAGAAGAGACCAACCCCTTCCTGGCTACAACCACCTTTCAGGTACTTGTAGAGGGCAATGAGGTCACCCCTGGTCCTTCTCTTCTCCAGGCTAAACAATCCCAGCTCCCTCAGCCTCTCCTCACAGGCCTTGTGCTCAAGGCCTCTCACCAGCCTTGTTGCCCTTCTCTGGACACGTTCAAGCATCTCGATGTCCTTCTTAAACTGAGGGGCCCAGAGCTGGACACAGTACTCAAGGTGCAGCCTAACCAATGCAGAGTACAGGGGCACAATGACCTCCCTGCTCCTGCTGGCCACACTATTCCTAATACAGGCCAGGATGCCATTGGCCCTTTTGGCCACCTGGGCACACTGCTGGCTCATGTTTAGGCAGCTGTCAATCAGCACCCCCAGGTCCCTCTCTGTTTGGCATCTCTCCAGCCACTCTGACCCCAGCCTGTAGCTCTGCATGGGGTTGCCGTGGCCAAAGTGCAGCACCCGGCACTTGGACTTATTAAATGCCATCCCATTGGACTCTGCCCATCTGTCCAGTCGGTCAAGGTCCCTCTGCAGAGCCTTTCTACCCTCTAACTGACCAACATCTGTTCCTAACTTGGTGTCATCTGCAAACTTGCTGATGACTGACTCAACACCCTCATCCAGATCATCAATGAAGATGTTAAAGAGGATGGGGCCCAGCACTGATCCCTGGGGGACGCCACTGGTGACTGGCTGCCAGCTGGATGTGGCACCATTCACCACCACTCTCTGGGCTCGGCCCTCCAGCCAGTTCCTAACCCAGCACAGAGTGTTGCGGTCCAGACCATGAGCTGACAGCTTAGCCAGCAGTTTACTGTGGGGGATGGTGTCAAAGGCCTTGCTGAAGTCCAGGTAGACCACATCCACAGGCCTCCCCATGTCCACCAGATGGGTCACCTGATCATAGAAGGAGATCAGGTTGGAGAGGCAGGACCTGCCCTTCCTAAATCCATGTTGGCTGGACCTGAGCCCTTGGCCATCCTTCAGGTGCGCAGTTATTGCCGCCAGGATAATCTGCTCCATCACTTTCCCTGCCACTGAGGTCAGGCTGACTGGCCTGTAGTTTCCAGGTTCCTCCATCCGTCCCTTCTTGTGGATGGGGACCACATTGGCCAGTTTCCAGTCATCTGGGACCTCTCCAGTGAGCCAGGACTGGAGGAAAATGATGGAGAGCGGCTTGGCCAGCTCATCTGCCAGCTCTCTCAGCACCCTAGGATGGATCCCATCCGGTCCCATGGACTTGTGGGTGTCCAAGTGGCTCAGCAGGTCCCAAACTAATGCCTCATGGATTTCCAGGGCATCACACTGCTCCCTGACCCTATTGCCCAGCTCAGGAGGCCACTCGTCCTGAACTCCTGCCTTGCTGTTAAACATTGAGGCAGAGAAGGTGTTCAGGACCTCAGCCTTTTCCTCATCTTCAGTCACCGTGTTCCCCTCCAGGTCCAGTGAGGAGTGCAGGTTCTTCTTGCCCTTCTTTTTAGTGTTGACATATTTGTAAAAATGCTTTTTATTGTCTTTGACAGAAGTGTTCAGCTTCAGTTCCAACTGGGCCTTTGCCTCTCTAATTTTATTCCTACATAATCTAACCACTTCCTTGAACAGACCTCGAGAAGCCTTCCCCTCCTTCCAAAGGTGATACAGCCTCTTATTTTCCCTTAAATCCTCCAGGAGCTGCTTGCTCATCCAGGCCGGTCGCCTTCCCCGCCGGCTCATCTTTCGGCACATGGGAACTGCCAGTTCCTGTGCCTTCAAGAGCTCCTGTTTGAAGTAGGTCCAACCCTCCTGGACCCCTCAGTTCATGAGGGTTGGTACCCAGGGAACTTTACGAATAAGTTTCTTAAAGAGGCTGAAGTTTGCCCTCCGGAAGTCCAAGGTGAAGGTTCTGTTGGTGCTCCTCCCTATCTCCCTGCATATTGAAAACTTCACTATCTCGTGGTCACTGCACCCTAGGCAGCCTCCCACAGTCACATCTCCCACCAGCCCTTCCCTATTGGAGAACAGCAGGTCAAGCAGAGCCTGTCCCCTGGTAGGCTCACTTAACAGCTGCGTCAGGAAGCAGTCCTCCATTCACTCCAGGAATCTTCTGGACTGCCTCCGCTCTGCTGAATTAAGTTCCCAGCAGATATCTGGCAGGTTGAAGTCACCCACAAGGACAAGATCTGATGATCTTGAGACAGCCTCCAGTTGTTTGTAGAATAATTCATCAACCTCCTCATCCTGTTTGGGTGGTCTATAACAGACTCCAACCAGGATGTCAGATTTGTTGGGCTGCCCTCTGATTTTAACCCACAGGCTCTCAATCCCTTCATCTTCCACCCCAGTTCTGTGGCGGAAAGTGTCTCCCTAATATACAAAGCCACCCCTGCTCCTCTTCTCCCTCGCCCATCCCTCCTAAAGAGTCTGTAACCCCCCAGTGTAGCACTCCAATCGTGCGTGTTGTCCCACCAAGTTTCTGAGATGGCGACTATATCATAGTCGCCCTGGTGGACCAGGACCTCCAGCTCGTCTTGCTTATTGCCCAGGCTGCGTGCATTGGTGTACATGCACTGCAGCTGGGCTCCCGACCTCTCAATTGGCCCTACCTTGTGCCCTACTCTTTCCTCTGCTGAGGGACCGATATCCTCACCCACCCCCTTCAGACCTAGTTTAAAGCCCTCCTAATGAGCCCTGCCAACTCTAGTGCTAGGACTCTCTTAGCCCTTCTAGACAAATGCACCCCATCAGGACCCAGCAGGTCAGGGGCAGTAAAAGTTGCCTCATGATTGAAGGAACCAAGGTTCTGCCGCCCCTTAGGTTCCTCCTCTCCAAGCTAAAGAGTCCCAGCCTCAGTCTCTCCTCATATGGAAGATATTCCATGCCCGTAATTTCTGTGGCTTTGTGCTGGACTCTTTCAACCAGTTCCCTGTCCTTCTTGAACTGGGGGGCTCAGAACTGGACACAACATTACATATGTGGCCTCACCAGAGAGTGGGAGAACCTCTCTCGACCTGCTAACCACAGCCCATCTAATACACCCCAGAATGGCATTGGCCTTCTTGGCCACAAAAGCACACTGCTTGGATTGCATTGTATCTATTATACCAAAGTGCATGCAAGAGACTCATGTGCCTCGTGGTACTCAGTGCCTTCTGTGCCCTATTCTTTACTAGTGAGGCAAATGTTCAGGAATCCCAGATCCCTGAAACCAGTGGGAAAGTCTGGAGTAGTCCTTAGTAGAGGATGATTATAGTATCACAGGTAATCATGTTGTTGATCTCTTAAAATGGATTTGATGTGATACAGCCACAATTGCTGAGAAGGCTCACTGATGTAATTGTGAAGACATTCTTGACTGTCTTTGAAAGGTGTTGGCATGCTTGAACTAGAAAGGGTCCCCTCCAGCCTCTGCTATTCTGTAATTCCATAATATTGAGCCTTTCCTGAAAGTGAATGAAACTGTTTTTACCACGCCAGTACCTGAAGTCTCTGCTGTTGGAGGAATGCATGAAGTAAGTCATTACTGGAATGGTAAGGCTTTTACTGACAAGGACATAAAAGCTCTTTGTTTGAAAACCTGTCTACAGGACTTCTTTTCAGATTACATAGAGATGAGATGCTCTTTGGCTGATCCTATACTTCATAAGATCAGTGATTAAATTTCCACTGGGAATAGGATGTAACTGGTGAGCTCAGGGACTGCTACAATATCATAAATACAGTTGTTTTCTGCTCAGGAGTGCCTCAGGGAGCAGGGTTTTATAAGTAAAAATTTGTTTCCTGCTTGCCCTCTGTGTTGTACCTTCACCTGAAAACTTGTGGGGTATCTGCTGAAACTGCAATGGAAAGCCCTCAGGTAAGAGACACTATCATAGCAAAAAGAGAAGGTTGATCCAAATTTTGTTTTGTTTTGGTAGGTGTTTTTTTGTACCGAATCACTTGAATATACAGAGGTACTGTCTGTCAGATACTCTGTTTATATTGCTTTGTATTCTCATTGGCTAAATAGAAGTTTCCTTCCAAATTTCACTTGTTCTAGTACAGATATTCAAGAAATCTCCATAATCCCTACTGTGCTGTTGGAGAGATTTATTTTCTAACCCCTGCATGTCTAGCTCATTTAAATTGTAAGTTATTAAAGACGCTAACTTTCTTATGTATGTGGGTACTACAGACTAGTTGTGGCCTTTACGTACTGTTGTAAGAGAATGAAGAAACAACACAAAGACTTCAATAATACCTGTCAGTTGATAATACTTCTATAAAATGCAGTTGAGTGAAAGGTTGTGGAGTGGCATCAGATCAGTCTACTGTGTTGCAGTTAAGTTACTCTGGTAGTAGAACTGCTTCTCATTCTGGCATATCCTTAACCTCATACTCTAAATAACTTGTGCTGTCTGGCCAAAAAGATAGTGGGAGTGGAGGAAGACATCTTCAGAAAATTAAAAATCAGTGAAACAGTGGTGGGTTTTTCACTGATTTTTGTGCAGGATTTTGTAGAAGTTCATGCTTTACTTTTTACTTACAAGCGAGATGACTACAAATACGTCCATTGCTGACTGTGTGTTTGGTTAGAGTATCTTTTTTTTTTCTAATTCAATTTGTTTTCCCCCTCATTTTCCTGAGTCCAGTTTTGGAATAATAACAGAAATATTTTGATAATTCAGCAAAACAAAATTGGTATTAGAAAGCTTTTTAACTGGACAGCACTTTGTGTAATAGCAGGCTTATTTTGTCTGATAACACCATTATTATAAAGAGAAGCATAATCTATGCTTGAACAGTTGTCAGAAGAGGTTACTTTTTTGCTGACTTCTCTCTGGACAGATGGAGTTCTCATAGCAAAGATACCACGTACATGGACAGACCTTATTTACTTTTCCTTATGAGAACGAATGTTTATATTTCTTTTCTTAGTCAGTTTATTCATCCTTAATTTGTTTATAAAGAAGCAGGACTGAAGGTTTTGCAGCATCTATGAAGCATTAGCAATTTTTTCCCAGTTACATAACTACTAAATAGCACACAGGTTTTATTGTGGTGGGATCTGTGGATCATTGATAAAAGGAAAAGTTTTTTTCTTGGGTATTTTTAACAAATCACCCTTTCCATGCCTTCTCTGGGTGTACAAACAGATGTCTGGGTAAGCCAGAAATGAACAATATGAGTGCAGAGACGTAATAAGAAGTTTCCTTTGGCTGCAAACTTCAGAATAGCTCACCAACTATGTTTCCTAGTCTACATAAAGAGGTCAGGTTGTTACTGTGCAGTCTCACCCTGGCCACAGTGGTGCTGCTGCCCGATAAGTACAGGAAATCAATGGCGACTGACAGTTTCGAGTTGTGGGTACAATTTGCTGCTTGTCTCATTCATTGCTCTAAGATGAAAGAAACCTACAACAGTTCTTCTGCTAGGCTGAAGTTGCTTCTCTTTGTGTGTCAGTTACGGTGCTTGATTTAGCTTGCAAAGGACTCAACAAACTCTTACTTTCTCCTCCTAATTGTCCATGCCCCACATGCCTCCAGAGGGAGCAGTGTAACAATTTCCAGGTTGGTTTTTTCCCCATTGTTATTGTTAATGATACAGGTAGTCTGAGTACAGAAATTAAGCCTTAGTTGATTGCAGGTCATACAGCCAAGCTCAAGACTACAAATAATTGCTCTCTACAACTACCTTAAGGGAGGTTGTAGACAGGCAGAGGTTGGTCTGTTCTCCCAGGCAACCAGCACCAGAACAAGAGGACACAGCCTCAGGCTGCGCCAGGGGAGGTTTAGGCTGGAGGTTAGGAGGAAGTTTTACACAGAGAGAGTGATTGCCCATTGGAATGGGCTGCCCGAGGAGGTGGTGGAGTCACCATCACTGGAGGTGCTCAGGAGGAGACTTGATAGGGTGCTTGGTTGCATGGTTTAGTTTAGATGTTGGATGATAGGTTGGACATGATGATCTTGAAGGTCTCTTCCAACCTGGTCTGGTCTATTCTATTCTATCCCAATGTGTTTGAGAAACAAACCTGCTTTAGGAAGAGCACTAACACTGATGGGCTGTTTTGCTTGACAAAATGTCCATGCCTGTGCTGCTAACCTAATGGCTGTATTTAGGCAAGTAGCTTGTGGAAGTGATAGAAATAGATACAAGTGAAACCTACTTCTCTTTCAGAGTTGTAATATTGCCAGAAACAAACTTTCAGAAAATCAAGTTCTCCTAAGTAAAGACTCTGTTGTGTCATTGCAGGCAGTGAAATGGGAAAGCCCTTTTTATTACTTGGTTGATAGTTAAATGGAGAAGAAAATGTTTTGGTTTACAGAACCAAGAGATCAGTTTGCTGGATTTGTTTTTCCTTTCTGTCACAGACATTGAAGTACCCAAGTTACCTGCAAAGTAAAAACTTCCAAGCCTTAGACTCTTTGTGTTCTGATACTGAAAATATGAATATACAGATTCATTTACTACTGTGTATGTGTGGAATAGTGAATGTCAGGCAATGAACACACCAGCAGTTTAACAATTAACATTGCATATGCTTCTTTTTTTTTTTTTTTTTTTTTAAAAGTGATTTTTCCTACTGGTTTCTAAGAGAACACAGTGCAGGGCTACAAACACAGAGAGATTTTGGACAGATCTACCTTTTCTCTTTAAAATTTCTATAAACAGAAAAGAGAGCATTTTGCTGAGGTTGAGCTGGAAATGTCAGAGGAAGAGAAAGGCTTGCATGTTAGTCACTTCAGAATATAGCTGGGGAGGGGAACAAGTACATGGTCATGAATTTTGGCAAATGAAGTGTATCCACTTGACACTGAATAGTGCTAGTTCAGTAGTGCAACATGATGGTCAGACTTCATCTCAAACACAGGGTACATGCTTGCTCAGCTGTGTTCAAGAAAGATGAACTCAAACTAAAACAGGTACACAGAATTGCTGTGAGGTTAATGAAAAGCCTGTTTTATGTGAAGAGACTGAAAAGAGATTGCTCATTTAACTTAGGAAAATGAAGCAGAGTGGGATCTGAGTGCCATTTTGATGAATATGTCAAAAATGTAGAAGTAGATAAAATGGAGGGAAAAGAGATGAGCTACTTAACCTAAAGGACAGGCACAAGAGCAAATGGGTATAAACTGGTCATGAATAAATTTGAGGTTGAAGATTATAAGAAGGCTCCTTGCTGTTGAAAGAGTCAGACTTTGGAATAGCCTTTTAATTAGAGTAGCAGGGGCAAGAAATTACCAAGGACATTATGTGATAAGGTGAGGTTGATAGCATGAGACTGGAATTGGTGACTAAGGAATTCCATTTCGGGCTCACTTCCTATATGCTCTCATACAATCATCATGGCTGTATAGCTAGATTCAATATATAGAAATGAGCTGGACAGAGGCAAGAATGAGTCTTTGAACTGAACAGATTTTTCAGCAAAAATTGCAAAGATGAAGTCACTACATTTTAATGTGGCCAAAACATAGTTAAGAAAATTTAGTAGTAAGCATCTCCAAACTGTAGGGATCAAAATGTGGGGTGGGGGGAAAAAGAGGTTATTTAGATTATGTAATAATATCTCAGATGATATATTCAAAGGAGTAATGATGCCTTGCCATTCTTTTTTCTCCAGCCTTCTGTAGTATTACTTTTGTAGGAGATGTAGCAAAATTTAACAGGTTTGTGATGTACCACAGGGATGCCAGACTGGACTTAGGGATGAGAGTAGTATTTGATTATTTCATTGCCAGCCTGTGCCCCTCTGCATCCAAATCAGTACTACATTACTGCAAATGGATAATGCAGTGATACTTTGGTTTACAAGAACTAACAAGAAAGCTGTAAAACTCCCATTAGGTTAATTTATATGATGTCACTAATTAAAACTAGTTCATGGATCTAACTTAAATATTAATTATGTTACTTTAACTGATACAAAGTCTATGTTGTTCAGTGTAGTAATGGAGTGTTTAGGGTAGGGTGGGTTTCCAAAGTAACAAGCATCTATAATTTTTCTTCAGGGCTCACTGTTAGATTGGCTTTGAACTTGTGTGACCCAGTGAGGCTGCAGAGGCCCTTCTGATATTAGCATGAAGCCACACTTAGGCAGGTGAGTGGTCATGCAGTACAGCTGAGCAGTTAACCAATCTGACCACTGTCTAGTTGCTGCATTTCAAACGGGATTTGCAGCTCCCACTACATGAGTGCTCACCTCGGTTCTTGAGTGGTGGGAGTGAAAGGTGCTCATTACATGCTGAAACCACTGCCTGCTACATTCTTGAAATAAACATCAAAGAAAGAAAACTTGTGCACTGGGCTCCAGTCTCAGCTGGAAGTGGATTTAAATGCTACCTCTCAGCTGAGAGTGGCTTGAATGAGTCTCTGCCATCTCCGCTTCCTATGTGTGTTACTATAAACAAAAAGTAGTACTGACCCTAAGTGCATACTTTGTCTACATTTAGTTATATTGGAACTCAATCTCCTAAACTTAGCTTGAATCACAGTGAAGTAAGAAACGTGGTGATACTTCGGCTGTGAGGTCTTCCAGCTTGTGTATAGTATAACTGGGACTCAGACAAGTGCATTTAGACAACTGAAGTAGAAGCATTTCTGCTGAAAGAATAGAATAGAATTTACCAAGTTGGAAAAGACCTTCAAGATCATTGAGTCCAACCTATCACCCAATGCTATCTAGTCAACTAAACCATGGTACCAAGCATCTTTCATAAGGCACAAAACCCCAATTGTATGATAAATATTTAGCTTTTAATAACACTAATGACCTTGATAGAAGGTAGTCTTAGGGATTAATGAGCACCTGAGATTAATAGAATCAGCTCCACCCAACCAATCATTAATTCAGAGCCAGTGCCCTAGGCTTTGATCATTAGTGCTTAAAAACAACATCAATTTTACATGGTTTGAGGCACCTCTTGACCAGCAACATCAACAATACAGACTCTTAATTTTGAAAATGACCTTCCTGGTAGATTTTTCTCTTTTTCTTCTTTACATTGCCCACTGTTGAGAAACCTGTAAACACAAAATGAAAATGCCAAATTTCAGCCTGCTATCATTTGAAATGCCTGGTTTATTAAGTCCTGAAGTGTGTTGATAACAGAAGCGTAATGGATTTTTACATGGAGCACTTCAAGATTCTGAAGCCTTACAAATGTTAGTTCTTAATGATTTGAAAGTATTTTCTGAAAACTTTGGATACTGTGTTTGAATTTAATAATGTTTGATTTCAACACAGCATTAAATATGCTGGGTTTGTACATGTCCTGCACCTCTAGGTATGTTCTGGTTAAGGAGCTGTATCCACAAACCCTTGTGCTAATGATTGTTTTTACAAACAAATTTTGAGTTTTTATGGGATTTTGGGAATACTAAACTAAATTGTAGAAAGATTTCAGTAGCGTTAGGTGTTTTGCCGCAGACCACAAAGGACTAATTTTTCTGACATAGTGCATACAGATTTCTCCTTCTGAGCTGAATGCTAAGAATGTAGTGTAATGGCTCATTACTGTCACTGTTTACATTTTATAAAATGTAAGGCTGAGCAGACAGAAGTGATGCCACATTGTTGCATTCGTCTGGGATAACATGTATTGGAAACAAACATTGACGACCTCCTGAATTGCATAGGCTGAATACTCTTCCCTCCATGTTAGTATACGTCATGTATAAACTTAAATGCATAAATGCAGCGCTCCATTTCTATGATGATTTAGATCCTAATCTTCCTTGGTAAAATAGGGTTCTGTAATTAAACTCCCTGCTATTTGCAGATCTGATTATGAAGTATACAAGCTAAAGGAAATTATTTTGGCTAAGGATATTGTCTCAAGCACAAGGTTTTAATAAGAACAGTCCCATTTTTAAGGCACCTGAAAAGGAAACTCTTGTCTTTTGTGCCCCAGTGCAGCAATATATACAGCAGTGACCTCACAGAAAGCCTAAGCCTAAAAACTTGTTACTTAGATCTTACTGTAAAACATCACACACAGGTAAACTGTGGGGTTTTTTAAAATTGTATTTTTAATGTGTATGTGGTGTGTATATGCACATACACACATAGTCAAAACACAAAAAGGCATTCTCAAGAATCAGCATCTTCCAAAAATATAATTACTAAAAGGTATTACTTACAATGGATATTTATCTGTTGTTTTAAAGGTCTCTGTTTTCCTTTATTGCAGAGTAAATTTTTGCTCAACTCCCTATATTTTATTAAAAACTGAGCGTGGAGTCTTAGCCCATTGCATACAGTGGCAAACTATTCTTTTATTTTCTGTATTTTCATAGCTAAACATGAAAATTTTGTATCAGATTAAAAATACTACCACCACCACAATCCCAAAATGTCAAAAAAGGAGACCAGAGGAAATTAATTTACAGAAACTCACATAAAATACATTGGGCTGTTCCAGCATCAAGGCATACATTCTAAGGAATTTTAAATGTCTTGTGCTGGGGTTTTTGAAAATAATTCAGTAGTATTTCAGTCATGTTAGAATATGTTTCTATTTTTTTTTTATTCACTTGAAAACTGTTATTTTCACACCTCTCCTCTAAATTTTATCTGAAATATGAGTATTAGCTGCTAACGGAGCACTCTTTCTACTGGGTATAATTGGAAACATCTAAAAATTAAATTGAAACCTGGTTTGTTTGATTTTTTTTTTTGTTGGTGGTATCAGCTTAGAAATTATTAACGATTACTCAAGTATAGTGATGCTACTGTCTGTTGCACTGTGAGTAAATTTTCAAATCGTTTTTGATGGTAGGGCGTAATAAGCTCACACAGCCCTGTACAAGCACTCCCCCAGAGGACTCGACAGAGCTTTACCAAAGTTGGGTTTTTTTACAGCAATATTGGTTTTCATAAATGTTTCTCTATGGTATTTTATTTACTGTTTAAAATACCACGGAAAATCTTAATCTAATAGCTAATCTAATGACGGGGGGAGCTTAGTGAGGCTGTAAAAGGGCTGCTGCGGAGCAGGAGGCGGCAGTGGGCTGTGAGGCAAGCCGCTGCTACCCGGTGTTCTGCAGCCCCTTCTACCCGGTGTTCTGCAGCCTCATAAACAACTTGCTAACGAGCACCAGATAATGGCTGTGGATGCTTAATAATTTCTTTCCCTGCTGTTGAGCTGAAATGTTAAAAATATGGTAGGGTTTTTTGTTTGTTTGTGGGATTTTTGTTTGTTTTTAAATAGTCTTTCTAGGGGAAACCAAATAATTTTGTTTGATCTACACCACCTTTTTAATAACGTCTTATGGTATCACACAGAGGAGAGAACAAAATAAATTCAGCAAATGTAGAAATCGATAGAGAAGCTGGTATTTCCTCAGGTGAATAAAATCAATTACATCTTCGGAAGAGGTGTTTCCTTAAAACACAGAAGAAAATAGAAGAAAAGGAGAGAGAACAGCCCCCGCTGCCCCTTCCCCTCGGCCCCCCAAGCGGAGCCCTAGCCGGGGCCATGTGCCGGGGTTCGTGTGTCGGCTGTAGGTGTCACTGCGCACATGGCTTTGGGGTCAGGTGCCGGGGATGTCATTGCAACCATTGAGCTGTCCACGTTATTGAACGAGTCGGCGTTCAGATGTTCAGCATGCATGGGACATTGTCTGCTGGGCTGTTTGAGGCGCTGGCAGCAGAAGGTGACATCTGGTGACTAATGGGCTCAGATGTGAAAGCCGTTCCCACAGTTCCGTGGGCTGCAGCTGCTCTGCCACGGCGCAAGATGCAGGAAACGGGAGGGGTGTGTGTGTGTGTGAAGAATATCGCTAGGAAAAATCAATACCTTCTGATTTCAGATGAAGTATAACATGGCCCCGACTGCAGACATTTTCCAGCCCGGGACTTCTGATAAATGAAAAGAGGACACAAGCACGGCACTCTGGCGTGTCTCATCTTTTGCTTATCTAAACCGATCAACTTTTAACGAAATGGCTCCACCCTATGAAACAAAGATGGACTCTTTCCAGACACAGTCCAGCCTTTGCTCTGTTTCTCTTTTCAGGCAGGGCTCTGTCAGAGCCAAGCCGCTCTGGTTTTGGTGTAATCTGTGCTCCCGGTTCTCTCCCAGTAATGCTTTTAAAACTGAACCAGAGCTCTCACTGTTTCCTCACGGGCAGGTATGTGTGAGGAGAAAATCATCTGTCATTTAAATTCTCTGAAACAAAGACTAAGCCAGAACACAGTGCCCACATATTTCATGTTTGATCCACTGATCAGTTGTGATTTATTTGTCAAATTCTTTGAAATGGCAGGGAGGAACCACAGGAAGAGCTCAGTGCTGCAGATGGTGGTAAAAACTCTGTTATTAGCAGATGACAGCGCAAACCACAGAGTGGAAAGCACAGATAAATTCATGGCTGAAAGTTGTTGTTTACAGCAGAAAAAGGATTTTAAGCAGGGCTTTCTTGGGGGGAGGGGGGAGGAGGGAAAGGGAGCTGGGAGGTGGGAAAGGAGCATTCCTTAGTTCTTGTACCCTTCCACTACAAGTAAATCAGTGTGGTGGGTGTTAGGGAGTCACTGAAAAAGGCTGACAGGAGAAAGGAAAAGCAAGGACCTGAAAAGAGAGCTGTTTTGCTGTGCGTGCACAGATAATCACATGATTTTTCCATCATCCAAGCCCCTAGTATGACGGAGGGAGGACAGTCACACGCATCAGCCTCATAAAATCTGCAAAAGCACTGCTCTTAATTCAGCCATCGGCTGCTCCCAGACCTCACGCAGAGAATTACAACGAAATTCTATTTGCAGACTGACATCCCTAATGCTGCTGTGTCCTTATGTTTACTTCGGTTAACTGTCAGCCCTTATAAAGTGTACTGTACCACAGCTGCTGCTGTGGAAAAGAAAACTCTGAGTAGCTGCTTTGGGGGAGGTATTTGAGAGAAACATAAATAGAAGAAGCAGACAAAAAAAAAAAAAAAAAGAAAATCTACTTGTGTATCCACACAATGTGAGATTCAAGAAAGACATCATTCAACCCTTGTTTTCCATGCATTGCTTGGGTTTTAGTCTTGGCTGATAAAATATTTAACAGCCATCTTAGAACTCAGCATAGCAATAACCTAAGAACGTCCAAGCTCTCAGTCCCCACTGAGACAGAATTCCAGTGGTGTGAAGTTTTCTTTTCCCTCTTTCCATATGATGTGCTGTCTAGCCTAGCTCCAGTTTTCATGTGAATTTAAGGGGGGGGGGGGGGGGTGTGGAGAAGGCAGCCCAGTTACACCATGCCCTATTACTGAAACATATACAGTTCTCTGGAAACTCCAAATGGAAGCATGCCACTGGCACTGTTATGTCTATTGGTCAGGTTACTGTGTTTTCCTGCTTTTAAAACCACAAAAAAGACAAAGGTTGCTTAATTAGGGTTCCAATTATGATTGAAGTCCCTGATAACGATGGAATTACATTTTTTTTTTTTCACATGGACATAAACCAAAATGCAATTTCTGCTTCCAGGAGTGTGCTTTATAGGAAAAAAAAAAAAAAAGTTAGTGTAAGAAATCAACATGGGAATGCTGGCAAATAGAATTTAGTAGCATATAGAAGATTCCCACCATTTTGCTATTTTACCATCATGTCTTCTTTCTGGATGAAATGCAGTCTATTAATTCTGGACCATGATATAACAAGTTGGGTGGGGTTCTTTTATTTTTTCTTTTGGAATTGGTAAACACTGACAACTCCTCTTCTGACTGAGCAGTGTCTTTCCAACATCTTTGGAAAATTTGCCCTTAAAGGCCTTTTGTAAGAGGGGGCAGTATCAATTCTTGACATTTTTATTAGAACTGTCATGAGTTTTGGTAGTTTTCTCTGTGCCGTCTGCCAGGATCAGGAAATTGCACCATCCATCCAGCTGCTATGATTAAATAAATAAATAAGCCTAACCATTTCTCATGAGAAGTTTGTGATGTGGTGAAGTTCAGGAATGCTGGTCAAGTACAAAGGCTCTGAAGTTTATAATTTGAAAATGATCTATCCTTGTGAATTTTGCATGTCTAGGTAGCTGAACTGAATGGGTACCTATTACCGTGTTGCTTTTAGGAAAAGTAGAACCAAGTGTTATAATTTATTTAAGATCACCTAGATGCAGTTATACATTGCATAGAGTGTCCACAGAATTCAGCTTTTGAGACCGAGTTTTCTCATGCCAGGTTATCTGTATAGAGATGATTACCTTTTTTCTCTGTTTTTAATTCTAAATTCCAGCTTCTACTCAGAATGACATCAGAACAGTCCTTAACTTTTCATTCATCAAATTTTTAGCACTTGCATGCTCTGGAGCCGGGGGCTTGAAATACAGGGAACAAAAGTTGTTGAAGACCACTAGTTGACAGAACAGATGAAGGCATAAGGACAGAGGAATGAGAGACGCATTGATGAGAGCATTGTGAGATGTAGGATATAGTAGCGTCTAGAGAAACCTATTAGAAGAAGCATGGACTAGTAGAATAGTATAAGCAAGGCTTTTTATAGCACAAATATTGCTTAGGTAGTGACTTTAAGTGTCTTGGAGGAAGTTTCATGATAAATCTTGAATTTTAAAGATTTTTAAATGTGCAGAAAGTACCCTTTTCATTTGACTTCCAAAAGACATCATTGTTAGTGGCTGGTATAATTAATTTTTATTTTAGATAAATTCCTAACACTTGAGTGATTACAAACCTTCTTTTCTAATTGAAACTAAGCCCTAAATATCTTTTCTATGTCTATCAATTACTTGGTCTTTAATGTTAAATGAAGTCGTGTTACAGGTGAGTTCCTTTCAGTGTCACTGGTATGAGGAGACCTTAATCAAATTCTTTAGTGTTCCAAGGCCTCTGTTTCTCTGTGTGTAAAGTGGTAACAAGTTTTATCGCATTTCATTCTCTGAATGAAATCACAAAGAACTTATTCTAACAGAATGTTTAAAATTACCTTATTTCCAAAATAATGAACAGCTTCTCTAGAAAGGCAATTTTCTCTGGATAGTTTGGGAAGACACAATAGCTTTCAACTTATATTGCTATCCCCTTTCCAGGAAATCTGTAGAGCCTGGATAGTAGTCTTTCTAAAATTTTCCAGAAGTGTTGTTGCAATATATAATAGTAACAATTTTCAGAGCTTTCATACTCTGCACATGTGGAGGCATGTGTTCACTCAGGCTTTGGCTGGTCTTGTTGCAGTCATTTGGGAAGTTTTTCCTATCTGTAAGATCAGAAAAATGGATCTGAGCCTCATACTGTGTCTTCAGGCTTGGGTTTCCTGTTAGTTTCCCAAGTAAAAAAAGGTTAAAGCAGAGTGGTCATGGCCAGGGAAGTCAGTGAAGGAGACGTTCAGGACACAGCATGACCTTCTATATCCATCAGTCAGAGCTGGAGAGAGATGGATGAGAACATAGTCCTTTTCATGTGGAATGTCTGCACTTCCCATGTAAGGATAAGAAACTTGTTAAAGGCTGCTCAGCTAATTGGAGGGACTTGGCTGAAGATATTGCCATTATTAGCACTTACTGGTCCCTTTGCTAGTATGGTGGCAGTGGAGAGAGAAGAGTGAAGGCTTCTCTTTTTGTTTCGCAGGAAATTGGGTTTGAGCAAGGGAAACTGTACCATTTTGAGAATTTGTTGTGGGAATGGAAGTTTATATTCACTTAGACTGAACATACATTTATTATGAAGACTTTTGGAAGTTCCCATTGCTTCCTGGGGTGTGGTTGCTGAGATCATATAGTCATATGATGCTTTGAGCTGTTCCACTGAACCATGCTCTTCCCTATGAAAGAGAACATTTGCTGAACTAAAGACAGCATTGAATTGGGATGAAGGTAAATTTCTTTCAGCTGATTTTATTTTCTGGCTTTCTGGAAAGTTTTGCTCTCCTGAACAAATCCGCTGAGCCACCTCTGCTTCTGCTACAATTATATATATATATATGTGGACATACATACTCTGAAGTTTGATATCCTTGTGTTGAGTTGAGATGTCTTGCAATATGTAATTGTTCTAAGCGGTACCCTTGATTTTCCTAATTGAAGGCTTGTTTGGGTTTTTTGGTTTTTTTAAATTCCTGTGTGAAAATAGCTATAAGCTGTTACAATGAATGATTTAACTTATTGTCAGAAATATTTAGATTATCCTGCAGTGACGAACACTGCACTGTGTTTTTCTACACAGATGAACTGAGTTAATAACATTACAACAATAAGGCATTTACTGTTTACCAAAAACATTTAGCTGTGGTGTCTCTGGGGATATATTTGGAATATCTGTATTTTCACAGCTGCAAAATACAGGTGGTGTGGGCTGCTGGTGAATGAGTATGACATGTTTTTCAAAAGCAGAAAAATGAAGTCAACAGTCACACGACTAATTGACAATCATTAGTGAGCTGATCTTTTGCACCAATTGTTGGTTTAAGGCTTGAAAAATCTATCATTATCCCTGACAGCAAAAATTAGCCTGGTGAGATTCCAGCTCTCAGTTGACTAATTAACTTCTCTAATGCAGATAGACTTCCACCAGGTACACCTAGGAAATAGAGCCATGGTAGGGATGGTAAGAATCCTCAGACGACAATTCCTTTGAATGTAGTCTCTCTTGGGAACTACATAGTCAGGAGATAGATGAGCAGTCTGTCAAGCATTGAAGGTGTTAAGTAAATAAAGCACTTTCATGGTTGCCTCGAAGGAGATGGTCATGCCTAAACCAAAATATCGTATCAGAATTCCAAAGTCTGACTTCTAGATTAGGGAGCTAGCAAGCGCTATCTTAAAAATTGCATACAGCCCTGTAGATGTTTGTAATTTGAGTCTTTTCTTGCAGGAACTGCTAAGTTCATAGTTAGTACTGGGGGAGCAAAATCCTTTTTAAAAACCAAAGCTGCAAACTTGCAGTGTTTGTGTTTCTCTGATAACTGAAAGTGGATTTGTGATTTTGTACTGTTTGACTAATTTTGAAAATGGCATTTCTAATTCTGTAATAACAAAGTTATTAATGTAATTAATAGAGCTGAACTGGGGTAATAGATGTAAAAATACTAAAAATTAATTCTCAAAACAATGTCACTATTCCTGTGTTCCTTTAAATCAATGTGACCAAGTGTCTGGTATATCATAGAGGTATGTAAAGGTCTTTCAGAGAAAACCTGACATTTACTGACTTGACTGAGAATGATCCGGCAAAAAGGCATGTTAGTAATGGTAAATAGCAAAATGTTAGATGGAAGGTGTTGCATGACATGCAATGTGAAGTTATGAGGCTTGTCCATTTTATTTCTTAAGATTTTTCTTGCTTCACCTCATTCCTTAAGCTGAGATTGCAACAATGGTATGTTTTAAATACTGCCAAGCTACATGGCTTACACTCTGTGTGCTCATGTCTTTCATATCATTTGGGCACTCTCATGGTTTTGTATTCTGATCTGTTACTATAACAGACTTTCTCTGACAACCTAATGAGTTTATGTCATTAGTTTTATCTGTATCTACCTCTGGGTGTTCTGTAGGGTTGTGAAAGAATACATGCAATTTTTGGAATGCTTTTTAAGAGTGCTTTCACATAACTTATCACCTTCTCATGCTTTAAGTACCTGTGTGCAGTGGAAATATTGGCATCTAGTGGTGTTCAGACATGTTGGTGCCAGCTTTTAAAGTTGGTTGCTTGTAGATATTCAATTGACAGAGCAACTTAATAAATGTCTGATTGTGTTTATATATTTCTGCCAGGTTTAAATGCTGAGACATTTTCCTGTTTTCTTGTGATTAATCCCCCTCCCAAAAGGAAAATAAAAAAGCTCAACTTAAAACCCCACCAACAGCGAACAAAAAACACATAACACAAAAAACAGGGAGTGATGATTCAAGCTTCAGGAGTTACCTTTAACCACTCAAGAACTGCTAACATTGCACACCAGAGTCAGTATAATTACTCAGCATGTAAATCAAACATACTCTACATTCTTGACAGGTGAATCATCTATCCCTCTACCTCAAATCCTAAGGCAGCTTCAGTGAATGAAAAGGATTTCCTGTAAAGGAAATAAGTGATAGACAACTGAGAATATTTGCTGGAACTTTGACCTACAAAGCACATCCATGAAAGGACTATGCAGGGACAGTTTATCAGTATCATAGAGAGGGTAAGAAATGGGAAGATTTGGGAAGCAATTGCGCAGCCACTCCAGTGCAGGAGAGGCCCTTCCCCTCACAACTGCAGTGTTGCAACATGCTGCAATGGAGAGATCATGTCTAGACTGGCCACTCACCCTGTTTGAATACAAAAGTATTCAAATCTATGCTACTTTCAAGTGTACATGTACATTTTTCATGAGTAAAAATTGGCATGGGTATGCACTTATGGTTAAGCACATGGTTAAGTGTGATCTGAATTGATCCTCTCTGCTCCTGAGTATGTAAATGGTTGGTCGATTAGTAATGAATGATTTTAGTCCTTTATCTCAGAATGGCATAGAAATGTTCGTTGTCCACTCTGTTTTCTCAACTCAGTGGTTTGTCCACATCCTTGCAGAAATCCTGCTGGCATAAGTGCATTTCACTTGCAATTGGTTCTTCCAATTTGTTCTGCTGTCCTCAGTGCGTTTATTCCTTAGCATGGACTGGAGTCACTAATTTATTTCATTTGGATCCTCCTTTGTAAGCTGTGGTTAAGAAATCTTACTTAAGTGATTTATGTGAAACCAGAATCAGGCCCTCAGCAGTTTCTTGTATGTTTAATTTGCTATGTGGGAAGATCAATAAGAACATACTCTAACACTGGTTGCATATCAAAGGAATTTTAGAGAAACCTATTGTGCCATATAAGAACTACTTCCTTAGATAATTGCAGATGCTACACTTCATCATGCTTCAATACCAGGAGTTTCTGCATTCCAGCCTTGGCTGTATCATAGATTTGCCTACACTGTGTTTTATAAACATAGCTGAAATGTCTCTGGGAAAATCTTACTATCTGTCTGTTTCCTCATTTGAAAAATGAGATCTGAATGGTTTACTTCACAGGAAAGCAACTTAATGCCTTGCAAGATTTGGAACATTTAAAATTCTTTGTACTTTACATACTATTAGTTAACTAAAATGAAAAAAGAAACACAGTCTGCCTTGTAATTGTTTCTCAAGCACTACCAATCAGTTTCTCTCTATTCTGTCCGTCTGCCCTCCAATTAATTTCATACTCTGTGTGCTGTTTTAAAATTACCTAATTACCTGTAAACAAAAGGAAACATATTTCTGGTTTTTTTAATGGCAGATTTTAATTTTTACTGATCTTATTAAAAAATTATATTAATAAGTCATAACAGTTTTCATACAAAGAGAGGAGGTGCACTATAGAAAACATGAATACATTTAACTAGTGTAAAACAGCTTGAGCCATTTTCATTTCCACTGTGTATTATGTATTTTTTTTTAAAGAGGAAAATTAGACATGGGGGAATTAATTTTAACTTCATTGGTTATGAATTATTAATTCCTCATGACTTGAGTTATCACAGTATCACAGTACATTAGAGGTTGGAAGGGACCTCAAGAGATCATCAGGTCCAACCCCCCTGCTAAAGCAGGATCACCTAGGGTAGTCCACACTGGAATGCATCCAGGTGGGTTTTGAGTCTCCAGAGAAAGATACTCCACAACCACCCTGGACAGCCTGTTCCAGTGCTCTATCGCCCTCACTGTAAAGACGTTTCTCCTCATGTTGAAGTGAAATCTTCTATGTTCAAGTTTGAACCTGTTGTTTCTTGTCTTATTACTATGCACCACCAAAAAGAGCTTGGCCCCCTCCACTTGACACCCACCCCTCAGATATTTACACACATTGATGAAATCCCCTCTCAGTCTTCTCTTCTCATGACTAAACATCCCCAGGGATCTTCATAGTGGAGATGCTCAAATCCCCTAATCATCCTTGTGGCTCTCTGATGGGTTTTCTCTAGTAGTTCTGTCTTTGTTGAACTGGGGAGATCAAAACAGGTGTGGTCTCACCAGGGCAGAGCAGAGAGGTAGAAGAACTTCCCTAGACATGTTGGACACACTTTTCTTGATGCACCCTAGGATACCATTGGCTCTCGTGGCCACAAGGGCACATTGTTGTTTTGGGGTGAACCTGCTGTCCACCAGCACTCCAAGGTCTTTTTCTGTGGAGCTGCTTTCCAGCAGGGCAGCCCCTAACCTGTACCAGTGCCTGTCGTTATTCCTCTCCAGAGGCAGGACCCTGCACCTGTCCTTACTGAACTTCGTGAGGTGTGCCTGCACCCAGCTCTCCAGCCTGTCCAGATCTCAATGGATGGCTGCACAGCCTGATGGGGTGTCAGCCACCCCCCCAGTTTTGTATCATCAGTGAATTGCTGAGGGTACTCTCAATTCCCTCATCCAGGCTGTTGATAAAGATATTGAACAAAACTGGACCCAGGGGAGCACCCTGGGGAGCACCGCTGATCACAGGCCTCCAAGTTGACTCTGTGCCACTGATGACAACCCTCTGAACTCAGTTGGCAAGTCAGTTTTCAATCTGCCTCACAGACCAGTCATCTATGCTGCATTTCTTGAGCTTTTCTATGAGGATATTATAATATTTTATGTGATGAAAAAGTATCTGGTAATCTCTGAGATAAAGATCTCAAAAGGTATTAAAAATTTGTGTTAAATTATAAAAGAAAGAATAGAAACTTCCATGTTATTCCTTCCTTATTGCCAGGTGGATTAGTGTTATAGTAATGAATATCCAAGGAATTCAACACAATTTGTCACTTGTTGCAAAGTGTTGCCTAGAATAGTAATCCATCATTGCTTTTTCACAAAAGAAGCTTCATCTGTGAATGAGATCTTGTTATGGTGTGCTCCAACCCCTCTTCCCCCATCTCCTCAGTGGAGGTTTGAACGGTGAAAAACAAAAGCACAAAATTGCCTTCCAAGGTGCAAAATTGCCTGGAGACAGGTAATTAGCACCCATTCTTCCCGCCAGGCCAGAAGTTCCTTCCCTGTGGGGGAAGTCAGCTACGTTTGGGAGCTATGATTAAGTGGGGTGCTTCGCACCCATTATACATTGGCCTTGGACACATTGTCTAGAAATGCCTTAAACAGAGTGACCTGAAAGCGATCAGGGCTCTCGCCATCATTTTGCTCCTGCTCGTGCTCTTGCTCTGACCTTCATCTTGCTCACTCCATTCGGACCTGGCTTCTCCCTGGACCCTGCCTGCCATGAAACCTGCAGCATTCTTGCAGCGCTGCTGCTCACAAGTCTCCCCTTGTAACAGTAGCGTCTACGGACGCTTTGATTTCTGGCGGGTCCTTTTCCTTTGGATCGTGCTGCATTATCCACAAATTAGATTATAAAACCTGCAGTTCCTGGAGCCTGCTACCCATGAAAGACCTAGGGACCGACGCCAAATTCCTGCTCCATCTTTGTGAGTACAACCTGGCGTTTTCGTCGGCTTTCCCTAAGGTTCCTGGCTTGCCTCTGATTGTAAGTGGGGGTGAAGCTATTTTGTGGCTTAGCCTTTTTCATTTTCTGAATTGTACTGAAGTTGCCCATAATCATCCTGGTAGAATTCACGACCGAACAGAACCTGTAAATAATTTAGTAAGTTTTTATACCTAATTTTGGGGCGGGTTTTTCAGGAAAAAAGTCTTTATATAACGATAACTATATTTTTATAATTCCCGCCTTGTCAATTCAGCCCCTATCAAATCAGATTTCAGAGATATTGCTATCTTCATAAAAATGCCTACTGCCACTATTAATATAAAAGCAGGCTAAGCTGTGGCAGTTTAGCAGGAGTCAAGGCAGGACCCGAGGCTTTTAATGAGGTTACATGGGTTTACAGTAATTGGTTAAGTTTCCTCCTAGTTACTGTCATGCATGACTATTCTGCTCTTCCCTGCAGTGTGCAACAAGCAGATGGAATGGTCAGTAAGTCAAAATACGAAATGCTGGAAAGGTCACGATACTACAGGATGCCACTGTCTTTCTCATCTGTCTTACAATTAGGATATCTTGTTCTTGTAGCAAGAGTCATAATGAGGACTGTAATGAATACAACTTGTATCCGTTCCTCTCACTCAGAAGCTGAAAACAAAGGACAGGGGAATTTGTACTAATGAGGGCCCAGATGAAGCAGCTTTTATTTTGGTGAACAAATGTTTCTCATTCATGTGGTTGTACTTACACTGGGAAGTATTCAAGAAAAAAAGCATAGTTAGATTCACTTCTAAATGGGGGGATTGTTTGAAGAGCATTTTGAGTCTTAAACTTTTTACAATTAAAAGAAGTTTGGTGAATTTGCATTATCAAAAAATTAGAATAATGACCTTAGATTCAGAAGATCCATGTCCTGGCCACAAAACTCATGTACAATTTAATGAAGATTATTCCAAGACTACTGATGTTGGTGGAAGATCTGATGTTGGGAAAGGCATCTGTAAAGCTTCAGCGTTCTAGATATTATGAAGCCTTTGCTGAAGGAATTGCTCCATTACTGGATGTCTGTGGGATGGCAGGGTTGGATTATGTGTTGCTGCCAGAATGGGACAATAGTAGGTTACTAGAACAACAAAACCCTGCAGCTACTCCAGGCAAATTACCTGAACTGCTTACTCTTCAAGGGATACGAGATGCTAGGGTAGAATAAACAAAAATGATAGTGTTCATCATATTGGGACTAAAACACTTCTGTGATTCAGATGTAGTGAGAAGATGAGGTTATTTCATATGAATTAAGCATTTTTGCCATAGCCACAGCAGTACTCTTGGGCAATCTGAGATGGCTAAAGACGCTAAAAACACCTGTAGATAGGTCTCTCCTTGGGGCTGTATGGATAGGAATAGGGCTGCTGGCGATGAGCTTTCAAGGTTTTATATCTGTTAAACTTCAGTATTATTTTGTTCTTCTGCCTCATAATTTATGGAAAGTATCTCTGAAAGATGGCTAGGTTTGTGTATTTAGCCTTTATGTAGCCTTTATGATAGCTGCAAGGTAATGAAGCTCTGTAATTTCACTCAGCTACTCTAGAAGCCTTACTGGAATCATTTGTGAAATGGAGTGGCATTTCTTTCTGTCATCCACTGATACTCAGGGCCAGCTGTGGAATGTGTATTTTCTTTGGTGTTTATCAAAGATTAATCAAATTAATTAAGGTAATAAATTCCTTTGCATGTCTTCTTTTGGTTCTCCGTTCTGTGATTCGTTTCAGTACCTTGACTATCTTTTAAACAGCAATTGTGGTAAGTTTAGGTAACTTGCATCAGAGCTTCATTACTACAAGGCATGATGTCCACTTTATCTGTCAGTCTGTGCAGTATTCTCATGACTTACTAGGCAATACTGGTGCTATGCTGCCATGCTAGTAAGCATCTTTCAATCAGGTAAACAGAAATATAGAAACAACACCATGAAACTTTATGTTTGAAGGCCCTGTGTTGTCTGTAGTGTTGTTACCTGGATGGCTGATCCTTTGCTTGGAGACTGTTAACAATGGCATGGTAGACCTTTGTTATAACCAGAAAGATATGATGGAAAAAAGCCATATGTATTTTATTCCTGATTTATGACAGAAGCTTTACACAACAATAACATGAAAAGTTTCTGAGAGTGACTTTTCAGTAGAGTTACATGGGTATTTGAGTTATGTCCAAACATTTGCAAAACTCCTATCAGAAATACATAGGAGCCTTGCAAACATTTTTGTCAATGCTTTGCTTTTCATGAAGAGGATATCAGGAACTTACACATATCAGCTTTTGTGGTTCTCAGCTATACAGTGCATATTTCAGGCTGTACAGCTCATGGGAGGAAAAATGATGGATGACGTACAAGAAAACTCTCTACTGAGTTATGTTCTGCACTTCTTCTGAAAACTCTAGTATGCTAGAATTCATTCTTGGGCTTTATCTTCCACAGGTCACAATCTGAATCTCTATGATTTTGTGTAAAGTCCTTTGCACTGCTATCAAAAAGCTTGTAGCTATATCAGGGTGTATTTCCTACAGAACATCTAAAGATCGGTGGAGGGAATCTTTCCACAGACTTCAGTGGGCTCTGAATCTCACTGTAACTCGCTCTTTAAAGCATTACAAATAGAAGATCTGGAGGCAGAAGTGTATTTCCATATCTCCTTAACCCCCTGAAAGACTAGAAGAATTTGAATTTTTATACCTTTTGACTTTCATGAGACTTTTATCCTTATTTCCCCCTCTCCTCTTGTCTAATCCCTGTCCTCTCTTTGATATCAGCCTCCATTCTTTTACACTGTTTTAGATATTATTTTTCTTTTTCTGTCTGAAGGGATGAGGAAAAGGATCTGGCTAGCTTTATAAACTGTTTCAAAAAGAGATACAGACTGTGTAGAGCTAAACAACTTGGATACTTTGTATGCTATAAAGATGTCAAGGGTTCCCCAGTTAGGGATTTTTGTTTTTCTTTAGAACTTCTTTCAAAAAACATTTTGTCAATGTAAGCCCACTAAAAATAAAGCAGAGAACCAAGCTGACATTTCAGAACACTTTACGATGACAAAATTAACCCTAAAATGTCCAAGTTCTTCAGTTTTCCAGGGGTACTAAGTAGGAATGGACTCCCTAGAAGGATTTGACCCTGAGTTTACACAATCCTTGAATTGCAAGGTATGCATTCTTAAGGTTAAAGCAGATAAACTAATTTTGTGCTGCAACTAAACTGGTGAGAAGCCCTCTGAGTTGGAGAGAGTCAGTTATTTACCTAGTTGGTTGACTGCCTGACTCTTTGCTGTTGTATTAAGTGAAAGGGAAATACAAACATGGTCTTGTTGGTCTTAGGTCACAGATGAAACAGTTTCCACAAAGCTTTTTCAGGTAATAATACTTGTTTCTCACTATTGTAGGTATGAAAGTGTTAGTGGGGAGGTATCCTGACACAAAAGGGTTGTT